>NC_135881.1:204483613-205856113 GCF_964194155.1 Cetorhinus maximus
GCATTTTCCAATCTGTAGGCATACAAAGGTTGATTTTCCTGACCTGACTTACTGGGGGAACTGATGTGGATTGTGTGTGGATGGTATATATAGGACTGATCATAAGAGAGGCTTGATTCTCACCCCGTGCACTCAAAGCATGCATTTCCTTACTAAGAGACATTTCTGCACAATAGCAACATGAGAGACGAGTTTATTAAGGGCTTCAAAGCATCTGAATTAGCATAAATGGTTTGAATGCATTATTTCCCAGGTTTGGCACTATCCCACATATACCATCCACACACAATCCACATCAGTTCCCCCAGTAAGTCAGGTCAGGAAAATCAACCTTTGTATGCCTACAGATTGGAAAATGCTGTGAATGATGTTGCTGGATGAATGCTTAATGCATTCATGACAAATTCCTATGCACTATGTACAGTGTGTCTGTTTTCAGCCCATTAAAACGGGTAATGCCAGGAAAACATGTTGAGGCATAATGAGAACTTGGGGAATTAAAGGTGTATCTGAAGCTGCAGTTCTCTATCTTGGCTTTGAGCTTATGAAATTGTTTGTTGCATTCATTTTCTGCTAGTGCATTAGTTTTTGTGGGAAAAAAATGGAAGAGAAAATTGTTGTGACAGAAGTAACGCTAAAATGCTTTTGGTGCCTTTATTTTTCCTCTCTGGATTTCTGGGCATGGCAATTTAATTCTCTGCAAACAAATCTATAGGCCAAGGCACAGTTGCCTGGATACATATGTGGGAATGTGTCTTTATCAGCTCTGCTTTGCCATGGAAGCAGTCATAGACTTGTCCCATATTCTCCAGCCTAACACTTATGGCTCTTCCCATTGCTATGTCCACAGCCTTGAATTATTGACCTGCTGAAGCATTCCAAGCTGTGTCTGGGAATTAAATGCCAAATCAGTCAATCAACAGTGCCCGGTTAAATATAGCAGATGCATTATTTTCTAGTTGAACACTTTAACAATTTTCACAACCTTTGTAAGAAGCATGGATGGGCATTACACCTGATCCGAGTGGCAGGTTTCTCCAAAGCGCAAGGTATTAAGATGTTAGACATGTGGTGGCCAGGGTCCCTACCCCCCAGTCCAATGCTTTATGTGAAATGTGAGGGGCAGCATTCTTCGAATGCATACCTAGTCTGCAATATAAATGAGTTCTCACTATACTGGTAGAATTAAAGACAGTTTCATTGTACTGTAACCCAGCATTGCAGCATTATTTGAAAGAGGAGGAAGAGTGAATGGATCATTCCTAGGGGATCTCTTCAACTCTGGCTCATGACTCCATTGAAATGAGAAAGTTGGTTATATAAAGAGTTGCATACATTGATCAGCTTCTTTTGTAGAATGTATCATGTTGAAACAGGTCAGGGAACCCGGGGGTGACGTTTGAGGAGCCTCGGCCCCTGCAATTGTCCAACAGTAACGAGGTTCTTGCAAGCTGTGTGGATGAGAGTGGGGACTGCAGGGAGGATGAGCAAACTGACCACGGCACCGTGGTACAGGGAGCTATTCAAGTGGGGGGAGGAAATAGGAATGTGGTAGTGGTAGGGGACAGTATAATTAGGGGTATAAATACTGTTCTCTGCAAACATGAGCATGAGTCCCGAAGGCTGTGTTGCCTGTCTGGTGCCAGGGTTAAGGACAGCCCCTCAGGGCTGGAGAGAAACTTGGAGTGGGAGGAGATAGATCCACTTGTTGTCATTCTCGTTGGTACCAACAACATTGATAGGACTAGAGAGGAGGTTCTGCTGAAAGAATTTGAACAGTTAGGAGCTAAGTTAAAAAGCAAAACCTCCAAGATAATAATCTTGGAATTACTACCTGAACCAAGGGCAAACTGGCATTGGGTAAATAAAGTCAAAGAGTTAAATGTGTGACTCAAGGATTGGTGTGGGAGGAATGGGTTTCAATTTATGGGGCACTGGCATCTATACTGGGGTAGAAGGGAGCTGTTCCGGTGGGATAGGCTTCACTTTAACCATACTGTGACCAGTGCCCTGGTGAATTGAATAACTAGGGCTGTAGGGAGGGCTTTAAACTAAATAGAGGTGAGGAGGGTTCTGGAGAGGGGATATGTAGACTTACAAAGCAAAAGGATATGGCAGCATTGCAGGGCAGCTATTTAGGTAATGATACCCAGGGTGTGACAGGAAGGGACAGAGTGTACAAACATTAAAAAAAAAGCAGCAAATAGGGTCAAAGGAGGAAAAAATGGTAAAAAGGCAAAATTAATGGCTCTTTACTTAATGCACAAATATTCGGAACAAAATTAATGAATTAACGGCACAAATAAAGGTAAATGGGTATGATCTTATAGCCATTAAGGGGACATGGTTACAAGGAAATCAAAGCTGGGAACTAAATATTGAGGGGTATGTGACTTTTCAAAAGGACAGGCAGGAAAGGAAGGGTGGTGGGGTAGCTTTGTTAGTACGTGATGGAAGTAAGTACAATAGCAATGAATGATCTTGGATCGGAGGATGTAGAATCCATATGGGTGGAGGTAAGAAATAACAAGGGGAAGAAGACACTGGTGGGAGTGGCCTATATGCCCCCTGACAGTAGCAATACTGTAGGACAGAGAATAAATCAGGAGATAATGAGGGCACATAAAAAAGGCAGTACATTAATCATGGGTGACTTTAATCTTCATGTAGATTGGGAAATTGGCAGAGGTAGCCACGAGTAAGAATTCATAGAGTTTGGGACAGTTTCCTAGAACAATATGTTGTGAATCTAACCAGGGATCAGGCTATTTTGGATCTGATAATGTGCAATGAGGCAGGTTTAATAAATGATCCCAGAGTAAAAGACCCCCTAGGAAACAGTGACCATAATATGGTAGAATTTAGCATTCAGTTTGAGAGTGAGAAACTTGGGTCAAAAACAACAGTGCTAAACTTAAATAAGGGTAATTACAAAGGAATGAGGGCAGCATTGGCTGGAGTGGACTGGGAAATGAGTTTAGCAGAAAACACAGTTGATGAAAAATGGCAGGCATTTAAGAAAGTAGTTTCATGACTCACAACAAAGATATATCCCAGTGAGGAAGAAGGATTGTAGGAGAGGGATACACCAACCATGGTTAACCAAGGAAGCTAAGGATAGTATCAAGTTGAAAGAAAAAACATACGATGTGGCAAAGATTAGTGGTAAGCCAGAGGATTGGGAAAGTTTTAAAAACCAACAAAAGATGACCAAAAAATATTAAATAGGGAAAAAATAAACTTTGAGGGTAAACTAGCAAGTAATGTAAAAATGGGCAGTAAGAGCTTCTTTAATTATATAAAAAGGAAGAGAGAGGCCAAAGTGAACATAGGTCCCTTAGAGAATGAGGCCATGGAAATAATAATGGGGAACCAGGAAATGGCAGAGAAGTTGAATAAATACTTTGCATCAGTCTTCATGGTAGAAGACACTAATAGCATTCCAAAAATACTAAATAATCAAGGGGAAAAAGGGGGGCTGAAATAAATGCTACAACTATCACTAGAGAAAGAAGTACTAGGGAAACTAATGGGACTAAAGGCTGATAAAGTTCCCTGGACCTGATGGGTTGCATCTTAGGATATTCAAGGAAGTAACCACAGAGATAATGGATGCACTGGTAGTAATCTTCCAAGAATCATTAGATTCTGGAAAAGTCCCAGAGGATTGGAAAGCTGCCAATGTAACACCCTTATTCAAAAAGGGAGGGAGACAAAAAACAGGTATCTAACTGTAGCCCAGTTAGTTTAACATCAGTCATTGGGAAAATGTTAGAGTCTATTATAAAGGATGTAATAGCAGAGCATTTAGAATTACATAATCTAATCAGAGTCAGCATGGCTTCATGAAGGGGAAACCATGCCTGACAAATTTATTGGAATTCTTTGAGGAGGTAACAAGCAAGATACATAAAGGGGAACCAGTAGATGTAATATATTTGGATTTCCAAAAGGTGTTTGATAAGGTACCGCACATAAGGCCACTTAATAAGATAAGAGTCCATGGTGTTGGGGGTAGCATATTAGCATGGATAGAGGATTGGCTGACTAATAGAAGACAAAGAGTTGGGATAAAGGGGGGATTTTCAGGATGGCAATCTGTAACTAGTGGAGTGGCACAGGGATCAGTGCTGGGGCCACAATTATTTATAATATGAGGGAATGAATGTACTATTGCTAAGTCTGTGAATGATGCAAAAAAAGGTGGGAAGGCAAGTGGTGAGGATGACACAAAGAGTCTACAGAGGGATATAGACAGTTTAAGTGAGTGGGCAAAAACTTGGCAGATGGAATATAATGTGAGAAAGTGTGAGATTGTGCACTTTGGCAGGAAGAATAGAGGAGCTGAATATTATTTAAATAGGGAATGACTGTAGAAAGCTGCAGCACAGAGGGATTTGGGGGTCCTTGTGCCTGAATCCCAAAAAGCTAGCATACACGTTCAGCAGGTAATATGGAAGGCAAATGGAATGTTGGCCTTTATTTCAAAGGGAATGGAGTATAAAAATAGGGAAGTCTTGCTAAAACTATAAAAGGCACCCGTTAAACCACACCTAGAATATTGTGTTTGGCCCCCTTGTCTAAGGAAAGATCTACTGGCATTGGAGGCAGTCCAGGGAAGGTTCACTAGGTTGAACCCAGGCATGGAGGGATTTTCTTATAAGGAGTGGTTAAGTAGGTTGGGCCTGTACTCATTGGAGTTTAGAAGAATGAGAGGCGACCTTATTGTAACATATAAGGTTCTTAGAAGGCTTAACAGGGTAGATGCTGAGAGGTTGTTTCCCTTTGTGGGACAGTCTAGGACCAGAGGGCATAATCTCAGAGTAAGGGGTCACCCATTTAAGACAGATATGAGGAGGAATGTCTTCTCTCAGAGGGTAGTGAATCTGACGAATTCTTTACCGCAGGGGGCTGTAGAGGTTGGGTTGCTAAGCATATTCAAGGCTGAGATAGACAGATTTTTAATCAGTAAGTGAATCAAGTGTTATGGGGAAAAGGCAGGAAAATGGAGTTGAAGATTATCAGTTCAGCCATAATCTCAGTGAATAGCAGAGCAGACCTGATGGGCTGAATGGCCTACGTCTGCTCCTGCATCTTATGGCCAGTAACATATTTTTCTATTAGTAAAATAAGTGATTTACTTCTGCTGTGCATCCCTTTGCTCTTATGCATGAAGATTTCTTGGCTAACGCCTCTCCGATCTGTCGTATGCAAACAAGTGTCCAGAATGGATTTTAAAACATAAGCACTGTTGTCAAATTCAATGGTAGAATTCATGAATTTTGGTCCTTGGCACTGGATGGACAATCCTTGTGGGAATTGCTGCCCTCTCCAAATAACTTGCCATTATGCACTGTCAGTGGCTAAAGCTACATGCTAGGAATGCGAACTTAGAACTGTTACCAGCTAACTGTTTCAGGCAAATGTTTTAGATTTTCACTTTGTGATTTTATCCTTTGCTCATTTCTAAAATCCTTCTTCTGTTCTCTGCTGTAATCCAAAATCCTTTCTTCAGCTCCCTTCTGTAATCTGGAGTTTTCTTTGGTCTAGACTGTAATCGAAATTATCCTTTTTTCTCAGTGAACTAATCTAGACTTTTACAGAGATCAAGTTCAGGATCAGAACTGGCTCCTATAAATCCCCAATGCCAGGATTTGGAGAGACTCCAGGAAGACAGGCGACACATGGGATCAATTAAAGAAATTCAACACAGTTATGAAAATGTACATTATTTTTCCAATGAGCCAGAAGGAAAATGCTGGAGGTGTTAAAACGTATTCTGGAATTGTGACAATTATCTTGAACTGTTGTTTTTTGTTGTTTGGCATTCGATGAAATACTGAGTTACCTTGATACTTGTTTCTGTGGTTGTTTTGTCTGCTCAAGGTTAGAACTAACAATAAGGTGACCTAATTGAGGTGTACAAACTTATGAGGGGCCTGGATAGGTAGACAGGAAAGTCCTGCTTCTCCCTAGCTGAGGGATCAATTACCAGGGGGGCATAGATTTAAGTTGATTGGTAGAAGCTTTAGAGCGGACATGAGGAAAAACTTTTCCCCCCAGGGGGTGGTGGGCATCTGGAATTCACTGCCTAAATAGGTGGTTGAGGCTGAAACGCTCAACTCATTTAAAAGGTACCTGGATCTGCATCTGAAGTGCTGTAGCCTGCAAAGCTATGGACCAGGTGCTGGAAAGTGGGCTTAAAAATTACCGGCTAGTTTTTATCTTCTCTTTTTTTGGGCTGGTGCAGATATGATGGGCTGAATGGCCTCTTCCTGCACCATAACTTTTCTCTGGTTCTAAGGTTTATTCCCCTAAACAAGCAAGAGGCATTTCCAAGCTAGTGTTTATAATTGGAGGGAATTGTAAATTACTGACGGTTTACTGCCTTAGCTCTGAACCATCCCAGACCTATGTCGGACCAGAGCAATAGTGCTGAAACGTTGGTTCCAAAATTCATCCTTGCTTAAGGTTGATAAACTGTTGTGAATGTAACCTAGTCTTAGATCCAAGATATTTTCAATATGGGGAGGCCATAGGCAGATCTTCCTCCAGCCCCACTCCAAATAGGAGACTTGCCCAGTGAAGTACCCATGCTCTTGATCCTTCTGCCCTTAAAAGACGTCAGGGAACTCATGTCAACCGAGAGTCGGTGTGAGTGATTACCTTTACAAGCCATTTGGTGTGGCCCAATTCTTACCCAGGCTATGTTTACTGTATTTACTCAGGTGATAAAATGGCTTCACTTGGAGCTGAAGGGTTAAGTATTTTCTGTGGGTCAGACACCTCGGGCTTCAGCAGTCCCTGACCACTTAACTGTCCTGTACAAGATTGGAGTGCGTGCCAATGGAGTATGCCTCCAGATACTGGCAGTCTAACTATAAATGACACAGCTTAGCAACTTAAGATGGAGCTCACGGCCTACTGCAAGGGTAGGTGGGACTTATTTATGGCTCTTCTTCTGCCAGTAATTTCTGCACAGTCTGACTAGCTCAGTTGACAGATAATGGGATTCTTAATCTCAGGGTCATGGATTTGAGTTTCACATTGGGTGCTGAATTTTTTGTTTAATATTTTATTCAAAATACTTTTTTTTATTGACTTTTACCAAAAAGGTGTCCTTAAAACTAAATGTTACAATCAATTCTCCAAATTGGAAGTTGGGACTTTCATTCCTGATTATATATCCTCATGTCCCGATTATATATCCTCATATCCTGATTATATATCCTCATCATTTACTGAATCATCAGGGGTATTTTACAATGGGATCAGTTCATAAATGAAAGATGGACTAAATTCAAGAACTTGCAAATGGTCAAGGACTGCACAAACATTCGCAGAATTCTGAGCCCGTTTCAACATAAGCAAAAGTATATTATCAGAGATTTATTAGGCATTATCTTTTTTGAAGTCTTATTCATGGGCTATAATATTCCCATGAATGACGGCAAGATGATAACATTGAACTGAAAAAAATGCTTATTGGGTGATCCATTTTGGCCTCCTGCCTAGGTCCCCACAATCACAAATGCCAACCTTCAGTCAATTTGATTCTCTCCACATCAATATAATAAAAGGCTACGGGCCCTGACAACACTCCAGCACTGAAGACTTGTGCTCCAGAATTTACCCACGCCCCTAGCCAAGCTGCTCCAGTGCAACTACAACACTGGCATTCACCTGACAATTTGGAAAATTGTCCAGGTATGACCTGTCGAAGAAAAACAGTACAAATCTAGTCCGGCCAATTATCACTATCAATCAATCAATCATCAGCAAAGGGATGGAAGGCTTCTTCAACAGGGCTATCAAGAAGCACTTATTCAGCAATAACCTGCTCACCAATGCTCATGTTGGGTTCCAACATGGCTACTTGGCTCCAGATCTCATTACAGTCTTGGTCCCAATTTTGTGAATGATCAACAGGCAGCCTTTAACTAACTATGACATGGGTTACAATGAAACTGACACCCTGTGGTTATGGGGAGAATGGGGTGGGATGGAAGGATTGAGGGGAGTTATGATTGATTCAGCCTAGTCTTATCCACAGATAAACAGTCAGCTGTGAGAAATACAAAAAGACTATGGGCCCTGACATCCAGATAAACACAAACCAAAACATATCTAAAAGGTAAGAAAACAATGGCCACTTTGCAGTAAGGTCAATTTGAATATGAACCATATTGACTGAATGTAAAAAAGCTGTGCTTATTTGTGCCACAACACTAGGGGGACCACTTCCTGCACTTATGCAGATGCAGAGCCCTTGTCAGTGTCAAGTGTCAGCTGCTTGCATTAAACAAACAAGTTGGCTTGACACTGACTAACAATAAAGATCAAATTAACCATTTTTATGTTTGTGCAGTCCTTGGCCATTTGCAAGTTCTTGAATTTAGTCCATCTTTCATTTATGAACTGATCCCTCTGTAAAATACCTCTGATGATTCAGTAAATGATGAGGATATATAAATCAGGACATGATGACACATAATCAGAATGTGAGGATACATAATTGGGAATGAAAATTCCAACGTCCAATCTGGAGAATTGATTGTAACATTCAGCTTAAGGACACCTTTTTGGTAAAAGTCAATAAAAAAGAAGTATTTTGAATAAAACATTGACCAAAAATTCAGCACCCAACGTGAGACTCAAATCCATGGCCCTGAGATTAAGAATCCCATTATCTGCCAACTGAGCTAGTCAGACTGTGCAGGAACTCCCTGCACCAAGCCGTTCCAACTTGCTCACTGACTTTTCAATAATTATCAGCCTCATATCAGTTAAAATATAACCTCACCCACTGTAATATTAATAACATGTACCACAGCTTGTTGAGAACATTTACAAACTGCATTTTATTCATATTTAACTACAAGAATAACGTTGGTATAGGAGGCATGATAATAATAACTCCTGTAACATAATCAACACCCAATGACTGTCCAGTAAGTCAACTGAATTAATTGAACACAATTTCCTGCCTCTGAATGCAGGTGTAAAACCCATTCTGTGTTATCTTTATAGCTAGAACCAGCTTCCAAAAGTCGTGAGGCACAGATCTGAATCTGCACATGTGCCAGCAGCTGCAATGTGGGGCAAGTGTGCATGTGCAACTGTCCCTGACGCCTTTCTGGTCAGTGGCAGGAGTTATAGTGATGTGAAAAAAGGAGAGAACTTGCATTTATATTGTACCTTCCATGATCTCAAGACATCCCAAAGTGATTTGCAGCCGATGAAGCACTTTGGAAGCGCAGTCACTGTTGTATTGCAACTACTGCAGCAGCCAATTTGTGCACAGCAAGCTCCCACAAGCGGCAATATGCTAATGACCAGATAACCTGTTTTAGCTGAGGAATAAGAATTGCCCAGGACACCGGGGAGAACTCCCCTGCTCTTCCTCGAAATAACGCCGTGGGATCTTTTACAGATAGGGCCTTGGTTTAACATCTCAACCAAAAGACGCCATGTAGCGGCAGTATAATGCTCCCTCAGTCAGGGAGATTGGGAGAGTCAGGCTAGATTTTTGTGGTCAAGTCTTTGGCATGGGGTTTCAACCCAAACTTTCTGAGTCAAGAGTGCTAACTCCTTAACCACAGCTGACACATGCTATAGTTGCATATATTGTACCAGTAGAGTAAAGAATAAAATTCCTGACGGATATACAACAGGCTCCTTGCTACATGTCAATGATAATGATGTAAGTATTAAGAAGGGGGAATATTGGATTTTTAAAAATTTATTCACAGGATGTTGGCTTCGCTGGCTGGGCCAGCATTTATTGCCCATTTCCAGTTGCCCTTGAGAAGGTGGTGGTGAGCTGCCTTCTTGAACCGCTGCTGTCCATGTGGTATGGTACACCCACAGTGCTGTTAGGGAGGGAGTTCCAGGATTTTGACCCAGCGACAGCGAGGGAACGGTGATATATTTCCAAGTCAGGATGGTGACTTGGAGAGGAACTTGCAGGCGGCGGTGCAAACCTTTTTGCAGGGTCACTGCTGGGCTTTGAGGCTGACATCTTTTTTTGTTGTGCTTTGTTAATGTACATTAAGTCATCTTCACAGCAGGAATAGACTGTTCCAGCCCAGTGACTTTAGGGCTCTTAGCCTGCTCGGTCAGCAGTAGTAACTGCTGGAGAAAAAAAAAACCTGACTTTTCACTACCAGCTGAGAATATACGTCTCCAGACACAGCAAGGCAACAATGCTGAATGTCTTGGAGGCAAACAATCCTAGGAGAGGGAAATGAATTGGAGGCACTTCCAATTGATACTGTTTAGTTGAGGTCATTGAAGGGAATGGATGTATGCATTTTAATCCATTCCAATGCCTTCCTTAAGCAGATTCAGATCGCGATTTGATAGTACTCAAGCCTGGGTTTAGAAACGTGTCATAAATAAACTTAGACAGATCTCCAGACCTCTGCTGGACCAACCTCCAAGAGCCTGCTTCTAGTCAAACTGCTTTGTTGACTAACGGAAATCCAAATCAATATGTTCAAACAACATGCAGAACGTTGAACCTAGAAATTCAATTGTACCGATTAGACAAAGAAGCCTTGTGTTTATGTACAGCCTCTCACAATTAACCACAGAACATCCCAAAGTGCTTTATAGCCAATTAAGTGCTTCTGAAGTGTAGTCACCATGGTAATGTAAGAAACACAGCAGCCAATTCGCACACAGCAAACTCCTGCAAACAACAATGTGTTGAGCAGATGATCTGTTTTAGTGATGTTGACTAAATGGTAAATATTGGTCAGGACATCGGGGACAAGTCCTGTACTCTTCTTCAGTACGGCGCCACGGGATCTTTCACATTCACCTGAGACAGCAGACAGGACCATGGTTTAAACTCGCCTGAGAGATAGCACCTCTGACAGTACAGCATTCCCTCAGTACTGTAGTGGGAGTGTCAGCCTCGATTTTTGCATTTTTGTCTCTGGAGTGGGACCTGAACCCATGACATCTGACTCAGAGGTGAGAGTGCAACCCTCTGAAGCTGAACTGAGGAAAGTACCACGTTGGCCACTATGGGGAGGGATAGGGTCGGCGGATGGCAACTGACCAACCTTGGAGGAAATGTCAGGCAGGGTTTTGGCCCACCTCATCCCCTTCTTCCTTCTTATGCCTATCGCACCCTCAACACTCTGCCTAACAAACTGTAAATAATTGTCAGCCACGTCTTTCTTTGCCTTTTCTTCTTCACCACTTCACACTAACAGCGAATCCTTGACCCTCTCCATTTTGTTGTATAAGTTGAGAATGCGGAAGTCCCAATTATCACTTCAGGAAGAAGGTCAGCATTCCTGAACACCAGCGCCATCACTCAATCTGCTCCCAGAAAGCACCTGTTCAGAGACAGGCACCACATGTCTTTTCAAGTGTAGGGTAAAGGATGGCTGTTCACTAGGTATGTTGGAAGATGTTGCCTGGTGAATTTTCTACCCCTGGGGGACTAGGACTTCTTGGACTAGGGCATCTAAGGCTTCATTAGAGAAACAGGGTGCCCTCTCTGTAGCTCTTGCAGCACTTATGAACCTTTTAAAGTTTCCCTGCAGCCTCAGACTACCCTCCATTTAAGAGGCGCTGATTCCCTTTAAATGGCATCATAGACACCCCAATTCACCCGTACCTCCCTCCCCACCAAAATACAGGTGGGCAGCCAATATGTAGCATGGATCATCCTGGCTGCACATCTAACTCATGTCTCTGAGCTGCCAGCACCAATTTCACAGGGTCTCGGCTCCCATCTAAACAGACTCGTGCAGCACTCCCCTGTTCTGTCTGTTTTTGAGGCTAATCAAATCTCTTGGCCAAGTCCAAATTTCAAAAGCTAAGATCAATACATTTGTATTACCCAAGGCAGTAAGGGCTAGGAAACCAAGGCTGGGAAACAGGATTAAGATATAAATCAGCCATGGCTGAATGAGATAGAGGAACATACTCAAGGGCTGAATGGCCTACTCCTGTTCTATCCCAATCCACCTGGACAGGAATTGTGACAATTATTTCTGATTTTACATTTAGTTAACACTTCAATACATCCCGTTAGATTTATGGCACGACTTTTGATTTCTAAAGGATTGAAATTGTCTTCAACATTATTTGTAATGAGCGAGTTAATAATTAAAGATTCAAAAATTGTATTCGTTATCTGGTACAGCCAGCGCTCAGACAATTAAAGCTTGGAATCTCTTCATGAAATATGCTTTGATGATCTCTTTATATGCTTATTTGAGATTTCCCGAGCTAGTTTGATTGGATCTGCAATCTGTCCACAGATTTATTTGCAAGGAATAACTTGAAAAATGTGTTTATTTAACACACTTGACACTTCCTACTCCTTTGTACCATCTCTACTCCCATTATCACTTAAAGATTCTGAACAGGCCATATACATAACAGTCTCTGCTTTCCAAAAGTGATTCATTTTGAGAAGCCTTTGAGAGTTGCCATAGTGAGATGCTATATGAATGAAAGTTTTTAAATTAATACTTTCCATGTAGCTAAGTTATTTTGTTCTGCTGAGCTACTGCAGAGAATTCAATTCCTTGATTGTTATTTTACTTTTACATCTCCCTTTGGTCATTCTAAAGTAACTTTGGCATAACTCTAAGTTTTGATGCCAGGGGATGAATTTTAATTTAACCCCCTGGGTGGGAAACTCACGGGGTCAAATAAACATAGAAAATAGAAGCAGGGGTAGGTCATTCGGCCCTTCGAGCCTGCACTGCCATTCAATACAATCATGGCTGATCCTCTATCTCAATACCGTACTCTCGCTCTCTCCCTATTCCCCTTGACGTCTTTAGAGTCCAGTGGGATCAGGTGGAACACTAACCTCACACTTGTGAATGGGGGAAATTTTAACCCATCCCATCAGTTGGGAAACTGACGGGATTGGAGGCAACATTAGCTTTACCATACCCATCCCTCTCCCTAATTTTATTCTCCATTGAGGTCCATGGACGGATGTAAAATCAATGTTCCACCTCACCCCACATGGGCTCCCACATGGAGAGTTAAGATAAATTGCCCCCTAGACTTTCTGAGATCAATATTTCTAAATCACCCTCAGATTAAGTGTTTGTGTCTGTTACTATCAAGATCACATCAAGCAGATTACTTTTCTCCCAGATGTACTGGATATCTTTATCCCTATCAGTATTGTATTGTCTGATCCTAGACAAGAAGGCAACAGGGAAACTACAATAATCCTCCGACTCCTGCTCACTAGCCAGCAATCCTTGCTGGATGAATGCTTGCAGGTACATCAGAAGGGATTGGATCAGGCTTGGCTTCGATGGTCAATAATCATCGTGTGGGCAAAGCTTGTATTTTTTTGCGTTAGACTGTAACTGAAAAGGGAAATTGAAAATTGGTAATCAAAACTCCTGGTTGAAACTATAGAAAAGGAGACAAAGCCATCAGAGCTCAATAGAAGTTCATCAGTCCAGCGGTGCAGTACAGGCAGGCTGAAGAAGAAAGAGGCTAGATCCAGAAGCTGAGAAAAAGTGAATACACACTTGCTGCAGCTGCTTCTTGTTACTTGAAGATAACATTGGTGGATCTGCACCATCCAGACCGAGTTGAGGAGGTTCTGCAGATGTGTGCCATTTTTGGTGAAGGCCATGCCCATGAAACTCAGATTGGTTGTGCCCTGCCATTGGCTGAGGATCAGATTAGCTCCTAGATGGAGAGGAACTAAAATTCTTCATATGGAAGACTGGGTTTTGAAGGACTTTGTGACTAAGATTGATGATCTGTATGCTGAGTAGACTGTTGACCCAATACGTAAGATCTGTCTTAGTTTTATGTGCCAATTAATGTGTAATTTATTATTTATAATTGATCTCAATTTGCCTGTTAATTCACATTTAACTTAGGTTGATCCTGGATGTTAGAGTGTAGGAGGTTATCCAAAATAATATTTAGTGTTTGCTTTGTTTGACTCTTTTATAATAACAATTCTTCTGCTTTAAACTGTGGAATCTTGTGGCCTCATTCATTCACTAAATAACTAGGATTTTCAGATTTCTTGTTTTTCTAAAAAGGTTACCGGTGTCCACAGAGATTGTACTAAAATTGGGTCTCATCTGGTATCGCAACATAATATATTTTATAAACGTTATCACATAATGATGGTTACTTGAGCAAAATAATGGAGAATGACAGATGCCCGGTTTCCATTCTAGCCAAATCCTAGGAACGGAGGGAAGGGAAGGACACACATTAACTATACCAGGAATTTTTATATTCCATTTACAACACCCTTTGATTGTGCTCCTATCTTGGATCTGTTAATCATGCCAGGCCAAGTTGAGCTGCTACTCTCCATAGGCAATCCCCTACTTTGGCATTATAAACTTGTATAAGACCCCCAATGATTAAATTTCAATGGAGCTGGATATAATTCCATGAATGAATCATATTATTTAATTATGTCCCGTGTTGCATCGAGTAATTGAACTGTTAAGTCACAATTCGTGACCAGAGTCTTATCCATGCCTCAGTGGGTGACACACTTTCCACTGAGTCATAAGTTTCCATGTTTAAGTCTCACTTCAGGACTTGAGCATAAAAATCACAGCTGACACTCCCAGTGCAGTGTTGAGGGAGTGCTGCATTGTCAGAGGTGCTGTCTTATGGGTGAGATGTTAAACCAAGGTCCTGTCCGCCCACTCAGGTGGATGTAAAAGATCCCTTGGCACTATTTGAAAGAAGGCCAGGGAAGTTATCTCCAATGTCCTGGCCTTCAATCGATATGACAAAAACAGATTATCATATTATCACATTGCTATTTGTGGGAGCTTGCTGTGTGCAAATTGACTCTACATTTCAGACATTACAACAGTGACTGCACTTCGAAAGTTCCTCATTGGCTGTAAACTGCTTTGAGATGTCTGGCGGTCATGAAAGGTGCTATATAAATGCAATCTTTCTTTTTCTTATTGCTGCACAGTTTTCTGGAACACTCTCCCTGCTCTTTCAGCCATTTCCTGACATTGAGGAAGTACAGCATGGATTTGACTTATCCAGCTAAGCCAAAGGATGATGGAGAGGAGTAATTCACTTGCCCCATTGCTCTCTGAGACCGTTAAAATATGTATGTATTTGTGCAGATGAATGTGCAGTTGGAGTTATACAATTTTAAAACTCATCATTCATAGGAAATCAAAAAATATTGTCTCTTTCAATCTTCATTTCTTAGGTTATGACATGCATCCAAACATCTGCAAATGATTTCCCAGGTGGATGGCAAATTTACTACCAGGCTTTGCAATAGTTTTATACGGTATCTGTCAGGATGACTATTAAGATTTCCTTCCCTATAGGTAGCAAAATTACAAAAGCAACTACTGGGGAGTGGGAGGGTTGGGGGAAGTGGGGTGGGTAGTGGTTAAGTTAATAGGTTACTAATCCAGAGACATGAGTTCAAATCCCACTATGGCTGCATTTCTTTCAATAAGTGTCTCAACTGCGACTCACAACTTTTCTAAAACAAAATGAAATTAAAAACCAGAACTTAAAGGGAAATGTCTTCATTTACAGTTATTTCTGTTGGTTTCTTCAATAGGGACTGTAAAAAGTTATATAACAATAGTGTGAGGTGATAATTGAGTGTTCAAAGGATACTTGTGTACCATTCAAAAAACAGAGTCCCACTGAGTGTTGTTGACATCACCGGCAAACAAAGGAGCAGGAGGAGGTCATTTAGCCCCTCGAGCCTCTTCTGCCATTTAATGAGATCATGGTTGATTCATGACATTAATCCATATATCTGTTTTTACCCCATAACCTTTAATACTTTTGCTTAACAAAAATCTATTCATTTCAGATCTAAAATTCACAATCGATCTAACATCAATTGCCATTTTCAGGAGAAAGCCCCAAACTTGTTTTTGTGAAGAAGTGTTTCCACATTTCACCCTTGAGTTTAATTTTTGGACTCCATGCCCTAGTCCTAAGTTCTCCATCCAGCAGGCATAGTTTCTCTCTACCATCCGTTCCCCTTAATATCTTGAAAACTTCAATCATATCATTCCTTAACCTTCTAAATTCCAATACAATCCTTGTTTGTGCAATCTCTCTTTGTAATTTAACCCTTGGAGTCCAGGTATCATTCTGGTAAACATACGCCACACTCCCTCCCAGGCAAATATATCCTTCTTAAGGTGTGGTGCCCAGAATTGTGTCCAGTGACTCCAGGTGTGGTCTAACCAAGGTTTTGTATGGCTGAAGCGTGACTTCTACCCCCATGCTTTGTAGGTTTCTAGTTATGAAGGATAGCATTCCATTTGCTTTTTTGGTTACTTTCTGTACCTGGTCATGACATTTTAATGATGTGTTCCCAGGCCGCCCTGGCCTCTTTGGACCTCCACCATTTTTGGCTTTTCACCATTTAGAAGGTAAAGTTATTGATGAAAGTGGTGTTGGTCAGGAGGGCTCCGCCTATTATTTGATAGCTGGTATAAATTACTAATGTGTAAATAATCAGCTAAATATATACATATTTCCTGCTATCAATTAATGCCTTTAGAGTATAATGAGCTTTTCAAAATTTGGTACATGTGCACTTTATTGTTTGAATTAATAATTGCATCTTCCTGGTTTAGATTCCTTATTAACAAGAGTTTCTTGTTTTCATTACATATCACTGATAGGATGATGTTTGTCGCCCATTTGTATCAATCTTGCTGACCCCCAATGTTATTAGCTCCACTACCCCTGAGCACAATAGGTTTTTAACAACATATTCATATTGTCAGTGCTGGTTAATCGTGGCTTTCACTATCATGAGACATTATGTTTCTCTCTTTAGTGAGTGTGCAGTGTCCAGTGATAACAAATAAGATACCAGTTAAGTTAAGTCTGTGGAGTTAGAATTCTGAAATTGCTTTGTGCAATTTTCATTATGAATGTATTAAAACCATTCACCTAACAACAACAACTTGTATACATATCACCTGTAACATAATAAAAATGTCCCAAGGTGCTTCACAGGAGCAATATAAAACAAAATATGACACTGAGACCCCTAGACGATATTATGTCAGATGACCAAAAGGTTGGTTAAAGAGGTAGGTTTTAAGGAGCACCTTAAAGGAGGGAAGCAGGGTTGGAGATGTGAAAAGTTTAAGGGGAAAGCGGGGTTGAGATTTGGAGAGGTTTAATGAGGAAATTCCGGAGCTTAGGACTTAAGCAGCTGAAGGCATGACCACCACTGGTGGAGTGATTAAAATCGGGGATGCTCAAGAGGCTGGGATTGGTTGGGCACAGATGCCTCGAAGGGCTGTGGGTCTGAAGGAGTTTACAGAGAGAGAGAGGGGCGAGGCCATGGAGGGATTTGAAAACAAGGATGAAGATTTTAAAACCAAGGCGTTACTTAGCCGGAAGCCAATGTAGGTCAGTGAGCATGGGGGTGAACAGGATTTGGTGCAGGTTTGGATATGAGCAGCAGTGTTTTAAATTATTAAACAGGTTAACTCCTACGGTAAAACAGCAGACAAAAGGATTTCATATGGATGCTTTTTGATTGTCTCTCAAAGATAAATCCTATAGGGCTTAGTTAATTATAAGGGCCAGCCAGTAGTTTGCATGTGTGCTCTCAGTGGGTGAGGTTTCCAGCTGGGGGACACATATTCATTAAATCAGCCTTATAAAGTATGTATAGCGCTATAGCTCAGCATTGTACAATTAACTTCACTGGGTGCACTGCCAAACATTGTGAGATTTAAGAAACCATTTTGTTACAAAAATGTGAGAAAACATAGAATACAAGATTCACCCCACTAAGCCCTTTGCTTTTACACACTTTAGTAGGTTTTAAACTTATTGCCCAACTCGTGCTATGAATCACCCAATGCCCATTATAGATCCAATCCAACTTCCTTTTCCTTTCAATGGAAGTAAAGAGGCTGATTCATAACTTCTGATTATTCTGAGGGCAGCAAGTTAAATATCTATCCCCTCTATAAAGTGGTTTAGTTCTGATGAACAACATAGGAAAAGGAGGAGGCCATTCAGCCTGTCAAGGCTGTTCCACCATTCACTGGTTCTGTAAAATCATCACCCAATCTGCATTTATGGAGAGAGCTGCATCACATGAGATTGACATAGTAACCAACATTAGCGAAAATACGTGGATGATAGAGTCTTATGCTAGAAGTGTGTTACTGTGCAATGTTTCTGTTGGGATCCCGTTCCATGTAACCTTCTGCATTTGTAATACTGTCCTGATGACCAATCACACTTCAGGATTGTTAATTTTGTATTTGCATCCTCTAATTGCTTACATGGTAATAGTTTAAGTTAAACAATCTTGACATCTCACTTTATCCAGGCACCTTCACATTCTGACAATCTGGGTTATTTATTCCATCATCCATTTGGCACAAGCTCCAATTTGTACATCTGCAATCAATATTTTCTCCAACTCTCAGCCCATTAAATATTAATGGGATACATGCATGTTCCTGCGATTACTTGCGTGTGTGCAGATGCCATAAGTTGCTGTCCAACTCACTCCATAAATTTGACAGCCTCACCATTATTACTACTGCAAAATTTGGGTCTTTAAATGTGGCCATTTGTGATCTGGCACCTGGAAAAATGTCAGTAGAAAGGGGTCAGAAGTTGTTGTAATGCCCCAACTGGTTCACTAATCTCTTCAGAGAGGGGAACCTGCCATAATTTCCCAGCCTGAGCTACATGTGAGTCTAGTCTCACTATGTGGTTGACTCTTAATGCCCTCTGACAATGATGATGACGGCCATGATCACAACATCAACTTGCATGTTTGGTACGAGCAGTCACTAGAAACGAAGAAGATCCATCACCGCTTTCTCAGGGCACCTAATTGTCACTCACATCCCAAGTCTTCAGCCAATTCGATTCAACCCATGGGATATCAAGAAACGGCTGAAGGCACTGGACACTGCAAAGGCTATGGGTGACAATATTAGAAATGTAGGTCTCTTTAAGAGTAAACCAGGACAAGCTTCAGAGTGAATTGATGCTCATTGAAGCCTGTACTCAAGAGCTGGGTTCTTCCCTAGCAGGGGGATTGCTTTTGGGCGGGGAAAGCATCCAGAAGGGAAGAGTGGAAAACTGGTATTTGTACCAACAAAACAGTTGTGATTCACAGAAGGTCTTCTGCTGCTTTATTCGGTAAATGGATATCTACCTATTAAGCAATAGGCCCTGACAACATTCCGGCAATAATACTGAAGACTTGTGCTCCAGAACTTGCCGCACCCCTAACCAAGCTGCTCAGTACAGCTACAACACTGGCATCCACCAGGCAATATGGAAAATTGCCCAGGTATGTTCTGTACACAAAAAGCAGGACAAATCTAACCTGATCAATTACAGCCCGATCGGTCTACTCTCAATCATCAGCAAAGTGATGGAAGGGGTCATCAACAGTGCTATCAAGCGGCACTTACTGAGCAATAACCTGCTCACTGACGCTCAGTTTGGGTTCTTCCGGGGCCACTCAGCTCCTGACTTCATTACAGTCTTGGTTCTAACAAGGACAAAAGAGCTGAACTCCAGAGGTAAGGTGAGAGTGACTGCCCTTGACATTAAGGCAGCATTTGACCAGAGTGTGGCATCCAGGAGCCTAGCAAAACTGGAGTCAATAAGAATCAGGGGGAAAAATCTCCACTGGTTGGAGTCATACCTAGCACAAAGAAAGATGGTTGTGATTATTGGAGGTCAGTCATCCCAACTCCAAGACATCATTGCAAGAGTTCCTTAGGGTAGTGTCCTTGGCCCAAGCATCTTCAGCTGTTTAATTAATGACCTTCCCTCCATCATAATGTCAGAAATGGGGATGTTTGCTGATGATTGCACAATGTTCAGCACCATTCATGACTCCTCAGATACTGAAGCAGTCCATGTCCAAATGCGGCAAGACATGGACAATATCCAGGCTTGGGATGACAAGTGGAAAGTAACATTCACGCCACACAAGTGCCAAGCAATTACCATCTCCAACAAGAGAGAATCTAACCATCACCCCATGACATTCAATGGCATTACCATCACTGAATCCTCCACTATCAACACCTTGGTGGTTACCATTGACCAGAAACTGAATTGAACCAGCCATATAAATACTGTGGCGACAACAACAGGTCAGAGGCTAGGAATTCTGCAGACAATAACTCACCTCCTGACTCCCCAAAGCCTGTCCATCATCTACAAGGCACAAGTCAGTAGTATGATGGAATAGTCTCCACTTGCCTGGATAAGTGCAACTCCAACAACACTCAAGAAGCTTGGCATCACCCAGGTCAAAGCAATTCGCTTGATTGGCATCCCTTCCACAAACATTTGCACCCTCCAACTTATGACAAACAGTGGCAGTAGTGTGTCAGCAGTGTGTACCATCTGCAAGATACACTGCAGCAACTCGCCAAGCTTCCTTAGACAGCACCTTCCAAGCCCACAACCACTACCTTCAAGAAGGGAAAGGGCAGCAGACAGATGGGAACACTACCACCTGGAAGTGCCACTCACCATCCTGACTTGTAAATATATCACCATTCCTTCACTGTCGCTGGGTCATAATCCTCGAACTTGCTCCCTAATAGCACTGTGGTTGTACCTATACCGCATGGACTGCAGCAGTTCAAGAAGGCAGTTCAGCATCACCTTCTCAAGGAGATATTAGGGATGGCCAATAAATGCTGGCCTAGCCAGAGGTGCCCACATCCTATGAGTAGATTTTAAAAAAGGAACTTAAAATGAAATAATTGCATCCACTTGATATCTCTCTATTGACTTCCAAACGCTGAATGCAATATTGTCAGCCTCTGCTCAGTGGTAGCCTCTGAGTTGGAAGATTGTGTGTTGGACTCCCATTCCAGGATTAAGCACACAAATCTAGACTGATACTCCCAATGCAGTAACGAGGGAACACTGCACTGTCAGAGGTGCTATCTTTTGGATGTCTTCTGCCTCCTCAGCTGGAAGTAAAAGATCCCATGGCACTATTTTGAAGAAGAGTAGGGCAGTTCTCCCTGGTGTCCTGGCCAACGTTTATTCCTCAATTAACTTCATAAAAATCCTGTTTGTGGGAGCTTGCTGTGGGCAAATTAGCTGCCGCATTTCCTACGTTACAACAATGACTACACTTCAAAAGTACTTCATTGGCTGTAAAGCATTTTGGGAGACCCTGAGGCCATGAAAGGCACTATATAAATACAAATCTTTCTTTCTTTAACATCGCCTTGTAGACTTGATTGTTAATGTGTTGAAACCTCATGAGCAATAGAGTGAGAACAGTGCAAGAGAAAGCCAAAACCCATAAACAGAACAATTATTATGTACAAATTGAAAGAATTTTGACAGATTTAAGCTTTCAAAGTTAGTTCTAATGATATTGCTTGCACAACACTGAACAATGTGGAACAAAAGTGGGATGTGTGGAGAGTGCTCTCTGTACTGTTTGTAATGACTGTGTTGCTGCACATTATTTTGACATTCTTGTTAACCCATTGAAAGCTATTTTACTTCAGAGACATTGCTCTATTAGAAATCTATGGTTACGGTTATTCATTATGAGAAAACCCTGATATTCCACTTATGCCTATGATACTCATTATTTTTGACTTTTACACTCAAATGTATCATATATACTCTCCTCCCCATTACTGTCTCTTTAGCATCCCTGTCCAATAATATTGTAGAATGTAGAATAAAACTGTAGAGTGCATACAGTTAGCTAATTTATTACACAATTACACTGGACACACTCTGGTTAATGCTCTGCCCCAGTGACAATAATGGTCCTTTCCTCCTTCATGTCTACATCTTGAAAAGAACATTGACGAGCCCGACAAGGGGCAATTTGCAATGGCTCTTACTCTATTGTAATACAAAAGCTGACTGAGTCTAAAGCTCACGGTCCCATGCAGAGCTAACATGGTAGATGGTGCTTCCAACTCATTTGTCTCATCTTGTATGCGTGGCTGCATTGAAAATCAAAGTGCGTAGGTTCACACATGGAATGTCACACCAGGTTAAAGTTCAGATTCTCTCAAACATTGCTGCATTAAATGGGGTTGGAAAGCATGAGTTTTTACTGTCCAAAGGCTTGTTTTTACACTCGGCAATTCAGCACCATTGTAATTGACGTATATTCGTTTATCAAAGAATGAACTATTTTAGAATAGTTTCTTTTAACAAAAGTGAAGCACGCAGAGACATAGGACATTTCAAAATTCAGAGGGACCTTTGAATGACCTACAAATATCTCTAAGTTTTGATTTTGATGTAACAGTGCTACACGTTGGAGAAATATTTTCATTTAAAAAAAAAATCAGTTTACAGTTATACATTTGTATGGCAAACTTCTTTAACAGCTCAAAAGGTGAATAAATTACCCGGTGTGGTTCTGAGCTATACAGACTAATGAGGTCCCATGTTTAAACCATGAATCTGTGTTGAATTAACTTATCTCAGCGAGAGTTGCAGTAAGCACATTACAACTGGAAAGATTAACAGGAGCATAGGAGCTAGAGGAGGCTATTCAGCTTCTTGAGCCTGTTTCACAATTCAATGAGAACATGGCTGATCTGTGGCCTAACTCCACAAACCCACCTTTGCCCCATATCCTTCGGTTAACAAAATTCTACCAATCTCAGAATTAAAATTAACAATGACCTAACATCAATTGCCAATTGCTGAAATGAATTCCAAACTTCCCCCACCCTTAGTGTGTAGAAGTATTTCATGATTTCTCTCCTGAAAGGCCTGGCTCTCATTATCAGACATTGGGCCAAAACTTCTGAGGAGAGGCTATCACCATCGGATTGTCACTTCGCTCCTACGTTTTTACCTCCTCATTTCTGGCCCGGGCTTCCGAACCAGGCCTTATCAGAAATGTGGAGAGTATCTGTTCTTGGAGTCCTTCTTTGTAGTGCAGGATCATCTGAGGGAGCCAAGCCACGCCCCATTTTTATGGTGTTTGCTGCCATATTTTGTCAAGTCTTCATTCACTAACACAGCGAAAAGCTTTGAGACACTCGAATAGCTTTTCACTGTGTTATTGAATAAATGTGACTGAGGTAAGTGGGTAGAGTGCATAGCGCGGTTTGGTGGCAGGGTGAGTAGGGTGCCAGGTGGATAGGATGGCAGATGGCAGGGTGGTAGGGTGGCAGCTGTGTAAGATGGCAGGGTAGGTAGGGTGGCAGATGGCAGGGAGGGTAGAGTGGCAGCTGGGTAGGGTGGTGTGGTTGGGTCAGGGATGCATGTCGGAGGGTCAGGTAGGGCCGGAGGGTCAGGGGGTAGTCAAGTCAGGTTGAGGGGGTCAGAGGTTGGGGAGTAGTTGGGGTGTCAGAGTGGAGTTGGGGATGTGGGGGCGGTCAATGTGAGTGATTATGTATGATTACCTAGGATTTCAAACTTTTTTTTTCTGTGTAACATTTCCTGGGTAACTATCAAACACACAAAAGAATTTGGAGCAGGAGTAGGCCACTCAGCCCCTTGATCCTACTCCGTCATTCAATAAAACCATGGTTCATCTGATTGTAACCTCAATTCCACATTCCTGCTAACTTTTCACCCCTTTGTTAATCAAGAATCTATCTAGCTCTGCCTTAAAAATATTCAAAGTCTCTGCTTCCACTGCCTTTTGAGGAAGAGAGTTCCAAAGGCTCACAACCCTCTTAAGAGAAAAATATTTCTCCTCATCTCTGTCTTAAATGAGTGACCCTTATTTCTAAACAGTGACCCCTAGTTCTAGATTCTCCCACAAGAGGAAATACCTTCTCCACATCCACCCTGTCAAGACCCCTCAGGATCTTATACAGGTGAGTAAGTCAGAACCCTCTGAAGTCTCCGACTCTAATTCAGATTTGGTGACTTTTTCAGAGGGTTCTGGATGCAGGGGAATTACCCATCAGAAGTCCAACCTTCTTGAGCAATTCCCACGTGGTCAGTGCGTTGGGACTTCCGAGGGGTCCCATAGCACATCTTGGGGGGTTCATCTGGGGTACAACCATCCAGAGATTGAAAGTTCTGGGCCCATGCCTCCTAGTGCCAGACTCCCTAGCCAGCAGAAATATTTCTCTCTATTTACCCTATCAATACTAGAAAAAAAGTAAAGAGAGGAAATAAAAAAAAACTAGCATCATATCACACATTCATCATATCCCAAAGTGCTTCCTATCTATGACTATTTCTGAAGTATGGTGTACAAAAACTCAAGGCCTCAAAGAGAAGTGAAGTGACTAAACAAGTAACCTGTTTTTCAAGGCAGAAATGTGGACCAGGACACTGGGAGAGGTCAGTGTTCTGCTTCAAATTTACTATTGGATCCATTGTGTGCATCTGACATGACTTTAGCAACTCATTAAAAGGGACAACTCTAGCAGTGCCATCTGTGCTCCGTGAAGTGTCAACGTAGATTATGCACTTGAGTCCTGGATTGCACTTCAATTCCACAAACCTCTGACTTAGTGTGCAACTAACCAAGGCGAGCTGACAATTTCTAATCTCCCTGAGGTAGAGTTCTCAGAATAGATTACAGGTCCTCACTCCAGATTTCTACCTAGTGACCTCAATTTCAAAGTGGACTTTGAGGACAGAATCGTGAATGACTGTGATGCTCCACATAATTGTCTTGATGACACTAGTCACTGTCTAGACTTGGACAGGCAGAATGATAAAGACCAAGAGGTACAGCACAAGTGAAAAAGCACCTCAACCTAAGTCAACATCTTCAGAAGAGAAGGGAAGAAAATGAATGCTGAAGAACAAACAGATACCTACATTAATGTCTGCGATGGGTATATTATTGTGCAATATTGTCACTTCCCCATAGTGACTGGATCAGGGAAAAGTTGGTGAAGTACCCTGCAACACCAATTGACAGTCAGTTTATTAACCGCCTTTGGCAATAGGCTGGAGCTAGTTTTATCTGAACTGTTTCGGGTCCACCTCACTGATGAGGGATAGGAGAAAAAATAAACGTACCAAAGATGACTGATGCATCAAAGTCCATTGGGTGGTCACTTGGGTTAGAACATCAGGGAGTTCATTTTCAGTTTTGTCCCTTGAGAGGTAACCTTGTGGAATTAAACCATCCAAACATTGTAGGTTTTCAATGAAGAAAAACATTGGGGATTTTCCATATCTAGTGAGCTAGCCACTCTTACAGCTTACTGTCTAGGTAGCAAATTGGAAAATTACCCCCACATTTGTAATGAATATATAGCTCTTAACTCAACTCTGGATCTCAGTTTATTGGTGTTGACACACTTAATTTTTGTAACATTGCTGAGAGATGCTTTTAGTCAAAGTTTTAATGGATTAGGTTGGGTTAGATAGCGCGTTAGATTTTCAATTAACTTGAGGTGTAAAAGTGATCTTGGTGGGAATGAAAACTGGACATGCACTATAATGAGTGGGAGAACTTCGATGCTAGTTTTAATGTTCAGTTGGAATGTTGAAAAACTTCTGATTAGACTGAATGATTAAGAGGCACGTCACCCGCAGAAACATACCTGAGTTGAAGCTCGAAGAAATGGGAAGGTGTACTTCTAACCTTGATATTGCAAAGGATGAGGTTCTTGACTGAGTTTTCTTTGTTTCAGTTTTCCAACAGATCTCCATTCAGAGGACTAGAAGAGTTGCACTTGAGAGGAGCCTTCAAATAGGACCTCAGTAGGGTTCATAGTAGTTAAAATAAATGTAAGAAGATAAATACATAAGGTGTCAGCCGAAGTTAGAAAAGGAGGAAGATAAGTGAGGAAGAAAGAAGCTTGCAGATTACAGGAGGGAAAAGGAGACGGTGACAAATGAAACATTTTTCTCTATAATGTATCATGATAATTGCTTCTTCCTATCTGTCAAGTACAAATGGGGTGAAATAGTAAGACTTACTCATGGAAAGTGGCCCAGCTTTCTTTGATACAATAACCACAGAATATAAATCTAGGGGTGGATTTCCAACTTATTGCCCGAGCATAAAACTAAGCTGTGAATTGTCCGCTGAAACTGCCTTATTCCCACTTCCATTGAAGTCAACCTGCAATGACATGTCGAAAGTTTAACCTGTTGTGCCTGAGTATCAATAGAAATACAAAAATTTTGAGGGCTTCATTTACATACACACCATACATTTAACAGACAGGTATTTAAATGCAATTTGCTCTAATCATTCTTTGCTAAATATTTCTCCTCCTGTCTTGTTCAAAATGAATAGTTACACATGAAGCCATCAAAGAGTGACAGATGGCATGAAGTGAAAGCCATGGTTTAGTGAAGCTTTCACTTTATTGCCGTCTGATGTTGAAGAAGACTTGATATAGCCAGTCACAAAAATATAGCAACACAGGTTTTCTGTTCAGTCCCTAGGCCTTGCTACAAATTACCCAGTTTTGGACAGGTGAAGGCACATTCTGGGTCATAGTGAAACAGAACTTGCCTAGAGGAGTTACTCTGAAATACTGAGCTTAAGAGCAGTATCAAGTGTAAAAATTCTAGAATGTAACAGGGGACTTTTAGATGTCGATAACACAAAGTGGAATAGAATTGCTGAGCACTATTTCATGTTGAAGACTCAAAGCAAGGAGTACGTAGATGCAAAGTGATAAAAGGCCAGTTCAGAACTGTTGTCAGGCAGCTCTTTTCCCTGCAAAGGATGATAAATATCTGGATGTTGGATAATGGAGGCCAAAACTCTAGAATCATTCAGGAATCAATAGATCTCATGATCGGGAGATTGTAGGTTTCTATGGCAGAATGAATTAAATGGACTGCGGGTTTTCAGCCCCAGTATCTGATTCTATTAACATATGGAAAATACAGGGATAGATCTTTCACTCAATCATTATCGGTGGGAGAGGGGGTGAGAAGGGGGGAAAACCTAACCATCCTGCCCTTTCATTGTGGTCCTCGGACCAAACCCAGCCAACAAAGCTTCAGCTCGTTCCTTCTATCTTTGGAGTCTTGAACCTAAAGCTCAGCTTCGGTTCTTTACACTTGCTGGGGCCAGAGGACTGACGAAGGGCTGCACCTTGACGAGGGGCTAGGAGTGCATTTTCAGGCATCCACAAGTGTTGAACCTTTCACCCACACCACCTCCTTGACCGACCCTGACCCATCAGCACAGACCAAGCTCCCGGTCAGGTGATAGGCCTCCAACCCACTTGAGATCGCATTGGGCTGGAGCAGTGCGGTCAGAGGCAGAGTAACAGGGGTCGGCCCCCAAAACAAAACCGATTTTCCATCGCCAGGATCAGGGAGCCAGCTGCTGAGTTCCCCCAGAGTTAAAATCGACCTTGCATTTCTTTTATGCTGATCATCGTATACAGGGGCACTGCAAAGTGCTGTTTCAATAATGTGCATTTTTAAAAATAAATAATTTACAGTAAAGCTTCTGCCTTTATTTGCCATCGAAGCAGCACCAGCTCAATCGCAAAGTCCTGAGCATTGAGTTTGTTGTATGAGCTTGATGATGAGTTTAATGGCCCACGGTGTAACGGCCACAGAGTTTTTTTCCTTGTTGCGCTGGTCTTTTTTGGAGCATATCACCTGGAATTGGCATGATGCGTCCAAACGATCGTGGAATCATGAACGCAAGTTACACCCATCACAACTTTCCTCGATCGCTTTTATTCGTTTAAAAACATTGCACCAGGAGCTGCCCCCAATCGCAATACTCTCCCACTCCCCCTCTGATGAATGAATAGCTTTGGGAGGTTCTGATAATTGTGTATATTTGAACGCCTTGTGTGTGTGGGGTTTTCAACCTTCCAGGATTGACCAAGAGTCTCCAGGAATTGAAGACTAATCTCCAGGACACAGCTGTGTGCAACCCTGGAGAAAAATGTAGGGACATTAAAAACGATTTTGAGGAATTTTCCATGCCCACTGGCGTCGGGCATGTTTGGTGGCGTGAGCGGACAATATGGCGAGAAGGCCCAACATCAGTTTCATGACACTGTGAAACCAGTTTGCAATTGTCCGCTATGCCTGTCAATGACAGGCTGCATTTCCCGTCGACGTGTTTCACAACTGAACACAAGCGAAGTGCATCTGATGAGCTGCACTTTGCTCAGGACTTCAAGGTCTGTTTGCCTACCTTGCTTCGGGCAGCACTCGCAGTCATCAGCGCCAGGCTTTACAGACATCATCACATCACTTTTAGGGGGGCTCATGGGCTGGTCTCTACCTATCAGACCAGGCATAAGGCGGGTGTGGCTTTTCACTGGCTGGAGGGTCAGGGTTTGCTTGGCGATGGGGGAGAAGTGTCCTCAGGCAAGGGAAGAGGCTGCAGGTGGGTGTCCTAAACATTGACTTTGGACCCCATGAAAATTGGCACCAGGTCAGACATGGGCAAAGAAACCTCCTGCTGATTACCACCCACCGACCCCCCCTCAGCTGATGAATCAGTACACCTCCATGTTGAACACCACTTGCTGGAAAGGGCACAGAAAGTACTCTGGGTGGGGGACTTTATTGTCCACCACCAAGAGTGGCTTGGTAGCATCACTGCTTACAGTGCTGGCCAAGTCCTAAAGGATATAACTGCTAGACTGGGTCTTCATCAGGTGGTGAGGAAACCAACAAGAGGAAAAAACCTACTTGACCTTATCCTCACCATCCTGTCTGCCACAGATGTATCTGTGCATGGCAGTATTGGTAGAAGTGACCACTGCACAGTCATTGTGGAGATGAAGCCCCATCTTCACATTGAGGATGCCCTCTATCCTGTTGTGTAGCACTACCACCTTCTAAATTAGATAGACTTCGAACAGATCTAGCAACTCAAGACTGGGCTACCAAGAGGTGCTGTGGGTCATCAGCAGCAGCATTGTATGCAACCATAATCTGTAACCTCACGGCCCTGCATATCCCCCACTCTACTATTACCATCAAACTAGGGGATCAACCCTGGTTCAATGAAGAGTGCAGGAGGGCATGCCAGGAGCAGCACCAGACACACCTAAAAATGATGTGTCAAGCTGGTGAAGCTATAACACAGGACTACTTGTGTGCCAAACAGTGAAAGCAACATGTGATAGACAGAGCTAAGTGATCCCACAACCAACGGATCAGATATAAGCTCTGCAGTCCTGCCACACCCTGTCATGACTGGTAGTGGACAATTAAACAACTGACTGGAGGAGGAAGCTCCAAAAATATCCCCATCCTCAATGATGGAGGAGCCCAGCACAGCAGTGCAAAAGACAAAGCTGAAGAATTTGCAACTATCTTCAGCCAGAAAAGTCATGTGGATGATCCATCTCGACCTCTTCCTGTGTTCCCCAGCATCACAGTTGCCAGTCTTCAGTCAATTCGATTCACCCCATATTTTATCGTGAAACAGCTGAAGGCACCTGATGCTGCAAAGGCGATGGCCCCGGACAACATTCCAGCAATAATACTGAAGACTTGTGCTCCAGAACTTGCCGCGTCCCTAGCCAAGCTGTATCAGTACAGCTATAACACTGTCATCTACCTGGCAGTGTGGAAAATTGCCCAGGTATATCCTGTACACAAAAAGCAGGACAAATCCAACCCAGCCAATTATTGCCCCTTCAGTCTACTCGATCATCAGTAAAATGGTGGAAGGGGTCATCAACAGAGCTATCAAGCAGCATTTCCTTAGCAACAACTTGCTCACTGATGCCCAGTTTGGGTGCTGCCAGGGCCTTTCAGTTCCTGACCTATTTACAGCCTTGGTTCAAACATGGACAAAATAGCTGAACTCACAAGGTGAGGTGAGAGTGACTGCCCAAGGTAGCATTTGACTGAGTGTGGCATCAATGAACCCTAGTAAAACTAGAGTCAATGGGAATCAGGGGGAAAACTCTTCACTGGCTGGAGTCAAACATAGCACAAAGGAAGATGGTTGTGGTTGTTGGGGGTCAATCTTCTCAGCTCCAGGACATCACTGCAGGAGTTTCTCAGGGTACTGCCCTCGACCCAAACATCTTCAGCTGCTTCATCAATGACCTTCCTTCCATCCTGAGGTTAGAAGTGGGGATGTTCACCGATGATTGCACAATGTTCAGCACCATTCGTGGCCCGTCAGATACAAAAGCAGTCCATGTCCAAATGCAGCAAGACCTGGACAATATCCAGGCTTGGGCTGACAAATGGCAAGTAACATTCACTCCACACAAGTACCAAGCAATGACCATCTCCAACAAGAGTGAATCTAATCATTGCCCTTTGACATTCAATGGCATTACCAATGCTGAATCCCCCACTATCAACATCCTGGGGATTACCATTGACCAGAAACTGAACTGGACCAGCCATATAAATACTGTGGCGACAAGAGCAGTTCAGAGGCTAGGAATTTTGCAGACAATAACTCACCTCCTGACTCCCCAGAGCCTGTCCACCATCTACAAGGCACAAGTCAGGAGTGTGATGGAATATTCCCCACTTGCCTGGATGAGTGCAGCTCCCACAACGCTCAAGAAACTTGACACCATCCAGGACAAAGCAGCTCATTTGATTCACACTCCATCCACCACCTTCAACATGCACTCTCCACCATTAACACACAGTAGCAGCAGTGTGTACCAACTACAAAATGCACTGCAGCAGCTCACCAAGACTCCTTCAACAGCACCTTCCAAACCCATGACCTCTACAACCTGGAAGGGTAAGGGCAGCAGATACATGGGAAACACAACCGCCTGCAAATTCCCCTCCAAGTCACACACCATCATGACATGGAAATATATCACCGTACCTTCACTCCCTTCCAAACAGCACTGTGGCTGTTCCTACACCATATGGATTTCAGTGCTTCAAGGAGGCAGTTCCACTCACCTTCTGACGGACAATCAGGGATGGGCAATAAATGCTGTCCTATCCAGTGACACCCACATCCCTTGAATAAATTTTTTAAAAAGGCAGCGCATCACAAACTGGATGTGTTGGCCGACTAATGGTTGGCTTGTGGGGGAAAGTCATGTGATGAATTCTCCAGGAATATATTTGATCACAGTTGGCAACCCTACTTTAAGGTGGTTCCAAAAATTTAGCTGGTTCCTTGGGCACAATGACAGTAATAGGCACATTTTAAAAGCTTTTGAACGTGTTTTTAAAAAAAAATAAATTTACCAGGTAACTGTCGACTGTACCCCAGCATAAGTAGCAAAGAGATCTATATTCTAAACTCATATTCAATTGTTTAACCTGGGTTACTCACAGGGGGTGGATTAAAATTGTGATGAACTGTGATTATTTTTAGTGAGCAGAAGAGTGACAGATGGAATTCAATCCAGGGAAGTGTGGGGTAATGCCTTTGGGGAGGGCAAACAAAACTAGGGAATGCACAATAAATGGGAGGACATTGGGACGGGTAGAGGAAGTGAGAAACGTTGGAGTGCATGTCCATAGGTCCCTGAAGGTGGCAGGACAGGTGGATAAGATGGAATGCTTTCCTTTATTGGACGAGGTATAGAACACAAAAACAGAGATGTAATGTTGGAACTGTATAAAATGTTGGTTAGGCCACAGCTGGAACTGGGTGTACAGTTCTGATCGCCCCATTACAGGAAGGACATAACTGCTCTGGAGGGAGTACAGAGGAGATTTACATGAATGTTGACAGGGCTTGAAGCTACGAGTAAAGATTGGATAGGCTGGGTGTGTTTTCCTTGGAGCTGAGGAGGCTGAGGGGTTTTGATGTGTACAAGGTTATGAGGGGCCTAGATAGAGTAAACAGAGATGCCCTGTTTCCCCTAGTGGAGGGGTCAATTACCAGCGGGCACAAATTTAAGGTGATTGGATTAGAGGTAACATGAGGGAAAAACTTCTTCACCCAGAGGGTGGTGAGTGTTTGGAATTCACTGCCTGATTTGGTGGTGGAGGCAGAAACCTTCAACTCATTTAAAAGGTACCTAGATCTGCACCTGAAATATAGCAACCTGAAAGGCTATGGATTGGATGCTGGAAGGCAGGATTAGGATGGGCAGCTAGTTTTTTATTTTTCTTCTTTTGGCTGGCACGGACAGGATGGGCTGAATGGCCTCTTTTTGTGCCACGATGTTTCTACGGTTCTATGGTATTCATCAAACTGCACCAAGTTATCACTGTTAAATAAATGTCATGGAAGATTTTTAAAAGCAGATTACCTTCACAGTCTTACAGCCAGATTGACACCTAGACCTGCAACACGAGGTGAATGAACAACCTGTGATCATTCTCACTTTGATTTTCCCTACCCTGTGTTCTCTCTGTCGTGTTTCCCCAAATAGGTACGAGCAGAATCAGCAGCTCAGCAACATGAGGTATTCTTTTGGCACAGCTCTCCAAACTCCACTTAAATTATATATGATTGTATGAAAATAGCCGGCCTAACAGGAACGGGCCATTTGCAAGCAGCACTTGTTCAGGTGACAGCAGGTGCCAGTCCAGATGACACTCCTGAAAGGTGTTTAATGACTTGTAACGGCTCCTCGGCAGCAGAGTAGTCTCAATGATTACCTTACAGTTAATTAACAAAATTGATCTTCTTCAGTTTCTGCTATTCATCAATAACAAATTATTCTTCATTCAGCCTGTTTGTCCTGTTCCTCGGCAACGCCGCTCTGCCAATCTGATATCATTTCTGCAGCTGTTAACAAAATGTCCACACGGCTGATGGTATGAATGTGACAACTTAAGAACATTAGAAGAGTCAAGGATGATTGAAGCCCTTTTAGCGGGTCGTAGCTCATTCCTGTAGAATAGGGTTTTCCAAGCTGCTCCTCGAGAGCACTGCTCATTTTGGATAACACGAGGCTTATAGGGCTGGACTGTGGCTGAATCAGATTGAATTTCTGTGGGGATTGGCCTCACTTTCACATTGTGGGTGTGAACCGGGTGAGACTTCGGCGTGGTACTCGAGTGAACCAAAGAGAAGAGATGTGTGAGGCCAGGTAAAGCTGACACAGGATGAGCATAAGCTCCCTTACCAGAGAGTCATCTCACATCCATTATTTGACAGCACCTCCCAAATCAACAACCTCTAGTATCCAAAAGGACAAGGGCAGCAAATACATGGGAACACAACCACCTCCATGTTCCTTTCTAAGTCATGCACCATCCTAATATGGAAACATATCACTGCAGCTCTGAAGGATAGTCATACAGACTCAAAACTCCAGTCATACAGACTCGAAACATTAACTCTGTTTCTCTCTCCACAGATGCTGTCGGGCCTGTTGTGTTTTTCTGTTTTTATTTCAGGTTTCCAGCATCCACAGTATTTTGCTTTTAACATATTGCTGCTCCTTCATTGTCATGGGTCAAAATCCTGGAACTCCATCCTTAATAGTTTGTGGATGAATCTACACCACATGGACTGCAGCGATTCGAGAAGGTGGCTCACCACCATCCTCTCAAGGGAAATTAGGGATGGGCAATAAATGCTGGCCTAGCCAGTGACACCTCCATTCTAGGAATGAATAAAATCAAAATTCTGCAGTTAATGAGAGCAGAAATACAGATATCTAAGCCTAGCTTCTAAATAGATGCATTTAGATCATGAAAGGCTGTTGGAGATATTAGGGGACTTCGCAAAGAAAGATCATTGACCTGAAATGCTAACTTAGTTCCTCCTACTACAAATGCTGCCTGACCTGCTGAGTATTGCCAGTATTTTCTGTTTGTATTTCTGATTTCCAGCATCCATGGTACTTTGCTTTTGCTTATGGGCTCTTGTAACTCGTCCCTGAAATCAGAAGCCTCCAAACCAGTCATTAGCCTCTGGAATATGGTAGTGACCCTTGTCAGACCAAGTGTTCACCATTATTCCTACAGCAAAATCTGGCCTAATACACAGAAAAGTGACACAACTTCATGTCACAGGCATGATGTCTCCTGACATTTCCCTAATTCTGCAAAATTAAGCAGCAGAAATCCCCCTTGCCATTTCGTGGAAATTTGATTGCGTTATGCTTATTGCAGCTTCCTGTTTGTATGTCTGTCCACATATTTGAGTGGGGATATGCTTGTCTGTGTATTGTTTAATATCATTTATGTGCATGTGCTGATCTGGGCATGACAAATATACATTATATATTCATCTTGTCTACACTTTCTGTAGGAATAAGAATGAGAGTGTCAGTGTTTATTGAAGGGTAGATCGGACAGCAACTTCCAGCATCCACACATATGCAGTTAAATGCGAGAATCAGGAAATTGATACCTAATTTTCCCTCCAGAAATTTCACTAAACTGGTACCTCGCTGAGGGACTCAATACTGAAACACATGAAGGGGCTGAAGTTGCTGTACTTACTCACTGGATAACAATTTAAGGCGTTCGTCCATACAAGTGTAAGTGAATTTTTAACGACATGATAAGTCAACTTTGTCGGCTGTCCCTCGGTTCGAGGATGACAGCTACTCAGGGTCTCTGACGTGTGTTTTCATGTGACTAAGCAGGCAGCTTCCCGACCCACAGATCCTTTGGCACATGGGCCACAATATCCCGTGAGGTAGTGGGATCCGGAGTGCAGGGTTATTGCTTCCTTTTCTTCCCTCCTCTGCTTAAAGACATGGTGACTCGAAATGTGATGCAGCTTGATGGACAAGTTGTTGCCATTCTGAATGATTGGCAACAAGCTCCTCCCAGTCACTAATGTCAATGCTGCTGCTCTTCAAGGAGAGCTTCAGGGTGTCTTCGAAGTGTTTTCTTTGACCTCCCCTAGAACGTTGGCCATTTGAGGTTTAAGAGAAAGGGACCTGGTGGGGGAGATGGTTTTTTGGCCATGTGAACACAGTGGCCAGTCCATTGAAGTTGATGTTGCAGGCGTTTTACCTGAATACTCATGGAGCTGGCTTCAAGAAGGAGGCTAGCGTTTGTTCGACTGTCCACCCACTGAATCTGGAGGATGGAGCGGAGGCATTGCTGATGGAATTTCTCTAGTGCTCTTAAATGTCACTGATATACAGCCCAGGTCTCACCGCAGTACAGGAGTGCGGCGATGACCACTCCCTGTATATTAGGACTCTTGTTTACTTGTGGAGGTCTTTGTTGTCAAACACTCACTGCTGTACTTTGTGAAAGGCCGAGCTGGTGCAGCTAATCTGCTGTTTACCTCTTGTCCATTTCAGGAAAATTCCTGACACATTCTTCTGAATCGCCTGCTTCTCTACTTCTTGTGGCTTCAGGCTTTCCAGATGAACCTATGACATGATCTTTGCTTCCAGACAAATCCAAGAAAAATGTCGCGATCAACACCAGGAACTCTTCTTTGCATTCGTTGACCTGACCAAAGCATTTGACTCAGTAAATCGTGAAGCTCTGTGGATTCTTTTCTATTCTTTCATGGTGTGTGGGTATCGCTGGCTGGGCCAGCATTTTTATTGCCCATCCCTGATTGCCCTTGAGAAGGTGGTGGCGAGCTGCACTCTTGAGCTACTGTAGTCCACATGGTGTAGGTTCATGGACAGTGCTGTCGGGGAGGGTGTTCCAGGAATTTGACCCAGCAATAGCGAAGGGATGATGATATATTTCCATGTCAGGATGGTGGGTTGGAGGGGATCTTCCAGGTGGTGGTGTTCCCATGCATTTGCTGTCCTTGTCATTCTAGGAGGTAGACATCATGGGTTTGGAAGGTGCTGTTGAAGGTGTCTTGGTGAGCTATGCAGTGCATCTTGTAGATGGTACATACTGTTGCCACTGTTCATCAGTGGTGGAGGGAATGGATGTTGAAGGTGATGGATGTAGTGCCAGTCATGTGGGCTGCTTTGTTTTTGATGATGTCAAGCTTCTTGAGTATTGTGGGAGCTGCATTCATCCAGGCAAGTTGAGAGTATTCCATCACGCTCCTGACTTGTGCCTTGTAGATGGTGGACAGGCTTTGGGGAGATAGGAGGTGAATCACTCTCCACAGAATTCCCAGCCCCTGACCTGCTCTTGTAGCCATTGTATTTATATGGCTGTTCCAGTTCAGTTTCTGGCCAATGGTAACCCCCAGGATGTTGTTAGTGGAGGATTCAGCGATGGTAATGCCATTGAATGTCAATGGGAGATGGCTGGATTCTCTCTTGTTGGAGATGGACGTTGTCTGGTAGTTGTGTGGCGTGAATGTTACTTGCTATTTATCATCCCAAGCCTGAATGTTGTCCAGGTCTTGCTGTATTTGGTCACAAGCTGCTTCAGCATCTGAGAAGTTGTGAATGGTGCTGAACATTGTGCAATCATCAGCGAACATCCCTACTTCTGACCTTATGATGGAAGGAAGGTCATTGATGAAGCAGGTGAAGATGTTTGGGCCTAGGACACTACCCTGAGGAACTCCTGCAGTAATGTCCCAGGACTGAGATGATTGACCTCGAACAACCACAACCATCTTCCTTTGTGCTAGGTATGACTTTAACCATTGGAAAGTTTTCATCCTGATTCCCATTGACTTCAGTTTTGCTAGGACTCTTTGATGCCACACTCAGTCAAATGCTGCCTTGATATCAAGGGCAGTCACTCTCACCTCACCTCTGGAATTCAGCTCTTTTGTCCATGTTTGGACTAAGACTGTAATGAGGTCAGGAACTGAATGGTGCTGGTGGAACACAAACAGGGCATCAGTGAGCAGGTTATTGCTGAGTAAGTGCCGCTTGATAGCACTGTTGACAGTCCTTCTATCACTTTGCTGATGATGTGTTCCACACTTTTGGATGCGCAAGAATCTTCACCACAGTCATGCAATTGCTTCATGATGATATGACTGAAACTGCCTTGAGTGGGAGACCTGAAACAGATAACTTTAATATCCAGACTGTGGTCAAACAAGGCTGTGTGATATCCCTCACACTATTTGCAATCTATTTGATAGTGGCTATTCACCTCATCAAAGATCAACTGCTGTCTGGTGTCAATATTAAATACCATATAGATGGAAAACTCTATCCACTCAGTTGCCTATGTTCCAAAGTTAAACTCAGTACCATAGATATACATGATTTACAGTTTGTGGATGACTGCAGTGTTTTTGCCCACTCCGTCAGATTTGCAAGCCTCAGCCTCTTCAATGCTGCAAACACGAAACTTGGTCTGTCCTTGAACGTTGATAAAAACAAAACTCATATATCAATGCACAGCTCACCAATTATTCTATCTTGCATCTATGTTGAAGGACTGACCCTGGAATATGTTGAGCACTTTCATATCTTGGTAGCTACCTCTCTTAAAAAGCCTCCATCGACGAGGATAAGTTTTAATTACAGGGTACTGCTGAACAATCTCTGATCATGAAAGTTTATTTTTTTTATAAGTGTGGAGCCTCATTCCTTCTTATTTTAAATGATTGTTGGAAAGATTAAAAAAACATGTTTTTGATTACTTTTAATTTCTGATTCCTTGATATCTCTCTTTTAATCCCATGGCCATGATTTTATGGCATCTCCCATCCAGTGGGATATTACTGTCCCACCAAACTGAATGGAATTTTAAATTGCTCGCCACATCTGCCGGGGGGAGACACGCCGTAGGGGGGCTGTAAAATCCTGGCCATAATTCCTTCCTTCATTTTATTTCCCTTTCTGTGCATAACTTTTACAATCTGTTAAATATTCTAAATTACATTTCTTGGCTTAGACTCTCCCTGGCTCAGTGAGGATTCTTCAGTTTGATTGGCTGAGGAGACATACCATTGTTCATCCATGCCACTGATCCCCTGCAGAGGGTGCTGTGCTGTTTTGGTTCTCCAATCACAGCAACTTCCAGTGCAAAAGCTCATGGAAAATCTTGTGAGCAAGTGTCAGGAAGATATAATAATTTTCATAGCGTTATTGGAGTTTATTGTAAAGTAGAGTAATTGTAGGGTCTGTGTCTGTGTATTTGTGGGACTTAATTGAATTAAAGGCAGCTGGTCTGAAGGCTTTGATGTATCAGGAGATAAGCTTGGTTTGAAATGTTAAGTAGGTAAACACGGGTGGAGTTTTAGAATGTGGAGTGTAAAGGGAACACTTGCATTTTTAAATAAACCAGACTAGCTTGAATTCAAAAGAGGGGGGGCTGAAATGTTTCAGCTAGCCAGGAGAAGTTAAGGAAGTGTGTTTGCTTACTGATAAAATTGGTGCTATGCTAGACTTTTTTTTTATTAGAGAAGTAAAGTCCAAAGACATAGTAAAACAATGGGAATTTGCTTTCAAATAGGAAAATATGTTTAAAGGAGAGAAGGCTGTGTGTAAGGGCAGGTATTCTAAGATCTAGCAAGTGTGAAAAGCCTCCCACATCTAAGCCTCAAGCTGCTGTCTACAAGGAACCAAAGCTGAGTAAACTCACTTTCAATTTGACTGTCCAGTGTGTATGCTTTGCCTGGGTATGCTTACATCTATGTGTTTTACTGTTGCCTTAACAAAAGTGGAACTGGGAGTTAGATTAGCTAGGGGATTTAGAAGTTATCATCGTAATAATTTGTAGGTCTATGTATGTGCTTAAAATCATTTCTTCTATTAATAAAGGTTTTATTTAGTTTCGTAAGACTTGGTGGTCTTATTACTACTGAATTCAAGTCACGCATCATGAGGTTTATACAAATTGCAAAACAGTTGCGGCAGTTATTAGTATTTACTGTGATTTATATGTACATGTATATTGATGCGTAAGGCTCATGTTACGCTTATTTATTGAAGGCCTATACACTGCTGTGTATCCATGTTGACCCTTTTAATTTCCGTTGACGTTCACTTTATTTTCTTTCTAACAAAATGATTTCCATCACACTGTTCACAAAGTAATTTATTTAATCCAAAGTAGCCTGCTCAGTGCAAATCTGCTTTAACTCGAGGTGAAACAAATCATGCCATAATTATTTCTTTCTGCAGAAAATCATGAGCTTTGTGTTTTAAGTAAAATTATCTAAAAAGAGTCACAAAGGGATAAGAGAAGCTTAGGACAACCAACATGGGGATTAGAAAGTAAAAAAGGAACATAAAGATGATATTAACGTAACATCCTGGAGGGAACACCGTCTTCAATTCAGCATAAAATTAGCTGAGGTATGAAACAGGCACCTGAACTAAAAGTGGCCCCATTTTCTGCCTGAGGTAAAAATTACCCCCCTAAACACTAGGGGCAGCATCTTCTGTTTGGCCAGCAGGGGGGAGCGGGGCCCACTCGCTCACACGTAAAATGATGTGGAATGACGTCGGGCGTGTGTCTCGATGTCACCCCACGTCATTTAGATTTTCAGTTCGGCAGGTGCACAGCTAATCGGCTGCGCGGCCGCCGAACTGGCGAAGGCCTACTGAGGCCATTAACAAAATAATTAATATGATTAATGGACCTGCCCGTCCGACCTTAAGGTTAGCGGGCAGGCCGGGAGCCCAGGCGGGCTTCTGATAACACTTGAAACCTCATCCACGGGTGGGATGAGGTTTCCTGAGGGAGTTAAAAATTTTTATAAAATGTTTAAATAAAATAATTTGACATGTCCCAGCTCATGTGGACATGTCAGTAATTTTTTCCCCCTCTTTATTGAAATTTTCAAACCTGAGCCGATCTCCCTGAGGCAGCACTTTGCCCCAGGGAGATCTGTGTGCCCTCTCGCTCAGAGAATACCTCCCCCCACCCCCCCACCCCACCCCACCGCCTGCAGAGGGAGCGCATAATGCTTCCTGGTGGACGTCATGCTGGGCGGGCCTTAATTGGCCCATCCACGTAAAATGGTGGCGCTCCCCCGACCGGGGGCACCGATCAGGAACACACCCGCTCCCACACATTCCCCCCCGCCCCCCAAATGGGGGAAAATGTTGCCCTAAGAATCCCAAATGATAATATAGGGTGTTTGAAATGGATGCCAGGCTAGCCAGCTATCGAATGATAAAGGTAAGTCCTAACCATGGTTCATTTAGTAATGTGCTTGCTCTTAAATCACAAGTTTATGGATTCAAGTCCAACTGTAGGGCTTTGGTGTAAACATCAAGCCTGACAGTCCAGTGTAGTACAAAGGGAGTGCTGTACTGTCAGAGGTACTGTCTTTCAGATGAGACCTTAAACTAAGGCCCCATTTGGGTAGACGTAGTGGTAATGTCACTGGAATAGTAATCCAGAGGCCCAGGTTAATGCTCTGCAGGCGTGGGGTCAAATCCCAACATGGCAGTTGGTGGAATGTAAATTCAGTTAATAAAATTTGGAGTTGAAGCTTGCTTCAGTGAATATGAAACAGTTGTTGTAAAAACCCATTTGGTTCCCTTTAGGGAAGGGAATCTTCCATCTTTACCCAGTCTGGCCTACATGTGATGCCAGGCCCATAGCAATGTGGTTGACTCTGAAATGGCTGAGGAAGCCACTCAGTTCGAGGGCAATAGGGAGGGGCAATAAAGGCTGGCCCTCTCAGTGATGTCCACATTCCCTGAAAGAATTTTTAAAAATTTGAAGAAGGGCAGGAGAGTTATCTCTCTTGTCCTGGCCAACATTTATTCCTGAATTAACATCACAAAAAAATAACCTGGTCGTTACCGCATTGCTGTTTGGGAGCGCTTTGCTGAGTGCTTTAGTGAGTGATTAGTTGCTGCGTTTCCTACATTACAGCATGGTGACTTCATTGGCTGTGAAGCCCTTTGGGATGCCCGGTGGTTGTAAAAAAACGCTATATAAGTGCAAGTTTTTCTTTAGGATATTACGGTGAGTTAGTATATCCTTCTATTCCAGAAACCGACAAACTGGCTTTCACACTTCCTGATCTGAATGAGGGCCAGATCTCTTTTCCACGGAAGTCACTCCATAAGCGGAGTGTGATAGTTGACATATCCTGTGACAGGAAGTAAGCGGGTTTACATACAGGAAGTTTGCATAGCGCAGAATCTGTCCATGCCGTCATAAAGTCTGCTACTATCCTGATTAGCGCTGCTTGATAACACTGTTGATGACACCTTCCATCCATTTGCTGATGATTGAGAGTAGGCTTGAGAGGGGCGGTAATTATCTGGACTGGATTTGTCCTGCTTTTTGTGAATACTCCATAACTGGACAGTTTTCCACATTGTCAGTGTTTTAGTCGTACCGGGACAGCTTAGCTAGGGGCACGGCTAATTCTGGAACACAAGCCTTCGGTACTATAGCTGGGGTGTTGTTGGGGCCCAAAGCCTTTGCAGTATCCAGTGTGCTCAGCTGTTTCTTGACATCACCTAAGAATGAGTCGCATTAACTGAAGGCTGACACCTGTGATACTGGAGCCCTCAGGGGGAGAACAACATGAATCATCCACTTGGCATTTCTGGCTGACGATGGTTGCAAAAGCTTCAGCTTTAACTTTTGCACTGGACTCCCCCCCATCGTTGAGGATGGGAATGTTCGTGGAGTCTCCTCCTCCCACACGTTATGGCATATGACACAATAATCTTGATTATGCGAGCTGGATTTTTCAGATGACTCAGGGGAGCTCATTTAAATCAATGGAAGTAAGATCAGCTCCTTGCTAAAACTGGGTTGCATATGCCACAAAGCCATTTGATTATGATTTATTGTGATTTGTCCGGTTTCATGCTTGAGAGTAATAATGATAAGGTCATCTGACTTGATCTTATCAGTACCATTGTCAAGCATGAAGCGACAAAGTGGAAATAAGTTATAATCAATTGGCTTCCTTATATCACAGACGTATATGCAAAAATGATATTGGCCGGTGACTGAAGAATTACAAAGAGCCACTGACTGGATGAATTCGGTCGGAGTTGCTATTTGATTCAGGGACATAAAAATCACAGTGGTGGTTACGGATATGATTTGGAAAAGCAAAATGTTTCCATAACATCCAGGAACCCCTTTGTAAAAGAATTAAAGTTGTAGCAAAGAGGGGATAAATTATGCTATGGCTACACATGGAACTCGCCACCACAGGGTAGATGAGGGGAAACTAGAAAAGGACATGAGGGAGAAAGGAATAGTAGGATATGTTGATGAGGTGAGATGAAGTAGGGAGCCAGGGGGCTCAAGTGGAGCATAAACACTGGCGTAGACCTGTTGGACTGAAAGGCCTGTTTCTGTGCTGTAAAGGATGGTACCAGAACGCTTAATAATCCTGACCAATGAGGTGGAAATGAGAAAGAAGCAAAAAAAGTTCAGTAATAGTCTCGAAGTGCTACAAATCTTGCTTCAGTGGCAACATCCAAGAACAGCTCTGGACGTCCAGGGTAGCATTTAATCCAGGCCATATGGCTCTCTTCCACCAATGGGAGCCAAGGAGAGCCACGCATTGCCTCCTTTAGGGAAGGATCACCATATTAGTGTCAAACCGGCACTTAGGTGGCCAGCAGCAGGCCTTCCATGGGATCAAAGACCCCAGAGTCAGGTATCCCAGAGAGCAGCTGGCCAATCAGAGGCTAGTAGCCCTGCATTGCCAACAGGGCGCACGGGCAGAGCTGTGCTGGCTGCCGGCAGTGCACCCACCAGAGGTCCAGGTTCAGTGGGGGAACCACCAGGCCACAGAGGACTAAGGGCGGGATTGGCGGGCGGGAGAGGTGGGTAGGCAGCAAGGATAGTGGGAGTTGGCTTTCAGCGCTTGTCACCAGCACCCCTGGCACCACCCCGCACCACGCCCTTTCCCGATGCTGGGTCCCTCGATCAGGCACTGTGTGCCTGACAACAAAGGGCACCCCCCACCCATTGACAACAAAGGGCACCCCCCCCCCCCCCCCCCGCCCCCCTCCCACTCACCACGAAAACCTTGTAAGCAAAAATGACAGGGTTTGCTTTTTGGGCTTCCCGCATGATAACTCCTCTGCCCTATGTTGGTGAGTACCACAGATGAGGCCCTTAAGTGGGCGTTAATTGCCCACGTAAGCGCCTCAGCTGGTGACAGAATGGGAAAGTCGCCCCCGAGCATTGGGCAGAGGTGGGAAGGAGGTGAGACCCCCCACGCTACCCTCCCCCTGACTGAATGCCTTCCTACCTCCTAACTTTCCTCGAGGGAGGGCATTAAATACCACCCCCACTCTATATGGGCTTGTAATCTAAGTGATACACTGACGTACATTATATTGATGCCTAAGTAATATTACCAGGGACTAAATTTAATGTGCTGCTGGAAACTGGAATTTGGTTGGCACTTGTAGGACCAGAATAAGGCCCATAAATTTAAATGGAGCGTTAAGTGGCAGAAATGTAGCACAATGCTGTGATGTAACTCTGAATGACTGGTGATGGGCTGAATGGCTTCCTTGATCTATATTTGTCTTTTGGTAATATGTTGATTTTTGTGATTGATTATACTCACTTGAAACCAATGAACCTACTGCAACCTACTGGAAAACCTGTCCTATTTGGTTTTCATAAAATATAAGAACAGGAGTTGGCCATTTGGCCCACTATTCAATAAGATCATACTGATCTTCCTTCACTATCCCTGTATCCCCTAATTCCCTTAGTACCCAAAAATTTATCATCCTCTTTCTTGAATATACTCAACGACTGAGCATCTACAGCCCTGTGGGGTAGAGAATTCCAAAATTTCACAATCCCCAGGGTGAAGAAGTTTCTTTTCAGTCTTAAGTGTCCCCTCATTGTGAGACTGTGACACTTTAATGTAGATTGAACTGAGCTTCCTACTTTCACCTCCAATCCCCTTGGGACTGGGCTCCCTGTCCAAGGATTGCATAAGGAGAACAAGCAAAGATTATAAAATATCATTAAGTCCTTCCCTTCTGCAGTGTCTGGGCTCTCAGTGTAAGCGTTTCACATGAGTGGAGCAGCATTAGAGCGCACTTTCACCTATGTTTCACTCTAAATACTGATATTTCAAATCATTCATTCTCCCTTAGTGCCTGTGTGAGCCATTAAAAGGCTTCAGACTTTGTAATCAAGCTGAATCGGTTCAGCAATATTAGTAAATATTCCACTGAGGTCAGGAGAGATCGGGTGCAAAGTGCTGTGCAGTACATGAGCCCGAGCAATGCATTGCATTGCACGACAGATTAAAGGAGAGTCGATAGAGCACATTCCTCACAATCAGATTGTATTATTGGAACTGCCAGTATAGGGGAAGGAGAACTGATGAGATGAGCACTGGCCTTTGCGAGAAATGGTCCTGTCGGCTGCATTAATGCCACCACACTCTAATGGACACTGTTCTTCTAGTCCTGCAATCTGACATAAAGTCAATAAATATGTGACTGGTTCTAATATTAAAAAAAAATGTGCTGGGTGAATCTATAACAAAACCACTGACTCATACTAGAGAAATGATAATTGACAAATACTTGGGTTTATGGGAACTAATTATTGCCATTCCTGGACTATAATTACATTTATTCAATAGGCATTATTGTCTTAAAATGAAAACACATATTGCTGGGTGAAACACATGCAAAACTTGTATTGATTGACCCAGTTCTCCATTTAATCTCAACTTCGTTTGACTCAGAACTTCTTACTGCAGCAGATCTTATTCAATTGTTTAACACAGTCGATGTCTCAATTAGGCCATTCTGACCATTGCTAGTCCCACCAGTGCTAGTTGCTGCATGGAATAACGATTGGGGGCTTCCCAATGTCATTCTTTTGGGGAGGGGGGTTGGAATCCCAAAGTCAGGATCATTTTCGGGTCCCGAGCCTGTGTGATGTGGGTGGTTTATTTTGGATTGGCTGATCAGTGGCCAAAAGGTGGGCTCGCTATCAAATTTAGGGTGACAGGCAGGCTCCCAAAGCTGAAGGGCCAACTTGAGGCCCTCCAGCAGCGAGAAAGCTGCAACCTGCAGTAATTGTAGTTCTGATAAATGTAGGGCTGTAGCTTTAAGAATAATCCTGCATTGTAAGAGCACATGATCTGTGTAAACCAATGAGTCGACAGCGCGGGGAACCTCTAGGAGAGAGTTCTTCTTTAGTTAGATCCACGCATGCCACTGCTGCTGCTGCCTTGTAACTAAAGCTCAACGTTTCCACCAAGAAAAGTTGCTTGGAAAATTAACTCTATAACAAACTGGCGGCGAGGATAAATCAGATCCAGTATTCTCCCTCGGCCAGCGATTGTGAGTATCTAAAATAATCCAAAAGAAAGGAAGATATACTCATCTGAGATGCCACAGTTTGGCAGAATCGATCCCTTTGAACCAGCCACAGAGGACTGGTCTCAGTATATAGAACATCTTGTGTTCTTCTTTCAAGCCAACGAAATCACAGGGGAGGAAAAGGGGAGGCCAATTCTCCTGATTATTTGTGGGAGCAAGACCTGGAGTTTAATTCTAAGCTCGACAGCCCCCAGTGCTCCAGATTAAAAGACCTTCAGTGAAGTAGTAAACCTCATTAAGCGTCATTTTCAACCTAAGCCCTCAGTCACAATGCAGGGGTTCAGGTTCAATTCATGGAATGGAGCCTCGGGGGACCCTTGCTACCTACGTGGTGAAATTAAAACAACTAATGGAATATTGTGACTTCAGTGAAGCCCTGAATGATATGCACAGGGATTGTTTGGTATGTGGTCTGCGAGGGGACACTATTCAGCGAAGATTGCTGGCTGAAGTGGATCTTGATTTTAAGAAAGTGTTAGAAACAGCGCTGGTGATGGAAAGCGCTATAAAGGATTCACAGGCGATTCAAGGTGCACAAAATGGCGCCGCTCTCCTAGTCGGGTGGGAACAGTCAGCCGAAAGTGGGGCGAAAAGCCGGGACTCCGCCACGAAGTGGGAAACAGCCCCCGCTGACTGAAAATTTAGAGGAAACAGCTTAGCAGCAAATTTGAAAACTAACTTATATCGATGTGGAAGCAATCATACCCCTAAAGATTGGCAATTTTAAAAGGTAGAGTGTTATTTTTGTCACAAAGGTGGACACACGTTGAAACATTGCAAAGTGAGATTTAAACAGGCTCCCAGGCAACAAGCAAAGTTCAATGAAGTCTATAGTGTGGAAGAGCCAGAAACAACCAATTCTGACATTTATTCCTTATTCAACATGAAAGTTGGGAAGACAGAGCCAATTACTGTCACATTGCAAGTGAATGGTAAACCCATTAAAATGGAAGTGGACACGGATGCTTCTAACACTGTAACAGGAGAACACACTTTTAGATATTTAAATAAAGGTGCTCAACAATTAATTTTGGAACAAACCTCTGCCAAGTTGAAAACGTGCACAGGCGAAGAAATCCAGATAAAAGCGATCACCAGAGTAACTGTTTATTATGGACATCAAACAGCACAACTGCCAGTGATGGTGGTAGAAGGTGAAGGACCAAGCCTTCTAGGTTGTGATTAGTTGAAAGAGATTAAATTAAACTGGTCTGAAATCTTCCAGTTGCGAGCAGGGGGACTGCCAGAGCTGCTTAAAAAAAACACACCGTCCTCAAGGATGAACTGGGACAAATCCAAGGCCTACAAGCCAAGATTTATGTGGACCCAAAAGCAACTCCTCGCTTCTTGAAAGCGAGACCGGTGCCTTACGCCCTGAGAGAGAAGGTTGATGCTGAGTTGAGCCGGCTAGAAAGGCTGGGTGTCCTAAAAGCAGTTCAGTTCTCAGAGTGGGCAGCACCCATAGTCCCTGCCCTTAAACCAGATCAGACCATCCGGATCTGTGGGGACTATAAACTATAAAGCAGCCAAACTGGATAGGTACCCTAGTCCTAAAATTGATGACCTCTATGCCAAACTAGCAGGAGGGACAACATATACAAAGCTTGACATGAGTCATGCATACCAGCAACTGGAACTGGATGATGCCTCCCGAGAATTTGTGACCATAAACACACACAAAGGGTTATATTAATACACATGCCTGCCCTTCGGTGTTTCTTTGGCCTGTGCCATTTTTCAGAGGACAATGGAGAGCTTGCTACAAAGACTTCACTGCCGCTGGGTCAAAATCCTGGAGCTCCCTTCCTAACAGCACTGGGTGTACCTGCACCACATGTGGTTCAAGAAGACAACTCACTGCCACCTTCTCAAGGGCAATTAGGGATGGGTAATAAATGCTGGCCTAGCCAGCAATGCCCACATCCCATGAAAGAATAAAAAAATGCTTCTCCACCCAAAGATCATATCATTTGTTGTAATCAATAACCAAGCCAGTTATGTGCTTAGTTGTAATCAATTATACTGCTAGAAAGCAAAACATAAAGTGATCATATAAACATGGGTGTGAATAGGAAAACCTTAAATGTCATTAAAATTTGAAAGGTGATGTGATTAACTTTAACCATCGCGATTGCTTGGGTAATATGCACATCACCTTTAGAATTACATTATATAAGGAGACTTCTATAAAGAGTTATTTTTAACATTGGATTGTTTTATATTTACAGCGTGAAAAACTAAGATTAAATAAATATATGATCCCTTAAAGAACTTTAAAAGTTTGGTGTTAAATGTCACACACAATAAAATGTTGCACTGACTTATATCCACCGTAAATAGATACATCATTTTTGTTTGTTGCAAAACTGCCCAGAGAGATTCAAAGGTAACTTTAATAAGGCTGTGACTTTAAAAGCAAGCAATGCTCTAATACTGCAGGCCAGGGAATAATGCTGTACATTTTTTATGGAACCAATTCAATGTGGCAGGGGGGAAAGTAGCCAGCTCAGGCCATGTACTGCACACCTCCTGACTGATCACCTATTGTGTTGAACTGTATGACAGGGAAGTTCAAAGAGAACATGCCATTTCCTGGTCTCAGAATATTGAGTTACATTGGCGGAAGAATTCTGTACATTCTATCTGTGTGCAGGTGTCCACACTGTCTGGTAAAAGCACTGCTAATGTGGAAGCCAGTGCGAGATCAACCAAGAAGGTTCAAGGTTCAATCCATGATCCATGCTGGGTTAGTTAGCTGATCTCTGTAGCATCACTAATGGGCATTGAACGAGCTGGCAAGGCTTGGAGTCTAATGGCCTTGCATCTGAACAAAGTCTGCTGAGAAATGTGGATGTGCAGATGCCAGCTGGGATCAGGATGCATTTTTTGATGTTTTTCACAAATGAACATTCACTCACCTCTTCGGCTTGAAGAACGATCTTAGGAACAGCAGGACGGCCATTCTGCCCCCTGAGTCTGTTCCACCATTCAATGAGATTGTGGCTGCTCTGTGTTTAACTCCATCCACCCACCTTGTCCCGTATCCCTTATTACCCTTAACTAGCAAAAGTCCAGCGACCTCAGATTTAAAATCGTTCATGAACTAACATATATTGCTTTTTGCAGGAGGGAGTTTCACACTTCCACCACACTCTGGGCTGAATTTTTCCGTTGGTGAGAAGGGGACGGGGCCCGCTTGCCAACGCGAAAATGACACAGGATGATGTTGGGCGGAACCCCCGACGTTATCCCACCCTATTTAAATATTTAGGAAGGCGGGGGGCACAGTGAGATCAGCTGTCCGCCCGCCGACCTGACAATGGCCAATTGAGGCCATTGACAGGATAATTAAAACACTTAAAGGACCTGCCCGTTCAACCTTAAGGCTGGCGGGCAGGCCAGGAGCCCCAGCGGGCTTCTGAAAAAACATGAAACCTCATCCACCAGCGGGATGAGGTTTCATGTCGGTTTTAAAAAAGTTTATTAAAGTTTTTGTGAAATTTATTAACATGTCCCATTTCGTGTGACATTGTCACATGAGGGGGACATGTTAACGATTTTTTTATTTTTCTATTTTTAAACTTTGAAAACCTTTCAGCGATCTCCCTGAGACTGTACTTAGCCTCAGGGAGATGTGCGCCCTATTGTGCGCATGCGTGAAAGAGCACACTCTCGCATTTGGGGAATCCACCCCCCACCCCCCGCCCGCACAGGAAGCGCATAGCGCTTCCCGGCGGACGTCACGCTGGGTGGGCCTTAATTGGCCCGCGCACTTATAATGGTGGCGCGGCCCGTTTCGGCGGCGGCGATCGGCTGCCCGCCCGCCCGTCAAGGGCAAAATTCAGCCCATTTGCGTGAAGAATTATTTTTTAGCTTCTCTGCTGAATGACTGGACTTCAATTTGAAGGTTAAGGCCCCAGTCATAGACTCCCCCCAACAGTGGAAAAAAAAAATCTCTATCTATCCTATCAATTCCTTTCAAATTTTCAAAAGCCTCGATCCAATTAACCCTTAACTTTCCATATTCCAGGGAACGCGAGCTTAGTTTAGAGAACCGCTCCTCCCCTCATTCTCTTGGAGCCACTGACATATTGGTGAAGATGCACTGTCTTCTTTCCGAGGCCAATGTATCTTTTCTAAGGCGCAGAGCTGTGCACAGTGGGCGAGACACTAAAGCGTTACTGGCAATGAAAACCAAACCCCAGCACGATTCAATGCTTTCAGGAGAGGAGAGGAGAAATATCGAAGATGTTTTTTTTTAAAAACAGAGCCATGAAATTGTGAGGATGATGGAAATAGATCTGCCTCTCAGACACACAAGAGCAACTTTATGAAATTTTAGATTCAGAGCTTGGAGAGAGACCTGTCTCATGCTATAAAGTCAAGTCCTATTTTGATCAATTATTCCAGTTTTGTAGTGTGCTGTGGCTGACCATGTTCTTGAAAAGCACTCGATAAGTGGAGAGTATTCCTGTGTAAGTGAACAGAAGTTATACTCAGCAAATGGTAAAAATATGACCTGAAACACAAACTGAGGAAACAAACAAAAGCTGTCATATTTAATCCCATCAAATCTAGGCATTTTTAAGATGTTTTCCTTACAGATATGATGACAGTTGTTTAGTTTGTGTTTAATAATAGATAACTCATTGCTAATGTGAATATAGTTGGCGATGTTGCTGGTTCTGTGCTAGCATAATGGAGAGAGTGCTGCTTCAATTACCTCTCCAATACTTACTCCAATGTAGGAACATTGTTATTTCACAGTAGAATGAAATAATAATGGTTTCCAAAGGCTCTTTGGGTTAAAACCTGCTGTGCATTCATATAATTGTGTGAAATTCTTATAATATGGGTATTAACCTATTTAAAGTAGATGGGTTAATGCATCTCTTAAATGTAGAATTTCATACGAATGGCTCATTGAATAAGTTATTAATATTATGCAGTGTGATTTCAATTCCGTTGAAAATTAAATGATATATTTAAGGTGATTATTATTTTCTGTCTTTGTCATTTGATATTGGTTCATAATGTGCCATACCCCCATTTCATAGGTTTCTATCTAGGCTGTGAATGCTGCCCTGGTGGATGGGGTAAGTGTCCCAAGGTAACGCTGCTTTGTAGACTCTGGAAATATCATTAGACTCCAGCTTGTAACCTCCCCACAATAAGAAAAGAAAGAAAAACTTGCAATTATACAGCACCTTTCATTACCACAGAATGTCCCAAAGTGCTTTACAGCTTTTTAAAGCAGAGTTGCTATTGCAAAGTAATGGCTAGTCGTGGAATATTACCATATTGTTCAGAATTTACAGCACAGAAACAGGCCAATTCAGCCAGCTGGTCTGTGCCACTACGCTCCACATGAGTTTCTTCCCACCCTACCTCGTTTAACTGCAACAACATATCCTTCTATCCCTGACTCCATCAGAAACAAAAACAAAAAAATACCTGGAAAAACTCAGCAGGTCTGGCAGCATCTGTGGAGAGGAACACAGTTAATGTTTCGAGTCCGCGTGACTCTTCAACAGAACGGGACCTCTCTTTAATCCCAGAAGGAAAAAAACAGTAAAACCTGGGAAATAAGAGTACTGGCCCGAACTGTTTTAGCCTCCTGGTCTGATGCTGATCACCTCAGCTACTCTTTGGAGTGGCAAGTTCCACATTCGAAACACTTCTGGGAGAAGAAGATTTACCTGAATTTCTTAGTGGGGATTTATTAGTGACTATCTTATTTTGATAACCACATGCTTTGGACTCTGTCGCAACTGAAACGTCCCCCACCAGAAATGCATGTGGTTGCCAGGGAAGCATCCTTGGCATCCTCAGCAGGGCAGAGGGAGAAACATTGGGGTCACAGCATCGAAATAGATCTGGGCCTCAGCGTCTGAGTTTTTCACCACTATTCTGCCCCATTTCAAGTGGGACTGGGGAGGACGATCCACTAGACTCTGACGTCATTTCTCCTCATTTTTCCCCCAGGACTCGAAACTCCTTCTGCCCCCATAGCCTTCCCAACATTCCGCAATTGAAAGGGTTTTTTATATAAAAGCAAGAATGATTAGGATCAGCTAAACTACCTCGATTTGATAGGATTGTAGAATGATACAGCACAGAAGGAGGCCATTCTGCCCATTGTGCCTTTGCCTGCTCTTTGAAAGAGTCTTTCAATTAGCCCCACTCCTCTGTCCTTTCCCCATAGACCAGCATATTTTTCTTTTCAAGTGTTCATCCAATTTTTCCCTTATTCCTTTCAAAGTCGTGAATTATGAAATCAATGGGTTTTTTTTTACCACAAACTAATATCATGGACTGCCTACAGGTGCCTTTGCCCTCTGAATTTCCCTCTCTTAAAGGAGATGTCACTTGACACTTGCCCTTGTAGTACAGGTCAGATCAGAGGCTGTGTGGAGCAGGGACTCAAACCTACATTCTGCCACTTCTATGATTCTAAGCTTTTGCATTCAAATACTGAGTGACATGCTCTGGCTTGTCAAAGACATACATCAATGGCACATTCAGAGGCAACTTTGAAGTTTACGGCATCATCAGAATCACTTGGTTAAATTATAGCCCATCGTCCTCTCCCAATTATCTGCTCCTCTATCCAGCTTCTCAATTCTTCCCAAACTCTTTGTGTTATAATATCAGTTCTAATGATGTGTCTGTCTCCTTTACTTTGCATCCCCTCTGCAATAAATGATGCCTGTGCTTTGATTAAATGCCTTGCAGCCAACAGTCTTAGAATGTAATCAATGTGGGAGCTGTTTATTGTCTTATATACTTGGGCAAATGGAAGTTATTGCTTAATTAAGCAGCAGTCAGGTTTCTTTATGATGTTATGTGACTTTAGAACGTATTATGACATCAAGGATGTTATTAAGACATCATAATGAAAAAAATGATATTACATGGTGGCAAAAATATAATAAAAACAAATGTAATTACAAATTTTAACCAGGCAGCTAAAATCTCAACTGGGGCTATGCGAGTGAAGAAAACAAAGAAAGAGCACAATGGAATTTATAAACATCCTTATCACATCACTCAGGATGTCCCAGAATATACCGCCATTCGTCTATGGACTGAAGCTTTGTGGATTGAATGTGTTCGCCATTTTGTGCACAGTAAGATCTCACAAACAGCACTGACATGAATAATCAGTGGGCCTCTGTTAGGTGGTGCTGATTGAGGAGGAATATTGACCAGGACATGAAGGGAATTCCTTACTTTTTTTCAAACAGAGCTCGGATTCACAAGTCATTGGAAGGACATCATTTCCAACAATGTAATCTTCCCTCAGTAATCTTTCTTCAACTCCCCCAGGACATGCTCTCTTTCTAGCATTCTAATATTTCCCTTAAACATAACTCTGCTCCTATTCGCCTTCCATTTATTTTCTGAAGACGTTATGACTAGGAATATATTATTTTGAGACAGGTTTCAGTTATTGCCACTACCTGATATTCCCAAATGAAAATTTGCACCTGCAGCTCACCGTCCTTAGTAACCACATTCTGTGCATTTACACAAATGCACTCCAAACCTAACTTAACCTCTTTGTATTTTCTATGACCCCACCTAACTCTATTATTTCTAACTCTAACTGTCTCTCCCAGTTCTCTGTGTACCTTGTTTCTACTTTATAATGATATATCTTGGTGTTCAACACCCTGCTGAATTAGTATAAATCCTGATTTGTTAACCTGCCTGTGAGGATATTGGTCCCACTACTTTTTTTTCAGGTTTATCATGAAAAGGTCATTCCTGCTACAGAACTAGACCAGATGTCCCAGGGATCTGGAGATCTCATTCCTGCTGCATGTCTCTAGCCACAGATTAACACAGTCTCCTCCTATTTCTACTCTCACGAGTGCCTGGCACTGGGAGAAATCCAGAGATTGTGGCTTGGAAACTTAAAAAATTTACAGCACAGAAGGAGGCCATTTGCCACATTGTGTTGGCGCTGGCAGCCTTTGAGGTTCTGTTTTTTAAATTTCTACCCAGGTCCTGTCACAGACAGATTGTATGTGCTGCTTTATTTCCCGTAGTCAGTATGTTTTATGTGGAAAGAGGTATCTCTTTTCCAATCCTTGGAGTGTGTAGCCCAGTTAAATAATTCAGCAGCAAAGCTTTTGTGAGTTTAAATAAAGAAAATTATTTATTCTCACACACTTAACCCAAATTAATGCAATGTCACAGACTCGGTGTCACGCACACACACACACACACACCGACACACATACACAAAGTTTGGATGCATAGAAAAATAGTAGATATAAACACTTTTACAGATTATAGTTAATTCAATCTTTGATTTACGATTTCTGGTCACTCATGTGGCAGGCCTATGGTTTCTTGGATGGGTTCGATGATTTAAAGTTGAGGTGAGGGCCTTGTAAAGCAAAAGGTTCACAGTGGGCTATGAGGTTTCTTGTGGTTAAATATCTAGGAGGTTTTCAGATGAACTTTGAAACTGGAACAGGTTAAGTGCTTTGGCAGCTTGATGACTTGCAGCTAGTTTCAGAATCTGGTTCTCAGACTGATTAGTGACTGATGGTTCTGATAATCTGCTGGGTCCTCGGTAATAAGGGTGCAGCCCCTGAAACCAGCTTCGGTCACAAGGCTGCTGGGTTAATACATCTGAGGCCCACCCAGTCCAGTTTGGATGGGGGAAGGCATCGTTAAACAATGGGAAGTTAATAGTGGCAATTGAGTTTTGATCTTTTTCGTCCGGTATGAAACATGGAGATAAGCTGCCTAGAAACTCCATAGTCTGTAAGTGTTGGCCCATCCTTAAACAACGAGATGTGTGAATTCCACAAATGGCTGTGAGGTATCCTCACTTATGTCCATATTTATTCACCAGAGACTTGATATTGACTATAGCCCAAATGCTAAAAGTCTAACGATTTGTGACAGCCATCTTAACAGCTTGTTTGTGTCCAGTTTTTAAAAGTATTCCCTGTAAGTTCATAATATGGCATGTCTGCACTGGGCATGACAGTCCTTGAACCCTTACTGCAGGACCTCAACCCTCTTTCCCCCCTATGATTCTGACATGGACAACAACTTTTAGATCTTTCCCTTCCCTCTGCAGCATGTTTTACACCCTTTTCATGATACCCCTTATGATGGCATCAGGGAGACAACAATCCATGTGGGTCTCACATTGATGCCTGTCTGCTCCCCTGGCTATCGAATTCCTCAATCCTCTTTATAGATACACAAAGAGCAAGAGGATAACTAAGCAAAGAGAAGGGCCAATTTATTTTATTTATTCACATGATGTGGGCACCGCTGGCTGAACCAGCATTTATTGCCTATCCCTAGTTGTCCTTGAGAAGGTGGTGGTGAGCTGCCTTCTTGAAACGCTGCAGTGCTTGTGGTGTAGGTACACCCACAGTGCTGTTAGGAAGGGAGTTGCAAGATTTTGACCCAGTGACAGTGAAGGAACGGCGATATATTTCCAAGCCAGGATTTTGAGTGACTTGGAGGGGAACTTCCAGGTAGTGGTGTTCCCATCTATCTGCTGCCCCTGTCCTTCTAGATTGTAGTGGTCATGGGTTTGGATGGTGCTGTCGAAGGAGTCTTGGTGAATTCCTGCAGTGTACCTTGTAGATGGTACACACAGCTGCTACTGTGCGTTGGTGGTGGAGGGAGTGAATGTTTGTGGATGGGAAGCCAATCAAGTGGCTGCTTTGTCCTGGATGGTGTTAAGCTTCTTGAGAGTTGGGGGAGCTGCACTCATCCAGGCAAGCAGTGAGTATTTCATCACACTCCTGACTTGTGCCTTGTAGCCGGTGGACAGGCTTTGGGGAGTCAGGAGGTGAGTTACTCATTACACGATTCCTGGCCTCTGACCTGCTCTTGTAGCTACAGTATTCATATAGTAGTCCAGTTCAGTTTCTGGTCAATGGTAACTGCCAGGATGTTGATAGTGGGGGATTCAGTGGGGGTAATGCCATTGAATGTCAAGGGGGATGATTGGATTCTCTCTTGTTGGAGATGGTCATTGTCTGACACTTGTGCGGCATGAATGTTACTTGCCTCTTGTCAGCCCAAGCCTTGTTATTGTCCAGGTCTTGCAGCATTTGGACATGGACTGCTTCAGTATCTGAGGAGTCGTGAATGGTGCTGAACATTGTGCAGTCATCAGAAAACATCCCCATCTCTGACCTTATGATGGAAGGAACGTAATTGATGAAGCAGCTGAAGATGGTTGGGCCTAGGACACTCCTGCAGTGATGTCCTGGAGCTGAAATGATTGACCGCCAACAACCACAACCACCTTCCTTTGTGCTAGGAATGACTCTAACCAGTGGAAAGTTTTCCCCCTGATTCCCATTGACTCCTTGATGACAAAGTCGGTCAAATGTTGCCTTGATGTCAAGGGCAGTCACTCTCACTGCACCTCGGGAGTTCACCGCACCAAGGCGGTAATGAGGTCAGGAGCTGAGTGGTCCTAGGCATCAGTGAGCAGGTTATTGCTAAGCAAGTGCCACTGGTAGCACTGTTGATGACCCCTTCCATCACTTTACTGATGATTGAGAGTGGAATGATGGGGCGGTATTTGACCAGGTTGGATTTGTCCTGCTTTTTGTGTATAGGACATACCTGGGCAATTTTCCACATAGGGTAGATGCCAGTTGTAGCATACTGGAACAGTTTGGCTAGGGGCACAGCAAGTTCTAGAGCACAAGTCTTCAGTACTATTGCTGGAATATTGTCAAGGCCCATAGCCTTTGCTGTATCCAGTGCCTTCAGCTGTTTCTTGATATCACGTGGAGTGAATCGAATTGGCTGATGACTGGCATGTGGCAGGACTGCAGAGCTTAGATCTGATCCGTTGGTTGTGGGATCGCTTAGCTCTGCCTATCACTTGCTGCTTATGCTGTTTGGCACGCAAGTAGTCCTGTGTTATAGCTTCACCAGGTTGACCTCATTGTTATGTATGCCTGGTGCTGCTCCTGGCATGCTCTCCTGCACTCTTCATTGAACCAGAATTGATCCTCTGGTTTTATGGTAATGGTAGAGTGGGGGATATGCTGAGCCATGAGGTTATAGATTGTGTTTGATAGAATTCTGCTGCTGCTAATTGTTCTACAGTGCTTCATGGATGCCCAGTCTTGAGTTGCTAGATAGGTTTGAAATCTATCCCATTTAGCACAGTGGTAGTGCTACACAACGTGATGGAGGGTATCCTCAATGTGAAGGCTGGACTTCATCTCCACAACGACTTTGTGGTGGTCATCCTTACCGATACAGTTATGGACAGATGCATCTGCGGCAGGCAGGTTGGTGAGGATGAGGCCAAGTATGTTTTTCCCTCTTGTTGGTTCCCTCACCACCTGCTGCAGACCAAATCTAGCAGCTATGTCCTTTAGGACTTCTCCAGCTCAGTCAGTAGTGAGCAGTGGCGGGGGGCGAGAATGTAAGTGGGGGAGTGAAGGTGTTGTGGGATGGTGAGGTTGGCGGGGGTGGGGGGGAAGAAGGCATTGGGGGGGTTGAGGTTGTGGGGAGGGATCCACGGGTGGAGGAAGTAAGGGTGGAGGAGGGAGTAAAGATGGAGGATGGAGTAAGGTGAGAGTCTTGTCCAAGTGAATGTGCAAGGGAGGGGTCTGTGGAGCCAATGGGCTGACTCCTGAGGAGTGAACTTGGTCAGCGTGGTAGGAGGGAATGGTGAATGTGAGAGGGGCTAGAGGGAGCTGGCAGGGTGGGAGGGTGAGGGTGCATCAGTAGTGGTAAAAGAAATGGTGAGGGTGGTTGGTGGGGACTCGGAAGCAGGCATGGACCCTGGGGGTGGGAAGGGGGAGGTCGGGGAGATCAATGTGGATGGGGGTGGGATTCTCAGGAAGGTGGGGAACGTTCAACTGGACATCCTGGAAAAACAAAGGTTCAAGTTGGTTGGTGACGGTGGGGAGGTGGAAGGTGATGCCAGGGGGTTTGACAGTGATGGGGGAAAGGACATGGGTGACTGAGGGAGGGGAAAAGGCTGGGGGGTGGCTGGTCAGAAACTTAATGACTACCATGCTTGTCGAAATGGAAAGTGAGCGGAGCCTCGTGTTGGGCGGGTACAGGTGCTGAATGGGAGTGAGGTCAGTGGGCGGGCGGAGATGCAGCTCAGCTCAGATGGACAACAGAAAGAGAACCCCAGCAGGCAGCATTGAAAATGCTCGGGACACTGAGATGAGTGTGATGGATGAAGGCTCCGTGTGTGTGGGAGAGTGTTTGTTTGCACGAGGCTCTGAAAGGCCCTGCCACACACACACTTCTCCCTCCAGAATCATTTGTGGTCCAGCTGTGTGCAACTGAACTGCTCGTGGGGATGGATACAGTGGGAGGATTTGCGAATCCTGCCAATGAAGCTGAAAGACAACATTACACATTACCCTGTGAAGGTGAATTTTCAGATTATAAAGTGACAAAATGTGTTCAATTGTGCCACCACTTGTGACCAGAATTTCTTAACTTTCCTAGGCCTACCACTTCTTCTAGGTGCTGCCCTGACATCCACAGCAGGGGTGGAGTCAGCCTGTGTGATGATTGGCCCTGTTGCCTCTGATGACTTCGGCATGTGACCTCTGGAAAGCCGAGGCCTTGAGAGCCCCGGCTTGCTTTGCCTGTCCTCCTGTGGGCCAGTTGCTCCCTCTGTGGTGACGGAGGACGAGGTTGAGAGGGTAACAGCAAAGCAGACTCGGAGGGAACGGACAGTCTCTGAGATTCCTGAGTGGATGGCCTGGGGGTGTCCAGCTGCTGATCCTCCTCCCTTTGGGCGCCCGAGGCCCCGGTCTGTCTCCTTGAGGGGAAGGAGCACCTGGAGGGACATCGAGGTGCCTTATTTCCCTCTCATGTTGTCGCTGTAGGAACTCACACATGGTTATCACGATGGAGTGCACGACTGTGCACATCTCAGCGTTCTGCTGGACCAGGATGTCCATGGTCTCCACCATCCTTCCCATGGAGACCTCTGTGTGCGCACATGCGGGCACCACTTCATCTGAGAGCAGACAGACGCACTCCTCCGACTCGAGTGTCACACTGTTGAGGGATTCCACCAGCTATGCGTGATGTTTCCCCGCCTTCTGTTGACTCTCCATGATGAGTTGGAAGGCCAAATCCAGAGGCTCGTCATCTCACTCTTACCTCATGGATGCCCAATTTCCAGCAGCCCTCCGAGTGCCGGGGAGCTCGGCTGAAACTGTCTCCTGCTGCAGACATGTGTCCCTGCAGTGACCACTAGATTGTGAACCCGAGCCTGCTCTAGATCTAGGTCACACTGAGGTGTGTGTCTCTGCGCTGGGGGAGGGTGTGGGTAAGTGCTGTGATGGGTCTTCCCAGCTCTTCAATGTAGAAGGTGTCCTGTTGGCTGGAGGTGAGGACATGGATGGAGCTGAGGGAGTGGCTGGCTGAGGGTGTTGGTCACTTGGCAGAGCTCCCTGTGAACCAAATAGAGATAATTAGTGCATGGCAGCAGAGTCAAAAGCAGGAGAGAGAGAGAGCACTGACAGTTGCGTTGAGAGAGGGATGATGTGGTGCAGAATCCTCAGGAGGGGCTCACCACCGACCTCACCATCACTGAAGGCATGGTCCACGTCCTCACCAGTCAGTGCAATGCCATGCTCCTTAAAGTAAGTGAGGAGCCTAATGGATGGGAACTCCACCCCGGGTCTGGGACCTCTCCCTGCTGTTGTGAGCCAACTTCTCTTGCATCAAAACAGATGGAGAGAGTGTGAGCAGGACACAGGGCACTGCTTGGAATGTTTGTGTGGTGAGCGGAGCCTTGGACAGGATGAGGATGTGAGTTCCAGAGGATATGAGCCTAATGGAGATGTGAGGGTGTGTGTGAGAGTTAGTGGTGTTGTCCCTTGACGTGTGAGATCCCTGTGGATGTGCGATTTGGGAGTGTGTGAGTTGAGAGTGATGAGGTGGTTGACTTAACCTGGCGGATAAGACCATTCATCCTCTTCCTGCACTGGATGGCTGACCTCCCCTGTGCTCCGGTGGCACTGACCGCTGCTACCACCGCCTCCCAGGCCGGATTGGTGACTCTGGTGGACCTCCTGTGGCCAGAGAGGATGTAGAGGACATTGCGCCGGCCTTGCACTGCATCTAGCGGGCAACCAGGGAGGGGTCACTAAATTTGGAGGCTGCCGTCTTCTTTGCTTTCAGGTCCATCTATCGCCTGGAGCAGTCCTGGTCTGTGTACATGAAGTAGGCTGCTCTCTGTTATGCTTTAAATATGGTGCCCAGAGCAAGGAAGTGCTGAGGTCACGGTGTGGCGGGTAAATCCGACCCCGCCCTCCAGTGAGCAGGCGTGTTTCCTGTGAATGTATTACTAACGAGGTGGGAATGAGACGATACGGCGTGAAAACCCACCATTGCCACTGCTGGGTAAGACAACTTTTCTCACATCCACTACCGCACTTAACGCAAATCTAGGACGGGTCTGCTCATTGCTTTCTGAGTTTTGTAAGCACAGGCTGATTGAGTACGGTCCAAACTCTGACTGTTGCAGCGACGAAGATGGAGAAGAGGAGGGCTGGTGTAACGACACAACCCTGTTTGAACCCAGTTTCCACTAAGGTAGGGTCTGTGCTAGTTCTGTTGGCGAGGATGACAGATCCCATGCCATTGTGGAGCAGGTGGAGGGTGGTGACAAATTTCTGAGGGTAACTAGATTGGTCAGAAAATTCAAAGCTCATGGGATCCAAGGGAAAGTGGCAAATTGGATCCAAAACTGACTTACCGGCAGTAATCAATGGATCATGGTGAACAGGCATTTGTGTGATTGGAAGGTTGTTTCCAGTGGGATTCCACAGGCTCAGTACTGGGTCTCTTGATGTTTGATCTCTATATCAATGATTTTGACTTAAATGTAGGGGTCATGATTAAGAAGTTTGAATATGGTATGAAAATTAATCATGAGTTTGATAATGAGGAAGAAAGCTGAAGGCTACAGGAAGGTATCAATGAACTGGTCAGGTGTGACGAAAAGTGCCCAATGGAATTCAGTCCAGAGCAGTGTGAGGTATTGCATTTTTTTTAATTCTTTCATGGAATGTGGACATTGTTGGCAGGGCCAGCATTTGGTGACCATCCCTAATTACCCTTGAACTGAGTGTCAGCCATTTCAGAGGGCAGTTAAGAGTCAACCTCATAGCTGTGGGTCTGGAGGCACATGTAGGCCAGACCAAGTAAGGACAGCAGGTTTCCTTCCCTAAAGGACATTAGTGAACCAGATGGGTTTTTACAACATTCAATGAGGACAGTTTCATGCTCACCATTACTGAGAATAACTTTATAGTTACAGATTTATTAATCGAATTTACATTCCACCAGTTGCTGTGGTGGGATTTGAACCCCTGTCTCCAGTGCATTAGCCCGGGCCTCTGGATTACTAGTCCGGTGATATTACCAGTACGTCACCATCTCCCCATTTGCTTTTGGCGGGGACAAATAAAGTAGAGAATATACAATAAGTGGTAGGATTGTAGGGGGTGTATCGGAACAGAGGGATCTTGGACTGCATATCAACAGATTCCAATGACCGCCCAGACTTCCTCTCCTGCCTACCAACCAGCAAACACTTTCTGACCATTTCAGGCATCGTAACTAAGGCCTGAAAATGCTCTGGCTGCAAAAGCCTCTGCCAACGAGTGCCTTTCATGCTCAACCCATTTGAACTTGAACTCTCTAGGTTTAAATTGACCCCCCTCAATCCTGCCTGGCTCAGCATTTTTTCATCAGCTTGCCATACCCCTTTTTTGCAGTGCTGCTTATCACTTCCCTTGCCAATCCATAACTGATATAAAAAATTGAAGGTGCTAGTTATTTTCTGCAATCTTAATTTTAAACATGTAGACAATTGCATTTATTTTCAGCTCGAAAGCAAATGTTTTCCATCCTAAATGTCAGAGCAGTTGACATCAGGAAACTATTAGGACTGACATTGTGATCAGTCAGAGTTAAGCAGGCTACAAACACATTTAAATGTGTATTTTGTTCTGTGTGTAAAGGCAAGGAAACACTTCTTTACTGACTGTTATACACAAACCTACTTTAATAAAAAAAAATTAAATTTAGGCAGTAAGGAATATATAAAACATACCAATATAGTACATGGTATATACCAATTTAGTGTATAATATATGCCTATGTCGTGTGTAATATATTCCAACGGATCAATGTTTAAGACCAATGTTGAAAGAAGAGCTTGCATTTCCTATAGTGCCTTTTATAACCAAAGTGCTTCACAGCCAATTAAGTGCTTTTTGAAGCATAGTTGCTATTGCAATTTAGGAAACATAATTAGCGCACAGCAAGCTCCCACAAACAGCAATGTGATAATGACCAGATAATCTGTTTTTTGTGATGTTGATTGAGGGATAATTATTGGCCAGGACACCAGGGATAACCCCGCTGCTCTCCCTCGAAATAGTAATCTGCTACGTACTCCTAAGAGGGCAGACAGGACCTCACTTCAACCTTTAACCTGAAATGCAGCACCTCCGTGAGTGCAGCACTCCCACAGTACTGCATTGGAGTGTCAGCCTTTATGTTAACTCAAGTGTTGAGAGTGAGACTTGAGCCCACAACCTTCTGACCCACTGGTGTATTGCATCGGTATGGCACTTTGCACACTAACCATCCTGAATGGCTGATGGCCACATCCAGACACAGGCCCTCACCCACTATGAACTAGGCTGAGATTATCGAACCACATTTTATGTCGGACTGTTACCAACAAGAGATAGAGGACACATTCATCTCGTCAGCCTACCCAAGAGTCAAACGCCTAAAAAGAGTGAGGGTAACCACCCAGCCACTCAGTCTCACAGAGTTTTTTTTTAAAAATGGCTGTTTTGTTTTCAGCCCTTCTACCCATAGTAAGGGTCACAATAACACACGCTTCAATTTGTAAAGGTTGGTGCAAATATCAAGTTCATAATTCATATGTTTTTGAATATAACTTTTAAGTTTTAGGAATTAAAGTTTTAACTGTAGATAAATGGGGACATCTGGTTGAACAACTGGTAAACACAAGTCTGATGGAAATCAACTCAAACAAGGCTGGATTTATGGCACTTTAAAGGTAGCCTGTGTTTATTGAATAAGGTCGGAGTTGACAGTGGAACACTTGAACAATGGATGATCTATCATTAGGCTTCTGGTAGAGCTAAAGGGTCTCTATTTACTTTAATAAAAAGATTTGAATCATGTGTGTACTTCCCAGATGAAAAAGAGGTTGGGGGCAATTGGTCACCAAGTGAGTTCCTTGGTAGAGACAAAAATTCTGGGGATAGGGTCGTAAACTCCATTAGCAACATAAATTATTCATATGGGTTACAGAATCAAAGAGTTGTGTTGAAGGTAAAATGCTGATTTACATTTCAGTTTGAGACAATCCCAAAGCATGCCCTCTTGTCATAGAGATGGTTGTGGGGCATCGAAGGTTCTTTTGTTTAAGTTATCTGGGTGTTTGTTCAGAAAGAAGGAAGTTACAATTTTGCTTTGGTGTCGATTATGTCTCAGTGGATTGAGAGAGCCAACAGGCGATGATTGTTAGTCAGCTCTGCACTTTAAGCAAAGAAAAATAACTTTATTGTTTGCCTTGGGTGTGGCTGGGGCTCAAGCTCAGGATTTCGTGAGGGATAAAGCATCTGCAAGTTTTGCCAAGTTTGCAGCTCGGAGCGTTGGCATGCCGGCGCTATCACTTCAGACTGAAGGCGAATGGTCTCCTCCATTGTCCCTTGTAATTTGAGGAGTGCAGCAGATACCCCTTCCTCATGTTTCTGAGCTTACCTTGGCAGCTCAAGCAACTTTTTTTTCATTCACGGGATGTGGGCTTCGCTGGCTGGGCCAGCATTTATTGCCCATCCCTAGTTGCCCTTAAGAAGGTGGTGGTGAGCTGCCTTCTTGAACCACTGCAGCCCATGTGGTGTAGGTACACACACAGCGCTGTAAGGGAGGGAGTTCCAGGCTTTTGACCCATCAACAGTGCAGGAACAGCGATATATTTCCAATTCAGGGTGGTGAGTAACTTGGAGGGGAACCTCCAGGTGGTGGTGTTCCCATCTACCTGCTGCCCCTGTCCTTCTAGGTGGTAGTGGTCGTGGGTTTGGAAGGTGCTTTCTAAGGAGCATTGGTGAGTTCCTGCAGTGCATCATGTAGATGGTACACACTGCTGCTACTGTGTGTTGGTGGTGTAGGGGGAGAATGTTTGTGGATGTGGTGCTAATCAAGTGAGCTGTTCTGTCCTGGACAGTGTCAAGCTTCTTCAGTGTTGTGGGAGCTGCACTCATTCAGGCAAGTGGAGACTATTCCATCACACCCCTGAATTCTCCCCTGTAGATGGTGGACAGGCTTTGGGGAGTCAGGACATGAGTTACTCACCACACGATTCCTAGCCTCTGACTTGCTCTTGTAGCCACAGTATTTATATGGCTAGCCAAGTTCAGTTTCTGGTCAATGGTAAACCCCAGGATGTTGGTAGCGGGGGATTCAGTGATAGTAATGCCATTGAACATCAAGGGGCGATGGTTGGATTCTCTCTTGTTGGAAATGGTCATTGCCTGACACTTGTGTGGCACAAATGTTACATGCCACTTGTCAGCCCAATCCTGGATATTGTCCAGGTCTTGCTGCATTTGGACATGGGCTGCTTCAGTGTCTGAGGAGTTGTGAATGGTGCTGAACTTTGTGCAATCATCAGCGAACATCCCCACTTCTGACCTTATGATGGAAGGAAGGTCATTGATGAAGCAGATGAAGATGTTTGGGCCTAGGACACTACCCTGAGGAACTCCTGCAGTGATGTCCTGGAGCTGAGATGACTGACTTCCAACAACCACAACCACCTTTCTTTGTGGTAGGTATGACTCCAACCAGCAGAGGTATGAGTGAGCCCAGAGGCTCCTCATCTGACTTGGACTCAGCTGATTTCTGGCCTTCAGCAGTCCTCCGAGTGCCGGATCCCTGGGAAGCCTCTGCCGCCACCTGCTGTGCATCAGATAGTGCAATATGTTCACCAGATTGTGACCCCGAGGCTACTCGAGAACTGGTCCCACTGAGATGTGTGTCTCTGTACTGGTGGAGTGTGTGGGTGAGCGCTGTGATGGGTCTTCCATTAGGATGTCATCAGATTAATCTCCCAAGATGTCTTCGGGGCTTCAATCGAGTACCTGGCTCATGGACTGTCTCAGCTGCTTCCCAGATGAGCCTGCAAAAGCAAGGATAATTAGTGCATAGCAGAAGACTGCGGAACAGGGGAGTTCAGTCACAGCATGGTTGTCTGATGGATGTTGCACTGCTGGATCCTCACTTGGTTGAGCACCGTCGACCTCACCGTCAGCACAGGAACAATCCAGATCATCGCCAGCCAGCTGGATGACGCTATTCTCAAAGTCTGTGAGGACCTTGATGTTGGACATTCCTCTACCAGTCTGTGACCTCTTTGTTTTGTTGTGTGCCAGCTTGTCTTGCATGAAGACAGAGAGAGAGAGTGTAAGGAGGATGCCTGCCAGGCCGGATGATAAGGATGCCTGGTAGGTGTGGGTGGTGTGTGGTCCCATGGACAGGATGAGGACAATGACGGTGTTTGTGAGAGAGTGAATGGTGATGTCCCTTGAACAGGCAGTGAGTGAGATCCCTGTGGATGTGTGATGGGTTTGTGAGTGTGAGTTGAGAATGATGAGAAGAGTGACTTACCCTGGTGGAACGGAGGAGATTATTGATCCTCTTTTGGCACTGGGTGGCTGCCTGCTTTTGCAGGACGTTGACACTGACCACTGCTGCCACCGCCTGCCATGCTGGATTGGTGATCTTGCTTGCTGCTCTTCACCCAGAGCAGAGCTAGAGGACATCAAGGTGGGCTTCCGCTGCATCCAGTAGGCGCCCGAGGGAGGCGTCGCTAAATTTGGGGACAGCGTGTTTTCTCCCTTTGGCAGCCGTGACTCTGCAGCAGCTTCCGATCCCTTAGAGGGTGCTAGCTCTGTGCAGGGGCACCCTTTAAATGTGGCACCCAGGTTACTGAAGGCCTGAGGTGACGCCGGGGCTGGCAAATCAGAGGCTTGGCCCGCCAGCGATGCGGCGTGTTTCCTGGGAATACATTATTAACGAGGTGGGACGTGCCGGGAATGGGACGAACCCCGCGCGAAAACCCGCTATTGTGGCCAGCGGGTAAAACGACTTTTGTCAAGCCTGCTGCCGCACTTTGTGCAAATCTGGGATGATTCTGTCCTCTGCATTTAACAAACTGATGTCCTTGTTGCTAGAGGCAGTGGATCCTCCTGATTACTACTTGGCTGGAACTGTAACCAATATAAAGAGTTGTCTGTTGACAGCAAAGCAGCCCAGCCCCTCATAAACTGGCAAGTGTGGCATTGCACTAGCTGAGCAGATGAGAGACTGGCACCCTATCAGTTTCCCAGGATCACCAGATTCACACCACAGTCTAAACAAGACAGAGTGCAGAATAGGAGAAATCGGCACAGTGGTGTACAAAAGAGACTCTGTTTTGACAAAAGGTTTGACCAACTTTTATTCTTCATGCAGAAGTTAATATACTCTATTGCACTGTGAAAATAATGAGTTCGTTGAATGTGGTGCATCTGATGAAAAGGTTTCATGTTTCCTCATCCTGTTCTTCCTCCCCAGTAACCTAGACAGCAGCTACCGTACAACATTAATAAAAACCGGCTCCAGATAAACCCTCTCTAATCTCAGAGCATTTCTAAATTCCAAATTGATCCTTGATCACTTTCCCAATAAAATACTGGATACTTGGTTGGCAGTTAAAGTGACAAAGTCCTGAACTAAGCAGGAGGCTGCCTCTTGTATATCTAGGAAAAACAATTTTGAGCGTGAATCAATACGATAAGGGCAATATAATTCAGAAGACTACCAAGGGCACTAAATCACTGAGGCATGGGGGCCTCTCCCTGGAAGCTATTTCACACGGGGTTCAAGCTCACAAAGAGTGTATTATAATTCCAGCTGCTTCCCTGATTATCTCAGTGCATCAAGTATTCCCAATTAACTGACAAATTAAATATTGGCTCAGAATTTCCCGGGGAGCCACAGCTTGTTCATGGCGTATCTGCATTGCAGGGCCTGTCATAATGCTCTACAGTCTCAGGAAATGGTGGCGCCCATGACTCATGCCATTATTTATGCCACCTCTCCGTGTCCTGAGATTTTTGAGCCCTTGCCTCATCGAAAAAGTTGAGCTGTTAATTATCATCGTACAGTCCCAAGTTAAAATTTACAGCATTTGCACATTGGCTGAGCTAACATTACTGTGAACACAGCCTGGCTTGTGGATGCAGAATGGCACTGGTGGGCACTGTATATTTGTTATCATCACAGAAATCTAATATTTTCCACAAAATGAGTCGATTTTTTTTTAAGGAAAACTTGCCATTATTTTGAAAACAAAAACTTCTCCCAGTGATAATGTGCAAAGTAAAGGGCATAATTCGTGGTTGCAAATAACATTAGCTTTGATTGGTTCCTGAATCCTTGCACTGTCTCAGAAACCAGTTCTTTGGCCATCACCATTCTCAAGAATAAACCTTAAAGCAAGGTCCTATTATGCTTGAAACAATGCACGCGAACATTGTTATTCCTGCGCTAATAATGTTGGGTCGCAGGGACGAGGCGAGCATTGGAACCCACACCCCAGGACATCCCAAACTCAGATGCAAAGACATCCTGAAATCCAATCTCAGAGCCTGTGAGTTGGAACACACTGCGTGGGGTAAAAAACAACTCTGGACAGATCCAGATGGAGCAGTGTCTCAGCAAGCAATCTCAACATTCAAGGAGAACAGAATCAGGTCCCTTGCAGGTCAAGCAATCATGGCGCAAAGCCAGTCCCTTTACCCACCCCTCCAATGTGGCTTGAAATGTAATACTTGCAATTGGCTCTGCAAATCAAGATTTGGCTTAACATCACATATGAGATGACACCAACTTAGATGGTGAACAATTGGCCTCCTTGCTGAATGCTCTTCTGTTGGAGCAATGGGAGAATCCATCAACAATACTTGCATTAGTTGAAAAAGTACTAATCTTAGAAATAACAAACTTACCTGCAATCTTGTTTTCTTTGCTGTCTGACCAAATGAAATATATGTCTCCCAGATCAGCCCACAGCCATTGACAATGCATGAAGTAATGTGGACACTGTTCGGTATGTTTCCGATGTTAGAATGGGCAGATCACAGAATTGTTACAGCACCAAAGAAGACCATTCAGCCCCTCATGTCTGTACCAGCATATAGCATCAGATTTAACATCCATTTCTAAGCATATAAAGTTATTTATATAGGATAGTTTGATTAAATGTGTCGTTTATCGCTTGTTATTTGTTATGGAATGATTGTTTGATAGCTACATATTTAAAAAATACAAATTCCCATGAGTTATACTGCAGCTGAAGAAACATTAAGTTCATCTCAAGTCATAGCGCATAACAAAATGCACCATCCAGACCCTTTTGTTTATATAAATATGTATTTGTCTGCTATTGTTATATATCTACATGAGGCATAAGTGGCATAAGCCCAATGAAATATCACTTTAATAGCATTTGTGTTGTAAATACTGCAAACCAAACGTGTAATGTGACATCTAGTTTGGACAGTGCCCTACTGTTCACCACCTGGCAGACTCACTGTAGATCTTAGTTCTCACTTTCGAATTGGGACATGTCAGATACAAACTGATTGAACAGTCCAATTTCTCAGCTCCCACTATTGCAGCTTTATTTATCAATAACAGAGAGACCCCTCTACTTACTGAAATAGGTACAGACTCCTGGCACCAAGTGTTGGCGGCAAATGTTGGTCTCGATCTCCTTTACAGAAACAAGTCATTGACTGTGCTGCTTCTGAACTGCCATTAAGCTCACTGCAGTGTAAAAGAAACAGGATACAGAGTGTAACCATCCAATAGTCTCAGGACACTATTCTGTTTAGACTGCATGTGGATATAAGTGCGGTCCTGGTATCCTTAAATGGTGGGTGACACAGCGGCCTTGGAAAAGGTTCATTGGGGGTTCATGTGAGTGATTCCCAGTCTAAAGGACACTAGTTATTTAGGAGAGAGATGGTGGTAGAGTGGTAATGTCACTGGACTCGTGATCCAGAGGCCCAGAACACGGCAGCTGGTGTAATTTAAATTCAATTAATAATATCTGAAATTGAAAGTTAATCTCAATAATAGTGACCACGAAACTATTATTGATTTTTGTACAAACTCATTTGGTTCACAAATTTCCTTTAGGGAAGGAAATCTGCCATCCTCACCTCATCTGGCCGACATGTGACCCAATGTATCTAGTTAACAATTAACTCTTATCTGCTCTCTGAAATGGCTTAATACACTCAGTTCAAGGGCAATTAGGTATGATCTACAGATGCTGGCCTTCCCAGCGATGCTCACATCTCATGAAAGAATAAAAGATGGGAATCACTCGTCTATGCTCATGCATTTAAACATCGACCTTAAGTAGGCTAAACTTACACCTCTGCCATCTAGAAGGACAAGGGCAACAGACACAAGCCACTACAAGTCACTCACCATCCTGACTTGGAAATACATCGCTGTTCCTTCACTGTCATTGGATCAAAATCCTGGAACTCCCTTCCTAACAGCACTGTGGTTGTACCTACATCACAGGGACTGCAGCGGTTCAAGAAGGCAGCTCACCACCACCTTCTTAAGGGCAATCAAGGATGGGCAATAAATGCTGGACTTGCCCGTATCCAATGAATGAATACAATAAAAACTAAGAATAGGAATAGGCTAGATGTTAGGCAGTTTATCTTTTCCCAGAGGGTAGTGAGCCTCTGGAATACATTGCCTGGCACAGTGGGAGATAACTCTGCAATGCCTTCAAAAGGGAGGCGGACTGCTTCCTAACTGGGACAGGGAATATATCCTGTAGAAGTTAAGTGATTTAACAGTTGACACATACAGGGTTAATGTGATTTCCAGGTCTGGCCTAGATTGCTTTGATTGTGGATCAGAGAGGAATTTTCTAGCATTTTGCTCTCCCCTTTTTTAGAAATTTAAACTTTTGGAGTTCATTACCCTAGGAAGCTGTGGGTGCTCAGTATTTGAATATATTTAGGTCTGAGCTCAGTATTGTTTGGGCATTAAAGGAACTAAAGGTTATGGGGACAGGTCAGAAAAGGGGGAGTTGATCTAGAAGTTCAGCTATGATCTTATTGAATGGTGGCGCAGGCTCGATAGACCAAATTGGCTACTCCCGACCCTATTTCTTATGTTCTTATTACATTTTGGGCCCTTTTATTCCCCTTCCTCTTAGGAAATTAAATGGCTGCTGGGATGAGGGTGATGGTGGGGCTCCCAGTATCAGACAGGCTTACGAACACATGAAATAAGGGCAGGAATAGAACATTCGGTCCCTCGAGCCTGCTCCGCCATTCATTAAGATCATGGCTGATCTGTCTGTGTTTCGAATTCCACATTCCCATCTATTCCCCGCCCCCCCGGTAACCTTTGATTCCCTTACCTGACAAGAATCTATCTCCCTCCGCCTTAAAAATATCCAGTGACCCCGCCTCCACTGCCTTCTGAGGCAGAGAGTTCCAAAGTCGCGCAACCCTCTGGGTTGGGGAGAGAAAAATGCTAGAAAATTCCTCTCCGATCCACAGTCAAAGCAATCAAAATCAGACCAGGAAATCACATTGACCTTGTATGTGCCAACCGTTCAAGCACTTGGTTGGTCAGTGGTTCTTTTTCCTGTCTGCCGTTACTGTATGTTTGTATTGTAACCAGTTTTTCAGCAATTGTTGATGGACGTTTGCCAATGGAGGATCCTTGTGCCAAACAGTCTATCTTAACGCCATTGGACATCAATAGCGCCGTTACAGGAAATCGCAAGCCGTCAACTGAATGTTTAAATAGGACCTGGTACAAAGATTTTCAACTCGTGTATTTTTAGGATTGCAATTACAGTCAGTGTTGCTCAGGTGGAATCGTTGAAAGCACCTCATATCAGCTTCTTTCCTGTATTATTATTTCCACACCTGTAAATCCATTTTAAAAATTGGTTTAGCATGTGTGATGAGACAGCGCAGAGCAGGGCTCAGCACTGGCATTGTAAAAGGCAAGGAGTGAAACTGTTGCTGTTTGTACTTGCAGTTTCAACAAATCCTCTTTCAAAGCAGTAAAATATTTGGTGGAGGCTGTTGTCATTCATCAAGACTCCCTAACTGTACTTGCATCATTTCAGACGCAGCTTCAGGCATCAACTGCACTTGACCTGAACCACTGTAATGTACTTCAACAGCACAGACAGGCCCACAAGAATATGAACACAGATAAAGAACTCAATGGAAAAGACATATTTCACCTTTCCTCCTTTCGTTTTTAAATTATACATGAAAGCCAATTTCTTTTGTTATTTTTGAACTTTCTACATCTTGGCTAAAGTTGCAGAGGCGCAAGATATTGAGCATAATTCATCCGTGACAATCTAGGATGTTAACGAAAACTGACCACCAACTTGAAAAAAAATAACTGACCCAGCTCTCAAACAGTTCGGATAAAGGCCTGAGCCTGGGCAAATGACACATGGAAATAAAGGTTTTGTCTTAAAGTGTCCAGGACTTAGGCGTGTTTTAAATTAAGCTGCAGGAAAAGGCAATGGGGCCAATTTTCCTTTGCTTTGCTCCCAGGTATAAATCAGCGGGGAATGAAAGGGGCTAGTCCTGTTACATTGGGAACCTATCTCCTCGGATGCTCTTTGAGACTTCCTGTTAGGGTCAATGGAGCCGAGATCTGACTGTGTGCAACATCAACAACAATATGCATTTATTCGGCCCCTTTAAAGTAGTTAAACATCTGAAGACATTTCAAGGGAACATCATAAAGCAAGCTTGGACACCCAGCCACTTAAGGCAATATTAGGGCAAATAGCCAAAAGCTTAGATAAATAAATTGGTTTTAAGGAGCATCTTAAAGGAGGAACACAAGAATTAAGACTAGTCAGGTGTAGGCCATTTGGCCCCTCAAGCCTGCTCTGCTATTTAATAAGATCATGGCTGATCTGATTGTGGCGTCAACTCCACTTTCCTGTCATAACCGTTGGCTCCCTTGTCAGTCAAAAACCTAACTCAGCCTTGAAAATATTCAATGACCCAGCCTCCACAGCTCTCTGGGGAAGAGAATTACACAAACTCACGACACTCTGAGAGAAAGAATGTTTCCTCATCTCAATCTTAAATGGGAGACCCCTAATTTTTAAACTGTGTCCTCTAGTTTCACACTCCCCCCATGGAGAAACATCCTCTCAGCATCCACCCTGTTAAGTCCCCTCAGGATCTTATATGTTTCAATAAGATCACCTCTCATTCTTCTAAACTCCAATGGATACAGGCCCAACCTGCTCAACCTTTCCTCATAAGTTAACCCCTTCATCCCAGGAATCAGTTGAGTGAGCCTTCTCTGAACTACTTCTAATACAATTATGTCCTTTCTTAAGTAAGGAGACCAAAACTGTACACAGCACTCCAGATGCAGTTTAACGCAGGCCCTATACAGAAGAGAGAGGTGGAGAGGTTTAGGGAGCAAATTCCAGAAGTTAGAGCCCTGGCAGATAAAGACACCACCATCAATGCTGAAGCGATTAAACTCAGGTGAGAATTGAAGGTGCGCAGAAGTCTTGGTGGGCTCCAAGGCTGGAGGAGGTTACAGAGGTGGGGAGGGGTGAGTCCACGGACTGATTTAAGAATCTTTGAATTGAGTGTTGCCAGACCAGGTGTCAATGTAAATCAGTGAGCACTGGGCTGATGGTTGAACGACACTTGATGCGAGTTAGGATATGAATAGCAGGGTTTGCGATGAGCTCAGGGTTTTGTAGGTGGTCTTCCTATTTTTGGCCAACTCTCTGGCTCCTTCACTGGAGAAGGCGAATGATAATCAATCCAACAAAGCTTGCGGAAAGGTTCATTGTGGAGTAAAAGTTTCAGCCCATTGCACATCTACAGACACAATAGTATCATGCAGTTTATTGCTTATGAAACCTTCAAGTACATCAGATTAACAATTGCTGTTGAGCGTGTAGCAGACAAAGAGTTTCTGCTTTGTGATGACATTTCTCTGTTTTCTTAATCAGGACATTAACCCCTTTAAAATAAATGTCTTCCGAGTTACGCTGTCAAAAAGGTTTAGTTTCTTGTACTGAGAATAAGCATCATTACACATTGCAAGCACAGCAGCTGAATTTTGTGCTATCAGCTGCAGCTGACTGACTGCTTTTAGCCTGGGGTGTGCCATCTATTATATTCTTATTGATTATTAATGTCACTCCTTGTATTTCCCCTGTAGATGTTGACTGCTCCTTTTCCAGACTCTTCTTTGTACAGCCACCGTGACTCTGGAACCAAACTGGAAACAGCTTCAAAAGTTACAGAGCATATTGAGCTGGATTTTACTCCACCTCAATGGTGGGATGGCTGGCGCATGGTGGTGGTGGGGGGGGGGGGGCGTAAAATTGGGCGCCATGGCAGCATTCGCCCATGTGCCAAATGAGACCCTTAAGTGGCCAAGTAATGGCCACCTAAGGCCCTCTCCTCTTTCCCCTTGGTGGGGGAGGCTGGCACCAAGTGTCCCGGCCAAACGTTATAGCCTTGTGGCCAGGCCGGTATGTGATGTCTCCAGGAGACATCCCCCCACATGATATTCCGCCCGCCACATTTCCCCTTCCCTCCACCCTGTCAACCCCAGGCTCCGCCTGCCCCATGCCCAGAGCCTGCCAGCTTGGCTCCAGAGAGACCCCAGACACTGGGCTCCATTGACCTCTCCTCTTTAGGACTGCGTGCAGCCCCAGCGGTGACCACCGCCCCTGGGGGCGGGGGGGGGGGGGGACTGCTGGGACAAGAATGCTGTCAGTCATTTGATTGGCTGGCAGCTCTCAGAAGTGATCCAATGGGGGTGGAAGTCCCGCCTCAAGTCAGTTAAGTGATGGTTGTTAAGTGACTGCAGAACGTGCCGGCCAAACATGGTCGGGCTTTCCCCTGAACATCCCCCACATAAAAGTCAGCCTAATAGGTGTGCTACATTGCAGAAAAAAGAGCCTTTTTTTGTTGAAACTGTTCGTCTTGCACTCACCAGGCCAATTCTCAAGAATACCAATGTAAGGGAAACAACAAATCTATACTTCATGACAGAAGAGCGCTTATTGGTTTGCAAGTGGACTCTGATTGTTAGAGGTATTGCCATTGGAGAATGCACCAGTTGATGGTGACCGACAGCTAACTGCCAAGCATTGTTTGAAATTTAAACCAGGCAGCTTGACTCTGATTGGTCAAGGCATTGCCCTGAGGAATGAAGCAGTGAATGGCTGTCACTTATTTTGTTGAGTTGAAATGGGCACAATGTGTATATATGTTCTTTCTGTCTGCAAAGAACAGGGCCCTGTGCATTAATACATGTAGCTTCCAGTACGTGTAAATGCGTCACACTGTGAGCCCGACTGATAATCTTAAATTGGTTATCAGCGCAGTTCTTAGCACAATGAGGATTCTTTAGTAAATGTTGTCCAATCGCGGAATCACATCTAAAGTTGGACACTGTGTTTTGAGTTTTGCAAGCACGGGCTGGTTGGGTACAGTCTGTACCCTGCCCGTTGTGAATAGCGACCGGGACATGCTGTTTGATACGATCCACCAGTCTTTGGGACGTACAGCCTAAATACCTAGCATCACACTGGCACTGAAATTCATACACCACGTTACTCATTTGTGTGATGGGCAGAATGTCTTTTTGGCTTGACGGCAGCATCCTGTTAGTGGTGAATACCACTCGTGTTGCTACTGCAAAGCAGCAGCGTGAAACAGCCAGCTTCACCTGTTGCTCAAATTCTTGAGAATTTTTGCCCTTCCAGGGTAATCGGAGGTAGACTGGGCACTTTTCAAGGCTGAAAGTGATGGCCTTAGGCCTGTTCATGAGTTTGCACATTATACAGCATGAAATGATCTGATCAGGGTAGATATTATCCCGCAGGATGCCTTTGATGTGATCTATTTCAGCACCAAGCTTGCATTGGTGAGCAAATGTCTCAGAGTGTGCTACACTTCATCCATAAACAGATTAACAGACAACATCACATCACACAGTAACGTATCTGGTAACATCCTCAATTTCAGTGATGCAGCAGTAATCACATTCGCTTTTCACGTGAGGGGTCGCGGATCTGTCTTTTCAGATGAGATGTTAAACCAACATCCTGTCTGTCATTTCAGGTGGATGTGAAAGATCCCATGGCACAATATCGAGAAACAACAGAGGAGTTATCCCCTAGTATCCTAGTCAATGTTTATCCCTCAGTCAACAACCAAAAATAGGTTAAAACAAAAACAAAAAACTGCGGATGCTGGAAATCCAAAACAAAAACAGAAACAGAAATACCTGGAAAAACTCAGCAGGTCTGGCAGCATCGGCGGAGGAGAGCACAGTTGACATTTCGAGTCCTCATGAGAGGACTCGAAACGCCAAAAATAGATTATCTGGTCATTATAGCATTCCCACTTGTGGGAGCTTGCTGTGCTGAAATTGACTGCATATTTCCTACATTACATCAGGAGCAACACTTCAAAAGTGCTTCATTGGCTGTGAAATGCTTTGGCATGTCCTGATCTTGTGAAAGGTGCTTTATAAATGCAAGTCTTTCGAAATGGATACCTTAGTATACTTTTACCACTGCCTTATTTACCTCCAAAGCTCGACACTTCTCCAAGTGCAGTGGCAAAACAGAGGACAGATCAATTGGTGCTAGTTTGTGCGTTCATGCAAGGGAATGTAATGGGGGGAGGGGGGGGCGGGGAGGGTGCGGGGTGGTTTTGGGAGGGTGTTTGACCATCTGGAGGGGTGTCTGGGTTATTCCTGTTCACCTGCTGTAACGTTGACAGAAGAAGCTGCAGAGACCCTGGAGAATGCTGGAATCTCCACGCTCACTGTTTCTCCCCAGATTCCATCCGTTAAACTTGCAGCACATAAAGTGGGAGAATTCTAGCAGAAATCCACCCCTCTTATCTTCAAGGAAAGTAGGAGCTCTCGCGATAAAGCCAGCAAGCAAGTAGAAAATTCCTTTGAAGAAAAACAAAGAAAAAGTTGCATTCTTCTTAAAAAAGAAATACATTTAAACCGTTTAGGAACTCCTTGGGAGACAGTCACGTTGAATAGACCGAGTCCACAAACTTGGAAAAAATTGGGCCTGAACCTTGCGTTCGTTGGGCCTGCATGATCGGTGGGCCCAGAAGTGGATGTGAAATGCGCTTCTGGTGGTGAGCGCCCCCCACCCCCTCCCCGAATGTGATTTTGCGCTGGCTGGGCCAATGAAACACACGCTGAGAAATGCTCAGCGCTGCCAGTGGTGAGTGGATGAGGGGTGCAGGAAGAGGGCGGGCGCCATGAAAAGTGAGGTTGCGGGCGGGCGCCTCTAGCGAGCTCCCTCCAGGCAGACGGCTGCTGCGGAGCTGCCTCAGGGAACTGCGGACCTGGACGGGTTAAACGAGAAGAAAAAAATGCAGCAAACTGTGTCTATGCCAGCACATTCAAGCACCAGACAGCGGAAGTCAGAAAACCTCAGTACCCAGATAAATATTTTAAATTATCTCTCATCTCAAACCGACATCTCATCCCACCCTGGATCGCGGTTGTAGCGAAAACGAGAGGGCCACCTGGCTCATCAAGAAGGGTGAGGGGGGATTTGATTGAAACTTACAGAATACTGAAAAGCCTGGATAGAGTGGATGTGGGGAAGATGTTTCCATTAGTAGGAGAGACTGGGACCCGAGGGCACAGCCTCAGAGTAAAGGGAAGACCTTTTAGAACAGAGATGAGGAGAAACTTCTTTAGCCAGAGAGTGGTGAATCTATGGAATTCATTGCCACAGAAGGCTGTGGGGGCCAGGTCATTGAATGTATTTAAGACCGAGATAGATAGGTTCTTGATTGGTAAGGGGATCAAAGGTTACGGGGAGAAGGCGGGAGAATGGGGTTGAGAAACTTATCAGCCATGATTGAATGGCGGAGCAGACTCGATGGGCCGAATGGCCTAATTTCTGCTCCTATGTGTTATGGTCTTATCCGCCAAATGTAAACATGGGTGGGCCACCTAAAGTCGCTTTCAATTGACTCCTTAATGGGTTTAATTTCCCACGTAATGGTCAGCGGGCAAGCCTCTGACTGCCGCAAGTGCCCGCCGAGTGACATATCGTGCGAGTGCGCGCTGACATCGGGACGCACACCCGACATCTTCACGTGCTGCCAGGTCACCCACTCAAACAATGTAAACTTCTGGCCCTGGAGCCAAGGTTTTTTGGGTGATTTTGCTGTCTTGCCTGTGTTAAGCTCAATTAAAAAAATATCAGATGCTTTCTGTATCTTTCTGACAAGCAGAAAACACATTGCACAAAAAAGACAACAGGAGCTCTTAAAGGGCTGCTGCTCCATTTAAGCATCGGCGTTTATTGCACCTCCATAGCTCAGAAGGAACAGGAGGTCATTAAGGGTGAATGGACATTAGTTAGTTGCATTAACTGGTTTATTTGAACACTGGATGATGAAATATTAGATGTACTACTGGAAGAAGTGCAACAGAGGAGGAAGCCATATTCACATTATAGGAGAACCCTTACCTATGTAGGTAATTGAGGGAAAATATGCATTTTAAGTGCTGAGTTTCTCAAGCAAAGTGTTTTCATGCAAGTTCTGCAATTGAGTGTGGTTAAATGCTAATCAACTAAACTTTGATGTTCTTTCTCCAAAGGCAAAGGCCCAGATTTTGTGTTCAGTGGTAAGGAAGCAGCAGTCGGTGTTCACCTCGTTGGCAACTGCCCACAGGGCTGCTGTGGGCTGTCAAGCAGAGGCTTGTTCAAATCTGGTGTCTGATCCAGCGCGACACCCTCTTTAAAGTGTCTGTCAGCAGCGCAAGAAACAGGAAAGTTCTCCAATCAGTAAGAATAAAGAATGCTCACTGGGACACACAGGGCAGAGTTTAATTCCCTTCCCCCCAACCCCGTGGTGAGTTTTGGTGATGGACGGGCATTTAATCAGGCAGGAGGGTAGCGGGTAGGGACCCCACCACCTTCCCGCCTCCACACCAATTAAGCCTGTGGGGGCAGGCCCTGAACAACCTTCACGCTCCGCCACCATTTGAGGCCCTTAAATGGGCAATTAATGCCCATTTCTGCCAATGTTGGGCAACAGTCAAATACAGATAGCATCTGGTATAGGAAAGATAATACTACCCGTGCCGAGATTGGGACATCACTGGATAATCAGAATGCCACACTGCGAGGACCAGGCAGGTGTACATCGCACCAGTCACTACCAGAGAAGGACCAAAATCTGATTCTGAAGTTAACAGGCTCAGGTCTTCATTGGATATTAATTGAGTGGGCAATTAATACCCACTTAAGGGCCTCATCCCGCTGTCGCTGGTATTAACCCAGCAGCGGGCAGGGGGATCACCTTGCAGGGAGCGCGACAAGGAAACCCCTGTTTGTGGGGACCCTTGTCTAAAGGCACTCAATGTCTGTTCGAGGGACCCAGCATTGGAAAGAGGGGTGGGGTTGGGCCCATTGCGAGCCAACCTCCCACCCTTGCTGCTGTGTCCCTTCCCAGCTCCATGTGAACCCCCTCCTGCCATCACTCACTTGTAGCCTGGAATTCAGCGATGATCCTAGGCCTTGGACGGGTGTCACACCTCCCTGGTGGCACTGATGACTTCGGATTGGCGGTGGAATTCCATCTCCAGGGTCCTTGAACCTGGGGAAACCCCACCACTGTCTCGCGGCACTGAAATGACAGGCCTTCCCTAAAAAGAGGCGACACAGGGCTTTTGGAGACTCTCCAGCCAGTGGGTGAGACCCCCAACAACCCCATTAAATACCACGCATGGAGCCTTCACCGGGAAGTACAAGCAGGAAAATTAGATTTAAATTGTGCACCTCAAGGAAGTAAAGATTGGGAAAGGCAGAGGGGATTGAGAGAGAAATAAAAGAGACAGACAAACAAAATGTTAAAATTGTAATTTTGACTTAAAAAAATATCGTTCACATTAATCAGCTTCTGAAGGAATGATGCTCCATAATTGGAAAACTAAATTTCCCGGGTGAAAGAGGTTGTTTGGTAGTAATTATCATGGTGTTAATTCACTTCCTCCTGAACGCACAGCCCTAACATCTTTAGTGGGGAGTGAGTGGGTAAGTTCCCCAAGTTTACATCATTACATTGATTTCAGTGCTGTGTTTATCAGCGAGGAGTGTTACAGCGTACACTATGGAGGAGTGAGACATCACTGAAGCAACTTATAGATTTCTGCATTTAACTACGCTCACATGTGTGGATGCCAGATATTGCTGTCTGATTTATTTCACGTTAACAATAAGAATTCTTAGCCAGACCATTAGCCTCAATACCAAATCTGGGCTATCATAACCAATTTGTTAGCTTGTTTCTGCAATTGTTAAACATCTCAATCCCATTGTGTTGGGAAATCTCTGACCTTGGGCACTCAGAAGGGACAATTGGCAGGCTCTGGAAAAACTCAGCAGGTCTGGCAGTATCGGCGGAGAAGAGCAAAGTCGGCGTTTCGAGTCCTGAAACGTTAACTGTGTTCCTCTCCGCCGATGCTGCCAGACCTGCCGAGTTTTTCCAGGTATTTCTGTTTTCTGTTTTGGATTTCCAGCATCCGCAGTTTTTTTGTTTTCATAAATTGGCAGGCTCTTTCTGCTGTGAATGGAAGCTAATGTCAGTGGAAACATACTCAGACAGGTTACAAAGCAGGCGGCTGATTCATTACGGTCTTTTTTTCCACCAAGTGGTACAAATGAAAATTCACACCCGTTGATACCTTGGGCTGGATTTTATGGGGCGCTGTATTCCCCAACCCTTCCCTACCAAAATGGCCATTGTCAGCCCGCCCACCTGGAAACCTGGCTGCCCTGCAGCAATGTTGCGCTGGGAGCAGCTTCAATTGTTTCAGAGAGGAACTTCCTCCCTCCATCTCAGGGGAAGCCCCGTGCTGGAGAGCTGTTGGCAAACCCGATTGGCCTGGAGCTCTGTGGGCCCAGCAGCGCCATGACCAAGCGGTGGCCACTGCTGGGATTGCAGCCAGTCCCCGAGGACGATGTATCATGGAGCCCGGACTACAGGTAAGTCTGCGATTTTGGATGGGCCTGCCCGGCACAGCCCACCAGCAAGGGAGTGGGGAGTGGTGGGGGGTGTGGGGGGGGTGGTGGAGAGAGGAGGAGGGTTAAAGAGGGATATGATCTTGGAAGACGCCTCTGAAGAGCACAGGGAGCCCTCCAAAAAGGAAGTACCCGCCACCCCACACCCCCACCCCCACCCCACACCCCACACCCCACACCCCCACCCCACACCCCAACCCCCACCCCACACCCCCACCCCCACCCCACACCCCCACCCCCACCCCACACCCCACACCCCACACCCCCACCCCACACCCCACACCCCCACCCCACACCCCAACCCCCACCCCACACCCCCACCCCACACCCCCACACCCCCACCCCCACCCCACACCCCCACCCCCACCCCACACCCCACACCCCACACCCCCACCCCACACCCCACACCCCCACCCCACACCCCAACCCCCACCCCAACCCCCACCCCACACCCCACACCCCCACCCCCACCGCCCAGCAGCAGCCCGTGCAGTGAAAGCTGCTGGGTTGCTCGCCTCACCCTTGCCTTCCCCTGTCATTGGTTAAAATAGTGACCTAAACAGAATGAGGCCCTTAATAGGCCTCAGGGCAGCCGGGCTGCCTGATGCCTTCCTCGCCTAGTGTAATGTGGGAGGCAGGTCGGGGTGGGTGGGAAGGTGGTGGGAAGATCACATGTTTTACTTTATGAGCACCCCCCCCACCGCCCCAAACTGCCTTCAAACACTGTACACCACTGGGGCGGGGGCATAAAATCCAGCCCCTCAAGCCAATGTCTATTGTATTCACAAGTACTGTGCCTGAAAATGGTACAACATTGTCAATGGATTATGGAAAGAACAGACCCCATCATCTCGATTGTCAAATTTTTCATGTCTATAACAGGCTTCAGCCAAGACTTGAGTAAAGGTCCTGACAGCTCATCCTTTTAGCTACACGTGATCCTAATCATTTCTTCCCACTTTTCTCCATCCTTTGTCAACATTTCAGGCTACCTTTCCCTATTTAGCTCAATGGTTTTCTCCTCTTTGGTTAGCAGCATTTTGTTAGTTTGCAGCAGGCTGTTCTAATTCTTGTTACCGTCAGAAGCTTGCACCGCACTCCGGCTTCCTCCAGCTCGATGTGTCCAGACGTCAGAGTCTCTGCTTCAGCAGCTCGATTGTATGTTCTGTCTGAGTTTGAGTGGTGCTGTGAGCCTCATTGTATCTGCTTTCTGCTTCTTTTCAGTGGATTTTGAATAGCGTCATTAGCTGGGACTCCTCTGTGGGGCTTTAATCGCCTACCAGCCAGCCATCCTGTCTGCCTGCTCTTTCAAATAATGGTGGCACAGTGGATCGTTTCAAGATGCAGACATTGTGGCTGTTGTCATGGTATCATGCACCAACTTGAATTATTCTGTTCTTTGGCCCAACACCATCTGCATATTTATGGCCTATAAGCCTTTCCTATTTATATAGGCTATGGGTTTGTTACTAGGGGCTCTGGTGATTACAAGTGGGCACTTTGGAGAAACCTGTCATCTTGCAGTAAGTGTTTTGCTCTCTCTTGCTGTTGCCTCTTTTCAGGACCTGGCAATTGCCTAATTTCTGCTTTGGAAGATCAGGGGCATAATGATTTAAAGCTGTGTTAACCTTCAAGGCTCTGAATGAGGTCATTCGGTCATGTCTGGAAGTAGGGCTCAAATAGATGGTATAAGTCCAAAAATAGTCTCCTACATGTGTAGACAGTAAAAGTAGGTCTCTTCAGACAGTCCCGAGCTGTTGTGCCTGGTTGTGAAGACTTGCGCCTTGACTTGAGGGCAAGTGCGTACCAAAATCCCTCAGATGCAGCCACCACTGCCTTTATATTTTCTTTGCCTAAACGGCTGATCTTCCTCCAAATCCAACACAGCTATTAAAACGCTCATTGGAATTACTGTCCTGCTTCATACCAACAAAGCAGCTGCTGGCAGCCACCTGCATTTATATAGCACCCTTCACAGCCACTGGACACCCCAAAGCACTTTGCAGCCAATGAAATCCTTTTGGCATGTAATCACTGTTGTAGTGTAGGGAACAGGTTAGTCAATTTACACACAGCAAGCCCCCACAAATAGTAATGTATTAATAACAAGATAATCTGTTTTTATGATGTTGATTGAGCGATAAATATTGGCTTTTTGGAATAGTGCCATGGAATCTTTTATGTCCGCTTCAGAGGGCAGACAAGGCCTTGTCTGAATCTTATCTGAAAGATGGTAGCTCCAGCATTCCTTCACTACTGCACTGGAGTGTCAACCTTGATTTCTGATCCTGATTCAAATCCTGAAGTAGGGCTTGAACCCAGAATATTTGGACTTAGAGGCACAAGTGCTAATAACAGAGCCATGGCTTACCGACTAAAGATAAAAGATATCAAAGGATATCTCAATTGGAGCCTTGCATTGGAAATACACTGCAGCAAACTAAAGGAGAAAGTAATGCAACAGACAAATGCAGAAACAGATATTCAAAATGTCAAAATCATGGTCTTTTACATTTCTTTAGTGAGGTGTAGTGCACAACTCAAGGATCAGGCTTCTTAACACCAGAGCAAGAGTCCCAGCAGCTGGAACCTACAACACAGACTCAGGCCATTGAGGCCAACTGGTCTGACCGTATTTATATTCTACATGAGCCCCCACAAACACTAAGTTACTTCTTACCTTACCATCACATCCATCTATTCCCCTTTCCCTCATGTATGCATTAAGGCTCCCTTTAAATGCATCAATGCTCTTTGCTCCAACTCCTCCATACGGAGCTGAAGTGACTCTGTGGGAGGGAAGAAGGCAATGAGGAGGAGGGCGAGTGACGCTGGCAACATTTTCAGGCATGAATTTCCTTTTAAACTTACCTATTTTGCAGTGACCGCCCGTGGCCCTTTTTGGTCTGGCCCATGTGGACTTGGTAACCCTGGATGTTCAGAAACAACTTCCTTCCAGTTTGGGTCCAAAAACAGTAGGTTTCCCTCTTTGCCAGAGCCAAATTCACCTGACCCTTTTTTTCTGTGATGTTGGAGAATGTCCTTATGAGTTGGAATTCTTCGCATCTGCTTTCCATCGGAATCCTGGTCCATTTTTTGGCCAAAGTATTTATTTAGCGTCACTGCCTTTATCTTATTTGCCATGGAATGAATTTACAGATAAATGTCTACAATTAGTTACAGTGAGGCTTGTGCACATTCTAAAATGCACAAAGTATTATCCTGCTGAATGTGTGAATTACATGCTCAGATCTCTGCCAATTTACACTTGTGGCATTGGTGCAGCCCCAGTATGCATCAGCCTCGAGCAAGCCCTTAAATGAGCATCTGTGTAACTGTGACTCTTAGGAACCATCTACTCGTCTGAAACTACTTTGCTCCAAGTTCATGATGCAATCGATGGTGAGGAAAAAGTGACAATTGATTGATTAGCTCTGATAGCCTCCAGCCTGCTCTCTAAGCTATCCGACTGATTGTCACTGTCAAGTTAGAATCTTGATGGGAAAATGGCTGCTTGTGAGAACAATCTGAAACATGGGTTAATGCGCTAGCTGTTAGCTTGCAGTTCTGACAGTCATTATTTATGCAATTCCTGAACTAGGCGCTGAACCGTTTGGGAAAATTTGGGGGTAATTGGTGAACATCTGAATTTTTCTCAGTGTGATCTATCACTTTAAATCCCTGGAAAATAGAAGTGAGGTATTGTGAAGAAGTATGTCTAGCATGCTGGCCTAGAGATTTGCACACTAGCCACCCGCACTGGGATTGGATTGAATCTTCTGATCTATTTTAGCAAATGTTCAAATTTTTACACATCTGTAGCTGTGGTTAAACCTCAAAACAGAAAATTGGACTCTTGCTTCATTAACCCAACCTCATGACAACGCATTAGAACTCAAATATATTACTTAGCAAGATACATCACGAAACATAACAGGAGGCAGTAAGTGGGAATGACAGTGTAGGACTGAATGCTTTCTTCCTTATTAGTACTTACTCCCTTGCCCCTGTTCTCTACATAATTATTCTTGGCCCTGGAAGGATTTAATTGATGAATGCTGCTCTTGGTAAGCCCGCATTTGATTAATTCAGTGGAATGATGACATTGTAGAGTTGAGCTGGCATGGAATAGAATGCTTTAAAAAAAAAGAACAACTGAATTAGAATACCTTCCCTGCCAATAGAAGCCGCTTTACATTTACTGTCTACCTCGATTATACTTATTGCTGGCAGCTGAAAAAAATGTTACTGTTAACTCTTCAAAAATGAGACTGTCATCATTCAAGGAGCCTAACAAAGCCTGGACTCATTGTGTCTCTTGACAGCCCTCAGTAACATCATATGCAAATGCAGTGATGTCATTTTCAGACACTTAGAGACACTGAGCCAATTTTGGGACCTGAATGATCTAACACAATTGCACGCTCACAAACCGAGGGCAAAGCATTTCAACAATTTCAGTCCAACAACGCCCAAATTGTAAGTTTGAAACTGAAACCCGCATTACACACAGTCACCATCTTCTGCAAAACATACTGCCCAGCTCCTGCTCATTCAGCAATCTGTCAAATGACAGCAAGTTAGAAATAATAACAGTGAGAGTATCTTTCATTATTATCCAAGGTGTGCAATAGAAAATCCCTGACTAATATTTCACTCCAAGTCCTTGATATGTGAAGTTTTTATAGGAAGGAGGCTATTGACACAAGTGAAACTTGACTATGCTACCACAGAATTTAAACATGGCAGTAAACTGTGGATTTTTTCACTTAGGCATGTTTGGGGAAGACAGTTGCCTTGACCAAGGCTAACAGGAACGCCGAAATTGTCAAAAGAAATTTACTTTAAAAAATTCTTTTGGCAAACAAGTGCCTTTGATGCCACATTCCCTGATAAGCTGAGACTGGAATGGTAATGTACCCGACAGATGTCGGTCCATATAGATTTGAAAGTTGGATCAAATTTCCATCTCTTCGTTTACAAAGCAGTCTGACAGTCTGGCAGCCTACAGTGAAAAATAATAAGAAGGAATCTGGAACGGGTGCAAATATTACCCCTTCCCCACTGGGACATGGGTTTCAAATGCAGTTTAGGTTGGTTGGATAAACATCCGCCTCTCCTTCACTGCTTTAAGAAATCTCAATTAACATAAATTTGGGTAGTCTCAAGTCAACTATTGGAGGATACGGTCCAAAGATGTCTTCATAATTCAATCTTAATTAGTACTCAATTTCCAGCATCACAAAGGGCAAACCAAGGGAGGTTGTTCATTCAGTGGGAGTAGGTCATTCAGTCCCGATCAGCTTGCTCCACCATTCAATAGGCCCATGGCTGATCAGCAACTTGACTCCATATACCAGCCTTTGTTTCATATTCTGTAACATCTTTGGCTAACAAAAATATATCGATCTCGGTTTTAAAATTAACAATTGATGTAATGTCAATCATTGCTCGTGAAAGAAAGTTCGAAACTCCTTTCACTGGTTGCATGTAGAAGTGTTTCTTAATTTCATTGCTCAAAGATCTGGCTCTAGTTTTTTGACTCCTCCCCAACCAGGGTAGTTTCTTTCTACCTACCCCTTCTGTTCTCCTTAATATCTTTAAAACCTTTATCAACCACGCTTTAACCTTCTAAATTCAAGGGAATGTTGTTGTATGATGTTTTGTGTGCCTGCGTGCCATTGTAATGTAAAGGTGCTCAGCAGAGCAAGGGTCAACGTGGGACTGAAGAATAGAACTGTCCATGGTATGATGTATAGAGTCACATGGTAATAAACTCAGAGAACACTCTAGAAAGAAGGAGCTTACATGGGAGGAGCAGCGCATGCATGGCAATACCTGGGATCTGTATATAGTTAAAGATTAACAATAAATGTTAATGTTTAAACATACAAGTCTCAAGACCTCATCATTGAGACAACATACAAACCCATAACACAACAAACATAACCTTAGTTTGTCTAATCTCCCCTCAGAGCTTAATCCTGGGAGTTGAAGTATTACTGTAATAAGTCAAGAGTGATGAGATGTTGGGAGGGGAGCTTCAAGGTGGCATGGCACCAATCAATCTGCTGTCCTCTGCACTCTATGTGCTTGCGCCTCCTTGCTATGGAAGGTTAGACCATGTGGTGCCTAATATGATGTAGGCAGCATTTGGCCAAGGGGGTCGGGGGCGCGGTGGGGAACAGGCCCAGCACCTTTGTGTGATTGTTTGGCAGCAGCGGGGTGAGGAGGCACTGGAGCCCTGCAATGTTACAGTCTGGTTGGGGTGAGCTGGCCACGAAGAGATTCCAGGTACAAGTAGCACTAATCAATGCTCTTCTCTCCTTCTCAGGAGAAGAATGCTCATAATGCTGCTGAGCGGGTGAGGACTGGCGGAGGGCCAGCACAGTTAGGCCCTAGATTTGGAGAGTCACCATGCACCCAAGTCCACTGTCGGTGAGGCTGGGGTGCCATGGGCAGGTATGTTTGCCCAGCAGTGAGGTCACCATTGTTCTCCCAACAGCCATGGCAGTGCTGAATGTTCAGTGATTGAAGTTTGCAACATGACTTGACCATTGCTTATGGAAGGATGAGCGCATAATGATCCGGGGGACAGGGATGCACATTAACATTGTCTCCATGTTAACTGATCCAATGTCCTTGTTCTTCCTTTCAGCATCAGTGGGTCAGGGCCGGGAGGAGGAGCAGCAGAGGCCCCCTCTCACACCTGAGGCCCTGAAGTCTCACCAGCCTCACACCATCTCCGCCAGGCAGGCACCAGCGCAGATACTAGCACCTCGGTGGGAATTAGAACATCGGCTAGTGTCCCGGGGCACAGCGGTGAGGGCACTTCACAGTCGCTGGAGGATTTGGCAGAGACAGAGAGTGCCCATGGTGCCAGCAGTCGGAGCAGGGGGCCAAGCACATGCTCAGTCGGTACCTGATGATGCGCCTCTGGAGTCGTCTGCGACACAGCAAACACAGGAAATGCAGCCGAGTGTGCGGGAGCATCTGGGGGAGATACATGAGGCTGTGCTTGGCTTGGTCTCCATGGTGGAGGAGTCCACGCGGACTAACGCTGAAGCAATGAGCCTCATGTCCGAACGCCATGCGTCCTCCATGGAGAGAGTGGTGACTTTCGTGGAGAGGCTCCTCCAGGAGACCAATCAGGGCCTCCTGAGGATGCGCTCAGACCAGCAAGTCCTCACATCAGCATTGGCCTTTGCTGGTCATTGCCAGTGTGGGAGATGGCCTGGGCACCAAGTTTCCCAGCTCGGTGCCAATCAGGGAGGTCCAAAGTGACCTCACTGTCGGCGCAGCAGCTGCCTGTCGTCTCTGCAGGCTCCTCTCAGGGCGCTCCGGATGAGGGCAGCAGCTCCTTCGTCCCTCTGCCAGCGACCATTGCACCCGGTGAGGCTGCGATGCTTGGGGAGATACCAGCTGTTGAACTGGCAGCTCCCTCCCAGGCGGGGCCAGCACGGTCCAGAGGACGTTCGCCAAGGTCATCGAGGCCAACAGGACAGCAGAGTGAGCAGGCCCAGCGAGGGGTCAGCACCAAGACGTAGCACCCAAAAACCTAAACATAAGGCACCTTAGGCACACCATGGGTTTATCACTGGCGCTTTTGTATTGGCCCGAGATGAGGTCTTTATAAGTTGGTGTGATTTTTAGCACCTTTGTCATTTTGTTTTCTTAAGTTCCTTTGGTTGTAATATTAAATACAGATATGTCACCATGGCTGAGGGTGCCTCTTTTCTTCTGCAGGCAGAAGCGCATCTTGAGAAGACCAATGGTTCTCTCCACCACAGTCCTTGTGGTGCCGTGGTTCCTATTGTACCACTGCTCAGCTTCTGTTCTTGGATGGCGGAGAGGCGTCATGAGCCACCTTCTGAGGGGATAGCCCTTATCACCCAGCAGTCGGGCTGGAGCACTGAAGAGCCCCGGCACCTGGGAATGTCTGAGGATGTAGGCGTCGTGGGAGCTGCCTGGGTACCTTACACAGACTTGTAGAATCAGCATCCTGTGATCACACACTATCTGCACGTTCATGGAGTGGAAGCCCTTCCTGTTGACGATGGCACTGGGCTCACCTGCTGGCGCCTTGATGGCCACATGTGTACAGTCTATTGCACCCTGGACGCGGGGGAAGCCAACAATGGCTGCGAAACCTCTGGCTCTCTGTATCTGACTTGCCTGGTTCCAAAGGAAGCGGATGAAGGTCAATGCCTGTCTGAATAGAGCATTTGTAACCTGCTTGACACAAGTGTGGACAGCTGATTGGGAGACACCACAAAGATCACCCACTGAGCCCTGGAAGGAGCTAGAGACATAGAAGTTGAGGGCAGCTGTGACCTGTAGAGCCACTGGCATGGGGTGTCCACCCACACGGTTAGAGGAGATCTCAGGCCCAATCATCTGTCTCCCTTGAGAGTCAGAGCCTCCTTCGGCACTGCACCTCAGACATATTGAGGTAGCTGCTTCGCCGCCTGTATACCCTGGCAACAGGATAGTGGCGTCTTCTGCGGCCCCTTCCACCTTGGACTATCTCTTGGCCCTGCACCCCTTGTGCCTGCACCTCTCCTCCCAAAGGTGGCTCCCCTGGAGGCTGAATGTGCTCTCCTGGCCTCCTCCCCCTTCTAGACCCCCCTTCCTCCTCAGAGGAGCTGCCTCCAGTGAAGAGTTCAGCTCCCATTCCCAGGCTAAGGGAAGGCTTCCCGAAACCTGCAGGCCCAGAAAAGATTCCTCACTGCAGAGGGCTGACCTGAAGGTTGTGAGTCCAGACCAAGCAGCTGGTGTGCGGTTTGAAGTATTGCAGATCACACACGCAAGTATCAGTAACTTTGAAAAAACAATATTTGACAGAGCACACTCTCGACCCCAGTGAGCCCACTTATCCCGCCCGTGGATGAGGTTTATACAAATGTGTCCTACCCACCTGCCCGTTGCGCCCGTGCGCCGACCCGAAGATTGCACGGGCGCCGAAAAATCGGCATCGGTTGGCACCTCAAGGGCCTTAAGTGGCCTGTTAATTAATGGCAGGCGCGCATCGGAGATTAACGCGCGCCCACCCAACTAAACGTCACGATGGCGCGCGGTGACGTCGGGATGCTTGCCTGACGTCACCGCGCGCCATTTTACGCGTGGGCGTGTGGGGCCCGACCCCGCACACCAACGGGAAAATTCTGGCCTTAAAAGGTTTTTGTCAGTGTGGACAATAGCTTATTCAACAAAAGGAGATGCTTGCTCGAAATCAATTTTAAGAAAGCAACCTAGTCTTATCACTATAACATGAGCACAAAGAAACAAATCTGACCGAAATACTTGGAAGAAATGATCTTTTCATAGGATTGGCAATGGAGAATTGATTTTTTTCCAGGCTTTATTTTCCTAGAAATTAAAATTGAAAAATAGCTCATGCAAGCTGTGGTTAATAAACCAATACTAAAAGTATTCTTTACTGAAGACATATCACATTATGTATTGTATTTATGAACTCATTCATCTTAGCTGCTGTCGCAGTAGCAGGCTGCCAACTGCATTTTGGTCTCCTTTCTTATTTCGTCTCCCTAAGTGCATTAACATTATATCATTTTTTTTTTGTATCTACCACCTCACCAATGTAGAATGGGAATTTATAGATGCAATTATTCAGTTTTTATCAGTTATCATGTTACTCTTTTTTGCAAAGCCAACCAGGAACAGTGACAAGTCAGATTTCAGCACAAGTTTTTTATTAAGTTTGTCTACCTCCCTTTTCTTTAGGTGAGTCTGTTATAAGCAATCAGACCAGGCACCAATTTCAGAAAGAAATTCAGTCATAAAATATGCATGAGGTCATCTCATCAAATTATCAGAGCACATTTCAAATCATTTCATAAGAGAAAGCCATTAAGTGAGTATTAAGAAGGTTGGTAATGAGGCTGTCGCTACGGAGTTTTGACATGTTTACTGTTAATCCTAACCCTTGCTGGAGCAACATAAAAAGCTACTGCAATGTTTAATTAACATCTGTATTTCTTGACACAAAGCTGGTGATCAAAGAAAAGACAACATGGAGTGAGAGTCCAGGAAGAGACAAGCCTTTACCTCTGTAATTACTGCAACTCACAGCAGCCTTCTCTCTTGTCTCATTAAGATCACAGTGGGCCGTGGTACTAGAAGCCACAAACCAGATGTCTGCTCACAGTTGCCACACTGTACTGGGCTGTGTTTCAAACCTATCGTAACGCGGTCTACTTGCTATAAGCTCAATAAAAAAACAAACACCTTAGGCTGGTGAGACCTTGGACACTTTTACATTCGGCAGGTGCACTGATCCGCTGTCACCGGCTGTACTCTGAAGGTGTAGCAAGACTCACAAGGGAATCACAGACCAGTAAAAGTGTGCATCGGTAAATTTGCCAACCGACCCCTGTTCCAGCAAGCTAAATGTGGGGCACCAGTCTTACATGTTTCCAATCTGGCTCTCAATGTTACACGGCACAGTCTTACACACCTGCAGAGACAGGCATAAGATGTTAAACGTGTATGCAGGAGAGCAGTTTGGAGGTCACTATGCTGAATCTGCAACTATTAAGCTCAGTAAAGGTTAAATCATCTATTGTGGCCCTCCCTTTAAACTATTTAGCTCAATGTTGGGAACCGAGTATTTTTTTTTCGCCAGGAGAGATGGTAGATTTTCTGTCATTCAACAATAATAAAAAATGGCAATTTAACTAAATAGCATCCTGAATACTCACCAATTTCAAGCTGGGCTAACTTCCTGGTATGTCCCAGAATTGGCTCTATAATTAGGTATTTAGGCAAAGCTCCCAGCCTATACTGGGCCAACTGCTGGGAGCTTGACAAAGGAGTAGAAGTGGGAAATTGTGTGACGAAGAGTTATGGGTTAAGTTAAAAGGACGCAGCTCCTGAAAGTGGCTGGATATGCCAGAACCTTTCTTAATCTTTACAGAGGCTGCAACTATCTCAAAAACTTATTGTTTCACCTTATTGAAGGAGGTTTGTAGCAAGACATATAAATGGTAAAATATATGTAGGGACAGAAAAGGGTGTGAGATGGGATGGTACAACACATGGATCCTGTGTCTGAGGGCTGGTAAAGCAGAGATGTCGCTGCGAAGGTAGGCGTGAGCATTTTTGAGCGCTTCAGGATGTATCTCCTCAGAGGTCCGCAGTCCAGCATTGCCGGAGGAGGTGGCAGCAAGAGGGTTGGCGGGGGTGGGGTAACCTTGACATTGCAGGCAGTGTGCCTACTTGGCTGCATAATGTATCTAGTGTGTGTGCAGTAAGTGGCACAGATCTGCAACTGGCTTTGTGCAGACCTGGACCCTGCAGAACCGATTCCCCAAGATCTTTTCCATGCAGAATGCCAAGGTCTGCAGATACAGCAGTATCAAGGCAAGTGCAGCTAATCTGGTGCCTGCTGTTCCCCTTGGTGTGCCTTCTTTCACCTTTAACCCACCTCAGCCATGAAACATAATGACTGACCTGCTTCAGAATCGACCTACATCACTCACTTTAATTTGACTTGCTGACTATCAGGGACTCTTCACTTGCCTCTCCTTGATCTCCTGTGAAAGTTGGCAATCTAAGAGCTTCCTTTCACCCGCTTTTTCTTCTTGTTCAAACAAAAGCCTTGTTAAACTGGTGAATTAACAAGGAACATCCAGCTAGTTCAGCTTCCTTTTAAAGATTATGGCCCCGAATTTAACGCTGGGCCATTTCTGGGTGGGTTAGAAACTTGCCCGTTGCAGCAGAGAACAGGACTGGGGCATTTTAATGCCCAGGCTGCTGATCCATTTCCTGTCCGTTCCATGCTCAGGCCTACTGGAGACACTTGATCGGGTTCGGCGGCATTAGTCACTCGCATGAGTGGCCTGAGCGTTTTATTTTGTCGATTCCAAGGAAGCAAAACCCATATGCAACAATGAGACAACCTGAATCTGATATCTGCATCGTTCACAGGTGTATTATTCTTCAATTTCTGCAGCTGTGACCTGAGTTGATGCTAGAGTGAGGCAAAACCTGGTTCAAACCAATAAGCTGCTCCAGTCCACAACAAGGTAAACACACTGAACAATAGTTATGATTGGAAACAAAAACAGAATTACCTGGAAAAACTCAGCAGGTCTGGCAGCATCGGTGGAGCAGAAAAGAGTTGACGTTTCGAGTCCTCATGACCCTTCAGCAGAACTGGAGTTCAATCAACATACCATGTGTTAAGTGATACCATAATAATGATTAGTGTAGATCTTATCAATGCCTCACTATCAAAGGCTTACTTGCAAGTGAGCCTTCAAAGAGAATTTGCTAAAGAACCACCATTGCCTATTTTTCACAGGTAAACCAGAACCCAAGCATTAGGAACAAAAACCAAAATAGCTGGAAAAACTCAGCAGGTAAGCATTAGCTCTTGGTGATGATATTGACAATGGTTGATAGATATTCGTTTGTGCGTTTACTTAATGGTGTTTCTCTCAGTAATAAAATGATGTGAATTTTGAATCAATCCATTCACACCGAGAAGACAAGCATTTTGTTTTCATTGAGACTCCGGGTGGCATATCTCAGACACTGGCTCTACAAATGGTGCTGTGTATCATCACGCAGATAGGACACTTGGCTGTTGACAGCGTGTTTCAACAATTACATCGCAAGTAAAGGCCAACAGGAGGGGGGAAAAAAAAAATCTTGGCTGAAAAATTGGATTGCACCTAATTTACCCGACAGCAGGACAGCAGTAAATTTAGTTTGTCAGCCTCACTGTCTTAGCTCTGGCGAGTTGTGGGCGTCAGTCGTAGAAACAGCTTGCTGGGTGGCGTTAATGTAGTGAGAGCTGTTGGCTGCATTACCGTCTGAGCATGAATTTGGGAGCGGAGAAGTTATGGTGGGATGGGGGGGCGTGGAATGATCAGAAGTTGTAGGGGGAGTTTGGTAAACAGTAGCTGATGTAGTATTAATGGGGAGCTGGAGATTGCATCCCTGCATTTCCCTGCTCCATATTCAGCTAAGTATTTAAAAATATATATATATCCCTAAACATTTTGATTCAGTGTATCTTTAAGACTGCATGTAGACAAGGTAATGGCAGCACTGGCTGCATTCAGGGCAAGCCAATTCCTGGACTGGGTCCTAAAAGATATGTGCTAGGCCTCTCGTTAGCATATTCAAGAGGGTTGACACCTCTCTACATGTCCTCCAAGGATGTCTCAACAGCACCCGAACCAATATGGCATTGGACATCTTTCTGACACTATTGAGGTGTGGGAGCTTGACTCCCTAGGTTGAACACCTTGGCATCCATTTTCCATCCAAAGCAGGCACAGTGAGGTCCAATTTCACTCCTTTAAATTCTAACATGAACCAAGGCTTTTTTTGATTAAAAAAACATTCTAAAATAATCCCGAGCTCACGTTTTTTTTTTAAACAAAACTGCGCCCTCCCCATCGAATGAATTACTCCACTGGACCTTCAGGAAATGGTCATTCTTCAAAAGTCATTTTTGAACACCTGCCCCCAAAATTGGTTGAAAGTCCAGAAACATAATATTAGTTATTATTATTTTTAAAAAAGTGAAAACTAAATGAAAATAAAGAATTGGAAGGACCAGCTCCTGGAAAATACATTTTCTTTAAAGGTAAACGCTCAGATCAGCTAACAAGCTCTTGGATGCAAAGGTTTGATATTAATTTTAACCATTGTGAATTTAAGCAACGGAGGAAGAAATATAAACAGAATAATTCATGCAGCATTAAGGCAGAGTCAGTGCCACAGTGATCATCCACTGTAATTACTGACAAGGGCCTATACTGAGATCAGTTAAGACCCATATTCTTACATGGTATCATGGTTATATTAACAATCTTGGATTCTGGACGAGTAATCCTAAGAATGTGAGTTTAAGTCCCAACATGTCAGTTTGAGAATTTGAATTCAGTTCAAAAATCTGGAAACAGAACAACTGTTATCAGTAAAAGTGGTCATGATGACATCAGTTGCCATAAGCTTCCAACTGATTCATGAACATCCTGGAGGGAAGGAAGCCTGCTTTCCTTACCCAGTCTGGGCCTATATATAACTCCAGCCCCACACCAATGTTGCTGACTTCCAACTGCCCCCTAAAGTGGCATAGGAATCTTCTCACTTGTATCAAACTCTTACCACTGATTAAGATGAAGCCTCATCATCGTCTCGGGTTAATTTGGGATTAACTTTGAAAGCTAAGGGCCAGATTTTCATGAACAAGGTGGTAGCTTGAGTTGGGAAATTTCCTGACTTGGCAGGCACACCTCGGTTTAAAGGGCTCTGTCAGATCCTATTTTCACTCTGGGGAGGTGGGGAGCAGGATTGAGTCAGGCCCACCAATCCCTGAAGCAGAGCAGGGGCAAACGAGTGCTGACGTGGGCTGGTCAGATGGCCTGACTTGATTTTCTGGGCCTTCGTCCCTGTTGTTTTAGAAGCTGTTAGGCCCTCTCTAACCCTCGTGCCTCAAGTCCCCTCATTGCCCCATGCCACCCTTCATGCCGCCTTGTCAACTCAAGCCCCCATGCTGCCTCATACCTCCATGCCACCTCCATAGTCACTAGTGCAGTATCCACCATGGGCAGACCTCAGTAGCCATGTGGAGATGAAAAGAAAATAAACTTCTATCGAAGACAGCTCTCACTTTTACAACCAAACACTTGATTATTTTAAATACCCCTGGCAAGTTCTGTTGAAGGGTCATTCGGACTCGAAACGTTAACTGTGCTCCTCTCCGCAGATGCTGGCAGACCTGCTGAGTTTTTCTAGGTATTTTTGTTTTTGTATAAGTTTCCTCTTAGCCTTTTTTGCTCTGAGGAAAAAAGGGGTGGGCCTTCAGGCTCCTCACCCCGATGGGCTGCTGGTGAGCCTGAAAGGAAGAACAAGGATATGTCATTAGTTGAAGTCATTACACTGTCACTGTGAATGCCTGGCACCTGGATGAGACAGAGATATGTGTCATGGTGCCCTGGTCTTTCCATTATCAATGGGGATCCCAGGCTCGAGGCTCACGTCGAGGCTACAGTGGAATAGTTGCAATGAAAGATATTCTGACCTCAGTGCTCTGCACTCTTACCCCAACCTCACCAAGGCCAGTTGACCTGGGTGCATGGCGCCTCTCCAGCTCCATGACCTCCTGCTCATATCAGGTCAAGATGAATATGTCATGCAGTCCCCCGCCAGTCCGCCTCATCTCGGCATTGTTATGGGATGTTTTCTCCTGAAAGGATAGAGGAGCATTGGTTAGCCTGCCCTGTACCTGCATCGCCATTGCAGCCTGGCCAACCCCAGCTGAGGAACACCTCACAGGGCTCGGCCCATTTGTAATCCTGGAGTCGCAAGACACTCAGTCCAGGGCAGCCAAGGCTCACCCCCTTGCCCAGATGCTTCCTCTTTGTCATTTGCCACTCACACTGTCAGACCTGTGAGGTCCAAGGGGGGGGATGGGTAACTCTTAACTGCTGTGCTAAGTGACCCAGGCCAACACGGTACTCGCCCTTCCCGATGGCAGGAGATCATTGAAGCGCTTCCGGCACTGGACCCATGTGCACCTCACCTCACATCGTGGCTGCTGACCCTGGATACCAGCCGCCCCCAGGCTCTTTTGGTGATGTGGTGGTGGGGTGGCCTCCTCCTCCTCCTCCCGTCCCCGGGGACAAGGATTTCTCGCCGTGCTGCCGCCTCCTCCAGGAGGGCAGCGAGACACTCGTCAGAGAAACGCTGTGGGGGGTGGTGGGTGGGGAGCGACCTGCCCTCCCGCCTGCCGTGTCCACCAGCAACCGGAATCCATCGTGATGACTTTGCGTCCCTCCGCGGCAGCCTTCCAGGGGGCTGCCTGGGCCGACGGACATTGAGCTCCCGCTACCCCTCACACCCCCCAACCCTTCTCGGTGTTGCCGCTGCCGTGTCTGGCCTTAATTGGCCCACCCGTGTAAAATCACGGTGCCGAGCTGATCGCAGGCCCCCCTGCCAAGCCCACCCGACCAGTGAAAAATTCTGGCCCTAAAGGAGGTTAATCACAAGTAAGTTTAGCCCTATTTTAATTCCATTCAGGGCATTAGTGAATGCCAAATTTTTCAAAAGAAAATTGAATTGTCATCTTACATCAAGCTACAGATTGTGTTCGAAATTCTTCAGCTACTTTTCTGTGTATCTTGTATAATGTGATTTGAGGTATTGTGCACACCACTCACTTTTCTCTCAATGACTGCCTTTTATTTATAACTGGGAGAGGCAGCGCTGTTTTGCACTGCAAAGACATGGTGCCCTTTGTATAAAAACAGAAAGTGCATTAATCGACAATAGTTACAGGAGGAAGTAAATCATTGGGAATGATTAGCATATTGAAAAGGAATAAGTGGGTTTCTGGAATCTATTGGATTACAAAGAGAATTTATATGTTCATTCTGGGTGGAATTGTCCCAGATTTGCACTAAGTGCAGCCGTGGGCTGGTTGCAATGATAGCTTTTCACACCGTATCGTCCCAAACCTGTTACATTAATTATGCATTCCCAGGAAACACGCTGTTTCCATGGCAGGTGGACTCTCATTCACCCGCCAGGCCATCACCTTGTGATTCATCACGCTGTGCGCACACCTCTCAGTGCTCCCAGCCCAGGGCTGCCGCATAGGAGACAGGATGGCCCCGAAAGGCAAAAAGACTGCAGTGACGCATCCCTCGAGCGCCTTTTGAACACCATGGTGGCCAGCTGTGATTCCTCTACCTCCGCTCTGGCCGCAAGAGGGGCAACTGCCTCACCAATTCAGCATGGGTGGCGGTGGCAGTGGTGGTCAGCGCCAATGCCCTACAAAAGAGGACAGCCACCCTATGCCGCTACAGGATGAATGGTCTCATCCGTTCTGCCAGGGTAACTCACTCTTCTCATTACTCTCAACTCACACACTCCCAAACCCATCGCACATCCACAGGGATCTCACACCTCAAAAGGACAACACCGCTAACTCTCACACACACCCTCACATCTCCATCAGGCTCATATTCTCTGGAGTTCGCATCCTCATCCCATCCTTGGCTCCGCTCACTGCACAAACATTGTCCTGCTCACACTCTCTCCATCTGTTTTCATGCAGGAGAAGCCTGCTCACAACATCAGGGAGAGGCCCCAGGCAGGGGTGCAGTATCCCACATTAGGCTGTCACTCACTTTGAGGAATGTGCCATCACGCTAACTGGTGAGGACAGGGACCGTGCTTATGGTGACAATGAGGTCAGCAGCAATCATCCTCCTGAGGATCCTGCACCCCATCATCCCTCTCTCACACAACTGTGAGTGCTCTCTCTCCTGCTTTTGACTCTGCTGCCATGCACTAATTATCTCCACTTTGATTCACAGGGAGCTCTGCCAAGCGACCGACACCCTCAGCCAGCCAATCCCTCAGCTCCATCCACATCCTCGCATCCAACCAAGAGGATACCTCCTCCATTGAAGAGCTGGAAATAAGCAGCCTGGAAGGCCCATCACAGCGCTTACCCACACCCTCCACCAAGGCACAAACCTCAGTGGGACCTAGATCTAGAGCAGGCTCGGGTTCACAACCTGGTGGTCACTGCACGGACACATATCCACAGCAGGAGGAAGCAGGTTCATGCGAGCTCCCCGGCACTCGGAGGGCTGCTAGGGATCAGGCATCTGTGAGGTCTGAGTCAGATGACAAGCCTCTGGATTCGGCTTTCCAACTCATCGTGGAGAGTCACTAGGAGGCGGGGGAGCATCACGCAGAGCTGTTGGAAGCCCTCAACAGAGTGTCATGTGGGTCAGAGGAGTGCGTCCGCCTGCTCTCTGATGAAGTGGTGCCCACATGTGTGAGGATGGAGGTCTCCATGGGGAGGATGGTGAAACCATGGAAACATTGGCCCTGCAGAACGCAGGGATGCGTGCTGACCTGCACTCCATTGAGGGAGCCATGGGTGAGTTCCTGCAGTGTCAATGCGACAGGGAAACAGGGCACCTGGACGTCCCTCCAGGTGCTCGATCCCCTCAAGGAGTCAGAAGGTGTATGTGTGTGGCAGAGCCTTTCAGAACCTCATGCAAGCACTCTCCCACACACACGGATCCTTCCCAAATCACACTCACCCCAATGTCCCGAACATTTTCAATGCTGCCTGCTGGGGTTCACTTTCTGTTGTCCATCTGAGCTGACCCGCGTCTCCGCCCACCCACTGACCACACTCCCATGCAGCGCCTGATCTCGCTCACCACGATTGTCATTACACTTTCGATTTAGACAGAGTGGTCTGGATTCGCTTTATCGTCAGGTCTCCCATCTCTTCCCCTCCCACAAAGAGCCGTTTCCTTTCCCCCCATCATGGCTGACCCACCAGTATCACCTTCCAACTCCCCTCTGTGACCGACCAGCCACATCCCTTTTCCTTTGGGGATGTCCAAGTGAACATGCACAGCCCCTTCCTTCCTGCAGATCCCACCCCCATCCACATTCACCTCCCCGACCTCCTCCTTCCCACTCCCTGGGGTCCCTGTCTGCCTCTGAGTTTGCACCAATCACCCTCGCCGTCCCTGCTACTGCTACCGTCGCACCCTTACCCTCCCACACTACTGCCTCACTCCGCCCTCTGTCACTCTCACCACTCCCTTGCTCCATACCCACCCTCAGCTCACTCCCCAGGAGGCAGTCAAGGACTCATCAGAGCCCTCCCTTGCACATTCAACATCTGCTCCTCTGGACCCCTTCCCCTCTTGGAACCCCTTCCCCACCTCCGGACTCCATACCCCCTCGTTGCTCTCCCCCCCACTCCCACCCCATGGACTCCACGGCCCCTTAGCTCTTCCCCATTCCTGACTCCTTCTGATGCCCTTACTTCTTCCACCACACTTCGTCCTTCCCCCTTCCCGACTCATTCTTCCACCCTTACTTCTTTTTCCAGCCTCACTCCCTCTCATCTTCGCACTCCTTTCTCCCCCGGGACTCCCTCCCCTCTCCGCACTCCTTCCCCCCTCTGAACTCCACCCCACCTTACAGCTACCTCCCCAGTTGCTGTCTTCTCCCTTGTTACCCCGTCCTCCTTCTATACTCCCTTCCCCCCACAACCTCCCCCCCCAAGACACCTTCATTCCCCCCCTTCCAACCTAACTCCATCCTGCCACCTCTCACTCTCCCAGTCAATCCTTGACCTTCCTCTCCCAAGCACAGCTGGACCTTCCTCTCCCACCCCTTCGACCATCATCCATTGTGAGCAGACCCTCAACGGTGACTTTCCAACCTCCATGAGCTTCTTCTCAGCTGAGCCATGTCTATGAGAATCCACCCAGCGGCCGTGGGTGTTCCTCCAGAGTGTCGTTACTGTCGGGCTCCAGCATCTTCTGCTCCTCGGGTGTCCGCTATGTGAGCAAGGCCCTGGCGGTAAGTCCCGACTTCTGCACGTCACACTTGTCAAGACGTGTTCTGCACCGGTGTGTAATCACACGGACGTGGGCGGATGATCCAGCGGTGGGGAGGATGATTCTGGCAGGCTGGTGTTATAATGATATGCAGATGTATTACAATGAGGTTCCCAATGTCCGATTGTGGGGAATTCGGTCTGCGAATGATGGGCTGAACGGGTGATCGCAAACTGATTTCACGACGTCATGAAACTGATTTTTTTGGTCTTCTTGCCATATTGTCCACTCACACCGCCAGGCATGTCCGACGCCAGCGGGCACGGACAATTCCGCCCCTCTGGGTAATATTTACAGATAACAATCTTCTTTTAGATTTTATTTTCACGTTTATTTGGTTAAGCTCCCTTTTCCAGATCATTTTTATTCCCTATCTGGTCCGATCTTATTGCAGCTGAGAGGTTTGAGGACATAGACTGCTCCCTGGGCACTGCCAATCCGCTCATAGCTAGAAAATGCTGGTGACAGTCCGTCAGATTTGCTACCCTATCAGTGACCCTCCGCTGACAGTGCTCAGGGACTCCCTACACAACACGTGCTCCAGAAAGGAGCTGCTCGGAACAAGGATCCAAGGCTGCATCATTCCTGCCTCATGTCACAGAGCATGAGTGTCACTTCACTGCCTATTTTAATAAAGGAACATAGGAATTACCAGACAATGAAAGGCCAAGGTCTTGCTAGTTCACCTTGTATCATCTTGGTAGCTGCATGATACAGTGATAATGGAGTTGTTAACTACACAGCAAACTTTTCTCATCAAATAGCCGACAACAAAGTCAGGCATGACATAAGGAAACCCCAGTGCTGGAGAACTTTGGAAATCACAGATGCAAAACCACTTTTATCCTCTCAACCTTGTCACTCTCAGCCATGTGATCTCATCTTGAATGGTCGAGTGGAAATATCTGGTAATTTCAATAAATATATATCATGTCTATAGCAATCAAATATCCTCAGAATATTGACACAAGTCAGGAGCATTGTACAGTGTTGCAGGATTTATGGAAAGATGCAATCGTTTGATAACCATATGGTAATCAGAGCTGCAGTTCCAGGTCTGATTTATAACTAGCCTGAATATTCTTCTCATATCTCATCCTAAAAGTGCATCTCATTTCATATCCCTGTCTATGTATTTTTCCAACAGCTATTAATGTTGTTTGGAAAACTTATAAGAAATGAAGTACCATTTTCTTCAATTTTATTGAAACCGAGACAGGAAGTAGGTCTCTGTGGATCTACGCTGCATCTGCCTGCATGCTTTTGCTTTTATCCATCTGTTTGTGTGAGTCTTAGTGTGTCTGTCTGTGTTTGTATAGACATGTGTCAATGCTGGTCCTCTTTATGCACATGTACACATGCCGTTTTGCATCTGCTTGATTTGTGTGTTTTTACTCATGTGTGTGGGTGTTCCCTCTAAAATAAATTTTAAAATCCCTTGCACTTAAGTAAATTGCCTGTACATTGCAAAGAAAATATAGTGGATTCATTGGTGTGCCCCTGTATGTGTGTATGTCTTTGTAGCGTGCATGTGTGTGTATGAGTTTTTCCCTGTATGTGTGTTCATGTCTGTGTGTTAGTGTGTGTCTGTGTGTGTGTGTCTGTGTATGTGTGTGTGTCTGTGTGTGTGTGTGTCTGTATCTGTGTGTGTGTGTCCGTGTCTGTGTGTGTCTGTGTGTGTGTGTGTCTCTGTGTGTTGGTGTGTCTGTGTGTGTGTGTGTCTGTGTGCGTCTGTGTGTCTGTGTCTGTGTGTGTGTGTCTGTGTGTGTGTGTGTGTCTGTATCTGTGTGTGTGTATCTGTATCTGTGTGTGTGTGTCTGTGTCTGTGTGTGTCTGTGTGTGTGTGTGTCTCTGTGTGTTGGTGTGTCTGTGTGTGTGTGTGTCTGTGTGCGTCTGTGTGTCTGTGTCTGTGTGTGTGTGTCTGTGTGTGTGTGTGTGTCTGTATCTGTGTGTGTGTATCTGTATCTGTGTGTGTGTGTCTGTGTCTGTGTGTGTCTGTGTGTCGGTGTGTCTGTGTGTGTGTGTGTCTGTGTCTGTGTGCGTCTGTGTCTGTGTGTGTCTATGTGTCTGTGTGTGTGTGTCTGTATCTGTGTGTCTGTATCTGTGTGCCTATGTCTGTGTGTGTGTGTCTGTGTCTGTGTGTGTCTGTGTGTGTGTGTGTGTCTGTGTCAGTGTGTGTGTGTGTGTGTGTGTGTGTCTCTGTCTGTATGTGTCTATGTGTGTGTGTCTGTGTCTGAGTCTGTGTCTGTGTGTCTGTGTCTGTGTCTGAGTCTGTGTCTGTGTGTGTGTATGTGTTCTTTTTATTCTTTACAGGATGTGGGCTTCGCTGGTTAGTCCAGCATTTATTGTCCATCCCTAACTGTCCTTGAGAAGGTGGTGGTGAGCTACCTTCTTGAACTGCTGCAGTCCATGTGGTGTAGGTACACCCACAGTGCTGTTAGGGAGGGAGTTCCAGGATTTTGACCTAGCAACAGTGAAGGAACGGCCGATATATTTCCAAGTCAGGATGGTGAGTGGGTTGGAGGGCAACTTCCAGGTGGTGGTGTTCCCATCTATCTGCTGCCCTTGTCCTTCTAGATGGTAGTGGTTGTGCGTTTGGAAGGTTCGGTCTAAGGAGCCTTGGTGAATTCCTGCAGTGCATCTTGTAGATGGTACACACTGCTGCTACTGTTGGTGGTGGCAGGAGTGAATATTTGTGGAAGGGATGCCAATTAAGCGGACTGCTTTGTCCTGGACGGTGTCGAGCTTCTTGAGTGTTGTTGGAACTGCACTCATCTAGGCAATTGGAGAGTATTCCATTACACCCCTCACATGCTTTGTAGATGAAGGGCGCGCTCTGGGGAGTCAGGAGGTGAGTTACTAGTCACAGGATTCCTAACCTCTGGCCTGCTCTTGTAGCCACAGTATTTATATGGCTAGTTCAATTTCTAGTCAACCGTAACCCCTCAGGATGTTGATAGTGGGGGATTCTGCGATAGTAATGCCATTGAATGTCATGGGTGATGGTAAAATTCCCTCTTTTATGTGTGTGTGTGTGTGTGTGTGTGTACGCTCCATGGTCACTAATAAAATGATTAACTCACTGAATTGTGGATAAAGTAAATATTTTGTAATGGGGAAGATCCCCCCTGATCATTATGTTAGGATTAATGTAATCATATTTGGATGATTAATTCATTATTTCTAGCAAAGGTATTTTAAGAAAAAAACATTCTTAACTTTGCTATGAAGAAAGATTGTAGGAAATCCGCCAAATGTGTTTTCCAGATTTATCTAATAGAGAGTGACCAGAGGGAATCGGTCCTCCTTCCATATGATTAAAGGGCATTTGCAGTCATGTTTTAGAGGCAGCTAGGGTACACTTGTATCATTCATATTAGAGTTTAAGTTCTGCTCGCATCTATCCTGACAGAGCCTTGACCTCATGTGCTCCCTTTCTGATCGTTTCTTGCTTCCACTGCTTTGTTTCATCTTTTGGCTAAGGTGCTTGGGTGAAAAACCACTGTTGATTCCTCCTTGCATTCGCTTAAGTGCAGAAAGAAACATTCTGGCTACAAGGCTGGTTGTATTCATAACTTCTTTCGCGGGACCTGATAAGTCTAATGCTCTTGGTCTCGTTGTGCTAACACAGAATACTTACAGGGTCTGCAGAGGTACTCAATGGCTCAGCTTATCATGACGTCTAGAAGAGAAAGCAAGACCTTGAGACATTGCATCACTTCCTGTATGCTTTATCTTATTAGCACGTCACCCAGTTAACATTAACCCCTTATACCTCGCTAAGAAGGCCTAGTTCAGTGTTTCAAACTGTACTGATTTTCTTTTATCCACTGCCTTCACGGGGCCTGTTTCCCATGGAAGGATCAAAAATATATATCACAACTCTGCTTGAAAATTTCACCGCTCACAGTTGGATCCAATTATTTACACCTATGAAAATGAATCTTGGTAATTATGTATCTCACACTGGAGACTTCTTAGCGACAGGTAATGTCACAGAATTAATTCTGAAATAAACAAAACATCTCAGCATGACGGCAGATTGCAACTGTTCTTTCACACCTGCAAAAGGATCATTGTAACTAATTCACAGCTGCAGCACTTGTGAGAAATGGGATGTACACATTATTCACTATTAATATATATTATATTATATATGGGTCGTACACATACGTTATTCACTATTACCAAATATATATTCACCATTCTTACATAGGGGTCGTACACATACATTACTCACTATTAGTAGATGTTAGATATATTATATATTCACCATTATTATTTATGGGTCGCACACTGACAATATTAAGTGTTATGAAGAAGGATGGTCAAAATTAGGTAATAAATTAGCTTCCTGGATTAGTTATTAAAAAAGGTGTTCTTGTGAATACAGAGTTACAAAGATTGATCATATTAATAGGCTGTTTGGACTTCAGTTTTATTTTATTTCTAGAATTTAAGTTAAACATCCAGCATCGACACACAGTGGCAGCAGTGTATACCATCTACAAGATGCATGCAGCCACTCACCAAGGCTCCTTCAACAGCACCTTCCAAACCCGTGGCCTCTACCACCTAGAAGGACAAGGACAAGAGGCACATGAGAGCGACATCACTCCCCTCCCCTACCCCCCCACCCCCAGAACCCCCTCCAAGTTACACACCATCCTGACTTGGAAACGTTTCACCGTTCCCTCACTGTTGGTGGGTTACAAAATCCTGGTACTTCCTCCCTAACAGCACTGTGGTCACACCGAGACCCCACAGACTGCAGTGGCTCAGGAAGGCAGCTCAGCACCACCTTCTCCAGGGCAATAAGTGTCGACCTTGCCAGTGGCAACTCGTTCCGTGAATGAATTAAAAAAAAAACATAAATAAAATTATTATTCTTATCAACAGGAAAGTTTAATCAAGTTTAATCAGAAAATCAACTTTGGAAGGAGCAAGTAAAATACTTCAGGTAAATAATAAAAGCTCACAGCTCTGTTCATTAAGTTACATACTAACCTATGTATCATGTAGTGTCTCTCATGAAACATTCCCAATTATATTTCATCAGTACCTCGTGCAGATAATTGAAGTTGCACTCTGCTGTGAGTCAGTATGGAGAGATGATAAAGTCTTCACTCTATCATGCTCTGTGTGTACCACAGCAGCTATTTATTTGATAACTATCCTGTCACCTAAGTGATTCTCTAATGTTTGAAGTGTTGACCAGTAGCACCTTTTTATCTCCATATCATTGCCTGATATGGTTGCTGTGCGTGCCACGAAATGAATGATAGCTCCATGAGTTCGCTTTGGATTTTATTCGCATTTTGGAATTCATCTTTGAGGAAGTGAATATTTATGGTGCTTAATCAACTCAATCAAAAAAATCAGAGACTTACATGTTAATTACTAGACATTATTCTAATCAATAGTTGCACACTTGACTTTGGATAAGTAATAAAAGCAGAAGGTGCTGGAAATACTCAGCAGGTCTGGCAGTCTCTGTGGACAGAGAGACAGAGTTAACGTTTCGGGTGTGGGACCTATCATCAGCCCACCGTACTGAGCTGGAATTTGTGCAGACAGCTTAAGTCCCACCGCCAGGGCCAAAAACAGGAGGCCGCCCTATTTCAGCCTTCAGTCAGACCCAGGGAGGCATTTACACTGTGGTGGCCAATTAATTGCATGTCGCCAGGGTTTCCACCTCTTTTAAGGAGAGCCGTGCACCCCCGGGAGATTCTGGGTCATTAACAGCTCAGCCGCCCCAGTAGTGCCACCGCTAGCTGTGGCCATTGCTGGGGTTGCAGCTGTGAGGAGATGGTCCCTCAATGGTCCTTGTTGAGGGATGAATGAGGTTGGAGGTGCTGGGACCAGGCTGACATGCGCGAGCGATAAATGTTTGCGGGGGTGGGGGGGTGGAGGGTTATTGGTGGTGGTGGTGCTGTCAGCTGGTGCCACCCTGTAGACATTGAGTGCTCGTAAAGGAGCTCCCATGCCACAGAGTAGCAATGATGCCCTGAACTGGCCGCTTAAGTGGTTCAATTGGGCTTCTGGTGGGCAGCCCAGTCTGCTACCTTTCCCACTGCTGGAAACCTAAGGTGGTGGTGGGAAGATTTCAGGCATGCCCTCCCGGACTTTCATGTACCATTCGGCCAGCTCTCCAGCCTCGCAGCCATTGGCCAAAGGCAGCTAAAATTCCCGCCATTTTGCTCTGTTTTTCTATATATCCACAGATGCTGACCGGGCCTGCAGAGCATTTCTGCCATTTTCTGTTTTTATTTCAAATTTCCATCTTCTGCGGTATTTTGCTTTTGTAGTTGGACAACAGTTCTTCGCTTTCCTCTATGCCATGTTCTCGAGATGTGGTGGTGGTTACCCTTAAGTGAGACGTCATGAACTTGCATGACTCAAGAAGGAATCTGAAAAATACCGAGGGAAAGATGCAATAGGTATTTTTCAATGCCAATCGAAGATTCCTATTGGTGTGTGAGGATCCTTGTAGCTTCCAACTTTAATTTGGATTCTAATCCTCTGAGATCATGTGGAAGTGAACAAAGATGCTTTGGCCTTTTTTCCCTTTTCCAATGACAGGAAAGCCCCCATGTGGATGAAGCTCATGTTGACTGTGGCAAACAACTCTTCTTTATGGATCAGTGCTCCATCAGCCATGATCAGGGACTGAAGATGAGGTGTTTGTGTGGGGGAAAAGGAAGCAAGTCCTTACAGTGAGCAAAGCCTCAAGCCTACAACAAAGGCTGCTGATCACCCTCGATTTGCAGTCAGCCTTACGAGAGTCACTTTTGTTGTTGCAAAAACCATTTAAGGGTGTTGGTAGATTAAGCACCTACAGTTGATAAAACTGGAAGTGACATTGGAGTTAAACAATGTACAGCATCAGGGTGACAGGCACTTCACAGGATGTCCATCAAATAGCTGATGAGGAAAATCTGAGAGATGGGTGATGACTACTGGAAGGCATTAGCTAGAGGTATGGGGGTAAATTCTGGCTCTGTTACGTCATTTATAGAAGGTATGGAGATATTTAGCAGATGGGAATTTGAACAAGGAGAGACTTACCACTCGAAGGAGGGTCAGTAACCAAAGAACACAAATTTAAGATAATTGATAAGGCAACCAGAGGATCAATGATGCCAATCGGATACCCCCACAAGAAATCCCAGGCCATCAGTTGGTTTCCTTACATGTTAAGGCAGCCAAACGACCAAAAATCGATGCTACATTCCTTGTAAATCTCGTGAAAAACAGGCAAAAATTAAAGTTGGAAGCAACGAGGATCCTCATGTACCAATAGAAATCAACAATTGGCATAAAAAACCCAATTGCATCTTTCCTTCAATCATTTTCAGATTCCCTCTTGAGCCATGGAAGTCTGAACATCACCAATTTTACATCTTGATTCAAAAAAAAACAATTAGGACAGGTGGATGTGATACATTGATTACAATTGACAAGTATACGTGGACCTCAACAGTTTACAATGTATATAAATGACTTGGAAGAAGGGATGGATGGGATGATTGCCAAATTTGCTAATGACACAAAGATAGGTAGGAAAGTAAGTTGTGAAGAGGACATAAGGTGGCTACATAAAGATATAGATAGATTAAGTAGGTGGGCAAAGATATAGCAAATGGAGTATAATGTGGGAAAATGTGAAATTGTCCATTTTGGCAGGAAGAATAAAAGAGAAGCTTATTATCTAAATGGTGAGAGGTTGCAGAGCTCTGAGGTGCAGAGGGATCTGGGTGTCCTAGTGCATGAATCACAAAAGGCTAGTATGCAGGTACAGCAAGTAATTAGGAAAGCTAATAGAATGTTATCATTTATTGTGAGGGGAATTGAATACAGAAGTAGGGAAGTTATGCTTCAGTTGTACAGGGCACTAGTGAGACCACAGTTGGAGCACTGTGTACAGTATTGGTCACCTTATTTAAGGAAGGATGTAAATGCATTGGAAGCAGTTCAAAGAAGGTTTACCAGACTGATACCTGGAATGGGTGGGTAGCCTAATGAGGCAAGGTTGGACAGACTAGGCTTGTATCCACTGGAGGTTAGAAGAGTAACAGGCGACTTGATTGAAACATATAAGACCGTGAGGGGTCTTGACAGAGTTGATGTGGAGAGGATCTTTCCTCTTGTGGGCAAATATAGAACTAGGGGGTCACTGTTTAAAAATAAGGGTTTGCCCATTTAAAACAGAGGTGAGGTGAAATTTTTTCACTCAGAGGATCGTAAGTCTTTGGGACTGTCTTCCTGCAAAGGTGGTGGAAGCAGAGCCTTTGAATATTTTTAAGGCAGAGGTGGATAGATTCTTGGGAAGCAAGGGGGTGATAGGTTATCGGGGGTGGATGGATGAAGATTTCAGGTTACGATCGGATCAGCCATGATGTTTGTTGAATCGCGGAGCAGGCTCGAGGGGCTGAATGGCCTACTCCTGCTCCTTGTTCATCTGTAGTCTAACAATGTCATTGGTGGCCCTGGTTGTTGAAAGATTGATGTTATTTTGTTCATAATAGAATCAGGCAGTAAAATTTGAATGTTTCACTGATATCTAGGAAGCTATGAACAAATAATTATAAAAAGCATCAATAAAATGGGTGATCCACAAATTGGGAAATGGGAATAAATTGGTAAATAATTCACTGAAGAAGACAAGTTCATTCCAATCAGTGATTTAAGGTTACTTTGGTGTTTCAATAAAGGCCACTTTTGAAATATCATTAGTAAGTGGATCCCCTAATGCTCAAAGTTTGAGGCAATTGTTTCAAATGTAACCTGAAACTCAGACCCAGAATTGTACGGAACAAGTGTTTTTTTTTTTACTGCAGTTTACCTTCTGCTTTTTGTGGCAATGCAGCAGAGATAAATATATACTTCTAAGAGAATACCAAATATAACTCTGTTGAGGTTGCGATTAAAGCCTGTTTCTGGACTCAATGCCTTGAGTCGTGCTAGTAGCTGCTTTAACTATAATGGTCCCCTTTTTTCCCAGATTGTCATGTTCTGATGGTTGAATAAAAAGGATCTGTACATTTAAATCTGTAATTTCTAATCCATATAATTTATTACATAGTGTGTAGGTTAGATAGGATAGGCAACAGTAACATGGGTTAGCGGTGTGCATGGCGAGCAAATGCCGTGCGGGGTTGCTTGTGTGCTCCGCTGGGGTGACCCTCATTCAAAGGCACTCAGTGCCTGGTCAAAGGAGACAGCATTGGGAAGGAGCAGGGGTGGGGGCCTGCTGAGAGCCACCCCACCCTGACCTTGCTGCCAACCTCCCTCCCCCATGGACCCCCCCACCCCCCCCGGGGCATACTCACCTGTGTCCTGGGATCCAGGGACGATCATAAGCCTCAGGCGGGTGTCATTCTGGCAGCAGTCCCACTAGCTTCCACAGTGGCGCTGCCGCTCAATAGAGCTGTCGGCCTCTCATTGGCCGGCTGCTCCCGGTGGGTGGAACTTCTGCTCTCACTGGGTCCTTGACCCTAGGGGAGGCCCACCACTGTCCAGTTAAGTGCCGGAGTGACGCTCAATACTGTGGGTCTAAAAGAGGCGGAGTAGGGTTCTCGCCAGCTCTCCAGCTGACAGGCAAGATCCCCATTGCCTCCATTTAATACTGCCCGCAGAGTGTGTTCACTTGTCTATCTTGTAGACAAGTTGTCTAATAGAAAGGGCTACTTCCACCAACCTTTCAGGCAGTGCATTCCAGACCTGCACAGTGCCCTGCGCACAAACAATTCTCCTCATCTTCCCTCTTGCTCTTTTGGAAATGTCTTTTGGAAATTGCTAAAGGAATAGAGTATAAAAAAAAGGAAGTGTTGTTGCAACTGCACAAGGCATTGGTGAGAACTCACCTGGAGCACTTTGCACAGTTTTGGCCCCCTTACTTGAGGAAGGATGTAGTTGCACTGGAGGTGGTTCAGAGGAGGTTCACTAGATTGATTCCAGAGATGTGGGGCTTGTCTTATGAGGAGAGATTGAGCAGTTTAGGCCTATACTCGCTAGAGTTTAGAAGGATGAGGGGAGATCTAATTGAGGTATATAAGATGCTAAAGGGGATAGACAAAGTGGACGTGGAGCGGATGTTTCCCCTTGTGGGGCATTCTAGAATGAGAGGCCATTGTTTTAGGCTAAGGGGTGGTAGATTTAAATCAGAGATGAGGAGGAATTACTTTTCTCAAAGGGTCGTGAATCTGTGGAATTCACTACCTCAAAGTGCAGTGGATGCCGGGACGCTGAATAAATTTAAGGAGGAGATAGACAGATTTTTAATTAGTAACGGGTTGAAAGGTTTTGGGGAGAGGGCAGGAAATTGGAGTTGAGGCCGAAATGAGATCAGCCATGATCGTATTGAATGGCGGGGCAGGCTCGAGGGGCTGAATTGCCTACTCCTGCCCCTAGTTCTTATGTTCTTAAGTTTGTGTCCTCTGGATGTCAAATCTGCCAGTGGAAACAGTTTCTCCTTATTTACTCAGTCAAAATTCCTCATAACGTGCACAGAAAAAAATCTCCTTAACCTTCTCTGTTCAAAGGATAGAGAATGTAAAATATATCCTCATAGCAGAGTCAGTTTCAGTAACAGTGCGGTATTGTGGTTTTCCTGTTTAGCAAACTCTGGATCAGATAATTAATTTGGGACTATCTATATTAAATTGACCCCATCTACACTCCAGCAGAAGAAAGCACGGACTCAAAAGTATGTGGCAACTGTCAGGGAACAGCGATGTACTGGGGATTGGTATCCAGCTGAAATCTGAACTGTTAAACAAGTCAATTCTCTGTTTAGAATGTTGTAGAGTCTTTTAATTAGGAAGGAATTTGATGATTTTACAAGTTATCTGTTTTAAAATACTTTGCCTCCAGGGTTATGCCAGTCCCTACTCATTTTAGGGAAAGGCCTGAGTCCGTATCTTGGGCATTTGTAAAGTTGGTGAGCAAAACCCTCTAATCAGCAGATAACACCAGCCAAATTCAACCAAACCCATTAACACTGTGCAAGAGCTGGAATATCTCCTTTCAACACAGTGACCTTGTGAAGAATCAATGAACTTTGCATACAGAGCAAAAAGGCATGAGCCTTGGTTGGCTTTATCTAGGAGTTGGGGCCAGTGGGTGGAGGAGTGGGGGGCAGGTTCAGGATGGAGTTGGACCCACCAACCCCAGAAGCAGATCTGAGGTTGCCATGGGGATGGACAAATGTTGAGGCAGGCTGGTTCAGAGGCTTTAATCAGTTCTCCGAGACTTAGTCCCAGTTGTACCAAAAGCTGTAAGGGTCTCTAGCCCTCACACTTCACACCACCTCACCCTCCCACCCACTCCCCATAGCCCCTCACACCTTCCATGCCAACTCAATGTCAACTCATGCCTATTCACCTAGTATACACTATGTACAGGTGTAAACCCAGATTCCCCAGAACAAGAAAAGGATTAGCTCAGCACTGAAGTGAATTGTTGACTTTGCTTGATTGGTACCTTTAAGTGGCCAGAATAAGTTGTTCTCTCTGTGATCTCCTTTGTCAATGTATCAATTTTTATCTGGAAAAAATTAAGAGGTGTGAAGTATTTAAAGCCTCTGTTATTGATAGTTTAATGGTTTGTCTGATTGACACTTTTATAGGATTGTAGGAACAACAGTTCTTTTTCAAGGAACATTTCTGAATGGGTGTTTTATTTTCACAGCAGTTTCACATTTGCCATTGTTATTTAATGGCTCATTGATTATGTACATAGTGCCTACTGGGTGAATGGGCATGCAAGGTATGTGAGTTGGCATTGAATTAGCATGGAGAGTATGAGGGACTATGGGGAGTGCCTGAGAGGCATGAGTTGCCATTGAGTTGGCATGGAGAGTGTGAGGGGCCATGGGGAATGTCTTGGGGCATGGGTTGGCATTGAATTAGCATGGAGAGTGTGAGGGGCCATGGGGAATGTCTTGGGACATGGGTTGGCTTTGAATTAGCATGGAGCGTGTGAGGGGCCATGGGGAATGTCTTGGGGCATGGGTTGGCATTGCATTAGCATGGAGAATATGAGGGGCTATGGGGAGTGCCTGGAGGGGCCCGGGTATGACCTTTTGGACTTATCTTTCAAAAGGGTCCTGAATCCAGACTGTGGTTTACGTCCCCTCTAAGGGCTCATGGACCCTGATTCATGAAAATTGCAGGGAGCTAGGGGATACCTACCCCACAATGAAGCCAGCCAGGCTGTTACTTTTTAAAGTCCTAATAATGTACTGAAGATATTGTACATGTTTTTTTTTCTGATATCCTTTGTAAAATTTTCATTTTGCCATGGGATTTATTAACTGCAGTTTCTTCTTGTAAAGCAATCTAAGCAATTAGATTTTTCCATTATTTTCTTTCTCAAAATGAAAGGAGCCTCACAATTTGTAAAGTATAGGAAGTGCACAGTGTTGCCTTTTCGATGTCGGTGGTGTAATTATCATCATGAGTGGACCTTATCAGATTATTTAATTTAAATTACACTTTAACAAAAAGCGGAGATCTACACGATATTTCTTTGCACTGTTATCTTTGCAGCTATCACCATTAGGCATTGCTGTTTAATTTATTTCTTTTGCTGTTTTAAAGTTTCATTATAGATCCCTTTAAAGAGCAGCACATGTTTCCAAATCTGCCTGCACCATTGCTTTGTCTTTTGTCAGCTGACTCTACAATCATATCAGTTTACTGCCTGGATACTGATGCAGCAAACTTTACAACAGGATTTTCTGGTGTAGTGATCTCAACTAACTATAACTGGTAAGTGTTTCGTCTTGGCTTGAGGGTCTAGGTGGAGTTTCTTTAGGGTTTGCCTGTTACCCGAAGAATGCTGCCATTGACTGTTATCCATAAAGAACATTCTTGTTTATTTACAAATCTATGTACATCTCAGTACTCTACACGAGGTTGTATTTCTCCCCACCAGATCGCAATCTCCTAGTCATGTGTCATTGCATCACAGTTACATCAGCATCGGGTGTTCCTGATGTTTACCCTTTGCTCCACACCTCCCCCAAATCTATATCCCAACTATATACATACGCCGACAGTAAGTGTTTGCAATTTTTACTCAAATTATTCTTGGTAGAGAACTGGCCATTTGTAGCTGAAAGTTGCTGCTTATGGTTTTGGTAGCATCATGGTAATGTTACTGGACTAAAAGGAATCAGTTCAAATCCCAGCATGGTAGCTCGGAATTCAATAACATCTGTAATTTAGGATAAGTCTCAGTAATGGTGACCATGAAATTACCAAATTGTCATAAAAACAACAATTTCCAGATCCCTGGCCCTAACCGCCTCCTCTTCACCATGGATGTCCAGTCCCTCTACACCTCCATCCTCCGCCGGGATGGTTTGATGGCTCTCTGCTTCTTCCTTGAACAGAGGCCCAAACAATCCCCTTCCACCACCACTCTCCCCTGCCTGGCTGAACTTGTTCTCTCACTGAACAATTTCTCCTTTAACTTGTCTCACTTCCTCCAAATAAAAGGGGTGGCTATCGGTACCTGCATGGGCCCCAGTTACGCCTGTCTCTTTGTGGGATATGTGGAACATTCCTTGTTCCAGTCCTGCTCAGAACCTCTCCCACAACTCTTTTCTCGGTACATTGATGGCTGTTTCTTTGCCGCTTCATGCTCTTGTGCGTACCTCGAAAAATGTATCAATTTTGCTTCCAATTTCCACTCCTTTCTCAACATCACATGGTCCAACTCCGGCACTTCGCTTCCATTCCTTGACCTCTCTGTCTCCGTTTCTAGTGGTAGACTGTCTACCAATATTCATTACAAGCCCACTGACTCCCAGCCACCTCGACTACAGTACCTCACACCTTGCTTCCTGTAAGGACTCCAACCAATTCTCCCTGTCTCTCTGCCTCCATCGGACCTATTCTGATGATGCTACCTTCCAAAGCACTGCTTCTGACATGTATTCCTTTTTCCTTAGCCAAGGTTTCCCCCCGCCCCCACTGTGTTTGAAAGGGCCCTCAACCATGTGCATCCCATCTCCCGCGTCTCTGCCCTCACACCCTTCCTCTCCCCCCGAGAGCCATAATAGGGTCTTCCTTGTCCTCACTTTTCACCCCACCAGCCTCTGCATTCAAAAGATCATCCTCCATCATTTCTGCCAACTCCAGCATGATGCCACCACCAAATACATCTTCCCCTCCTCCACATCAGCATTCCGTAGGGACCGTTCCCTCTGTGCCACCTTGGTCCACTCCTTTATCACCCCCAACTCTTCACCCCCTTCCCACGGCACCTACCCATGCAATCGCAGAAGGTGCAACATCTGGCCCTTTACCTCCTCCCTCCTCACCACCCAGGCTCCAAACACTACTTTCAGGTGAAACAGCGCTTCACTTGCACCTCCTTCAATTTTATCTACTGTGTTTGCTGCTCCCAATGCGGTCTCCTCTACACTGGGGAGACTAAACGCAGACTGGGTGACTACTTTGCAGAACACCTTCGCTCAGTCTGCAAGCATGACCCAGACCATCCTGTTGCTTGCCATTTCAACACACCATCTTGCCCTCATGCCCACATTTCCCGCCTTGGCCTGGTGCAATGTTCCAGTAAAGCCCAGTTGTAATGACTTGACAGAGAGGACAGGTTTCAACAAGAAACAGATACACGTTATTACAGAGAGTTTTGCAGGTGCTACATGCAAGATCAGGACTCTTATCAGGAAGCCCCACCCCCAAGATTGCCTGCGCTTTGGGCTCATTGGTCAGAGCCTCCCAGATCATCACATGACCCCAGAGAGACAGCAGGAGAGGCTATACCTTTAGTTATTACATTTCCTCCCACTTGAGTTTTTTACAATTTCTATTTACAGAGAAACATCTGAATATCCAACAACATATACAGAAATACAACTTCGGGTGATTAAAGACCAGGTTTCTGAGGTGCTCTGCTTACACGGCTAGAGCGGCTACCACTTGATGTTCCTCAACAGGATCAACAGGATCTGGAATTGCAGCACGAGACACATCATTGGAAAGTGGCAGTTCTGGGTTTGGCAACTCCACAGAGACATCGGATGTGTCTATTCTGGGCCGGCGTGTCATCTCAGGAATTGACAGTTCAACATTAATCACAGGTGGGGTACATGGCTGTTGGAATGTCCCTTTAGCATGAACATGATCTACATGCTTATGAACAATTCTATCTTCCACTTGTACTTGGAAAGATAATGGACCAGCTTCTGAGACAACGGTTCCAGGAACCCAACAAGATCCACTTCAGAAATTTTGCACGACTACTGTCACCTACACTGAGTGTGTGAGCTTTGCTGTGAATATCATGGTTCAATTTTTGATTCCACTGATTCTGCTCTACCTTCCCCTCTAAATTTGGAAACACCAGACTTAACCCCTGTACATAGGCAGCGTTTCATCAATAATTCAGACGGTGTTGAACGCGTAGTGGAATGTGACATTGTATGATAACTGAGAAGAAAGCAGGAAAGTCAAGGTTCTAGAATACCTTCTGATAACCTCTGCATACCAGACTTGAAAGTTTGTACAGCTCTCACAGCTAAACCATTTGATGGGGGATGGTAAGGGGCTGTTTGAATATGTCTGATTCCATTCAGATTCATGAATCTCTGAAACTCCATGCTGGTAAAGGCTGTACCATTATCAGAAACAGCAATTTCAGGTAGGCAATGTATGCTAAAAGAGTGATACAGTTGTGCTCAATGTTGGTGATTTGACTGTGTTTATATCCATCCATTTAGAATGAGCATCTATGATCAACAAAAACATGGTACCTAAGAATGGTTCTACATGATCGATATGTAGTCTAACCCAGCGTCGACCAGGCCACTCCCACGGACGCAGTGGAGCTGAAACAGGCAACTTCAGTTGTTGCTGACAATGGAGACAGTGCTTGACCATGCTTTCAATGTCACTGCCTGGCCACCAGACATAGCTTTACACAAGCATTTTCATCTTTGATATGCCTGGATGCGCACTGTAAAGCTCTGTCAAGAGTGGCTCTCTTCCTTGAGATAGGACAACAACTCTTGATCCCCACAACAAGGTTCCATCTTGACAGTTTAACTCTGTGTTCTGATATGGAATGGTCTCATCTCTTCTGATACAGGCGAATTTGACCATCCTTGCAAAACAAAGTCTCTGACTTTTGACAAAATTGGATCTCTGTTCATCCAATTTCTAATTTGTTTCGTACACACAGGCGAAGAATCCAAGAAATTCAGTAATAGCACAACTTCTTGTAGAACAGGAGTGTGTACAATGCTATCTGGTAATGGGAGATGACTGAGTGTGTCCGCATTTGCAATGTATAAGCCAGGATGGTGCATAAAAGTATAGTCATACTCAGGTAATATCAGGGTCCAGTGTTGTATTCTTGCTGATGCTATTGGTGGAATGGCCTTATCCTCACTGAATAAACCCATTAATGGTTTATGGTCCGACACTATGGTGAAATGTTGTCCATGCAGGTACTGGTGGAATTTCTTCACTCCAAATATCCAAATATCCATTTCTAGCTGGGAATAACCCCTTTCGGCTGTGGAAAGGGTTCTCGAGATGTAGCCAATGGGCCTTTCTGATCCATCTTCCATTCTATGTGATAACACAGCTCCTACACCATAAGGAGAGGCATCACACATTAACACCAGCTCTTTCGATGGGTCGTAGTGTACCAATAAACACGGCAAATGCAACAGTTTCTTTACTTTCACAAAGGCTTCTTCCTGTCGTGAATTCCACGACCAATGGTAATTCTTTTTGAACAAGTGTAATGGTGCCAACACAGTTGATAAATTAGGTAAGAAGCGGCTAAAGTAGTTGATCAGACCCAGGAAGGACTTGAGTTCGGTTACATTGGATGGTGATGGTGCATCTTTTATTGCCCAAACTTCCTCGTCTACTGGATGCAAATCCATGTCGTCCACCCTGTGACTCAGGTTAGTAACTTCTGGTGCTAGAAATGTGCATTTTTCCTTCTTTAACTGTATGCCGGCTTCCAAGAATCTTCTTAACACCTCCTCCAGGTTGGCCAAGTGTTCGGTCTCGGTTGACCCTGTGATCGGAACATCATCTAGGTATACTACCACTGGGGAAGTCCTTGCAAAAGACTCTCCATTGCTCTCTAGAAGATAGCTCATGTAGATGATACTCCAAAGGGTGGGTGAGTGTACTGATAAACACCCTAGTGTGTGTTAATAGTCACGTCTTCTCTCGACATGCTTTCCTGTTCTAATTGTTGGTAGGCGTGTCTCATAACCAATTTTTTATAGGACTTGCCTCCACCCAGCTTTGCATGTAAGTCGTCTATCCTTGGAATGAGGTACTTGTCTAGTTTTTCTGCCTTGTTTACGGTCAATTTATAGTCACCAAAAATGCATATGGTTTGTTCAGGCTTAACCACTGGAACTATGGGTACTGCCCATTCCAAGAATTGGACATGTTGGATGATTCCCAGCTTTTCTAACTGGCACAGTTCTGCATCCACCTTCCCCTTCAACCTATAAGGCACTGGTCTGGCCTTAAATAAATGTGGTGTCTCCTAAGGATCCACATATATCTTGGCCTGCATGCCTTTTAACTTCCCTAATTCATCCCTGAAATATGCTGTCGTATTTCCTTAGCAGTTCAGGAACTCCTCCTGTTTTCAGGTGAAATATTTCAGACCAGTCAAGCTTGATTTTCTGTAACCGGCCTCAACCTAAAAGACTGGGTCCTTCTCCTTTCACTATTATCACTGAAAGCTCGGCTGTCTGTTGCCTATAAGACACTGGTACTGTGGCGATGCCCATTACCTGAATAGATTCTTCAGCGTATGTCTTTAATTTAGCGATTGTCTGCTCTAGGTGTCTACCTTCATTAATGTATTTGAAAGTGTGCTCTCCCACCACTACAGTTGAGGCTCTTGTATCCACCTCCATTATTAGTGGCTTCTCATTAACTTGGATTGTGACAGTGATAGGTTTGGTTTTTACAGCGGTAACGTTATACAGGGAATAAATGTCGGTGTCGGCAGCTTCAGGCTCTGCTGTATTCTTTAATTCAGTCATGTTCGTTTGCTGCTTTACGGGCTGTTTTGACTTTGCTCTGCATTGCCTGACTACGTGACCTTTCTGATGACAGTAATGGCATTCTGCCTCTCTGAATTCACAGGTGTCCATTCCGTGGTCACCTCCACACCTATAACAAATTAGCCTTGGAGTCTCTGCTGAAGTGTTTTGAGCGGGACTTTTCATCTTTCAACAGCACACATTGCACCTCCCTTCGATGCTGTGGGTCTGGTTTTCATGCCACGCTCGGCGGTAGGTTCCCGCCCCACATGAAGAACTGCGCCATGTTGTATGTGTTACAAAGCCTGTGAGTCTCTCGCAGCACTTTCCATGGCAAGGGAGATTTCTAAGGTGCGCTTCAAGTTGACGTTGACCTCTGCGAATAAAAGGTGCTGAATGGCATCACCCTGAACTCTACAAACTAATCGGTCCCACGACATATCATTTAATGTGTCCCCGAAGTCGCTTTGTTTTGTCAACTGCTTCAGGTTCGCTGCGTATGTTGTGATGGACTCTCCCAGGGCCCTAACTCTGGAATCAGGTTTAAAATGCTTCATTATTACGAATGGCTTCTGCTAGAAATGTGTTTTCATGAGGCCCACTAATTCGTTAAAGGACTTAGAATTGAGCATGCTCAGGACAGTCAGGCTGTGAATGAGGTTGAATATCTTGCTGTAGCGAATGTGTGAAACAGATTGCCCAAGAGAAACCAGCCAGTGAAGAAAGTTTATGGGGGGATTGAATCGGTACTGAAAGGAGGTAGGACAGTCAAAAGGATGGCTTTCTGCTTTTCCTCTGCAGTAATTTAATTCACTACGAAATGAAATTCGAGGCGCTCTACATACTGGCTCCAGTCTTCCATTGTCACATTATAAGGATGTGGCATGACTGGTGAGTAGCCTTTTCCTTTACTCTAGATTCAATGTACTCACGGTAACAGGGTGAGGAGCTGTGTTGGAGCTGTTATACTCTTGTCACCAAATGTAATGACTTGATGGAGCTGGCACATTTCAGCAAGAAACGGATAAACTTTATTACAGATGCTGCCAGACCTGCTGAGTTTTTCCAGCATTTTCTGTTTTTACTTCAGATTTCCAGCATCTGCAGTATTTTATTTTTGTCATAAAAGCCCATCAGGTTCATTAATGTCCTTTAGAGAAGGAAATCTGTCGTCTTTACCCATTCTGGCCTACATGTGTCTCCAGACCCACAGCAATGTGATTGACTCTTATCTGTCCTCTGAAGTGGCCTAATGAGGCTCATGTGTAGCATAAACACTGACATAGATCGGTTGTGTGACTAGGCTGCTTTTGTGCTGTAAATATTTGAAGATTCTAAATATATCTAACATCTTCTTAAAACCAATACTTATTAAATAAACAAAAACATGCCAAATTTCTTCCGAATCTAATTTTTTCCCCTGATCGCATCACCATCTTCATTTACAGTTTAGACAGGAATATAAGAAGGTAGGCAATTGAATAAGATGCTATACTCCACCTGGCTGGCCTCATAACTTGTCCTCCTCAATTGCCTACCTCCTTTCAGTACCTATTCAATCCTCCCATAAACTTTCTTCACTGGCTGGTTTCTCTTGGGCAATCTGTTTCGCACATTCGCTACCCACTGTGGAAAGTAATTAAATCTAAACTGCCCACTCACCTTTCTGCACCTACAACTGATCTGTGTCCCTTGGCCATGGAGCTTGCTGTAATCTTGAACATATTATCAGAGTTCACTTTACTTCCCGCTTGAAGATTTTAAATGCCTCTGCTGAATCTTTTCTTCAGGCTCCTCAACATTTTGTCATGGCTAAAACATTTTAAGCTAAGTTATCAGCCAGGGCTCGATGTGCTGCACTCTTACCCCACCCTGAGTTGGAAGCTCGTGACTTCATGTGCCGCTCCAGAAAATTTCAGCACATAATCCAGGCTAACACTCCCTGTGCAGCACTGAGGGAGTGCTGCACTGTTGGATGTGCTGCCTTTCAGATGGGTTGTCCACCCCCTCAGATTTCAAGGCCACAATTTTGAAGTTATTTCAAAGTGCAGTTACAACTCCCAGCCTCCTAACTTTTGGCATTCTATTCACCACAATTCCTCTGAAACTGTTGATTTGTTTAAATAGTCACCCAACTTTTATGCCTTTGTCTCCAGAAAACCATTCACTCTTTCCCAACCCACGCATTCTGTTTGATACTGCACCCTCCTTGCACTTCTATATGTCTAGCAGCCACTAACTCGAATGTAACTGGTGTACAACTCGCATAGCTCTCTGTCACCAGATCTGACTGACCTACACCAAGCACTATCAGGCCTAACTCTGCTCTCCTACCACCTACTACTCTAGGATCATCCTGGGGAACAATTATAACCCTCAACTTCTTTTATCAACTGCCTTCTTAGAACCCCTCTCCTCCGCCTCCCCTTCCGCCCCAAACCCTCATTCCAACAACAGTCACAAAGATCTTACGGATAGCATCATAAAGTTCAATTATTCACCAAACTTACCCATCCTCAAGCCCCCTCTTTCTGTTAGCCCCGAACCCATTTCCTTCTAGTTCCTTTCCCATCTCTTCAAAAGAACTGTCCAAGCTGCCTTCACTCCTCATACCTAGCTTTTGTTCCTTTGAACCCATTCTCACTAAACTCCTGAACTCTATCTCCAAACTAAAACTGGTATCTCGAAAAGGTCCTCCAGCTCTACAAATCATCTCCTGAATATTCCACTCCTCCATTTCTGGACTCTTGTGCACCACATCAATGGGAGCCATGTCTTTAGGCTCATGTGCTCGTATTCACTTCCTAAGGTTGTCCAACCCTGCAGTTCCTTTTTCTATTTAAGACCCTCCGCAGTACACGCTTCTGACTGAACTATTGGTTTATTCCGCTTTGAAACACCTTCAAATAGTTTAATCCATTAAAGGTGTTTAATAAATGTGAGTTGTTGCTGTTTTTTGTAGCTATCTTTTATAGTTAGTTTGTCAGCTGCTCAGTGCTGTATATCTACGCTCTTCCAGTATAGCAGAAACATTCTGTTTGCTAGATAAAGGAGCAGTATAATTAACTTCTTTTTATTCTTCTTGAGCTGGAGTTTCTCTGAAAGATTCTGAAGACTATCTGATGGAGACGTTGGGGGGAAATCTCATTTTTCTTGTTTCAAATGATATTGCCCATTACTCTTTCCCTGAATTTCCGGATAACTGAATGCTTCCACTGCATTGTTTCTGTTACTTTATTCACATTATTACAATTGTGCTTGCCTGGTGATTTCTGACGCTGGAATATGAGTTGGCAAATGCAACACTTTCATTTGACTGAACCTCTCAAATGTATCGATCCCCTTTTTCTCATTTTCTCCTCACTTGATGAACCCTTCTGAATGATAATATATCATTTCTTCTGGCTTGGGGAATTGTGACACGTGATTCCTTGCCTCCTGAGCACTTTACTTCTATAGACTCTCCCCCCTCCCCCATCTTCCACGCTTTATGCAAAGCTTTGTTGCCAATATCCTAACTCTCAGCAAGTCCTGTTCACCCAGCCCCACCATGTGCTCACTGCCTTCCATTGTCAATGCCTCAACTTTAAAATTCTCAACCTTCTTTTCAAATATTGCTCCCTATCTCTTCAATCTCCTTCAGCCCTATAACCCTACAAGATCTCTGTGCTCCTACACTTCTGGCCTCTTGAGCATCCCTGCAGACATTGGCAGACATGACTTCACCTGTCTAGGCTCAAGTTCTGGAATTCTCTTCCTAAACCTCTCTGCCTCTCTTTAAGATGCTCCATAAAACCTAGCTCTTGGGCCAAGCCTATGGTCATCTGCATTCATATATCCTCATGTGGCTAGGTGTCAGATTTTGCCCAATTATGCTCCTGTGAAGTGACTTGGGGTGTTTTTGCTACGTTAAGGGTACCATATAAATTTTTAGGGGGAGGTGGTGGCATACTGGTGTCGTCACTGGGTTAGTATTCCAGAGACCCAGGGTAATGCACTCGGGACCTGCAGCAGATGGTGAAATTTAAATTCAATAAAAATCTGGAATTAAAAATCAAATAATGAGGATAGAATCATTGCTGATTGTTGTAAAAACCCATCTGCAGCCCTTATCTGGTCTACATGTGACTCCAGACCCACAGCAACGTGGTTGACCGTTAATTGTCCTCTGACCAAGGGCGATTAGGGATTCCCACATCCCATGAATGAATGAAAAAAGAATCTTGTACTCTTTTGGATTAACATTTTCTCCCTTATCTATTTTATCTAAAGAGCTTGGCAATACTTGGCAGCATCGACCAGTCACCCATCCAATAATTTATCAAAACAAAGTCTAAGGTGTCAATTCCGTGGGTGCAGAAAAGTCAAGTGGGTGTCCGGCCCTCCATGTCCTGCCTGGATCCCACTGCCTTCAATTTTAACCTGCTCTTCCAAGCGGGTAGCAAAGGCAATTGCCCAAATCCAACGTGGTCCTTCCTTCCTGGAATATGCAGACTGGTGTCAGATGACATCTACTGTATTTCAAACTTGATTTCATCATTGACTGGAGCGAGGAAGCTGCGGTATTGTTTTCACACAGGTCAGAGGAGAAAATGATGGCAAACAGAAGAGTACAAACAAGGTATGTTTTTACTATGGCGTTTTTTTTTACATTTGTTCATGGGATGTGGGTGTCATTGGCCAGCATTTATTGCCCAACCCTAATTGCCCTTGTTCAATTGGTAAGAGCCAACCACATTGATGTGGGTCTGGAGTCACATGTAGGCCAGACTGAGTAAGGACAGCAGATTTCCTTCCCTAAAGCCAGATGGGATTTTACAACAATGGTTTAATGATCATCATTAGACTTTTAATTCCAGGTTTTTATTGGACTCAAATTCCACCATCTGCCATGGTAGGATTCAAACCCGTGTGCCAAAAGCATTACCCTGGGCCTCTAGATTACCAGTCTAGCAATAATACCACTATGCTACCATTTTCCTGTTAGGCCTGAAATGTTAACTCTGTTTCTCTCTCCACAGATGGTGCCAGACCCGTTGAGTATTTCCAGCACTTCTTATTTTTATTTCAAATTTCCAGCATCTGCAGGATTTTGTTTTTATGTTTTTTTTTTACTTTTGTAATTTCCTCAGTGGGGCAGGATGAGTAGGGGGAGTTTGTAGGGGACCCACAAGGAAAGTTGCAGCAGGTGCTCAAAAGAATGATGTCCTTGTTAGCTGAAGAGGAGGAAGTTTGCCAACTCAGTCAATGTAATCAGCCAGGAATGTTGGGCTTGACTAGAAATGAGGAAGCAATGTGATGGTATTAATAGAAAGGTAACAGCAGGTTTGATTCCCGCTCTAGGCACTTTTTACATATCCTGTCAAGGGTGACACAAACCTGAGATGGGATGATCCACAGCCTTTGGCAAGTGCTATTTGAAGTGCGATATGTAACGGTTGCACTGTTTCAAGCAACCTTTCATTTCAACAAAGTTCTGCAGCACAGTTCACGGGTGGAGGCAGTAGATCTGGGACACCACCAAACAGATGCTCAGGCTCTGCTCTGCTGTCAGAAGCTTTGGATGCAGAATTTACCCACGGTCTCCGAGACTCATCCTCCCACCTCCTCCCCTGCCTTGTTCCTTGTCCTTCCAGAATTGAGATCATTGTGAACTGCTACTCACCAGTGGCTGCCTGGATAAAGATCATTAATGTGCAACGCCGAGAGTTCTTTGGCCAGACACCATGTAGACGCTAACTGAGTGCAGAGACCCTTCCTTTTTATGAAAAGTTCTTTTACACCAGCAGAAACTCTGAAATCAGTGACAGGGATGGGTCCTGTCCTTTGATGCTTTCTTCCCACAGAGCAAGAGATGAAGGTGTTGCACATGCTGACCTAGTGATTATCACTTCTTTGCTACATGGTAATGCTTCAGTGATACCTCCTAGGCCGGCTTGGTAGGATGTCATATAATGAAAGTTTCATACTGTGGAAAGAATTACCCTGGTCAAGATGCTGTATGTCGATGACTGGCAAGCATATGGCAATTCCCCAGCAGCCTGACTTGTGTCTTTTGCAGGATTGTTGTAAACGGCAGCCCTTCTGATATGTCCATAGCTAAGTCCGGGGGCAGGGGGGGGGGCATTGACACTTATCAACGTACAATCCTTTCAGAATCTAGCAAGGAATTTTTTGAAAATTCAGTTATGGGCTGTGATAAGGCCAGCATTTATTGCCCATCCCTAATTGCCTTTGAGAAGCTGGTGGTGAGCCACTGCCTTGAACTGGGGGAGATGGTGTTGCAGCGGTAACATCACTGGATGAGTGTCCCAAAGTCCAGATTAATGTTCTGGGATATGGGTTCAAATCCCACCATGGCAGCTGGTTAAATTGAAAAAATCTGAAATTAAAAGCTAGTTTCTGTAATAATGACCATGAAATTATTGCTGACTGTTGTAAAAATCCATCTGACTAATTAATGTCCTTTAAGGGAAGGAAATCTGTCCTTACCAGGTCTGGCCTATATGTGGCTTCAGACCCACAGCAATGTTGTTGACTCTTATCTGCCCTCTGAAATGGCCGAGCAAGCCATTCAGTTTAGGGGCAATTAATTAGGGATGGGCAACAAATGCTGGCCTTGTCAGAGATGCCCACATCTCATGGAAGAATAAAAAAAAAACTGTTGGAGTTGTTGTGGTGTAGGTACCCACAGTGCTGTTAGGAAGGGAGTTCCAGGATTTTGACCTACAGACAGTGAAGGAATGGTGATATCATTTTTAAGTCAGGGATGGTGTGTGACTTGGAGGGGAACTTGAAGGGGGTGGGTGTTCCCAAGTGCCTTCTGCCCTTGTCCTTCCAGATGATAGAGGCTGTGGGTTTGGAAGGTGCTGCTAAAAGAGTCTTGGTGAGTTGCTGCAGTGCATCTTGTAGATGGTACACACACTGTTGCTACTGTGCATTGGTGGTGGTGGGAGTGAATGCTTAAGGTGATGGACGGGGTGCCAATCAAGCGGGCTGCTTTGTCCTGGATGGTGCCGAGCTTCTTGATAGTTGTTGGACCTGCACTCATCCAGGTAAAGTGGAGAGTATTCCATCACACACCTGACTTGTGCCTTGTAGATGATGGACAGGTTTCAGGGAATCAGGAGGTGAGCTACTCACCACAGAAAACCAGCCTCTGACCTGCTTTTATAGTCATAGTATTTAATATGGCTAGTTCTGTTCAGTATTTGGTCAACATCCATCCTCATTCCTTTGTAAGGTACCATGTCAAATTTAGCAAAATAATGAATTGACAAGGTAAAAAAAAAACATGAAAACTCCAAAAAACAAAACAACAGAAGGAACAAATGAAACAAAAGTCTGAAATTGCAAAATACCCTAAATGTTTTTATAAAATGATTTTCCTTTAAGGAGGGGGGAGCGTGCCAAAGTAGGACTTGCTGATTAAAGCCTCATGGCCCCTGAATTTTATTGGCAAAACTTTGCTTAAAATGAGGAAATGAATTAATTATTAAGTAATCAGTTATAAATCCAATTGCTTCTTCTTTATACACTTTTTGCACCAAGGTGGATACACTTTGCATCAACCCCCAACGTGTAAAATTCACTCTTTTCCCTAAAACCGAAAAATGGTCAAGAGAAAAGCTTAGCAATGTGACAGATCTACTCCCCCTTCTCTCTCATGAGAACGAAAATTAGGTGGAGCACATTTCCCCGATTTCTGAATAACCACTTATTGATTTTCTTCAATGACAATCCATGAGATTCAGACCCAGAGCACAGTTAATCTGATAAGACTGTGTCCTCGCCACACAAATCTCCCTTAAAAGATAACAGCAAATGCAAACCCTGAGGGTGCTTTTTATTAAACAAACTAGTATCTCTAAAAAGAGAGGAGCTACTAGCACCCTTCATACGTCCTGAGCAGAGACGGCACATTTGCCCACATTGTGCCATTCAATCACCATCTCCCAGTCAGTCCAATGCATGAGTGATGTACATTATTGGGATGTCAAACCATATAGCAGAGATGACTCATATTTCCCCAATGAGGTCATTTTGAGAGAATTTTAATATTCTGCTCAGTGTGAAATTGAGCAGCACAGAATTGGAAAACCTAACTTCTGTCTGTAAGAAGTTAGCTGATCTCATTTGGTGGGTTGTACGGGTACTAGGATTAGTTTCCCTGTTTCTTAGCTATTAAACGCTGAAATAAATACTTGCATTTTGGTAGCACCTTTCACAACCTGAGTGCCCCAAAGTGCTTTGCAGCCAATGAAGTACTTTTGCAGTGTAGCCACTGCTGTAATGTGGGAAACACAGAAACTCGCGTAAACAGCTGTTGTTGTCGGTCCCTCGAAACGAGGATGATGCCTGGCAGGCTTCATGACTTGTGTGTCCTCAGGTGACTTAACAAGTCAATCCTGGAACCACGGGTCTTCAAGCAGAGAGGACAAGAGTTCCCCTGAGGCAGGGGGTTTCTGGAGACAGGGTTTCACGCTCTCTTCCACTTTCGCTGATTCTCTGCAGCAGTCAGTTTCCGACTGTTGGTTGATTATTGGATGAGGCACCGCCACACGGCAGGTTTTATGGCAAATCCCTCCCACACACCAATGCCAATTTGTCCCTTTCTCAATGAGGCCTTCAGAGTGTCCTGAGGATATTTTCTCTGTCCTCCTCGAGATCAGGTGTCACCCTTAAGCCCGTAAACATCGATGTGATAATGACCAGATCATCTGTTTTTGCGATGTTTGATTGAGGGATAAATATTGTACAGGACACTGGAGAAATCTCCTCTGCTCTTCTTCGAAATAGACCATGGGATCTTTTCTTTCCACCTGAGAAAGCAGACAGGGCTTCCGTTTAAAATTTTCACCAGAAAGCTGGCACAATCCATAACCAGCATTGCTGAGGGTCACTGCCCATTGACCCCACCTTGAAATGGCCCTCACAATCGAACCACCTGCTATCCCTCACCTGTTGTAGGCTCACACACAAAGAACTGCACCTTGGGTGAGATGTTGCAGATTATGTGGCACCTATAGAATTAGAGTGAATCAATGAGCGCCTGGCTAAGGGAACAAAATCAAAGGGAGCGAAAAAAAATCTCCATTTGGAAAACTGTGCACAAGATACAACTGAAAGGTTTCACAGTAATCACTTCAGCTTTATTTGCTTACTGTTTTCAGAACCATTGGATGTATTTCCCCTCATTCCTGAAGAGTAAACAGCGCTCCTGTTTTCCAAGAAATGGAGTGTTTAAAAATTTATCCTTTCATGGGCATGTGGGCATCACTGGCACGGCCAGCATGTGTTGCCCATCCCTAAACTGCACTTAAGAAAGTGGTGGTGACCCACCTTCTTGAACCACCCGTGTCCACGTATTGCAGCTAGGTACACCCACAGTGTTACCGGGGCGGGAATTCCAGGATTGTTCCCGGAAAATCTTTTTAACGTGGCTGAAGTTCACTCTTTAAGAACTGGTTCCCGAAGGCTGGTAACCTTTCAGAGAATTAGTGAGTTATAAAATTAGAGACTTTTCCGATGCAGCCAGATGTTTCTCTGTCCCTCACTTCTCCCTGCCTTTTCAGGAGCACCTTCAGCGGCTTCTACTGATAAGCCGTTGGCAGCTTGCACCTAAAGTGCTGGTTTCCCAGAGATAATGCGGATCATTCAGAACATGGCTAATGAAAAGAAAACTTCATTGAATAAGAAAAAAAAAGAGGCAGGTTCCAATAGGAGTAGATGAGAACCAGGAGGCTGAGACAAATCGTTAGCCAAGATAAGGTGGCCAGCGCTGTCTTGCTTCACAAGCAGATATCCTCCTACACATAATGAAAGAAGCAGCCATTTACGGTTAAAGAAGAAAGGCTCGGTCTGAAGATTCCTGCACATCAGAATTAAGTCAGTGACTCCTGGAAATTCCACTGACAATAATGGTTCATGTTCCCAGGCTGGATTTTTTTTTTTAAATATTCGTCCATGGGATGTGTGAGTCCCTGGCTGGGCCAGCATTTATTGCCCATCCCCAATTTCCCTTGAGAAGGTGGTGGTGAGCTGCCTTCTTGAACCGCTGCAGCCCAGGATTTTGTGGTAGAGGCTGGGGGTTTGGAAGGTGATGTCGAAGGAGCCTTGGTGAGTTGCTGCAATGCACCTCGTAGATGGTACATGATTTGGGGTGAGAATTTCTCCTTCCTCTGCCTCCTGCTCCACACAGCAATCCAAGTTGTTAACTTGATTTCATTGTTCCTATTTCAGGTGTTGAAACAGCTACAGTTATTGTAGTGCAAGATGGCAATTGTATAGGATATTCAGCAATGGGTTACAAATGGAATAATGTGTCTGAATGAGCTGAATTTAATGTTGCCACAGCCCCCCACCCCAAGGTGAATTTGGAGGCAGCGTGGTGTTTGATCAGGCAGGAGGTTGTGGGGTGAGGACCCCGCCACCTCCTCATTCTCCCTGATCAAGTTCAGGGCGGGAATGGTGGAGGGTGGACCTCCCATCCAGAGACCAATTGACGCCCTTAAGTGACCACTTAAGGGCCTCATCCTGCTGCCGTGGGTAATCAACCAGCAGCCGATGGGGGATCTGGCTGCCCAGGACACACTGTTGGGTTTACTGATGGCCAATGGGAGGGGAGGTCCCTCATTGACAGGTACTCTGTGCCCAACCAACGGGGCACTGGGAAGGGCAAGGCAGATGAAAGCCACCCTATGTCATTGTTTCTGATCCCCCTTCCCATCTCATTCGTTGACAACCTGCTCGCACTCACCTCTATCCAAGGATCCATCACTGATCCCTCCTGCAAACACGAGTGCAGTACTGGAAGTAGCCACCGCTCTTGGTGGCATTGCTAGTGCTGGAGAGCTGCTGGCCTCTGATTGGCTGGCAGCTCTCAGGGCGGGTTTTCTGCCCTACTGAGGGTTTAATTCAATAGGAGGCCCAATGCTGTCCAGGTAAGTGCCTGATTAGATCGGAATTGTGTTGGGCCTCCCAGAGAGAAGCGACACGAGACTCCCACTGGTTCTCCAACTGGTGAGTGAGTCCCCTCTCACGCTCGCTAAATCCCACCCATTAACTGATGAGTACTAAAAGCTCGAGTGGTGTGGGGCCTCTTCAAGTGTGGGATACAGTGAAATCCATACTTCGAGACTGTAAAGCTCTGTTGCCCATGTCTTAACTCACAGCAAGTCCTGTTCACCTATCACTCCTGCCCTCGCTGACCTAGATTGGCTCCCAGTCAGGCAACAGCTTCATATTAAAATTCTGATCCTTGTTTTCAAATCCATCTATGGCCTTGCCCTTTTCAATCTCTGTCATCTCCTCCAATGTCACAGCCCTTCGAGATATCTGCATTCCTATAATCCTACTGTCTTGTGCATCTCCAATTTTAATTGCTCCACCATTGGTGGTCGTGCCTTTAGTTAGCTGGGTCCTTAGCCCTGGAATTCCCTCCCTACACCTCTCCCCCTCACTACTTTGCTTTCCTCCTTTAGGACGCTCCTTAAAGCCTACCCCTTTGACCAAGTTTTTGGCCATCTGACCTATTATCTCCATCTGACCTATTATCTCCATCTGACCTATTATGTAGCTCGGTGTCAGACTTTGTTTTACAATGTTCCTGTGAAAAGCCTTGGGATGTTAAAGGCGCTAATTAAATTTAAGTTGTTGTTGTTATTTGGCTTACAATACAGGGAAGCTACTGTGCTCACTGTGTCAGACAGTGCAATAAATACTGTATGATGATAGAAAGTTTGATATTGCACTGCACCAGTCAGTACTATAAATCTTGAAACTATTTGCTTGTCAAGCCCCGCAGTACAATATCTTTTCTTGTCAAATTGCATAATTTGGTTGTGGGTGACCTGCCATTTGTTGCTGTGACAAAGATAATGGCAAACAGAAAATTGATGGGGGAGATCACGGGGAGCCCTGAACCTGTAAAATAGCAGTGTGCAAACTCTTCACGTATTCACCGCTACTGTTTTAGCAGAAGCGTTTTGTGAACCGTTGAAGTTATGATCTTGCAGCTCGTAATGCTTAATGCTCTTTCAGATTTTATCCGGAGATTCCTTCGATTTGGCTAATCTCAGTGGGGATGAGGGTCACAGAATCCTTTACAACCAATGAGGATGAATGGAGTTAGTATTATTTTGCTGTTTGAGTCTACAATGTAGATGTGTAAAAAAGGAAGTTTGTTGCACTATCTGGGGGTCATGTTGCAATCTTTCAAAGACTCCTGATATGATTACAAGCCTGCTTGAAAGCAATCTTTCCTGGTAACTCAGTTACCTGTAATTCACATTCACAGTGTGAGAGACCGATTCATTTGAGTCTTGAAAACCAGACCTGCTACATTGTTTTGTGCAGGATAGGAGTTGTGGTCCTTTATGCATTTTTATATTTACTGTCAAGTTACGTTACGGACAAGTTCCTTAAACAAAATCATGCAAAAAGTAAATGGATAGAAGACAGTACTGGAATGTGCATTGAATGCCTATTTATTTATTATTTACAGGGAAACAGCCATTCTTAATTTGGATTTTTTTTTTCCTTTTATATCAGCATCCCTGGCCCAGCAATGTCTTGAGTTTAAAATTCTCATTCTTGTTTTCAAATCCCTCCATGGCCTCACTCCTTTCTTTTGTAAACTCCTCCAGCTCCACAACCTTCTGAGGTCTCTGTACTTCCTTCAGTTTTGGGCTCTCGTGCATCCTCCACTATGATTGGCCCACCATTGATGGCCACATATTCAACTGCCAAACTTTCCAAAACTCCCTAGATTCGGGGAAGGTTCCGTTAGATTGGAAGATAGCAAATATAACTCCATTATTCAGAAAGGGAGGGAGACAGAACGTGGAAAACTACAGGCCAGTTAGTTTAACATGTATCACAGAGAAAATATTCGAAGCTATTATTAAGGAAGCTTATAGCAGGGCACTTGGATAAGCTCAAGGTCATCGGGCAGAGTCCACATGGTTTTGTGAAAGGAAAATCATGTCTAACCGGTGGATGTACTGTACTTAGATTTTCAGGAGGCATTTGGCAAGGGTTACTGTGGAAAATAAAAGCTCATGGTATAGAGGGTAACATATTGGTGTGGATAGAAGATTGACTGGCTAACAGGGAGCAGAGAGTAGGCATAAATGGGTCTTTTTCAGGTAGGCAAGGTGTAATGAGTGGTGTACCACAGGGATCAGAGCTGGGACCTCAGCTGTTTACAATTTATATAAATGACTTGGATGAAGAGGTGGTTTCCAAATTTGCTGATGACACAAAGATAGGTAGGAAAGTAAATTGTGAAGAGGACATAAGGAAGCTACTAAAAAATATAGATAGGTGAAGTGAGTGGGCAATTGGAGTATATTGTGGGAAAATGTGAAATTGTCCATTTTAGCAGGAGGAACAAGAGAAGCATATTACCTAAATGCTGAGAGATTGCAGAGCTCTGAGGTGCAGAGGGATCTTGGTGTCCTTGTGCATGAATCACAAAAGGCTAGTATGCAGGTACAGCAAGTAATTAGGAAAGCGAATAGAATGTTATCATTTATTGTGAGGGGAATTGAATACAAAAGTAGGGAGGTTATGCTTCAGTTGTACAGGGCACTAGTGAGACCACATTTGGAATACTGTGTACAGTATTGGTCACCTTATTTAAGGAAGGGTGTAAATGCGTTAGAAGCAGTTCAAAGAAGGTTCACCAGACTAAAACCTGGAATGGACTGGTTGCCTTATGAGGAAATTTTGGGCAGACTAGGCTTGTATCCGGTGGAATTTAGAAGAGTAAGAGGCAACTTGATTGAAACATATAAGATCCTGAGGTGCCTTGACAGGGTGGATGCGGAGAGGATGTTTCCTATTGTGGGAGAATCTACAACTTGAGGCCACTGTTTAAAAATAAGGGGTCGCTCATTTAAAATGGAGATGGAGTGAAATTCTTTCACTCAGAGGGTCATGAGTCTTTGGAACTCTTTTCCTGAAAAGGCAGTGGAAACAGAGCCTTTGAATATTTTTAAGGCAGAGGTGGATAGATTCTTGATAAGCAAAGGGGTGATAGGTTATCAGGGGTGGATGGATGCATATTTCAGGTTATAATCAGATCAGCTATGTTGTTATTGAATCGCGGAGCAGGCTCGAGGGGCTGAATGGCCTACTCCTGCACCTTGTTCATATGTTCGTATGCCAAGGCCCCAATCTCTGAAACTCCTGCCTTAAATTGTACCTCCTCTCTGACTCTCTCTTTACCTTCACTATATTCCTTAAAACCTAACTCTTCTACCAAGCTTTGGGCCATCTGTCCTAATACCTTTTCATATGGCTCCTTATCAAATTTTGTTGGTAACACACAAGTGATGCACATTAGGATGTTTTTACTACTTAAAAAGATGCTACCTAAATGCAAGTTTTCTGTTCCATGTATATTCCCTTCTGAGCTGCTCACCGGTATATCCACTTTCTTGAGGCACATCACCAAGCCAGTCAGGCTGAAGCCACAGAACTCTTTACACTTGTCATGGACAGAATGACCTGGATTTTTGCTCCCGGGTTGGGAGCGCAGAGCTGGGACATTACCTGACTCCATAAATTCAGCCCAGGAAAAGGTGCCATGGATGGTGGAATTTTCATTCTGGGGTGGTGGTGTCCTTTGGGAGTGAGGCCAGGCAGCTCTGGAACAAGTGCGGAGGATGCTGGGTATGGAGGCTAGCTGGAAAGAAGAACTGCTCTGGCACTCTGTTTAAAAAAAACAATAAAACATAAAACAGCCCTTCAGCTCTCACCCCTCACACCCCCTCACCACCACCCCCCCCCACCCCCCCACAACACTCCCCATGCCCCATCCATGCCAACGCATGCCCCCTACACACATCTATACCCTCCTTGCTGCCTCATGCCTCCCACCCACCCCCAAGCCCCACATACCCTCCATGCTATCTTATGCACCTCACCCACCCCCATGGCCCCTTATACCTTCCATACCATCTCATGCCCCACACCCACACCCACCCCCCCCATAGCTATACATAGCCTCCATTCTATCTTATGCCACCACTCACACCCCAGGGTCTCTTATACCCTTCATGTCAACTTATGTCCGTCTGCCAACCCCAACGACTCCCATACCCCTTATGCCCCCTATGCCCCCATCTACCCCCATGCTTTCCATGCCATGCTACACCTCTCTACCGATCCTCCGCATGTCTCCTATTACTCTCCATGCCACCCTATGTTGTCTCATACCCTGCATGCCAATCTATGCCTCCCACCCAACTCCTCATGGCCCTTTATAGCCAACTCATACCAATTCTGTCATTGTGAAAACCAGGCCAATGTGTTTGCTCTGATACTATCCATAACTTACCCAAATTAATGCAATGCCAGATACTTGGTCTGATGTACATGCACACACACAAAGGTTAGAGACAGATAAAGATAGTGCACTTTTACAGATTACAGTTAATTTAGTTTCTGATTTATGATTTCCAGTCTCTCATGAGGCAGGCCTGTGGTTTCCTCAATGGATTCGATGACTTAAAAGGTGAAGTGAGGGTCTTGTAAAGTGAAGTGTTCCCAGAAGTTTGCGAGGTTTCTTGTGGTTGAATATCAAGGAGGTTGGTTTTCAGGTAAACTTTGGAACTGGAACAGGTTATGTACTTTGGCTGCTTGGTGACCTGCAGCTAGCTTCAGAGTCTGGTTCTCAGATTGTCTGATAACTGATGGTTCTTAAAAGACAAAGATGGCACAATGTTTCTCTGAATCTGTCGTCTCATTGCTGTTCTTCTGCAGTCTACCCAGGTCTCTTCTGGGTCTTGAGATAATAAAGGAATCTCAGTATCAGAAGCCAGTTTCAATCACATGGTCAATGACCATTACCCACCCAGAATGACTTAATGCTAAAAGGCTGTTGATATACAATAGGAGATAAATGGTGACCTTCCACACTTAGCTCACCTGTGTAACTATTCTTGTCAACTTTCTTTCGTTGAATTGCAAAGCTGAAGATATGGCATCTAGGAGTCCATTGATTCCATGTTTTGAGTAAGCTTCAAACAATGGAAGGTGTGAATTCCACAGATAACATTCATCTTGGTATGCCCATTGCAGGGGGAGGCCTCCACCCATAGCTATTCAATTCAGAGCTTTCTAGAAGCTTGATAGTCTGCTTTGAATAAGCAAAAGTCACCTGACCCAATGTCAGCCATCTTGCCAGTTCATCAGCGTCCACTTTAAATAATAATTTAAAGATGGAGGTTTGAGGAGGATTGACTTACAGTTTGGTCAAAGAGGTGGGTTTTAAACAATGTCTTAAAAGAAGGAGTGGGAGTTGGAGGGATGGAGAGGATTAGGGAGGGAATGCATTCTTTCTATTGTGTGCACTTGCTCTCGTTGTTGTATTGTTTTAAAAGACTTGCCAGGTAGAATAAGGAAATCCCAAGTTAATTGCATTGGAGTAAATTCACATCTTCATTGCACAGTCAGGAACTGTGCAGCTCTCTATCTTTCTATATTTGGCATGATGATACAAAAGCTGACAAAAATCTAGACAAACTTGGTGGAAACCTAAAGAAGGGAGTTCCACATGAAGAAAAGTCAGATAATGTGTATCAAGTTTTGGTTGAACCAATTGGAAAAACAGCCCAGATTCATCCCAAGTGATGAAAAGCACCTGAACAGTGAAAGTAAATTCCCGTGAGAGACAGTTCTGGGATCAGTTTGTCACCTATTAGCTAGGAGTCAAGTACTACACAATTTGTTACCTAGAAACCTGATATGACCCCTTTCCATCAGTGAAATTACACAGGGTAATGGGAAAAAAAAGCGCTGGAATAAAATGTCTATTACTCCTGCATGAATCAAAGTTGAAGGCCACAATCTGCCTTTTGATTCGTTATCTTGTATGAGTTTTCAGAAAGTTGAGGGAAGAAGTTGGATCAAAATCAGAGGCTTTTGTTCCACTTGTTTACATTTACATTGGTTGAATTTTAACAACCAGAAATGAATGAGTTGCGGTGGGTCAGATGGAAGAATTTTAATAATCTAAAATCCAACACAACTCACCTTCAATGCGTATACTTTTGAGTTTAACAGGGACAGGACAAGGAGTGGTCAGCCAACCCACTCCCAGGGGGTGATTTGACAAGTTAAATATTCTAATGAGGCTGGCAGCCTTTGATTTTACCTAGCATCAAGTTTTTCAGTGAGTAAGATGGTTTCCCAAGTCTAGGGATACCTAGGAGCCGGAGGGAGGTGAAGACAACTTCCAGGAGAATGTAGTTGTATTTACAGCACTGCTTGTGGGCCAGGACAAGCAAGGGAACTCCCCACAGAAACCTCCCCCCTCCACACCCCCACCTAGCAGGGTGGATTGGACAAACCTGCTCCTGTGGAGTGTTCCCCATCCAACTGGAAGCCAAGTCTGGGTGGAATCATGCCCTCCTGCCATCTATGAGATTTGTGGCGAGCGGGGGCGGAAGATATGGTGGGATGTAAAAAATCAGTTTCCCAATGTCAGGAAATGAGGTCAGGATCTTCCCCTCCCGACTTTCAAAGGTGGGTTGATGGCAGGTCGACTTTCCTGTTGAAGCTTGATAGGAACCCATTTTACACCTCATGCAAACTCATTAAAAACCCAACAGACCGGAATCGTGCACCCCTGTCAAAACCTCCAGCAGAAATTTACACTGTTCAGTTGCCAGAGCACTTACCTTGCAGTCGATGCTGCCTGGCCCACTGGATATGACCGAAGGTATGGAAGACTTCCGGGAGGAGGTTCGGAGGAGACAAAGGTGGTTGGGGGTGGGGGGGTGGGGATGGTTTGGAAAACACAAAGGGATGGGGTTGGGGGAGTGAGGAGGAAAGGAAGGCATGAAGGGGCTGTGGAGGAGGGAGGAAAGCATGAAAGGGAAGGCGGGGAGTGAGTGGGGCCAGAGTGTTTCTGAGGGAGGGGTCAGTTAAGCCAATGTTGGAATCCTTCCTTTCTCTGCCCCAGCCTCACTTAACATCTTCCCCTCTGCCTAGTCTCTTCCTGATTTCCTTTTACTGTATCTGGTCTCCCATTGCCTTCTTTCACTTTTACACTCTCTTCCTCTGCTCCTGTCAATACTGACCACACATTCTTTGCTTCCTTTATCTTCTTCCTCTCACGCCCCCTCATTCTCTGCTTCTCATCTCCCCACATTCTATCACTCTCCGTTCTTGGTGCTCCATTTCCTTAATTTTATGCTCCTAATTTTACTGTTCCAATTCCCCTGTTTATGGGCATCTGCTGCCCTCTCACTCTTGGGATATAATTTCCTGGTGCAATTTAGTGACAGTGCTTACAAGCAGTTACAAGCCCATTTAATCGTGTTCCTTTCTCTCTGAGGAGTTATCCGCATAACCCGTGGTGACTCCATTGAGAGAGAGAGAAACTTGACATGGGCTGAATGACACAAGTGGTGCTGTCACTTCACATCGAGGCCAGTGAAGATTGTGAGGACCTGGGGCAGATTGGGAGCGGGCTGAGGAGTTCAGGAAAAGAGAAGGTGAAAAGGGCTGCGGCAAACCTGGCAAAGAATGAGAGGGCAAAGGAAGAGAGGCTGGAAACAAAAATGAGAGATTAAGGGCAAAATTCAGAGCACAAAGTGAAATGGTAATGGAAGGTTAGGTCAGGACAAGGCCAGGAGCTGGAGTGAGGGCAGAAAATGAGCAGGGGATGAAAGGAGAAATTTTTCAATCTTTTCCCTTATGAATGTTTATTTTTGGTTAGAAAGTCACCTTTTTCTGTGTGGTGACTTTCAGACATGTACTGTATGTACTTCAATATATCCCAGTTAATTATGCGACTGCATAATCAAATACTCTTCCTTCCAAATCAGTGTTGTTATGATTAAGGATTTTCTGTTGATTGGAAAATGTTTTAATTTTACAGGTTAAAAGCAGCTTCATAAAGTAATTTAACAATAATTTAGAATTAAAATGTGTAAATATTCAATGCTATTTTGCCTTGGAGTGGGTTTTCAGACAGTTTTGCTTAATCTTACCAGTTGCCTTTGAACTACATTTCTAAATTCAAACTATTAAAATTCTCAGCAGTTTATTTGCAGCCTCAAAGTCACATTTTTATTCTGCACCAGAGTTCAAGCATTGTATTGAATGATAGACACTTGGTTCTCTGTCAGTGAACCCTGCATGTTATTGGTCTCATTAATTACTTGTTTTTAACAGGTAATTAAAATGCAAAATTACAAATCTAGATTCTGTCCCTTTTTGCAATAGGAACCTTAGACATGAAAATATGCTGAATATTGTATGATTTTGGAGATGTCAAGTTATGCCTAAACACAACTCTCAATCTCATTAGAATTAGAATGGACAATTTACCTTGACCCAAGATGGATTTCAGGGGATCAGTTGACTTTTTGTTTTTGCACAGACAGAGACTAACTCATGTTTGGACATGTCTCTGGAAAATCATTAAAATGTAAATGACATTTTCGGGTATCTTCCATTGAAGAAACATGGGGATGCAACAGATCACTTGTAGAATTAACAGGTACAATTGTCCAGATGTTTATGGAAACTGAGATACAATTGTGACCCCAGCCTTGGTGTCTGCAAAATTGAAACTCCACAAAGATGAGTATAAAGGAAAGCACTTTATCACAAGAAGGTGTGAATGGCTGTCATTCATTCCCCATTGTGTGACAAAAGCTTATGCCATCAAATCATTTGTGTGGATAATAGGGATATTGATTTTGTGGTCACATGACAGAAACTGGCTTGACATAGCATATATCTTATTATTCGAAAAACAGCCCAGAGAAAGCAGTCTGGGATACGGAGATGGTAGAGGAAAGCCATCTCGCCCTGCAAATGGAAATATCCTGCTTAGAAAATCCATCACAGGCAGGGAAATGGGGATAATTTGTTTTATCTGCAGATCATTTTTTCACTACACGGCTCGATCGCAACTTTGAATGGAAAAGCCCGAAACCTGCTATAGCTTGGAGTAAACCATTGTGAGCAACAGAAACATTCAACCTCCATTTTCCTGAAATGAACTAAAAGAACATTTTCAGGTCTGCAGTGTTTCCCACTACCATCTTATGGATCTAAAGTAACAGTTTTTTTTATTCATTCAAGAGATGTGGGATTCGCTGGTTAGGCCAGCATTTATTGCCCATCCCTAATTGCCCTTGAGAAGGTGGTGGCGCGCTGCCTTTTTGAACCGCTGCAGCCCATGTGGTGTAGGTACACCCACAGTGCTGTTAGGGTGGGAGTTCCAGGATTTTGACCCAGTGACAGTGAAGGGACTGCGATATATTTCCAAGTCAGGATGGTGTGTGGCTTGAAGGGGAACTTCCAGCTGGTGGTGTTTACATTAATCTGCTGACCTTGTCCTTCTAGACAGTAGTGGTCGTGGGTTTGGAAGGTGCTGTCTAAGGAGCCTTGGTGAGTCCCTGCAGTGCATCTTCTAGATGGTACACACTGCTGCCACTGTGCGTGGGTGGTGGAGGGGACAAATATTTGTGGATAGGGTGCCAATCAAGTGGGCTGCTTTGTCCTGGATGGTATCACATTTCTTGAGTGTTGTTGGAGCTGCACTCACCCAGGCAAAGGAAGAATATTCCACCACACTCCTGACTTGTGCCTTATAGATTGGGGACAGGCTTTGGGTATTCAGGAGGTGAGTTACTCACCACAGGATTCCTAGCCTCTGACCTGCTCTTGTAGCCACAGTATTTAAATGGCTAGTCCAGTTCAGTTTCTGGTCAATGGTAACCCCCAGGATGTTGATAGTGAGGGATTCAGTGATGGTAATGCCGTTGAATGTCAAGGGACGATGGTTAGATTCTCTCTTGTTGGAGATGGACATTGCCTGGCACTTGTATGGCACAAATGTTACTTGCCACTTGTCAGCCCAATCCTGGATATTGTCCATGTCTTGCTGCATTTGGACATGGACTGCTTCAGTATCTGTGGAATTGTGAATGGTGCTGAACATTGTATAATCATCAGCGAACATCCCCACTTCTGACCTCATGATGGAAGGAAGGTCATTGATGAAGCAGCTGAAGATGGTTGGGCCGAGGACACTACCCTGAGGAACTTCTGTAGTGATGTCCTGGAGCTCAGATGACTGACCTCCAACAACCACAACCATCTTCATTTCTGCTAGGTATGATGCCAACCAGTGGAGAGTTTTCCCCCTGATTCCCATTGACTTCAGTTTTGCTAGAGTTCATTGATACCACACTCGGTCAAATGCGGCCTTGATGTCAAGGGCAGTCACTCTCACCTCACCTCTGGAGTTCAGCTCTTTGTCCATGTTTAAACCAAGGCTGTAATGAGGTCAGGAGCTGAGTGGCCCTAGTAGTACCCAAATTGAGCATCAGTGAGCAAGTTATTGCTAAGCAGGTGCCGCTTGATAGCAATGATGACCCTTGATGACCGCTTTATGATAGCTTGCTGACCCCTTCCAGCATTTTACTGATGATGGAGAGTAGACTTTTGGGGAAGTAATTGGCCGGATTGGATTTGTCCTGCTTTTTGCGTACAGGACACACCTGGACAATTTTCCACATAGCCGGGTAGATGCCAGTGTTGTAGCTGTACTGGAACAGCTTGGCTAGAGGCACGGCAAGTTCAGGAGCACAAGTCTTCAGTAATATTGCCGGAATATTGTCAGGGCCCATAGCCTTTGCACTGTCCACTGCCTTCAGCCATTTCTTGATATCACATGGAGTGAATTGAATTGGCTGAAGACTGGCATCTGTGATATTGGGGAATTCTGGAGGAGGTTGAGATGGATCATCCACTCAGTGTTTCTGGCTGAAGATTGTAGCAAATGCTTCAGCCTTATCTTTTGCACTGATGTGCTGGGCTCCCCCATTATTGAGGATGAGGATATCTGTGGCGCCTCCTCCTCCAGTGAGTTGTTTAATTGTCCACCACCATTCACAGCTGGATGTGGAAAGACTGCAGAGCTTAGATTTGATCCATTGGTTGTGGTATCACTTAGCTCTGTCTATCACTTGCTGCTTATGCTGTTTGGCACACAAGTTGTCCTGTGTTATAGCTTCACCAGGTTGGCATCTCATTGTTAGATATGTCTGGTGCTGCTTTTGGCATGGCCTCCTGCACTCTTCATTGAACTAGGGTTAAACTACTAGCTTAGTGGTAATGGTCGAGTGGGGGATATGCCGGGCCATGAGATTATAGATTGTGGTTTTATATAAGTCTGCTGCTGCTGATGGCCCACAGCGACTCATGGGTGCCCAGTCTTGAGTTGCCAGATCTGTTCAAGATCTATCCCATTTAGCACAGTGATAGTGCCACATAACATGATGGAAGGTATCCTCAATGTGAAGATGGGACTTCGTCTCTACAAAGGCTGTGCGGTGGTCAATCTTACCGACACTGTCATGGGCAGATGCATCTGTGGCAGGCAGGTTGGTGAGGATGAGGTTAAGTATGTTCACTCTCTTGTTGGTTCCCTCACCAAGCGCCACAGACCCAGTCTAGCAGCTACGTCCTTTAGGACTCGGCCAGCTCGGTCAGTAATGGTGCTACTTGTCTTGGTAATGGGCATTGAAGCCCCCACCCATTCTGTGCCCTTGCCACCCTCAGTGCTTCCTCCAAGTGATGTTCAACATGGAGCAGCACTGATTCATCAGCTGAAGAGGGTGGGGCAGGTATGTGGTAACCAGCAGCAGGTTTCCTTGCCTTGCTCTGCCCATGTTTGACCTGATGCCATGAGACCATGATGCCATGGGGTCCGGAATTGATGTTGAGGGCTCCCAGGGCAACTCCCTCCACACTAAAAACCAACTATATCCGGCTGTTGCTTGACTAGTCTGTGAGACAGCTCCCCTATTTTTGACACAAGCCCCCAGATGTTAGTAAGGAAAACTTTGCAGTGTTGACAGGGCTGAGTTTGCCACTGTCATTTCAGGTGCCTAGGTCGATACCAGGTGGTCCGTCTGGTTTCATTCCTGTTTTGAGGCTTTGTCTTGCTCGGCCATTTCAGAGGGCATTTAAGAGTCAACGACATTGCAGGGTGGTCTGGAGTCACATGTATGCCAGGCCAGGTAAGGAGGACAGATTTCCATTGGATGGCAATGACAATTTATGACCACGTTTTCATGGTCATCATTAGACTTTTAATTCCAGATTTTAATTTAATTGGTGGGATTCAAACCTGAGTCCCCAGAGCATCACCCTGGGTTTCTTGATAACTAGTCCAACTACAATACCTCTACACCATTGCCTCCTATATGAGCATACAAATAAAGAGCAGGAGTAGGCCACTCGGCCCCTTGAGCCTGCTCCGTCATTCAATAAGATTATAGCTGATCTGACTGTAACCTCAACTCCATATTCCTGCCTACCCCCGATAACCTTTCACCCCCTTGCTTATCAAGAATCTACCTAGCTCTGACTTAAAAATATTCAAGGACTCTGCTTCCACCGCCTTTTGAGGAAGAGAGTTCCAAAGGCTCACGACCCTCTGAGAAAAAAAACACTCTCCTCATCTCTGTCTTCAATGGGCGACCCCTTATTTTTAAACAGTGACCCCTGGTTCTAGATTCTCCCACAAGAGGAGACATCCTCTCCACATCCACCCTGTCAAGGCTTTTTGTGCTCACTGTCTTTTACCGATATCGGTGCAAGCTAACTTTTTCTTTGTAATCACCTTTTCTTGTGCGTGTGCCTTGTGTGAATGAGGAGTGAGGTTTGCTGCATTACATTTCTGGTTTTGAGAAAAATATAAAATGTGTTTTCTTTCTTTTAAGTTACACCTACAAAAAAGCCTGTCTTGTGCCCATTCTTGTGTCAGTGCACCAAATAGGTTAAACACTTCTTCTCAAAACTACATAATGTTGCGGCCAAGCAAGCTGGAAAAAGAGCGAGATTATCCCACATTTCTCCCCTGTCCATAACAACGACACATATCCCTTCCCTCGGGTCTTAACATTTAAATTTAAACTCATTTAACCATCGTTCATGCTCATGGGTAACAACACATTCAGGAGTCTGCATGTGGGGAAGCTTTTCAGTTTTAATGTGACTTAAAACTGAGCCCTTAAAAATCCATTCACAGGAACAGAAAACACAGACCTGGTTTTAGTGAGGATAACTTCCAAGAAGTTGTTCAAATAATTGCAATTAAAAGGTCAAATGAAGGAGAGTCATACGCGACTCAAAACTTTGGCTGGGATTTTCCGGTCCTGCCTGTGGTGGGAATCGGCGTGGGTGGGGGCCGAAACATTTGGAGAGCGGCCAAAAGCCTCGGGACCGGAAAATCCCGCCCATTAACACTGTTTCTGTCCCCGCATATGGTGCCAGGCCTGCTGACCTTTCCGGCGTTTTCTGTTTTTATTAACTTACTTTACTTCTGGTGCCTGAAAACCTGGTGGCAATTTTTCGATCCCTTCCTCCACGAAAACAAACGCAGTTGGAGGGTTGAGATTCAGATGAAGGACACGGTCAGTTTTGCAGGTGTAAATACGGCTGGGCGGAAGGTTTGATTGGAGGATGCAAAAGATCAAGGAGACTTGGATGCACTGTAGTTAACGCCTGTAGCCTACACCCAAAAGTCTCCCAATATTCAAAGCCACATAATTTGGTTGTATCAGGATCGTGGGTATACCTGGGCACAAATAGGAAAGAAACTTCAGACCTATATGCCTCTGGTTTCTGATGCTGCTCAACTAGAGCAGCAATACTGGGTCAAGTGGTACCCAATGTTTGGGCATCTCTGTTTGAGGGCCACTCTCCCAGAACACACTGAGTCAAGGTAAGTCTCTGGAGGGACAAAGTGGGAAATAAAAAGGGGTCAGAAAATATGGACCAGAATGAAATTACCTCCTATTCGGCAAGAAAAGGGGAGCAAGTCACACAAAGCTCAGGTAATCACAGGATAAAAGAAAGGTGATTTATTCCTTGCCCACACACACAAATGTTATAAATTAAAGGAGAAACATTATTTCACTTTGAATGACTTACAACACGGGATGGTCACAGACGAAGGAAATCTCACATCAGACGCACCAATGGCATCTCCCTGTAGGTCATGTCCATTCATCCATCTTGATATCACAGCAAGGCGCAGTACACCTGCGGTCCGGGACAACTGAGGAGTTGACATGGTGCCACATCTGACTGAGCGGGGAGGGGTGGGAGGGAAATTAAAGCAGTTCCACTAGAGAGAGGATGGAGGCTATGCTGTGACCTCCTTGTCTGGGAGCCTGATGAGATTACAGTGTGTCTTTTTATTCAGCTGCGAATTGACTTATGGTAGAGATCTGCTGTTTGGCAAATCTCATTCTTGCTGCTGAAAAGGGTTTAGCTCCTAATTTAATTTACATTTGATTCGACTGCATTTCAGGCATGGATATCAGATGCACTTATTTCGCTGCACATCTGCTTCTTGAAACCTCAGTAATTATAGCACAGCTTATGAAGCGCTTGTACATTTACAGCACCTCCACATAAGCATCGGCTAAATTGGGATTTTTCTTTTGCCTTTTGCAGGCTAGATATGGTCAAGTAATAAAAACCATGATAAGCCTTTCCATTTTTCTTTTGGACAGCTCCCCTAGTGACACAATTACTCAGTCAGAACCATGTAGAGCAGGAAGGTGAACGTTTCGAACCCTGGTCTGCGCAGAGTTTGCTCATCTCAGCTGGGGAAGTGGCAGTGGATGTGTGATTTACCCCAGTGTTCCTGGGTTAAACAGGGGAACAGGAATGTTTGTGGATGGAATGCAGATGAGGTCCATATCAGATAAAAGCAAAACACCGCAGATGCTGGGAAATCCAAAATAAAAACAGAAAATGCTGGAAAAACTCAGCAGGTCTGGCAGCATCGGTGGAGGAAGAAACAGAGTTAACGTTTTGAGTCCGTATGACTCTTCTTCAGTGCTAAAGGGGTCAATATCAGGCCTAGCTGTGATGTCCCCTTTAGAAAGATAACCTAGATTGCCTAGTAACACCCTCCCCCAGAGAATGGCCTCTCAGGCATGAATGCAGTGGACTATCCTGGAATTATACCCCGCCAGGTTGTCAACGCCATTAACAACAACAACTTGCATTTATGTAACTACCTTGACTTCGTAAAACATCTCAATGTGCTTCACAGGAATTGTAATTAAACCAAACAATGACACTGAACCAAAGATGGTGACATTAGGGCACGTGCCCAAAAACTTGGGGTCAGAGAGGTAGGTTTTAAGGAGCGGTCATAAAGGAGCAAAGAGAAGTGGAGAGGTTTCGGGAGGCTATTGCAAAGCTTAGGGCCCAGGGAGCTGAAGGCACGGCCAAAATTGGTGGGGTGAAGGAGTTTTTGGATGTACAAGAGGCCAAGATTGGTGGCATGTAGAGCTCTTGGAGGGTTGTAGGTTGAGTTACATAGATTGGGAGTATCGAGACCATAAAGGGGTTTGAGCACAAGGCTGTGGATTTAAAATTTGAGGCTTATATAGACCAGAAAGCTAATGTACATCAGCGAGTAGGGGTAAGGGTAAATGGTCCTTAGGAGAGGAAAAGGGAAAGGAGGGAGGGGAAGGGAAAATTATAACAGAAAACAGAATAATTTCTTCTTTGAAGTGGCCAACCCTACATGTTGCTCACATATAAACATAATTAGATTGGTCACATTTAATCCTGAGGCAAGGAAACTGCTATCTATAGTTGCTTGGTAGTACAGAACTTGTGTATTGCTGCAAAAAGAGACATGCTGTTGAAGCTTTTCACCAGGACCGATTCACAAGAATCAAAGGGAACATCAATTAATGAGAAGGAGGTGCTAATTGGTTGGCAAGTGGACTCTGGTTGCTAGAGGCACTGCCATGGAGAATGCATCAGGCAACAGTTAACTGCCAAGCTTTTGTTTAAATTCAAACCAGGCAGGTCAACTCTGATTGATCAAGGCATTGCCATGGGGAATGAACCAGGGAATGGCTGTCCCCCAAGCTTTTGTTTAGTTGAAGAAAGCTCAATGTGTGGAAATATCTTTCCTGTTTGCAAAGATCAGGGCCCTGTGTGTGAATATATGTAGCTTTTAGCACTAATATCTGTCAATGTTTTGATTGATATGCATCGATTAGACAGTTGCTTTGGACTGGTTCAGACAGATCCATACTCTACAACGCTCCTTTATATTATGGGACCAGGCCTATTTGAAGATTCTCTGTAGTGTGCTAACCCTTCCAGAGTTTCAGAGCTTTCCTTGGTTACATTGCAAAGGCTTCAAGCAGAGGAAAACATTCTGAAGGTGAGGACCTGAGTTATATTAAAATCTGCAGTGGGGAGTCAGAAGCTTTAGGTTATTGAAAGGTCTCTGTTTGATATAAACTACATCAGCCAACTAAACAATGAGATAAACACATGCACTGTAAAAAATGTTGCTCTTTGCTTAGAAATGAAGGGTATCAAAGTAAAAAGGAAGAGATGTCGAAGATTTGACATTGCAGGGAAAATATCCAAATTGTCAAAAAAAATGGTGCACGTGCAGGCATTCTAAGCTTTGCCTCAGGGCAGGTGTGTGCAGTCCCATGCTAACATGTCCAGACTGAGTGTTCAGGGAACAATGACACCCAGTGCCAGTGACAGAAGCCACTTACATCTGCTGACTCCAGGGGAGAACTCTTCTGTCCGCAGGGCTGAGCGGGGCTCTCCCCAATTTTAATCACCTCCACCATTGGTAGTGGTGGCTTCAGCTGCCAGAAACTCTGGAATTCAGTCTTGAATACGATGGCAACGCAGTTAAATAACTAGTTGATATTCAATGTACAGGCTCACCCACAAACCATATCCACTTGATTAAGGGTCAAGAGAGTGGGCAGCTAACTATGTTTCAGCCACTATCTGGGGAGTGGATGAGCAAAGAGAACTGAAGAAAAAATAGATTCTGTTGATTATTTTTTTTAAAGGGTGTAGTCTCATTTTTAGCATCATTTTAAAAATAAAATGGGTATCAATGTTCATTCCTAATCATAATAACCCTATCTTTTAAAAAAAATTCTTTTGTTACTTTTTTGATGACTGTATAAACATCGACTATTGATGGGAAAGGCGAGGGATTATTAAATCTCAACGTGTGAAGAAGCTGAATTAATTTGACTTGATACAAATGTTAATGTAGCAGTCTTCAACATGCTTGTCACTTTGACTGTCTGTATGTTAATTCATTCTCTCATGCTGAGGACGCAATAGTTCATTCCAGTCAGGTCCTTCTAGTGGTACTGTCACTCTTCAAACACAAACTGAGCCTTTTCATTTTTTAATTAGCAGAAACCTCCCCTAAAAGGATGTTAAAATTACAATTAATAATTATTGGTAGCTATTTAGAGTTTAAAAAGGAAAACAAATTTGAGAATGCCTCCTCAAGTGTGCTTGTAGTAAGCGGGCGAGAGGAGGAGGAAGAGGAAGAGGTGGAGAAGGGATGAGGCCCAAGCAGGTTTCTGTACCTGTCACTGTACCGAAACAACCCTTATCAAAGTCATAAGTGACATCTTGCGTGACTGTGATAAAGGTAAATATTACTCTTCATCCTTCTGTCTGCAGCCTTTCACACAGTTGACCACGCCATCTCCACTGTGGTCTGTTCTCGCCTGGTTCCATTCTTATCCATCCAATCATAGAAGAGAATCACCTGCAATGGCTTCACTTTCCACTCCTGCACTATAACCTCTGGTGTCCCCCAAGGATCTATCCTTGACCTTCCCCTGCCCCCACCCCTCCACCCCTGTTATTCCTCATCTACATGCTGCTTCTCTGTGACATCATCCAACAACACAGCATTAGTTTTCATGTTTGCTAACAGCACCCCACCTCTACCTTACCTCCACCTTTGACTCCTCCATTGTTGCTAAATTATCAGACTACTTATCTGATATCTGGTACCGGATGAGTAGAAATTTCCTCCAATTGGAAAAACTGGAGCCATTGTTTTTGGGCCCTGCTCTGACTTCCATTCCCTAGCTATCAACTCCTCTCCCTGGCAACAGCCTGAGATTAAGTCAATCTGTTAGCAACCTTAGAGTCACATCTGACCCTAGATGAGCTTCCGAACTCACATTCACACCATTACTAAGGCCGCCTTCTTGCATCTCTGTAACATTGCCGAACTTGGTCCCTGCCTCAGCTCATTCATGCCTTTGTTACCTCTGGATCTGACTATTCCAATGCTTGCCTCCCCCATTTTGCACCCCCTCACCCCAAGTAAACTTGAGGCCATCCAAAACTCTGCAACCCATGCCTTACTGGCATTAAGTTTTGTTCACTTATCACTCTTGTGCTCGCTGGTCTACATTGGCTCCCAGTCAAGCAAGGTCTTGATTTTAAGATTCTCATCCTTGTTTTCAAATCCCTTCACAGCCTCACCCCTCCCTATGTCTGTAAACTCCTCCAGCCCCATGACCCTCTGAAATTTTGGACTCTCGCACATCCTCGATTTTAATTGCTCCACCATTGGTTGCCATGCCTTCAGCTGCCTGGGCCCTAAGCTCTGAAATTCCTTCCTTGAATCTCTCCAACTCTCTACCTCACTTTCTTCCTTTAAGACGTTCCTTAAAACCTACCTCTTTGACCAAGCTTTTGGCCATTTGCCCTAAGATCTCTTTAGGTGGCTTAGCGTCAGATTTGGCTCTGGTGAAGGGGCTTGGGGCATTTTGCTATGTTAAAGGTGCTATATAAATATGAGTTGTTGTTGGAGGTTCAGCCTATGTAATGGGCTTTCCTGGGAGAGTCACAAAATCAGAGTAAAATAGCTTAGGCCTATCAAGAGAAAAAAACGCCGAATATTTCACTGATCCCCAAAGGCAATCAAACAAGCTCCAAGAAACCATGGTTACTGGATGAGTTCCAACCTCTTTACATCTAATTTTCACAATTAAAGATTAAATGCCTCATACCAGAATGGACACGACATGTTATTTGCAGCCGCACTGGTAACTCTTGATGATTTATTTGGCAGCAGTGGAGGGGGATTGGTCTGAAATTTTTTGGTGTGAACATGCTGTGAAATTTGTATCACACTTGCATCAGTACCTGTTAACAATCAACAACAAACTTGTACTGTAACAATAGCACAGTGCTCTCCTCAGTCAGAACAGTGGAAAGGATATGACAGAGTAATATGATTGCCTTGCACTGCTCCAGGCAGTACACGTCTCACATGAGCTACTCATATAAAATATCCAAAGGTAAAATGAGACGATCAGTGATAGGTATGTCTAAAATAGTAAAGTACACAACAGAACAACTGATGCGTGATTACACTGTTATACTGTGTTGAAGGATATAAAAGACACTGCTGCTGTACTAGGCAGCCTGGATTAAGCACTCCTATTTGACCCATATAAATAAAAGGACGTGTATCCTTTTCAATGCTAGTGCATCGAGCCAGTATTATGCCGGCACGTTATAATTTCTGCGCACGACCATCATGTCTGTGGGGAGGTCAAGGGTTTCTTTGAGGAGCCTTTGGAGATTGAGGGAGGAGGGTATCCTTAATCCTCCTGGTCCACAATGAATGCCACTGACATTGAGGAGCTGGCACTTCCCACCTCTCTTTCACTGTCAGGTTCCTCCCACCATCCACCCCACCCCCACCATCTATCCCCCAACCCCAACCTCTCTCTCCGACCCCCCCCGGGAAAATCCATGGAAGAGTTCATTTCAAATCGGTCTCCTAGTTTCACCATGAGAGCCCAATTTAAATATGTTAATAAGTGCCCCGCCTCTCCACAACAGGACTCTCAGTCGCCCTAATAGCCACTTCCATAAAAATGGCTGCCAATGTGAACTGGGTCCCGGTTGTGTGGATTTCATTTTAACCTCTTCTCCATCCTCCATAGGGGGCACAGGGTGTTATTATCAAGCCCGGCATCTTCCAGAAGGGTGCACCAAAGACCAAAAAGAATGCTGAGGCCTGTTTAGAAAAAATATCTGGAAAAGTATTTCCTGATGCCCCAAAGCCAATGCAAAAGCTCTAGGGCAGCCTTGGCGACAGAGTGCCAGAGCCTCACTTATCCACCTAACTTCTGGGCATGGACGTGTTAGCCACAGTCCAAATGACTGGAGGTTTAGATTTTTCCCATCATTAATCTGCCAGGAACTGATACCATAACCACTATTGGGTTACCAGGCGTTCTGATCTTCTAAATATTACAATATTTACATGGCACTTCTGTCAGATTAACAGGCACTTTGCTTTTTAAAAAATACATATAATATGACTTTTTATGCCTCACTGCGATGATAAATATTGATGCAAAAAAAGTAACATAATTAATTAAAAAAGCAAAATGGCTATTAATTCAGCAGCAAGCTTGAGGGGAGATGGTGGTGTAGTGGTAACATCAGTAGACTATTAATTCAGAGGTCCCCCTCAGCATAGGTTCCAGTCCCACTAGGGAGAGCTCTCTTACTCTTCTTTAAAGTAGTGCCGTAGTATTTTTCACATTCAGCCAATCAGACCGATGGGCCCTTAGGCATTCTTATCTGAAAGACAGCACTTCCCTCAGTACTGTATTAGAGTGTCAGTGGCCTTGGTGTTTGGCTACACAGCCAAATTGTGCATTTTTAAAAAATCCCTTCATGGGGTGTGGGCATCACTGGCAAGGTCAGCGTTTGTTGCCCATCCCTTATTGCCCTAGCAATGAGTGGCTTGCTCAGCCGTTTCAGAGGGCAGCTAAGAGTCAACCACATTGCTGTGATCTGGAGTCACATGGAGGCCAGACCGGGTAAGGATGGCAGATTTCCTTCCCCAAAGGACATTAGTGAACCAGATGGGTTTTTATAATAATTAATGATAGTTTCATGATCACCGTTGTTGAGACTCGCTTTCTTTTCCACATTTTATGAATTGAGTTTAAATTCAACCAACTGCCATTGACAGAAATACAGTTACCCTCTAACTAACATCAGATTGCACCTCTTCAAAATTAGCCTTGAATTGACCTTAGGATATTCCTATCTACAGCAATTAGACCTCGTGGTCTTAAAGCATCTATTGTTAACTTGTGGTCTTTGAACCCGAGGAATGAAAAATATTTCTCAATTTGGCTGTGTAGCTCTTTTAGTTTAGCCTTTCTAAGCTTGATCCCAACTCAGAAATATAAATATTAGGAAGCAGTCGCTTCCTACTCTGCAAACCAGCTAGTGGTCATTGAGAGATCAAGGAGCATTGGAAACCTTAGCTTCCCACTATCAGGCTGGCAATCGTAAGCCCTCACTATTCTTCTGCTGTGAGGAAACTAGTGTCAGCTGTGACTCAATTGGTAGCATACTTTGTTCCTAAATCACAAGGTTATGGGTTCAAGTGCCCTCCTGGACTGCAGTACGAAGATCCAGACTGATATTCCAATACAGTGCTGAGGAAGTGCTACACTGTTGGAGTGCTGTCTTTTAGATCAGATGTTTAAAACCCATGTGTCTGCTTGGGTGGATGCAAAAGATCCTATAGCATGATTTTAAAGAGAGAAGGGGAGTTCTTCTTGGTCTCCTGGCCTATATTTATCCCTCAATCACATCACAGATCATCAACATCAAAAGACTATCTGGTGATTACTGCATTGGGTGCTTGCTGAGTGCAAATTGGCTGCTGTGTTTCCTACATTACAACCGTGATTGCATTTCAAAATGCTTCATTCTGTAAAGCACTTTGAGATGTCTGGTGGTCATGAAAAGCATTATATAAATACAAGTCTTACTTTCATTTTGCGCATACTTGTGTTTGTGGGTGACTCGTTTACACTCACAAGTTCCCAGTGTAAATACTGACCAATCCCAGGACGCCTTCTCATCCTAACTTCCAGTGTGGACAAACTTTCATTTATATAGCACTTCATCACATCCTCAGGGCATCCTAAAGCACTTTATATCGTCCCTATCAATTGTTTTTAAATTCCAGTCACAGATGTGATGGAGGCAAACAATTTGTGTACAGCAAAGTTTCAGAAACAACAAATGAATGAATGGTCAGCTTTAATGGTGGTTGATTAGGGAGGAACATTGGTCAAAGTGATGTTTTAATATAGCAACCAATACAGAAAAACACAGAAATCAAGTAACCGATGGGCAAAACAATCTCACAAACCCCTCGGGTTCAAAGACCAAAAGTTAACAATAGATGCTTTAAGACTACGAGGTCTGATTGCTGTAGACAGGAATATCCTAAAGTCGAGTCTAAATTTTATTAGCTGCAATCTGATGTTAGTTCGAGGGTAATTGTATTTCTGTAAATGGGCAGCTGCTGCTGCACCCCAGCTTCCCATTCAATATCAGTAAGACAGCAAGAAATTCTTTCTCATTTTTAAATACTGAGTTAAAGATTACTCCCACGTGTAACAAACTGTCACACCTTATTTTTAAATTTGTTCATGGGCTCTGGGCATTCCTAGCAAGGACAGCATTTATTGCCCATCTCTAACTGCCCTTGAGAAAGTGGTGGTGAGCTTCTGCGGTCCAGGTGGTGTAGGTGCACCCACAGTGCTGTTAGGGAGTGAGTTCCAGGGCCCAGTGACAGTGAAGATACTGTGATGTACTTTCAAGCCAGGATGATGTGTCACTTGGAGAGAAACTTGGAGGTGGCGGTGTTCCCATGTTCCTTCTAAATGGTAGGGGTCGTGGGTTTGGAAGGTGTTGTCAAAGGAGCCTTGGCAAGTTGTTTTAAAGTCTAATCTAAATTGTAACAGACAGCGTAAGGACTCGATGGAGCAGACAGGTTTCAACAAAAAACAGATTAATTTTATTACAGAGAGTTTTTCAGGTGCTTGCTCAGGACTCTCATCAGGAAGCCCCGCCCCCCGGATTGCCGGTGCTTAAGGCTCATTGGTTGGAGCCTCCCAGAACACCACATGACCCCTGATAGACAACGGAGAGGCTATAACTTCAGTTATTACATTTTCTCTCCCTTTAGCTTTTTACAATTTCTATTTACAGGGAAAAATTTGAATGTCCAACAGCATATACAAAAATACAACTTCAGATGATTAAAGATCAAGGCCTGAATTTTCTGGTTGGTGGGGGGAGAGGGGGGGCAGAGTGGGAGCAGGCCACCATTTTACGCAGGCGGGACAATTAAGGCCCACCCAGTGTATTTCTCAGCTCCCGAGGATAGCAGGAGTGGGCGGGCGGCGGCGGGGGTGCACAGATCACACCGGGTCCAAAAGCGACCCGGCAGCCTGTTTAAATGAAGTCCTGGCAGCTTTTTCTAGGCTGCTCACAACGGCAAGTGCAAGGCCACAGCAGAGGGCTTCTGGTGAGCAGGCCAATCCTGAGGGTAGGCCATCGGGGCAGGCCAGGCCGGAGGGTAGGCCATCGGGGCAGGCCAGGCTGGAGGGTAGGCCATCGGGGCAGGCCAGGCTGGAGGGTAGGGTGGGGGACCAGTGTGCCCCTCATTTCTCAGATGGCTGCCTTGCTGCCCTCCTCAAGGAGGTGGCCGCATGGTAGGAGGTGCTGGTTTCCCAGGATGGGAGGAGGAGGTCCCCCCCACATGACAAAACGTGCCTGGGAGGAGGTGGCGGAGGTGGTGAGCTCCCACGACGCACCTGGATCCAGTGTCGCAAGCGCTTCAATGACTTGTTGCCCTCTGGCAGGGTGAGTACCATGTTGTCATTGGGCATTTAACCCAGCCGGTTGGCTTACCCCCCTGCTGCCCACCCCCTCCCCCCTCCCCAAGTCTGAGTGTAGTGACTGCATTGAATCATTGACGGCATTTGTCCTTTGCTGGGTGGGCCAGCAGATACTGCCCATGCTGAGGACAGCCTGAGAGGGTGATGAGGAGATGGGTTTTGCCCCGCAGCATGTGTTACACTAAGTCCCACATGGCTGGTTTGGGGGCAACCTGGAGGAGCTGCACCTAGGCACAGTGCTTGAACTCCAGGATATGTCCAAGTCAGGGTGATGAGATGCTGGGAGGGGAGCTTCAAGGTGGCATGGCAACAAACCATCTGCTACCCTCTGAGCTCCGTGTGCTTGCGCCTCCTGGCTATGGAAGGATATACCGTGTGGTTCCTAATGTGATGTAGGCAGCATGTGTCCAAGGGGGAGGTGGAGGGGTGGGGAGCAGGCCCAGTATCTTTGTGTGAGTGTTTGGCAGCAGCGGGGTGAGGAGGCTCTGGAGCCCTGATATGTCCCACTCTGGTTGGGGTGGGCCGTGCGGGAAGAGAGTCCATGTGCAATTTACACTAATCAATGCTCGTCTCTCATTTTCAGGAGAAGAATGCTCATAACGTGGCAGAGTGGGTGAGGACTGGCGGCGGCCAGGCGCAGGTCACCATTCTTAGCCATTTTGAGCAGGAGGCCCTGGATCTGGAGAGGGCCATGCACCCAGGTCCACTGGTGTCAGTGAGGCTGGGGTGCTACGGCCAGGTATTTATGCCCAACAGTGAGGTCAGCGTTGTTCTCCCAACAGCCAAAGTACTGCTGAAGGTTCAGTGATTTAATTTTGCAACATGGCTTGACCATTGCTTATGGAAGGATGAGTGCATAATGATCCGGGGGACAGGGATGCACATTGACATTGTCTCCACGTTAACTGATCCAATGTCCTTGTTCTTCCTTTCAGCATCAGTGGAGCAGGGCCGGGAGGAGGAGCAGCAGAGGCCCCCTCTCACACCTGAGGGGCCTGAAGTCTCACCAGCGTCACACCATCTCTGCCAGGCAGGCACCAGTGCAGATACCAGCACCTCGGTGGGAATTCGAACATTGGCTTGTGTCCCGGGGCACAGCGGTGAGAGCACTTCACAGTTGCTGGAGGAGTTGGCAGAGACAGAGAGTGCCCATGGCGCCAGCAGTCGGAGGACTGCAGGGGACCAGGCACATGCTCAGTCGGTACCTGATGATGCGCCTCTGGAGTCGTCCACGACGCAGCAGCTGCAGGAAATGCGGCCGGGTGTGCGGGAGCATCTGGGGGAGATACATGAGGCTATGCTTGGCTTGGTGTCCGTGCTGGAGGAGTCTACGTGGGCGATCGCCGAAGCAATGAGCCACATGTCCGAGCGCCATGCGTCCTCCATGGAGAGAGTGGCGACTCTCGTGTTGAGGCTCCTCCAGGAGACCAATCAGGGCTTCCTGGGAATGCGCTCTGACCAGCAAGCCCTCACATCGCCATTGACCTCGGCTGGTCAGTGCCATTGTGGAAGATAGTTTGGGCATCAACTTTCCCAGCTCGGTGCCCATCCATCCACAGTGACCAAGGAGGTCCAAAGCGACCTCACGTCAGTGCAGCAACTGCCTGTCATCTCTGTGGGCACCTCTCACGGCGCTCCGGATGAGGGCTGCAGCTCCTCCATCCCTCTCCCAGTGACTGTTGCATCCTGTGAGGCTGCGATGACTGGGGAGGTGCCAGCTGTGGAACTGGCAGCTCCCTCCCAGGCGGGGCCAGCACAGGCTCCACTGGCCAGAGGACAACCGCCAAGGTGATCAAGGCCAACAGGACAGCAGAGTCAGCAGGCTGGCTCAGATGCCACTCCGAGCGACGGGCAGCACCAAGATGTAGCACCCAGAAATGAAAACATAAGGCACCTTAAGTACACCACGGGTTTCTCACTGGTGCTTTTGTGTTGGCCCGGGATGAGGTCCTTATGATTTTATTTGATTTGTAAGACTATTCTCTTTTTTTCGGAATAAGTTGGTTTGCTTGACAGATTAAATTCAGGTATGTCACCATGGCTTAGGTTGGACATTCAGCTTTATTAGCAAGGCCCTTAGTTACTGTTGCTAACCTGGCAGAGTTTGCACCTAGGTATCGAGTATGGAGCCGACAGCTCAGGCTTGTCCTGATATCCATCTGTGGTGTGCTAGCTGAAGGTTCATTGGGTTAAAGCCTCCCGGGTGTCCGTGTCTCCCTGGAGTATGCCCGGGTCAGCGTCTATCCCTTCAGCGTTTCCCTGTGTGTGCTCATCCTCGGACTCACTGCTGGACTCACCGTGTGCAGCCACAGCCACTGCAGCAATGTCTTCATCCACCACTGTATCCCCCCTTTCCAGCGCAAGATTGTGGAGAGCGCAGCATGCAACTACTATCACTAACACACGATCTGGGGGGTACTTGAGTGCGCCCCCTGAGCGGTCCAGGCATCGGAAATGCATCTTGCGAAGACCAATGGTTCTCTCCACCACAGCCCTTGTGGTGCCCTGGCTCCTATTGTACCGCTGCTCAGCTTCTGTTCTTGGATGGTGGAGAGGCGTCATGAGCCACCTTCTGAGGGGATAGCCCTTGTCACCCAGCAGCCATCCATCCAGCCGGGCTGGAGCACTGAAGAGCCCCGGCACCTGGGAGTGTCTGAGGATGTAGGCATCGTGGGAGCTGCCTGGGTACCTTGCACAGACTTGTAGAATCAGCATCCTGTGATCACACACTATCTGCACATTCATGGAGTGGAAGCCCTTCCTGTTGACAAAGGCACCGGGCTCACCTGCTGGTGCTTTGATGGCCACATGTGTACCGTCTATTGCACCCTGGACACGGGGGAAGCCAACAATGGCCGCGAAGCCTCTGGCTCACTGTGTCTGGCTTGCCTGGTCCCAATGGAAGTGGGTGAAGGTCAATGCCCGTCTGAACAGAACGTCTGTAACCTGCTTGACACAAATGTGGACAGCTGATTGGGAGACACGGCAAAGATCAACCATCAAACCCTGGAAGGAGCTAGAGGCATAGATGTTGAGGGCAACCTTTAGAGCCACTGGCGTTGGGTGTCCACCCACACAGTTTGTGGAGATCTCAGGCCCAATCATCTGACAGATATATTTGACTGTTTCCTTTGAGAGTCAGAGCCTCGTTCTCCATTGCACCTCAGGCATATTGAGGTAGCTGCATCGCCGCCTGTAAACCCTGGCAGCAGGATAGTGGCGCCTTCTGCGGCCCCTTCCACCTTGGACTTCCTGTTGCCCCTGTGCCCCTTGTGCCTGCGCCTGTCCTTCCAAAGGTGGCTCTCCGGAGGTGAATGTGCACTCCTGGCCTCCTCCCCCTTCTAGCCCTCCCTTCCTCCTCAGAGGAGCTGCCTCCAATGGACAGTTCAGCTCCCATTCCCAGGCTAAGGGAAGGCTTCCTGAAACCTGCAGGCCCAGAAAAGATTCCTCACTGCAGAGTGCGGACCTGAAGGTTAAGAGTCCAGAAAAAGCAGCTGGGATGCGTTTTGAAGTATTGCAGATCACACAGGCAAGATTTAAAACTTTCAAAAATAAATGCTTGACAGTGCACACTCATGACCCCAGTGAGCCCTCTTATCCCACCCGTGGATGAGGTTAATACAAATGTGTCCTACCCACCTGCTCATTGCGACCATGCGCCGACCCGAAGATTGCACAGGCGCCTAAAAATCGGCATCAATTGAACACTGAAGAGCCTTTCGTGGCCGGTTAATAAATGGCAGTCGCGCATCGCCCATCGAAATTTAGCGATGGCGCATGATGACGATGGGATGCTTGCCCGATGTCACCGCACACCATTTTATGACAACGGAAAAATTCTGCCCCAAGTCTCTGAGGTGCTCTACTTATATGGTTAGAGCGGCTTGAGGTTGACGGAAACTTGAGGGTTCTCAACAGGTTCTACAGGATCTGGAACTGAGGCACAAGGCACATCATTGGAAAGTGGCGGTTCTGGGTTTGGCAACTCTACAGAGACATCAGGCATATCTATTCTGGGTTGATCTGTCACCTCAGCAATTGACAGTTCAATGTTAATCATAGGTGAAATAGTTGGTTGCTGCGATGTCTCTCTAGCACGAATATGATCTACATGTTTATGAATGATTCTATCTTCCACTTGTACTTGGAAAGATAATAGACCAGTCTCTGAGACAACGGCTCGAGGAACTTAACAAGATCCACTTCAGAAATTTTGCACGAAAACTGTCACCTACACTGAGTGTGTGAGCTTTGCTGTATATATCATGGTTCAATTTTTGATTGCTCTGATTGCTCTACCTTTCCCTCTAAATTTGGAAACACCAGACTTAACCCCTGTACATAGGCGGCATTTCATCAATAATTCAGATGGTGTTGAACGCGTAGTGGAATGTGACATTGTATGATAACTGAGAAGAAAGCAGGAAAGTCAAGGTTCTAGAGTACCTTCTGATAACCTCTGCATACCAGACTTGAAAGTTTGTACAGCACTCACAGCTAAACCATTTGACGGGGGATGGTAAGGGGCTGTTTTAACATGTCTGATTCCATTCAGATTCATAAATCTCTGAAACTCCGTGCTGGTAAAGGCTGTACCTTTATCAGAAACGGTGATTTCCAGTAGGCCATGTATGCTAAAACAGTGACGCAGCTTCTGGATAGTTGCGCTCGATGTTGGTAATTTGACTTCGTGTACATCTATCCATTTAGAATGAGCATCTATGATCAACAAAAACATGGTACCTAAGAATAGTCCTACATAATCGAAATGTAGTCTAACCCAGCGTCGACCAGGCCACTCCCACGGACGCAGTGGAGCTGAAACAGGCAACTTCAGTTGTTGCTGACAATGGAGACAGTGCTTGACCATGCTTTCAATGTCACTGCCTGGCCACCAGACATAGCTTTACACAAGCATTTTCATCTTTGATATGCCTGGATGCGCACTGTAAAGCTCTGTCAAGAGTGGCTCTCTTCCTTGAGATAGGACAACACCTCTTGATCCCCACAACAGTGTTCCATCTTGACAGCTTAACTCTGTGTTCTGATATGGAATGGTCTCATCTCTTCTGATAGAGGTGAATTTGGCCATCCTTGCAAAACAAAGTCTCTGATTTTCGACAAAATTGGATCTCTGTTCATCCAATTTCTAATTTGCTTCACACACACAGGCGAAGAATCCAAGAAATTTAGTAATAGCACAACTTCTTGTAGAACAGGAGTGTGTACAATGCTATCTGGTAATGGGAGATGACTGAGTGTGTCCGCATTTGCAATGTATAAGCCAGGATGGTGCATAAAAGCATAGTCATACTCAGGTAATATCAGAGTCCAGTGTTGTATTCTTGCTGATGCTATTGGCGGAATGGCCTTATCCTCACTGAATAAACCCATTAATGGTTTATGGTCCGACACAATGGTGAAATGTTGTCCATGCAGGTACTGGTGGAATTTCTTCACTCCAATTACCACTGATAAACCTTCCTTTTCTAGCTGGGAATAACCCTGCTCAGTTGTAGAGAGGGTTCTCGAGACATAGCCAATGGCCTTTCTGATCCATTTTCCATTCTATGTGATAACACGGCTCCTACACCATAAGGAGAGACATCACATGTTAACACCAGTTCTTTCGATGGGTCGTAGTGTACCAATAAACACGGCAAATGCAACAGTTTCTTTACTTTCACAAAGGCTTCTTCCTGTTGTGAATTCCACGATCAGCGGTGATTCTTTTTTAACAAGTGTAATGGTGCCAACACAGTTGATAAATTAGGTAAGAAATGGCTATAGTAGTTGATCAGACCGAGGAAGGACTTGAGCTCGGTTACATTGGATGGTGATGGTGCATCTTTTATTGCCCAAATTTTCTCTTCTACCAGATGCAAATCCATGGTGTCCACCCTGTGACCCAGGTAAGCAAATTCTGGGGCTTGAAAAGTGCATTTTTCCATCTTTAACCGTATGCCGGTTTCAATGGACATTCTTAGCACCTCCTCCAGGTTGGCCGTGTGTTCAATCTCGATTGACCTTGTGATCAGAACGTCATTTAGGTATACTACCACTTGGGATGTCTTTGCAAAAGACTCTCCATTTCTCTCTGGATGATAACGCATGTAGACGATACTCCAAAGGGTAGGCGAGTGTACTGATCAAGAGCCTTGTGTGTGTTAATAGTCACGTCTTCTCTCGATGTGCCATCCTGTTCTAATTGTTGGTAGGCATGGCTCTTTAATTTGTATCCAATTTTGTATAGGACTAGCCTCCAGCCTTTGCATATAAGTCGCCTATCCTTGTAATGGGGTCATTGTCTAGTTTTGCTGCCTTATTTACTGTCAATTTATAGTCACCACAAATGCATATGGTTTGTTCGGGCTTAACCAGTGGAACTATGGGTACTGCCCATTCTGAGAATTGGACATGTTGGATGATTCCCAGCTTTTCTAACTGGCACAGTTCTGCATCCACCTTCCCCTTCAACCAAAAGGCACAGGTCTGGCCTTAAAGAAATGTGGTGTCTCCTGAGGATCCACATATATTTTGGCCTGCATGCCTTTTAACTTCCCTAATTCATCCCGAAATATGCTGTCGTATTTTCTTAGCAGTTCAGGAACTCCTCCTGTTTTCAGATGGAATATCTCAGACCAGTCAAGCTTGATTTTCTGTAACTGGCCTCAACCTAAAAGACTGGGTCATTCTCCTTTCACTATTATCACTGGCAACTGGGCTGATGTTGCCTATAAGACACTGGTACTGTGGCAATGCCCTTTACCTGAATAGATTCACCAGCGTATGTCTTTAATTTAGCAGTTGTCCACTCCAGGTTTATTGGCTGTCTACCTTGGTTAATGTATTTGAAAGCGTGCTCTCGCACCACTGTAGTTGAGGCTCCTGTATCCACCTCCATTATTAGTGGCTTCTCACTAACTTGGATTGTGACAGTGATAGGTTCGGTTTTTACAGCGGTAACGTTGTACAGGGAATAAATGTCGGTGTCGGCAGCTTCAGGCTCTGCTGTATTCTTTAATTCAATCATGTTGGTTTGCTGCTTTACGGGCTGTTTCGACTTTGCTCTGCATTGCCTGACTACGTGACCTTTCTGATGACAGTAATGGCATTCTGACTCCTTGAATCTGCAGGTGTCCGGCCTGTGGCCTGTAACAATTTAATATTGAAGTCGCTGCTGAAGTGTTTCCGCTCAGCCTTTTCATGTTTCTAACAGTGGACAATGCGCCTCCCTTCGATGCTGTGGGTCTGGTTTTCGTGCCATGCTCGGCGGTAGGTTCCCACCCCACATGAAGAACAGCGCCATGTTGTATGTGTTACAAAGCCTGTGAGTCTCTCACAGCACTTTCCATGGTGAGGGAGATTTCTAGGGCGCGCCTCAAGTCGACATCGACCTCTGCGAGTAAAGGGCGCTGAATGATATCGTCCTGAACTCCACAAACTAATCGGTCCCGCGACATATCATTTAATGTGTCCCCGAAGTCGGTGTGTTCTGTTGAATGCTCCAGAGGTTGTGATGGATTCTCCTGGGGCCCTAACTCTGGAATTAAATTTAAAACGCTTCATTATTATGGATGGCTTCACCTGGAAGTGCATTTTCACGAGGTCCACTGATTCATTAAAGGGCTCAGAATCGAGTGTGCTCGGTACAGTCAGGCTGTGAGTGAGGTTATATGTCTTACTGCCACATACAGTCAAAAGGATGGCCTTCTGCTTTTCCTCTGCCATGCTTTCATTCACTACGAAATAACATAAACATACTGGCCCCAGTCTTCCATCGTCGCATCATAAGGATCGATTCTGCCGAAGAGTGGCATGACTGGTGAGTAGTCTTTTCTTTTTCTTAAGTTTCGATGTACTCTCGGTAACAGGGTGAGGAGCAGCGTCGGAGATATTTTACCCTCGTCGCCAAACGTAGTGACTCGATGGAGCAGACAGGTTTCAACAAGAAACAGATAAACTTTATTACAGGGAGCTTTCCAGGTGCTACACGCTCAATCAGGACTCTGGTCAGGAAGCCCCACCCCTCGGATTGCCTGCACTTAGGGCTCATTGGTCAGAGCCTCCCAGAATACCATGTGAGCACAATAGACAGCTGGAGAGGCTGTACCTTCAGTTACTACAACACAGAAGTGTAAAATAATATATATAATATATCTGTATTCATACATGCATAAAGATATCGGTGTCCTTCTGGATTAATTCTGTCTGTTTTGTGGAAGAGATGCCTGCTGTTTACTGAAAAAGCAAAGTGCTGTTGATTTAATCTATATCACCAAAGGGGGTGGCTGCTGGGGCCTAAGGATGAATAAAGATAAAGGAAAAAGCAATGGGGGTAAACTTGTGAGCCCAGTGCTCCTGGCGCAGAGCTAATAATGGAAAGCTGTTGGAGGTCGTTGCCTGTATTCCTGATATGCCTCCCTGTGTAGAACTTCTGTGCTGAATGCACCATCCCCAATATCTTTATTGAAGAATTACATCATTCGCTAGCTTACAAATCCATTGTCTGTCCAAGAAAGGGAAAAGAACAGAAGGACTTGCGTTTATATAGTGCCTTTCTCAACCAAAAACATTTCGCAGCTGACGCAGTTCCTGTGAATTGTAGTCACTGTTGTAATGTAGGAAGCACAGCAGTCAATTTGCACACAGCAAGCTCCCCCAAACAGCAACATGACAATGACCAGAAAATTTGTTCCTGTGATTTTGTTTGAGTGATAAATAATAGCAAAGAAGAACTCCACTGCTCTTCTTTGAGACAATGCCACGGGATCTTTAATGAGCACCTGAGAAGGCGGGCAGGGCCGCAGTTTAACAGCTCAACTGAAAGATGGTACCTTCGACAGAGCAGCACACCCTCCGTCCTGCATTATAATGTCAGCCTTGACTATTGTGCGTGAATCCTGGAGTAGGACTTGAACTAAAAAAGCAGGAAATACTCATCAGGTCAGGCACCATTTGTGGAGAGAAACAGAGTTAATGGTTTAGGGTCAATAACCTTTCAGGACTGTGGAAAGACAGAAAGGGGACCAGGACCCACAACCTTCTGAGTTAGAGATGGATATTTCCACTCACTGAGCCACAGTTGACACTTCAATTGACTGACAACTATCAGGAAATGATTTTGAGTTGAACACAATTTCTGAACAAATTAGCAGTTGACATGTAGGAACCTGTCAAACAAAAAAATAAATATATAGAGAACATATATGAATTTTGAAAATGACGGGCATTTGAATGTTCCGAGCTTTCTTTCAGGATTATTGCTATTTGTCTGGATGAAATGGAATGATTTGCCTAAACTAACTGAGGTCACCAACAATTTGAGCGATTCAGTTTACAGTGCAGAAAATCCAACAAGAGTTTTTCTTTAAAAAAAATGGCAGGAATGAGATAGTCATCTAACTAAATGGCTCTGACCATAATTTGGCCCATATAAAAGTGTCCATGAGTACATCTGAGACCACAGATCAAGCATGACCCAGACTATGCCTGTATTAATCTTTACATATTCATTATCCCTGATGTCTAGTCTGTATTCATTCACTCAGCTGTGAAACATCTAAGGAGGGGTGACGCGATGCTTTGCTGGTGATGCTACACCAGTGTAACAAAACACTTCTGAGTCATCACGCATTTGCCAATTCCCGACCCTTGACCCAGTGTTAAGAAAGAACACACACTTTTGGTCCTGTCCTGAGATTTCTATTCAAGTGTGAGTAAGAATTATTACGACAGATCTGGAATGTAAATGATGAAGACAGCTAAAAGCTCCTTGTGACCTTGTGACCTAAATCAACTGAACCAGAAATCCATTAAATAAATTAATTTTTTTTCATCCTGTTATTGATTATAGCACTCACTTGCCCACAGTAAAAGCCCCATATAGAATAAAAACTGTTTTATGAGTGAATGATTATCTAATGGAAATGACAGTAAAATGCTTCACAAACAAGGCTGTCAGACTGCATACTCTACTCACGATTCTACCAGACATCTAAGTCATACTACTCTATCATTTAAACTATCATTCATGTGTGAAAACATGTTAGGATGGCACATTTTCTAATATTTAACCATTACGCCGAATGGTGTATTCCAGTTAGCAATAAAGGAGAACTGGGTGCGATTTTCAGTGCCACTTCCGACCCTACAATGTAAATTGCATGTCCAGTGACCTCTCTCCTCAATATCCTCCCTTCTCACGAAGACAATACTCTTACTCGGTTACAGTTCCATGACATTAGCTGCCTTCTCGTACCTTGGTGCGATGCTTCAAATCCCTCCATGGCCTTTGTCACTCCCTATCACTTCATCTCGTCCAGTCCTAAAACCCTTTGCGTTCTCTGTGCTGCTCCAATTCTGGCCTCTTGCATATCCCCAATTTTAATCCCTTCAGCCACGAAACTCTGGAATTTCCTTCCTAAACCTTTCCAGTTCTTTAAACACTCCTTAAACCCTATTCATCTTCTTAGGTGACTCAATGTCCAATCTTGTTTGAAACACCCTTCTGAAGCACCTAGGGACATTTTACTATTTTAAACGCACTATATAAATGAAAGTTGCTCTTGTTGTTATTTATGTGGGAGGTTAGACTGAGTGTTGGCAGGGTATTTAACCATGGGGCACTATAATGGAGACACATGCCTTATAGCAGAGGTTACCGGATACTCCCTGATCAATTGGCATTGAGGCTAACTGAAGCATTACAGCTGCATTTAACAACTAATTCTACAAATCATGTATTCTGCATGGTATTGTACAGGACCAGGTAGTGAATTTGCCAGTGTTGAGGAGCTCATATGATGACTTTCACAATTGTTCCCCGCTTGTTTAATGCCAAAATAATCCATGAAACATGTAGTGATATAAAAGTACACCAAAGTGAATGCCCTGGGTGCAGTATTCAATTGTTTAATTGTTCATTGTTTGATTAAGTGTGCCCGTTAACTGTTAACTATTTAAGGAAGGTGGTAAATTCAGAGATGGTTTACCAGACTAATGCCTGGAATGGGCGGGTTATCTTATGAGGAAAGGTTGGATAGACTAGGCTTGTATCCACTGGCGTTTAGAAGAGTAAGAGGCAGCTTGATTGAAACATATAAGATCCTGAGGGGTCTTGACAGTGTAGATGTGGAGAGGATGTTACCTCATGTGGGAGAATCTAGAACTAGGATCGCTGTTTAAAAATAAGGGGCTGCCCATTTAAAACAGAGATAAGATGACATTTTTTTCCCTCAGAGGGTTGTGAATCTTTGTGAATCTTTGGAGCTCTCTTCCTGAAAAGGTGGTGGAAGCAGAGTCTTTGAATGTTTTTAAGGCAGAGGTGGATAGATTCTTGGTAAGCAAGGGGGTGATAGGTTATCAGGGGTAGGTGGGATGCAGACTTGAGGTAGAAAAAACAGAAAATGCTGGAAAAACTCAGCAGGTTTGACAGCATCTGTGGAGAGAAAAACAGAGTTGACATTTCAAGTCTGTATGACCCTTCTTCAGTGCTACAGAGAAAAAGGAATGTGATGAGATTTATACTGCTTAAGTTGGGTGGAGCAAGTGAAGCTGAATAGAAGGCCAGTCATAGTGGGGGCATTGGAGAGATTGGCAAAGATGCCATGAACAAAAGAACAAAAAGAGTGTTAATGGTAGTGGTAAGGGCTAAAAAAGGTGCTGATAGCGGCTTAAAGGCAAGAAAGCAAAATGTGATAATAGCAGAACAAGGGTAAGCACTCTGAAAAGAACAACATGAATGAGTAACAGATGGCTCTAGTTCGGGTGGGGTGGGGTGGGGCAGTAGTGGGGAAAAAAGGATTGAAAATGGGATAAAAATGGGGAGGGGGGGATAAAAAAAGGGGACCTGCTGAGTCTTTCCGGCATTTTCTGTTTTGCTTTCAGATTCCCAGCATCCGCAGTATTTTGCTTTATGCAGACTTGAGGTTACTATCAGATCAGCCATGATCTTATTAAGTGCCAGAGCAGGCTCGAGGGGCTGAATGGCCTACTCCTGCTCCTTGTTCGTATGCTCGTTATGTTCTTTGTGCTATTAGGTAAGCCTGAATGTGGTGACTGAGAAACTGGAACTAAAAGTAAGCTGTAGGGCAGACATTTTAGAAGCATTTGTAAATAATGCTCCAGTACAGAATCTGGTGTGTCATCTCTGCATATCTCTGAGCCACACATCATTGGGAAATTCGCATATTGGCTGATAGGCTCGGCAACAGGATCAAGTTTTTAACTTCGCGGGAGACGCAGGGGGAGAATGTGACAGGTTTGCAGCCATGCATGATACCCCCAATGATTTTCCCATGCGTCTCCCATACAGCGGAGTGGGCCATGATGTTTTTTAAGGAGCTGAATAGCTGGCTAACTGACCTGTTCATGAAGGTGGGTGGGCTTCCGATTTCCAGACCCACTCGCCAAGCTTCTGCACTATCGGGGATGGGCAAAATCAGGACAGGGCTGGTGTGCAGCAAGATTTAGTGCAGAGCAGGAGTTTGGAGAAGCTGAAGTTTATGGAGAGTGGAGAAATGGGTAAATGGCCTTTGTGGTGAATCAGACACAGGTCTGGTGTGTTCCTCCTTGTGTGTAGCCGAAGAATCGAGACCCGTAAATGTTGCCCTCATCTTGCTGATTTCAAGTTAAATTCAAGCCCCCCTCCAGTTCTTGTTAGAATATGCCCAAACTTAAATTGGGCAAAAATCAGGATAATCGATCAAGGCCTAAGGAAACACCAAACCCACAGATGTACATTTCCTCACTGAGCCTAAAAATTAAAGTTTCAACTCATTGAACCATCATTCATGTCCTCGCACACAGCATGTTTAAGAAATTGCAATTGGGGAAGATTTTCAATTTTTAATGTGACTTATGGCATTAAAAATCCATTAAAAGGAGCAAAAGATACGAAGCAGGACTGAGTAAGGATACATTTAAGATAAAACACTCAACAATTGAATTAAAAGGCCAGAAAAATTATTTGATTTTCCTGCTGCTCTTGAAAATCTGGTCACGATGTTGAGAGAATTCTATCCCCCCTCTCCAACCACTGAGCAAGGGCAATTGGAGGATACTCATGATTGAGAGTTGGGAGGGATGGTTATGTGGCCAGTTTTGAAATCTGAGATTCGTAAGCCCAGAGGATTTAATGGATGATGTAAAAGTTCGGGGGAAGCCTTGGGGCATTGTAGTTGTGTGGGTCACTCACGCCAAACTCCCCTGAGACCTTTTAAGCCACGCAAGTGGTTTGTGTCCGGATAACAGGAGGTGGAAATTCCAAGGCAGGGAATTCAAAGCTCAGCTAAAGGTCGGCTGAGATGGCAAATGGTCTTTTCAGCCTTCACCACTGTTCGGGGAGGAAGATGGAGTGAGAGACACAAAGATTATGGTCCAGAATTTTATGTCCCACAGGCAGGCACGCGCCCGACCCCGAGTGGACGTGAAATAGTGCGAGATGGGCGTTGGGCGAGTGTCCCGACATCATTGCGCACTCGCACGATATTTCGCTTGGCGGGCACATGTGGCAGTCAGAAACGTGCCCACCTACAGTTAGGCGGGCAATTGAGCAGAGGAACGATGCCATTAACAGCGATTTTATGTGGCCCGTCCACATTAACAGTTGACGGATGGGCCATTCTCCCAGGCAGCATTCACATTTTTACTCAAGCCTCCATCTAGGGCAGGATGAAATCTCCATGGGGAAATAAAATAAAATAAAAAGAGATGCCTAGGGGCTATTTTTTTTTAATGAGGTTTGCTTTCAGGTGCTTGATTGTCATTTGCTTTAGTCTGTGAAGGCCTGCAGCTCCCTGGGGCAGCCGTCTGCCTTCAGGGAGCTACCTCGAAGCGCTCACCCGCACCCTCGGTCGTATTGGCGTCCACCCTCTTCCCATACCCCACCCTGGCTGCACTGAGCATTTCAGCGCACGTTTTAGGCCGGCTGGTTGTTATTTGGCCAGCCGGCTTGAAATTGCGGTCGGGGCCGATCGCGGCCAGAGGCCCATTTCCCGTCCGCTTCCAGGCCTGCCGAACGCGAGCACCCGACGAACAAAAAATTTCAGGCCATGGAGTGTGTGACGGGGATCTAAGCTTGACTGTTTCCAGTGCCAAGCTGGAAAAAAAAACAGGGCTGGATAGTGGACATGATTCTGACATAAGACCATAAGGCGAGGAAGCAGAAGTAGGCCATTCGGCCCATCGAGTCTGCTCTGCCATTCAATGAGATCATGGCTGATCTGATAATCCTCAACTCCACTTTCCTGCCTTTTCCCCATAACTCTTGATTCCCTGACTGATTAAAAATCTGTCTATCTCAGCCTTGAATATACTTAACAACCCAGCCTCTACAGCCCTCTGTGGTAAAGAATTTCACAGATTGACTACCCTTTGAGAGAAGAAATTTCTCCTTATCTCTGTTTTAAATGGGTGCCCCTTACTCTGAGATTATGCCCTCTGGTCCTAGACTCTCCCACAAGGGGAAACAACCTCTCAGCATCTACCCTGTCAAGCCCCCTAAGAATCTTACATGTTTCAATAAGGTCACCTCTCATCCTTCTAAACTCCAATGAGTACAGGCCCAACCTACTCAACCTCTCCTCATAAGAAAATCCCTCATCCCCGGGATCAACCCAGTGAGCCTTCTCTGGACTGCCTCCAATGCCAGTTTATCTTTCCTTAGATAAGGGGACAAAAACTGATCACAGTATTCTAGGTGTGGCCTAACTATTGCTTTGTATGGTTTTAGCAAGACTTCCCTTTTTTTAATGCTCCATTCCCTTTGAAATAAAGGCCAACATTCCATTTGCCTTACCTATTACTTGCTGAACTTGTATGCTAGCTTTTTGGGATTCATGCACAAGGACCCCCAAATCCCTCTGTGCTGCAGCTTTCTTCAGTCTTTCTCCATTTAAGTAATATTCAGCTCCTCTATTCTTCCTGCCAAAGTGCACAATCTCACACTTTGCCACATTATATTCGATCTACCATGTGTTTGCCCACTCACTTAACCTGTCTATATCTCTCTGTAGACTCTTTGTGTCATCCTCACCACTTGCCTTCCCACCTATTGTTGTGTCATCTGCAAATTTGGCGATAGTACATTCATTTCCCTCATCCAAGTCATTCATATATATTGTAAATAATTGTGGCTTCAGCACTGATCCCTGTGGCACTCCACTAGTTCCAGATTGCCATCCTGAAAATGCCCCCCATAACCCAACTCTCTGCCTTTTATTAGTTAGCCAGTCCTCTATTGATGCTAATATGCCACCCCCAATACCATGGGCTCTTATCTTATTAAGTAGCCTTATGTGTGGTTCCTTATTGAACACCTTTTGAAAATCCAAATATATTACATCCACTGGTTCCCCTTTATCTATCCTGCTTGTTACCTCCTCAAAGAATTCTAATAAATTTGTCAGGCATGATTTCCTCTTCATGAAGCCATGCTGACCCTGCTTGATTATATTATGCATTTCTAAACACTCTGCTATTGCACCTTTATAATAGACTCTAATATTTTCCCAATGACAGATGTTAAGCTAACTGGCCTATAGTTATCTGTTTTTTGTCTCTCTCCCTTTTTGATTATAAGGTTGTTGCATTGGCAGTTTTCCAATCCTTTGGAACTTTTCCAGAATCTAGGGATTCTTGGAAGATTATTGCTAGTGCATCCAACCACTCTGCAGCTATTTCCTTTAATATCTTTGGAAGCAACCCACCAGGTCCAAGTGACTTATCGGCCTTTGGCCCCATTACTTTCCCTAGTATTTTTTCTCTAGTGATAGTTATTGTATTTATTTCCTCTCCCACTTTTGCCCCATGATTATTTAATATCTTATACTAAATAGTATTTTATACATAACGGAATCAGTCAATGGGTTGAGACAACTCCACCCCAACAACTTTGGGGTTAGACATTAAGCTGAGGCCACATCAGCTCTCTCAGGTGGATGTAAAAATGACAATGGCATAAATTTGAAGAAGAATGGGGGAGTTCCCCCTGGTGTCATGGCCAATATATATGCAACATCACTAAAAACAGGCCATCGGGTCATTTTCACACTGCTGTTTGTGGGAGCTTGCTGTGTGCAAATTGGCTGTACACAAGACAGGGACTGCACTTCGAAAGTACTGCATTGGCTGTAAAACACTTTGGGACATGCTGAGGTCATGAAAAATGCTACAAAGATGCAAGCTTTCTTTCTCTTTACTGTCAGCATACATTAGAAAACTGGCATTGTGCCTGCAGATGATGTCCATGAAACATCATGCCTGATCGTAATAATAGAGGAGAATCAAACAATACAGCAGCCACTGATTTTCCATATTGTGACAGATTGATTATGACATCCCGTTAATAGCTTGTAAAGCTGCATTTGAGTTATATTAATTCCTGCACATTCTGCTATACGTTCGATCTGCAGCGTCCGCATCCTGCTGGATCATTTGCTGTAAATAATCTTTGACGTATGAAAATCGTGCGCGTGTGTATCCAAAAGGGGACAGCGGGGAGCTGAGGAAGCAGAAAGGCATATTGCTTCCTGAAATATTCAAAATATTATTATATTTCATAACTGTCGCAGAAAGTTTGGTATACCTGTGTGTCAGCTGTGGCACTCTCACCTCCGAGTCAGAACGAGAGAAAGGCTTGCATTTATATAGCACCTTTCCCAACCACTGGATGTCTCAAGCACTTTACAACCAAAGAAGTGCTTTTGAAGTGTAGTCAGTGCTGTAATGTGGGAAACACAGCAGCCCATTTGCACACAGCAAGATCCCACAAACACCACCATAATAATGACCAGATGACCTGGTTTTTGTGATGTTGATTGAGGGATACATATTGGCCAGATAACTGCCCTGCTCTTCTTTGAAATAGTGCCATGGGATCTTATACGTTCACCTGAGCAGGCAGTTAGGGCCTTGGTTTAACTTCCTGTCCGAAGGATGGCACCTCCAATAGTGCAGCACTCCCTCACTAGTGCGCTGGAATGTCAGCGTAGATTTTGTGGGTTGAAGTCCCACTTCAGAGGCTTGAGCTTATTAATCAAGGCGGATGCTCTAAGGCAAACCTAAGGGAGTGCTGAATTGTTCGAGATGCCATCTGTCAGATAAGATGTTAAACCATGTCTGTTCTTTCAAGTGGATCTTTTACATCCTATGACACTATTTTGAAGAACAGCAGGATAGTTCTCCCCACTGTCCTGGCCAATATTTATCCCTCAATCAACATCGCAAAACAACTTTACCTGGTCTTTATCCCATTGTCCCATTACTGTTAGTGGGAGCTTGCTATGCGCAAATTGGCTGCTGGGTTTTATACATTACAACAGTGACTACACTTCAAAAGGAATATTCCATTATTTATAAAGCACTTTGGATGCCCTTTGGTCATGAAAGGTGCTACCTAAATGCAAGTCTTTCTTTTAATATTTAGAAGCACCGATGTCTGATTTGTAGAACCTTAAAATGTTATATAACTTTTAAGGTATTACCAGAGATGAGCGAACCCCAATAATTTGATAAATTTGCACATATAAGGCTGCCAAAATTCACTGCAGTGCAAAATATTAAAGTCAAAATCTTATAAATCTTATAACTTCGAGAGCTGAATTATTCCTTAGATTAACATTCATCGACCAGAATTTTAGCTCAAAGGCTTAATAAAATTACTCAGTGGCTTCAGTTTCTGTCTTAATTTGGTCATTATCTTCATGGATAATTATCAATGCATAATACTTAAATACCTGCAACAATTAATAAAATAATGTTACCCTTCAGGTTTTCTGAAAAGATCAATATGGTTGATCTTAATAAACAAAGATCAGTTTGTTATGATGTGCTGTGTGTAAGTAAGAGTTACGCCTGGGTCAGGATTTCTATAAACCCATGTGAAAATAGGCAAATCTTTAATATCACAGTCTACTTAATTGCCAATCCAGCGATTCACATCAAATAGCAGACAACACTGGGAATGGAATCTATTGCATACAAAACTGGCCAGAACATACAGTTTGCATAAGAGTTTCCTGTGTAACCCATAATGCACTGTCACCAGACAGTTTTTAAAATTACTCGGTCATGGGATGTGGGCATCGCTGGCTGGGCCAGCATTTGTTGCCCATCTCTAACTGCCCTTGAGAAGGTGATGGCGAGCCACCTTCTTGAACCGCTGCAGTCAGTGTCATTAGCGCAACCTCGGAGCTTCTAATCTGGGGTCCTTTTGATGCTGGGAGGGAAGCCATTCTCTGCTGTAGCAAATATCGGTCTGCAGCAGCTTAAAGGGGCATACAGCCTGGTTTGAAAGTAGCCCTCTTCTGCTTGCAAACATATCTGCCAGTTGTTAGCAGAGCTAAAGAAATTCTGGTTGAGGGATTATGATACAGCACAGGGAAAAGGGGCTCTGTTCAGGAGTGATCGTCACTAACCTACTACTTCAATGTCACAGAGACGTAGTGTAACAAAAACCACCCAATCCCCACATCCCTTCAAAACCTGCCAATGTTCTCTCATCTCGGCCTTGAATGTATTCAATGATTGAGCAACTACAGCCCTCCGGCCTTAAGAATTCCAAAGACTCGCAACCTTCTTTCTCCTCATCTCAATCCTAAATTGCCAATTCCTGCACTCCACCCGCTAGTTCTAGACTCACCAGCATTTACTTCTAGTCCTCTGATGATGTTATGCCTTTCAGTGAGCTCACCTCTCATTCTTCTAAACTCCAAGATCAATCTCTCCTCTCATCTCAGGAACCAGTCTAGTGAACCTTTGATGCACTGTCTGTAAGGCAAGTATATCCTTTATTTGGTACAGAGGCTAGAACTGTAGACAGTACCGCAGGCGTTGTTTCACCAAAGCCCAATGTATTTGCAGCAAACACCCTTACTCTCATACTCAACCCTCTTGCAATGAAGGCTAACTGCCATTCTTTACTCAAGTTTCCAGCTCAGGCCAACACAGAAACCACATGATAATCACACTGTACAGTGCTGTTCCTCATGATCTGCAGTATTAGGACAGTGTCTTTGCAATATTCACATAGGAGGCTGTGCCATTAAGCCAACTACAGCTTTTAAAGAAGCTCTTACTCACCAGTACTGTGGTTCAAACATAAACACACTGGACAGGGTATCAGTGAGTCCTACTCAAAGAACACATGAAAGGATGTACAGTGAGGATGGGCTCAGGTTCACTGCAAGGTCCAGAGCAGTTTTAAAAAAAGGCTTGCATTTATATAACGCATTTCATAACCTCATGACATTCTGCAGTGTTTCACAACCAATGAAGTACTTTTGAAGTGTGGTGGCAGTCATAATTTAGGAACTGCAACAATCAATTTGCATACAGCAAGCTCCCACAAACATACAATGTGATAACGTTCAGATAATCTGTTTGTGATGTTGATTGAGGGATAAAATTGGCCAGGACGCTCGGGATAACTCCCCTGCTCTTCTTCAGAATAGTGTGATAGGATCTTCTGTGTTCAGCTGAGAGGGCAGGTGGGCCCTCAGTTTAATATCTCTTCTGAAAGATCGCACCCCTGACGATGCCGGACTACCTCAGTGCTGAAGTGGTGCGTCAGCCCAGAAGTTTGTGCACCAGTTTCTGGAGTGGGACGTGAAGCCACAATCACTGAACCATGATTCAATAGATCAGTCTTGTCCAATAGATATTGCTGACCAGCCACAAATGTGACTAGACAAACCTGTCATAGCCACTGACAGGAATTTCACTAGCAAATGCCTCATAGACACTCAAGTAAAACATAGGCCCGGATTTTCCCCTCAGCGATTTGGGGGTGGGGCCCACTCGCTGATGGGAAAATGACGCGGGATGATGTCGGGAGGAATCCCCAACGTCATCCCGGCCTCTTTAAATTTTTAGGAAGGCGGGTGGACAGTGAAATCAGCTGTCCGCCCGCTAACCTGTCAATGGCCAATTGAGGCCATCGACAGGCTAGTTAAAGTATTTAAAGACCTGCCCGTCCAACCTTAAGGCTGGCGGGCAGGCCAGGAGCCCCAGCGGGCTTCTGATAAAACATGAAACCTCATCCACCGGCGGGATGAAGTTTCATGTCCGCATTTTAAAAAATTAATAAAGTCTATATGGTTTTTATTAACATGTCCCATCTCGTGTGACATTGTCACGTGAGGGGGACACGTTAATAACTTTTTAATTTTTGTATTTTTAAAGTTTTTCGGATTGTCACTGGTCTCCCTGAGACAAGACTTTGCCTCAGGGAGCAGTGCGCGCATGTGCAAAAGAGCGCACTTTGACATTTGAGGATTCCCTCCCCCCCCCCCGCCGGACAGGAAGCACATAGCGCTTCCCATTGGGGGTGCCTCTGGGCAGGCCTTAATTGGCCCGCCCACTCAAAATGGCGACGGGCCCTGTTTCAGTGGCAGGGGTTGGCTGCCCGCCCACTGCCGAGCCGGTGGGGCCCACCCGCCCACCAAGGGCAAAATTCTGCCCATAATGTGCATTTTTACAAAACAAACACTATTCAAGTGTCAAACAAATGAGTCTTTCAGCACAATGAAAATAAGACACACTCTGTTTTCATCTTGTTATTTCATTTTCAATGATACAAAATAGTTAAATGGTTACACATGGCGCATGAAATGCAAATAGCAGAATTGAGATCACATGCTCGGTGATGCTGTCTATTACTCATTAGTTAACTAATAATCAGAAACACAATTAGCTGTTATATTCCGGAGAGCCAGCTGGTGAAGGATAATACCGGAACTAATCATTACTGAGCCTTACATTTATTTACAGAGTGAAACATTACAAGCATATACCTCCTAACTCAACCACACCACAGTTTCATGAAGTGTCTCTTCACATGTGCCTGAGTGAAACCCCAATTAATACCCTCCCACTGCATATTATTAAACACAATTGGTATACAATTAACATTCGAACATCTGGATTCCCAATTACACATGGCTAATGTGGTGGACAACAGTGTAATTGACTATTGACAATGACTGTAAAGAACAAAACATAAAGAATATCCTCTTCACATTTTCAGGACCTTGTCCAAATATGGTTTCAGAGAGAAGAATCGGCAAAGGAAGAACATTAGGAATTGTTTATTTAAGTCATCCGGCTTGAAGAGTGAAAGTACATTAATTTTAACTATCATATAAAGCACAAAAATGGAAAACATCGCTCCTTTAAATTATCTTATTAATTTTCATAATGGCCAATGCAGAAGAACTTGCCTTTTCACCCAGAAGGTTCTCAGTTAGTTTATTGAGGGTGTAACTCATTACAGAGTTATACTTCTAATTTTCCACATATGTATCGTTTAATCAGGGTTAAAAAGTCACCTTTCGCCTCTGGTATCATCGTAATGATGAAGAAATGATGCTTTCAAATGTGCACAGCAATAAATGTGTAATTTTGCTACTATTTAAATGTCACGCCTGATTGGTCAGGTCCTGTCATAGAAATTGAGGACAATATTTTCTCTGAATATTTTATTTCAGTGAAAACATGTAAAATCAACCCAGTACTCACAGCGCCAGATTTCATTTTGTGTTTCGCAACACCTTCTAATCAAAATAATCCATCACCTTCCTGTTCAAACAGGATTTTGATTTAAGTTGAAAAGCACTGATTCCGGTGAGCAAAACAAGGAGCTTGAAGTAAGTTTCATGATCGGAGATTTTTTATTTATGTTACCAATGTAGACCAGCACAGTCGTCCAGCTGGCTTACTGACAGATAAAAGCATGCAGGTGATACAAATAGCAAGCCCATGGTATAGATCGTGGAGCTCATAGCATTTTGTTGTGCCAGTGGCATATACCACCCTGGCAAAGAGATTCCTGTGAATGAAATTCAAAACTGAAATGGCATTACATCACAAATGTATTGGCTGTAGACAGATTAGGAGACAGAATTTAGTTCAGAGTGCAGAGGTCAATCCCCCCAGCTTACGCTGCTTTGGTCATCTTTCTTCAGATGTTGTCCATCTCTCATCGATCTCCTGAAAAAAAAATCAATCCTTGATCCCACAGTTCTTGAGACCGACCACCCAATCTCCAACCTCCCTTTCCCCCCCACAAAGTCCCTCAATGACTTGTCGCCTCCCAAAAATCCGTGTCCATTTTTCTCGGAACTCCATGTTTGAATCCCTCCAATCAGATATCTGCTCCTACCACAGTACCAAAGCAGACCTGGGGTTGGGACCCAGAGTTGATCCAGGTGATGGGGTCCCGACCCCACTTTGCAAGCCCATAGTCACTAAAGCTAGTACCTCTGTACCCGATTGACCAAACCTAGCTTCGACACTCTCCCAAGTGTAGCAATGGTGATCTTGGTTAAGGGGTCGGATCACCTTATGTTCAGGGGTACACCCACGCTGGCTAACAGCTAACAATACAATAGAGCATCACTTTGTTCTAACAAGAGGATTGCTGTTTATTTTGAACTGGACATCATCGCCTTCATGTGTGCCCTCCTGCACATGTCCAATCTTCCTGAAGGCCGCCTCAAAAGTGTGTGGAGGAAGAAGGTAAGATAGAAATCATTAAGTTGTTTTGTTTCACAGGCAGTGAGTAAACAGTCATAGCAAGTAGAGCTTAACTAAATCTTGCTCCTCTCCTTGAAAAAGGAGGGGAAAAAAGTAACAAAGCTTGTGCCCTGTGGTCTTCATCAGCCAACTGTGCTTCCTTGACATGTCTTGTTCGCTGGATATTTTCTCGTTGCAAGGCCCCATCTTCGCTTTGGGTTTCTCACTAAAGGCTGCCACTTGCAATGCTTTGTTCCAAAGCTGACTGCTTCCCAGCATGGGTTTTCCCCTCCTTTCCCATGAATCCTAACTTTGGAAGCAGAGGCAGGGGTCTCGATAATAACACCCCCTTCGCCTCATGATGGATGGGAAATGGTCAATCGTCGGTGGATTAAAAATCAGAAAGCGGGGGTCGCGACCCTAACCTGCTGCACAGGCTCCTGCTGCCGTGTTCATGGTGGGGGGGCTTGTGACAGGAAGTGTGTTGCCGTGGATTGGGATCCTGCTGTGTAAATGATAGGCTCTGCGCTCACACATTCCTGTGATGCCTTCTCTGCAAACATTTACGAAATGTGAAAGAATTTAGTTACAAGTGTTTTTAATTTAACCTCCCGACATGCACAACGTGCCTTCAATTGAGTTGGAGGCTGATTTTCAGGTGCTTCCTGATGCTAAGCAGGGGAATGGGGTCCCAGGCCTGTGGTATTGTGCCCCCTCCCGGTTTGTATTTTAGAATAGGTTTCCTGGGTTTGGGTGAGGGAGGAGATGTAATGTATTCCTATCAGATTGAGATGCCAATGACTTCATCAGGTCTTTGCAACATTGGCATGGGGCTGAAACATGGTGGAAGCTCACGTTAAGTGGACTTCAACCCCCTCAGATGGGTACAATTAAAATACTTGCATTGCTGTAGCACCTTTCATGACCAGAGGACATGCCAAAGCACTTTACAGCCAATGAAATGCTGTTGAAATGCAATCACTTTTATAATTTAGGGAGTGTGGCAGCCAAATTGTGCACAGCAAGATCCCAAAAACAGCACTATGATAATGACCAGGTAATCTATTTTAGTGATGTTTATTGAAGGTTAAATATTGACCAGGACACTAGTGTTAACCCCCCCACCCCCACCCCCGCTCTTCTTCAAAATAGACCCATGGGATGGATCTTTTATACCCACCATATAGGGCAGGCAGGGATTTGTTTAATGTCTTAATTGAAAGATGGATACACACCGGATAATGATACATTGGCGAGGTTTAAATAATAGATATACGACCTAAAATAAAAAGGGCAAACAAAATGGCCGACCAACCCAGGCTTTGACTCCACCAAAAGTTAGCTTAACAGTCAGGCTATCACATCCAGCAGCGGCCTAAGCTCAGGTCACAGCATTGCTGAACCCCAGCAAGCTCCCCGCCCTTTCTCCGACACACTGGGCAGAACCTTCCGGTCCCGTTTGCGCAGGCGTCATGGCGGGAGCGGGAGTACAATGTGGCGAGAAGGTCAAAAATCTGTTTCACGCCGTTGTGAAACCCGGTTGTCATTGCCTGCTCCAACCCGTCAATGGCAGGCTGCGTTCGGCTGCTGCAGCACATCGGGAACCTCATTTCAATCATTTGCCATCTCGTTATAGGCCCAGCTCGCCGGAAACATCCCCGCACGTCATCCTTACCGCTCACACCGGCGTGACTTCAGAACAGTGCGCTTCCCGGTGACCTGAACTTCGAGGGGAGCTCGGAGGCGAGTGCACACAACCTGGCGCAGCGCTCACCAGCATCACCTGTAGGACATCAAGGAAGAGGCGCCGCACATTCGTGGGGGGGCGCACAGGCAAGTCGCTTTTTCCCGGCTGACTTTCAGTGCAGTGCTGGGGCACCGGTAGTAGTGTGGGTCAGGCCTGGGGAGTTGTGGGGGGTGGGGTGGGGGGTAGTAGAATGTGGGGAGCAAAACAGTCCAGGCTGAAGGAAATACACAAGCGCCTGCTGATAGGAGAGGGGAACGGCCACGCACTTGGAAAAGCTTGTCCAAAGTGAACATTCTTCCACAGCTGAGACCGTTCAGTAGCAGCTCCATTGACCCACTTGGAGTCGGGTCTCTGAAGCTTTCCTGCCTACTCGAGCAATGCAATAGCATGATAGTGCCACCAAATGCTCCAGAACTTTTCACCCCTCGAGCGCAGACTGCAAATTAATGTGTGTTTTAAGGGGCAGCAGAACAATTGGCTGACTGGGCAAGTTGTAGAATCCCCTTGTGAAAGGCAGCCATGGCGCAGTCACTGGTGGAGATGCTCACAGCCCCTTGCAATGTCTTTATTAAGGTTTGGACCAGTAACCCTCATGGTTCATAGCTAACAGTGCAGCCTTGCAGTATGTGTTAGGAGAATGCCTGTGCCTGAGCTGAGTGCACAGCCTGCAGTCCATGAGTGGCCAAAGCTGTCGACAATCGGTCAATTGGGGTGGGGTTTCAGACAGCCAATGAGCGCACTACACACTGGCCATCCAAGTGGTGGCCAGAATTCTCCTGCGTGCTGAAGGGTCCTCCAGACTTAGCCAAGAGAGTTTCTCAGGACACATATGCTAACTCACACATCTCTCTCTTTGATCCTGCAGGAGGAGAACATCAGGATCATGGAGCCTGGTGATTTAACGGTTTGCTTCATGGCTTAGAGGGCGTAGAGAAGAGGAAGAGTGCAGCAGAGGCGCCTGGCTCAGCAAAGAGTGGAGCACCTCCCTCGAGATGAAGGTGTGGCAGGGCCTGCTGTGCACACAGCTGAAGATCCACAGTGATCCATCGCTCATAGTTGCTTCGCTAGACCCAGGGTCCATAGGCAGCGCTTGTATTCCTGCAGATGACTGAGAACCAGTGTTGCCGAAGATTACGCATGTTGAGGGCACTGGTCAGTCACATCTGCCACCTGCTACAGGATTCGGTGCCACGGGGACATGGAGGGCATCCGCTGCCAGTGGCCGTGAATGCCACCGTGGTGGTCAATTTTTACACCAGTGGCTCCTTCCAGGGTTCCACAGGTGACCTGTGTGGGATCTCACAAGACTCCACGCACAGGTGTATCCAGGAGGTCATGGACGCCATCTTCACAAAAGCACAGAAATTTGTGTTTTTCGCCCAGGATCAGGAAAGCCAGGAAGCAAGAGCGCTGGGATTTCTGTAGATCTGTAGGTTTTCGACAGGTGTAGGGTGCCACATGGCGCTTAGATCTCCGTGGTAACAAACAGTCAGCCATGTCAACCACAGGGGATTCCACTAACTGAATGTTCAGCGGGTGTGTGACCATCAGAACTACATCCTACAGGTCTGTGCACAATTCCCAGGGACCATCCACAACTCCTACATCCTTAGCAGGTCTCCGATCCCTGACTTCCTCCAAGGGTCCACAGAGGCTGCAGGGTTGGCCCCTCAGGGGCAATAGCTGCCCACAGAGGATGTGGCTGATGACGCCTGTGTGGCAGCCTCAGACTGCAGCAGAGCGACAGTACAATGAGGCTCATGCCGCGACCCAGACTTTTGGTGGAGCAAATGACAGGCATTTTGAAAATGAGGTTCTGGTGCCTCGACAGGTCTGTTGGGGCCCTGCAGTACAGTCCCCAGAGGGTGTCGCGCATCATCGTCGCTTGCTGCATGCTCCACAAACTGGTGCTGCAACTGGGGGGGAGGCCCAGGCTGAGGAGGAGATGGAGGAGCTGCATGTCTCCTCCAATGAGGGGGACATCAAAGGGGATGATGATGATGAGATCCTAGAAGGTGAAGATGCTAGGGGATGAGGCCATTGCAGTGGCCAGGCAAAGTAGACGCGCTCGGGAGGACCTCATAGCCGCAAGATTTGTGGAGGATGATGACGAGATGCAGTGAGGACAGTCCTGACATCCTCACCTTGCATCTGTGAACGTTTGACTCCTGTGTGGCTGATGGCAGCGCACATACCCTCAGTGCTCAGGCTCATGGCATGGAGATGCAGGGAAGGCCTCAATAGTCACTAGATTCGAGGAGGATGATGATGACATGCAGTGAGGACACTCCATAGATCTTCATATAGCCCCTGTGAATATTTGACTCCTGTCTGGCTGAGGGCAGCTCGCTTGTGCTCTGTGATCAGGGTCATAACATGGAGATGCAGCCATGAAACTTTAAATGCACCTGATCCTATGTCAGCCTTCAGCACATGAAACCTTCAGGAGCACAGCGCCACTGTTCACAGATGTTGAAGAGATGGGGCCCAGCCCCACCTTAAAGGTGCTGAGAGCACACAGAGAGAATGATGGAACTCTCTGATACCTGCCCACGACATTCTGGCAGCAATGACAAGCACCATCGAGGCGTAGGCATCACTAACGTGTCCAGTGAGTGTGAAGCCGGATCATCACTTTGGTATGAAGTTTACACGCTGCACAGGGAAGAGGCCCTGGACTGAGACACCTGCCTTTATCTTATGCAGAAAGGTTTCACATCTGAGTGACAAGAACACTGCTCATCAGAACAAGGAGCCATAGGCAGGGAGACATTCTCGGGAGCTTATTTACAATAGCGAACATTATGTTCAAGTGATTAACACATAGAAACATAGAAACTAGGAGCAGGAGTAGGCCATTCGGCCCTTCGAGCCTGCTCCACCATTCATCATGATCAGGCTGATCATCCGACTCTATAGTCTGCTTCCGCTTTCTCCCCATATCCTTTGATCCCTTTCGCTCCAAGAGCTATACCTAACTCCTTCTTGAAAACATAAAATGTTTACAATTCAAAACATACAACATCCGTGCCCAGGCTGCGCAACTACATCTTCTTTACCTTCCTAACCCTGCCGCTACACCTTGGTGCTCCCCGGACATCCACAGCGGAGGTGGAGGCAGCCTGCTGACTATGATGCCCTATCCGTGATGACCTTGGCAGGCGTCCTCTGGACGGCCTAGACTTCATGGGTCCCAGCCAGTTTTGGGTGTCCAGCTGTGTGGCAGTGGCACACTCCTTAGCCTGTGGAGCTGGAGCTGCTGTGGGTCACTGGAAAAGGTGATTTGGATGGACCGGAGTCACCTGGATGGATGACCCTGGGGTGTGCACCTGATGATCCTCTTCTCTATGGATGCTTGGGGGCCGCTGGCTGACTCCTTGAGGAGAAGGGGTAGCTGGAGTGAGATTGAGCTGACCTGCACCCCTCTCGCATTGACACTGTTGGAGGCCAATTGTGGCATTAGTGATAGAGTTAAGCCCGCGCAGCAGGGCAGCACCAATGTCCTGGACCAAGGCCTCCATGGCGGCCACCATCCTACTAGTGTTGACCTCAGTACATTGGCATGCCGGTGCTATCACCTCAGCCTGAAGGCAGACGGACTCCTCCATCATGCCTTGCAATCTGAGGAGTGCAGCGGACATCCCTTCCTGACGTTCCCGAGCTTGCCTTTGCAGCTCCAGCAACTGAGGTATGACCGAGTCCAGAGGCTCTTCATCTGACTTGGACTCAGTAGATTTCTGGCCTCCAGCAGTCCTCCGAGTGCCGGACACCAGGGAAGTCCCTGCCACTGCCATCTGCTGTGGATCAGGGAGTGCGATATGCTCACCATATCCTGGTCCCAAGGCTACTCTAGAACTGAGGTGTGTGTCCCTGTGCTGGTGGAGGGTGTGGGTAAGCGCGGTGACTGGTTTTCAATTGCGGTGTAATCAGATTCTTCTTCCGAGGTGCCTTCAGGGCTTGAGTCGAGGACCTGGGTTGTGGACCCCCTCGGCTGCCTCCTAGGTGCGCCTGTGAAAGCAAGGAGAGATAATTAGCGCATGGCAGGAAACTGCGGAACAGGGGAGCTCACTCACAGCATGGTTGCCTGGTGGATGTTGCACTGCTGGACTCTCACTTGGTGAAGCACCGCCGACCTCACCGTCAGCACAGGAACGGTCCAGATCGCCACCAGTCACACCGCCACTCCCCCACAAGAATAAAGGGCCTGGCATTTCCAGTCAGTTGTGTTGGTTCCTTTAGTGCAATCTGTCCAAAATTAGCCAAGCTAGTGCAAAAGAGGGAGGAATTTCAAATACAAATTACAGCCAGCGCAAATACAGTTTCTGCAATCATTTGCGTTAGCTTCAAAACATTGTGCTACAAGTCACAAGATTGGCCTTCAGTTAAATTAATGATTATGGCACATTCGGCTGGTTCTTTTGGGTAGAAGGACACTAATAGGCACATTTTAAAAGCTTTTGAATACAATTTTTAATGCATTAAGCAACTGACTACTGTACATCAATGTAATTAGCAAATGGCTCTGCATTGTTCCGAGACTTCATTTTCAGTTATTTAAAATCAGGTTACCCATAGGCGGAGGACTGATGCTTTGATTCAAAATGCTGATTTTGTTTTGTTAAAACTCATTTTCAACTGCATTGATCAAACTGCACCAAGTTTCCACTCTAAGTACATCAAGGAAGAGGTATTAAAGCAAACTTTTTGAAACAGAAATTCCAAAGCTCAGGTTCATGGCGACTGTTTCATTTGATGGTTTACAACTGAGTTTGAGCAGAAACCTGAAAAGTAAACCCCTCTAAAAAGCAGTGCAATTTTGGGCACAGTGATGCCTAGGTCAGCAACTGTACCCAAAGTGAAGACTCCACAGCCCATTGTATAAGATTTGAAAAACACTTTGCTGGAGAATAAAAGGGAGCAGAGTATTAAGGCACAGAAAGAATAACAACAATGGCAGAGATTTTTGTAGTGTTCCTCAGTTCAGTTGTAATAATCTCTTGCTTGAAATCTTTCCTGTTTGTTTTTCAAGCTTAAAGATAAGGGTGTTGGCTGCCATGTACAAGACTGTGTTTGGACTTCTATTACCCCAAGAAACTGGCTTTGACAGTCGCTGTGCAACATCTGATGGACACAGCAGCCTCCCGGGGTATCTGAAACACAGCAATTCTGTGCAGAGCAGTCCAGCTTCAAATCATATCATCTGACATTATCATGAGTCATCCCATGTCTGTTGAACAGAGGGAAGCATGAATCGTTCACTGTGGTGAAGGGTTGAAGTAACCAGGGACACAAGTTAAAAATTGGCAATTAGACAGTCAACTGAAATCTATACCAGCCGGAGAGTAATTGAATCAATAAAGTGGACAGTATTCAAGAGATAATTGGATACAGAGAGGATCGACAGATATGATGATGAGAAGGTTGGCAGTGAGGGGCGAGTGTTAAAAATGGGTTAGGCTGATGAATTTGATGCTCTTTTCTAGCTACTGAAAATTCTTGTGTTTATGATAAGAGGCGAAGGCTCCTTTTTTTAAACCCAAATGGTGGTTGAAATGTAGAGCAAGTTGCATTCAGTGTCAAGCTGGGCAAAGTGTAACCCCACATGAAGGTACGGTAGATACAAGGGAAATGCACCACAACATGGGCTGAGTCAACACCTATTCCTGCCGAAAATACACAGAGCACTTAACATGATGAAAACAAACAACTTGGTAAAAAATGAGGCAGAGGTTATTTTCTCATTCAGATACCCAGAAGGAAAAAAACGGTTTGGATCAGTGCTCTTATTTCCCAGTTTTTACTGGTGTTCCATTTTAAGGTATACAAGACCAGTTCAGACCAGTATTCTTATTTCCCAGTTTTTACTGTTTTTCCCTACGGGCGTCTTTTGATTAGGCACTTTACAGTCTTCCAGGCTTGACATTCATTTCAACAATTTTAGATTATAACCTCTGCCTCCATCTTTTGAATTATTGGTAATAATTCTGCCATTCCTGTTTACACGTCTTCTTACTTTACTTGTCCCATTACCATCTCCTTCTGCCTTGCACCATCTGTCATTTAAACACTCCTGCCTTCCAGCCTGTCACAGGCTTTCCATGCAGTTTCTCCCTCCACTTTTTCCCTCTGCACTCGCTTAAAGCCTATTCCGTCTCGAACTTTTCCCAGTTCCGATGAAAGTTCACCAAGCTGAAACATTCCCTCTGTTCCTCTCACCACAGACACTGCCTGACCTATTGAGTATTTCCAGCATTTCCTGTTTTTAATCTCAGCAGGTTTTTTTCACCATTTTAACTGACCCTGGGTTCAATACTCAATAAGCATTCACAGGTACCCTTGTTGGACAGTCATCGGGAATACTGACTCACTGTGGGCAGAATTTTATGACAGCGGGATTTAATGTTCCCGCTGTCGTCAATGGGGTTTAGAATACCTCGCCGCATTTTACGGTCCCGTCCCCACAGGTAGTGAGCCCAGTTTTAGGGGGCCCCATCATGAACTAGCTGAAATCAGATTGTTCAGTGCGAATGATTGGAGTCGGCACCTTCTTGGCTTTAGTAGCCTCGCCTTGCCCAGCTGCACCTTGTCTCAGGAGTAGATTCTTCTCTTATCTACACAGGAGAGAAAACAGATTTTCCGAAGGAGAGTCATATTGGACTTGAAACATTAACTCCGTTCCTCTCTCCACAGACGCTGCCAGACCTGCTGAGTTTTTTCCAGCACTTTCAGTTTTTATTTCAGAGAATAGATTTGAATAGATTTATTGCTGTCCGTTTGTTGGGGTGAATTTCCTCCTAGATTCTCCCACCCTGTCACCTTGACTTCAGCAGGTGTGTCCCAGAATCCTCGATTCTGTGTGCAAGCAGATTTTCAGTCACCCTGGTAGCTAAGTTACAATGGGTGGGACATCATCTGGCCATCGTTTTCCTATTCTAAGATTCCCACTATCATTCATTCAGATACGTCCAAGTAGGGAAAAGGAAAAGCTCATCAGGTTTTAACATAGTGGACACAGAGTTCCAAATGCTTACCCTGTGGCAAAGAAAGTACAATGAGGGGTCCATTGTAACCTAAGGAAAAAGCACAGGACATTTACCATCATTGGTTTATGCGAGAAAATAATTGAATCTGAAGTGCATAGAAATGCAGTTTACCATATAAGCAGGTTGAGAAAATTCTGTAGCTCGAATCTTATGTGTTCAAGACAGCAGACTTATTTTCCCAGCAGAGGGAAAAGTTTGATTTTTAAACCTTATCTGGTATATTATCTAACATTTTAGAATCCACTGTAATCCTGTCTTTCAAGCCCAAAGAATTTAGCCTGGATACCTGAACAATATTTTGGTTAAGGAAATCATGTAACATGCAAATGTAGATCTTTCCATTGGGAATTTAACACAGAGTTTTAGTTTATTCCGATCTACCGCACAATGGTGTTTAAACGTATCTGATTTCGGACAAAAGGGAACAGCCCTTTTATTTGTTGGCAAAGATTGTTAGACTTACTTTGAATGCAATTGATACCCTTTTACTGGAGCGTATTCCTACAGTAATGCCTGAAATTAAACGAGAATCAAATGAATCAAGAAAAACTGCAGAAAATTTTTGAAAAACAAGAACAGGAAATATTGAAATGTTGTGTAGCAAGTCAGGAGGAGAAGATGTGAAGAGAACAAATGAGAAAGGCTGTTGGCAGGATGAATGGCTGAGTGTCACTAAAATTATGTTTTAAATTCACTCATGGGATGTGGGCGTCGTTGGCTGGGCCAGTATTTATTGCCCATCTCTAATTGCCCTCGGGAAGGTGGTGGTGAGCCGCCTTCTTGAACCGCTGCAGTCCATGTGGGGTAGGTGCACCCACTGTGCTGTTAGGGAGGGAGTTCCAGGATTTTGACCCAGAGACAGTGGAGGAACAGCGATATTTTTCTGTTGTAATTCTGCTTTTATTTTATTGCGTAATGTACCTTTAAGAATAATATGTGTTAAGGAAGATCACATGATCTATAGTAACCAATAGAAGAGTAGCATGGGCTACCTCAGCAGTCAGTGCAGAGATAGAGTTAGAGTTGAAAGCACACTTGCAGTTGCTGCTGATTATATTGTAAATAAACTTAATGTTTCCACCCAAGGAGTGCCTGCAGATCAACTCTACCATTAATAGCACAACTCGGCCACCCTACAACAAGTTTCAAGTCAGGATGGGGGCTTAGAGAGGAATTTGCAGGTGGTGTGTTTCCATGCACCTGCTGATTTTGTTCTTCCAGGCGGTGGAGATTGTAGGTTTGGAAGGTGCGGTCGGAGGAGTCTTGATGAGTTGCTGAAATTCATCTTGTAGATGGTACTCACAACTGTCACTGTGCACTAGTGGTGGAGGGACTGATTGTTTAGGGTGGAGGATGGGGTGCTCTTCTACTAATTACTATACTCCAATTAACAACCTTGCTCACCCACGTGATTTCCAAATATATATAAATGAATACTTTGAAAAAAATGAACATGTGGAAAAGAACAGTCCTCAGGCCCAGATTTTCACTCCTGAGACAGGTAGCGGGAGTGGGGAATTTGCCCAGCTAACTGCGCCTGCCTCAGGAGACACTTATCCAAATGGCGGGCTCTTTGCTCTGAGGGCTGTACGGGTGCAGATGGAGTTAGGACTGCTGCTCCCAGACGCAGATCAGAGGTGGCTACAGGGGTGGCCAAGTGCAGAGGAGAGCTGGTTAAAATGCCCAATTCAGTTCCCTGGGACTTTGTCACAGTTGTTTTGCTAAATAATAGACCCTCTAAGCCCTCACCCATCACTCCATCACCCACTCCCCATGCCCCATCCATGCTAACCCATGCCCCCAACCACCCCCATTAGCACCTCATAGCCTCCATGCCAACTCATGCCCTCCACCCACCTTTAATGGTCCCTCATATCCTCCATGTTAACCTTTGCCCCCCTATCCACTCCCAGTGGCCCCTCATTCATTCTATGCTAACTTAATGCCCCCATCTACCCCCATGGCTCCTTATAGCCTTCATGTCAATATAATGTCAACCCATGCCAACCCACCCAACACCCTTTGCCATTACACTCTTCTGCTAACTCATCTAGTATCCACCAGGGACAGACGTTAGGAGCCATGTTGAGATGAAAAAAAATTAAGTTCTAAATATCTATTATAGTCTTCACTATATTAAAAATAAACATTCCCATTCATGAAAGTCCATTCAAAACATCAAAATTCCCTCAGTTACTTAATCCATTATAAAAAAACAAACAGACTTGTATTCATAACCCCACAACAAGAATAGCTAAAACTTTAGTAACCTCTTTGCGCTGCCAATGAAACTATAAACTTAGGATCCCCCACTGAGATAATAAAAGCTTGAGGAAAACAGCCGAGCATTAATAATTACATAATTATAGTTCTTGGGGTAATGACAACAAACTGCTATTGTAACTGCTGTTGTATTTCAATGTTTACTTAATACGAATTTACCAATCTCACACAGAACTGGTAAACCAAATGTACGTTCAGTTTATTTGAAGCTGTAATAGAGAATCGTTCAGCAGACAGATTTACTACAAAGATTCAACAGCTATTGTTAGCTGGAAAGTACAGCTGCAATTCCTTCACACTGCTGCTAACTAAACTGAAAGCTCCTCCCACCAATGCCTGTTGGTCACATGTTTTACATTCTGGCTACTTAGTCATTAGCATATTCTCTCTTAAAATAATGCCACAACTGCTATACCAGACTTGTTTCAACTGTCACCAACACAGGCAGCCTATTTCTTTTTAACTTTTAAAGGGATGGGGTTTGAAATAACTTCACACTTTGATAGTTCTCCTGATTTCACCTGCACTTCAAGAGTATTTTCAGCTGCAGAACTGCGTTGGCTCCTGGTTAAGCAATATTGTGATATTGGAATTCTTAGCCTTGCTTGCAAGTTCCTCCACAGCATCACTACTTGCCATCTCTGTAACCTTCTCCAGCCTTACAACCCTCTGAGATATCTGTACTCCTCAAATTCTGGCCTCCTGTGCACTCCTGATTTTAATTGCTCCATCATTGGTGGCCATATCTTCAGCTAGCGAAGCCCTAAACTCTGGAATTTCCTCCCTAAACCTCCCCCCCGCCATCTCTTTTCCTTTAAAGCTGCTCTTTAAAACCTACCTATTTGACCCACACTTTGATCATCTGCCCCTAATATCTCCTCATGTGGCTCCTCAGCTTTGATAATGCTCCTGCAATGTGCCTTGAGGTGGTTTACTGTGTTAAAACTGCTATATAAATGTAAGCTATTGTTGTTGCAGACAAGGAATTTTGAGACCTGATACATTTCTAACAGTATTTAGTTCAATAGCCAACAATAAAAAAAGTACTGCTGCAACTTAAATTTAACAAGAAATAATGACAGCAACAATATGGTTATAACTTAAGCTAAGGAGTTTCCTCTTCTACCAAAGCAACTAGGTCTCCATTTTGCATCATTATTAATGTGCCAATAATGAAACTGGTGATTAGTAACAAAGGAGAAAGTAACAACCAAACAATGGCCCAGATCTTGCTGTCAGTTTCAATGCTGTGCACATTGCCACTTCCCCTAAAGGTTCCTGTGACCTGGCCATATTACACTATTTCAGCTGGGGTTTCCAATCCCAGCTGCAGCAGAGGTGGGTCAGCACAGACATCCCCACGGAAGATCGGCAAGTGTAGGAGAAGACGGGCAAAGAGAGGACACCCCCCTCCCTTTTTTCAGCATTAGCTGACGTATTCAGGTAAGGTCTTAAAGGTCTCAAGTTTTTCAGTGGGTTGGTGAGTGGATGGGTGAATGGGTTGGTGGATGAGTGAGTGAGTGGGTGAGTGAGTGAGTGGATGGGTGAATGAGTGGGTGAGTTAGTGGGTAGGTGAATGGGTGGGTGGATGAGTGAGTGAGTGAGTGAGTGAGTGAGTGAGTGAGTGAGTGAGTGAGTGAGTGAGTGAGTGAGTGAGTGAGTGAGTGGATGGGTGAATGAGTCGGTGATTTAGTGGGTAGGTGAATGGGTGAGTGAATGAGTGGATGGTTGAATGAGTGGATGAGTGAGTTGGTGAATGGGTGAATGGATAAGCAGTTGGTTTGGATCAAGAAATGGGTGGTGCTGGGAGAGAGTCAGGTTGGGGTGAGGAGTTAGTTGGGTTGGGAGGCTAGTCAGTTGGGTTGGGGGCCTGGTGTTGGGAGTCAGGTCAGTTGGGTTAGTAGGGAGGGTACAATTGTCAGGTTGGGTTGGTGGACCGGTGGTGGGAGAGAGATTTGGGCCAGGTCAGGTTGCGGGGGCATAGTGGGAGAGAGAGCCGGGGTGGGGGGTTTGGGCGTAGTTGGATAAGAGGGGTGTAGTCGGGTCTGGTCATGGCCAGGGGAGTGGGCAGTGATTGGAGGGTTGGTTGTGATGTTCAGTTCAGTTATCCTGGTTAATTTCTGAGTTAGACCAAATAATAGCCATTGTAACATTTCTAGGGTAATTGTGCAATTAAGTCCCACATATCTGGCCCAAGTCTCAGATACTGAGCTCAGGGTTAGAGACACTCGCGGAGGGTCCCAGGCAGCGGGAGTCAGCCAACTGGAAATTTTAACTTCCTGGTGCAATTTCAGTGTGTTTGTGTGTGTGTGTTTGTGTGTGTATTTGAGTGTTTGTGTTTGTGTATGTGTGATTGTTTGTGTGTGTTTGTGTGTGTGTTTGTGTGTGTGTGTGTGTGTGTGTGTTTGTCTGTGTTTGTGTTTGTCTGTGTTTGTTTGTGTGTTTGTGTGTGTGTGTGTTCGTGTGTTTGTGTCTGTGTGTTTGTGTGTGTGTTTGTGTGTGTGTGTTCGTGTGTTTGTGTCTGTGTGTTTGTGTGTGTGTTTGTGTATGTGCACACGCATGTGGCTTCCACCAGGTTCTGACACACATCTCCCAGCTTCAGTTCCAATTTCAATGATATGGACACTGGACAATTTGGGCCAGAATATTTCTATAAAAATTATTCTTTATACCTTTCAAGCAGTGAACATATCATTTAGCCAATCAAAATACAGGATATTTATTTCTCCAGCTGCACCATTTCTGTGGAAAATAGCTGAGTGACAATGGAACAACGTGAGCAAGCTCACGTGTGAACTTTGTCACAGGGAAAGGGGTTAATGATCCATTGGAGTTGAAGCCAGATTTAATCAGACTGTCTGAAATGCCCAAGTCATTCTCGACTGCTGTGTTACATTGGTTACATATTGACTTTTATCCTCTTTGACAGGGCATGCCATGAAAGGACATATCCCTTCATGATTAATGACCTTCACAGATAAAACACTACCTTTTTACTAATTTTTCACTGACACTTGTTAATACATTTTTGGAGGAGTACAAATCCTTAAAACAACACCAAAGATGGACAAACAGGCTGTTGGCACTTTCTACAGACATTACAACATCTTTTTCTCCTATCTACTTTCTTGCTATAATAAGGGAGGAATGTTGGCTGTTAAGCGATTACCTTGGTCAAAACTATTTTTCCCACGTTGAATTTTCTCCATATTTCTCTGACTGGAAAAATTCCATAACTTTTCTTCCTTTGATTTTTCACTTTGCTTTGCCAATTAAAATTGTATTTGTCAGTGAATCAAAAAAAAACACATTTTTCTTTAGGCTAATAGGTTTAAAACATATTCCTGATAGAATGTAAAGATGCTAGCTTACATCCAGTGAACTAACATCCATGTTTCTATATGTTGGATATAGAAACATAACAGGGCTGAATGTGTGAGGGCCAGGTGCACTCTGGGATAAGTTCATGGCGGTGGGTGGGTTGTGGGGGTGGTGGTTTGGAGTTAGGAAGAGATTTTCCTGTTTTCCTTGTGAATCCCAAGCACCCCTGTTACTAGAGACCACAGCTAGGGGTTCCCTCCTGCCATCATATACTGGTGAAACTTGCCAATTCCCCTCGGTGGGGTGGTTCCATATGCTCTAGAGCATGCTGGGCATCTTTCCTATTGAAAAGGGGGTCTGAGGGGGTCGTCTGAAAGAGGTCCTTAAAGTAATGGAAAGGTCCAATAGGGGAGATGTTTCCACTTGTGGAGGAATCCAAAACTGGAAGCCATCAATATAAGATAGTCACTGATAAATCCAATAGGGAATTCAGGAGAAACTTCTTTACCCAGAGAGTGGTACGAAGATGGAACTAACTAACACAAAATTTTTTAAAATTATTCATTCATGGGATGTGGGTGTCACTGGGAAAGCCAGTATTTGCTGCCAATCCCTAATTGCCTGTAAGAACCAACCACATTACTGTGGGTCCAAGGTCACTTGTAGTCACCAGACCAGGTAAAGGCAGTAGTTTTCCTAACCGGAAGGACATTAGGTGAACCAGGTAGGTTTGGAATGACAATCAATGGTAATTTCATGGCTCAGCCTTTTCAGTTCCAGATCTTTAATCAATGGAATTGAAACCCCACCAGTTACCATGGTGGGATTTGAACCTGTGCTCCCAGAGCATCAGCCTGGCCAGCTGGTTTTACTAATCCAATGGCATTGCCACTATAGCACCATCTCACCTCGTGTAGTTGAGGTGGGTAGCAGAGAAGCATTTAAGGGGAAGATAAATAAACACGCAAGGGAGAACGGGACAGAAGAATCTTGCTGAAAAAAGCAACATGTTGTCAAAGCTAATTTTCATCTTGCTTTCATCAGGACAGACGCAAGACAAAAAGCTTTGGCAGCATGTCGCTTTTTTCAGCAACACTCGAGCTCTGAACTACCAGATGACTATTTGGATAGAAGAACATGCTGATGGGGTGAGATGAAGGGGGTTGGAGCATAAACACTGGCACACCAACATGAAACTATTGGCTTGAATGGTCTGCTTCTGTGATGCACACTCAATGCAATTGGACGTAGGAAACATCCGTGAACTCCCCTCCAGCTTCTCTCTTGTACGATGGGGACGCACTTATCAGGTGCGGCCCACAACTGCTGTTTGGTACATCAGACTTGATTGCTTATCAGTGTCAGCTATGGCTCAATGGTTAGCGCTATCATTTCTGAGTTAGAAAGCTATTGTTGCTTCAAATCAATAATGACTTTACGAATTTACCGGCTGAAAACTCCAGACTGAATTTTAAAGGGACTGGGGCAACATACCAGGGAATTGGAACCATAGATTCAAAATGGCCGAACATTTGCATCATTGTATATGACAAATTCCAAAGCCAATAAGTGGAGCCAAACTGTCTAGAAAAGCCCAGCAGAGGTAATTACCTTGACGGAGTGTGAATGGGGCCATTTCCTAACCCATTCATAGAACTTTCCAGACAATCACCTGGATGGGGGGGCTACACATTAGATATAATCACCTCAGACAATGAATTAATGCTGAGAAAGGAATTCACCCAGCCGTATAATAAGCAAGTTGAAACCAGCCATTTGGAATATACTGCCCATGATCATATCTGGATAACTGGGCAGTTGATGAAAGAGAGGGTCACATGACAAGCCAGCTAACTCTTTATTGTGTTTTAAGGAATTATTTTCCTCCAGACCAGAGACATAAGCATAACAGACACTGAAGTGGCAATACCCGTATGTGGCCTCCCTCTCTCCCCCCATCCATCTTGCCAGCTCGATCCCTGTCTACTGTTTGACTATCCATATGCCACAATTTTATGTCTTGGGTAAATTAGTTTGTTGGCCAACCGCACTCTAACTGCACACCTTCCTATGTTCTCATCAATTGCTGCTTGCAATCAGTAACAGGCAGAGACTGATGTAAGACTAAACAGTGATGGTTTATTGAGACATATGGCAGAGCACCAGATCATACGTGCTCACTCAGAAGCCTCCAGAACTAGACTTACAGTTTCCAGTTGCCCACGGTGTACAGTGATTCGTCAGTGCTGTCACATGATTAGTACACCTGCATTCTCTTAAAGGGACAGGGAACCTCACTTTACCACACACAGGCAGAGAATTTTTAAAACATCAACTCAGAGCTTGCTGTCTCTAGAAGAAAAGATACACAGGCAGTCAACATCTTCAAATCATCTTGACACCTAATCCTGAGCTAGCCTGGAACCATCCAAGTCATCAATCTATAAGACCCTTATATATTTAACTTTTGTTGGACTTAAAAAGCATGTTTAATCTATCCTTCCACTGTGTAACTCATTAGTGTGTGTATGTGTGTGTGTTTGTTTGTTTTTATATATTTTTTAGATTGGGTTAAGTACAATGACCACTATTCTCTTTCCCTCCCAAAACAAAACTCAAGAAAACCTGCTCGTTTGTATCTTTACAGTCACAACATATAAACAGTTAAACATTCACTGAATTTACAAGCACATCCTTTTTTAAAAAAAATTGTAGCAGTCAAATGAGGAGTGTGAGAAGAGAGGCACCATTATACCCCTCTTCACCTGATCATAACAATTATAAACTCAAGACCCACTTCAGAGCAGGGTTCATACTCCAGCGCAATGCTGAAGGAGTGCTGTACTGCCAGAAGAGCTGTCTTTAGGATGAAATGCTAAACCAAGCTCTGTCTGTTCCCTGAGGTGAATATTAAAGATCCCATGGCACACAACTCCATTTGAAAGAAGAGCAGTAGAGTTATTCCTGGTGTCCTGGCCAATATTTATCCCTCAATCAAGATCACAAAAACAGATTGTCTGCTTATTATCATATTTGTGGGAGCTTGCTGCCATGTTTTCTGCATTACAACAGTAAAGCACTTTGAAACATCCTGCGGTTGTGAAAGGTGCTATAGAAATGCAGGACTTTCTTTGACCATTCGTGCTGTTGCTCATTCGACCCTTGCCCCCCACCCCCCCCGCTCTCTCCTGTGGCAATGGCCTTAAGAAAAAGCTGCACCCCAACAGGACCCATACCATTGGCATCGTTTCTATTGGCATCAGGTCTGCAGGATATATTTGTGTCCTGACCAATTTTTGGTCCATTAGAGTTACATCAGAGGTCTGTACAGGAAGACCTGTAGGATCTTTGGACACAACATTCTGTATCATTTACAGATTCAGAGATAAAACGTAATCCCACAGCTTTCACTGTGAATTTTGCTCACCTCAGCTGAAGTACCACCTGATAATCTACATTTCTATTAAACAGAAACTCCCTTAACCACCACAATGTATCAGAAAATATATGGATCTCTTCCGTTATGTACAATACAGTCTGATATTAAATGTGGCCAAACCACTGTTTTAGAGGAAACTACATTTACCTTCATGTTAAAAGGTTACTGGACCTTGTCTCCTGAATTTCTCCATGTAATATTTCTGTTCATTCCAACATACAAAGTGCATGATTCCCTCATCTGAGTTCTGAGACAGTGGGTGTGTACTGAAATTAGATTTGAACTGCATCCAGAATGTTAAAGTGTATGAGATTTCTTTTTAATCCCCAATCCCTTTGACTGAAAGCAGTAGCTTCATCCATTACACAATCTGTCTGAGGGAGAGAAAGGATATTTAGTTGCTGTTGGTTCATCAATCAGGACTATTTAGGTAAAGGGTTATTTATCATCATTGACTAGCTGGTGGCTTTTAAATGGGTGATCTTATAGCTGATAGCAAACTGGCCGAAGCCTTCTTTCATAAGAAATGATGGCATAAAGCAGCATGTGTCATCCCCGAGTGAAGAACAAGTGAAGGTCAAGTTGCGGAGTAATTCCTCCTGCTTCAGCAAAGCACATTCCCTATCATCAGCAGGACCTCATCAACGATTAGAAATAGAGTATTGCAAAAGGCAGTGTGAGAGACAGGAAAATAAAACAGTATTGGTGTCACCCCAGTTCGCATCTTCATGGAATCATAGAACAATGCAGCACAGAAGGAGGCCATTCAGCCCATTGTGCTTCTGTTAGCTCTATGCACTTAATCTCTTTCCCTACAGCTCTGCAAATTTTCCACCTTCCAGTGTTTATTTTTTCATTCTTTCATGGGACGTGGGCATCACTGGCAAGGCCAACGTTTATTGCCCATCCTTAATTGCTACAACTAAGTGGTTTGCTGGGCAATTTCAGAAGGCAGTTAAGTACCACATTGTTGTCTGTCTAGGAATCACAAGTGGGGTCAGACCAGGTAGGGACGTTAGATTTCCTTCCCTAAAGGGGCATTAGCGAACCCGGAGTTCTGGCTATGATCGATGACAGTTTCATGGTCGCCATCACTGTGACTAGATTTCGCTTCCAGGGCCAGAGTTTTAGGGCCCCATCGCGGTGCGTCTCTGCCCGGCAGATGCGGCGAGCCATTTAAATCTCCGTTCAGTTTGGCGGGACCGTAATATCCCACCGGGCGGGTGGGGCCAGAAAATCCTGGCCCAGGTTTATTTTTAAAATGAGTTAATTGAATTTAAATTCCCCCAGCTACCATCATAGGATTTGAACCCACATCCCCAAAGCACTAAAGCTTACTCATGACATTACGACTCTGCCACCATCCTATTTATCAAGCTAGCTTCTTCATTTTCTGCAGCACTTCACAAACCAGTGACTAATTTGTTAGATGACTCATTTGCTTCTTGTTGGTTTTCTAGAATTTTCTCCCGAAGCTAATGGGCTAACTACTGAAAACTGTTCCTGCCTGAAGCAAAACACTAGAGATTGACGCTGGGCCAAAAATGTCAATCCGGCTTTGGATTGTGACGTCTGAAATGCTCACATCTCCTTCGCCTGTGGGACGGGACTATAGTGGACACAAATCTATTTAGATAACTGTTTTCTCATGCAGCATTCCAGCACTGAGAAATATGAGTTGGCATTTTTAGACTCCTCTTCACAAACTTTGCCACTGATCGCAAAGTTACTTGACATTTCACTAACTGCCTGAAATTAATCCTCAAGGAAATAAAATGTGCATCTGACCTTGATAAAGGCAAGTCATTGCAGGAGTGAAGAACTGTGTTAAGTTGCAAACATACAACATAAAGAAAAGTCTAGAAAGAATGAATGGTGGATTGAAACAAACAAAACACATGTATCTTAATAGGCCTCTGAGAAGTGTTTCCAGTTGCTTTATGCGCAGTAAATTACTTTGAATTACAGTATCTGCTGTCATGTAAGTAAACTCCACAGTCATTTTTTTTACAAACTATATCTCATAAACAGCAAAGACCCTAATCTGTTTTCAGTGGTATTGTTTTACTTGTGAATGTTGGTAAGAAAAATTTCCCGCTCCTTGTCAGTACCATGGGATCTTAAACATTCGTCTACTGGAAGTGGTCTGTCTCATTTCGTCCAGAAGGACCGCACTCTGAACATTCAGCAGTTGATGCTGCACTGACGTGTCAGCCAAGTTTATGTGCTAAAGTCTTCATCCTGTGTCCCCAACCTTCTGACACAGAGGCAAGAGTTCTGCCAGCTGGATCACATTGACACACTGGAGATAGAAGACAAATGTCTCACTGGTGTTTTGCAACCTGATGTGTGTTTTCCAGTTCTTCAAAATGCAACCTTATTCTTTCTCTGCCTTATTGGCCAATGGCACTCTTCATCTGAGCCAATTGTCTTCTTCACCCTCCGTTGTCAAAATTCTGCAAGAAAACGATCACGTCTTGCGATGGGATCATTCCATAATCACAGGAATTGATTATGATTTAATTTTAACAGTGGTCCTGTTCTTATTTCTAAATAATTGAATATCTATACATTCGATCCCACACCACACAATCACCAGCCTGTTCGATTTGCTTCCAGGGATGAAGGATTACAGTGACGTGGCTGTGACTGGAGAAGTTGTTTTCTTTTCCCTCAGAGCAAAGGAGGTAAGAGGAGATTTGATAGACATGTTTAAAATTATGAAGGAGTTGGTGGGAGAAACTGTTTCCAGTGGCTGAAGGGTCAGTAAACAAAGGGAACAGATTTACGGCAATTGGCAAAAGAATGAAAGGTGACATGGGGGAAAGCTTTTTAAAGCAGCGAGCGATTAGAATTTGGAATGCATTGCCTGATATGATGGTGGATACAGAGTCAGCTGTTGTTTTCAAGAGACAATTGAGTAAATACTTAAAGGAGATAAAAAATTGCAGTGATAGAGGGAAAAAATGGGGCATGGGGACAACTAGGTAGCTCCTGAAAAAAGAGTGGAAACAGTCTCAATGGCCCAAATATCGTCCTTCCATGTGGAAGTATTTAATGATTCTATGAAATAGTTTTATCTGATCTTCACCTCCCTCCTTCTGAACTTCATATCAAGCCCTTATTATCATTCTCAGCTTCTTGTTAAATAGCTTTTTATTGTTCAATTTGTTGATGTTCATAAGAATTTTAAATATCTTAATAATATCCCTTCTCAGTGTTTCTCTTTAGTGCAAATGAACTCAGATTCTGTTTGATCATCTGTATCACCACTTGCTTGTCCCTACAACCCCCCCAACTTCTCTCCCGCCACCCCAGCCCCTCCCCCCTTCCCCCCACCCCCCGCGCCCCCCCCATCCCCCCGACCTTAAACCAGCTTATATTTCACCCCTCTCCTAACTTCACTCAGTTCTGCCGAAGGGTCATGAGGACTCGAAACGTCAACTCTTTTCTTCTCTGCCGATGCTGCTAGACCTGCTGAGTTTTTCCAGGTAATTTTGTTTTTGTTCTGTAGTCTTACCTTATGGTTCTGGTGTTAGAAGCCAGATATAAGATGCCGGATTTGAATTTATTGGCCGCAGCAGTGGACCCACTCACTGACTGGAAAGCTGATGGCCATTTTCAGAAGCTCTAAGGACAGGTCAAATCCTGTCCTCCAAAAGCTGCTGGCCTCATTGGATGGCTTGTAACTCTCCAGACCCCGCAACTCCGTTAGGAGTGGTGACTACTACTGGTACTGCAGGAGGTCCAGAGCAACATCCATGGAGGAGGCTCCGGAATTAAGGTGAGTTAGGTCAGGCTCACCAGGCCACTCTGGCAGGCCCCAGAAAGGGGGGAGGGGCTGTTTGTAAGGCCAGGAGAGAGACTTTCAGTTGGAGCGGCGCTTGCTGCCTGCTGGGCCCTCTGTGGGCCACAGGGTGCCTGATCAGGAGGCACCCCACCCATCCCCAACACAAGTCCGCAGGGAGGCCCCAGCTTTTCTGCCCCAGGTGTCAGATGAGTAGCAGTTTGCTGCACTTTTTACGGGTGCCAAGAATTCCTTGTGTAAAATGGTGACCAAAACTGGGCAAAGACAGGGATGAAAGATTGCACTGTACAATTTCAGCAACCTGTCATCTGCCCAAAATCTCTGCCAGTTGGAGCTTCTAAGTAACCTCAGGATGTGCTGATGGGAGATTGCTACCCTGCAGAGAGTACCTGGTTGGTGGAATAGGTCAGGTAAACAGTCGGCTGAGCCAGCCATGGCCAACATCTCAGGGAGGCCCAGTGATATCCGTTATTGTACCGTGATGGTTCTTGCAAAGTAGATGAGGATGAACTGTTCCCATTGGTGGCAGGGTCGAGTACCAGAGTACACTGATTGCCAAAAGAACAAAAGCTAACATGTAGAAAACCATTTTTATGCAGTAGGTGGTTAGAATCTGGATTTATTTTTTATTCTTACATGGGATGTTGGTGTCACTGACAAAGCCAGCAATTGCTGCCCAGCCCAAATTTCCCTTTGAGGGCAGTTAATAGTCATCACATTGCTGTAGGTCCAGAGTCACATTAGGTCAGACCAGGTAAGGACATCAGATTTCCTTCCCTAAGGGACATTAGTGAACCAGATGGGTTTTTACAACAATCAACAATGGCCACTATTACTGAGGCTAGCTTACATTCCAGATTTTTTTGATTAATTACTTGAACTTATTAATTGAATATAAACTGCACTAGATGCTGTAGTAGGATTTGAACCCACATTCCAAAGCATTGGTCTGGGTCGCTGGATAATTAGTCTAGTGACATTTGCACCACACCACTATCGCCCACTACCTGAGAGTGTGGCGGAGACAGTTTCAGTCATGACATGAAAAGGTTATTGGATAATTAACTGAAGAGGAAAAATCTGCAGGGCTACTGTGAAAAGGCAAGGGTGGGACCAGGTGAGTTGCATTTGCAGAGAGCTGGCATAGACATGATGGGCCAAAAGCCTTCCTTCTGTGTTGTAACCATTCTATGATTCAAAACTAAAGCCTTTGTTACAAGAAATCAGTGCTCCACTGCAACAGCCTAAAGTACATAATGAGGCTTTCATTGTGACATGACATTTCATGATTTGTATTCCCACTGCTGGAGGACTAATGAAATGTAAACAGTTGGGGGAACAAGGTGTCACGGCACACCACAGCTCCAGTGTGTTTTTCCAGAAAGCTGTTTGATTGCATTTGGATGTGAGGTACACCTGCATTCCCCAGATAAACGGTGTCACAGTCTCCAGTCAATGGACAAATAGTAGATAGCCTTGCAATGTGAGAAATCAGAGAGCCAGTCACCGGAGGTTTCTCCCATTCCTAGACCTCTTCCAAACTAGCTGTAGACTGGCAATGTCAGAGCTTGGGGAAGGTGCAGCAGGGGAGCATAAGACTTGAGCAGCGGGATGACAGATTCTACAAAGAAATAAAACCAAAGGAAAAAGAAACCTATAGAAATGCTGAAGCAATGTTATTGTGCAGTTACAGGTCTTGACAATTTTTCACGTCAGTAATATATCCTTTTTATGCTGGTCCTTTGCTTATTAACAACAGTTTTACTAACCTCTTCTCTGATGTTAAATAGATGGGGAGGCTTAGTCCCAGTGCTTCAGGAGTATGAAACCTAGGAGGAACAAAGTTAAGCCAAAGAGTCTGCCAAAGATATGAGTCAAGGAGCACAATCAATGTATCTGGTACCTTTTGAACCTAGTGCTGTAACGGGAGTGCAAACGTAGAGTTTAATATTGTAGCCTGCCTGTTAAAATATCTAAAGCCAGGGCATATTACAGGGAAAGAACATTCCCTATGCAGACAGTAAAGTCAAATAACTGACATAAAGAGAAAATGTTCTAGGAAGACTTTCAAACAGGGTTATCTGGTAAGCACCCGAATTCAGAAGTATTGTTAGTACAAGTTTGGCATGTGAGCAAATTACAATGTGTATATCAGCTATAATTATAGGTGGGGCAAGGAAGAGCAAGGCAATCTCATTGCATTGTCTTTCCCTTTAAGTCTATTATTTATTGTTCCTCACTGCCTCACTGGAATGTGACACTGTTGTGGGCCTCGTTCCATTTGATTGGGAAAAGGAAAACGTGAAAAATCAATGGGAGAGGGGGGAGTAATCAGCAATCGTGGAAAAAGAAAGCTCGTTCTGTACAAAGGAAGGAAAGAATAAGTGGCCACAGAAGGACGGAAAACAGAACAATCCCACGGTGAAGAATGGTGTGAGGTACAGCGAGGAGCATGAGCTTCAGCCTGACACTGAATTAGTTCTCAACAGCTCAAAAGAACTAAGGGACAGGATAAAACTCTTTTCTTTCTAGAGTTGAGGGATTTAGAGGAGCGCAAACTCTTAAATCAGACCAGGAACAGAGTGATTGAGTTTATTCCACACTAGTTTGGAGCCATTACATAGTAGGATAAACTGTGGTAAGTCTAGATGTATGACAGTACTGTCGCTGCAAGGTGTTGGTGTTATATCCGACCACCCCAAAAAATACCAATAATCACTAAACTGAAAGAGGCAAATAATGTTTCTTTGTCACTGAAATAAAGTGAGGGTGCTTAAGTTCTTCCAAATGATGACTTCTGATTATGTGCAGAGTCAAGGCAGGTCAGACAGCTCAATAGAAAAAGATGAACTGGGCAGTTACCTAACCTTTGGCCCAGTGAAGTCTCTCTGAAGTTCTGGCAATTAAAAACATTTCACCTCCCATGGCTCAGCTCCAGACCCCTCAAAACTTGTCCACCCTCTATAAGTCAGGAGTTTGATGGAATACTCTCCACTTTCCTGGGCAAGTGCACTTCCAAAAACATTCAAAAAGCTTGACACCATCCAGGACAAAAGCAACCTGCTTGATTGGCACCTCATCCACCATCTTAAACATTCATTCCCTCCAGCGCCGACATACAAGAGCAGCAATATCGACTGTCTACTACATGGACTGCAGCAATTCACCAAGGTTCCTTCGACAGCACCTTCCAAACCCACGACCTCTACCACCTGGAAGGACAAGAGCAGCCGGGGCATGGGAACAGCACTATTTCCAAGTTGCCCTCCAAGCCACGCACCATCCTGATTCAGAACTATATTGCCGTTCCATCACTGTTGCTGGGTCAGGATCCTGAGTCTCCCTTCCCAACATCACTGTGAGTGTACCGACACCACATGGACTGCAGTGGTTCAATAAGGCGGCTCACCACCATCTTCTCGAGGACAAGCAATAATGGTCAATAAATCCTGGTATTGCCAGCGATGCCCACATCCCATGAATGAGTTAAGAAAAAGGAACCATTACTCTGTAGAGTAAGCCTGAAACAATTAATGCAGAAATTAAACTGTTGCCTTAATTGAGAAGGCATATGCCTTTCTACTAATATCACATGGTTGGTGAAATTTAACACAGATAAGTGCGAGGTGATACATTTTGTTAAGAAGAATGAGGTGAGGCAATATAAAAGAAATGGCACAGTTTTAAAGGGGGTGCAATAACAGAGAGACCTGGGCTATAAATGCACAAATCTTTGGAAGTGGAAGGACAAGTTGGGAGGCCTGTTTTAAAAAAGCCTATTGTGAATATCTAATTCATGTGTTTTAGAGTATAGATTTTGGTATGGTAGAAAATGGCACAAATGCAATTAAAGCAAGCTTGGAGCCTATTACACCTCAAAGGTTGGATCCATGTTGCCTTAAGAGGTGAACAGTTAGAAAGTTAAGATCCTTAAGATGTTGGGCTTTAGAGATTTTCAGAATACCTCAAGAAATAGCAGTTCAAAAAGTGACCGATATTTGTTTAATAAAGTCAGAGTATAAGAGATAGAGCTATAGAACAGCAGGTGGATTTACCCTGTCAAAGAGCTGGAGACATGATGTCTGCAAAGCTTGCAAGAACATTGGCCGTCCAGAGAGATGTTTTTATTGGGAGTTAGAGCTAACTTACTTTAAAAGCTTTCAGTAAACCCTGAAAGGTTGCAAAATCTATTTACTTCAGCAGATCAAAGAAGAAATTGTAAATGAGTTACAATTATCTTCAAGGCCAGTTTGAGGGTGGCCCAGAGCGGGCGACGTCATCGTGGAGATGGGTGGAGCTTAGAAAGGTTCTCTGGTTTCATTCTACTGGGTTGTTTGCTGAGAGCGTTTTTAGTTGCAGTTTGAACCTGATGCAGCTTGCAACTCACTGAGTGAAGTTAGCCACAATAAATAACTGTTAAATAGAACTGTAAGCAGAGCAAAGATGGAGCATCATCATTGACATGTGGAATGCGGGTGAGGCTTAATCCAAGCTTGAATCTTGTGAGGTGACTGGAGCTTGAGGACTGCTTATTTGGAAGCCAGTGGGAGAATCTACAATGGGCCTCACAGTGTATTTTGCAAGAGAAAGCAATCAGCTGGATTAGCTTGAAAGCATTGAGAAGTATCTAACCAAAATAAGGCCTCAGGCATCCAAGAGCTGGTAAATGAAAACTGGAGAATAGCTGGAGCCGAGGAAAATTCTCCAGAGGGCTATGGCATATTCATGGGTGGTTCCTACAGAGATAAATAACTTTAAGATTGACGTGCCTTAGAAAAGAATTCTTGGGGGGCATAAGTAGTAAACCTGAGTGCATAGCATGTGGTTATGATGTTGATGTTAATTGGCTATAATGTGAACTTGATCGTATTTGCTTTGTATGATAAAGTGAAATCTAGTGGGGTAATTCTATTGGTTAAAAATATGTATTTGGATTTCTTTAACAGTCCCTAACCAGGTCATAACAAAATAGAACCCTTGGCTTTACTTGAGGCAGAAAGCACAGAAACAAAGCTATGCTAAACTTTTCAATAGCACTGATTAGGGTTCAGCTTCAATTGTGGGCATCGCATTTTAGGAAAGATGTCTAAGCCTTAGAGATGATGCATAGGAGATTTATTAGAATGTAGCAGGGATGAAGGAGTTCTGTTATATGGATAGATTGCAGAAGCTGGGGTTGTTCTCCTTTGAGCAGGGAAGATTAAGAGGGGATTTGATAAAGGCGTTCAAAATCAAGAAATGTTTCAACAGAGTAAATAAGGAAGAACTGTTTCCAGTGACAGAGAAGTTGATAACCAAAGGACACAGATTTCAGGTGATTGGCAAAGTGCCAGAGATGACATGAGAAAACATTTTTTTCTTCACACAATGAATTGTGATCTGGAATGCAGTGTCTGAAAGGATGACGGAAGCAAATTTTATAGTAATATTCAAAAAGGAACTGGATAAGCACTTGAAGGAAAATAATTTACAGAGGTGATGGGGAAAGAGCAAGGGAGTGGAACCAATGTTCCGTCTCAATTTTCTTTGCTGCCCGTGTCCTTTTTTTTAATGTGCAATACCTTCAAATAATTTATCCGTGATGTCTTACAGGACACAACTTGCAAGAATTCTGCGTGGTACCTTCCATATTGTAGTCCTGCTGTGCATGTGTGCAGTTTAGCAGGAACATTGAGTACGATTCATTGGATAGCTCTTCTAAAGAACCAGCACAGGCATGATGGGCAAAACCTGTGAAAGAAGTAAAGACTTGCATTTATTTATATCACACTTTTCATGGCCACTGAATGTCTCAAAGTGCTTTACAGTCACTGAAGTACTTTTTGAAGTGTAGTCGCCGTCATAATGTAGGAAATACAGCATTTAATTTGCACTCAGCAAACTCCCACAAACAGAAATGCGATAACAAGCAGATAATCTGATTTTGTAATGTTGATTGAGGGATAAATATTGACTAGGAAACACTCCCCAGTTTTTTTTTTTAACCAGAATAGTGCTAGGGCATCTTTTGTATACAGACTTTGCCTCAACTTAGCATCTCATCTCAAAAACAGCACCTCTGATAGTGCAGCACACCCTGTACAGCACTGCACAGGATAAAGTTTTGTGCTCAAGCTCTGGAGTGGGATTTTAACCCAGGACCTTGCGGTTCAGAGCATGTATGCTACCAACTGAACCACAGCTGACATTGAAACAGGCTGAATCATTCGCTATTTCTATCATCACAAGCTTTAACAAGCAGCATAAAAATAAACATGGAAATAGCTGCTGTGTTGTTGTATAAGGAGCAAAATACTAATTTTGCCAAATATGTCTTATAATCTTCAAAGCTGAAAATTACTGATATGCCAAATTAAGTTAAACCCATCAATGGCTGTCATATTGTAATGCTCAAATTGTACTACTTGTGATGTTTGCTTTGGCAATCAGGTTTACCTGGCCCACATAAACGTATGAAGTGGTTGGTTGGATTACATCAAATTGTCCCCTGATCACTTCTTTATGTTTCTGAGCTGAATTCAGAATTGAGACGTACATCATTCGCTGGTCAACTGCCTTCCTGCTGATGGTTGAACGGGTGTATTTAAGTTGGTTCACGTAGAATGGCTCTGAGCTAATTAGGCATGCTAATAAAACTGCTAAGGTTTCTACTATGTCATAGTCATGAACCAAAAAAATATTTGATGGCACCCCCCTTTCAGAAATTCACTGGGCAAAGAGGCTCGATTACAAGCCTTTAGCAAGCTACCATTCTGCCCAGATGAGGTGTTCCAGCCAATCGTGACCACCATGCTGATCATGTGCTATGGCTGCTAACTTCCCATTCAATCTTTTCCCCCTTCCCTTCCCTCCCTTGCCCCTGAAGGTGGTGATTCATGCTTGGATATAGTTCTCACATAAGAACAGGAATAGGACATTGAGCTCCTTGAACCTGTTTTACATTCAGATGGGAAAGAAAAATTCCAAGGGGAGGATCCGCGATCCCTGGTTAACTGCAAAAGTTAAAGATAGCGTCAAACTTAAAAGGAAAAGCATGTAGTTGTGCAAAGAGGGTGGCAGGTGGAAGATTGAATCCTCGGGTCTTAAAAGAAGTGGCTAGTGAGATAGTTGATGCACTGGTTTCAATTTTCCAAAATTTTGGGATTTGGGGAAGGTTCCATTAGATTGGAAAATAGCTAATGTAACTCCTTTATTCATAAAGAGAGGGAGACAGAGAACAGGAAACTATAGGCCAGTTAGTTTAACATCTATCATTGGGAACATTTTAGAAGCCATTATTAAAGACGTTATATCTGGGCACTTCAATAAATTCAAGGTAATCAGGCAGAGTCAACATGGTTTTGTGAAAGGGAAATCAAGTTTAACCAGTTTATTGGAGATCTTTGAAGTAGTAATATGTGCTGTGGATGAAGGGGAACTAGTGGATATAATGTACTTGGATTTTCAGAAGGCATTTGATAAGGTGCCTCATTAATGGTTATTGCAGAAAATAAAAGCTCATGGCGTAAGGAGTAACATATTGGCATGGATAGAGGATTGGCTAGCTAACAGGAAACAGAGAGTAGGCATAAATAGTCATTTTCTGGTTGGCAGGATGTGATGAGTGGTGTGCCACAGGGATCAGTGCTGGAGCCTCAACCTTTTACAATTTATGTAAATGACTTGGATGAAGGGACCAATGGTATGTTTGCTAAATTTGCTGATGACGCAAAGAAAGTAATAGGAAAGTAATTTGTGAAGAGGACATATGGAAGCTATGAAAGGATACAGATAGGTTAGGTGAATGGACAAAAACTTGGCATGGAGTATAATGTGGGAAAATGTGAGGTTGACAATATTGGCAGGAAGAGTAAAAAATAAGCATATTACCTAAATAGTGATTGCAGAACTCTGAGATGCAGAGGGATCTGGTTCTAGTGCATGAATTGCAAAAGTTTGGTATGCAGGTGCCACAAGTAGTCAGCAAAGCTAATCGAGTCTTATTGTTTATTGCGAGGGGAATTGAATGCAAGGGTAGGGAGGTTATGCTTCAGTTATGCAGGGCATTGGTGAGACCACATCTGGAGTATTGTGTACAGTATTGGTCTCCTTATTTAAGGAAAATGCCAATGCATTCGAAGCAATTCAGAGACGGTTTACTAGGTTAATATCTGGAATGGGCGGGTTGCCTTATGAGAAAAGGCTGGACAGACTAGTCTTGTATCTACTGGAGTTTAGAAGAGTAAGAGGCAACTTGATTGAAACATATAAAATCGTGAGGGGAGTTGACAGGGTGAATGTGGAAAGGATGTTTCCTCTTCTGGGAGAATCTAGAACTAGGGGTCACTGTTTAATAACAAGGGGTCACCCATTTGAAGACAGAGGTGAGGTTTGTTTTTTCTCTCAGAGGGTTGTGAGACTTTGGAACTCTTCCTCAAACAGTGGTAGAGGCAGAGTCCGTCAATATCTTTAAGGCAGAATTAGATAGATTCTTGATAGGCAAGGGGGTGAAAGGTTATGCTCGTATGTTCAGTGTGATCATGGCTGCTCTTACACCTAACTCTATAAATATCTTAAATAACTTAAAATTTCACAAGGGCTAACGGATCTTGGGTGTTAGGAGAGCTGTTCAATTGCTCAGGTTTGGTGGAAGGGATTTTGTAGACCATCCTCATTGAGCACTTCCTTATATTGCAATGTCCACAGGAACCTTTGTTAATCTTTCACCCATATCTCTATAAGGTAAATTGTAGTACCTCCATATCTGAAAGGAAGTAAAAAGATCATGCCATGGTCTAATCACATGGTGGAACAGACTCAAGGGGTTGAATGGTCTGTTCCTGTTTTTGTCTTCCTCATTCAACAAGGATCAAGCCAAAGCTTTCTTGTTCTGCATAGTTCAGTGCAACTTTACCTGACATATTTACTCTTTATTCATTTGGAAAAGCTATTGACATTCATAATGTTACTGAGCTCCATTGTAAGCAGCTGAGACCTCAAATATTTTGAAGTAAACTATTACTGACAGTATAACATTGCTGATAGAGGCACAAGGTATGTGAAAGTAACTCTGAAGACCAAAATATTCACTGGTGATTGATCACAAAAGTCACCAGTGACAAAATGATGAATGGGTTATGTCTTGTTTAGGTCATCATCAAATTGTTTCCATATTGTGTTGTTGCAACTGTCTGAAAATAGGGCTAATTTTTAAGTGTGTGCTCCCAACATGCTGCTTCTCCTGCTGCACGTATCTATGGGTACATCACGGACACCATCCTCACGTTATCTGTCCAGTTGTTTCAATGCACTCAGAAAATCACCCCCATTCCTCTTTATAGTGTCAAACCATTGCAAAAAGGCCACCAATGGTCAGAATTGAACTGGACCACCAATATGCATTCTGTGGCTACAAGTGCAGTTCAGAGGCTGGGAATTCTGCAGTGAGTAACTCACCTCCTGACTCCCCAAAGCCTGTCCACCATCTCCAAGGCTTATGTCGGGAGTGTGATAGAACATTCCCCACTTGCCTGGATGAGTGCAGCTCCCACAACATTCAAGGAGCTCAACACCGTGCACGACAATATATCCCAAAGCAATGCATCATATCAGCTACAAAGCTCCTTCGACAATACCTTCTAAATCTGCAAAGTCTCTCGAAGGACAAGAGCAGCAGACACATGGGAACACCACTGCCTGAAAGTTCCCCTCCAAGTCACCCACCATCCTGACTTGGATATATACCGGCCGCTCCTTCACTGTCGCTGGGTCAAAATCCTGGAACTCCCTCCCTAACAGCACTACACCTACTGCACCTACACCCCACGGACTGCAGCGGCTCTAGAAGACGGCTCACTGGCACTTTTTCAAGGGAAGTTAGAGGCAGGCAATAGCTGCTGGCATTAACAGCAATGCCCACATTCCATGAACAATTAATTGAAAAAAAAAACAACAAACAGAATTGCTAAAGTCAACGCGATACCCGATACTGTCAAGGGATTGGCTCATGTCGAAACCCCAATGTAGGGCAAGATTTTCTGCCGGACTCCCCGATGCGGGTCCTGCCGCGATGGGGCTGGAAAATCCTGGCCATCGCTCCGTGCCATATGTGCCAATGTTGTCCTGTGACCCTGTTAAACTGCAGCTCATCCGGTGTGTTATTGCATTGCAAATGGTGGGGGGGGTGGGGGGAACCATTTCCGTGGTGATGAATTTGTCTGATAAACGTGGCGAAGGGAAGGGAACAGGCCATATTTCACATGCGCCATGTAGCGTGAACATAGAACAGAATCACAAATCTGAGTCTCGCTCGAAGAAAATGAAAACGCCCAGCCGGCTGAGGTTTTGGTGTTTGAACTGAGAAGTTCGAGCTGAGCCCGAGGCGATCGTCTCAGCTCCAGGCAGGGCCCAGGTTCATCGGGCCTTCAGGTGCTCGAATCAAACTGAGCTGAGCTGGAGATTGAAAGCTGTTTGTTCATCCTTCCTGTCCTCTAAACTATGACAAAGATTGGCGATCCCCATCCATTTTAAACCTGTGCAGATTTTGACAGGCAGAATACAAAAAAAAACCCCACAAAATCCGTTTGATAGGATGCTTTGTGCCTTGTGAACAATATAAACTGACAAATAACTTGTGGATTCAATGAACCTCCATTTCCTTTCAATTTCACTGCTATTTCTTGCAGTTAGTGGAAGAATAGGCTTCAGTAAATGCACTTTTAAACAGTTCTTACTCTGAGCTGAAGTAAAAGAATGTTGCTATTGTGATAAACAATAAACCGTCTTTTCAAAGAAACATCTATTAATAACATTCACAGAACATGCACAAAGTCAGTAATGAAATCCTCCACTTGAACTGCAAGGTCAGGTTTCAAACAAATGGGATTAAAAACCATCAATGCTATATAACACTTCAAACCAGCAATATTTAATTGAAATCAAAACTTGTAAGGAAGTTAGACTTGAATTTCTATAGTTTACACGACCTCAGGGTGTCCCCAAAAGCTCTAAAGCTAATGAAGGACTTCTTGTAGTCACTGTCATGATGTAGGGAATACAGCAGCCAATTTGTGCACAGCAAGCTCCCACAAGTAGCATTGTGATAATGACCAGATGCCCTGTTCTTGTTGTGTTGTTTAAGGGAAAATTTTGACCAGGGTACAATTCTCCAGCTTTGCTGCAAAGTAGTGCCATTGGATCTTTCACTTCCACCCCAGTGGGCAGGTATTTTATCCTCTCATCTGGGGGACACCACCTCGGACAATGCAGCACTCCCTCAGTACTGCACTTAGAGTGTCAGCTTTGATCATTGCACTCAAATCTCTGTAGTGGGACTTAAGCCCACAACTTTCTAACTTAAGAGACAGGAGTGATACCAACTGAGCAACCAAGGGCGCTGAGGCATCTTATTTTGGCAGCTTCTTTTTTATCCATATGTAAAATTTATAGAGAAACGACACTGATTACAACAAACATGAAAACATTATAAAATGGTTTTAATTATTAAACATGTTAACAGAAGAAAAAAATGAACAGAAAATATCTATAAACTTGAACCTAAAACCAAGTTTGACAGCTCAAACTAATAAAAGACAAAAACCTTATCGAAATCAGAAAAGTAAACTAACCTGATGATAGTTCCTCAGAAGAAAAAAAAGTGAGAGGAGGAATCAATGGGATGACCTCTCCGTTTCTCCCAGTTACTGGAATCATCAGACTTACAGTGCGGAAATCCTCCGTTCAGAAGATTCTAGAATCCAGTGCTGGTTGTTGAGCAGGCGTTTTTCAACATAAACCTGAGACTAAATGTTAAATCTGTGTCACTACTTTTCTCTAAGCTTAAGCATAGTCTGCCCATGTTTCCCAAATGTCCTTTAATATTCCTCTTTTTAAAGCCACTACTCAGTTTCCCTTTTAGAGAATTTTTGGACTAGGCTCCAGCAGCAGTTTTTAAGAGAGGATTCCAATTTCTAACCATATAGCCATGTAAAGACATTCTTTTTGCTAACCTCCTCTTTAATTAACTTTTATAATCATCTTAAACCTGTGTCCTTTCATAATACCCCATCAACCCATGGAAGTAATGCGTGATTATTTACTAACCCATCATCATAAAGGAACGGCCAGTTTAGCTTAGACGTTGTCGTACAGAATAATGCCAACGGTGTGGCTTTGATTCCTGTTCCGGCTGAGGTAGACTTGGGATCTGCCTCCTCGTCCTGCTCCTGAGAGCGGAAGGCAATGGCAGACCACCCAGTGACATAACACTGCCAAGGAAACCCCAGATCAGGATAAAGCACCCGCAGACACTGAGCCAAGGGTCTGTCTTTGGACAATGGGCACATGAATGGGCTACTAAGATGGCCTTATCGGCGTGAGTGAAAAAGCTCTAACCTAAGTCTGTCTTAATAATTGTAATCCCTCAGCTCTGCTAAAATCATAGTGAATCTAATAAGTACAAACTGCTGTTGTTGCATTTATGTTGGCTCATTGCTTTTCAGATCTGTAATGGAGCGTCCAGGATTGTACACAATGCTCCAAGCTGTAGAAGAAACATGGTCTTATATAAGTTCAACATATCCTCCTTACTTCTCTATTCTCTTGCTACAAAGATTGCCTTTTTTATGGCTTCTTGTTTTTATTGCACATGGCCATTGGTGAGAGTTAATAACGACATTATCTTCCCACATTCTTAATGTGGTTTGGTATGTGTGCCTCAGGGGGAGGTGAAAAGGGGAAGAATAAAAATAATGTAACACCATAGCATAAAAAATAATTACTTTCCAGGATGTAGTGCAATGCCCCGCTGGAACCTTTACAAGTGAGAAAGATTAAGGTAGGAACGAATCTTTGAACTCAATCTCACTTTGTATCTAAATACCGGGAAACAGGGAGAAAAGCAAGAAATAGGCTGAATCTTGTTTGAGCGTTGAGTGTCCCCACAGCAAGCCTGGTAGGTGGGACAATTACGCAGCAGCCAGGGGGCGGTGGTGGGTCACAGAAAGTTTGGCCTTGAGAACGGGAGGGGTCAAGGTCAGGAGGGGCATAAGGTATCTCAATGGCTATGGGCTCAGGGGGGTGGGGGAGAGCAGGAATGTCCAGATAAATAGCAATAGGGTCCAGGGTAACTGGGGGAGGTTGGAGAGTTACAGGAGAGAGAGGAATGACGAGGCGGTGATTGTGTAGTATGTTGGGGGGGCGGGGGAACTTGGTGGGTAACGGGGGGAGGATAGAAGGTGCCTGACGCTCTGGCAAACCTCACACGCACCATGCTGACGTTGTCAAGGTTGCTGCACAGTTTGTAAAACGTCTCAGGCATCCGATACGGGAGGAGTCTCTCCTCGGGTGGGAGGAGTTAATCCTCTATTTTTTTTGGGCCAAGCAATGGGGTACTCTACTACTGATTATTAGTCCACTCCATGGAAAGCCAGGCTCAGCTGAGTCCTCCTCTTGGGATTCCAACGCCCAATAAAGCAGCACAGCTCCATGGTTAATGGGTCACATTCCAATGAGACCCCATCAAGGTCTGGATCTGCCCCGCATTGTGTGCTGCTTGGCATCTGCTGCTGTCAGAGGCAGGGCTGAAGGGAGGGAGGGAGGGGTGGGGGTCAATGCCTCTAAGGGGCATCGATGGGTGGACAGCAGAAAAGTACTGACTCCAAACCTCCATTCTCCCAGGTAAATGTCCACAGCTGACAAGGGCTCATGTATTTCTATGATGCCAAGGTAATGGTCTCTCTATAGAGCCTCAAGGCTAACAGTGCCTGAGGGAGGGTTCTCGCACATGGCAATCATTAACCCAGTCAATGCACAATGTCTCCATACATAGTAAGTGATTCTATAGGATGACATTATCAGGCTATAATAGGGGAGCAAGTTCCATGCCCTTAAACATCCATGGCCAAGCAGTGCAAGTGAACATTTATTTACAAGCGCCAAAAGCCTATACAATGGTTTCACACCAGTGCCACTTTTGTGCGGAGCTGTGGGCAGGTTGCCTTCTTTTCCTCCCCCAGGTTGGTACCTGGAGTGAAGGCCGGAAAGATTTAATGGATGCCTAAGCAGGCTCCCCTACCTAAACAATGGGCAGAATTGTCCCAGAGTTGTACTAAGTGCGGTAGCAGTTGTGAAAAAAGATGTTTTACCTGCTGGCCGCAATAGTGGGTTTTTGTGCCTTATTATCCACTTCCCATTTCATTAATTATGTGCCAAGGGAAATAGGCTTTCTCGCTGGTGGGCAGCCTCTGAATTGTTCCCCATGCTGTTACCTCACCATTACCTCACCCGGGTGCCATATCTAAACTGTAGCCGCGCACACAGCTCTCAATTCTTGTAGCCCAAGACTGCTCCAGTGAAGACATGGCCCTGAAAACCAAGAAGATTTCAGTGACCCATCACTGGAATGCCTTTCGGAGGCCCAATGTGATGTCCTCAACCCTCACTCTGGCCGCAGGAGGTCCAGAAATCTCACCACTCCAGCTTGGGAGGCGGTGACAGTGGTGGTCAGTGCCAACGCTGCACAGAAGAGGTCGGCCATCCAGTGCAGAAAGAGGATGAATGATCTCATCCATGCTGCCAGGGTAAGGCAACCATCTCATCCCTCTAAACTCACACTCACAAGCCCATCACACATTCACTGGCATCTCACTCACTGCCAGCTCAAGGGACATCACCACACACTCTCTCACACACACACCCTCACATCTCCATCTGGCCTCATCTCCTCTGGAGACTGCCTCCTCAGCCCTCACCATCTTGAGGCCACTTGCACAGATCAACGTGTGCCCCCACACACACCCTGGGATACCCTCCTTCCCCAGTACAGCCCTCGCCCTGCAGCCTCTTCCCTTGCCTGAGGCCACTTCCCCCCCTTCCCCAAGCAAGCCCTAGTCCTGCAGCCGTTGAAATGCCTCCCCTGCTTTACGGCTGGCCTCATTAGTAAAGACCTGGCTGTGAGCCCCCTGAAACATGATGTGTTGTGAAGCCTGGCGCCGATGACTGCGAGTGCTGCCGGAATCAAGATAGGCAAACAAACCTCGAGGTCCCGAGCGAAGTGAAGCTCGCCAGGTGCACGTCGCTTATGTACAGTTGTGAAACATGTCGGCGTACAATCACACCGAGGTGCTCGGGTGATCCAGCGTTGTGGGGGAGGATGATTCTAGTGAGCAGGGCTTATAATGGGATGCTAAAGCATGGAAATTAGATCCTGATGTGCGGTGCCAGGAAATGCGGACCCGCCATTGACGGGTGGAGCAGATGATCACAAACTGGTTTCCCGACTGCGTGAAGCCGATTTTTGCAATCTCCCGATATTTTCTGCTCACACACGCTATGATGTCCACCGCAAAGCGGGTGGGGGGGGGGGCGGGGGGGCAGACGATTCTGCCCAATGTCTCACTCTGTTGGCGCATCTGACAACTGCAGGCTGGAGGCGCCCTCACTGGCCTCCTGGGGGTGGTCCTGTCTCACCTTCTGCGCAGGCTCAGTCCCTGTCCCCCCCTCCGCCCCTGGCTAATTGTGTGACCTTCTCCTTGAAAGAGGTTAGAACTCTAATATCCAGCAGTCTGCCACTGGTCTGGACCTGCTTCATCCTGTTGTGAGCGTCCATACCAGAAAATCGTGACATCAATTCTGTATTTAATTGTGCTCCAAACAGTCTAATACCATTTGCCTGCTCTGTAACTTAGACTGAGTCTTGATCTCAAAACCAGTGCTCATATCCTGCAGACAGACAAAAGGATGAGTGTCATCCCAATGGCTGCATGAGCAGTTTATGAGCATGCATGCCTATGCCAGCTCCTGAAGTGGCTGGCACACATTCGCGCACACGTCCCATCTGCTACTGAGTGCCGCAACCCAAACTCCTGTCTGGCATCCCTGTGCACTCGCACTCTCACACTGCCTGATGTCCTTACAGGAGTCACTTTGAAGTGAGTTTTTTTTTATATTCATTCAAGAGATGTGGGCATCACTGACTAGGTCAGCATTTATTGCCCATCCCTAAGTCCCTTGAGAAGGTGGTGCTGAGCTGGCTTCTTGAACCGCTGCAATCCCTGTCGTGTAGGTACATCCACAGTGCTGTTAGGAAGGCAGTTCCAGGATTTTGGCCCAGCGACAATGAAGGAACGGCGATATATTTCCAAGTCAGGATGGTGGGTGGCTTGGAGGGGAAGTTCCAGGTGGTGGTGTTCCCCTGTGTCTGCTGCCCTTGTCCTTCTAGATGGCAGTAGTCATGGATTTGGAAGGTGCTGTCGAAGGATCCTTGGTGTTCTGCAGAGTTAATGGTGCACTTGCCCTGGGGGAACACTGCAGATCGTTCACTCTCTCCCTGCACTCTAGGCCAGTTCTTTTGTGGGCCCCACAGGTCCTAACCTCCTCTCCAACCTCAGCCCAGGCTGCCTTGGTAAGATGGGAGGGCCGCTGCTGCCAAAACTGGGAAACAGGACCTCTCGCCTTTCCAGGATGTCCTGGAAAAGAGCCTGTGGGGAGGCTGTGTTGAGCCGTGGGGGCCACACGGTGTCTGCTCTGGGACATTCTAGTTCTGCGGAATCTGAAATGACAGCCAGGCTGAGGTTTCCGGCTGGCAATGAATGAATGGCTGCCCAGTGCCCTTTAAATATGGCGCCAGGATATTCAACCCCATGAGGTAAGGGCGGGGACACAAATTGCTGCTCACCCCGCCCCAGGACTCATCATGCTCCTCCACGCATACATATGTAATGAGCTGAACATCAAGAGATGGTAGGGTACCAGCCAGCCTGCCCCCGAGTGGAAATCACTCTCGTTTCTGCAACTACCACCAAGCTCAAACTTCAACACTGGAAGATACTTGCCCATGTCTCTGTTAGAGCCCTAACAATGATAGCTGGGCGGAAACTAATTCACCCTGAGTCAGAGTGAAGAACTCAATCCTTACCTCCATTCAAAAGCAATGGCTTTCAGTTAAGCCATTTCCGGCTGGACAATAACAATATTGGTCAAAACGGCTGGAAATAAAAGGTTCTCATCAGAAGGCCCAGAAAGTGCTGGGCAGTCTGCGGAGAACATAACAAAGCCGCAATAGCTGAATGAAAGGCAGTGTCATCTTTGCCTTTAGGAACAGGAGGCTGTAAAAACTTAAAAAAGCCTCCCAGCCTGATTCCTAAATCCAAGACCACCTCTAACAAAACGGGCCCTCCTGGAACAAAAACCACACGTGCCTCGCTTTGTGACCTGCTGAACATTCATCTCTTTGAAGGAATCCTGTAATAATCTTGATAGCAAACTTCAGCTATTTGAACTAATCTATGCTGCAATTTGAGAGTGGAGAAGACTCTTTTCTTTAATGAGCCTGAAATGCCTGTTCTTCTACAATGAGCCAGACACGTGAACCATGAACTATTCTCTTGTTTATAACCTATAAAAGTGCACTATTCTCACTAACTGTAATTTTCTCTCGAGCATGTGTGTGAAAGCTGAGTAATTAGCATAGCCTTTAGACTTAAGGGGAAATGGTGGTGAAGTGGCAATGTCATGGGGCTAATAGCCCAAAGGCCCAGCTTAATGCACTGGGGTGTGGGTTCAAATCCCACCATGCAATAGAAAGGGGGTGGGGTATAATTTATAAATCTAGTAACAGTGACGATGAAACTATCATTGATTGCCATAAAAACCCACCTGGCTCATGAATGCCCTTAAGGGAAGGAGATCTCCTGGTCTACATGTGACTCCAGACCCACAGCAATGTGGTTAACTGCCCTCTGAAATGGCCTAGTAAGCCACTCAGCTCAAGGGCAATTAGGAGTGGGAAACAAATGCTGGCCTTTCCAGTGACACCCAGATCCCATGAAAGAAAAAAGAAACATCTGGGGGAATGCATGAATAAATAAATAACCCTATTCATTTAAATTCACAAAATCTTGCTGCTGTTATTTAAATTGGCCACATACTCTGTGTGCGAAGAAACACTCAAACATTGCTCTTGAAAAACCACACTGACTATGGGTAGTAAGGGAAAGGGTACAAGGCTTTCAGTTCACTCTCAACCCTGCCTGTAACACTCACAACAGATGCTTTAAATCTTTGGATTTCTATATTCCACTTCTGTGATTCTTTCTGTCTTTATTTTCAGTTCAGCATTCATCTTGAAATGTGGAGTGATTGGGTGGCCCAGAGAACAGGTGGCGGCAGATCACCTGTCTCCTGCCAGATGGTCAATGGTTCAAGTCCTTGGACTGTAATTAACTGTGACTGCTAAAGGCAGCAGGGCCACCAGGCTTGTCAGTCTGACAAGGGGAGAGGGAGGTAAGTCCTGCCCCCATCTACACAGCACTGCAGAGGTGGTCGTCACTGAGTCACATGGGCACAGACCCTGTGTCCAATTACAAGTGGCAGTGTGGGAAATTAAGGTACAAGAAAGAAGAAAACTATGAGCGGCGCGTTGGAAACATAGGAAATTAAAAATAGCATTTTCCGTGGGGATAATTTCCCAGGGGGCGTGTTGAGGAGAATGGTAACATCGCGGTTATATCATTGAGCTAATAACCCAGAGATGCAGATTAAAGATTCTGAGGCAAGAGTTTGAATCCGACTGTGCTATCTGGGGAATTTCAAGATGGTTAATAAGTAAATCCAGAATAAAAAGTTAACAGTAATGCTGACCATGAAGCTATCATTTGTGAAAAAAAAGCGCTTCTGGTTCTATTATTTGGGATGGAAATCTGCCATCCTTATCCACCCTGGCTTATATGAGTTCAGACCCACTGCAATGCGGCTGACTTTTAACTCCCCTCTGAAATGGCCTAGCAAGTCACTTAGTTAAGGGCAATTATGGATGGGTAATAAATGCCAGCCATTGCCAGCGATGACCACATCCTGTGAATGCATTAACATATTGACAAATGAGAAGATAAAATGTGAGTGCTTAAAAAATTATAACCTTTACCAGCACAAGCACTGCACAATATCAAAATATAATTTATCAGTGGAAGCAGATGAATGGGAATATTTATTCTGCCTATTGAAACAGCTTTTTATCTGAAGGATAAACAATCACTTGGGATAATATCTTTAGCTCGGCGAGTGCGCAGCCGATCCGACCGAGTGTAAAGTGACACACGATGATGTTGGGCATGCGCCTTGACATCATCGCGCGACTCGCGCGATATTTCGTTCGGCGGATGAGTGCCGGAGTCAGCAGCGGGCCAGCCGACAGTTAAAAGGCCTATTAAGGCCATTAACAAGTTAATTAAAGGAAATTGTTTGCTGCCCGTCCAACCTTACAGCTGGTGGGCAGGCAAAAAGGCCAAGTGGCCTTTGCACTTTTTTGGAAACCTCATCCATGGGCGGGGTGAGGTTTCCAAAAGCAAATAAAAATCAAATAAAAGCTTTATTTTTTTCATTAATAGCACGTCCCTGCTCATGGGAGAGAGTCACATGAGGGGAAATGTTTCATAACATTTGTAAATTCTTTAAAAAATTTTTTTTCGAAACCAGTTCGTCTCCCAACCACCCCACCGAGCCCGCACACCAAGAGCAAAATACTGCCCTTGATTATCATGCAGTATCTATAACCACTCGTGGATGCTTCAATTTAATTAGCTGAACAAATTATTTGTTGAGCATGGGCTATTTTGACACTTGTGTTTTTAAGGAAGGATCTGACCTAAACTGTTGCAGGTGCTTTATAAATGCATTGAAGAGGGTCTAGTTCCCCACGCACTCAGTTTGTGTATCGGTGATGTTGTTGTGGGTGCTTGCCAAGTACATGGCAGAAATTCCAGGTCAGTCACCTCCTGTTCCCCAGACAATTTGGAGAAGTGCAGGATGGATGTGGGACCTGCACAAGGAGAAGGAAAATCACAGGGAGTGGGATCGACCTCTGTCACTCGTGCAGACGTCCTATTAAAAAGACATTTGAATTTATATACCGCCTTCCACACTCATAGGACATCCTGAAACATTTACAGCTCTTGTGGTGCTTTCGAAGTGTGGTCACTGTTGTAATGTAAGAAACCCGTCAGCCAATTTGCACACAGAAAGCTCACACAAAAAGCAATATGTAATAAGACAATAATCTGTTTCGTAATGATGTTGATTGTGGGTTAAATGTTGGCGAGGCAACCTCCCCTGCTCTTCTTTGAAATAGTATATGAGATCTTTTATATCAACTTGAAAGGGCAGAGGGGGCCTCATTTAACACCTCATCCAAAAACACAGCAGCTCTGACATTGCAGCACCTCCTCGGTACAACACTGGAGTGTCAGCCTTGCTTGTGGTGCTCAAGTCCTGGAGTGAGACATGAACCCACGGACTGGTGACTCAGAGGCTCGAGTGCCACTGGCTGACACTACTGAACAGATGGGCAGCAAAAATCAGCAAAGATTTGTAAATAGTCTACAGGTTCAGCTTGACGGGTTGAGAAAGCGGCCAGATTAAGTGAACAAACAATGCATATGCAAGGTTAGAAAAATTCCCAGTTCTTACATCAATTGTGCAAATGCAGCCTAGGTAGTGACTATATTTTAAATGATCTGTGGGTCATGTATCACTGTCACCAGATAAGAAGCCATCAGAACACTTGAGTCTTAAGTGAAGTAATCACTAAATTGTAGACAGTGGCCAGCTGACCATATTGGTAGGTAACATCATCTGTAATTGAACAGGCATTTTTATTGAAGCATTTAAGTAATTGTATCCTATCCATGAACATTTGCTAACCTGAAAGTGCTTGTGAAACCTTATCTTTGCCCTGGCCATCTGGCCAACCAATCTCCAGAGCTAATGACAATCTGTGAGATGAGACGCGCAGCAAAATATCCATCTCAAATCTGGGGGGACCAAAAGAAAATCAAATCAAATCTCATGAATGATGGGGCTGTCTATACCTATTATTGTCACCAGCAAGACGGCCCAGCTCAGCGTTAATCCACCATCCATTTCATTAGCGTATATCAGTCTCAGGATTTCTAATTGGAACAAGCCAGGTGTTTGCAATGGGAGTGTCTTTCGTTCCCTCAGTGAGCGTTAGGGATTAGCTAAGGAAAAAAAGGGAAGCAAATGTTTCCTGTGAAATCGCTCCTCACAATATTGTGCCCCTTCACCATGCAATAAAACCCCAAGTTCAAAGCATTTTGAAGGTCTTTCTTGTTTTCCGTCATTTTGTTTTTAAGTATTAATGCAGCAAGGACAAAGTGAGGGAAGATGAATGGGGATAAAGTCGGGAAGCGGGAAGTGGATCATGAATAGGAAACACAGCAATGGCCTAATCTATTCGGCCATGCCCATCTGGTCAGCAGTGGCAGCTGGTGGCACTCACACCTCCGGGTCACGGTTTTGTGTGTTCATGTCCCACCCCAGGACTTGAGCACCGCGAGCAAGGCTGACGCTCCGGTGTTGTACCGAGGGGGTGCTGCACTGTCAGTGCTGCTGTGTTTCGGATGAGATGTTAAATGAGGCCCCCTCTGCCCTTTCAAGTAGATATAAAAGATCTCATACACTATTTCAAAGAAGAGCAGGGGAGATTGCCTCGCCAACATTTATCCCACAATCAACATCATTACGAAACAGATTATCATCTTATTACCGTATTGCTTTTTGTGTGAGCTTTCTGTGTGCAAATTGGCTGACGGGTTTCTTACATTACAACAGTGACCACACTTCGAAAGCACCCCAAGAGCTATAAATGCTTTGGGATGTCCTATGAGTGTGGAAGGCGGTATATAAATTCAAATGTCTTTTTAATAGGACGTCTGCATGAGTGACAGAGGTCGATCCCACTCCCTGTGATTTTCCTTCTCCTTGTGCAGGTCCCACATCTATCCTGAACTTCTCTAAACTGTCTGGGGAAACAGGAGTTGACTGACCTGGAATTTCTGCTAGGCGCTTGGCATGCACCCACAAAAACACCACCGATACGCCAAACACTGCTTCAGGCAAATAGGCCACGATGATGGAAGATCAACGTCCTGGGGCTTACATGCTGTAAATCCAAAATTAGACCCTGACCCAACACTGGAGCACAGCAAAATATGAATCCCTGGCAAATGAGCCTCAAGCCACTTTGCTCCAGGGTCAGGTGAGGCCCTAAACTCTAGACTCACACCACATAACCTTATCCTCAATGCAGAGTGTAACACCACTGTAGCCATCCGAGGGTGAATGCATCTCTCTAATAGATCGCAGACTGTCAGCTGGGTGTGGAACTTGCTGCTTCGTGATGTACCGCTAGTGGGTAATTTGCATTGGCATATCAAAGATCTTTCTTAGAAGTGAAATTAATTGCATATACTTCGCTCTTAATTTTGTATTCACATGGTGGACATCACAAAGAGGAAAGTGTGAAGTATGAAACTCTTCAGCAAAAATTCCACACGAAGGTATTTAGATCAAAAGGAATAAGTGGATCAAAGATAGAAAGTTATGCAAAAAAAAAAATTCATTCTAAAGAAGTCATTGAATGACATATGCAGAATGGAATAAGAGGCCTCCAGTGTTTAACCTTCCCAAGCCTGGTGGGAGCCAGATGCAGGGCAGCTGAGGTGAGAGAAATGGTTTGCTTTCCCAGATCCTGCTGCCTCTCTGAGATTTTCACATATTAACCCGTTCTTTTTTGGAACAGGTGAGCAGCTTGCCCCAGTCTGGCAGGATCCTGTTTGAACATGGGGATCAGGGTCCGGTTATGTCATTGGGAGCCAATTTCTATTTTAATTCGAGAGCTGAATGGGGAGGGAGCAGTGACAGCTTCCCCGCCAGACCTAATTTGCCGAGGGCTTGATTGTGGACCAGAGGAGTCCCATAGGGAGCTTCCAGTTTAAACTGTTTACGTTCGGTCTACTTGTGGGTCAGGAGAAGCAGATGTGCCTCCCAAAGGAGCTTTGGATCTCCTTGACTCCAGACTTTGTGCACCCCCCCACCACCCCACCCCCACCCCCCCCATCGCCCCCTCCCCCACTTCCTTTGCCACATGACCCTTGCACTCTTATCGATGACCTTACTAGCAGGTCCCGATCCCTCTGGTCCATGTACATCGCCTCCTGTCTGCAATCTCATGCTTCTGCCCGAGCGCATCAAGCCAGGTTTGGTCAGGAATCAGTTCGGCCTCCCTATCCCCTGGAGTCCCCGGGTGTGTTACCTGCTTTGGAGCTTATATGCCCTGTATCCACCTCCCCTACTCTACTTAGAATCAGGGCACCAAGGGACCCCTCCAATAAACATTAAAATGTATACCTACTAGGAGATAAACAGGGATGAGACAATTTACACAAACCTAGCAGAGCAATGTGCAGATGACCCATAGTGCCCAAATAGTTCAAATTAACTTATTATAGCAAACTAATTAGGCCCGAGCATCCACAGAGTAGAAATCAGAGTTGGATTGCCAGGCCCACTCCTACTTTCTTACCTGAAATCTTTTTCGATCCTATCTCACCTGACCTTCTGGCTCAGGACAGGCGAGATCAGGGCAGTGCAGAGCACCCCCAGGACCTAGTGTCGAGGGCTGTAGATTCGGATATGAGGAGGCCCCGCCCCCTTTTTTGCAGCACTAACTGCAGCAAACCAGGTAAGGTAAAGGTCCGGCCAAGTTAAAGGGTATTTGATGAGTCAGGGAGAAGATAAGGAAGGGTCTAAGGTATGAGAGTACGTGTGGTAATCTGTGGTGCAATACACCTTTAAGAGAATGTGAGCAGTTTGACCACGTGACTGTCAGACCCAATAGCTGTGTAGCCCGGGCTACAGCAGTCTAGAGTAGGGTCTGGTTAGAGTAGAACACATCATGTTAGTGCTCTGTTGTCTGTGTAAATAAATAGTATGTGCTTCAATTCATATTGGTCTTTACGTCTGCTGTATATTGTTATCGACTCACCCGCCAACAGATAAGGGTATAACCTGTTCACGAGCAGAGCGACCCTGCAGTAGAAAATAACAATGATGCAAAACACAACCAGCCAATGGTACCAAGGAAAGTGCGAAAACTCTATTGAAGCGAAAGAGCCCTGTCTTGCAGGCCGATTGTAAGTGCAGCCCTCACCATAGTTGTCGGAGTTATCTCCCTTCAGTATGCCACAGTTTGGCTGCATCGAGCCGTTTGGTCAGACCACTGATGACTGGTCACATTATATTGAACGCCTCATGTTTTTCTTTTTGACCAACGAGATATCGGGGGAGGAGAAGAGGCGAGCGATCCTCTTATCGACATGTGGCAGTAAAACATACGGCCTAATTCCTAGCCTATCGGCACCCAATACTCCAGATTCTAAGAGCTTTGATGAGTCGGTGAATCTTGTGAAAAGCCACTTTCAGCCGAACCCTCGGTAACAACGCAGCGTTTTAAATTCAATTCGAGGTGTCGCATCCCTGGAGCGACAGTCGCTTGCTATGTAGCAGCCTTAAAACAATTGGCAGAGCACTGAGAGTCTGAAATGTCGATTAATGATATGTTAAGAGACCGATTAGTGTGTGGGATTAACGAAGACGCCATTCAAAAAAGGTTGTTGTCGGAAACGAATTTAGGCTTCAGCAAGGCGCTGGAGTTGGCGCTCGCAATGGAGACGCAGTCAGGGATTCAGGAGAAATCAAGGGGGCACAAAATGGCACCATCCTTCACATCGGGAGGGAGGCAGCAGTTAGAAATGGCGCGGAAGCACAGGGCTCCGCAGAAAGGTGGGAAACAGCCGCCATTAACAGACCAGCAAAAAGCAATGACTTAACGGCTAAGACCCACATTAATAATGGCAGAATGTGAACCGGACAACCTGCAAACGAATGACAATTTAAAAGAACAGAGTGTTTCTACTGCCATCGCTATGGACACATTATGTAATATTGCAAAGAGAGATTGAGGCGAAATTTCAAACAAAAAGGCAGAAATCATGAAATTTATATAATGGAGGAACCAGAAGAAACAGAGTCAGATATTTAGTTGCTACACAATTTAAAAATGGGCAAAACAGAGCCAGTCTATGTGACAGTAGAAGTCAATGGAAAACCAAACCGAATGGAGGTGGATACAGGTGCATCCACGACAGTTATAGGGGAACACACGTTTAAGTATCTGAATGGAGGAGGCCACTCACTAAAGATGGTAAACTCAGATGCTAGATTAAAGATATATAGTGGTACACGAGTAAGAGGTATATGCAAGGTTCCAGTACATATGGAAGCCAGTCTGTAAATGTACCCCTCATGGTGATAGCAGGCAGAGGACCGAGTCTCCTCGGAAGAAACTGGTTAGGAGAGATCAATCTTGAGAGATTACTGAGATCTCAATCAGAAGCAGGAAATGTCACTCTTTGGAAACAGGAGCATGTAAAGACTCAACAAAAAGAACTCGTGGAGCTGATGCTTCAGGACAGAGTTCGAGTTGAAGTCAGTAACCTCCAAAATGAAAAAGAAAATCTGTTGAAGGACTTTTGCATACTGTAAGATTCCCTCAGATCCCAATTTGTACCACTAAAAAGGTATGAGGAAGAACAGGAAGAATTCCGCATGTCTCTGGCCAAGATGAAGAATAAATTAGCCGAGAAAGCACAACAATACTTAATTCTCCAGGAAACAACTAACAAGTATAAGAAGGAAATGGGAGAACTGAAGAACCAGCTATGTGGAAGCCAAGAAGCCTTAAAAATAAAGACCCCTGAGTTTTCAAAGGAGCTGACAGATGAGGAAAAGCTGGAAGACTCAACCACTGAGTTTACTCAAGTTGAGCTCATACCTGAGCCTAGTCTGGCCAATAGGGAAGTTGAAGAGGAAGCCGAGATTAAAGTCAGCGCTGCCAAGAAGAAAACCCATCAGAAGAAGACATGTAGGAAGAGAAAGCAAAATTACTAACAAGGCCCTGCATATTTTTTTTTTCTTCACTCAACAGGAAGCTGATCATTTTGTATTGCATTTAGCTTTGCCCAACATCCTAATTCTCAGAACCTACCTGACAGTTGCCTTTCATATTGTTGAACTTGGAGGGGAGGGGCAGCAGGAGTGCATGCGATGGGACCCGAAAGAGGATGTAAACATTCCCGTTGGAGTCTACACCACATGTAGAAGGAACTCCACTTGCTTTGGAAGTACCTGCAGAACCCGTTGAGCCTGACAGAGTCGAAGAGGCAAACTTACAGGTTCCTGCTGGGGAGGCGAGTGAACAGGTAACTCCTGAGAGGGGGGCCTCAGATAAACCAACCAAAGCCATAGAACTACAACAGTCGATACGTTTGAAAAAGCCTCCGGAGGGACTGAGTTTGTAAATAGTTTATTTTTGTAAGTAGTTAATATATTGTAAAATGTGCTTTCAAGTAAAGGGGGAGGGATGTGGTAATCTGAGCTGTAATACACCTTTAAGAGAATGTGAGCTGTAAGACCCAATAGCTGTGTAGCATGAGCTACAATGTTAAGAGTTAATCTAGAGTAGGGTCTGACTGGAGAAGCAGACATCATGTTAGTGCTCTATTGTTTGTGTAATTAAATAGCATATGCTTCATTTCATATTGGTCTCTGCTTCTGCCGTATATTGTAATCGACTCACCTGCCGACAGGTAAGCGTGCAACTGGTTCGAGAGCAAAGCAACCCTGCAGTCTGCTTTGGAGGGTGAGGGGGGGTTGAATTTGGAAGGGGTTAGGATTGTAGTTGGGGAGAGATTTTTGGGGGTTGTTGGCTCCAGGCCTCAGTGTGGGGGGGCAGTTGGGGTCAGGTCTTAGGTGGGTAGTTGGGTCGGGCCTTGGGTGGGGGGTTGGGTCAGGCCTCAGGGTGGGGAGTCTGACCTTGCGGGGGAGAGTCAGATCAGGCCTCGGGGGGTGGCAGGGGTGGGTGGGGGTTGTTGAGTTGGGCCCCGTGGGGTGTTGGGTTGGGCCTCGATGGTGGGGGTTGGGTGTTGGTGGCTCGGGTTGGGTCGGACCTCAGGGAGGGAGAGTCAGGCCATGCCCCGGGGGAGGTGGATCACTTTAGGTTGGGCCTTGGGGGTGGGGTGGGGTGGGGCGGGGGTGAGAGTTGGGAGTCAGGTCTTGGGGGGGATGAGTCCCCATGAGGTGGATGAGTTCCCTGGGGCTGAGGGAATCCTGCGGGGGTGGGGGGTGGTGGTGTGGGGGCGGGGTGGTTGGAGGAGTCTCGTGGGGGGGGTAGTCAGGGAAGTATTGTGGGGGGGTAGTCAGGGAATGGAGAGAGACCCCTGGAGCTTTAGGGGGGTGGAATGAGTTCTGTGGGGTGGCCGGTGTGGGTCTGTATACGTTTGAGGACTCTGGGTCTATACTGGATGGAGTTTAGAAGGATGAGGGGGGGATCTGACTGAAAGGCCTGGATAGAGTGGACTTGGGGAAGATTCTTCCATTAGTAGGAGAGACTAGGACCCGAGGGCACAGCCTCAGAGTAAAGGGAAGACCTTTTAGAACAGAGATGAGGAGAAACTTCTTTAGCCAGAGAGTGGTGAATCTATGGAATTCATTGCCACAGAAGGCTATGGAGGCCAGGTCATTGAGTGTATTTAAGACTGAGATAGATAGGTTCTTTATTGGTAAGGGGATCAAAGGTTACGGGGAAAAGGCGGGAGAATGGGGTTGAGAAACTTATCAGCCATGATTGAATGGCGGAGCAGACTCGATGGGCCGATTGGCCTAATTTCTGCTCCTATGTCTTATGGTCTTATGGTAGAATAGTTACCCAGAATTTAGAATTGGCTTTAATTTTTCTAACTTTTTCTGAGTAACTATTGACGTAACAAAGTCAGAACCATCTGAAGTTTGTGATTTAAATCATATTTTCGGATGGTTCCCAGTACAGGGCAATTGCCCAGGGAAAGTTTGCATTTCTGGGCAATTGTCATGTAATCCTTACTTGGGAACTTCTGGGGGGGGAGGGGATTCCCCAGCACATCTTTGAGGTACCCCCTCCCCCACCACACACCCCAGTTACACTGCCCTGGGGCTCATTAAGTTACAGCCCATTAAATTATATCATGGCGAAAGACAGGATATCGAGGTGTAGGTTTCACAACCCAGAAAATGGATGGTTCTGTATCTGTTTCACAGCACAGGGCTGGTGTCAAAACATCCAGTATTGAGGGCCGTGTGCACACATTCTACGCCAGATGTGCGTACCCGCCATATTGGTCTCGGCATCAAACAGGGTCCAGGCCTGAAACAGACCCAAAGCCCTTTAGACATGGAAATGGGAGCCTGTTAAGTTTCCTTTACCAAATTGGCTTGCCTCGAATGCGAGCAGCTGCCAGTCGGTGAAACCGAGTCTCCAAGTGGCCTGTCCTGCACTAGGAACAAACCGAAAAGCCAAGGGTCATTTGGAAAGTAATTGAAACGCTAACAAAACTTCACCACCTCCCTGAATGCTTGCTTAGCTCAACGGATATAATGGTGTCTTTATACATTGTAACGTTCCACGCCCTCTTCCCGCCCACAGACAATGTGCTGATGTGGACAATGTGGTTTTTCAGAGAGGAGAAAAACAACGCGTTGGAAAACAACAATAGAACAACAACCCATTCAGTTTTAAAAGCCAATTTTGAGAGTGGCAGTAAAAGACATGTTGAACGCAATAATTATGATTATGCATTTAATCTGTGACAAAAATAGTGTTTCTTCACTAAAGGAAAACCTGAACGAGAGAAAGGCGAACACTGCACAGGCTTCTTTTGAATGAATCACGAATATTACAAAACACCAACCAATAGGCAAGGAAGAGATCTGAGGCCAGATAACTGGATTAATCAGTGTTTGAAAACCTGCAGAAACTTCAGAGTAGCCACATAAACTCCAATCAGGAGAACCCCAACGAAAATTCAACCCCAAATTTTGGATCTTAGAGCACAGAAGAAAACCATTCGGCCCATCATGCCTGTGCCAGCTCTTTGGTAGAGTTGTCCAATCAGTCCCACTCCTCTGAAAATTTGACAAATGATACACAATATATGACAACTATTAATCAAAATCCATGGCTTGGCTGTTGATAATGAGAGTATTAATCTCTTCCAGGGCATGGTTTGGTACCCATGGGAGGTTTGGTTGACACCTGTAGCATTGTATGATGAATGTTGTGTAGTGTTAGGGACAGATTGACTGAAGGGGGAATGACTGAGGTTTAACAAGGAGAAAACGTACTTGGTGAAAGAGTAGGAGGAACAATAGTGGGGAGAGTGCTATTGGCTTTAGGGGCAATTGTCCAGGTTAATTGCCCAGAGCATGGGGCTGAAGTGGGGAGGGTGGAGAGGAAGTTTGTGCCCATGAAGGTTGCTTAGGTCAAATATTGGGTGGAAGGAGGGAGGGAAATGGGTCCCCACCTTGACATCTGACCCCACAAATCTGACACTGACACTGGGGGTGGGGTTGGTGTGGGGAAGAACCAGGCGCCAGTCATTTAGTGGTTAAAAAGTAATGATTTCGGTGTTAGAAGGCACAGCAACATAAAGGTGAAAGTGAGAGTCAGAGCAAGGCAGATAAAGACTGACAAATAAAGACTGACAGAGTGTCGCGCAGAAGTGCAACTGGCAAATAAGGTTTCAGGGAAAGCAAACTTCCAGTGAGTTTGATCAACAATTTGACCATGTATAAGGCAGTCGGGTGGGAGGAATGATAAAGCAGAAAGAATAAAAGAGTGAGGAGGTAGTCAGAAAGCCTTAAGAAGCACAAACATGAGCCTTGCAATTGGAACTGACTGCTCTAATCCTGTGGGTCGAAATAAACCTGCTTTCAGTGATATTCGACACCTCTTGAACATTTTCCAAATATTCCATCTACATACAATACCAAAACTCTGCACCATAAGTAATATTATGATTCAGAATAAATGCAATGCTTGTACAGTTTCTCTTGTCCCTTCATTGATATGACACATATCTAGTTAGAGTAAATACCTGCATTTATAAATAAAGGTTTTCCTTGTGCTTCGCTGCAACAATGAATGAAAGAAAGGCTTGCATTTATATCGCGCTTTTCACGACCACCAGCCTTCTCAAAGCGCTTTACAGCCAATGACGTGTTTTTGTTTGAAGTGTAAGTCACTGTTGTAATGTAGGAAATGCGACAGCCAATTGAACTCAGCAAATTCCCGCAAACAGCAATATGCTAAATAACCAAGCAATCTGTTACTTTGTGGTAGAAGCAAAAAACTGCGGATGCTGGAAATCCAAAACAAAAACAGAAACGGAAATACCTGGAAAAACTCAGCAGGCCTGGCAGCATCGGTGGAGGAGAGCACAGTTGACGTTTCGAGTCCTCATGACCCTTCAACAGAACTAAGTAAAAATAGGAAAGGGGTGAAATATAAGTTGGTTTAAGGGGGGTGGGGGTTTGTTGGGACAAGCAGCCAGTGATAGGTGGAGATAACAAGGCAAAAGAGAGATACGGAAATCCTGACGGAGAGTAGAACATAACTTCTTCAAGGTAGGCATTTCTTGGAGAGAAGTGGCAGTAAATTAAACACAGAGATAAAAGTAAAAAACTGTGGATGCTGGAAATCCAAAACAAAAACAGAAACAGAAATACCTGGAAAAACTCAGGTCTTTTTGCCTTGTTATCTCCACCTATTACTGGCTGCTTGTCCCAACAAACACCACCGCCCCCCTTAAACCAGCTTATATTTCACCCCTTTCCTATTTTTACTTAGTTCTGTTGAAGGGTCATGAGGACTCGAAACGCCAACTGTACTCTTCTCCACCGATGCTGCCAGACCTGCTGAGTTTTTCCAGGTATTTCTGTTTCTGTTTTTGTTATTTTGTGGTGTTGACTGAGGGATTGGTCAGGATAACTGGCGATAACTCCCCTGCTCTTCTTCAACATAATGCCATGGGATCTTTCCTACCCACCTGAGCAGCTTGATGAAGCCTCAGTTTAATGTATCATTTGAAAGATAGCAGCTCCACCAGCGCAAACACACCCGCGGTACCGCGCCGGACCATCAGCATTGATTTTTGTGCTCGAGCCCGTGGAGAGGAACTGGAACCTAGACCCTTGTGGTTTAACGGCAAAAATGCCTCCAGCCAAGCCACGCCTGACACTGTGCCACAACAGCGTGTGATTCTGCAGCACAATTTTTGAAAAGTTCCGAAAGATTGCTCTTTTTTGGGAACGTTCCTGTGTATTTATTCAGAATCTCCGCCTCAACCAAAGGGTGCAAGTTTGGAATGCTCGAGCTATCCAATGAAGTAAGCCTGACAGTGGGGGCGGAGGGGTTAAAACACAATCAACTTCCATCAAATCCGTGCATCCAAACGGAAATGAGTGCAATATTACATTTGCTACTGCAGAACGTTAAATCAACGATAAACAGGTCACCCCACTATCAAACAGAAGTAGTGAATGTGTGGTGATGGCAGACTGGCACTAAAGAGTCAACATCAGCCGTGTCTTTGTTACTGTTGTGATCTCAGCAGTTGTTTTGGTTAGTTAGTTCACTTCCTGGATAATTAATGGTCACATGCTTGCTGAGAAACTCTGTCTATCACTGAAAACAGGTTTATTTCGGCCCAAAGGATTAGGACAGTCAGTTTGGCAACACAATGACAAAAGGAAGATTTTTGCCTTTTGTCTCAAAAAACAGCGTATTTCGGGAAGCCCGTGTAAAGAGTAAAATGATTTCAAGGCAAAATTGTGATGGATGGTGTAATGCATTGGCAATACAAAGGCAAGATAAATTTCAGAACAGAACCAACGTTTAGCCCACACAACAAAATTCAAATCTCATACACATTATACTCCCTGAGTTATTTTGGGAGGATTTCAGATCATCTGTGAGGTTACCAAGTCTTCGAATTGCAGGATAAAATGAAAATAAAAGAAGGACTCGCATTTAGGACCTTTCATGACCACCAGACGTCTCTAAGTGCTTTACAGCCAAGGAGGTACTTATGAAGTGAAGTCACTATTGTAATTTAGGAAACAATTTGCACACAGAAAGCTCCCACAAACAGCAATGTGATAATGACCAGACAATCTGTTTTTGTGACATTGATTGAAGGATAACTATTGACCGGCACATCAGAGAAAACTTCCCTGCTCTTCTTTAAAATAGTACCATGGGATCTTTTAGGTCCAGCTGCGAGGGCAACAGGGCCTCAAGTTTAACATGTCACCTGAAAGGCGGCACTCGCTCAATATTGCACTGGAATGTCAGTCTTTATTTTTGTGCTCATGTCCTGGCGTGGGGCTTGAACTCAAATCATTCCAACTCAAGAGGCACCCGCGCTTCTGATTAATTGGAAGAAACAATGGAGTGGTGTAGTCAGAGGATTTTCTTCTCACATTTAGAGCTGATTCCTGGGATGAGGGGGTCGTACTATGAGGGGAGATTGAGTAGACTTGACCCTTATACCTTGTAATTTATATAGAGAGGCGATTTCATTGAAACATACGAGATCCCAATGCAGCAGCTGATGGGAGCTTAAATTCAGTTAATAAAATCTGGAATATAAATCTAGTCACAGGAATGGTGACCATGAAACTATCATCGATTGTCGGAGAAACCCATCTAGTTCACTAATGCACTTTAGGGAAGGAAATCTGCCATCTAACCTGGGTTGGCCTATGCGTGACTCCAGACCCACAGCGTTGTGTGTTGACTTTTAACTGCCCTCTGAAATGGCCTAGCAAGCCACTTAGTTCAAGGGCAATAAGGGATGGGCAACAAATGCTGGCCTTGCCAGCGACACCCACATCTCATGAAAGAATAAAGACAAATAATTCTTAAGGGGTTTGACGGGGTAGACACTGAGAAAACGTTTTACCTTAGATAAAAGCAAAAAACTGTGGATGCTGGAAATCCAAAACAAAAACAGAAACAGAAATACCTGGAAAAACTCAGCAGGTCTGGCAGCATCGGCGGAGGAGAGCACAGCTGACGTTTCGAGTCCTCATGACCCTTCATCAGTTCTGTTGAAAGGTCATGAGGACTCGAAACGTCAACTGTGCTCTCCTCCGCCGATGCTGCCAGACCTGCTGAGTTTTTCCAAATGTTTTACCTTGACTGGCAAGTTTAGAAACAGGGTCACCATCTCAGAATAAGGGGATGAGGAAAAATCTCTTCACTCAAAGAGTTGTGAATCTTTGGGATTCTCTAGCTAGAGGATTATGAGTGCTCAGCCATTGAGTATATTAGACAAAAATTGATAGATTTTTGGGTCCCAAGGAATCAGGGGACATAGGGATAATGCAAGAAGTTGAAGTTGACGTAGATGATCAGCCATGATCTTATTGAATGGCGGAGCAGGCTTGAAGGGACAAATGGTCTACTCCCACTCCTATTTCCTATGTTCTTATGAGCTGCGAGTCAGCAAGCTTAATCTAAAGTCCTTTAAAATAGATGAATTAAGTTTTTTGCATACAAAGGCCAAAAGACCAGGTTTTTGGGAGGGTGGGATGGTGAGTTGGGGGGAGGGAGAATAGACTTCTCAGATTATGGCCAGGAGAACTGTTTAGCAAGTTGGTTCATTTTTGCTCTTGTGTTCTCAAGAACATTTCTCAACAGCCATGATTTTTGTCTGCTCTGAGTCTGAAAGTGATATATGGCAGAAGGAGACAATGGAAATAAAAGTGTAAAAATGGAAGATGGTTAAAACACCAGTGACACAAGTGTATGCACGAATATTCAGCAAACACACACACACATACATACGCACGCACGCACACACACATACACACACACACTGCAAATGACATTGCAGGTGAATCACTTAACATTTGAAAAGAGAGACAAAATTAATTGGGCAGAGTAGTAAGCTGATTGAAGATTACCTCGGTGTGTAGTGTGCTGCATTAATTGGCCACAAATGACTGAAAATTCCATATCAAAGGCTTCAGACTATGTTACCTATCCACAAAAGACAACAAACTGCTGTGTCATATTATTCCAATGAGGTTTCCTACTATTTTCCTAATGAGGTGCCTAATCACCAATTCGTGAATGAAGATCTCAGTTATCAGATTTTTCTAAACATTTCCTTTATTGAGTTTAGAAGATTCTCCACAGCAAGGAACAGATTAATGGAGATGCATTGCTGTTTACTACAAACTGGCAAAATTAACAACAGAGGACAAGTAATCAACTCGTTACACTATTTAAAGCTAATTTTTGTGTGTGTGGATGGGCAGTTGTAACTATCCTGGTTTCAAAATCTTACAGCATCACAACAAAAGGGTCTATTGTGTCTTTAAACTGTGAAAAGTAACTAGACTGTCAGCGCAGTGTTTGATATTCATGCAGCTACATACAGTTCCACTGTTAGTTTTTCTATTAAGCAGAATCTCCTCAGCCCAGTTTGTACCAGTGAACTCACAGGCATCTACTTCATCAATTCTCATAGTGTGTTCTTACATGAGGGAATGAAAGACAGGATGGGAATCAGTGATTGTGAAAGGGACCATTCCCAATATCCATGGAATAATCTTTTCTTTTGGAAGGAGTTTGGCTTGGTAAATTTGAGCTAATGGAATCTTTAGGGTTTTACGTGTTGACTCTGTAGACATATAAAATTACACTTACCTGCAGTAGGAAAACAAGTGGACTGATACAATTCACCAAATAATGAGTGCTCATGCACAATAGTTACTGGTAATATGGTTAAAGCCGGAGGTCTTGTGGTGTAGTGGGCAGCATACTGATCTTTGAGCCCATAACTCAGGGTTCAAGTCCCACTCCAGAACCTGATGGCCATGGAAGGCGTGTTCATAATGTGCCGCAATCCTTCCAATATGCCGATGACAGGTGGTAAGAGCAGGAGAGTCTCCTGTTCAGCCAGAACCTGCAGAAGTCAATGGCAAACCAGTACAGTGCCTTGCAAAGCATAGCCATGGACCAACACATGGAAGTCTATGGTCACCAACATCCTCTTAAGGCATTGTACCTGAAGAGATAGACTGTAGGAGAAATTAGTGACTTACAGATAACCATTAGAGCAATGACTGCTTAGTAATATCCAGGATGATGGTCAGTTCTGAGTCTCCAGGACCATCTTATCAAGTTATACATAAAGAGTTAATACAAAACCATATTTATTTGAATGATCATATATTTATATGCATAGAAACTCATTATTGAAGCTCTTCAAAAATAATTAGGTATATCTCAGCATTTTGGCTACATATTGTTCAGTGATGCTGTAACAATTTTATAACACCATGGCCTGAATTTTCATCACTGAGATGACTAGCAGGAATTGGGAAAAGTCCCAGTTTGACCAGCCCACATCGGGAAAAAGTGCCAAGTGTATATAATGAGGCTTGGCTGAGAACCCAGACATCCATTTTTCTTGTTGAAACAGCTGTGCCCCAGGGAAAACATTGCTTGACTGACAGCTCTGGCTCTTGGATACATGCTGTCAATTTCACAATGTATATTTTGACAATCTTAATTGGTCTGAAGGGCTTGTGGTTTCTGTTATTCATACATTAAAGGTTTTGGATGATTGACAGCTTTATTGCCTTGTAGTGAAATGACATTTTTTAACATAGTGGAAAGTAATGAATGAATTAGTGACTTTTTATAAAGCTTTTTTTAAACACATCCTATTGTCACTAAAGGGTTCATTGACCCTTACAGTGCTTAGTGAGTGATTGGGCATGGAAATGCCATAGCTTGGAATAGGGGGCATGAGGGACCATAGGGGATGGATGGGGAGCCTTACCTTGGCATAGGGCGCATGAGAAGGACCTGTTGAACTCACATATTAAAAGGTTTCCTCATGCAAACTAGGGGTCATGAATCCACTGAGGGGCCATGAACCACGACTCTTCAAATGCTTGGCCCGACTCCATGAAAATTGCGGGCTAGTTCAGGTCAAAAGCACGCACCCTGCACTCCTGACCCGGCAGACTCCAGTGCAGGGATAGGCATGTCATAGTTCTCTGCAATTTTCATGGAGTTGGGCCAGGCAAAGGTACTCCCAAAGATGCAACTGCCTGGTCCTGGGGTCGACCCACTCACCATTTTTAAAGCACTCTTGCGTCATCCCAAATCGGTGAAAATTCAGCCAATACTTCCCCAGAATTATGACCTCACTCCTTTAAAATAAACCATATTACAAGTTGTTAACTATAATTTTCAATATGATAAAATTAAGAATAAATGCTTCCAGGAAGCAATTAAAGCATACCTGCATTTTCTTATAGCTGTGCTGCCTAACCAAATTTCTAGGTCAAGTGTAAAACTTTGGGGTTCCTGTCAAGTTTAGTTACAATGAACTAACAGTCTATAATGGACAATAGCAGTTAAGAAACTGTTGTCTATATGCCAGTGGATAATGTTTTTAACCTTTCTATTCATGGTTGATATTAATATCTAAGGCCGGGATTTTCTTGCCCTGTCCTGGGGGACCCACCGTGGGAGATCCGGCGGCCCAGCCAGAAGTCCATTTACTTTTGGCGGGACAGGACATTCCCGGTGGCGGGAGGGGCCCGAAAGTCCCGCCCTAAGTCTTCTTGATACACCCTTTAAAAAATAAATTGGAGCTCATTGACAGTCAAACAAATAGTAATAATTCTGTAATTATCACATCACTTTCAACAATATGACTGAACAATTACTGCATGCAAACACCTGCAGTAATTTTAGCACCGTAAGATTAAACTATAGGGTGCAAAATATTTAAAACATAATTTTACATAAAATTAAACTTATACTCTTCAATCCTGCTTGCCTCTTTCTTTTCATCTATTCCTTAACCTAATTAATTATTTTAACTTTACTTTTACTTCTGTTCCATCTAATCTATTTTTCCTTTGAAAGTAACCTTAAAACATTGTCCTCCCTTGTTGTCGCCGACTACCCTTGCTTCAGCTATCCATTCTGTAGTTTTGATGAAATCCAAATATTGATCTACGACTGGCTAAAACCATATCCAAAGGCTACTTTTCACCCAATTGAAGGCCACCAATACATTAGGGATACAGCAAGATCAATACTTTATGGAAAGTTATACAGTGTCTTTCACAGCTTCAGACCACCCTAAAATGCTTCAGAACTAATGAAGCACTTTGAGGGCTAATTGTAATGTTGGAACCATGGCAGCCAATTTGCAATGTAAGGTTCCACAAATAGCATTGAGAAACATGACCCAGATAATCTGTTTTTTGTTGACGGTTAAACATTGGCTCAACATTGGGAGAACTCCCCTGCTCTTCTACAAATTAGCCATAGGATTTTTGACATTCAGATGAGAGGGCAGGTCATGGTTCATGCTTAAAAGCGGGAACAGCAGTGTTCAGGAATTGAAAGCAATTACATGAGTTGACTCACCTTCAGTGCACTAAGGGTTAAAGGAGTCAGTTTTTGTGCCAGGCGGGGAGTGAAGGGGGGAGGGGGGGGTGGTTAGCTCATTAGTATGAATGTTCCCCCAAGTTTATTTCTGTCTGATTATTTGATATCAAAGATCATTGCTCATAATTTCTTTCTATTTCCCTTAGATCATTATTCCTCCGAATTGGGAAATTCAGCCTGCAGAATCCTCTACCGAGATCATCCTTGTTCAAACTGCCAGAAGGGTGGGCACAGTACAAGAAGGAAATCATTTGGCAGCCTTGTTGTGTACTGTCTTTCACAGTCTCCTCATCCCTCTGCATCGCTGGAGGAGGCTTGAGTACAGATTTTGGATTTCACTCCAATTGTCCAGAGTCCCAGCCATAATAACTCTAATTGATTCTTCATAACTGCTAAGTTCCTACCATGGGCTTTGTCAAGAATCATAGGTTCTTCTCTCAGTGAAAATGTACACGTCCACATCTCTTTTCATGAATACCTCATCTGTGTTGGGATTATATAAGCAATCACAGCACATCACAAATTTGAATGAAATCTGCACTACATCGGCATATTTATCTCTGTACTTTATGCTAGAAACAGCAATGTTATTAAAGATATATTTATTGATGTTCTTTTCCTGACAAGTTCTTTACCAATTCTATTTTCTCATCAGTCATTTCGATGGTGACAGCCTCTGAATTCACCAATGTATTACTGCATATTCCCTTTTTGATAAGCTGTCCCATTCTATACCACACATCATTCTCCCACATGCTACTGTAAAATGCAATGGACCACAAATTTTTCTATCATCCATCTTACTTTAGTTTTAAGCTGTCATTCACTGCATTACTGCTGCTGTAAATGATGGGCTTTGCCATCTCCCCTAATTACCTTGCACCTCATCATAAACTTCAATCTCTCTGGGTCAAAAGTGGTCAGATGCTAACAATGTGACAGCCTGCTGTACCAACACAACTCGCTTTCTTATTACTGTTATGGCTCCCTTTCGAGTTCAGAAATGATTCACTTGGAGACCATGCACAATGTCAGGAGGATTTAGTTTCCTAACCACAACACACGTGCTCACAGAATGTTTTCTGCCATATTTTTTTTACTTATGGGTAGGTTTGTTTTCAACTCATGAAGGATCAAAATCACAGAAAGGGGTGCAGGTAACTGAATTTTAGCAGATGTTTGTGCCAGTTTGCTGCACACTAAATTGGTGCCACATCTCCGCCGTAACAACAGTGACCACGCTTCAAAAGTGCTTCCTTGGCTGTAAAGAGCTTTGAGGCATCTGGTGGCCATGAAGGGTGCTATATAAATGCAAATGTACCTTTTTTATGGTTAAAGGGGTTGGCAAAAAAAAAAATAAAAACAAAAACAGCTTCTATTTATACAGTGCCTTTAACATGATAAAACCAATGAGCTTTGAGGAGCATTATGAAGCAAAATTGGACATTGTAGGATCCTGGTCACTAGTTTAGTCGGACTAATGGATCCGGGTTACATGCTTGTTTCAGGATGGTTGAGTTGGTATAATGGACAGAGTAGATCAGCAGACAGTTCTTGTGTAGAACACATTCTATTTATTTACAAAGGAACTCAGCAGTTACACTTGTGTGTTTACAACTCAAACCCTGTCTCTACATTACAGACTCTAACTCTAGACTACTCATTACTGACTACTAAGGTAGCCCACTCTACTCTGCTATTGGATACTAAGATCATGTGATCTTCCATTGTAACATTCTTCTTAAAGTTATATTACACCTCAGATTTCCACAGTCACCAAGCGACACAAAGAGATATTAGTGCAGATGGCAAAAAGCTTGGTCAAAAATGTTTTAACAAAGCTTTCTGTAGAAAAGCCCTGACTGATATCAGATGTTTTTCCTGATCTGTGTAGTAGCTCAGTTACAACACATTTCTTCTGCTTAGTTGCTTACCTTTCTTCTCTTGCTGCTGTAACTGCTGCTAGAACTTTTTCAAAGTGAAGAATGGGTGTTAGCCTACATTTATCCAAGTTGATTATGGTCAACTTCATCTCTGTAAATATCTGGTGAGAAATGATTTTGTTTCAGGAAGTAGTACTCGACAACCAACTTATCCAGATCAGAACTAATAAAATAATTAACAGCACGAATGATTTTGCCAGCAGGGCTCCAAAACAAAGCAGACAGAAACTCATTGCACAGTACAGAACAGAAGGAGGCCATTTGGCCCATCATATCTACACTGGTTCTTTTGAAGAGCACTCCTGTCACTCTCACTTCCCTGATCTTTCCCCATATTTTTCTCCTTTAAATATTGATTCAATTCTCGTTTCAAGTTACCATTGAATTGATTTCCACCACCCCTTCAGGCAGTGCAGTTCAAATCTAGCCATTTGTTGAGTAAATAGGCTTTGCCTCATTTTGCCTCTGGTTCTTCAGCCAATTAACTTAAATCTGAGCACTCTGGTTGTTCAGTTTTAATCACTGCACTATTAGTGGCCCTGCCTTCAACTACCAAAGCCTGAAGATCTAGAATTCCTTCCTTAAATCTCTCAGCCTCCTTATCCCCTCTTCATTTTTTAAAACGGTCCTTAAAACCTACATTTTGACCAAGCATTTGGCCATCTGCACTAATATCTCTTCATGTAGCTTGGTGTTCAATTTTGCTTCATTACACCCTTGTGAAGCACATTGGGATGTCTCATTATGTTAAAGTCACTATATTATAAGTACAAGCAGTTTCTGTTGTTGTTGTTTTTGCCGACCCTTTATCCATTCAAAAAAAACAAAGACTTGCATTTATATAGCACCCTTCATGACCACTGGATGGCTCAAAGCACTTTACAGCCAATGAAGCACTTTTGAAGTGTAGTCACTGTTGTAATGCAGGACCAATTCGTGCACAACAAGCTCCCACAAACATCAATGTGGTGAATCTATTTTTATGATGTTGATTGAGGGATAAAATTGACCAGGGCAACAGAGATAACTCCCCTGCTCATCTTCAAAATAGTGCTATGGGATGTTTTACATCCACTACAGCAAGCAAATGGGACCTCAGTTTAACATCTCATCCAGTTCCAACAACACTCAAGAAGCTCAAAATCATCCAGGAAAAAGCAGCCCATCCTCCACCTTAAACATTCACTCCCTCCACCATTGATGCACAGTGGCAGCAGTGTGTACCATCTAAAAGATGCACTGCAGCAACTTGCCGAGGTTCCCTCAACAGCGCCTTCCAAACCCGCAGCCACCTAGAAGGACAAGGGCAGCAGCCTCATGGGAAAACCACCACCTGCAAGTTCCCCTCCCAGCCACACACCATCCTGACTTGGAAATCTATCGCTGTTCCTTCACTATTGCTGGGTCAAAATCCTGGAATCCCCTCCATAACGGATTGTGGGTGTACCTACACCACAATGACTGGAACAGTTCAAGAAGGCAGCTCACCACCACCTTCTCAAGGCCAATTAGGAATGGGTAACAAATGTTGACCATGTCAACTGCTCACATCCCATGAATAATAAAAAGGAGGGAATTGCAGAGTTTATGGCTTCGGAGGCTGAGGCTTGATTATCAATGGCGGACGATTTAAAATCGGCATGTGTAGAGGCTAGAGTAGAGAACAGCAGATATCTGGAGGTTTGCAGAGTTGGACAAGGTCATATAATAAATTATGACTGAAGATTCTCTCAAAAGTAATATTGTTCCTCAATTTCTATTGGGTCAACCAGAACTAGCACTCAACAAATCAGAAAGTTTCAAGTGCTCCCCCAGCACAATATTTCCTAATGCAATACCAATAAACCTTTCTCCTTTACAGGAAGATTTCATTATCTGAAAGGACCTATGGCACAGATGAAGTGTTGTTTCACTTTTTCATCTTCTGCCCATTGCGAGATGGTGTATAACAAATTTCTCTTAGGAGCAAAAAGCTCTTTCCAATAAATTTGTTCCACTTAAATTGCTTGTCAGGAATTATTTCAGCTGTTATTATTTGCCCAAGCACGTGTACAAGAGAGGCAAGGTACATTATTCTTCAGAAACCTGCTCTTTAATGCACAATGCTGCTCAGCTGTAGAAGCAAAGTTACCTTTACTGGATACAGTGCTTTTTTTTTCATTTATTTATCCACAGGATGTGAGCATCGCTGGCTGGGCCAGCATTTATTGCCCATCCCTAAATGCCCTTGAGAAGGTGGTGATGGACCGCCTTCTTGAACCGCTGCAGCCCATGTAGGTGTAGGTACACCCGCAGTGCTGTTAGGGGGAGAGTTCCAGGATTTTGACCCGTCAATATTACCAGTTGATAATACTGCCCCACGAAAGAGACATCCGAAAACTGAACGCACAGAAATATTGTTTCAACATTTAAGGCTGGAATAGCGAACTACCCTAACCGGACACTTGGACAATGGATAAATGTATCTCTGAACCCTGTATATCAGTAAAGCCTTCTGTTTGTCCCTGGCTTCTAGTGAGTTAATTAATCCATTCTGCGATGGTGGTTGGAATGCTATACTTAGCTTCAATATTTTATATTATGAAAGATTTCTTCTGTGTTTGTGGGCTGTATGGCAGAAATCACTCAATACCATGTCCCACTTGATCGAATAGACTGTGACAGTCAATATGAAGACTGATGAATCTGAGCAAGAGCTTAAGAGAGCTGATGATGCAGATAGAGATACAGATATACCTGAGCATGAATCAGCATATTGAGGGGGGAAGGGGAGGAAAGAAAGACTTGCATTTATATAGCACTTTTCATGACCACCAGATGTCTGAATGTGCTTTACAGCCATTGAAGTACTTTTCTTTGCAATGTAGGAAATACAGCAGCCAATTTGTGCTCAGTGAACTCCCGCAGACAACAATGTGATTACAGCCAGATAACCTGCGTTTGTAATGTTGGTTGAGAGATAAATATTGACCAGCCAGCCAGGCACAACTCCCTTGGTCTTCTTTGAAACAGCACCACGGAGTCTTTTACATCCACTCGAGTAGGCAGATGGGACCTCTTTAACGAATGGACCACTGAGCTATGGTTGGCACACAAGACAGGACAAAAAAAAAAGGGTGAGAAAACTGGAACAATGGATGAGCAATTGCATGTTGGCCTGTGGCGACGTCAAAGCTCAAAAATGAGAGAGACATAAGATTGCAATTTCTGATTAGACAACTGGAACAGAAGGAAAAATAGTCATCTGTAGACGCTCCAGAAGGATTTCCTGAGCTGGGTCATCTGGCTTGCATGCAAGAAATCAAGCACATTAGAATAGAAAATGAGGCAGGAATTAGTTATGTGCAACACCAGAGGACCTTGAAAGCCCCTGTCTTGGTCAGATGAGAGTTTTGTTAAAATAATATATCTTTGGCACCTAATGTCCAGAATTCAGTTGTTTATACATGCAGTATGCTCTTTTATAATTATGCCTTTGTGAATGGTGCATTCAGGTTGCTAGGCAATGTTGAGTGTTAGGAAGTTCATTTAAAGGGCATGATAATGGTACGGTAAATGTTTCTTTTAATCATTTATTGATCATTTTTTTTGTATGGAACTTTGTGTCCAAGGGTCTCTGCCGATTGTTGCGTTGCAGGTTTTGTTCTCTCACTGGCATTGTTAGTGGCCAACAATTGCTTTCTCATCAGGGATGACAGGGTTCATCGGACTTGCTTGGTGCCCGCTGCACTGCTACTCGTTCACTTCTATTAACTGACGGGGCACGCAGGCCTTGTTTTGGTACAGGTTGATAGGTATTCTCCTATTCCAAAGGATGCTGTGAGACAGACATAAAGAATTTTTAAAAAATTTTATTTTTCCTTGGGTTGCAGGTGCTACTAGCTCAGGCAGATAACATTACCAAACTCTAATCGGCCTTGTGAAGGTCGTGAGTAGCCGCCTTCTTGAACTGCTGCAGCCCCTGTGGTGTAGAAATGCCCACGGCGCCGCTCGGGAGGAAATCCCAAGATTTTCACTCAGCAACAGCGAAGACCTCGATCAGTGCTAGGTGGTCTGTCTGCTTTCAATGCTTTTTAACTTTTCTGTAACAGTATGGAACAACTGAGTGCTAGGCCAGTTCAGAGAAGAGTTGATCGTATTACTGTGTGTCTGGGGTCACATGTAGGCCAGACCAGGTAAAGACAGCAGATTTCCATCTCTGAAGGACGTGAGTGAACCAGATTTTTTTTTTTTTAACAACAATCACCTTTTAATTCCATATTTATTAATTATTTGAATTTAAATTCCACCAGTTGCTGTGGTGGGATTTGAACATCATGTCCCCAGAGCATTCGCCTGGGCCTCAGGGTTACAAGTTTAGTGACATGACCAGTATGCCACTGCCTCCCCTAAATAGAAGGTGTGGGGCTATTTGGCCCTTTGAACCTGCTCCACCATTAACAAGATCATGGCTGATCTTCTTTCTCAACTCCAGGGGCAGAATTTTATGAGTCAGTGAGGAGGGGGCGGGGCCCACTCGCCGATGTGTAAAATGATGCGGGAAGATGTCAGGCGGAATCCCCGACATCATCCTGCCCCATTTAAATTTTCAGGAAGGGGGGGGCTCAGCAAAGTCAGCTGTGCGCCCGCCGACCTGTCAATGGCCAATTGAGGCCGTTGACAGGATCAATTAAGCAATTAAAGGATCTGCCCATCCAACCTTAAGGTTGTCGGGCAGGCCAGGAGCCCCAGCGGGAACGAGAAAAACATGAAACCTCATCCACCGGCGGGATGAGGTTTCATGTAGGCTTTAAAAAATGTTAATAAAGATTGTGTAAAAATTATGGACATGTCCCAACTCATGTGACATTGTCACATGAGGGGACATGTAAGGGAAATTTTATTTTTCAATTTTTGTCATTTTTACATTTACAGACGATCTCCCTGAGGCTGCACTTAGCCTCGGGGAGATGAGTGCGCTCTTTTGTGCGCATGTGCGAAAAAACGCACTCTGGACTTTGGGATTTCCTCCCCCCTCCTCCCCGCCCGCACAGGAAGCACACGGCACTTCTGTGTGGGCATCACGCTGGGGGGGCCTTAATTGGTGGGCTCACATAAAATGGCGCCGCGCCTCAACTTCCTCCCCAAAGGGGGGAAAATTCAGCCCCATCTTCCTGTGCTTTGCCCATGTCCCTTAATTCCCTTAGTACTGAAAACCTATCAACATCTGTCTTGAATATGCTCAATATACAGCACAAATAAATTATGCCTGTGTAAGAATGCCTGTCTAAACGCTGAGTGGGATGTTTCCTTGGAAGCCCCCCACATACAATTTCTACCCTTTCAGTGACATTGCAATGAAAGTGGGTATGTCAGTGTGATTAACAGGCGGTATAGGCAGATTGATCACGTCCGTATAAGAATAGAATCGTGGGCCAGGATTTTGATGTCGGTGTGTGGGGGCGGGCCCAGCATGCCGACATGGAAAATGAGGTGTGGTGATGTCAGGCGTGTGTCCCTACGTCAGAGCGTGTCATTCAGATCTTTCATTCGGCGGGCAAGTGTCGGAGGTGGATGCTCCCTCGCTGAACTGCCAAAGGCCTGTTGCGGCCATTGGGTGAAGTAATTAAAATAATTAACAGCACTGACCGTCCACCTTTAATGTCGGGGGGGGCAGGCGAAGAGCTCAAGCAGCCTTTACGTTTTTCAGGATGCCTCATCCACGGGCGGGATGAGGTTTCCTGAAGGTTTAATAATATCAATAAATAAATTCTGATAAACTGACAAACATGCCCCACTGTCACGTGAGGGGACATGTGTAAATAATTTTTATCTTTCTTTATTTAACAATTTCAATAAGAACTTAATCTCCCTGAGGCGGCTCCGTGTCTCAGGGAGATTCCCTCGCTCTTTCCCGCACGTGCGTGAGAGAGCGCAGGCCCCTCCTCTCCCTCCTCTCCCCACCCGCACAGGTAGTGCTGAGCGCTACCGGCCGTGCATCACGCTGGGCGGGCCCTAATTGGCCCGCCCACGTAAAATGGCGGCGTTCAGCCAATCAAGGGCAGCGATTGGCTCTGTGCCCACCCCCGCCTGGTCTCGACAGGCCCGCCCAGCATTCAGAAATTTTTCCCCTTAGAAAGTTTACGGAACAGAAAGAGGCCACTCGGCCCATCATGTCAGCACCAGCCAAAAAACCAGCCGCCCAGCCTACTCCCACTCTCCAGCATTTGTTCCGTGGCCCTGCAGGTTATGGCACTTCAGGTGCATATCCAGACACCTTTTAAATGAGTTGAGGGTTTCTGCCTCTACTACCCGTTCCGGCAATGAGTTCCAGACCCCTACAACCCTCTGGGTGAATTTTTTTTTCCTCATCTCCCCTCTTAATGTTTCCATCAATGACTTTAAATCTATGTCCCCTAGTCACTGACGTCTCCACTAATGTGAATAAGCCCTTCCCATCCATTCTATCCAGGCCCCTCACAGTTTTGTACATCTCAATTAAACCTTCCCTCAGCCTCCTCTGTTCCAAGGAGAACAACCCCAGCCTATCCAATCGTTCCTCATAGCTGCATTTTTCCAGACCAGGCAACATCCTTGTAAATCTCCTCTGTACCCTCCCTAATGCATTTACTCCCTTTCTGTAATTAGGTGACCATTAATTGTATATTCAATTGGGTATTTAATTGTACTCAGGTGGTGGGCATTAATCGGGGGCTTAACAGTGCCCATATGTAAAAGAGAAGGCTGAAGGAGTGCGTGCTGGTTGGAGGTGCATGATATGTAACGTCTGTCTCTATAACTTAAAGCTTATATGTGTTTAAAGACTAGGATCCCATGTCTAGCTATCTAAATTTCAACGATAGTGGTCAAAATGTCACTGACTACCTGGGCAGAGATTGACACACCTAACTGGCCACAAGTGTTGGAAACTTGATACACGGAGGTTTGAGGAGGACTGTTAACCTAATGTGCCTGACAGAATACTGAGGAGATCAAAATGGCCTCCCCCTTTACACCTCTCTTACTGGAGAGTAAAATTGGGCAGGATACAAAACGGCAGCCAAACAGATTCCCACCACCCCCTGCTCTCTCCAATCCCCATGTCACCAGTGACCCAGGCATTCATAGCTAGGACATGTTTCAGCTGCAGTCTGAATAGGACTGGCATCAAGTCTCCCTCAATAGACCCGCCACCTCTACCACTTAGAAGGACATGGGCAGCAGACACATGGAAACACCACGACCTGGAAGTTCCCCTCCAAGCCGCTCACCATCCTGACTGAGAAATATATCGCCGTTTCTTCACTGTTGCTGGGTCAAAGTCCTGGAACTCTGTCCCTAACAGCACTGTGGGTGTACCTCACCACATGGACTGCAGTGGTTCAAGAAGGCAGCTCACCACCACCTTCACATTGGTGTAATTACAGAAAGGTAACATGTGCAGGCCCAGCCAGAGATGCTCACAACCGATGAATGAATATGTAAGAAAGAATGGTGAAGTGAAGCCTAAAACCTGTCTCCAATTTTTACCGGGCATGCTGCGCGATTGAACACAGCACTGTTCAGGGCTAGACAGTGTCTTGCTGTCAGAGACTAGAGTGTGAATGTTTCCCACTGCTCCTTAGCTTTCCTCACTTTCGGCCATGGCAGCATCTGCCAATAAGTTGAAATGGCTGCTCTGCGCCCTTCCTAAGGCTATCAGGATTTCTTGTTTGCCTTTTCCAACACTTCCCTTTGATGTTTTTGCATCCCTTTTCAATGTTGTTCGCACCTCAGTCTCACCACCGGTGCCCCACCAACATGCAGGCGCAAACCTGCACTTGAAACTCAACCTAAGTGGTGATAATAAACTGCCTGTGGGAATGTTGCATGCGAACAACATGAAAACAAGCAGGATTACCAGTCAGAAAACCTATCCAACCATGGAAACAGGAATTAAGGAGCCAATTTTGTGAGTGTGCACTCCCAGGATGGAACTTTGCGAATGCATATTGAGAGTGTGCCCATGATTAACCCAAATGGGCTCCTGGTGGAAGCACATATTCACAAAATTGGCCTATGAATGCCAAAAAAAACGAGAGGAGGAAAATGTCGACATGTGGCGAAGATTGCTGTTTAGAGGAAGGTCCAGAAAACTGATTTTTCCCTCACCAAGCGGCTTGTACCTTTGAATTCAAATGAACGCAACTCATTTACTGAAGTGGCTTTCTTGGCTCACGATTTCTGCACACTCCAGATAACAACAATCCAATTTGCAAATTGTTTGTAACGCAGCTGATTTATTCATTCAGAGATTCAATCTAAACAAGCACAACATGAGACACTGAAGAAGAACAATGGTTTACATAAAAATGATTTGATTTTTAAATGCGGGCTCTGTCTCAAAATTAACAAAAAATTGGCAGCAGATTAGTATCTTCTGCTTGACTATTATATCTCGATCCAGGATTCTGCCCAATGAGAGTGAATGACTTGTGCTTTGTTGCGATAAAATTGTACTTTTGATCCTCCCATTCATATCCAAACCCTCTTTTATAACCATGTTTCATATTTCCCCCCCTGCTGGTCTTCAAATTACACGATTGTGCAAACAATTAATGCATTTCAGCAGTTCCGTTGTTTTCCCATAAGTGTTAACCCAGTTAAAGGACCAACGCTGAATTCCTGCCTTTACTAAAGTGACAGAAACGAGGAACTTCAGGCAAAAGCAAATGTACCCTGCCTAAACCAGTCCATCGTCTACAAGGCACGAGTCAAGGGTGTGACAGAATACTCCTCACTTGCCTGGATGAGTGAAGCTCCAACAACTCCCAAGAAGCCCGACACTATCCAGAGCAATGCAGCCCGCTTGATCAGCACCTCATGCACCATCTTATACATTCACTCCCTCCACCACCGACGCACAGTGGTAGCAGTGCGTACCATCTGCAAGATGCACTGCAACAACTCACCAAGGCTCCTTCGATAGCATTTCCCAAACCTGTGACCTCTACCACCCAGAAGGACAAGGCAGCAGGAACTTGGGGACACCACCAAGTTCCTCTCCAAGTCGTACGCGATCCTGACTTGGAGCTATATTGGTGATTCTTCATTGTCTCTGAGCCAAAAATCCTGGAACTCCCCCACTAACAGCACTGTGAGTGTACCTATATCACATGGTCTGTAGTAGTTCAAGAAGGCAGCTCACCACCACCTTCTCAAGGGCAATTAGGGATGGGCAATAAATGCTGGCCTTGCCAGCGATGCTCAGATTATTTTTTTAAAATTGCCAACAAATAAATAGAAAAAAACATTTCACCAAATAATTAATGTCTCTCCTTTTGAAATACACAGAGCCTAGAATTTCCTGAGACTGTCTCGACACAACAATTTCTATGTTTTTTTTCCAAAATAGAAACCAGGGGCTGAATTTTGCGTTTGGCGGGTGGGCAGCCGATCGCCGCCACCGAAATGGGCCGTGCCGCCGCTTTGCGCGGTTGGGCCAATTAATGCCCACCCAGTGGGGGTTCCGACTCCCGTGTTCATCGGGAAAATTAAATCAGCGGCGGGCGTGTTCAGACCGCGGGTTCCAATGGGGACCTGGCAGTCTGTATAAAGAGTGGCCAGGCAGCCTCCTTTAGGCTGCTCACCATGGCCAGTCACCAGGCAGCACAGGAGGTGAGGGCAGAGGAGGAGGAGGGGGGCAGGCTGCAGGATAGGCCAGCGGTGGGGCCACTGTGCCCCTCGGTTCTCCGATACCTGCCTTGCTGTCCTCCTCCAGGAGGTGTCCAACCATCGGGATGTCTTGTTTCCGGAGGATGGGAGGAGGAGGGCCCCCCACGTCACCAGGCAGGCGTGGCAGGAGGTGGAGGAGGCTGTAAGCTCCCATGATGCTGTGCGGCGCACAGGGACCCAGTGCCGCAAGTGCTTCAATGATTTTCTGCGCTCTGGAAGGGTGAGGACCACGTCAGCCTTGGCCATTTTACCCAGCAGGTAGCCTTAGTCTTTGAGCCCCCCCACGTGTTAGTGTCGTTACTGCATTGGGCATTTGGCACACGCTGGGTGGGCAAACAGATAGTGACCATGCTTACATCAGCCTTAGTGGTTGAGGAGAAGATGGGTTCTCCCTGCAGCATATGTTGGTGTTTGTTGCATTTGTGTAGTCTGGGGGAAACCTGCAGGGGAGGCAGCTCGACACATACTGAGAACTCCAACACATGTCTTATTGATGGTGATGAGATGGTGGAAGGGGAGCCTCAAGGTGTCGTGGCCAAGAGCCATCTGCTGGCCTCGGTGCTGCACCTAGTTGCGCCTCCTTGCCATGGGCGCTAAGACCGTGTGTTATTCAAAGTGATGGACACCGAATGTGTCCAAGGTGTCCGTTGAGGGAGGGGGTTGGGAGCAGCCGTACTATCTTCTGGGGACTGATCACCAGTAGTGTGGACAGGAGCCGCTGGAGGCCTCAGATGGGCCACTGTGGTTGGGGTGCAGGGTGCACGTGCAGAGTACATGAGCGATCAGCCCCAATAAATCCTCTTCTCTGTTCTGCAGGCAAAAACTGAGAGCAATATGAGGGAGCACCAGCGGACTGGTGGTGGGCACACCGTGCTGCAGAACCTCACCACCTACGAGGAGCAGGCCATAGAGCTGGGGAGGAAGCAGGCGGCCAGGGAGGCAGGTGTCGGCGAGGCTGGGGTGCAGCGGCCAGGTATTTGAGGGCCACAGTCCCATCCACTCTGTCTCCCCACCATCCAAAGCACTGATGGTTGCTGCAATCATTAATGCTACAACACTGCTCATTCACAGACTGATACAATCAGACGTGTGGGTCATACACAAAGGTCCCTCGGCCCCTTGAGGATGTGCGTCTCTAGCACCTTCCAAAGTCGCCTTATCCCATTTGTGACCACTATCCCCATGGCCTAACATGCCATGGCATCGCTGCTGCACATCCAAAGACTTATATCATTTTAGGAGGGTTTGTACCTCCACCACCCTTTCAGCCAGTGCGTCCCACATTACTCTGTCCAAAAGGTCCTCAGCACCTCACCTGTCAACCTCATGGCACTCAACTTAAATAAATGCCACCACGTTAGTCATCCCTGTGCCAAGGGGAAATGTTGCCTTCTGTCCATCCGGTCTATGCCCCTCCTAATGGTATGAAGGTCAATAATGCGACCTGTCAATCTCCTGTGATCCACGGCAAATGTCACAAGTGTTTGCAATGTTTCCTCATCACTCCAACTCTCCAGGCCAGCATGCATCCCGGTCAGGAACCTCTGCTCTCTCCCCACTCCAATCCCATCCCTCCCATGAAGTGCAGCTCACAACTGAACGCAGAAGTGTAGATGTGGCCTCGACAACGTTTTCTGCACTTGCAACATGACCTCCCTTTTCCTACATTCTATTCCTCGGATATTAAAGGCAAGTCTGGCTTCGACCTTGTTAAACGCCTTATGTTCCTGTTCTGCTACCTTAGCGGGTCTGCCCAGCAAGGTCCCTGTAATCGTCGTGACTTCCCACGGTCCCACCATTACTCATGTATTCCCGTACCTTGCTTGTCTTGCCCAAGTGTTTAACCGAACACTTATCCACATAACATTCCATGTGGCATTCCTTAGGCCATCTGACCTGCCTGTCTGTATGCGCGTGTAATGTTTGGGCCTCCTCTTGACTATTTACTGCCCCACCAATGTTCGTCTCCTTAGGCTCTTGAAGGGTGAGCGACTTAAGAGGCTGGGGGGGCAAAGGGATGAAAGGTGTTACTGACTGAACGCCAACTGATGCACTGTCCTTGTTGTTAATTTCAGCATCACCACCGCATGGCCGCCCCCAACACATCCAGAGCCCCCTCCACACCTGAGGGCCAAGACTTGCAACTTGCGGCACATCATTTCAGCCAGTCAGGCACCAGCGCAGCGACAAACACTTTGGTGGGGATTATGATGTCGGCTGGTGTCCCGGGGCACAGTGGAGAGGGCACTTCACAATCGCTGAAGGAGAAGGCAGGACAGAGAGTGCCGATGGTGCCAGCAGCCGGAGGACTGCAGGGGACCAGGCACATGCTGAGTCTGGCAGTGATGATGTGCCTCTGGAGATGTCAGCCATGCAGCAGCTGCAGGACAAGCGGCAGGATGCGTGGGAGCATCTGGCAGGGTTGCATGAGTGTGTGCTTCACTTGGTCTCTGTGGTGGAGTCCAGGCAGAGTGTCAGTGATGGCATGAACCTCAGGGCAGAGCTTCAGGCTTGCTCCACTGAGAGATTGGCGACTCTCATGGAGAGGGGCTTCAATCGGATTGAGAATCTTCTCATTGGGTTACGCTCTGGCCTGCAAGTCCTCACAGCGCTAATGGCCACAGGTGGTCATTCCCAATGTGGGAAATGTTGTGGGCACCAAGTTTCGGAGCTCGGTGCCCATCCATCTGTGGTGAGCAGGGAGGTCCAATGTGACCTCACGTCGGCGCAGCAGCTGCCTGTCGTCGCTGCGAGCTCCTCTCAGGGCGCCCGATGAGGGCAGCAGCTCCTCCGCCCCTCTGCCAGTGACTGTTGAGGCTGCAACAACTGGGGAGGTGTCAGTTCTGGAACTGGCCACTCCCTCCCAGGCGGGGCCAGCGCAGGCTCCACGGGCCAGAGGACGCCCACCAAGGTCATCGAGGCCAACAGGACAGCAGAGTCAGCAGCTGTCTCACAAGCCACTCCGAGCGATGGGGTGGCACCTAGACGTAGCACCCGCAAACGTAAGCATAAGGTACGTTAGGCACTGCATGGGTTTGTCACTGGTGATTTAGTGTTGACCCTAGATTAGGGAAAAATTACTGATGTACGTCTGAGCAATGTTTGTGTTTTATTTTGGACGGAATAAAGTCCATTTTTCTGACCATGGCTGAGGGTGTTTCCTTTGTGCTGCATTTGTCTGTTTCACAAACATCTCATGAGTGTTTGAGTGGACATTGATGTTTCTGTACTAAACCCTTAGTTGCAGTTGATGAGGTGGAAGATGGAGCACCTAAGTGCCACGTGTGGAAGCGCCAGGCAATGCTGGTCCTGCTGATCCATGTGTGTGGAGCTAGCTGAAGGTTCACTGGATTAAAGTGTTCCGGGTGTCCCTGTCTCCTTGGTGTAGTAGTGGGTCAGCGTGCTGCCCCTCATCATCGCCCTGTGCTTCCTCATCCTCTGAGCCACTGCTGGATTCATCATGTGCAGCCTCATCCACTGTGTCAAGGTCTTCATCGTCAACTGCATCCCCCCTTTCCAGCGCAAGATTGTGGAGAGCACAGCAGACTACCACTATCATAAAGACGCGATCTGGGGGATACTGGAGTGCGCCCCCTGTGCGGTCCAGGCAACGGAAGCGCATCTTGAGAAGACCGATGGCTCTCTCTCTCCCTTGTGGTGCCGTGGCTCCTATTGTACCGCTCCTCAGCTTCTGTTCTTGGATGGCGGAGAGGTGTCATGAGCCACCATCTGAGGGGATAGCCCTTGTTACCCAGCAGCCAATCATCCAGCTGGGCTGGAGCACTGAAGAGTCCCGGCACCTGGGAGTGTCTGAGGATGTAGGCATCGTGGGAGCTGCCTGGGTACCTTGCACAGACTTGTAGAATCTGCATCCTGTGATCACACACTATCTGCACGTTCATGGAGTGGAAGCCCTTACTGTTGACGAAGGCACCGGACTCACCTGCTGGCGCCTTGTTGGCCACATGTGTACAGTCTATAGCACCCTGGACACGGGGGAAGCCAGCAATGGCTGCGAAGCCTCTGGCTCGCTGTGTCTGGCTTGCCTGGTCCCAACGGAAGTGGGTGAAGGTCAATGCCCGTCTGTACAGAGTGTCTGTAACCAGCTGACACAAGTGTGTACAGCTGATTGGAAGACACCACAAAGATCACCCACTGGCCCCTGGAAGGAGCCAGATGCATAGATGTGGAGTGCTTCAGAGCCGCTGGCATGGGGTGTCCACCCACACAGTTAGGGGAGATCTCAGGGCCAATCATCTGACAGATATAGTTGACTGTCTCCCTTGACCGTCGGAGCCTCCTTCAGTACTGCCCCTCAGTCATATTGAGGTAGCTGCTTCGCCGCCTGTAAACCCTGGCAGCAGGATAGTGGCGTCTTCTGCGGCCCCTTCCACCTTGGCCCTGCACCCCTTGTGCCTTCGCCTGGCCTCCCAAAGGTGGCTCCCCTAGAGACTGATTGTCCACTCCTGGCCTCCTCCTTATTCTATCCCTCCCTTCCTCAGAGGAGTTGCCTCCAATGGAGATGTCAGAACCCATAGCCAGGCTAAGTGGAGGCCTCCGGAAAGCTGCAGGCCGGATAAAGATTCCTGTCTGCAGAGTGCTGAGCTGAAGCTTCAAAGTACAGAGAAAGCTATTGGAAATCGATCTGAACGGGTAACAATCACACAGGCAAGTTTAAAACACTTTCTGCATTAAATACTTCAGAAAAAAAACACGAACAACCCCTCTGAGCCCACAATCCCGCCCGTGGATGAGGTTTGATAAAAAATCAGTTACCCGCCTGCCCGTTGGGCCTGTGCGCCGAGCCGAAGATCACACAGGCTCTTTAAAATCGGCTTCAATTGCCAAGTTCAGAGCCTTAACAAGGCCTTTAATTAATGGCGGGTGCACGTTGGGCTTCATAGCGCGCCCGCCCACCTAAATATCGCGATGCCGCGCGCGCTGACATTGGGACGCTCGCACGACGTAAGCGCGCGACACTTTAAGCGCTGATGTGCGGGCTCCATCACCCGCTCGTCAGTCATAAAATTCTGCCCCAGAACTCTTCACGATGCCTCAAGTGTGGCCTAACCCAAGATGCTGTACAATTTTAACATAGTTTCTCTGTTTTCCAGCTCTATCCCTCTGGAAACGAACCCCAGTGCTTTGTGTTTTTTTTTATAACCTTATTAAACCTGAGTTGATGCTCTTTGCGATTTGTTTAACTAGACTCCCAGGATCCTCTGTTCTTCTTCCCACTTGTTGCCCCAGGAGTATGCAGCCTGCTTAAAACAGCCAACCATTTGTAATGCACTCCAATCGCAGCAAAGGTCAAGTCTTTCCTCAACCTTGGAGGCATTGATAACCTTCAGGTACCCGGAAGAATCGTCATGGGGGTCAGCCTCTTTTTTTTTTTTTAGCTGTCCAACGATTGATAATCGATTTTCTGGCCAAGTTCACATTCAAGGCTGCTTTAAACGTAATTGCTTTGATTTAATTGTACATTGCTATCAGTATGCACTAAGTCTTACTGTCTTCATTGCCCCTTGCATATTGTGAACTCGTGTCTGCTGGTTGTGAAGTATTTTTTAGGTAAATGCTCCACTAAATGAGGGGCTAAACACTGGTGGGTGCCTGTATCTATGGATCGTTGGTGGTCCAGGGACTGGGGGAAGATGGGGGGAGTTGGGAGAGCAGTAATATTAATTTAAGCCTCCTGGCTGGAAACTGACGGGACTGGCTGCCTATTTTGTATCCCGCGCAATTTTATTCTCCACTGGAGCCAGGACTTAGTGTAAGGGGGGGGAGGCCGATTGGATCACCTCAGTAGCCTAACAGGCACGTTAGGTGAAAGCTCTCTCTCCAACCTCTGTGAGGCCAATTTACCCACAGTGGTGGCCAGGTAGGTGTGGTGATGCCTCCCCCAGTGGATGATTCCGCAAGGCTGCATCTGCTACCTGCACTTGTCACCAAACTTGATCGACCTGCATCAGGCACAGGGCACTTCATTGCTGAGTCTGCCGTGACTGCACTTACTCCTGAGGCAGGTCTTACTGTTAATTATGCAGAACTGTGGGCAGAGCCTTACGTCGATCGGGTGGGGGCGCATTGCCTGACCCAAACGCACGTGAAATTGTGCGAAATGGCGTCGGGTGTGGTGTCCCGATATCATCGTGCAGGTGAGCAATATGGAGCCAAAAACAAAAAAAATGCTGGAAAATACTCAGCAGGCCTGACAGCGTCTGTGGAGAGAAAGACAGAGTTAACGTTTCGAGTCCGTATGACTCTTCTTCCGAAATTAACAGGCATGCACGGGAGTCAGAGCTGCGCCCGTCGTCAATTAAAGGGCCAATTAAGGCCATTAAAAACCCTATTGTCCACGATTTTGCACTGTCCCCGAGCTATTTTTAACGAAACCTCATCCAAGGGCAGAATGAAATGTCGGGGTGACATATAATTTAAAAAGGTATCTGGGGACTGAGGTTTTCTGATTTCCGCTGTCAGGTGCTTGAATGCGCTGCAGAGACACAATTTGCTGCATTCTTTCCATCTCATTTCACCTGTCCAGGTCCGCAGCTCCCGGAGGCCGCTCCACAGCCACTGTTGGCCTTCGGGGAGCTCGCTAGAAGCGCCCACCAGCACCCTCACTTTTGTCGGCGCCTGCCCTCTTCCTGCCCTCCCCACCCTCCCCATCGGAAGCGCTGAGGCTTTCTCAGCACGCGTTTCACGCTGGCTGGCCGCTAATTGTCCAGCCAGCATGAAATCGCGTTGGGGGGGGGGTGCGATCGTGGGCGAAAACACGTCTCCCGTCCGCTCCTGGGCCCGCCGACTTGGCGCACGTGCCAAGCGTGAAATTCAGGCCTGTGTGTTAACACAGAATGGCCGCTTCCAGCGAATCCAGCCCCTCTCAAGCAATTTTGGCTGACTTATGTTTACGTTATTGATAGCACAAACCCTGATGTATGCCTCGTTGCTGTAAAGCTAATTTAAATCAACAAACTGTTTGCATCACTGTTATGAGTTTTCACACAGACTGAATTCAGTTAATTGTCTTGTCCGTTGCACCATAATTGATTTTTTGACAGTATCTGAATGCTTAGGTAGAAGCTGCCTTCACTTTGACCATATTTGGACAATCACTATATCGCTAGGTTAACGCCATTAATTCAGTCAGTGAATGGATTCTTGTCTGTATTACATAAAGGAGCATCAAATCAATCTGTCAATCATCATGCGGAAAACATTTCTAATAAAGACTAGGAGAGTAAAATTATATCCCAACCGTTATATATGTATTTTTTTTCAGATCTCTGGAATGTAAACTACCTCGTCCTCAATTTATCAAGCAATTATATCTGTTGATTTTTGTGGGAATGTTCACTTCATTCAATTTAAAAGGCTAGTTTTTGCTGTCAGCATTAAACTTTGACAGACAGCGATTGTCAGTTATTGTGATATGTTTCCCCCCGCACTCATCTTCCAAGCAATAATAGAGGCTGAATGAAAAACATTTTACCTTTCTGTCTAATATAGACAATTCCTACGTTTCATGGAGGAATTTGGTGTTTAATAGCGATAGCAATCTATTCGATGCCTTAATTTTGCAAACTGAGCAGGTATGGCCGTGGCAAAGCAATGAGAAAGCTGAAGCCCTCATTCCAAGATGAGCTTCTTCCAGATTTGGTGTCCAGAACGTTTGGTTTTTTTGCACACTACAACATGCACTGCCTTTAGTACCTTGCTGGGGAATGAGGTTGGTAAAAAGGAAATAGAAAAACTTGCATTTCCACAGCACCTTTAATAGTTTCCAAAAGCGATTTGCGGCCAATTAAGTAATTTCGAAGTTCAGTCACTGTTGTAATGTAGGCAACGCAGTCGCCATTTTGTGCACAGCAAGTTCCCACCGACCAAAATATGATAATGATGGCCAGCTGAACCGTCTGTTTCTTTTTAGTGATCTTGACTGAGGGATAAATATTCTCCAGGACTGCAGGGAGGCCTCCCCTACTCTTTTCCTAAATAGTGAAAGGGTCTTCCACATCTGCCTGAGAGAGCAGACAGAGCCTCAGTTTAATATCTCATCCAAAAGGCAGCATCTCCATGACTCCAACAGTACCGCATTGGAATGTCAGGCATCATTGTTTTGTGCTCAATCCATGGAATGGGAGTTGAATCCACAACGTTCTGGCTTAGAAGCAAGAGTGCTACCTTTGGAGACAGTGGCAGGGAGACATTGACAGCTACAGCTCATCTTCTTCAGTAAACCCTCGGTGCAACATGTAATATTCATGCAATGTTGCCAATTGCTGCGCAAGTCCAGAGGACCCTCAATTTTTAATGCATCTAGCTCCTTCCAGACAAACACTGCTGATGTCTGCTGTGTTTACAGATGTATCAAGGAGGTCACAGATACATCAATTTCCCCTCCCACTGCTGGGAGACCACTGCACTATTTTGCTGCACCACTGACTTTCGGTGGTGAATCCAGAAGGCCATCAGCTACACCCATGTCATCAATCTGCACCCAAGAATATATCCAATTTGACCGCAAAATGCAGTTTTCCCTCATTTGGTTCAGAGTGATATGTGACAGTAACACAGAATCATCTAGGTTCATACCTGTATTCCTGGAAGGTCTCCCACTATAACCTTAATTTAAAGCTTTCTGAAAAAAGTGATCTGTGGCTGACAACGTCCTTACACTGACCACTGGCTGAAGCAGGACAAACATTCATGGTCCAAACGGAATGATCAAACAGAGCAAGTCAAGCCTCACATGTCTGACTAAACAAAGAGGTTTAGAATAAACCACAATAGCCATCTCCCACCCTCACCTCCGATTTCCAGAATTTGGTGTTTAACTGAACCCGGTACCAGAGTTCAGTACTTTGACCTCCAAGGAGGGGTCAGCATGTACAACAGCAACGTTAAGAACAACACCTTATATTTATATAGCATCTTTGATGTAATGAAGCATCCCAAAAGTGCTTCACTGGAGCATTATAAAACAGAGTATGACACCAACCCACACAAGGAGATATTAGGTCAGGTGAACAAAAACTTGGTCAAAGAGGGAGATCTTAAGAAGTGTTTTAAGGGGGGGAACGTGAGGTAGAGAGACGGAAATGTTTACGGAAGGAATTCCAGAGCTTGGGGGCTGGGCATGTGAAGACACAGCCACCAGTGGTGGAGTTATTAAAATTGGGAATGCACAAAAGGCCAGAATTAGAGGAACATGGATATCTTGAAGGGTTTTGTGGTGGGAAGGGATTACAGAGATAGGAAGGGACAAGGCCCATGGAGGGATTTGAAAACAAGTGTGAAAATTTTAAAATCAAGACGTTGCTTGACTGGGAGTCAGTGTAGGTCAGTGAGCGCATGGCTGATAGGGGAACAGGACTTGCTGCGAGTTAAGACATGGGTGATAGAATTTTGGATGGTGTCAAGTTTACAGAGGGTAGAATGTTGGGGATCAGCCAGGAGAGCATTGGAATAGTCAAGCCTAGAGGTAATGAAGGCGTGAATGAAGGTTTCAGCAGGTGAACTGAGATGGGGTGAATTGAAGCAATGTTGTGGAGGTGGAAATAGGTGGTTCTAGAGATGGCATAAATATGAGGTTAGAGGCTCCTTTCAGGATCAAAAACCTTAGCTTTATGTTGAAAATGACAAAGCCAAAGGACAGTAGGAGGCTGGAGACACCGGTGAGAAATTAACGGCAATTAGGAAGACTGATACGGGAAGCATCAGTTCCGGATAACATTCCAGGAAATTCTTCAATGAACAAGCTCTATCTGCTAATTAATGATGCTCATATCACCTTGTCCTGCACTGTCACACACAGCTCTTCAAATGCTATCAATTGTTATCTTTATCAGGGCTGCTAAGACATTGTAACAAATGAGGAATGGTTGCTTGGCACAATGTTCAAGACAAATGGACAGCGTTTCTTCCCTTTAATGTTCCCGGGTGAAGGTTTCTGTCTTGTTCCAGTGAACGTGCACAATCTGAGTGATCCCCATATGACAGAGGCAAGTGTGCAGGTGTGTGTGTGGAAATGTGGTGTAGTGGTAATGCCGCTGAGCTAATAAGCCAGAGACCCAGCCTAATACCCAGGGGTTTGAATCTCACTATGCCCACTGGCGCAATTTGAATTCAATTAGTTAAATGAAAGATCAGGAATTGGGTTCAGGAATGGTGCTGTGGTGACCATCTGGTTCACTTAATGCACCTTGGAGAAGGAAATCTGCCATCCACACCCAGTCTGGGTATGGCTGTTTGACTCCTGATCCACAGCAATGGTTGACTCTTAACTGCCCTAGCAAGCCACTTCTTTCTAGGGCAATAAATGCTGACATGGCCAGATCCCACGAAAGAATTAAAAAAAAACAGTTCTGGGTTCCCCTGACAGGCTGCTGAAATTCTCCTGGTTATCCACCTCCTCGAGGACTGTGCCTGATGAGAGCCCCGAGTGTGAGCTGGTAACATCCAGGATTGTCTCGGCTGACATATGCCATCCACTTTCCACCATCTCCTCCCTGCCTGGGGAGGAAAGCCATGTTCCATCAATATCATCAACTGGAGCAGAACATGCTGGAAAAACTCAGCAGGTCTAACAGCATCGGTGGAGAGAAAAACAGAGTTAGTGTTTCGAGTCCGTATGACTCTTCAACAGAACTAAAGAGAAGTTAAAAATGTGATGAAATTTATACTGTTGAAGGGGGCGTGGGGGGTGGGGCAGGTGGAGCTGGATAGAAGGCCAGTGATAGGTGGAGGCAAAGGAGAAATTGACAAAGATGTCATGAACAAAAGGGCAAAGGGGGTGTTAATGGTAATGGTAATGGCTAAAGGAGGTGCTGATGGTGGCATTAAGGTAAGAAAGCAGAATGTGGTAATAGCAGGACAAGGATAAGCACTCTGGAAAGAATAACATGAACAAGTAACAGGTGGCCCTAATGGGGGTGGGCTAGGGGGAAAAAAGATCGAAAATAGGATCAAAGGTGGGGATAAAGCAATGAATCAATGACTAAGAATGAAATAAATAAAAATAAAAATAAGTGGATAAAAAATAAAAATAAAAAAATAAAAATGAATATTGTAAAAAGGGAAAAAAAGGGGTGAGGATGGAGGAGAGAGTTCATGATCTGAAATTGTTGAACTCAATGTTAAGTCCGGAAGGTTGTAAAGTGTCTAGTCGGAAGATGAGGTGCTGTTCCTCCAGTTTGCGTTGAGTTCACTGGAACATTGCAGCAGGCCAAGGACGGACATGTGGGCATGAGAGCAGGGTGGAGTGTTGAAATGGCAAGCGACAGGGAGGTCTGGGTCATGCTTGCGGACAGACCGAAGGTGTTCCGCAAAACGGTCGCCCAGTCTGTGTTTGGTCTCTCTGCTTCACCTGAAAGGAGTGTTTGGGCCCTTGGACGGTGAGGAGGGAGGAGGTAAAGGGGCAGGTGTTGCACCTTCTGTGACTGCATGGGAAGTTGCTGTGGGAGGGGGATGAGGTGTTGGGGGTGATGGAGGACTGGACCAAGGTGTCCCAGAGGGAATGGCTCCTACGGAATGCCGACAGTGGGGGTGAGGGGGAGATGTGATGATGAGAGCATGAAATGACACCGAAACAGTCATCGATGTACGGGAGAAAGAGTTGTGGGAGGAGGCCTGAGTAGGACTGGAACAAGGAATGTTCTACATACCCCCTAAAGAGACAGGCATAACTGGGCCCCATGCAGTTACACATAGCCACACCTTTTATTTGGAGGAAGTGAGACAAGTTTAATGAGAAATTGTTTAGTCAGATAACAAGTTCAGCCAGACGGAGGAGAGTAGTGGTGGATGGGGATTGTTCGGGCCTCTGTTCAAGAAAGAAGCGGAGAGCCCTCAGACCATCCTGGTGGGGGATGGAGGTGAAGAAGGATTGGACGTCCATGGTGAAGAGGAGGAGGTTAGGGTCAAGGACCTGGAAATTGTTGATATGACGTAGGACATCAGAGGAATCGGGGATGTAGGTGGGAAGAGACTGGACAAGGGGAGAGAGAACAGAGCCAAAATAGGAAGAAATGAGTTCCGTGGGGCAGGAACAGGCTGACACGATCGATCTACCAGGAGAGTCCTGTTTGTGGATTTTGGGTAGGAGGTAGAAGCGGGCCGTCCGAGGTTGGGCGACTATCAGTTGGAAGCTGTGGAGGGACGATCTCCAGAGCAGATGAGGTCAGTGACAGTCCTGGAAACAATGGCTTGATGTTTGGTGGTGGGGTCATGGTCCAGGGGGAGGTAGGAGGAAGTGTCTGCGAGTTGACGCTCAGCCTCTGCAAGGTAGAGGTCAGTGCACCAGACAACAACAGCACCACCCTTGTCGGCAGGTTTGATAACAAGTCAAGGTTGGATCTAAGAGAACGGAGTGCAGCAAGTTCAGAGAGAGACAAGTTAGAGTGGGTGAGAGGAGCAGAGAAATCGAGGCGGCCGATATCACTCCAACAGTTCTCAATGAAAAGATTAAGAGCAGGTAAGAGTCCAGAGGGAGGGGTCCAGGTGGAGGGAGAATACTGAAGGTGGGTGAAAGAATCCATTGAACAGGGTGCGGACTCCTGCCCAAAGAAGTGAGCACGGAGACAAAGATGGCAGAAGATGAGTTCCGAGCCTGAAATTCACTGAGCTGAGGGCGTACTGGTATGAAACTGAGTCCTTTGCTGAGCACAGAACGTTCAGCATCAGAGAGGGGAAGGTCAGGGGATATGGTGAATACACAGCAAGGGCTGGGATTAGAAGACGGGGTGGGGTCAGAGGGATGGGAAGGGGTGGGGAGTCCTGGATGGGTGTTGGTGTCGATGAGTTGCTGGAGCTTGCGTTACTTAACACATGAAAGGAGGAGACAAAGTTTCTTGTTAAGGCGACGGATGAGACGAAGAATAAAATGAAATTGGGAACAAGGACATCTTTGAGCTAGGGTGGGTCAGTGCTGCTGGAAGGAGAGGTCGAGTGTGTTCATATGGCGGCGCATGACACTGGGTGTGGACCCCGGGATGCGGCGAGAACGGCAGTCCGAGGAATGTTGTATGTGCCGGAGGTACCTGTAATCTTGGGTGGATTCAAAACATGAGGGATGGAACTTCAATTGGAATCCACGTGGGGCCTGGAAGAGAAGTGGCAGTGAATTAAACACTAAGGTAAAACCAAAAATACTGCGGATGCTGCAAATCTGAAACAAAACTAGAAAATGCTGGAAAAACTCAACAGGCTTAACAGCATCTGTGGAGAGAAAAACAGAGTTAATGTTTCGGAGTCCATATGACTCTTCTTAAGATCATAAACTGTGTGGCTTCTAGCTCTCCATAAATACTTTGCAAAGGGTTCCCCCACTCCTCAATGCCCGTAGCAGAATCCGTAGCAATTTTGTGGGCTAAATATATGTCTCTGCTTTCCCAATGCTATTTCAGGTGCTTAACTGTTTCCTAATTGCAGTCCAAAACTAATTAAGGGGCTTAATGCTTTTCCCTTTACATTGGTAGGTTCACTGAGAGATAGATCCTACATTTTGGCCTATGAACTGCAAATATTAAAATTGTAAGTAAACCAGCAGGGTCCAGGAATCTCAAAAACTTATCATATCTCATGACTACCCAGGAGTAATGCGCCAACAGTGGCTTCTGGACTGCAAGTACCTCATTCAAGTTTGGCAACTGAAAAGAAAGAAGAAACTATGCCATAGTCCTTCCTAAAGATGTCTATGAGTCAGTTGGTGTCTTCTCCGTTGATTCATCTGGTAGATGGGCTGCAATGTGAAATACAGTCGGGAAGCTTGAAATCCACGTTCAGTTTATTGATCTCAACTGTAGTGGCCGAGTGTGTGTTACAATTGACTTCAGGATTTCAGTGAGAAAGCACGGAATAGAAGGGGGTCATTTAGTTCCTTGGACCTGTTCTGCCATTCAGTGAGATTGTGATTGACCTGTGACCTCACTTCATATACTCACCCTTAATGGTTCTTTGGTTAACAATCTCAGGTTTAAAAGTAACAGTTGCCTGAGCATCATCTACCATTTGTGGAAGAGGGTTTTAAACTTCTACCATCCTCACTGCGAGTAAATTTCCTAGGGCGGGATTCTCCTCCCGCCGCTGGGATCTTTCGGTCCCGCCGACAGTCAGTGGGCTTCTGGCTGGGGCGCCGCCTCGCCCACGGGGGTCCCACCCACGAGGGGGCCGGATAATCCCGGCCCTAATCTCACTCCTGAAAGGATCGTCTCTAATTTTTAGGTTATGTCCCCTGGCTCCAGACTCCCAACAAACAGAAATAGTTTTCCCCAACCTACCCTACCTGTTCCCCTTTACATTTTGAAAGGTTTGACCAGGTTGGTCCTTAAGCTGCCAAATTTCAGAGAAAACAGCTCTAGGGGATGGGTGGAAGGAAGCTACCAACCATCTGCAGAAGGTGCCACAATTCCCTTCACTGCCACATTCTTTGCCGTTCAAATGGTCCCTACACTGACATGTAGGGAAATGGCTGCGTTTGCTGCACATGCTCTGTTGTATGCGCGGCTGCCATCTTTATCGGGGGCAATGTGCAGCCGGGTCATCATTGGCGCTGTGGCTGGAAATGTCACAGCGCTGATAGCATCAAGGTACCCGCACTTGTAAAACAATTTACAAACAACACAAAATATATATATATATGAAAATTTAGCACCCCAAACAACAATGCCGGCAAAAACAACAGATGATAAGAAGTTTACCATTCTACACACTATCTCACTTGCAAAAACTTAGGGTGGATTTCTGTGAATGCGCTGACAAGTGCACATGCACAATAGTGCTGGCGGTGGCTGTCTTGTGTTAGCAGGAGTTACAGTGCAGGGAAATGGCAGTAAAGCAGGCAGGAAAATGAAGTTAAGGCCACAATTTAAACAGCCATGATCTTATTGAATGGTGGAACAGGCTTAAAAGGGCTACGTGGCCTACTCCTGCTCTTATTGGATAACTGTGTGTTAAAGTTTAAGGATAAAAAAGCAGAGTATTATTTAAATGGAGAACGGCTGCAGAATTCTGAGGTAGGGAGGGTTCTAGGTGTGTTCGTGCATGAGTCACAAAACGTTAGTCTGCAGGCACAGCAAGTAATTAAGAAGGCTAATGAAATGCTAGCCTTTATTATGAGAGGAATTGAACATAAAAGGAAAGATGTTATGCATCAGTCATACAGGGCATTGGTGAGACTGAATCGCAAAAATTGTGTGCAGTTCTGGTCTCCTTATTTAAAGAGGGATGTAAATGTGTTGGAGACGGTTCAGAGGAGTTATATTAGGTTGATACCTGGAAAGAATGGGTTGTCTGATGAGGAAAGGTTGTACAGGCTGGACTTGTTTCCACTGGAGTTTAGAACAGTGAGGGGTGACTTGATTGAAGTATACAAGATCCTGAACAGTATCGACCAGGTGGACATGGAAAGGATGTTTCCTCTTGTGGGTGAGTCCAGAACTAGGAGGCACTGTTTTAAAATTAGGGGTCACCCTTTTAGGACAGAGGTGAGGAGAATTTTTTTCTCTCAGAGGGTTGTGCAACTTTGGGACTCTCTGCCTCTGAAGGTGGTGGAAATGGGGTTACTGAATATTTTTAAGGCAGGGGTAGATAGATTCTTGTTAGGCAAGGGGATCAAAGGCTATTGGGGTTAGGTGGGAATGTACAATTCAAAACACAAACAGATCAGCCACGATCTTATTGAATGGCAGAGCAGGTTTGAGGGACCGAATAGCCTACTTCTGTTCCCATTTCGTATTTTTGGCTGTATGTTTGCATGTTCTAGGACTAAAGTATGAAAATCTATATTGCCACTCAAGCGTAGTAACTATTGCTGCTAAATGAGATAAAATCAGAAAATGTTGGAAAAACTCAGCAGGTCTGGCAGCATCTGTAGCGAGAGAAACAGAGTCAACGTTTCGAATCCATATGACTCTTCTTTAGAACATTTATCTATCTGCTAATGAAGGTGCTGCCTTTTGAATGAAATGCTAATCCAAGGCTTCTTCTGGTATCTCACACGGGTGGTGAGTGACTCTATTTTGGAGATGACCAGGGGATTTCTCCCCGGTGTCCTGGCCTGGCCAATATTTATCCCTTAACCAACATCACAAAAGCAGATTACCTGATCTTCGTCAGACTGCTGTTTGTGGGAGCTCGCTGTGTGCAAGTTGACTGCTGTGTTTCTTGCATTAAAACAGTCACTACACTTCAAAAATGTTTCATTGCTTTTAAAGTGCTTTGAGATTTCCTCTGGTCATGAGAGGCAATATACAATTCTTTCCTTTTTACCCTTTTCTTCTCTCAGTCTGTCAACTCATGGCTTAAAATAACATTTTTGAATATATTATCAAAATAAATTGGCGATAAATGATTTAACTACAAAAGTGTAATTTGGTGTTTTTGATTAATTTGATTAGCAATTAGAACTCACCCTTTGCAGTGATTTGTTTTATCAATCATTCTATCAGCTGATGGAGTTTAACAATTGGAGCCATGCTTTGCAATAATTAGAATGCCCTTGTCTGTGCATGTGCAGCCTGGAAAATTTCACAAGAAGTGTCAGTGTATGCGGTGCAAGTGGAAGTATAGCACTCCTGCTGTGAGCAGTTTCTGACCTTTTTTGTCTCACTGAATAATTTCGAAACAAGCCTGCAAATGAATAAAATAACTTTAAAGAAAATTGTCATAGTTACACCATTGGCAGTTGATGTATTTTTACTTCAAGAGAGAGCGCGGGAGAGAGAGAGAGAGAGCGAAAGAGAGAGAGAGAAAAAGAGATCACAGCATTTTTTTTTCAGTTACAATAAACTGAAAACAAGCTGGAGGGTAAATTTAAGGAGTTTTTTTAAAGTAAAAATGATATTTTAAAACTATTATAAAGTTTGTTTTTAACAAGGGAAGCTAGACTGAAAGGGAATTGGCAAATACAGAGAAAGAGATTATCATCCAACCTTCTCTGCCGTTCGATAAGATGGTGGCTGATTTTGGGGCCTTAACTTCACTTTCCTGCCATTCTCCCATAATCCTTAACTCCCTTGTTGATCATAAGTCAGCCTTGAATATATTCAATGACGTAGCCTTCAAGGCTCTCTGTGTAAGTGAATTCCATTGTAGCAACCTTCTGAGAGAAGAAATTCCTCCTCATTTCTGTCTTAAATGGGAGGCCTTTTATTCTGAAACTGTAACTCCTCGTCCTAGACTCCCCCATGAGAGGAAACATCCACTTAGCACCTGTCCTATCAAGCCTCCTCAGAATATTATTGTGGTAATAGGCTTTTAAGGGATAGCAGCATGTCATCACTAGCAGGGAAGTGTGTCATGTGATCCTGTCTCAGTTTCACTTTGGCCTGTGAATGGAACACAGCACACACATCTCCGCTGCTGATGTCTTCAAGCTTTCTATCCATGTATATATGTTTTCATATGCCTAGTTTAAACAAGTGAACCCACAACATGTTTACTCAATCCCTTATGAGTGATTGATGCCTTTTTATATCAATGTAAAAACACAACACTTATGTGCTTCAACAAGGTCAGCTCTTGTTCTTCTAAACTCCAATGAATATAGACCCAGCCTGCTCAACCATTCCTCATACGGCATCCCCTTCATCTCAAGAATCAGCCCAGTGAACCTTCTTTGAAATGCTCCAAAGCAAGAATGTCCCTCCTAATGTAAGGAGACCAAAACTGTTTACAGTACTCCTGGTGTGGTCTCACCTGTACAGTTGTAGAAATTTACAGCAGTAGCTTTTTTTTAACATTGAAACTTAGAAAATGTATGGCACAGAAGGAGGCCATTTGGCCCATTTTGAGCATGCTGGCCAAAGATAACTCCAGTCCAAATCCCATGCCAGCTCTTGGTTAGTGGCCCTGTAGGCTACCCCACTTCAAGTGCACATACAAATCATTTTTAAATGTGATGAAGGCTTCTGCCTCTATCACCTTTTCAGGCAGTGTCTTCCAGATCCCACCACCCTCTGGGTAAAAAGAAAATTCTCTTCAAGCCCCCTCTAATCCTTCTGAGAATTGCTTTACTTCTATGTCCTTTCATTATTGACCTCTCAAACAGAAACAGGCTAGCAAAGAGTTTATTGTATATATTTCAGATTAGCATGAATAATGGATTAAATAGTTAATTCTGCAGCTGTGTTAGATATAGCTAATGTGTGCTTTTACCTAACACAAAATATATTTATAAAAGGGAGCAACCGCTGAAAATCCTTGTTATTTTTTTCCGCTTTTGATATTGTATATTCCACTAAATTAAATTTCTACAGTTAAATGTTAGTTGGCATGAAATTTTTGATTGTTTCTTCATACAAGCTGCGGTTTCTTCTTCAGTTCTGTGCCTGTAGGCAGGTCCTTGTGATTATTTGCCAAACCATGGTAATGTGCCGTGATTTTTTTTGCTAGGAGTGAGGTTCAGAGGCTGACCCTCAGTCAGTCTCAGCTTGAGTGGGGATTGAACCCTATGTCGGTGGTGTTAAACTGAGCCACACGCCAGCCAACTGAGCTAACTGCCCACCCATCCCCAGATGTGATTTAGTTAAATCTTATTTATGTATGCAGCTTCTATACTTGCGAAACCTGCCGTGTTGTGGTTACAGATGCAAAGTAAAAGAAATGATTAAAATGATTTGAAATTTACAAATAGCTAGAACTGTCTTCTGATTGATCACAATGATTTATCGTTATCTACAATTCCTGGGTTGTCCTTTTCCAAACCGTGGCTCCAAAGGGACAAGTCAGGTTAACAGTTAAATGGTATAACCGGGATCCCAGATTAAATGCAAACAATGCCGAAGAAGGTTTTTAAGCTTGTATGTTCCCAGTTGTTGGCTCAGTGACTAGCACTTAACGGAGTTGTTGGTTTGTTGGTTGCTACCTTACCTCATAGTGTCACAGAGTCATAGAGGTCTACAGCACAGAAAAAGGCCCTTCAGCCCATCGAGTCTGCGCTAGTCAAACAAGTACCTAACTATTCTAATCCCATTTTACAGCACTAGGCCCATAGCCTTGTATGCCATGACAATGCAAGTGCACATCCAAATACTTATGTTATGAGGGCTTCTGCCTCTACCACCCTTTCAGGCAGTGAGTTCCAGATTCCCACCACCCTCTGGGTGAAAAAATTCTTCCTCATATCCCCTTTAAACCTCCTGCCCCTTATCTTAAATCTCTGCCCCCTGGTTATTGATCCCTCCACCAAGGGGAAAAGTTCCTTCCTGTCTACCCTATCTATGCCCCTCATAATTTTATACACCTCAATCATGTCCCCCCTCAATTCCCTCTGCTCCAAGGAAAATAACCCCAGCCTATCCAATCTCTCCTCATAACTAAAACTCTCCAGCCCAGGCAACATCCTGGTAAATCTCCTCTGCATTCCCTCTAGTGCAATCATATCCTTCCTATAATACGGATTCCAGAACTGCACGCAATACTCTAGCTGTGGCCTAACCAGCGTTTTATACAGTTCCAGCATAACCTCCCTGCTTTTATATTCTGTGCCTCGGCTAATAAAGGCAAGTATCCCGTTTGCCTTCTTAACCACCTTATCTACCTGTCCTGCTACCTTAAGGGACCGGTGGACATGCACAACAAGGTCCCTCTGATCCTCAGTACTTCCCAGGGTCCTACCATTCATCGTATATTCCTGTGCCTTGTTTGTCCTGCCCAAGTGCATCACCTCACACTTACCTGGATTAAATTCCTTTTGCCACTGATCAGCCCATCTGTCCAGCCCATCTATATCCTCCTGTAGTCTAAGGCTATCCTCCTCACTATTTACCACCCCACCAATTTCCGTGTCATCCATGAACTTACTGATCAACACTCCTACATTCAAGTCTAAATCATTTATATATATACCGCAAACAGCAAGGGACCCAACACCGATCCCTGTGGAACCCCACTGGACACAGGCATCCAGTCACAAAAACATCCCTCGGCCATCACCCTCTACTTCCTGCCACTCAATCAATTCTGGATCCAATTTGCCAAATTGCTTTGGATCCCATGGGCTCTTACCTTCGTTATCAGTCTCCCATGCGGGACCTTATCAAAAGCCTTGCTGAAGTCCAAGTAGACCACGTCAAATGCATTGCCCTCATCTACACACCTGGTCACCTCTTCGAAAAATTCAGTCAGATTGGTCAGACTTGACCTCCCCTTAACAAAACTTTGCTGACTGTCCTTGATTAATCCCTGCCTCTCCAAGTGTAGATTAATTCTGTCCCTCAGAACTGCTTCCAATAGTTTCCCCATCACTGAGGTTAGACTGACTGGCCTGTAGTTCCCTGGTTTATCCCTTCCTCCCTTCTTGAATAACAATACCACATTGGTTGTCCTCCAGTCCTCTGGCACCTCTCCTGTGGCCAGAGAGGTATTGAAAATTATTGCCAGTGCCCCTGCTATCTCCTCCCTTGCCTCACTCAACAGCCTGGGATTCATTTCATCTGGGCCTGGATATTTATCTAGTTTTAAGCCTGCCAGACCACTTAGAACCTCCTCCATTTCAATGCTATTTTCTTTAATTATATCACAGTCCTTCTGCTTGATTTCCATACCCACGTCGTCCCTCTCACTTATGAACACTGACACGAAGTACTCATTTAGAACCCTACCTACGTCTTCCGGCTCCACACACAAATCACCACTATGGCCCTTAATGGGCCCTACTCTTACCCTAGTTGTACTCTTACTCTTCATGTACTTGTAAAATAACTTTCCTTTATTTTAGCTGCCAATGTTTTTACATGCCCCCTTTTTGGTCTCCTAATTTCCTTTTTAAGTTCCCCCCTGCACATTCTATGCTCCTCTAGTTGCTCTGCACACCTTGGCTGCTGTGTTTTTAATATTATAACAGTGACTGTACTTTTTTCAAAAAAGTATCTCATTGGCTGTAAAACACTTTGGGACACCCTGAAATCGTGAAAGATGCTATATCAATGCGCATTTGGGCAGACAATGGCATAATGGAAATGTCACTGAACTAGTAAATCCAGAGGCCCAGGCTGATGCACTACAGCAGCCGGTGAAATTTAAATTCACTTAATAAAAAATCTGGAATACCACGCTACTCTGAGTAATGGTGACCAGGAAACTTCGATTGTTGACAAAACCCATCTGGTTTTCTGATGCCCGACAGGGAAATAAATCTGCCATCATTACCTAGCCTGGCCTACATGTGACTCCGGACCCACAGCATTGTAAGTAAAATCTTTCATCCTGCCTTGGGGATCATGTGACTGTACAGATGAATCAGCCCTAAGCCCGGGTCATCTTAAGGGCGGAGCTTTCTAGTCGTGGACCTGGTTCAAGCGTGTAGCTTCATTAGGAGCTCTGTAAATAAAGTTTACTCTTTCTAACAAGAAACCTGTCTGGTACACCATGTTTATTACAATTGGCGATGAGCAGAAATAGCTCCGGTGCTGCACCTCACCTCCTGAATGTGAGTCTTTCACTTCTTAATGGAAGAAAGAAAAATATACTCACCAGTCATGGCACTCTTCGGCAGAATCGACCTGTACAACTCGTCCATGGAAGCCTGGAGCCAGTACATAGAGTGCCCAGGTTTCTACTTCGTGGCGAACGAAATAACAGCGGAGGAGAAGCAGAAAGTAATTCTTCTAAATGCAGGAGCAAGACATATAACCTCATCCATGGTTTGATCACCCCGAACGCGCCCAATTCCAAATCTTTAAACGAGCTAGCAGGCCTCGTGAAGAGACATTTTCAGCCTAAGCCATCGGTGATTATGCAAAGATTCAAGTTCAACTCTAGAGTAAGGGCCCCGGGTGAGTCAATCGCAATGTATATCACAAAGTTAAAACAATTGACTGAGAATTGCAGCTTCAGAGTACCCTCAGTGACATGTTGCGAGATCATTTGGTTTGTGGCATACACGATGACTCCATTCAGTGCCGTTTACTTGCAGAAGTTAATACTGATCAGAAGCGCGCCATGGAGATAGCGCTAGCAATGTTGAGTGCTGAGAGGGACTCGCAGACTTTGCAGAGTATGCAACATGACGCTGTTCTTCAGTTGGGGGGGGAACCTGCCGCTGGGTGTGGCGCGAATACCAGGGAGACAACTGCAAAGCGGAAAACAGTCTCTACCACTCCAAAAACAAAAAGGAATACTGGAAGCCTCTCACCAGCAATTCAGAAATTAATTTGTTACCAATGTGGGGGTAACCATGCACTGGAAACCTGCAGATTTAAAGAGGCAGAATGCCAATACTGTCAGAAAAAAGGGCATGTTATAAAACAATACTGGGCGAAATCAGGACAGCCAATCAGACAGCAGACCAAGATAACTGAAGTGCACAATATAACTGAACCAGAAGCTGCTGATAGTGATACCTACTCCCTATACAATGTCAAAGGAGTGAAAACTTAATCAATCACCGTCACCCTTCAAGTAAATGAGAAACCTCTAGTCATGGAGGTTGACACAGGAGCATCGACCACAGTGGTGGGTGAACACATCTTTATGTACCTAAGCGAGGGTCACCAGCCACTGAATCTGGAGCAAACCATGTTCAGCTGAATATGTACACTGGAGAGGCAACACAGGTGAAAGGCATCGTCTCTGTACCTGTATCGTACAGACAGCCCAGTCCCCAGTGATCACTGTAACAGGTGAATGACCTAATCTTCTGGGCCAGGATTGGTTAAAAGAAATTAAGCTCAACTGGTCAGGAATGTTTCAAGTTAGAATAGGAGGGATTCCTGAGCTGTTAAAAAAGTATGGCAGCATATTTCATGGTGAATTAGGAAAGATAAAAGGCCTACAAGCAAAAATATTCATAGATGCAGAGGCGATACCCCGGCTCTTTAAGGCCAGACCTGTGCCTTACAACCTAAAGGAGAAGGTGGATGCAGAATTGTGCCACTTAGAGAAGTTAGGAATAATCCAGCCAGTCCAATTTTCAGAATGGGCAACACCCATAGTCCCTGTGATGGAACCAGATCAAACTATTTGCATTTGGGTAGACTATAAATTAATTGTGAACAAGGCGGCTAAACTAGACAAATATCCAATCTCGAGGATTGAAGGTTTGTACGCTAAGCTAGCTGGAGGAAAATCCACACCAAATTGGACAGGAGCTACGCATACCAGCATCTAGGGCCGGACAGCACATCTAGAGGGTATGCAACCATCAACACACACAACGGCTTGCACAAATATACACACCTACCCTTCGGTGTATCAGCTGCCTGTGTAATTTTTCAAAGAATCATCGAAAGCCTATTGGAAGGACTTCCCTGAGTTGTAGTGTAACTGGATGACATCTTGATCATAGGATGAACCAAAGCTGAACACTTGGCCAACCTAGAAGAGGTTTTAAGGAGATTTTTAGAAGCTGATGTACGATTGAAGGAAGAGAGATGTACTTTCCAAGTGACTGAAGTCATGTATTTGGGTCATCGATTGGATGCATAGGGGTTACATCCAGTAGAGGAGAAAATCAGGGCAATCAAGGAGGCGCCCTCTCCTACCAGTGTCACTGAACTTAAATCTTTTTTGGGCATGATAAATTATCACGGTCGCTTCCTGCCAAATTTCCCTACAATGTTAGCCCCCTTTACACTTCTTATTGAAGAAGAACCACAGATGTTCATGGAAGGCACGAGAATAAGAAGCTTCCATAAAAGTCAGGAAGCTTTTACACTCATCATGTCAAAAGAATTAATATTAACCCGTGATGCATCTCCCTATGGAGTGGGAGCGGTTTTGTCAAACAAGGTGGAAGATGGTTCCGAAAGGCCAATAGGCTATATCTCCAGAGCCCTCTCTGCAGCCGTGAAGAGTTACTCACAACTTGAAAAAGAAGGTTTATCCGTAATATTTGCAGTAAAGAAATTCCATCAATATCTGCATGGTCGCTATTTCACCATAGTGTCAGATCACAAGCCACTGTTGGGTTTGTTTAGTGAAGATAAAACAATTCTTTTGATAGCCTCTGCCAAAATTCAATGATGGGCTTTGATTTTGTTGGCATATGAGTACACCTTTATGCACCATCTGGGTTTGCATATAGCAAATGCAGATGTTCTCAGTCATCTTCCTTTGCCAGATAGCATTACACATGCCCCAGTACTTCAAGAAGTTGTACTTGTGTTGAATTTCCTGGACTCCTCGTTGGTCTGTGCGAACCACATAAAGAATTGGACAAACCAGAATCCAATTTTATCAAGATTCTGAGAACAGGAATTGCAAGGATGCACAAGTCTCTGAAGAGTTAAAACCACTCTATGCCCATAAAACTGAATTCAGTTGCCAAGATGGAATCTTGTTGTGGGGAGCAAGAGTCATCATCCCTTTCCAAGGAACAGAACCACTTTTGACAGAGCTTCATAGTGTGTATCCAGGCATTTCGAAAATGAAGAAGCTTGTGTGAGGTTATATCTGGTGGCCAGGTACAGACGGTGATATAGAAAAAATGATGAAACACTGTCTCCAGTGTCAACAACAACTGAAGTTGCCCGTTTCAGCTCCACTGCATCTGTGGGAGTGGCCTGGTCGACCCTGGGTTAGACTACATATAAACTATGTAGGTCCATTTTTAGGTATCATGTTTTTAATGATCATCGACTCGCATTCTAAGCGGATGGATGTGTATGAAGTTAGATCACCGACATTGTGTGCAACGATTGACAAGCTGCATCAATGTTTTAGTGTATATGGCCTACCAGAAGTCATTGTTTTGGATAATAATACTGCTTTCACTAGTACAGAATTCCAGAGATTTGTAAATTTAACTGGGATTAACATATAAAAACAGCATTAATCATCCCTCGACCAATGGGTTAGCAGAAAGAGCAGTACAAACTTTCAAAACAGGGATGAAGAAATTATCCGACGGATCATTAGAAACATGGGGCTGAATTTTCCCCTCGTCAAGGGGGGACGTTGATGGGCGGGCGTGTGCATGCGCGCTTCCAATCGGCACCCCCAATTGGAGGCGCGGCGCCATTTTATGTGGGCGGGTCAATTAACGCTCGCCCAGTGTGATATCTGCACAGAAGTGCTCTGTGCTCCCTATGCGGGTGGGGGGGAATCCCAAAATCGAGAGTGTGCTCTTTTGCACATGCGCAGGAAAGAGCGCACTCATCTCCCTGAGGCTAAGTGCAGCCTCAGGGAGATCGGCTCTACGTGCAAAAATATTAAAAATAGAAAAAAAAAACATTCCCTTACATGTCCCCACATGAGTTGGGACATGTTTATAACTTCCAACAAAACTTTATTAAAATTTTTAAAACCCTACGTGAAACCTCATCCCGCCGGTAGATGAGGTTTCATGTTTTTTCTATTTCCCGCCAGGGCTCCTGGCCTGCCCGCCAACCTTAAGGTTGGATGCACAGGTCCTTTACTTACTAATTGGCCATTGACAGGTCGGTGGGCGCACAGCTGATTTTGCTGCGCTCCCGCCTTCCTGAAAATTTAAATGGGGCGCGGTGACGTTGGGAGTTCCCCCCGATATCGCCGTGCGTAATTTTACGCGTTTGCGAGCGGGCCCCACCCCCTGCTCACCGACGCATAAAATCCTGCCCATGAATTTCATGATTTCTTCTCAACTATTGCACGACTCCTCATGCAACTAATGAAACACATCCTTCGTACAAGGGTTGAATCTGGTGCTCCCTAACTTAGAGAGAAGGTAGAGAAGAACCAGGGTAGTCAGAAAGTGAATCATTATATTCACAGTAAAGGCCAAAAATTTACTGTGGGAGAGTCATTTTTTGCGCAAAATTTTGGAACTGGACCTAGATGGGTTCCTGGTACAATTACCTCTGAAACAGGACCTTTGTTATACCAAGTGGATGTGGAAAACCACATTGTTCAAACATGTGGATCATCTAAGAAGTAGAGAGACTCCAACAACCAGTGACTCCACCTGAAATTGAAGTCGATCCTTTGATCCCTGAGGTGTCAGATCGACATAGAATAAACATACCTGATGTCTCTGTTGGAGTAAATAATTCTGAACTGCCAATGTCTAAGGATGTCCCTGATGCCACAGTTCCTAATCAAATTGATCCAGTGGTAGAATATCAAGTTGTTGAGCTACGTCGCTTTAACTGAATCAGAAAACCACCTCAGAGACTTAATCTATAATCGCAGGAACTGTGTATATTTGTATATGTTATGCATTAAAATGTATTCGTAAATAAGAGATGTGAAACAAAATTTAAAGGGGGAGGAACATAGTGATTGTAAGTAAAACCTTGCATCCTGTGTTGGGGCTCATGAGACTGTACAGACGAATCAGCCCAAAGCGTGGGTAACCTTAGGGGCGGAGCTTTCTACTCGTAGACCTGGTTCAAGAAAAAGAGCTTTGTAAATAAAGTTTACTGTTTCTAACAAGAAACCTGTCTGGTTTAAATAAACACCATGTTTATTACACCTAGCAAAGCCACTCTGTTCAAGGGCAATTAGGAGTGGGAAACAAATGCTGGTCTTCCCAGCAATGCCTACATCCTGTGAAAGAATAAAGAAAAAATATCTTTTTATAGATGTACGTACAAATGTTGCATTAGCTATCATTTTATTACCTTGATTTTAAAAAAAGACTTCAAAGAAGATGGCGCGTAAATGAATACGTCAGTGTGATTCAGTTGAAATAAGAAGCAGAGCTGAAGTTTAAAATTAATCAGCTCAAATTCCCCTATTATAGGATTGAACTTTGCTGGAATATTCATTATGGTAATTGGCAGTTCAACATTGACATAACTTTGACAGAACAATTGAACTGCAGCCTTTAGGCTTGTCCAGGAGTAGATACAATTACCACAAATTAGTAAGAATAAAAATAACTGGAAAAACTCAGCAGGTCAGGCAGCATCTGCGGAGAGGAACACAGTTAACATTTTGAGTCCGTATGACTCTTCAACAGAACTAAGTAAAAATAGAAAAGGGGTGAAATATAAGCTGGTTTAAAGGGGGTGGTGGGACAAGTAGAGCTTATAGAGGGCCAGTGATAGGTGGAGATAACCAAAAGATGTCATAGACAAAAGGACAAAAAGGTGTTGAAGGTGGTGATATTATCTAAAGGAATTTGCTAAATAAGGGTAGAAAGCAGGACAAGCAAGGTACAGATAGCCCTAGTGGGGGTGGGGTGCGGTGAAGGGAAGGGATTGAAATAGGCTAAAAGGTAGAGATAAAACAATGGATGGAAATACATTTAAAAATAATGGAAATAGGTGGGAAAAGAAAAATCTAAATAAATTATTGGGAAAAAAAAGGGGGATCGAAAAGGGGGTGGGGATGGAGGAGAGAGTTCATGATCTAAAATTATTGAACTCAATATTCAGTCCAGAAGGCTGTAAAGTGCCTAGTCAGAAGATGAGGTGCTGTTCCTCCAGTTTGCGTTGAGCTTCACTGGAACAATGCAGCAGGCCAAGGACGGACATGTGGGCATGAGAGCAGGGTGGAGTGTTGAAATGGCAAGCGACAGGGAGGTCTGGGTCATGCTTGCGGACAGACCGCAGGTGTTCTGCAAAGCGGTCACCCAGTCTGCGTTTGGTCTCTCCAATGTAGAGGAAACCACATTGGGAGCAGCGAATGCAGTAGGCTAAATTGAGAGAAGTGCAAGTGAAATGCTGCTTCACTTGAAAGGAGTGTTTGGGCCCTTGGACGGTGAGGAGAGGGGAAGTAAAGGGGCATGTGTTGCACCTTCTGCGGTTGCATGGGAAGGTGCCGTGGGAGGGGGTTGAGGTGTAGTGGGTAATGGAGGAGTGGACCAGGGTGTCCCGGAGGGAATGATCCCTGTGGAATGCCGCCGGGGGGGGTGAAGGGAAGATGTGTTTGGTGGTGGCATCATGCTGGACTTGGTGGAAATGGCGGAGGATGATCCTTCGAATGGGGAGGCTTGTGGGGTGATAAGTGCGGACAAGGGGGACCCTATCATGTTTCTGGGAGGGAGAGGAAGGTGTGAGGGCGGATGCGTGGGAGATGGGCCGGACACGGTTGAGGGCCCTGTCAACCACCGTGGGTGGAAATCCTCGGTTAAGGAGGGAAGAAGGCATGTCAAGGAACTATTTTTGAAAGTGGCATCATCAGAACAGATGCGACGGAGGCGAAGGAAATGAGAGAATGGAATGGAGTCCTTACAGGAAGCGGGGTGTGAGGAGCCCGAAATTCATTGAGATGAGGGCGCAAGGGTATGAAACTAAGTCCTTTGCATCTCAATGAATTCCGGACTCAGCACGATGCTGAACTCTTCTTCCGCCGCCTTTGTCTCCGTGCTCACTTCTTTGGGATCCTTTTACCCGCCTCCAATATTCTCCCTCCACCTGGACCCCTCCCTCTGGATTCTTACCTTCTCTTGATCTTTTCATTGAGAACTGTCGGCGTGACATTAGCCGTCTCAATTTCTCTGCTCCTCTCACCCATTCTAACTTGTCTCTCTCTGAACTTGCTGCACTCCGTTCTCTCAGGTCCAACCCTGACATTGTCATCAAACCTACTGACAAGGGTGGTGCTGTTGTTGTCTGGCGCACTGACCTCTACCTCGCGGAGGCTGAGCGTCAACTCGCAGATACTTCCTCCGACCTCCCCCTGGACCATGACCCCACCACTGAACATCAAGCCATTGTTTTCAGGACTGTTACTGACCTCATCTCCTCTGGAGATCTTCCTTCCACAGCTTCCAACCTCATAGTCTCCCAACCTCGGACGGCCCGCTTCTACCTCCTACCCAAAATCCACAAACAGAAATGTCCCAGCAGACCAATCGTGTCAGCCTGTTCCTGCCCCACGGAACTCATTTCTTGCTATCTTGACTCCATTCTCTCCCCTTGTCCAGTACCTTCCCACCTACATCCGTGATTCCTCTGACACCCTACATCATATCAACAACTTCCAGTTCCCTGGCCGCAACTACCTCCTCTTCACCATGGACGTCCAATCCCTCTACACCTCCATCCCCCACCAGGATGGTCTGAGGGCTCTTAGCTTCTTCCTCGAACAGAGGCCCGGACAATCCCCAACCACCACTACTCTCCTCCGTCTGGCTGAACTTGTTCTCTCACTGAACAATTTCTCCTTAAACTCTTCTCACTTCCTTCAAATAAAAGGTGTGGCTACGGGTACCCACATGGGCCCCAGCTATGCCTGTCTCTTTATGGGGTATGTGGAACATTCCTTGTTCCAGTCCTACTCCGGCCCCCTTCCACAATTCTTTCTCCGGTACATCGATGATTACTTCGGTGCTGCTTCATGCTCTCGTCTGGACCTGGAAAAATTTATTAATTTTGCTTCCAATTTCCAGCCCTCCATCATTTTCACATGGTCCATCTCTGACACTTCCCTTCCCTTCCTTGACCTCTCTGTCTCAATTTCTGATGATAGACTGTCCACCAATATTCATTACAAGCCTACCGACTCCCACAGCTACCTCGACTACAGCTCCTCACACCCCGCTTCCTGTAAGGATTCCATCCCATTCTCTCAGTTCCTTCGCCTCCATCGAATCTGTTCTGATGATGCCACTTTCAAAAAATAGTTCCTCTGACATGTCTTCCTTCTTCCTTAACCGAGGTTTTCCACCCACGGTGGTTGACAGAGCCCTCAACCGTGTCCGGCCCATCTCCCGCGCATCTACCCTCACGCCTTCCTCTCCCTCCCAGAACCATGATAGGGTCCCCCCTGTCCTCACTTATCACTCCACCAGCCTCCACATTCAAAGGATCATCCTCCGCCATTTCCGCCAACTCCAGCATGATGCCACCACCAAACACATCTTCCCTTCACCCCCCCTTGGCGGCATTCTGCAGGGATCATTCCCTCCGGGACACCCTGGTCCATTCCTCCATCACCCACTACGCCTCAATCCCCTCCCACGGCACCTTCCCATGCAACCGCAGAAGGTGCAACACCTGCCCCTTTACTTCCACTCTCCTCACTGTTCAAGGGCCCAAACACTCCTTTCAAGTGAAGCAGCATTTCACCTGTACTTCCCTCAATTTAGTCTACTGCATTCGTTGCTCCCAATGTGGTTTCCTCTACATTGGAGAGACCAAACGCAGACTGGGTGACCACTTTGCAGAACACATTCGGTCTGTCCGCAAGCATGACCCAGACCTCCCTGTCGCTTGCCATTTCAACACTCCACCCTGCTCTCATGCCCACATGTCCGTCCTTGGCCCGCTGCATTGTTACAGTGAAGCTCCACACAAACTGGAGGAACAGCACCTCATCTTCCGACTAGGCACTTTACAGCCTTCCGGACTGAATATTGAGTTCAACAATTTTAGATCATGAACTTTCTCCTCCATCCCCACCCCCTTTCCGATCCCCTTTTTTTCCTCAATAATTTATATAGATTTTTCTTTTCCCACCTATTTCCATTATTTTTAAATGTATTTCCATCCATTGTTTTATCTCAACCTTTTAGCCTATTTCGATCCCTTCCCCCCACCCCACCCCCACTAGGGCTATCTGTACCTTGCTCGTCCTGCTTTCTACCCTTAATTGGCAGATTCCTTAGATAATATCACCACCTTCAACACCTCTTTGGCCTTTTGTCTATGACACCTTTTGGTTATCTCCACCTATTACTGGCCCTGTATCCAGCTCTATCCTCCCCCCGCCACCCTCCCCTTAAACCAGCTTATATTTCACCTCTTTTCTATTTTTACTTAATTCTGTTGAAGAGTCATACGGACTCGAAACGTTAACTGTGTTCCTCTCCGCAGATGCTGTCGGACCTGCTGAGATTTTCCAGGTATTTTTATTTTTGTTTTGGATTTCCAGCATCCGCAGTTTTTTGCTTTTACCACAAATTAGTGTTTGTTCTCAGGATCACTAGGATTTAACAGTCTATCTCACAATTAACTTTTAATGTTGCCCTGCCTCCTCACTTACTATTAACATTAGTCCAGTTAAACAATAAAACAACTTCCTCACCTAATTGAAAACACTGTAAGCAATTCACAAGCATGAGTATAGGACTCAACAATATTTTAATCTTCACAAAGTTAAAGTTCAAATCTTAAAGTGGAGTTATTCAGATTTAAACATCTAAATCAGAATTAGTACCTCAAAAATTTGTTATGATCCCAGCTGAGGTTACCCCTGGACAACCCTGGCCCCAGGGTGGAACCCAGCTTGATAGACCCTAACTTTTATTTTTTATTTAGATACGTGGAGAGAGGCTGCTGAACAGTCACCAGTGTCAGCTAATGAACTTTTAACATTTATTTAACATGAAAAGATGAACTATATTACAATGCTCCTTCACCCACAACTATACCTTTACAGATATATATGGATTTGTAAGAATAACACAAATTACAAAAGCTATCTTATACTCTAATGTTCACAGTGAGTACACAGTCCATGTAAACCTATGGTGACCTGTGGTCAGACACACCACACTCGGAAACCAAGTGACAGATGCTACCTCAATCAGACGCTATGGATCTCTCATCAATCCCCCCCTGACTCGAAACGTCAACTGTACTCTTCTCCCCCGATGCTGCCAGACCTGCTGAGTTTTTTCAGGTATTTCTGTTTCTATTTTTGTTTTGGATTTCCAGCATCCGCAGTTTTTTGTTTTTATCCCCCTGACTCTTGTCCCACCATGAGCCAATCGGTCTCACTGAACTCCATCTTGAACTTGAACACAAGGGTTTCCAATCTCCACTCTTCAAGAACTTACTTTGGAATCTTCTCCCAAACCGACGCTTTCTTTCAGACGCCTTCCGCAAGGATTCACCTTCAGGGTTTTGAACTCTCCTTCTGATGTTCCTCCCCCCTGGGTCACTGTATGTATTTAAGCTTTCTTCCATGCACTCTCTCTCTCACCGACTTAGCTGTCAACAGTACACTACTGCTTCACATGCCCTTAGCAAAGAGTTATCGGCTTTTAGTTGTCTCTTTGGACCTTCTGGCTTCTCACAAGCCTTTATCTCTTTAAGTTTGAAGTTTGGAGCCTTTCTCTTCCCCTCACTCTTAACTTCACTTAACAGGACATTTTCTAGGTTATTGTCTTTCCTTTGACTAGAAGGTCTGCTTAGGACTTTCTCCTGTTCCACTCCCCTGGATTATTGGGGACGTTTGCTTTAGCTTGGGACTTGCCATCTGTCCTTTTTGCCCCAGTCTCTCTCTGGAAGCTACTTTCAACCAACCTTAGTTTGGGACTGGCTATCTTCCCCTTCTAGGTTGCTTCTGCTTGGCGGTTGTCTTCAAAATTAAACTCAAAACTGCTGTTTCTAGTTTCTTCTGTGTTTGTGTGTAGGTGGGGCCTGCCTTTCTGGACCCCTGTTGCTAGGCAATAGCCCAATTTTTCTACTCTTATATAAAAAAAAAAATACCTGGAAAAACTCAGCAGGTCTGACAGCATCTGCTCTTATGTTTGTTTAACTTCTCTTACAGTCATAAACTCTCATTAGAAATGCAGGCACCTTTCAAAGTGAAACTAAAACTCAGCTTGACCTCTTTTTAACACAGATACAGAAATACAAATCAACCTTAAACATTAAAGCTAAAATTCATTCCTAACACCCACAAATAGAAATATAACTTATTTAAACTGTCTCTAAATCCTAACATTTTCGATTGGAATATGTGTCACAATATGAGTCAGTTTTGCAGGTTACATTACAATAGGTAGTTCAGTATTTGAAAGTCCTTATCCCACAGTTGTAACATCCTCTAGTAGCTCGAATTCAAATTGTGCTTTTGTGAATGCCAAGCATTGGAAAGTATCCCATTTGACTATAATTGGATGCTAATTTTGAAACAGTGATCAATACTGCACAGAAAACTGATTTCAATTTAATTGGGACTTAATATAAACTATTTTTCATATTGAAGATAATTTTATTTCTTAGAAATTAAGTGAAGCACATTGGACTACAGATCACGTTGCAGTCAATGAGGTATGCAAACACACGTCTGTACAGCAAGTATCAGTGAAGGACGCTTACTAGAGTTGGCTAGCTTATCTTCTGTACAAAATGGCTGATAGGCTTTATCTCTGAATATAAACAGTAAAGTCAATCTGCAATTCAACTTTGAGCCCGTAGAATGTTTCCAGCTGTTCTAAGCGACATGAATAGATGCCTCAGATAGTTAGCAATGTGCAGAACAAAAGCGTGATTTTTGTCTTGTCGTTTTCCAACAATTATATTAAATTATGTCGACAAATCATCTGCATTTTATATTTTCAGCTTAAGAAAGAAATCAAAGGTTTTTAAACCACACACAAAGATGATACCCATCATACACATCACACAGTCTTTCAGAAGCATCGGCCCTGATTTTCAGAGGTGTGAAGGGATCGGTCACATCTCAGAAATCCCAGTGTCGTGCTGTTCACACTGCTCCCGCTCCTGATCCACCCACCACCATTTCCTTCTGGGCCTCCATCAGAATGGAGCAGTGATTTTTGCCTGTTTAAAAATGAAGAAAAGAAAGGACTCTGGCTGATGTAGGACCCTGGGTGGCAGGGCCATTTGAGGTCCTAGGGGGTGGCCATCACTGTGCCCTTTGTGAGCTGTCCCAGGTTCAGGTAAATGTCCCATGATCAGGGTTACAAGCCATGGCCAATGATGGAGCCAGTGAATTTTCAGTGGTGATGGCGGAAGAGCTAGAAGATTGAGGGACAATGGTTGATTACAGATGAAGGATCCTTTGGGAAGTGGACTTGTGTTTTCTTGAAGTACACTATAAGCACTCTTTTCCGTAGTTGTATTGCCCATGGCTTATTGAAATTGGAAGGTTCCGAAGAGCAGCTGAAGAGGAAAGCGCAAGATCTCAAGGCATGGAGAAACTGCGCTTAGGCAAATCACTGCTACACTGGTGTAGGGACAGAGGAACAGGAGGAGGCCATTTAGCCTCTTAAGTCTGTTCCGCTATTCAATGAGATCCTGATTGATCTGTGATTGAACTCCATTTACCCACCTTTGCCCCATATCCCTTAATACCGTTGGTGAACAAAAATCTATCAATCTCAAATCTAAAGCTAACATTTGATCTAGCGTCAATTGTTTGCAGAAGAAAATTCCAAATTTCTATAACAGGGCCCCAGTGTACACAGTCAGACACCCAGCTGTATGGCAAATGGAGTATAATGTGGGTAAATGTGAAATTGTCCATTTTGGCAGGAAGAATAATAAAGAAGCTAATTGTCTAAATGGTGCGAGTTTGCAGAGCTCTGACATTCAGAGGGATCTGGGTGTCCTAGCGCATGAATCACAAAAGGTTAGTATGCAGGTACAGCAGGTAATTCGAAAAGCTAATAGAATGTTCTTGTTTATTGGGAGGAGAACTGATTACAAAAGCCGAGAGGTTATGCTTCAGCTGTACAGGGCACTGGTGAGACCTGGAGCTGGATTTTGAGGTCATTTGGCAGGCAGGCCGCCCACAATCGGCCGCCGACCGCGATTTCACGCTGGTGAGCCAATTAAGACCCGCCCACTGAGAATCGCAGCTCGTCACTGGTCGGGTAGGGCTGAGCGGGGGCGGGTGCCTATTGGCCGCTAGGTCCAAGGCAACCCAACGGTCGGTTTAAAAACGGCTCAGGCAGCCTCTGGAAGGCTGCCAGGGAAGAACGTTTGTTGTGCGTTAGCAAACTCAAGTGATGGAGTCAAGTGCGGCTGGGGACGCCAAGCGGGAGGGCAGGTTGGGTGGGCACTCAGCCCCCGCTTTTCTGATGAGCGCCTCGCCGTCCTCCTGGAGGAGGTGGGCTGCCAGGAAGGACACCCTTGTCCCCCAGATATGGGAAGCGGAGGCCACCGCACCTCACAAAGAGGGCATGGGAGGAGGTGATAGCACTGGTGGGCAGCCATGGTGTGGTGCCGTGCACGTGGGTGCAGTGCAGGAAGCACTTCAATGACCTGATACACCCAGGAAGAGTGAGTACCATGATGGCATGGGTCAGCATGCAGAAGTGTTAAGGTGTGGCCGTTCCCCCATGGAGCTCAGGGGTGTTAGAGTCTGAGTGCCAACTGTCAATGACACTGGAGCTGGCCAAGGGGGTGAGCCCTGGCTGCTTGGACTGAGTGCCCTGTGGCTCGAGATGTGCCTTGCGAGGTGTTCCTCAGGTAGGGTTGGCCAGGCTGCAATGGCGCTGCGGGTAAAAAGTAGACTAATCAATGCTCCTCCATCCTTTCAGGAGAAGACAAGCTATAACCAAGCAGAGAGGACATGTACAGACGGAGGCCCACCAAAGCTACTGCTGCTCACCAGGTTCGAGCAAGATGTCCTTGAGCTCGAGATCTGTCACACTCCCCTGTGCAACCGGGTGTGGAGAGGTGGGGGTGCCAGATTAAGGTAAGAGCGTAGTGCACAGAGGTGAGAGTTTCGGATTGTGCAACCATTCTAGTGGAGTCCCTTTATTGATGGGATCATCGAACCTGGAGTCTCCATTGATCATTGAAAGATGATGGCACCATGATGCAGATCTCCATTGCCTCACCAGGGTGCCTGGCATGCACAGTGACAGTGTGATGACTTTAACTAATGACATATCCTTCTTCTCACTTTTAGGTTCACCAGCAGGCGTTTGCTCTGTGGACCCCAAAGGGCCACCCCTGATGCTGGAGGGTAACCGAGCTTCAGCTGCACCTGCAGCACACCCACTCTCTGAAGCTGGCACCAGCGCAGATACCAGCACCTCAGTGGGCATTAGTTTGGTGGCTAGAATGTCAGTGCACAGCGGTGAGGGCGCTTCACACTCACTTCAGGTGCAGGCAGAGGCAGAGATGCCCTGGGCGCTGGCAGTTGGGGGACTACTGAGGACCAGGACGATGCTCAGTCGAAGGCAGATGATGAGCCTCTGGAGCTGTGCATTAGGCAGCAGATGCTGGATGTCCAGCGGGATATGCAGGAGGATCTGGCGGAGATACATGAGTGTCTGCGTACCAGGGTCTCCATTGTGGAGAGGCGACCATGCAGAGCGTGAGCACTGAATTGACCCTCATGGCCTAGTGCACTGCCTCCTCCATTGAGACAGTGGTGACTCTCATGGAGAGGGGTTCCTGGGGTTGGGCTCGGACCTGCAAGCCCTCACACAGGCAATGACCTCAGGTGGCCAGTGCCAGTATGGGAAATGGATGAGGCACCCAGTATCTCAGCTAGGTGCCCATCCATCGATGGTGAGCAGGGAGGTCCAGAGCGACCTCATGTTGGCGCTCGAGCTGCTTGTTGTCCCTCTGGGCTTCTCTCAGGGCACTCTGGATGACGGCAGCAGCTCCTCCACCCCTCTTCCACTGACCGTCACACCTGGTGAGGCTGTGATGACTGGGGAGATGCCAGCCGTGGCACTGGCTGCTCCCTCCAAGGCGGGGCTGGCACAGCACCCACTGGCCAGAGGGTGACCACCAAGGTCATCAAGGCCAACAAGACAGAAGAGTCAGCAGGCTGTCTTCAATGCCGGTGCCAGCAAGGGCGGTGGGGGCGGGTGGGGGGTGGTGGTGTGTGTGTGTGTGTGTGTGTGTGCAGTTGGCGGGGGTGGGGGCGGAGTGGTGGCGGGGTGGCACCAAGACGTAGCACTGGCAAACGTAAGTTAAAGGCACCATGAGCACAAGAGGGACTGGTCACAGGTGATTTGCTGTTCATTTATGTTTGATTTATCTTTACTGGTCTGGGAATGAAGACCAGAGAAGGTTATGTAAATTCTTTTGGGTTGTCAGAATGAGATGAATTTTGTTTTTGCTGTAATGGCCTGAGTATGCTTCACCTTTTTATTTTCTTGGTGCAGGGCACGCCAGTCTGTAATGCTGGATGTGAGAGCCTCTAAACGTTTTTGCACAGGCACTGAGTGGACCTTGGGTTCAAAGGAAAGGATCATTTCAGACATTCGAGATGGAGGCGGTAGCCCTGGTATGAGGTGGAAGCTGATCTTTGGCAGCCTAGCTGAAGGAGTGTTGGATCAAGGTGCCCCTGGTGTCCCTGCCTCCCTGGAGGTTATCAAGGCCTGCCTCCATGCACTCAGCTTCCTCCTCACCGTGCTCCTCTTCTGACTCATTACTGGACTCATCATCTGAGGCCTCTGCAGCTGAAAGAAGATCTTCTTTCTCCACTAGGTCTCCCCTTGCCAGTGCCAGATTGTGGACCATGCAACCATTATCAGTGATACCCACTCTGGGGGGTATTGTAATACTCTACCTGAATGGTCCAGGCATTGGAAGCACATCTTGAGAAGACCTATGGTCCATTCTATCACCGCCATTGAGGAGGCATGACTCATATTGTAACGCTACTCTGCCTCTGTTCTTGCCACCTGTTCAAAGGATAGCCCTTATCACCCAGCAGCCATCCACCCAGTCAGGCTGGAGCCCTGAACAGCCTCGGCACCTGGGAGTGTCTGAGGATGTAGGCGTCATGGGAGCTGCCTGGGTACCGTGCACAGACTTGTAGAATCTACATCCTGTGGTCACATACTATCTGCACGTTCATGGAGTGGAAGCCCTTCCTGTTGACAAAGGCTCCGGTCTGACCCGCTGGCATCTTGATGGCCACATGTGTACAGTCTATAGCACCCTGGACACGGGGGAAGCCAGCAATCACTGCGAAGCCTCTGGCTCGCTCAGCCTGGCTAGCCTCATCTGTATGGTAAAGAATAAAGATCAGGACTCACCTGAACAGAACTTCTGTCACCAGCTTGACACAAGTGTGGACAGCTGATTGGGAGACTCCACACAGATCCCCCACTGAGCCCTGGAAACAGCCGGGGTATAGAAGTTGAGGGCCACTGTGACATTCAGAGCCACTGGCATCGGGTATCCTCCCACACAGTCGGAGCTGATCTCAGGGCCAATCCCCTGGCAAATGGAGGTCACTGTCTCCCTTGAGAGATGGAGTCTCCTTCAGCATTGCACCTCAGACATATTGAGGTAGCTGCATCGCCGCCTGTAAACCCTGGCAGCAGGATAGTGGTGTCTTCTGCGGCCCCTTCCACCTTGGACTCCCAGCGCTCCTTGTGCCTGCGCCTCTCCCCCCACATGTCACTCCCCTGGAAGCTGCATTGGGACACCCGGCCTCCTCTCCCTCCTGCCCCTCTCTTCCTGCTCAGAGGAGGTGCCACCAGCGGAGACCACAATCCCCATGACCAGGATAGCTGGAAGGGTCCACATGGTCTGAATGCTCTAGGGGCCTTGGAGACACCAATATGTCCTGAAATGAAGCCTGGAAATGCTAAGGATGAAGCCCCGAACAGAGAGGAAGCTGCCAAGTACCAATATGTCAACAGCAGCAAACTGTGTACCAAACTCCCCACTACTGACCCTGGCAATGCTGCTGACCCTTTTCATCCCGCCTGTGGATGAGGTTTTTGAAAGCGTCGGCTGGCTGCCCGTTTCGCCCGTGCGACGAGTGTGAAATCACAAGGGCAATGAAAAATCGGTGTCAGTTGGCTTTTTAATGGCCTTAAGTGGCCTTTCAATAAATGGCGGGTGTGAGTCCGGCACTAGCTAGCGCCCACTGACCAAGATATCGCGCCAGTGTGCAATGATGCTCACCTGATGTCTTTTATGCCTGATCGGGTTGGGCACATACCCGCCCACTGAGCGTTAAATTCTGCCCCTGGAGAACTGTGTGCAATATTGGTCTTTCTATTTAAGGAACGATGTAAATGCATTAGAAATAGTTCAGAGAAGGTTTACTAGGCTAATACCTGGAATGGGTGGGTTGTCTTAAGAGGAAAGGTTGGACAGGTTAGGGTTGTATCCACTGGAATTTAGAAGAGTAAGAGGCGACTTATCAAAACCTTTAAAATCCTGAGGGGTCTTGACAGGGTGGATGTGGAGAGGATGTTTCCTCTTGTGGGGGAACCTAGAACTAGGGGGCACGTTTTAAAAATAAGGGGTCATTCATTTAAGACAGAGATGAGGAGGATTTTTTTCTTTCAGAGGGTCGTGAGTCTTTGGAATCCTCTTCCTCAAAAGGTAGTGGAAGCAGAGTCTTTGAATATTTTTAAGGCAGAGCTAGATAGGCTCTTGATTCACTAGGGGGTGAAAGGTTATCGGGGGTAGGTGGGAGGTTACAATCGGATCAGTCATAATCTTATTGAATGGCGGTGCAGGCTTGAAGGGCTGAGTAGCCTACTCCTGCTCCTAGTTCCTATGTGTACATACACAGACAGACACAATTAAAAAAAAGGAGTTTTATCAACAATTAACCTGCATGATCCAAGCCTTAGAGATAAAGTAATATTGAAGCTTTGGGCTCCCAGAGACAAAGGCTGACTGCATAGAAGAAACTTCTCTAAAATACTTTATGGTACAGTGACTAGACTTCTGGGTAAACTCAGCACCTTTATTTTTTCAGAATGATTTAATTTTGAATATATTCATTATTGTAACAATATTTTTAATGCAAGTAAACATGGATTTAGGCTGGAGTTAGGGGGCTGAATTTTACAAGGGGAATCGAGACCCTGAGGCCAGAGGAAAAGGTGGGCTCCAAGTCTGAATTTGCCAGCAGCAGTACTGCCTTGGCAATTTTACCACATGCAGCCTCCTAATTGACCACTTGGGGACCCGCCATCCAATTGTGGGCTGGCTTCTCTGCCACCCAATCAGGGGGCTGGCAGCTCTGAAACCTCAGCAGTGCCACCGGGAGAGGTGGTCACTGCTGAGAAATGCAGGAGGCTTCAGCCCGACAGCAGATATGTCCAGACAAGAACTCAGAGGGCCGAGTGTCGAAGGTAAACTGTTTTTGGGGAGATAGTTGGGGACCATGGCGCTGCTCCTTCCCATCCTGTAGTCCTCCTCTTTATCCATAGATCCTTGTCCTCAACCTGAGCCGTCGGTGAGAGGCCATCTCCATTTGGCTGGTGGCCATCCCACACAGCCGGGGGGATGGAGGTTGGTTGCCAAAATGCTAATGGGACTGTGGAATGGTCTCTAATTGGGCCTTTACTGGTGACAATTGGCTGCTGCCTCCTTGGACTGGGCGGTCTCCCTGCTTCTGGCAGGCCCTGCCATTGGTAAAATGCTTCAGGGGTGGGACAGCGAGCTCCCCCGTGATTTTACCGGTGCCCACCCCCCTCCCCGACTCCCAGTCCACCCCCCCCGGGAAGGGGTGGCTACGTCCTGGTAAAATCTTGGCCAGGGCTGTTGAGGGTGAGAGCCCTAAGGAAAGTCACTCCCACGCCGAAGTAGTATTCTCTTTGAATTAGTTTAACCTTGTACAACGATATTCAAGTATAAACTTAATAGGAAAGCACCAGCACCACAACAGGTATTAAGCCACCCAACGATAGAAAGGTCCTTTAATACATTGCAAGCTGAAATATAGTTGCTTGTGGTCTGCAGAAACATAACTTGTGGCAGATACAAAGCCCTATTTCTTCTAAAATTGTCACTGCAATCCCTGTAAGCCAGCAAAAAAAAAGTATCTGCAGTTTTTATTAAACCATTGTGGTAATGAGAGAAGGAATGAACTATTGGCTAAATATAAAAATCATTTCAAGAAAATGTTGTTCAGAACATCTAGACCTGTGCAGCTGACAGACTTTGTTTCTCCTTTGAGCATTTAGAACTGTTAAAATAGATGATTCTGGACACAAAGTAATGTGTGCATTTTCTACTTGCTTCTGCCGTCTAGGGCACCAGCCAGATATTACTAATCTCCCCACAGTCAGACAAAACAATATCACTCTAATCTGTTATAAGTTTTAGCAATGTCAAACCACCGAAAAATGAAATTACTGACAACATTTCTAAAAGGCGTCCTGCAGACGAGCAGGAGATTATTGAGAACTTGCTTCATACCATCTGAAAACAAAACATCGCAGTTTCATATCGAGCTGTTTTGCGAGTTGTTTCCCGTGTTACACTTGCTGGTGATAAATCTGCCTTATCTTTTGCTTCATACCACTTTATCTGAAAAAAAAAAATCCTTCAAGCATTAGAATTAGATTAAGTGTATTTTTCTGCTCAAACTCTTGTTGGATTCAGCTCATTCTTCCTTACTCCGGTGGAAGCAGCGAGTCCCTGGAGACTTCAACAGAACCGAGTATTTTATAAGTGTGGTAATGTTGTACAACTGGGAGGGAAATATTGCTGCAGCTTGTGTATTCAAACATTACTGCACACATTAACATGAATCCAGATGAGCTCAGAAATCAATTTAATTTCTGTTCCAAAGAATGTGATGAGATGGGGTGCGACCTGGCCAGATATTTGGAAATTAATTAATCGCGACCACTTATTTGTTGTTGCAATGTTAAAGCCAGCCCGGCGAACCATTAAGACTGAGGCGCCTGCAATGAGGTTGGCCAGTTTACCTGAATGCAGGCCTCCGCCTGTGTGTGACTCAGCTGTGAACAAGGGAACCTCAAATTTCAGCCAGACCTAAGTGTTCCTCACCTGTTTCTATGATTGCAGCTAATTTTTGAAAATTTCTCCATGTGCGCCGCTGCAATTCACTAAAGTGCGTTTCAAAAAATAAAGATAGTTTCATTGCTGTTTTGGGGAGCTTGTTGTGAACAAGTTGGCTGCCCTGTTTGCCAACATTACAACAGTGACTGCAATTCAAGAGTGCTTCCTTGGCCATGAAGCACTTAGGGACATTTGGAGCTCATAAAAGGCACCAGATAAATGCAATTCATGTGTGGGTAAAGCAGGTGTCTATGGGCAAGGGCATGTGTGGGTGTATGCAATTGTCTTCTGCAGCCTCATTTCTGATGTATTCATTGATCAAGAACGTATCTGCACCATAGCCCAATCATAACATCACCTCCATGGCCATTTGAAGCATGTAGTAACCATTTGACCCATGTAGCAGTGCAGCTGGTGCTGGGCTTAGCAAGAACACCAGCAACACTCGGAAAAGAAGGAATTGTAGCCAGGGTCAGAGGTCAACTGTGGGTCTTAATTGTTTGGGAAGCGAAGTTTCAATGTGTGAATGAGAATAATTTGAATATGTTTGCGTGGGAACAGATAGGGTAATAACCTCCGCGGCGTTTCTTTAGGTCAAATATACAATTATAGTGTACACTGACCATGAAATCGGCAATCACCTGAAAAATATTCCTTGATAACCTTGCAGCCTGACTGAAAAATCGCAGCACAGATGGATGCCATTTGCTTCATTGTGCCTGTCACTAATCTAGCTCCACACTGAGGCTATCAATCTAAATCCCATTTCACTGCTCCTCCCCAGTATCTTTTGTCATCCAATACAAGTGTCAGCATGCATTATCCAGCAGATTAATCAATACATATTGAGTAAAATTTGTACTAAAAGCTTAGCTGATTCATTTAAATGAACTGCACAAGCATAAAATCCATGATTTTGATCCAGATTCACTCTCAACATCAAATACTGAACAAATTATCGCGCACAAAACATTGACAAATATTAGACCAAACAACAGGTACCCAGGAGAGATTTCAAAATGGTAACGTAATCAAGTGTTCAGTTTGGCCTCAAGTACTCTCCCTGCACTATGTATAGGTTATAACTTAAACAAACCCTTTGATTACTCATTGACTTGCAACACTCTCAGGTGTCCACTCCCGTGCTTGTAATTGAATACAATGTGCACAGTTCATATGTCTAGCCAACGCAGTTAGGTTTGCCAACTCTGCTTGGACATCATGACATGACCTACCTTCTCCACCTGCACTGCTCCCACTCCTCCGCCATTGGTTGTCCAACATGCCTCTTATCACAGTGACCTGCCTTCCCACGGCCAATTAGAAAGTCAACTGAGTCTCTTTTTTCTGATTGATTGACAGCCAAGATTCATCCTAACAACCATTTTCGCACGTCCAATCTGTTTTATCAAAAGAAAATGAAAGAAAAACAGTTTTTAACAAAATGACCCCATGACTTATCTCCTGAGAGGTTTTTGCTCCTGGTACCACCACCCCACCGCAACCCCCTGCACCCACCCCCACACTGCCCCACCGCCTACCCCCCCTCTCCCACCCCCCCCAACCATTCTTTCATTCTTTAAGTTGGCAGGGAGGGAGAGCCAGAATACACCATGAATGCCATGTAATCCCCTTACCGGCAAAATCTACCCCTCCTCGCACACCATCCTGCATTATTCCCACCAGGCTGGAGGAAGAGTTACAAACATTTTCAAAAACATTTCTGACGGAGCATCTGGCCGTGTTTAGAAACATGATCGACTCACTGGTTCTGGCAAAAATTACATCGGGGCTGAAGAGGGCTTAATGGGCCATGTTCATGAGGCAGCTGTAACTCCTCCCTAAAAAAAAACTCAAAGTCATTGCAGGAATGTGGTGGTGGGCAAGTCCATTCCCCACCCTCTCCCTACCAACTAGAAATATGCAGGATGCACTGCAGCAGCCTTCCAAACCCGTGACCTCCACCATCTAAAAGGTCAAGGGCTGCAGATGTATCTGAGTGTCACTGCCTGACAGGTCCCCTCCAAGCTACACGCCATCCTGACTTGAAACTATATGGCCGTTCCTTCCCTGTCACTGGGTCAAAATCCTGGAACTCCCTCCCTAACAACACTGTGGGTGTAACTACACCACATGGACCGCAGCGGCTCAAGAAGGCAGCTCACCACCACCTTCTCAAGGGCAATTAGGGATGACCAATAAAAATGCTGGCCTGGCCAGTGCACATCCTGTGAAAGAGTTTTTTTTAAAATGCCAGACTGAGAATTGGAGAGAATCCTTGGGACATATTGGTTTGGTTCCAGGAGAAGTTAATAGCCGCTCAAAAACTGTAACACAAAAAAAAGAGTCCCCGGTTGAAAATTACAAGTGCATCAGAGGGAGTTCTGCTCAGAATTTTGGTTTAAAGTATAAATGTTTACGAGATATAGTGCTGTTAATATTGTTTGTTAAGACCATAAGACCATAAGACATAAGATGTAGGAGCAGAAGTAGGCCATTTGGCCCATGGACTCTGCTCCGCCATTCAATGAGATCATGGCTGATCTGATAATCCTCAACTCCACTTTCCTGCCTTTTCCCCATAACCCTTGATTTCCTTACTGATTAAAAATTTGTCTATCTCAGCCTTGAATAAACTTCTTTCAGTAAAAGATTTTCCCTTTAAAACATGAAATCTTGTTGCATGGTCTGTTCAGTTAATAACTGGGAATTCAAATTTCTTTTATAAGTTACCAGTCTCTACCGAGATCATAACAAACTGAAGGCAAAAAGCCTCTGTGCTGAATTCCAACCTGCTCCAAAATCACAATTGTTAGGCTCAGTGATGGAGTCTATTCTGTGACCAAGCTGTGCCTATCACGCATTGCCCATTGTATATCCTAACCCTGCCCTTACCAAGTGATAAATACTTTATCACTTACTTTCTGGCTGCCCTTCCTTTACAATTCACAACCTTCAGATAATCAACTAACTCTGGGACTTGAATCCTTTCCTTTGCAAAGCCCCATATTCTCATCACCCCAGTCTTTGCTAAGCTCCACTGGCTCCCAATGTGAATTAATCGCAAAGTGCTCTTAAATCCACCCATAGCTTTGCTCCACCCTATTTGACTGATCTGCTGCAGTTTTTGTCCACCGTTCCTCTGACTATTCCTTTTTTCCCCACAGTCTCTTTGCTCCACCTTGGAGATTTGTCTTTCAAGTCTCTACAGCCTTGTTCTCTGATATTCCTTCAGGAAAGTACAGTGCCTTGTTCTTCCTGTCTGGTTTCAAAAGCCCCCTGCAACTGCATCCCTTTCATCGTGCCTTCGATCTTCCCTCCTAATCTTCATCCATTTGCTGCTATATGACCACCCTCTCCCCGTTTGAAACACCCTGAGACGTTTCTTTTCTGCGGAGAGAGCCTTATAAATCCGTCTTGTTAGTTTTGAAGAGTTTGAAGATAACGAAGCTGCTAGAACCTTTTGCATCAGAGGTGCCATGACATCAAAGACTATTGGATAAACATGGAACTGACAGAAGTTTCCAATGAAGTAGGATGACAAATGTCTATCGACAATGGTATCAAGAATTGAATGAGTACGATGCGGATTTCAGTGATCTGAATGAGTGTAAGCTTACATCTATGGCCTAGAGTCAGTGTGATGTGGATGTTATATGTCATTCCACTGAAGAGTCCTTCATTAGGTGTATCAGTGATGCTGAAGTGGCGCGATGTTTTCTTTTAAATAATCTGGCTGGAGGAACAAAGTGGTTCAGAAGTTTGCTGAATCTCCTGCTGCAGCAATCATATATGGAGACTGAGTTGAAATAAGATGTCAGCAGACACGAAACAAAATGCTGTATTTCAAAAAGCAGACTGCACGTAAAATGTTGTTACGCGTGGTATTAATTCTTTGACAATTAAACAAGAGCTCTAATTATTTTGATATGTTGGATTGTTCCTTTATGTGCATTCCAGTAAGGCATTTGCAGTACCTCACTCCTGTTTAATACTCACCTTCTCTGTATCCTCAACATTCTTATTAAATATGAGGGTTTCGCTGTCTATGTCAAAACCTGTCAGTTCCCCCATCATCTAGTTAGAAACTTCAACAAACCCTAAGCAGGTTTTAAGCAGTGACAAGCGTGTACTGAGTGTGTACTGACAAGCTGAGAGGAGACTAGACAACTGAAGGATACAATTGAAGGTTGAGTCCGTCGGACTGTCAAGTATCTCCTCGTACTTGGCAAATCGTTAACTGAGAACTCTGATAAACGCTCTTCAGGAAGTCAGGCGTGTATTCAAATAAAACAACGTTTACAATTTTTTTTGTCACATGGAACGTAATAGATTCTTCAGAAAATAGCAAGAAAACCTAACGTGAAAGAGCCTGAAGCCGGCCAGTTTATTCCTTCCAGATTTGCACAAAAATAAAGGAGTAACAAAAGCAAGACTACAGATGTTGCCGAGAGAAAATTTAATTGTGAGGACTTTTCTTAAAATTTCAAATCCTTAGCTTGTGAGGTTATCCCCTTTATTCTGCCAAACACTGAACAGCCTGTGCTTAATTCTCAGAGTCATGTAGACAGCTCTTCTACAGAACTTGGTTATTTTAAATTCAAAGTATTCTATGTTAAAATATCAGAAATGAACTCTGTGAACATGCATATACATGTTGTGGAGTTGAGGTTGTGATGCTCTACCTGGTCCTTTCACCCAGTTAGGTTGAACTTTCATTGTCAACCCTTATTTGGCCCAGATCTCTCCATACACTCCATAACCTATGATACCTTTCATGCCCACTAGCTAAGAAACCCTAACTGTTTGGAGCCATCTGAAATGAAGAGAAAGACTTGATGTGCATATTGCCTTACATGACCGTAGGATGTCCCAAAGCACTTTACAGCCAATGAAATGCTTTTCTTGAAGTGCAGTCACTTTTGTAATGCAGGAAATGAGGAAGCCAATTTGCACACAGCAAGCTCCAACAAACAGCAATGCAACAATGAACAGATAAGGCTTTTTAGTGATGTTGATTGAGGCATGAATATTTGTCAGAGCAACAGAGATAACTGCCCTGCTCTTCTTCAAAGTAGTGGCATGGGATCTTTTCCATCCACTCGAGAGGGCAGCCATGGCTTAATGTCTCATCTGAAAGATGACATCTCTGACAATACAGCACCGCCTCAGTACTGCACTGGAGTGCTACCCTTGATTTTCGTGATCATGTCCTGTGGGGCCACTTGAACCCACCAACTTTCTGACTCAGAGATAAAAGTGTGGCTAATTGAGCAAAACCTGGCACCTAATCAAACCCGCCTGGGCACTTCTTTGTCATTCTGTCCATCCTGAAGGTACCTGTCCATTCTGCCAGCCATACCATTGATGGATGTATTTTGATGCCTGTGTTAGACTGGAGAATCTTTTAGTTAAGACTGAAATGATTGACATGGGGAATAATTGGAAGAGAGTGATATTGTGTAAAGATTGGGCTTTAAACTGATAAGCAGGATGGAAAGTTAAGATAAGGGAAAATTAATTAATCCGAAGAGAAAAGTTAAGGGTGTAGAGTGGAGTAGTAACATGGGTAAAATCAAGCAGATTGAGTCAGGAATGGACAGAGATAAGGGTAATAGGCCATTAACAACAAAGGCCACCTTAGGAGAAAATTGTAAAACGTTAAAATTAAAGGCACCATGTCTGAATACATTAAGCATTCATATCGAGATAGATGAATTAATGACACAATAGCGGTAAATAAGTTTGATCTGGTGATCGTTTCAGAAGCGTGATTGTAAGGTGACCAAAGTTGAGAGCTGCATATTCCAGGGTACTTGCCTTTTACAAAAGATAGGTAAAATAGAAAAGGAGGTAAGGCAAGTCTGATAATAAAGGATGAGAGATAGACAGCAAAAAGAAAAAATCCTAGCTTAGAAAATCAAGGTATAGAATCTGCTGCAAAATAACAAAGGACATAAAACATCGCTGGGGGTTTGTTACAGCCGCCACCCTCACACACCCACCCCTTTAACAATAATCATGACATTGGATAGAGAATCAGTCAGGAAATTAGATGAGCATGTAACAAGGTAAATAAAGTAATCATGGGGGACTTTAACCTTCATACAGATTGAGCAAACCAAATTGGCAAAAGCAGCTTGGAAGAGGCATTTTATGTAGAATTGTGTAATTAGACCAGGTCCACTAGTAATTTCTTAGTAAATAATTTTAAGGGGAAGAGTGATCATAACGTGTAAAGATTTCATTTTAAGTTTGAGAAGGATGTGGTTAAGTTGGAAACTAGGATCTCAAATTTAAAGAAATACAACCACAGAGATGTGAGGGGCAAGTTGGTTGAGGTGGATTGGGAAATTAGATTAAAATATATGATGGTAGATAAGCAATGTCAAGCATTAAAAAAAATAATTTGCAATTTTAAACAAATATACATTCACTTGAGGAAGGTTAGTGTGCGGGTACACCAAGTAGTTAAGAAGGCTATTGGAATGTTATCCTTTATTATGAGAGGGATTGAATATAAAAGTAAGGATATTATGCTTCAGTTATACAGGGCATTGGTGTGGCCACATCTCGAATACTGTGCACAATTTGGTCTCCTTATTTGAGGAAGGATGTAAATGCATTGGAGGCGGTTCAGAGGAGGTTTATTAGCTTGATACCTGGAATGAATGGGTTGTCTTATGAGGAAAGGTTGGACAGACTGGGCTTGTTTCCACTGGAGTTTAGAAGAGTGAGGGGTGACATGATTGAAGTATATAGGATCCTGAACGGTATTGACAAGGTGGACATGGAAAGGATGTTTCCTCTTGTAGATGAGTCCAGAACTAGGGGGCACTGTTTTAAAATTAGGGGTTCCCTTTCTTAGGGCAGAGATATAGAGAAATTTTTCTCTCAGAGGGTTGTGCAACTTTGGAACTGTCTGCCTCAGAAGGTGGTGGAGGAGGGATCATTAAATATTTTTAAGGCGGTGGTAGATAGATTCTTGTTAGGCAAGGGATTCAAAGGTTATTGGAGGTAGATGGGAATGTGGAATTCGAAACATAAACAGATCAGCCATGATCATGTTGAATGGCGGAGCAGGCTCGAGAGGCCGAATGGCCTACTTCTGCTCCTATTTCGTATGTTCGTCTGTAAAAGCTTCACTGGAGGAGCGTCACAGCCACTACTAACCACATAAGTTAAGGATAGTGTTATATTAAAGGGAGAGACTCATAAGGCTGAATTTTCTGTTCTTCGGGCGGGTGGGCTTGACCCAATCACGGGCAGGCATGGAGCCGATCGCCCGCCAGCAATCGGGGCCGCGCCGCCATCTTACGTGGGCGGGCCAATTAAGGCCCGCCCAGCGTGACATCCGCCGGTAAGTGCTATGTACTCCTTGTGCGAGCGGGGGGGAATCCCTAAAATCGAGAGTGCGCTCTTTCGCGCATGCTCATGAAAGAGCGCACTCATCTCCCTGAGGCTAAGTGCAGCCTCAGGTAGATCGCCTCGACTTTTAAAAATATTAATAATAGAGAAAATAAAAATCCCTTACATGTCCCCTCAAGTGACAATGTCACATGAGTTGGGACATGTTCATAATTTCCATAAAGACTTTATTACAATTTTTAAAACTCTGCATGAAACCTCATCCCGCCGCTGGATGAGGTTTCATGTTTTTTCTATTTGTCGCCAGGGCTCCTGGCCTGCCCGCCAACCTTAAGGTTGGACGGGCAGGTCCTTTAATTGGTTAAATGATCCTGTCAATGGCCTCAGTTGGCCATTGACAGGTCGGCGGGCCCACAGCTGATTTTGCTAAGCCTTCCTGAAAATTTAAATGGGGCGCGGTGACGTCGGGAGTTCCGCCTGATGTCATCCCGCATCATTTTACGCGTCGGCGAGTGGGCCCCGCCCCCTGCTCGCTGACGGTAAAATCCTGCCCATAATGTTGCAAAAGAAAAGGCAGGTGAACCTGGGCACCGAGAGAGTTTTTAATAATCAGCAAAGAATAGCCAAGCAATTGTTAATGAGGGAGAAAATAGAATGAGAGTAAACGAGCAAGAAATATTAAAAACTGATTGCAAGAGCTTTTGTAAGTTGGTGAAAAGGAAGCGATGAGCAAAAATAAACATGGGTCCATTAAAGGCTGAGGCAGGAGAAATTAGAAAGGGAATAAGATCATAGCAAGAACATTAGACAAATACTTTGTGCCAGTCTTCACAGGTAGAAAACACAAAGAACACACTGGAGGCAATGGAGATCCAATGATCTAAAGAAAGTGAGAAACCTGAACTAATCCATCTTAGTGATAAACGAAGCATTGGGAAAATTAATGGGACAAAAGACAAACAAATTCCTTAGACATGATGGCCTATATCCTACAGTTTAATTGCTGCAGAGATAACCCAGGCATTGTGTTTGGTCTTTCTGAATTCTCCAGATTGTAGTACGGACTCAAAGGATTGGAAGATAGCAAATATTACCCCATTGTTCAAGGAAGGAGAGAATGAGAAAATAGACAGCTACAGACCAGCTAGCCTGACATCAGTCTGTGGGGAAATGTTGGAATCTTTTATAAGGAAGAGGTAACAGGACACTTGGAAAATCGCAATATGATTAGACAGAGTCAACATGGATTTACGAAATGGAAATCATGTTTGACAAAATTATTAGAATTTCTTTGAAGGTTAGGTGAAGGGAAACCAATCTTTAAAAATTTGTTTTTGGTATGTGAGGCCAGCATTTATTGCCCATCCCTAATTGCCCTTGAGAAGGTGGTGGTGAGCTGCCTTCTTGAACCGCTGCAGTCCATGTGGTGTAGGTACACCCACAGTGCTGTTAGGGAGCGAGTTCCAGGATTTTGACCCAGTGACAGTGAAGGAACGACGATATATTTCTAAGTCAGGGTGGTGAGTGGCTTGGAGGGGAACTTGCAGGTGGTGGTATTCTCGTGCATCTGGGTGGTAGAGGCCACGGGTTTGACATAGAGGTCTACAGCACAGAAAAAGGCTATTCGGCCCATCGAGTCTGCGCCAGTCAAACAAGTACCTAACTATTCTAATCTCATTTTCCAGCACTAGGCCCATTGCCTTGTATGCCATGGCATCGCAAGTGTACATACAAGTACTTCTTAAATGTTATGAGGGTTTCTGCCTCTACCACCCTTTCAGGCAGTGAGTTCCATATTCCCACCACCCTCTGGATGAAAAAATTCTTCCTCACATCCCCTCTAAACCTCCTGCCCCTTGCCTTAAATCTATGCCCCCTGGTTATTGATCCCTCCACCAAGGGAAAAGTTCCTTCCTGTCTATGCTATCTATGCCCCTCATAATTTTATACACCTCAGAAATGACCTCCTCAATCTCCTCTGCTCCAGGGAAAATAACCCCAGTCTATCCAATTTTTCCTCATAACTAAAACTCTCCAGCCCAGGCAACATCCTGATAAATCTCCTCCGTACTGTCTCTGGTGCGATCACATCCTTCCTATAATGCGGATTCCAGAACTGCACGCAACACTCTAGCTGTGGCCTAACCAGTGTTTTATACAGTTCCAGCATAACCTCCCTGCTCTTATGTTCTATAGCTCAGCTAATAAAGGCAAGTATCCCATATGCCTTCTTAACCACCTTATCTACCTGTCCCGCTACCTTAAGGGACTGGTGGACATACACACCAAGGTCCCTCTGATTGCACCAAGGTCCCTCTGTTTGGAAGGTGCTGTTTCGCCCTGAAACTGCTGGAGAGGGTGACCAATCAATGAATTCAAATCCTGCCTTAATTTGTGAATCTTCTGCCAATCTCCCACTGGATCAATGCAATACCAGTTGTAGTTTGGAAATATGGAAATTATAGTTTTAGAAATGGTCATTATCTGATATATCCGTTTCTACACCCTCCAGTTAAAAATCTTCTGCCCATTAAAATATTTAATACCTGGCACGAGCAAAAATCATGCAGGTTATCTCAAAGATTTGGAAGCACCTTTTAAATGAAAGCAACCAACCTTTGTCAGTGAATAACAAATAAAACACACAGTGTCATGATATTGTCCTTCCAAAATAATCAATTAATCAAGTAGAATTCTATCAGCGAAAGAGTTCATGCAAAAGAGAATAGAATTAAGGGATAAGAGGAGGGGCCTTAGTAACAAAAAGGTTAGGGAAGGATGAGGCAAAAGCTGATGTTGATGGTCGGATTGAACGTATGAGTTAAACTGTAGTATGAGGGTCTGGGATGGGTTAACGTGGGTCTGGGTCCAGTAGTGCCCACAGTGTGATGTGAAGTAACACATGACCCAAGTCCTAGAGGGCAGTCTTGGACTGGACAGAGACGTCTGCAGAGGGAAGCATGGAGACAGCCCCTAGCTTAGACCTTACACTATATATATATATATGTATATATATGTATATAGTTACTAGTAGTTAATAAACACTTACTGTTAAACTATACATGACTCAGAATCTCTTCACGAGACCTACTGAACTACACACAGCATCTTCCAACATGGTAGCAGCTATCAGAATGACCCAGAACCTCACAGAAGTTGGGGAAGAAATTTAAAATCTGGAAGATTAAAAGAGCAGCATTCTGGCCTGGCAAAAAGCACCAGGAGCGAAGACGTAGAGGGAGATCGCCTGAGAGAAGCTTCAAAGTAGGACTGGAAGCAGAAGCAGAAATAAAACTCCGTACTGCAGCAGAGAACATCATTGCATCCAGCCCAGCTTCAATACCCAACGAGTGCAGAGTCAGAGAACCTAGCAGGGGTGAGTAAAAAAATAAATAAGTTCGTGGCTAGAATGATTTTTAAAAACAGCTTTTAAATCAGCAGCAGTCATAATTGCCATTTTAAAATGCACATGATCAGCCCGAGTTGGCACCTGAATACACGGCAGCCAAGCTCACTCTGAACAAAAAGAACCATGTGAAGAGCCAGGAGGAGGGCCAGGCGATGTCTTCTTTATCTCTTCTGATTGGCCAAGTGGTTTAAATCAAGAGAAGTTATTACAGCTAAAGAATATAGTTAAGAAATTCACTTTTAAAATAATTAACATCCAAATGATTTAATTAAATAGAATATGGATGGCAGGGCAGGCAATGTGTTGCAGCTATAGTATGTGGGAGCTGGAGAGAGACTCCAAAAAGTGCAGCACAGAGGGATCTGGGTGTTCTTGTGCATGAAACACAAAAAATTAGCATATAGGTGCAGCGAGTAATTAAGAAGGCAAATGGAATTTTGTCCTTGTATTGCTAGGGGGTACAACTGCTGTAAAGACAAGATCTAGGAGATTCATAAAGCCTTCAGATTGCCTGAACCTATAAACACAGAGACTTGAGGGGGGATAAGGGTAGTAGAAGTAACGTAAATATGTTGGGTAAACAAGAATGCATAGTAAATATGTTGGAGAAAGACTTTTTGGGAGGTGTAGTATAAGGGTCTGGCGTAGAAAGGGTTAACATGGGACTGGGTACAATACCACCCACAGTATGATGTAAAGGAACACATGACCTGAGTCTAGAGGGCAGCCTTGTAATGGACAGAGATGTGTGTAGAGACAAGCATGGAGATATCTCCTAGCTTAGACCTTGTGCTGTATATATGTATACAGTTACTAATGCTTCACTAATGTCCTTTAGGGAAAGAAATCTGCCATCCTTACCTGGTCTGGCCTACATGTGACTCCAGATCCACAGCAATGTGGTTGACTCTTAACTTGCCTCTGGAATGGCCTGGCAAGCCACTCAGTTGTATCAAACAGCTAACAATTCTAAAAGGATTGGAACTGGGTGGATCACCCAGTATCAACTTAGGCACCGGAAACGACAACTCAGCCTTTGTAGACCCTGAAAAGTACTCCTTGCTAACATCTGGGTGCTTGTGCCAAAATTAGGAGAGCTGTTTCACAAACTAGTCAAGCAACAGCCTGACATAATCATAGTCACGGAATCATACCTTACAGATAATGTCCCAGACACCACCATCACCATCCCTGAGTATATCCTGTACCACCGGCAGGACAGACCCAGCAGAGGTGGCGGCACAGTGGTATATAGTTGGGAGGGAGTTGCCCCGGGAGTCCAGAACATTGATTCTGGGCCCCATGAAGTCTCATGGCATCAGGACAAACATGAGAAACCTCCTGCTGATTACCACGTACCACCCTCCCTCAGCTGATGAATCAGTGCTCCTCCATGTTGGACACCAATTCGAGGAAGCATTGAGGGTGGCAAGGGCGCAGAATGTACTCTGGGTGGGGGACTTCAATGTACATCACCAAGAGTGGCTCGATAGCACCACTACAGACCGAGCTGGCCAAGTCCTAAAGGGCGTAACTGCTAGACAGGGTCTGCGGCAGGTGGTGAGGGAACCAACAAGAGGGAAAAACATACTTGACCTCATCCTCACCAGCATGCCTGCTGAAGATGCATCTGTCCATGACAGTACCAGTAGGACTGACCACTGCACAGTCATTGTGGAGACAAAGTCCCGTCGTCACATTGAGGATACCCTCCATCGTGTTGTGTGGCACTACCACCGTGCTAAATGGGATAGATTTCAAATAGATCTAGCCACTCAAGACTGGGCAACCATGAGGTGCTGTGGGCCATCAGCAGCAGCAGAATTGTTCTTGAACACAATCTGTAACCTCACGACCCGGCATATCCCCCACAACATCTTACATGAACAAATGGACCCAGTGACTGAACCAAGGGATCATTCCCACTGTGCCCCTGACCCGCTCTTCCATAAACCCCAGCCCCCGCTCCTCTTCTTAGGGAACCCTCCTGTGCAAGCATAAGGGATTCAGTACCTGCCCTTGTGCCTTCTCCCTCCCCACTGTCCAAAACACTAAACGCTCCTTCCAGGTGCAGCAGCTATTTACTTATAACTTTTATAAGAGCCTGAACATATCCTGCTTCATTAATTCTGAGTAGATTCAACAAATGTCACAACAACAAAAAACAGAATCAGTTACCCAGATGAAATGAAACTTCACAAAGTAATGTTATTTCTGTGCCTTGCTGCCGTTGTCTGAGTTTAACCTCAATGAAAATCTGTGCCTTTGTTTAATCCCTTGAGTCTACTGATAACATACTTTGCCATGGAACAAACGCTCAGATGTCTTTTTATAAAAAAAAACTCCTTGAAGAAGGCAGAAGACAATGTGATTTATGTCATGCATAAATCATTGCTGTCAGTGCACGGCTGAAACCCTGGAAGAGCATGACATATGATGGCTGTCACCGGCAAGAATTAAAACTGAAAAATTATAGAACCAAAATTGTACTGAATCTTGAATCAATTGGTCAATCATTAAGCAGTAATTTTCAATAGTTAATTAACGATAGGCCTTCACTGCATTGATTGAAGACGGATTAATACAAAGTTTTAGAGGTTTATGAGGGTAATTTGAAAAGGTGGCATTGCCTAAGGCCGAGGCAGGCTGAACAAATTTGATTTTAGGAACGATTGGGGAAGTCACTGGCTGCTTTCTTCCGAATTTACAATTTGAAGTGCAGGCAGCAGACGCTCCGATCAGTGTGAGCTCACAACGTTACCCTACCATAGGTCTGGGGCTGGGTGTGTTGCCTCCATTTGAGAGAATGCACTCACTCCTGGTTTCCCTCTATTCACTTTGAGACATCACTTAAGTGGCACGGAGCTAGGAGAATAAACTTGAAAGGCAGCTGGGTTTTTCCTCTCTAACGCTTTTTGCTTGATGTATCTATTTTCTTTTCTTTTTCCCTTCAATGGAGTTTCTGGATAGCTTCTTTTCTGAAATAACATGCTGGTGACTTTCCCCCAATCACGCTGCCTGTCACTTCTTTCACAAGAACCTCCCCGCCCCCCAGCCCCCGCACCCGGGAAACCCGTATAAACAAGCTGGGCTGACGGGGCCTCCCCATGTTCCCCGAGTTTTGGGAAGTTACCAGTCTTGTCGTACCTGAGATTGAATGCTTGAACCTGGGAACTCATCAACAAGTGAACACTGGATGAGTTGAATAGCAGAGGAACTTCCAGTGATCTTCTTTATTTGGAATTTCCCAATGGGTTTTAGAGAAAATACTAATTTTTTTTTTTAAAAACAGGCAAATCCAGGTGGGACATGGTACAAAAAGTGGACACAAAATAAAAAGCGAAGAGCACTCATATGAAGTTTGGTTTCAGACTAGAAGCAAAAATGGCATTAACAGTGCCTACAGTGTTTTTCTCAAGATTTTCAGTCCTGTTCTGTTCAAGCTACAGTGTATGAGCAGGAAAATCTACAGGAGAATTTAACCCCCTACATTGGACTATTAAGTATTAGAGAAAGACTTGAGTTTCTCCAGCATCTTTCACAATCACAAGGCAACCCAAAATTCTTAACAGCTAATGAAGTACTTTTGAAGTATAGTCACTGTTGTAATGGAGGAAACATGGCAGCTATTTGCACCCAGCAAGCTCCCACCAACAGCAATGTGATAATGACCAGATATTCTGTGTTTTGGATGTTGATTGAGGGATAAATATTCGCCAGAGCACCAGGCAGAACATTCCTACTCTTCTTCACAATAGTGCTATGGAATCTTTTAAGTCTTTCTGAAAAGGTTTCATGTCTTTAATCCAATAGATAATGCCGGCAACAGTGCAGCACTCCATCAGGACTGCAGGAGAGTGTCGTCCATGGCTTTTGTGCTTAGTTCCTTAGCCGGAATTTTCCGCTCCCATTGGCATTGGGCGTCATGGTGGGCATGAGTGGACAATATGGTGAGAAAGCCAAAAATCGGTTTTATACCGTCATGAAACCAGTTTGCAATTGTCCACTCTGCCCGTCAATGGTGGGTCACCTTTCCTACCGTCCAACGTGGGGAACCTAATTTCAATGCATTTGCACCTGATAATCTTGCCTGCCCACTGGAATCATCCTCCCTATGCTGGATCATCCGGGCACAATGTGTTTCACAACTGTACATAAGCGACGTGCACCTGGCGAGCTGCACTTCACTCGGGACTTCGAGGTTTGTTTGCCTACCTTGCTTCGGGCAGCACTCGCAGTCATCAGCGCCAGACTTCACAGGCAGCACCGCATCACTTTTAGGGGGGCTCACGGGTGGGTTTCTACTTACCTGAGCAGCTGTAAGGCGGGGGTGGCTTTTCAACAGCTGCAGGGCCAGGGCTTGCTTGGGGGAGGGGGAGAATTGGCCTCAGGCAAGGGAAGAGGCTGCAGGGCTAGGGCTGTATGGGAGAAGGGGGGTATCCTAGGGTGTGTGAGAGGCATACGTTGATCTGTGCAAGTGGCCTCATGAGGATGAGGGCTGAGGATTCAGTCTCCAGAGGAGATGAGGCCAGGTGGAGATGTGAGGGTGTGTGTGAGAGAGTGAGGGGTGATGTCCCTTGAGATGGCGGTGAGTGAGATGCCAGTGAATGTGTGATGGGCATGTGGGTGTGTGAGTTTAGAGTGATGAGATGGTTGCTTTACCCTGGCAGCACGGATGAGATCAGTCATCCTCCTTTTGCATTGGATGGCCAACCTCTTCTGTGCAGCATTGGCACTGATCACCACTGTCATCGTCTACCAAGCTGGAATGATGACATTGATGGACCTCCTGTGGCCAGAGCAGGGGTAGAGGACATCACGGCCGCCCTCCACAGTGTCCAAAAGGCATTTCAGAGATGCATCAGAAAAACGGTGGGCTGCAGTCTTCTTGCCTATTGAGGTCATGTCTTCTGTGCAGCAGTCTTGGGCTGGGAGCATTGAGAGTTGTGCGCGTGGCTGCAGTTCAAACGCAGATTGAGGAAGCGGCGAGGTGATGGTGTGGCATGTGAATCGGAGGAAGCCTGCCAGCGAAACGGCGTGCTCCCCATGACTGTATAAATAATGAGGCGGGGAGGGGACAATATGGCGCAAAAAGCCGCCATTGTGGCTGGCGGGTAAAAGGTTCTTACATGCCCCTTACTGCACTTAGTGCAATTCTGGGACAATTCCGCTCCTGGAGTGGGACTTGAGACAACAGCCTGTGCGTAGTTTTCCCAGGTGACTCTTTGAGCTAAGACATTGGGTCCAGATTTAATCATTGGTCTTTGCCAAGTTAACTGATCTGACCAGAGGCAGAATATTTAGGTTGGCCTGCGGGCTTGCGCCTGACCCGATCGGAGGCGAAATTGCGCAAGATGACGTCAAGTGAGCATCCCGGCGTCCTCCCGTGCTCGCGCAATATTTCGGTCAGCGGGTGCATGCGTGTGTCAGTGCCGTGCCCGTCATTAATTAATAGGCCACTTAAGGCCATTAAAAAGGCAATTGATACCGGTCTTTCATTACCCGTGTGATTTCACGCTCATCACACGGGCAAAATGGGCAGGCAGCTGCCAATTTGCAAAACCTCATCCAAGGGTGGGATAAACAGAGTCTGCAGCATTGCCAGTGTGAGTCATGGGGAGCTTTGGGGATAGGCTGCTTATTGGTACTTGGCAGCTTCATCTCTGTTCAGGGCTTCATTGTTAGCATTTCCAGGCTTCATTTCAGGACTCATTAGTGTCTCCAAAGCCCCCGAAGGATTCTAACCGTGTGGACCCTTCCAGGTATCAGACAGCCTTCTGTGACCCTGGTAAGGGGATTGTGGTCTCTGCTGGAGGGACCTCCTTTGAGGAGGAAGAGAGGGGCAGAAGGGAGAGGAGGCCACGTGTCCCAATGCAGCTTCCAGGGGAAGGGCCTGTGGGAGGAGAGGCGCAGGCACAAGGGGTGCAGGGTCAGCAGGTAGTCCAAGGCAGAAGGAGCCACAGAAGATGCCACTATCCTGCTGCCAGGGTTTACAGGTGGCGATGCAGCTACCTCACTATGTCCGAGGTGCAGTGCTGAAGGAGGCTTCACCTCTCCAGGGAGACTGTGAATTCCTTTTGTCATATTATTTACCCTGAGATCAGCTCCGACTGTGTGGGTGGACACCTCATGCCAGTGGCTCTGAAGGTCACAGTGGCCCTCAACTTCTATACCCAGGCTCTTTCCAGGGCTCAGTGGGGGGATCTGTGTGGAGTCTCCCAATCAGCTGTCCACAGTTGTGTCAAGTTGGTGACAGAAGCTCTGTTCAGGTGGGCATTGACATTCATTCATTTCCGTATGGACGAGGCCGGCCAGGCTGAGCGAGCCAGAGGCTTCGCGGCCATTTCTGGCTTCCCCCTGTGTCCAGGGTGCTATAGACTGTACACATGTGGCCATCAAGGCACCAACAGGTGAGCCCGGTGCCTTCATCAACAGGAAGGGCTTCCACTCCATGAACGTGCAGGTAGTGTGTGACCACAGGATGCAGATTCTACAAGTCTGTGCAAGATACCCAGGCAGCTCCCATGACGCTTACATCCTGAGACACTCCCAGGTGCCGGGGCTCTTCAGTGCTCCAGCCCAAATGGATGGATGGCTGCTGGGTAAAAAGGGCTATCCATTGAAAAAGTGGCTCATGATGCCTCTCCGCTACCCAAGAACAGAGGCAGAGCAACAGTATAACAGGAGCCATGCCTCCACACGGGCGGTGATAGAGAGAACCATAGATCTTTTCAAGGTGCACTTCCGACGCCTGGACCATTCAGGGGATGCACTACAATACCCCCCAGAGTGGGTGTCACTGATAGGGGTCGCATGCTGCGCTCTCCACAATCTGACACTGGCAAAGGGGGGACCCACTGGAGGAAGAGGATCTTGAGGCAGCTCCACAGGCCCCAGAGGATGAATCCAGTCGTGAGTCAGAGGAGGATCATGGTGAGGAGAACGCTGAGGGTGTGGAGGCAGACCTCTGTATCCTTCAGGGAGGCAGGGATACCAGAGACACCTTGATCCAACGCTCCTTCAGATAGGCTGCCAAAGATCTACTTCCACCTCATACCAGGGCTGCTGCCTCCATCCCGAATGTCTGAAATGACCCTTTCCTTTGAACCCAAAGTCCACTCAGTGCCTGTGCAATAAAGTTTAGAGCCACTCATGTTCAGCATTACACACTGGCGTGCCTTGCCCCAAAAATAAAAATGGTGACGCATACTCAGGCCATTACGAAAAAAAAATCTCATTTTGACAGAGCAAACAAATTAACATAACCTTCTCTGGTCTTCAAACTCAGACCAGTAAACATAAACAAAACATTGCACAAGAGAAGATCACCCATGACCAGCCCCACTTGTGTTTATGGTGCCGTAAACTTATGATTATGAGTGCTACGTCTTGGTCCCCCACCGCCTCTCGCTGGCAGCAGCATTGGAGACAGCTGCTGACTCTGCTGTCCTGTTGGCCTTGATGCCCTTAGCAGCCATCCTCTGGCCTGTGGAGCCTGTGCTGGCCCAGCCTGGGAGGGAGTGGCCAGTGCCACGGCTGGCATCTCCCCAGTCGCCACAGCCTCATCAGATGCCGTGGTCACTGGCAGAGGGGCGGATGAGTGCCCTGAGAGGAGCCCACAGAGACGACAAGCAGCTCATGCACCAACATGAGGTCGCTCTGGACCTCCCTGCTCACCATTGATGGACAGGCACCTAGCTGGGATACTGGGTGCCTCATCCACCTCCCACACTGACACTGACCACCTGAGGTCAGTGCCTGTGTGAGGGCTTGCAGGTCCGAGCACAACCCCAGGAACCCCTGATTCTGTTCCTGGAGCTGCCTCTCCATGAGAGTCGCCACTCTCTCAATGGAGGAGGCAGTGTGCTCAGCTATAAGGGTTACGGAGACCATGGTACACTTACCCTCATGGATCTCCGCCAGATCCTCCTCACATCTCGCTGGACATCCAGCATCTGCCACCTAATGGATGACTCCTGAGGCTCATCATCAGCCTTCAACTCAGCATCATCCTGATCTCCAGCAGTTCACTGACTGCCAGTGCTCTGGGTACTCTCTGCCTCTGCCTGCACCTCAAGCGAGTGTGAAGTGCCCTCACTGCTGTGCACCGACATTCTAGCCACCGATCTAACAGCCACCCGAGGTGCTGGTATCTGTGCTGGTGCCTGGTTCAGAGAGCGGGTGTGACACAGGTACATCTGGAGCCTGGTGGTTCTCTGGCATCAGGGGTGGCTCTTCGGGGTCCTGCGATTGGGTGCGTGGTGACAAATCTAAGAGAGAACAGTGACGTCATTACTTTAAGTCGTCACACTGTCGCTATTCAGGCCAAGCACCCTGGTGAGACAATGGGGATCTGCATCATGGTGCCATCATCTTTCAGTGATCAATGGGGAACTCAGTCTGGAGGCTCCTATTAATGATGAGACTACACAAGAATGTTTGCACCATCTGAAACTCTCACCTCTGTGCACTGCACTCTTACCTTCATCTGACATCCCAGCCTCTCTGCAGCTAGTTGACCGAGGTGTGTGCCAGCATGACATCCGCAGGGCATCTTGCTCATACCTCATTAGGATTAGGAGGCTTGGGGTCCTCCACTAGTGCACGACCTGCCAATGTTGTTTTGGGCCATCTTCCCATGAAAGGACAAAGAAGTATGGATTAGCCCACTCTCTACCTGCAGCGCCATTGCAGCCTGGCCAACCCTAACTGAGGAACACCTCGCAGAGCACGTCCGAGTCGTGGCCCTCAAGCCGCAAGGCATTCAGTCCAAGCAGCCAGGGCTCACCCCCTTGGCCAGCTCCGGCGTCATTGACAGTTGGCACTCAGACTCTAACACCCCTGAGTTCCACGGGAGGGATGGCCACACCTTAAGGCTTCACCACGCTGATCCATGCCAACACGGTACCCTTCCTGAGCACAGCAGGTTGATAAACCTCTTGCAGCAATGGACCCAGGTGCGCCGCACAACATCATGGCAGGTGACCAGCGCTGCTACCCCCAAGCTCTTTTTTGTAAGGTGCGGTGGCCTCCTCCTTCCATCCCTGGGGACAAGGGTGTCTCCTCCTGGCAGCCACTTTCTCCAGGAGGACTGCAAGGCCTTCATCAGAAAACCAGCTGGCCAAGTGCCCACCAGACCTGCCCTCCCGCCTGGTATCTGCAGCCGCACTTGATGCCATAGCTATGTGGTCATAACGCTGAAGATGTGTCCGTTGCTTGCTGCCTTCCAGGGGCTGCTTATACTGTTTTTAAACTGGCCATCAGGTCGCCATTTGACCTGGTGACCGACAGGCTCTCGCCCCCGCCTGGCCCTTCCCGACTATTGGGGAGCCGTGTTTTATGCGGGGCGGGCCTTAATTGAGCCCCCAGCGTGAAATCGCAATCGGAGGCTGATCGCAATTAGTGTATCCAATTCCTGGCCGCTCCTGGGCCCACCAATCGCACCTGCCCGTCCACCTAAAAATTCAGGCCCAGGTCATTGCCAGGGATACTACAGATTGTTCCTGATTTAACGAGCAGAAAGATTAACCAGGCTTAACTCCTGCTGATCACGAGTTTAGGAATACTGTTGATAATGCGGCCGGGACAAAATCGATCTTGGAATTAGAGAAAGGGGCCATTCAGCCCACTGAGCCCTTGCTTGTGCCGATCATGATGGAATAGGCCAATAACACTCAATGTGAAGGGCTTAGTCTTGAATAACGGCCGTTTGAATATCTCGCAACACTAGCCGTGGGCCAAAAAGTCAAAGGGCTACGGGTGGCAGTGAAATCATACACACTGTGAGCCACTGAATTGGGAAAGAAGGAACGAGTCCAGTGCTTTGATTGCTTTTTCAAACCGAAAATGAATTCTTCAAAATCAAGCCAAAGGCAAAAGTGGCGATGGATTTGTAAGGAAAAAATGGGGGAGAATTATAGCAGAAAACAAAAAGGCAAAAAGGATTAGCGTGAAAAGCACTGAAAAATCTCACTGCGTCGTAAAAGACCCTTCCAGGTTTGCCACGATACACCTATTTCTTGTCAAGATGATCCCCGCATCAATGTAATAAAATAAAAATACTGCAGATGCTGGAAAGCTGAAATAAAAAACAGAAAGTGCTGGAAAAAACTCAGCAGGCCAGGCAGTGTCTGTGGAAAGAAAAACAGAGTTAACGTTTTGAGTCCAATATCGTTCTTTTTCAGAACGAAGACATTTCTACCTCTCTTCAGTGCCGAAAAAAAATCATACTCAGCTCGAAATGTTGGGCGGGACTTTCCCAAATTTGCACTCAGTGCGGTAGCGGGTGGGTAAAGCGACGTGCTGCCCGCCCCACGGTGATGGCGGGGAACGTGGCCCGCAGTCGGCGGGCTGAGCAGACAATCGCGATGTGCCTTCCCGCCTTTGTGAAACCGATCGTGCCATATTGCCCGCTCACGCCACCCATCATTGCCCCTGCGCAGCAGGCACGGAAAATTCTGCCCGCTGTCTCGGTTTCTCGCTCCACAGCTGCCGCCAGAACTGCTGAGCTCTTCCGGCGTTTTCTGATTTGTTTCCTACGCCATTCTGGTACACCGTGTGTAACTCTGAACTATGTCAGTCACATGTTGCTGCGCTCCTGACGCTATGGAAACTGGCAGAAAATAATTCCAAAGGGTAGCCTTTGACCCCTTTAGAAACCAAGCAACATGTGGGATTTAACTGCGCTTTCTATTATCAGTGATGGCGTAGAATGCTCAGTCTTGGCTTCACTTTTGATCCTGGCAATGTCTATTCCATTCCAAAACGCAACAAGTGACTTTAGGACAAAAACAGAAACAGAAATACCTGGATAAACTCAGCAGGTCTGGCAGCATCGGCGGAGAAGAGCACAGTTGACGTTTCGAGTCCTCATGACCCTTCAATCCCTCTCCCGCCAAAGTGACTTTAGGACTTATTAGTCGATTCTCTCTTTTGTGACATAAGCGTATGAACGCACTGACGCATGCGCATGGGATTTGATTGGCTGCTACTTTAACAAATCCGTTCACCCATTTGTTATTGAAGGGAAATTTGTTCGGAACCCGTTAATTTATTTGTGTTTGGCGACACGCAGTCATTTTACTCCAATTCCCACCTCAGGGGCGGGATTTTACAGCCCTGCCCCAGCACGGGCCGAGCCGTTCAAATCTCCATGGGCTTCAACGGGGCTGTAAGATCCCACCGGCTTAAAATTCCACCCCAGGGATTTTTCGTAGGAGCCAAGTCCAAAAAACAGGAGGTATCCTGGACGCGCAATGCTTTTGTGCAAATAATGGACAATCTGAAAAGTGCAACATTTCATCATCAAATAACTTGACACTGACAATCACAAAGGAACAAGGAGCATTAGAAAGTGTGAAGAAAGGGGAACTGAGCTTCCTCAACTCCTCTTTCCAAATCATCATGGACAATTTTCTCAGGTTCTCCCCTGAGAGAGGCGAATAATTATAAATAAATTTGTCAAGAAGACAATAACTCTGAACCTAATTCGGCCGATTCCACAAAGAACCTTGTGTGCAGGGGATGATTAAATTGCTCCTGAGATCATTCTGATCGCTCCATTCCCCACTGTGCTCCATTGAGGGGAACTCTTCACCTGTAAAATGCTCAAGTACACGTTCACCCACAAATATGATGCCACATTGCCTAAAATTGGCCTGCTAGAGATCTTGGCCCTTTTTATTATTGCAGGGGCCACAAAAACTATCCTTAGGCGTGACTCCTGAGTATTTAAAATATTACCCTTGTCGATTTCCTCAACTCAATTCCTTGGAATTGCTGAAAAAAGAGAAATGCTACTGAAGCTTTTTGTCTTGCACTCACCAGGACAGATGCAAGAATACCAAATTTCAAAGGGAACTACAATTTAGACTGCATGAGGAAAAAGGTGCTGATTGGTTGGCAAGTGGACTTTGATTTGTCAAGGCATTACCATGCAGAAAGCACCAGGGGACAGTTGTGCCCCCAGGCTTTTGTTCGATTGAAAAAGGCGCAATGCCCGGACATGGTGGGCTGAATCTTCGGAGGAGTGGCAATCACTATCAGGAAGCCAAGCCACACCCTGTTTTTACAGCTATAGCTGTTGTATTCTGTTCAGTCTTCATTCACTAATATAGTGAAAAGATATGGGGCATTTAAATAGCTTTTGACTGTGGTTGGTGGGGAGGGCTAGGAGAATCGGGGATGGTCGGTGGGGGAGTTGGTGGGTCGGAGGGGTGGGACATTTAGGGGAGACTCTGAAGGTTGGGGGACTCAGAGTGTTGAGGGAAAGTTGGAAGGTTGGGGGGTTGTCAGATGCTTAGGGGGGACTTGGAGGGTTGGGGAGAGTTGGAGGGTTGGGGAGAGTTGAAGGGTTGAGGGAGGGTCAGAGGTTCTGGGGTTCAGAGAGTCGGAGGGTTGGGGTGGAATCGGAGGTTCAGGGAGGAGTTGGAGGGTTGGGAGGGAGTCAGGTCAGCGACAATGGAGTGTCAGTGGGATCAGTTGTATAATTATCCAAGACCTGCTTTTTCCTTCTGTCTAACGTTTCCTGTGCAAGTATTCAGTTTAAGTGAATGGAAATCCTTTGAAGTCTCCAGTTCAGAATTGGAGACTTTGTCAGATGGTCCCAGGAGCAGGGCAACTGGCCATCGGAAGTTGAAACTTCTTGAGCAATTCCTACGGAATCTTCATGTTGGGACTTCTAAGTAGAGCATCTTCCGCGGGACATCTGGAGTTTGCTCACTTGGGAGACCGGAAGATCTGGCCCATTCTTTCCTCCTTTGATTCTTTGAAATTATCAGGGCTAATCTCATCCAGCCAGACACACCATCGACAGCTGGGGGATTGATGCCTTAGGTGAAGGGGTGGAGAGGGGAGATGTGGAGGGAATGGGGGAGGAGGGGATTTTCCGATGGTCACCGATAAATCGTGTGCTGCGCCAAATGCTGACAACTGAAATTCCTGCATGTAATTTTTTAACATCCTTCACTTCAAAGCAGGTCAATTAAGATAACCATTAAGGAGTAGAGTCAATCAATTACAGACTCACACACCATGACCATTGGCTTTAATCATGAGCAGGCCATCTACTTTACTGAACCTAGGTTTGTAAATTGCACGCTCTGTGGGACACTACCACAAGTTTTTGCTGTTCAGCGTTTACAAGACCCTGTCAGCTATTTTGCTTGTTGCACGTGTTTATCAGGAAACTGCTGGCAGAGCCAGCTCAAGTTCCAATAGAGGGTTAATGAAGTATCAGCTGTGCCTCAGTGGATCCAAAGATTGTGGATTCTAATCCCACTCCCAACTCGAACACAAAAATTCTAGGCTGCCACACCAGCGCAGGACTATTGGAAGTCTAATTTTCAGTTTTCATCGGTTCAATGAAGAGTGCAGGAGGGCATGCCAGGAGCAGCACCAGGCATACTTAAAAATGAGGCATCAACCAGGTGAAGCTACAACACGACTAACTGCATGCCAAACAGTGGAAGCAGCATGCAATAGACAGAGCTAAGTGATCCCACAACCAACAGATCAGATCAAAGCTCTGAGTGCCACATCCAGTCGTGAATGGTGGTGGACAATTAAACAATTAAATGGAGGAGGAGGCTCCCCAAATGTCCCCATCCACAATGATGGGAAAGCACAGCACATCGGTGCAAAAGACAAAGATCAAGCATTTGCAACCATCTGAAATGCTGAGTGGATGATTCATCTCAGCCTCCTTCTGAAGTCCCCAGCATCACAGAAGCCAGGCCTCAGGCAATTCGATTCACTCCATGTGAAATCAGAAAATGGCTGAAGGCAATGGATACTGCAAAGGGTATGGGCCCTGACAATAATCCGGCAATAGTACTGAAGACTTGTGCTCCAGGATTAGCTGCGCCCCTAGCCAAGCTGTTCCAGTACAGTTACAACAACTGGCATCTGCCCGGCAATGTAAAAAATTGCTCAGGTATGTTCTGTCCACAAAGAGCAGGACAAATCCAACCCGGCCAAATTCCGCCCCATCAGTCTACTCTCCACCATCAGTAAAGTAATGGAAGGGGTCATCGACAGTGCTATCAAGCGACACTTGCTTAGCAATAACCTGAATCACTGATCTTCAGTTTGGGTTCTGCCAGGGCCAGTCAGCTCCTGGCTTCATTTGATCATTGGTCCAAACATGGACAAAAGAGCTGAACTCAGGAGGTGAGGTGAGAGTGAGTGCCCTTGACATCAAGGCAGCATTTGACTGAGTGTGGCATCAAGGAGCTCTAGCAAAACTGGAGTCAATCAGAAGCAGGGGCAAGACTCTCCACTGGTTGGAGTCATACCTAGCACAAATGAAGATTGTTGTGGGTGTTGGAGGATAATTATCTCAGTCCCGGGACATTGCTACAGGAGTTCGTCAGGGTCGTGTCCTAACCCTAATCATATACAGCTGCTTTGTCAATGGCCTTTCCTCCATCATAAGGTCAGAAGTGGGGGTGTTCGCTGATGGTTGCACAATGATGATTCATGACTTCTCAGATACCGAAGCAGTCCATGTCCATATCCAGGCTTGGGCTGACAAGTGGCAAGTACATTTGTGCCACACAAGTGTCAGGCAATGACCATCTCCAACAAGAGAGAATCCAACCATTGTCCCTTGATGTTCAATGGCATTACCATCGCTGAATTCCGCCTCTATCAAAGTCCTGGGGGTTACCATTGACCAGAAACTGAACTGGAACAGCCATATAAATATATGGCTACAAGAGCAGGTCAGAGGCTAGGAATCCTGCAGCGAGTAACTCACCTCCTGACTCCCCAAAGCCTGTCCACCATCTACAAGTCACAAATCAGGAATGTGATGGAATACTCCCCACTTGCCTGGATGAGTGCAGCTCCCAAAACACTCAAGAAGCTTGACACCATCCAGGACGAAGCAAACTCCTTGATTGGAATCCTATCCACCACCTTAAATATTCACTCCCTCCACCACCAACACACAGGGCAGAATCTTGCCCTCGGATGGCGTGTGGGCCCCACCGACTTGGCAGCGGGCGGGCAGCCAACCCCAGCCACTGAAACGGGCCCCGCCGCCATTTTAAGTGGGCAGGCCAATTAAGGCCCACCCAGCGGCATCCCCAATGGGAAGTGCTATGCGCTTCCTGTTACGGGGGGGGAGGGAATCCCCATCTGTCAAAGTGCGCTCTCTCGCATGGCCCCGCCCCCAAATCGCCAGGGGGAAAATCCTGGCCACAGTAGCAGCAGTGTGTACCATCTACAAGGTGCATTCCAAGGCTCCTTCGACAGCACCTTCCAAACCTGCGACCTCTACCACCTTGAAGGACAAGGGCAGCAGATACATGGGAACATCAACAATTGCAAGCTCTCCCCCCAAATCACACACCATCCTGACTTGGAAATATATCACCGTTCCTTCACTGTCGCTGGGCCAAAATCCTGGAACTCCCTCCCTAATAGCACTGTAGCTGTACCTACACCACATGGACTGCAGCTTACCACCACATTCTCAAGGGCAATTAGAGATGGGCAATAAATGCAGCGATGCCCACATCCCATGAATGAATAAAAAGAAAAAAAATGAGACATTAAACCCAGACAGTGTCTGCCCTAGTAGGTGGATGTAAAGATCTCATGGCATAGTTTTGAAGAGTGCCCTGGACAATATTTATTCCTCAAACAACATCACAGAAACAGAATATGTGGTTATTATCTCATTGCTGGGTACGATCTTGGCTGCCACGTTTTCTATGTTACAGGAGTGACTACACATCAAAAATACTTAATTGGCCAGAAAATGCTGTGAGATGTCCCGAGGTCTTGGAAAGCACAGAATAACAACAAACCTTTTTTTAAAAAAAATCAGATCTGGCTCAGGACATTTAGCTAATAATGTTACCTTTATAATGGAATTCAAGATTTCACCCCATATTATGAATAATAATAACAGCACATCAATGACTCCTAAATATTATTACATTCTAATATTGTGCTCAATGCCTTGGAATTTCATACCTGACACCATCGTGGGAGCATCATTAATGAAAGTGATATTCAGGAATATTTGACATCCCAACATCAAATAATGAAAATACAAATTGGATAGTTCTTTCAAAGAGCTGGCACAGGTCATGAGGGGCTGAATGGCCCCCTTTGAGGATGTAAGCTGCTAGGATATTATTACATCACAGCATTGTTTGGAAACAGTACTTTTTGCAAGATATTCTAACGTATTATAAATCATTAATTAACCGTCAGCTGGAGTGTGGCACTCAATCCTGAGAACCATACTTTAAATAAAGGCTGCAAAGGCTTTGGTGAGGGTGCAGAAGAGATTTATTAGAATGGTTTCAGGGATGAGGGATTAGGGTTATGCGGGGTAAATGGAAAAGATGGAGTTCTCCTTACACCAGGCAATTGTATGAAGGAAAAAGCAAAAAAACTGCGGATGCTGGAAATCCAAAGCAAAAATAAAAATACCTGGAAAAACTCAGCAGGTCTGGCAGCATCTGCGGAGAGGAACACAGTTAACATTTCGAGTCCGTATGACTCTTCAACAGAACTAAGGAAAAATAGAAAAGAGGTGAAATATAAACTGGTTTAAAGGGGGGTGGGTGGGACAAGTAGAGCTGGATAGAGGGCCAGTGATAGGTGGAGATAACCAAAAGATGTCACAGACAAAAGGACAAAGAGGTGTTGAAGGTGGTGATATTATCTAAGGAATGTGCTAATTAAGGGTAGAAAGCAGGACAAGCAAGGTACAGATAGCCCTAGTGGGGGTGGGGTGGGGTGAAGGAATCGAAAAAGGCTAAAAGGTAGAAATAAAACAATGGATGGAAATACATTTAAAATTAATGGAAATAGGTGGGAAAAGAAAAATCTATATAAATTATTGGAAAAAAAGGGGTGGGATCGGAAAGGGGGTGGAGATGGAGGAGACATCATGAACTCAGAACTTAGTTCTGTTGAACTGTTGAACGTTAACTGTGTTCCTCTCCGCAGATGCTGCCAGACCTGCTGAGTTTTTCCAGGTATTTTTATTTTTAATTGTATGAAGAGATTTGATGGAGGTGTTTAAAGTTAACCATAGTTTAGTTAGAGTGAATAAAGAGAATCTGTTTCTATTGGCTCAAGGGCTGATAATCTAAGGACACAGCTTAACGTGATTTGCAAAAGGACCAAAAGTGACATGAAGAAAATCTTCTTTATGCACCAAGTCGTTAGGATTTGGAATACGCTGCCTGACTGGGTGATGGATACAAATTGAACAGGAGCTTTCAACAGGGAATTGCATAAATGCTTGAAGGAGAAAAACGGTAGGGATACGGGGAAAGAGCAGGGCAGTAGGCCTATCTAGATTGCTCTCTGAAAGAGCTGGTAAAGTCTTGATGGGCTGAATGGTCTTTGTCTATACTCTACTGTTCTGATTCCATACCATCGTGACAATTTTCTGGTCATGACCAACAATTTTTAGTTCTTGTCCACCAGAAGGCAGGGTCAATAAATATAAATGGTCTTACAGTGAGAACAAAATGGAATGGCTCTTTGATAATCAGAACTCAGTTTTTATCAGTGTCCCCTCTATTTTTTTGTTGTTGTGCGTTATCTTTAATTTTCTTTTCATGGTATCTTAAAGGGGACAACTTGTGAGCAACCTACGTAGTACCTCCTGAGTCGCTGCGCTGTTGCACACGCAGTTTATAGGGAACATTGGTCTTCATTGTTAAAGTAGGGGTTCATGCATCGCTCTAGTTCCAAGTGATTGCAAAAAATAACATCTAATTTATGTGAAACTGAAACACAAACTAAAAGAGTAATCAATACAAATTCTTTACTCTAAAACACTGTAGCAACGTTCATAGTGAGTAAAACAATAAATGGTAAACTAAAGGATAAAGGTTTTTCTCAAACTTTGTATAAATGAGGAATCCTTTTTTATTACAAATGCATTTTTACAAATGCCAAGTACAACATAGTTTAATGGAATATCCGAATTAAAATTTTGAATTGTATGATATTATGTAACAATAATTTTCGGTTAGATAAATAATGACTCTGAGAAAGTGATATTGGTTTAACACTATGTGTATCCATTTTATGTATCTAAGGGCATCAGAATTTGAACTGGTAAATTTCCAAGCTACAATCCATACAACCTCAAAATGTGGACAATATTAGCAAAGATGCCATTCAATGTCTCCCTCACATTGCCTAGCAATGTCTTCAGCTGTTACTTGGATGTCTGGACATCTCAGTATAGTGGGCTGGGTGACGATTGAGTCACTGCGCGGCTTACATCAAAGAGAGTGGTGTCAAGCTGCAGCGGCCAGAACATGTGGCACTGCAAAATATCTTGCAATGCAACTATCAGCCCATCTAAAACAAAAACAGAATTACCTGGAAAAACTCAGCAGGTCTGGCAGCATCGGCGGAGAAGAAAAGAGTTGACGTTTCGAGTCCTCATGACCCTTCCGCAGTAGTTTTTTGTTTTTATCAGCCCATCTATATGCTTGAGTCCATTTTGCATGGCCACTGTAAGTGACAGGACAATTTCACCCTTCTGTCTTCTTTGGAACTCTTATGTGACAGAACGATTAGGCCTGCTGTGTGCTCAAGATGATTTTATTTTAAATTGTAAACCCATTGGAGGAAACCTTCATAAGCCAAATTTCTTCCTGTGACCAAGCTCGATACTGCAGGTTTATTCCCCACACGTAGGCTTCATTGTATTGCTTCAGTGCTTTTCTCAGCCAAACCATCATCTTTATATTGGCAAGTCAAGACATAATCTTGTCTTCCCACTGTCGTGTTTAATGGTTTGATTGATCTATTTTTGATTATATTAGTCTATTAACTGATCTATTTTCATCCTGCTTCATTGATTAAACCTGGGTGTAGCCTCTGAGAACTAAGTAGCTTCCAGGAAGACCCGAGAAGTCCTACCTGTGAACATATGTGTAGAAATTCTGTGTTTGCTGAGATATTTTAAAGCACTGTAAATAAACCTGTTGTAGACTTAGAACTGTCATCATCTCTGCATTCCTCTGAGGTAAATCAGATATCTAAAATATACAACAACCCGGTGCACTCATACCAGAGATATACAACCTTTTGTAGCTGGGGGCCAGATGCTTGTGGTAAGACGATTGAGTTGGCCACATATAATTATTATATTTAACCCACTCCGTGCTTCTTCTACCACCCACAGTTACTACAGGAGGAATTCTCCCAAAATGAAACTAGGTGGGGTGGTGGGCAGTTTCGGCAACTCATACTTGATTCTGTGCTTGGAGCCTCAATAGTTATGCAGAGGCGTATTTCACTCCGAATCACCTGGCGGCTTGGGAGCTGGATCGTCCGCCCACCATCAGCTGGTGGGTTCAAAGGTCCAGGCACCATATTTAAACACCAGTCCAACACACAGTCTCACTCCCTCCAGCCTACCAGAAATGTCTGCAACCCCATAAGATAAAGGCCAAGAGCCTCAGGATGAGGTCTGCTCCCCACTTCACCCACCAGGCCCTCCAGCCCTTGGACCGAGGGGTCTAGGAACAATGGCATGTGCTCTACCCCATGGATGGCTGCAGTAAGCATAGCAGCCTCACCTCTCGGGCCTGGGACACTGTAGCAGAGCAGGTCAGTGTGACCAAAGCGCCACCTAGTGCAGGAAGAGGGTGAATGATCTCACCTGCTCTGCCAGGGTAAATAATTTTTCAACTCCATCCAATATCAAACTCTCATCATGGCATCATGCACTCAGAGGGCTACCCCCTCCAGGGTGCTTCACGCAACCATTAATAGGGGATATATCAACACTTGTTCTCTCACTGAGGTGTTCACATCACCAGCATCCCATCTACCATGTTGCTCACACTCCATCCTCTGGCCCTCCTGGGGAGGGCTCGCCAACACAGGAGAACATCCACCCCACCCAACCTCTGCTCCATCCCTTCCCATCACATACCTTCCTTTCCTCTTCAAACAGGCCAAGCTGGCACACAACAGGCACAAGAGAGCACAGACCAGGTGAGGGAGATCCGACATTCTTGCTCTCAGTGAATTTGAGGAGGCTGCAGTTGAGCTGGCCGGGGAGGACAGGGATCGCTCCTGTGGGGAAGGGGATATCAGCCTCTCTCAGCTACCTAGTGCGGATCACAGCTCCATCACCCCATCAAATCCTGACATTGCCAATGAGTCACGCGCAGTCTTTTCAGGCTCATTAACTGAAACTCTCTTTTTTATTTTCTTGGCACAAGCACACCGAAGCCCCCAAGCCGGTCCAGCACCACCAGAGCCCCCCAGACCTCAACCGAGGAAGAAGCTCCAGAGCAACTGTCACGGCACTCACACAGACCCTCCACCGGCTCAGAGGCACACATGTCGGTGGGGCACCGATGTAGATTAGGTTCGAGCTCACTTTCTGGGGAACACCTCACTGACGCGTCCCCGCAGCAGTCAGAGACAGGGACAGCCCAGGTCTCCGGCACTCGAGGGGCTGCTGGAGACCAGCCACCCGCTCGCTCCGACTCAGATGATGAGCCTCTGGAAGTGGCCACCAAATCTATGCTGGAGATGCAGTGACAGGCAACAGAACATCAAGCAGAGATTCAACAGTCACTCAGCAGACTAGAGCGAGCGATGGAGGGGTCCGTCCGTGTTCTGTCTGATGTCGTGGCTCAGACACGCGAGCATCTTGAGGTCACCGGGGGAAGGCTAGTGACCATATCAGAGACCTTGGTCCAGCAGGTCTTGCCGGATTTGTCCTCGGACCTGCACTCCATGGCCACACGCCCTGGTGGATACCATCAGGAGGTAGACAGCATGGGGACGAAGCACCTTGACCTCCGGATGCACTATCGCTTGCAGGAGTAAGGCCGGGGGTCTCGGGCACTCATCAGGAGGATAAGCATCAGCCGGACACCCCGGGGGCCTCCTCTCAGGACACCCCAAGGGTGTGTAGCTGCTCACAGCCCCCTCTGCCTGTGACCCCATCTAATCCAGCTTCTCAGGCCACCGAGAGCACTTTTGCCCCTGAGCAGGTGACCCTTATCAGACCGGGGCCCTCCAGGCCACAGGCCACCAGAGGACGTCCGCCAAGGTCATCACAGACGTCAGGAGTAGCTGTCAGTGGGCTGCCTCCACTTCTGCTCCACCCAGGGCGTAGTGCTGGGGTCAGGAAAGTTAAGAAAAATTCATGTCACTTTTGGGTCATGGGTGTGCTAGACATGTAAATAAATTGCACCTTTGTTAATGTATTTGATGCTTAAGTGAATGTTTCTATCAACTGAAGGCATTGTGATTCTGTACTTTGGGGTCCTCTTATTTTGAAGTTTAGCCTTCCTCTCACTGGTGTCAGGGAGATGTGTTTGAATCTTTATTGGAAATGTGTGGTCTAAGCATTTCTAACCCTTCTTCCTTAAAGAACACCATGGAGTGAGGGCAGCTCATCAGCATTGATAATCTAGCGGCATTCTTGTCTCTTCAGTGGTAGTAGCAGAAGAAAGGACATGCACGAGAGGAGGAGATCCCTAGGCATGTCCACATCTCAGTCGAAGTAGTGTTTGCATCATTAGATGGTGGCAAAGGCTTCAAGTCTTCTCTCAGTTCTCATCCCTAAGTGGGCTCTCAATTCCCAGAGTGAGCTCACTCAAAGCAAAGATCAGGGCCCGGTGATTAATGATGCGAGTGTGAATGCAGGACCAGTTCTTGCTACAAGTGGGTGGGCATCCCTTGAGTTGAAAGAAGATGGCATTGAACGCTAGGAGACATGTGCCCATATTCCCTCACTTGACTTTACTCTTCCTGGAACCTGTCAGCGATTAATGTATCACGGGCATGTCTCCCACATCTTCCTTCCTCCATGGCGTGATCGCACTCATAGTGACCCTCAGCAGCCTCCTGAGGTTCCTGGGCCTCTGGATCTTCATCCTCTGATGAGCTCTCATTCTCCTCCAGTTCATCCTCGGGCATGGGGCCACCTCTTTGCATTGCCAGACTGTGAAGGGTGTAACACACTCCGATGATGTGGGAAACCCAATCGGGAGTGTTTTGGAGTGAGCTACCTGAGCGGTCCAAACACCTGAAATGCATCTTCAGAAGTCCTATGGTCTGCTCTATAGGGGAATGCGTGGAGCTGTGAGCAGCATTGTATCTCTCCTTGGAATGACTCTGAGGGCACCGGACGGGTGTCATCAGTTTCAGTCAGCGTGTCAGTGGGTACCCCTTACCCCCAAGCAGCCATCCCTGCAGACGTAATGGCCCCTTGAAAATCTCAGGCACCTGGGAATGACTCAGGATGTAGGAGTCATGGCAACTCCCAGGGTACCGTGCACAAACGTACAGTATGTGCTTCCGGTGATCACACACCAGTTGTACATTGATGGGATGGTAGCCCTTGTGCTTTATAAACAGTACAGTTTGCTGCCACGGAGCCTGTATAGCCACATGGGTGCTGTCCATTGTACTCTGCACTCTAGGGAAGCCTGAGATAGCGGCAAAGCCAGTGAATCTCACAACCTGGCTATCTTCATCCAGACCAAACCTGACATAACGATGGGCCTTCCTGTAAAGGACATCTGTGACCTCCTTTATGTATCGATGTGTTGCGGACTGAGAGATGTTGCACAGGTCACCTGTTGATCCTTGGAAAGACTCAGGGGCAAGAAATTGAATACTGTGGTCACCTTCAAAGCCACTGGCAAAGGATACCCTCCAACTCCACACAGCATCAGGTCTTCATGAAGAATGTGACAAATGTGATGTACCAGAGCTCAGGACAAGCTCAGACATGCATGGCATTGCCTCTCACTCATTTGTAAATAGGAGACTCTCGGACAATAAACCCCAGGTGTGGTGAGTCGCCCCCATTGTCTGGGTCTCTCCTCCTGACCCTCGTGTTCATGCTGTGGCTCTGCCTGGCCATGTCCCACCTGCTGAAGCTGCTCATGAAGTCGCCTCTCCTTCCTTCACCTCCTCCATTGCATTAGGGCCCTGACAAAGGCAGCATTGAGCCCTGGGCCCATATCTGCTTTTGTTTTCCCTATGAAAAGAAGCATTGAAGACATTAATGATTCAAGGAGCAAGAAAGTGAAGCTCAGAGGATGATATGTTTGGAGACTGTAAGGTCCATAGTTTTTCCTGCCCTACTTGCATGGTGGCTGATGTCGCCTTGTCCCTGTGACAATGGCACACACATCAGGGTGACCAAGGTGGCATCGCAGGTATCTAACATCTTGGGCACTGCGTGGGATGCTAAAGTTTCAGTGAGATGAGTGACCCAGCCTAGCTCTGTGCTCCGATCTCTGATGCGGCAAGTTAATGACCAATCAGCTGCTCATGGCCAATGAGTGGATGCCCTTTGGCCCATTAGAAGTGTCACATCTGGTAAACGCGTGACAGGTCTTCATTAATGGAATGTCATATATGATACAGCTGTGTCTCCCTCGCTATTGCCTGCATTCCCAAATTCTATTTTCCTACGTGTTACTCTTGAGATGCAGCAACTGTGATGTGAATCCTGAGTTCTGAGTCGCCCTTTAACAGTTCTAATGAAGCCATTGGCTTTCAGAGGCTTTCATCGCAAGGAGGTCTTCCTCCTTTCTTTCTAAGAAGATTTCTGGTCACTTTGCCGGCAAAAAGAGGTTAGAGGGTGACCCCAGAAAGGCCCCCCTCATGTTCACCCTTCTCCCTGACTGCCATTCCACAGCTTTCCCTCCCCGTTGACCTCCTCATGTTTGTCAGCCCAACCCCTCGCCTCACTGCCCACCCCCGGTTGAAGTGCTAGTCTCTGAAAGTGGGGGGGCCTGCATGAGTACCACAGCACAGTGTTGTTCCTCAGGACAATGAAAGCAAAGAGAAGGAGCAGTCCAACCCTACAGCCCCATCGCAACAAGACCAGCGTAGCGCTATGACAGGTATCTTCCACTTGCTTCAAAGTTACCAGCGAACTGAGGTCCGACTTATTCACGCCCTCCCCTTTTCAAAGGTGTTTGACGCTGATGTAATTTCCCACTGGCGTGACGGAAGTTAGGAAGGTATGGCAAGATTCTGGCAAGCAACTGTGTCAATGAGCATTCAGGACATGCTAACGAATGCAAATGGCCTACGCGTCACTCGTCAGTAGGATAACCGACCCGGCATGAAAACACGTCGGGAGAATTGCGATTTGTTTCTGATATTTTTTTGCCTCCCTGCTGGATTCTCCACTCCCGCCCACCACGAAGCCTGCCGCGGAGTGGGAGGGGAGAATTCCGCCCTGTGAGTTGATATTTGTAGCAGGCAGTTAGCCCTAGACGTATCACATTCCCATAGATGCCAAACCCAAAAGGAACCCTTTCACACTATTAAACCCTCCAGCTATTTCGAGTAGACTCAGTTGTTCAGTCAGCAGTTTGCACCTCGTCAAAGTGTGACTCGTTTGGCTGCTTAATCCCTGCCCGTTGGCCTTGGCTTACGCCTTGCACTAATCACCGCTATCGAAGGTGAGCCAGTGTTTATGAACTTTCCAAGGAAAAATTAGCTGGGCCAAGGGAAAGGGTTTGCTGCAATGGATTATCGCCCTGACTTGGGATGTTGAATTTCTCCGTTGATTTTTGTCTTGTGGTGCAACGAATTGCTAAAGTTTTTTCCATAAAATCAAGGAATTACATTTCTACCCACAAGCGGGACAAACTGGATCGGTCTCTCGAAGAGCTGGCACAGGCATGATAAGCCAAACAGCCTCCTTCTGTGCTGCACAATTCCATTATTCAAAATCAAAGGAACTGTATTGGCAATACGTAGGAAATACAGCACAGAAATAGGCCATTCGGCCCAACCAGTCCATGCTGTATTTTTATGCTCCAATCAAACCCCCTCTCATCCTTTCCCATCTAAATTTACCATCATAACCCCCTATTCCATTCTCCCTGTCTAGTTTCCCCTTTTCTTCCTCTTTGTTTCAATCACTCGCCGTGGTAATGTGCATATGTCCGATATATAAGCCATGTGGGGTGCAGAGGGGTCATGGCTTAAGCTACATCACAGAAAAATACAAGGCCGCCTGCAGCTCATCTTTCCTTTCAAGAAACTTCGGAAAACTTAATGGCTTTTGCGGCAGAATCGTTGCAACCACATTAATATGCGTCAATGGTAGAAAATTTGCTTTTTTACACTGGTGATTACAATTCGTCGCTTTGTAAATCATTTCATTAAGCATGGTAATATGGAAAGTTATGGCTTAAGCTATGAATCTGCAATCGGCGTCACATTCCTTTGTTTGATGTTTGTGCAGAATGGAAAAATAATGTTTGCATGTGTCAATTCATTTAGCTCTGGTACCTAGGGGTCATTTTTCTAATATTATGACTGGCTGGCTTGATCTTGGTGACAAAGGTTTTATGGCAGAATTTCGACTAACAGCCAATGGTTCTGCTCCCAAAATAAATAGCTGAGGCCTTAAAATGCCTTGTCCTGATCGGCTGTGTCCCATCTGGACTGGTAGTCCAGATGTGCCTGGGGGACTTTTAGTCACCCAGGGTTCCCTCCTGAAATGGGCATTAGGGGCCTTCATTATGTGAATCCTACTTTAGTGGCTAGGACTCCAACTGCAGAATTCAGGAAGTGGGCGGAATTTGTGTTAACGTGTACCGCGTGGTTGTACTACACCCTGAAGAGCCTAACTGCACCTGTCCCGAAGGGGAAGCTAGAGTCTGCGACAAAAAATAAAAGTCCCAAGAGTTTTTTTTCAAATTTTTATTTTTCAGGCTCCAAAGGCAGAGAAATGTGCTCCCTGGGTCAATGACAAGCTTGCAGCCCACTCCTAGCTTGTTTGAGGCCCCCCCCTTTACACCCACACCAACCCTCCCTCCTCCACCCCGCCCTCTTCTCCCCCTGGCCCTGGTTTAACTTCCCACTTCACCTCGATGACCCTGTTCCCCTCATGACACTGACCCTACTCCACTCCTCCCCCACTGGCTGGTGGGGCTCGAACTTCTCTCATTTTCCTGCGCTGCAATGAATCACCAGTTGGAATAATTTTCCATCAAATTAAAGATCAAACTGAGTGTATTTCTGCCCTAAAGCTGGGAGAAAGCCACTTAATGCTTTTGAGTTCTGTTTTGTTTCGTTGGCATCTGCATATGTTACAGGTTCCCGAGCCTGCTTCAATGGGGTTATTATGCGCTTGTGGCTTTAATGGAGTGGTTATGGTCACAAGATGGGGGTCAACACTCTTGCTTTTCCCCTTAACTGTGACAATGCTACCAGTGCCATTTTGAGAGGGGTCTATCCTTGTGTAAGGACCAATCTGTTTCAGGCAGGTAGGCCCATTTTAACCTGCAAATTGTAGACCCCAAATTGAAATTTTGAATACCTTTGAATACCTTTGGGGATATGGATGAACGCGCCCCCTTTCCCCCTGGATTTACATGTAAGATTCATTTCACAATTTTAATTTCCCACTAATATTTTGCTACACTATAATTTTGCACTTAACTAAAACCTTCCCTTTTGTTGACAATAGGTCTCTGTAGCATTCTCTTAATCCTTCCTAGTTCTCATGTGAGTTACTCTTGTTTGACTCCATTTCCTTTGGACCTGCTATATCTTGAAAAGATTTTTTTTTTTGCATTTAGGTTATTTTTCACTTCTGTACTCAGCCACCATAGCCTTGGTGTGATTAGTTTACTAATCAGTCTGTACTTCCTCACCACATATCTCAAAGAGAAAATGTTCCATTCTTTGTCTGATGTTTTATTTTGCTCTGTCACTCCCACTCCTTTAGTCATCTGTGCACAGACCTGGAGCTGACCCTTCCAAAGCAGGATTACTCATTAGCTTTTATTTCTCATTAACTTTCTTAGCCTCCCCTTTCACCATTCGTTGATACTATCCAAATAGCTGCCCAGAGAGACAGTGCACGTTCCCTGAGAGCTACATGTGCAAAGGAGCTGGTGGGTCACAAATGTCCTTAGGGTCATAACATGAATGCCACTGTTCTGAGTCTCGCGTGCCTGCATGCTATATCTTTTTTTGCTGTTCTTACAATATGAATCTAACTATACAATATAAATGAACCTAGGTGTTTCCTAATTCCCAGGTTATTAATTATTTCTAATGGAATATTAGTAACTAAGCCCCCGCTTTTGCTTGGTACTCTGCTTCACAAGCTTAGAACCATAGGACCATAGAACACTACAGCACAGAAAACAGGCCATTCGGCCCTTCTAGTCTGTGCCGAAATATTATTCCGCTAGTCCCATTGACCTGCACCCAGTCCATAACCCTCCAGACCTCTCCCATCCATGTATCTATCCAATTTATTCTTAAAACTTAAGAGTGAGCCCACATCTACCACGTTAGATGGTAGCTCGTTCCACACTCTCACCACTCTCTGAGTGAAGAAGTTCCCCCTAATGTTCCCCCTAAACCTTTCCCCTTTCACCCTAAAGCCATGTCCTCTCGTGTTTATCTCTCCTAATCTAAGTGGAAAGAGCCCACTCGCATTTACTCTGTCTATACCCCTTATAATTTTGTAAACTTCTATCAAATCTCCCCTCATTCTTCTACGCTCCAAGGAATAAAGTCCTAACCTCTTTAATCTTTCCCTGTAACTCAACTCCTTAAGACCCGGCAACATCCTAGTAAATCTTCTCTGCACTTTTTCAATCTTACTGATATCCTTCCTGTAGTTAGGCGACCAGAACTGCACACAATACTCCAAAGTTGGCCTCACCAATGTCTTATACAACCTCACCATAACATCCCAACTCCTCTCCTGAATACTTTGTTCCTCCGCACTCCTCAGTGCCCTACCATTTACTGTGTATGTCCTACCTTGGTTTGACCTTCCAAAATGCATCACCTCACACTTTTCTGCATTAAATTCCATCTGCCATTTTCTGGCCCATTTTTCCAGTTGGTTAAGGGCCGAATTTTCGCTTTCGGGTCCTGTATCGCAAACCCGACTTGGCCCAAGCTGCCCTGACCAGCCGGGTTTTTGTTGCAGGGGTGCTAACTGGAGTCAGGCCCATCACCCGCATGGAGACAGCTCCAGAAGCTGCTGGGTGCTGAAACGAGCTGTTTAAAAGGCCTGGGTCAGTGCTCTGAGACTTCGTCCCTGTTGTAATAAAAAGAGTAAAACGATAAACAACCGTCTGGCCCTCACCCTTCATCCTTACCCCCACACACTCCCCAGGCCCTATTCATGCCAACTCATGCCACCTCATGCCCCCACACCCCCTCAATCGTCCTTCGTATCCTCCATACCAACTCATGCCCATCTACCTGTCCCCCATGGTCCTTCACGCTCTCCATGCCAACTCATGCCCCGTTACCATCTCTCATGGCCCCTCTTACCCTCCAAGTTAAACTACGCCACTCTACCCATGTCCCATGGCCCTTTATAGCCCCCATGCCAATGTAGTGCCAACCCATGCCGCCACCAACTACTCTTTGCCCTTATTCCCTTCATGCTAACTCACCCAGTATCCACCATGGGCAAACCTCAGGAGCCATGTCTCATTGATAAAAGCCCATTCAATACATTTAAATCCCTTCAGGTAATTAATCCCTTATACAAACAAACATTTGTATTCATAGTCCCATTCAAAGACAGCTAATCACTTTATGACCACTTGGAGCTGTCAATCAAAATGTGGATTTACAGGCCCCCACTCTGATAATACTAGGTTAAGGAGGCATTCAAGCAATTTTAATAATTTTTAAAAAATCTTTCATGGGATGCGGGAGTCACTGACAAGGCCGGCATTTTTATTGCTCACCCCAATTGCCCTTGAGAAGGTGGTGGTAAGCCACTGTCCTGAACCGCTGCAGACCCTGTAGTGTAGGTACACCCACAGTGCTGTTAGGGAGGGAGTTCCAGGATTTTGACCCAGTGACTGAAGGAACGGCGATATATTTCCAAGTCAAGATGGTGTGTGCCTTGGAGGGGAACTTGTAGGTGGTAGCATTCCTGTGCATCTGCTGCCCTTGTCCTTCTAGGCGTCAGATGTCATGGGTTTGGAAGGTGCTTTAGGAGGAGCCTTGGTGAGTTACTGCAGAGCATCTTGTAAGTGGTACACACTGCTGCTGTGCGTCGGTGGTGGAGGGAGAGGATGTTGGAGGTGGTGGATGAGGCGGATGGGCTGCTTTATCCTGGACCGTGTCGAGTTTCCTGAGTGTTTTGGGAGCTGCACTCATCCAGGCAAGTGGGGAGTATTCCATCACACCCCTGACTTGTGCCTTGTAGATGGTGGACAGGCTTTGGGGAGTCAGAAAGTGAGTTGCTTGCCACAGAATTCCCAACCTCCGACCTGCTCTTGCAGCCACAGTATTTATGTGGCTGATCCAGTTCATTTTCTGGTCAATGGTAACCCCTAGGATGTGTGTGGTGAGGGATTCAGTGATGGTAATACCATTGAATGTCATGGGGAGATGGTTTGATCATCTCTTGTTGGAGATGGTCATTGTCTGACACTTGTGTGGCACAAATGTTACTTACCACTTATCAGCCCAATCCTGGATATTGTCCAGGTCTTGCTGCATTTGCACATGGACTGCTTCAATATCTGAGGAGTCTCGAATGGTGCTGAACATTGTGCAATCATCAGCGAACATCCCCACTGCTGATCTTATGATGGAAAGAAGGTCATCGATGAAGCAGCTGATGATGGTTTGGCCTAGGATGCTATCCTGAGGAATTCCTGCAGTGATGTTCTGGGGCTGAGATGACTGACCTCAAACAACCACAAGCATCTTCCTTTGTGCTAGGTGTGACTCCAACCAGTGGAGAGTTTCCCCCCTAATTCCCATTCTACGGCTCTTGATGCCACACTCTGTCAAATGAGGCCTTGATGTCAAGGGCAGTCACTCTCACCTCACCTCAGGAGTTCAGCTCTTTTGTCTATGTTTGGATCAAGTCTTTGATGAGGTCAGGAACTGAGTGGCCCTGGTGGAACCCAAACTGAGCATCAGTGAGCAAGTTATTTCTGAGTAAGTGTGACTTGATGGTCTGGTCGATGACACCTTCCATCACTTTGCTGATGATTGAGAGTAGACTGATGAGGTGGTAATTGGCCGGGTTGGATTCATCCTGCTTTTTGTGTACAGAACATATCTGGGCAATTTTGTACATAGCTGGGTAGATGCCAGTGTTGTAGTTGTATTGGAACAGCTTGGCTAGGGGCACGGCAAGTTCTGGAGCACCAATCTTCAGACTATTGCTGCAATTTTGTCAGGGCCCATAGCCTTTGCAGTATCCAGTGCTTTCAGCCATTTCATGATATCACGTGGAGTGAATCGAATTGGCTGAAGACTGGCATCTGTGATGCTGGGGACCTCCGGAGGAGGCCGAGATGGATCATCCACTCGGCACTTCTGGCTCAAGATTGTAGCAAATACTTTAGCCTTGTCTTTTGCACTGATGTGCTGGGCTCCTCCATCATTGAGGATGGGGATATTTGTAAAACCTCTTCCTCCAGTTAGTTGTTTAATTGTCCACCACTATTCATGACTGGATGTGGCAGGGCTGCAGAGCTTAGATCTCATCCGTTAGTTCTGGGATTGCTTAGCTCTGTCTATCACTTGCTGCTTTCGCCGTTTGGCACGCAAGTAGTCGTGTGTTGAAGCTTCACTAGGCGGTACCTCATTTTTAAGTAAGCCTGGTGCTCATCCTGGCATGTCCTCCTGCACTCTTCATTGAACCAGGGTTGAAACCCCGGTTTGATGGTCCTTGTCAAGTGGGAAATATACAGGGCCATGCGGTTACAGATCGTGGTTGTGTACAATTCTGCTGCTGATGATGACCCACAGCACCTCATGGATGCTCAATACTAAAATAATAGCCCTCAGGCCTTATGCCAACAAATATCTATTGATATTGCAAACACCGATTTTTTTTCAATTGCAGGCTGGCTGTTTTTTAATCAAAATGTAAAGGGGCAAGGGATTTAAATGATTTGATAGCTTGACAGTTCCGCAGAACTTACCCACTTTTTACACCCATTCATGTCTACCTTTAAAAATCCCGGGGGGCGGGGGTGGGTGGGTACCTGGCCTTTCTCAAAGTGTATCTGTTCTCTCCAAATAACTCTGGCAGGTTTTGACCTTCTACTCAAAAATCTGAAGCCCGTGAGTCAGAAACCTGGGCGACCAAAATTGCTTCTGTTTGAAGCCAGCTACATTTTTAAAATGTGCCACTGCCTCCACCAATCACGGACGTGTGAAAACCATCCAACCCCCATTCCAACCCCCGGTGAAAATGGTGGATGCCGGGTTTGCGGGCGGGACTTCCGGACTCCGGGCTCCGGCATCATTTTGGATAAGGCGGGGAGCTTACGGAAATTCGGGCCTTAGGGTCAATTCACAAGGCCACACGCTACTGGTTAGGAGCGTTGACCAGCCAGCAGAAAGTATAGAAAACTCCAGCAGATTCTGTCCAGAGCTTTCAGAATTAACTGCGGCACAGCTGGATTTCCCACCTGCGCTGCTGTTGAAAGGGCAGCCTCGTAACATTACTCGCACTCGGTTCAGGAAAGGAGCTGCTCTGCAAAGACACATTGAAGCCCTGATTATAGCATCATGGAGCGGAGAGAGAGAGACTTTGTTCTCTTGAGCTCTTGACTTCAACTGAACTACGTGGGAAGGTGCTGTGTGAAGGCCAGGCATCTCCTGCCGGAAGGCAAAGGATTTGTCTTTAGTTGGCTGCTTTGTCTGCCTTCTGGTGGTTTGCTAGGAATGCTATTGATGACTGGCCGTGGGCAGATCCATCAAACGCTCTATCGAGTAAAGCCCTCGCATGAACTGAGAGTGACTTATACAGAACAGAAATAATGGGAGGGGGGGGAGGAAAGGTCACTTTTAGAAAGCAGGATATGTGTTAGATTTTCTAAGCCATTGCCCATTGCCAGCTCACATTGGAAAAGCACAGGAATACAGCTCATCATTTCCCAACTCAAACAGGCAGCTGCTGAAGATAGGGAAAATCTATCTTTTAATTATCCGCATAAAATAATTTGTGCTTTCACCTTTTTTTCATTCTCTGGATTATTGATTATTCCCCTAACTTGCCAGACAAATTGTTGTCTATCTGCTCACATTGCACTGATGGGCAGTGGCTATTTGTTAATGATTCCAGCGCTCTCCTGGTCCACCTCCCACATTCCCCTTCTCCAGAAACTGGAGCATATCCAAAATTCTGCTGCCTGTAATCTGACTTGCACCAAGCTCCATTTGCCCACACTCCTTGTGCTTGCTAAGCTACACTAACTCCATGTCTAGCCATGATTTTAAAATTCTCACCCTTGTTTACAAATCCCTCTGTGGCCTTGCACCTCCCTATCTCTGTCGCCTACTCCAGCTCTGCAACCCTCCAAGGCATCATCCAGTTCTGGCCTTTGTGCATCCCCGATTTTGTTCACTCCGCCATTGTTGGCTATGTCTTCAGCTGCCTGGGACCTAAACTGTGAAGTTCTCTCCCTAAGCCTCTCTGTCTCTCTGCCTCTCTCTCCTCCTTTAAGACACTCCTTAAAATCTACTTCTTTGGCTAAGCTTTTGGCCATGTGCCCGAGTATCTCATTATGTGGTGCAGTTTATGAATTTGGTTTAATGCACTTACAGTGAAGCATCTTGGGACATTTTACTATGTTGAAGGTGCTATATAAATGCAAGTTGTTGTGTGAGAAATGTGGGAAAACTAAAGAAGCAAATACACCTTCCTGTGTAATGATTTATTTAGACATATGTCAATGCAGAAGGAGGCCATTCGGCCCATCATGTCTGCACTGGCTCTTCGAATGAGCAAGTCACTTAGTGCCATTCTCCCGCCTTCTCCCTGTATCCCTGTACATTCTTCCTTTTCAGATAACAGTCTTATTCCCTTTTGAATGCCTCAATTGAACCTGTCTGCACCACACTCTCAGGCAGCGTATTCCAGACCTTAACCACTCGCTGTGTGAAAAAGATCTTCCTCATGTCACTTTTGCTTCTTTTACCAATTATTTCAAATCTGTGCCCTCTTGTTCTCTATCCTTTCATAATTGGGAACAGTCTCTCTCTATCTAGTCTGTCCAGACCCCTCATGATTTTGAATATATACGTCATTTGCTTGTCACATTTTACTTGGATTCCACCCTCCTTTAAGTCAGGTTGTTATGTCTCTCCCGTCACATCATTCAGCTCCTCTGGAGTGTAATACATGGTCCACTATTTTCATCCACTGTACCTCCTGGCACCGCACTCAAACAGGAAGTCAGTGCCACTGATGTCATTGCTGTGCACCCATTGTCTGTTGACTGGTGGCCCCACTTGTCACCCTTCTTGCCATTCCCCTCACTGCCCCGTCGCTGTCCCACTCACCAGCCCCCTGGCCGGCCCGCCCACCGTGCCCCTTGACACCCCATTTGCCACCCCCCTCGCTGCCCATTCACTGCCCCACTGGCCATGCCCCCTCGCTAAACCTCTCAATGCCCCATCGCTGCACCGCTCGCTGTCCCGCTCGCCACCCCCCCCTCACTGTCCCCACTCACCACCCACTCGCTGCCCCATTTGCCGCAACCCCACCTCGCATCCCCAATCATGTCATCCCACCCCCCCTCCCCCATCACCTCGCTCGCCACCCACCTCGATGTTTCACTTGCCGTCCTGCTCACCACTATACGCAAGATCTGAACACTTCAGCCAACAAACCTTATTCCTCAGATGTATAGCTAAGATTTAATCAAACTGCGCTTTCCACGTAACGATGAGTTCACCCTCAATGTTCTTTGGTGCAGACAGTGACATCACAGGCACTGCGACTGTGTGTAGCAACTGTGGCCCCCCCCTGCGGTTATGGTGGCAGCAAACACAGCCTTTTCCATCCCATTTCAGACCCTTTTGCTCCCTTTTGAAGTTGATGTCCATTCCAGCTATTTCAGAGAGAAATTAATCAACGCCGCATTCATTGATATTTTTTTTTGTGTGTGTGTGTGTGAAACCTGCCCTTCCAGCAAATAGGAAGATTTTCTAACCGTGGTGGCTCATGAGCGACTCTTAAACGTCTTGAAATCTTTTTGGCAGGTGAGAAATCAAAGATGGCTCCCTGTTGGTGACAGCAACCAGCAGGGAAGGTGAGTTGACTGGAGGTTGGGTCTCCTTTTAAGCCACATTATCGGGGTCTTTAACAAAAGCATCATAGAAAATTCTGGTGAAACATTTTTTTTTTGCATAAAATGAGAGGGTATGTTCAGTAAGAAATTGTCCCTTTGGACTTTCCTTCCTGTCTTTGGACTTATATACATCATGTGCGAGATGAACGTTCCTGTAAAATCAGTCCCTGTTGTAGAGCCACCATTATACTTGTCCTTCTCCAATTCTAACATTGGCACTTAAACATTATTAAACTGGACTCTCATGGAAAACCAACTGCATAGATTTATTTTCATGCCGTAGTGACTTTAGGATATTGCACTTTAGCTTATATTTTTGGGTTGTGATATCATTACTTCATCAGTAGGAGTTTTTTTTCCCCCTCCAAATCCTTTTAGTTCCCTATATTCTAATTACATTCTCCCTTGTAGCTCTTTCCGTCTTTGCGTTTTTCAATTTGTATCCCTTTACTGACAAGCTGTTTGTTTTGGTCTATTTTATCTCCTTTTTATCTACAGTTCTTTTATTTGTGAGTTTGATTGTATCTGCAGCCTTCTGAAAAAACCTTGAGGGACACGGTGCAAGGTCATTCTCCATTGACAAACCAGTAGTTTTATTGTCTAGGCTGTCAGCTACAATAGACAGCATGTGTGAAACTTTCTGCCTAGTAAAATAACTGCATTTACCTGGAACCCACTTTAATCTCCATTAACGTCTGATTGAAAGCTTTGTTTAGTAATTTTCAAGCATCTGTTACAGGTGGAGCCTGGACACCCAATTGTTACACTTGTAGTACAAATCACAGCGAACAAATGACTCTTGCTGCTGAGTAAACTTCCAATAAACAAACAGAACAGCTGGAATCTTATTGCTCTTAACAATACTCTTCAACCAACACTGAACTTTATTATTAAATCTCCTGTTATGGAAAAACATTCCTCTTTGTTCCCACTGGAAGCTCCAGCATAATTGGCAGGAGAGCATAACCTTAACAAGATAAACCTTGATAACTACTTTGTTTGTCCACAGGGTATATAATAATGAAGTTTGACTGTATAAACCTTCTTGCAGATTTGTTTTCCAAATATTCTGATATTAAATTTGCCTTTCAATATGACTCCTCGCTCCTATCCTGTACATGACTCCCATTTACTGAGTTTACGGACCTAAAGATAGTTCTCAATTTAAAAACTTAATATAAATTCCAAATATCTATCTCAGATGTGGAGTAGCAGCTTCATAAACTATAAAGCAAACAACTTTACACTCTGCCCTAATTCGCACCAAGTCTTGTTCATTCATCACCCCTGTGTTCTGACGACCTACGTCGGTGGCTGGTTAAGCAACGTCTCCATTTTAAAAATTCTCATCTTTGTTTTCAAATCCCTCCATGGCTTCTCCAGTCCTTATCTCTGTAAAATCCTCCAGCCCCACAACTCTCTGAGTCACCTGCACTCCTCTAATTCTGGATCCTTGATCTTGGGAGGCGATGGCATTGTGGTATTGTCACTGGACTAGTAACCCAGAGACCCAGGGTAATGCTCTCAAGACCTGGGTTTGAATCCCACCATGGCAGATGGTGAAATTTGAATTCAGTAAAAAAAAACCTGGCTCACTAATTTCCTGTAGGGAAGGAAATCTGCTGTCCTTACCTGGTCTGGCCTACATGTGACTCCAAACCCACAGCAATGTGGTGGACTCTTAACTGCCCTCTGAAATACCCTAGCAAGCCACTCAGTTCTCAAGGGCAATTAGGGTTGGGCACTAAATGCTGGCCTAGCTATTAACACCCCATCCCATGAATGAATAAAAAAAAAACTCTACCATTGGTGGCTAGAATTCCCTACATAAGCCTTTCTGCCTCTTCACCTCTCTTTCCTCTTTGTAGACACTCCTTTGACCAAGCTTTTGGTCATTTGCCTTAATATCCCAGAGATAAAAGCAAAGAACTGCGGAAGCTGGAAATCCAAAACAAAAACAGAAACAGAAATACCTGGAAAAACTCAGCAGGTCCTCATGAGGACTCGAAACGTCAACTGTGCTTTTCTCCACCGATGCTGCCAGACCTGCTGAGTTTTTCCAGGTATTTCTGTTTCTGTTTTTGTTTTGCCTTAATATCCCTGTCTGTGGCTCATATCTTCTTTCATAAAGCCCGTGTGACACACCTTGGGGCGATTTATTACATTAAAGGTGCTATATTAATGCATGTTGTTGTATTGTTCTGCAAGTAAATATTCAGAACATATACATGCATGTAGGAACATGACAATTACATCACACTGTTATTAAACCAATTTATATTTCTCCCTTCTAACTATGCTCCAGTTCTGCCGAAGGGCCATGAAGGCTCGAAACGTTAACTGATTTCTTCTCCGCCGATGCTGCCAGACTTGCTGAGTTTTTCCAGGTAATTCTGTTTTTGTTTTGGATTTCCAGCATCCGCAGTAGCTTTTAGCTTTTTGTTTTTAACTATATTCGATCCATCTAATACAAGGGAAACACAGGGCAGCATTTCCAAGTCTGCAGATGACACAAAACCTGGAAATGTAATAATTAACGAGAAGGATAGTAACAGACTTCCAGACGAAATAGACAGATGGGTGAAATGGACAGAGTTAGGCAGTCGAAATTTTGGTAGGAAGCTCAAGGAGAGGCAGTATAAACTAAATGGCACATTTTTAAAAAGACTGCAGGAACAGAGACACACAAGCTTTTGAGTGACAGGACAAGTTGAGGGCACTGCCAAAAAAATAAGCCACCCTTGGTTTTGTGAGCAGAGGCATAAAATACAAAAGCAACTAAAATTTTACTAAATTTAAATGCTAAAGCTTTATAAATCACATCTTAATTTTGAAAAAAATTCCGAGGCGTTAGAAAGGATGAAGAAGGGATTTTATAGACTGGTACCGGGGATAAGGGACTTCAGTTACACGAAGAGACTAGAGAAGAAAAACAATATTGGCAAGTAAAATCAAAACATATTTTATAAATACATAAAGATCAAGAGGATAACCGGAGAAAGAGTCAGGCCAACTAGCGACCAAAAAGATAACTTGTGTGTGAAAGTGGGGGACATGGGCATGGTTCATAATGAATATTTTAGGCCGGATTTTCAGGGAGTCATAAAGATGCCACAGACCTTTAAAGGAAGGACCCAGATGTGGAAGTTAGGCCCCCATTTCCAGCCAAAGCCGTTTTCAACAGGGTGGGGGTAGGGGTGTGTGGGGGAGGCGGGGTAATGATTCACATGGGCTCAAATCATGAAACTAGTGATCCATTTAAAATTAGTTCAGAGTTGAAACGGGTCCATTTGGACTATTGCGAGGGCCTTAACCCACAATGTGGGAGTCACAAATTGATAGAGTAGATGTAAACACTCTTGAAGGATGGATACGATCTGGAAAACTGTCATGATCTGAAGTTTTTTAATTATCCATTCTATAAAACAAGCTGCAGCTGCCAGTGAGAGTTTAAAAAAAATGTCTGCTAGGCTGTTTTAAATGGGATTGAAAGGTTAGAAAAATATCATCAGTTCATGCAATTTCAAGGAGCACTTTGTTGACATTTCCCTAAGAGCTAGTATTATGTCATTATGAATGCTTGGCTGTGTTTCAAAAGCTATATTATCTCAGCTGGGGGTGGGGTTCTGAGTGCACAGTTTGATTGACAGTGTAAATAAGCTACTAAAGAAGAACTGAGTGGCTTTATAGGCCATTTCAGAGGGCATTTAAAAGCTGCTTTTGACGTAGTTAGTGAAATAGAGATTAACTACTTGGTGAGATTTAAAAGCTTTCAATTGTTTTCATAAATTAACATATTTTTCAATTTCAAGCATGGATGAGAGATCCGTATTAGATTGTGAGATTGTTTTTTCTGTCTCTCCGTGGCTCCTGAGGCCTGCCCGTGGTTGATACAGGGTGAGTAGTTATGGAGGTGGGATGAAGGGTATGAGGGGGCATGGTGGTGGATGGGGAGCATGAGTTGGCATTCAGTTGATATACAGGTGTGAGGGGTTATGGGGGTTAGGTGAGGGGTCATGAGTTGGCATGGAGGTGACATGGAGGGTGACTGCAGAGTGAGGGTATGTGTGGATTGAGGGCTAGAGGGTCTAATCATGACAGAATCCAAGAGAACTGAGGCTGGTCCTCCAACCAGCCTGCCTCAGCACTTGCCCACCCCTGTGGCCACCTACACTCTGCTTCCGTAGTCGGGGGTCTTGACTCTAACCCATACTTGCCCTCCGGGTGAAAAGTGTGTGTGTCGGGGAACTTTTTACCGACGTGGGGACTAGCAAGTTAGGAAATCTCCCAACTTGAGCTAATCCACCTAGGTGGCCAAAATCTGATCCTTTGTGTCTATTTTCACAAAAGAGGAGGATGAAGCAGACATTGTAGTTAAGGGGGAGTGGGGGTAAAACATTTTGTGAGGTAAACATAGTGAGAGAGGAAATATTAAGGCTTTTAGAATCCTTGAAATGGGATAAAACCCCAGATGAAACGTATCCCAGGGTTGCTAAGGGAAGCAAGGGAAGAAATAATGGGGGCTCTGACCATTATTTTCCAATTCTCTCTGGCTACAGGTATGGTAATGGAGGATTGAAGGGTAGGTAACATTGTACCAATGTTTAATAAGGGAGAAAGGGCTAGCCTGAGTGAGTACAGGGCTGTTAGCCTAATATCAGTGGTGAGCAAATTACTGGGGAAAAAACTCTGAAAGATGGCATAATTTGTCATTTAGAGACTAATCAAGTACAGTCAGCACTGATTCGTTAGGGAAGCTTGTGTCTGACTAACTCGATTGAATTTTTTGAGGAAATGACAAGGAGGGTCAATGAAGGGAGTGCATTTGATGTAGGCTACATCGATTTCAGCAAGGCTTTTGATGGGGCTCCACATGACAGACTGGTCAGAGAATTAAAAGCTCACAGAGAGCCAAGGGAAAGTGGAAAATTAGTTCCAAAATTTGGTCACTGATAAGAAGCAAAGGGTTCTGGACGATGGAAGGTTTTGGGACTGCAAGTCTCTTTCCAGTGTCATTCTGCAGGACTCAATAGTGGGTCATTTGCTGTTCATGGTATACGCCAATGATTCAGATTTAAATTATTATTTTCTGGTATGTTCATTACATTTAACTCATTTTAAGAGAAGTTTTAGCATGGTATTTGGAAAGGTAGAACAAATTCACAATGCTTTGTTTTTTCTTCCATGTTGTTTACATTTCCTTTCTTTCATTTCATCAACACCTTTTTGGGGGTATGGTTCCATAAGGAGCATGATTAAGAAATCTGCAGATGATATAGACATTGGCTGTGAGCTCAATCTAGTGAAGTGTGAGGGGATGCATTTGGGGAGGGCAAAGAAGGCAAGAGAATATCAATAAGGGGGAGGACACTGAGAAATGTGGAGAAACAAAGGGACCTCGGAGTGCATATCCACAGATCCCTGATGGCAGCAGGACAGATAGGTGAGGTGGTTAAGAGGCATATTGGATACTTTCCTTCAGTGGCCAAGGCTGAGAATATTGGAATAGAGAGGTTATGCTAGAACTGTATAAAAGACTAGTTTGACCACAGCTAGAGTAATATGTATAGTTCTGGTCACCACATTACAGGAAAGGTGTGATTGCACCATAGACAGCGCATAGGCGATTAAGGGTGTTGATAGGAATGGAGAATTTTAAATATGAGGAATGATTGGATGGGTTGGCGTTATTTTCTCTGGAGCGGAGGAGGTTGAGAGAAGGTTTAATTGAATTGCATAAAATTAAGAGGGGCCCAGATCAAGTGGTTGAGAGGGAGATACTTCCCGTTAGCAGAGAGGATAACTGGAGGCATAAATTTAGAGTAAGTAGTCGAAGGATTAGAGGAGAGTTGAGTAACTTGTTTCAGCCAGAAGGTGATGGGGTTCTGGAACTCACTACCTGAAAAGATGGTCTAGGCAGAAACACTCATTACATTTAAAAAAAACACACTTGGAGATTGACTTGAAGTACCATAACCTACAGAGCTACAGACCAAGAGCTGGAAGGTGAGATTAGACTGGATAACTCTTTATTGTCCAGAATGGACTCGATGGGCCGAACAGCCACTATCTGTGCTAGGAATCTTTCTGTTTCTTCTATGTTTTGAAGCTGGACTTGTTCTCCTTAAAGCACAGAGGCTTAAAGGGAAATTGGACAGAGGCGCTCAGAACCATGAAGAGTTTTGATGGAGTAATTAAGGAGAAATTGTTTCCACTAGCAGGGTGGTTGTCAACCAAAGGCTTAGGCTGATTTGTCAAAATATCCAGAGGGGGAGATGAGGAAACTTATTTTACACAGTGAGTTGTTGTGATCTGGAACGCACTGCCTGAAAGGGAGGTGGAAGCAGACTTAGTAGCATCTTTCAAAAAGGAAGGGGATAATTACTTGAATGGAAAAAAAATGCTACAGGGGCAAGGGTAAAGAGCAGGGTAGTGGGACTAATTGGATAACACTACAAAGGAACCAGCACAGGCAGGATGGGCCTAACAGCCTCCTTACATGCTGTAGCATTCTATGTTTCTAATGCAGCCCTATCTTGTTTTCAGAGAATCTGTTACTGATTAGCGCTTAAGAACACAGATTATATTTTGCTCACTGCCTTATCAGGGGGCAGCAGCTGGGATGAAGGAAAGTCTATTTTGACAATGGAGTTTCATGCTGGCACTGAAAAATCGAAGCTGCTTATTCTATCAGATCAGAGTTGTTTGCCCCCTCTCGCATTCACAAGAAAAATACCAAGATGACTGTTTTCGGTATCAGTTCTACTCGAGGTTTAATGAGTAACAGAGCCAGGATCTGAAATCTCACAGTATCCCTCTCTCCTTGTCACTAACACTGTCCAGTTGGCAGGGTTTGGTATGCCAGTGTTTCCTTTTCATTCCTCCCCCATCTCTACTCATCAATAAAGATCCTTTCTCATTCCTCCCCTCCAACTTGTATCAGACGTCTAGGAGTAGACACTTCAATTCAATTCCCTTATTAACTTTGATCATCGGGAAACATAAAACATATGGTTGGTTTCAGGGCATTCACACTGAGATGATGAATAACTCTTGAATAAACTCCCGTTTTTATCTGTACAAAGACATAAACACAATGAAGATATTGTCAGTCAGACGTTTGCTGCAGGCCAGCAGAGACCATCAGAGGCAATGTGAAGGAGGGAAAAAACATTCCTGTTCCTCCTGACTCCCCATTAACGAGTAAGAACAAAGGAAAAAAACAGCTTTACTGAACTTTTTAGTGGTAGCAGCTTTCTAAAACAGAAGGAGAACCTGAGAAACATAGCATGGCATTTACTACATAAAGGCGTTTGGCACAGGGCCCTTCACTTGACAGTAGGCACCTAGACTGTGACTCAATGGCCAGCTCTCTGGCCTTTTCCTGAGGTGGAAATTTTAGGTTCAAGATTAACTCCGGAGACGTGAGTTCATAATCCAAACTAACACAAACTGAGGGTGGAATCTTTCCAGATTTGCGCTAAGTGCGTGAAAAAAATTAGCTTTACCCATCAGCCGCAATGGCGGGTTCTCGCGCCGTATAGTCCCACTCCTGCCTCCTGAGTTATGCAGCCACAGGAAACACGCCATCTTGCAGGCGGGCGGTCTAGGTTTTGCCCACCACGCCGTCACCTCGCTGCTTCCTCCTGTCGGGTGCCATGTTTAAACTGCAGCCGCGTGCACACTTCTCAACACTTGTAGCCCAGGACTCCTCCAGTGAAGTCATGGCCCTGAAAGCCACAACGGTAAATCTCACACGATTCAGTGACGCATCCCAGGTACGTCTTCTGGAAGCCGTGGAGGCCCACTGCGATGTCCTCTGCCCCCTCTCTGGCTGCAGCAGGTCCATCAGTCTCATTACTCTGGCTTGGGAGGCATTGGCAGTGGTGGTCAGTACCAACGCTGCACACAAGTGGTCGGCCATCCAGTGTAGAGAATGGATGAATGATCTCATCCATCCCGCCAGGGTAAGACAGCCATCTCATACCACACATTCACTGGCATCTCACTCACTGCCAGCTCAAGGGACATCACCACTCAATCTCTCTCACACACACCCTCATACCTCCATTTGGCCTCATCCCCTCTGGAGACTGCTTCCTCATCCCGTCCATGGCTCCATTCAGCACACTCGCATGCCTGGCATCCTTCTCATTTGGCCGGGCAAGCACCTAGCTTACACTCTCTCCACCTGTCTTTATGCAGGGTAAGATTGCACACAATCGCTGGGAGAGGCCCCAGACTGAGGGTGGAGTGCCAGGCATCAAGGCCCTCACTCCGTTCGAGAGTGGCGCGTTGGAGCTGGCCGGAGAGGGTGTGGACCGTTCCTGCGGTGATAGTGAGGTCAGCAGTGAACACCCACATGAGGATCCTGCACCACATCATTCCTCTCTCAACGCTACACTGAGTCCACTGTTCTGTGTTCAATGCGGCTGCCAAGCACTAATAATTTCCACTTTCTGTCCTAGGCACATGTGACACGTCGCCCTCAGGCAACTGTGGCCCCGGCCCCAGCGCCGAGAATACCTCGGATGGGCACCCTGAGGGCAGCACCTTTGACGACCCGTCACGGCTCTCACTCACACCCTCCATTAGTGCAGCGACGCACACCTTGGTGGGATCTAGGTGTAGAGCAGCCTTAAGGTCACAATCTGGTGAGCACAGCAGGCAGGGGCAGGGACATCCTTGGCCGCTGGCACTCAGAGGACTGCTGGAGGCAAAGAATCTGTTGAGTCCGAGTCAGATGATGAGCCTCTGGACTCAGTCCTCAATCAGTTGCTGGAGCTGCAAAGACCATCACGGGAACATCAGGAAGGGATGTCCGCTGCACTCCTCAGATTGCAAGGGACGATGGAAGAGTCCATCCGTCTTCAGTCCGAGGTGATAGCGCCGGCATGCCAACACACTGAGGCCAACACTGGCAGGATGGAGGCCACCACGGAGGCCTTGGTCCAGGACATTAATCCTGCACTGCCGTGTGGGCTGAACTCCATCGCTTAAGCAATAGTTGGTCTCCAGCAGTGTCAACGTGAGAGGTATGCGGGGCAGCTCGACCTCACTCCAGCTTCCCCTTCTCCTCAAGGAGTCAGCCAGGCGCCCTCGGGCACCCATAGGGAGGAGGACCAGCAGCTCAACACTCCGGGGCCATCTACCCAGGTGACTCTGGGAACGTCCGGCCAATCCAAATCCCTTCTTCCTGTGACCCCTGCAGCTCCAGCTCCACAGGCCCAGGAGGGTGCAGCTGGCCCACAGCAGGGCACATAAAGAAGGCCGGGGCCCTCCAGATCTCAGCCCTCCAGGGGACACATGCAGACGTCACCAGAGACAGGGCGTCGCAGTCAGCAGGCTGCCTCCACCTCCACTGTGGATGTCCGGGGAGCAACAAGAAATAGTGACAGGGTTAGGAAAGTAAAGAAGATGTAACTCTTTCGAGTTATCAACAGTCACAGATTGTAACTCTTTTCGAGTACATTCACAGTTCTTGGTTTCTGGGAGTGGGACATGAACCCACAACCTTCTGGTTCAAAGGCGAGGGTGCTATGAACTGAGCCACAGCTGAAGATGTAACTCATTCGAGTACATTCACAGTTCTTGGTTTCCAAGAGTGGGACATGAACCCACAACCTTCTGATTCAAAGGCGAGGGTGCTATGAACTGAGCCACAGCTGAAGATGTAGTTGCACAGCCTGGGCACTGGAGTTAATCACTTGTACATAATGTTCACGATTGTAAATAAACTCCCAAGTATATCTCCTTTCTTATGGCTCCTTGTTATGATGAGCAGTGTTTGTGTCACTCAGGTGTGCAACCTTGGTTCCTGCACAAGATAAAAGCAGGTGTCTCGGTCCAGGTCTCTTCCCTGTGCAGTGTGTAACATTCAGAGCAAAGTGATGGTCCAGCTTCACACTCCCTGGGCACATTGGTTATGCCTGTGCCTCGATGGTGCTTGTCATTGCTGCCAGAATGTCGTGGGCAGGTCACACAGAGTCCCATCATTCTCTCTGTGTGCTCTCAGCACCTTTGAAGTGGGGTTGCCCCCCATCTCTTCAGCACCTGTGTCCAGTGACCCTGTGCTCCTGAAGGGGTCAGGTGCTGAAGGTTGACATAGGATCGGGTGCATTTAAAGTTTCAAGGCTGCATCTCTATGTTATGACCCTGATCACAGAGCGTGAGTGAGCTGCCCTCAGCCAGACAGGAGTCAGACATTCACAGAGACAAAGTGAAGATGTATGGAGCGTCCTCACTGTATGTCATCAACATCCTCCTGGAATCTAGCGACTATTGGGGCTTCTGCTACATCTCTATGACATGAGCCTGAGCACTGAGTGTTTGTGCGCTGCCATCAGCCACACAGGAGTCAAACATTCACAGATTCAAGGTGAGGATGTCAGGACTGTCCTCGCTGCATCTCGGCATCATCCTCCGCGAATCTTGTGACTGTCAGGGCCTCCCGAGCGCCTGCCTCATTTGGCCAGCGCAATGGTCATGCCACCTGGTCGTCGAGGACTGAATCACCGTCATCCCCTTCAATGCCCTCCTCATCAGAGGTGACATGCAGCTCTTCCATTTCCTCCTCAACCAGCTCCTCCCTCATTGCAGCGCCAGGTTGTGTAGCGCGCAGCGTCGATGATATGCATCACCCTCGGTGGACTGTATTGCAGTGCTCCACTGGACCTGTCGAGGCACCAGAACATAATTTCTAGATGCCTATCATTTGCTCCACCAAAATCTGGTTAGCTGCATGAGCCTCGTTATACCATCACTCTGCTGCAGTCTGAGGCCGCCACACCAGCGTCATCAGCCACGGCCTCTGTGGGCAGCCCTTGTCCCCAAGAAGCCAACTCTGCAGCCTCTGTGGACCCTGGAAGTTGCCAAGGATCTGGACCTGCTAAAGGACGTAGGAGTCATGGGTGCTCCCTGGGAGTCGTACGCGGATCTGCAGGATGCGTTTGTGGTGGTCGCACACCAGCTGGACATTCAGCGAGTGGAAGCCCTTGCGGTTGACATAGTCGACTGTTTGTTGCCAGGAGATGTAGGTGCCATGTGAGTGCAGTCAATGCACCAGTGGAAAGCCAGAGATCTGCACAAATCCCAGCGCTCTTGCTTCCTGGCCTTCCTGATCCTGGGCAAAATGCACAAATTTCTGTGGCTTCACGAAGATGGCGTCTGTGACCTCCTGGATACACTTGTGCGTGGAGGCTTGCAAGATCCTGCACAGGCCACTTGTGGAGCCTTGGAAGGAGCCACTGGCATAAGAATTAAGCACCGTGGTCACTTTCATGGCCACTGACAGTGGATGCCCTCCATATCTCCGAAGTGCCAAATCCTGAAGCATGTGCTCTGTCTCAGAAGGCGGTGGAGGCGGGGTCATTGAATATTTTTAAGGCGGGGGTAGATAGATTCTTGTTAGGCAAGGGAATCGAAGGTTATAAGGGTTGGATGGGAATGTGGAAATCGAAACACAAGAAGATCAGCCAAGATCTTATTGAATGGCGGAGCAGACTCGAAGGGGCCGAATGGTCTACTCCTGCTCCTATTTCTTATGTTCTTATAGGTGGAATATGTGACCAACCAGCTCCCTAGATGTCCCTAGTCTTTGGCGAGACTGGTTCTCAGTCACCTGCGGGAAGGACAGGCTCTGTCTATAGACCCTGGGTCTAGTGAGGCACCGACGACCACAGACTCTCTGTGGATCTTCAGCTGTGTGTACAGCAAGCCCTGCCACCCCTTCATCTTGCTGGAGGTGCTCTTCCCTTTGCTGAGCCAGATGCCCCGCCGCTCTCTGGGACAGAACGATTCCACCTTGAGGGAGTGCTACACTGTCAGAGGTGCCTTATTTCAGATTTTACATTAAATTGAGGTCCAGTCTGATCTCGGGGATGGATGTAAATGGTCTCATGGCACTATTCAAAGAGGAGGGGGGGGTGGTCTCCTCAGTGAGCTGGTCAACATTTCTCCCGTGGCCAATCTCACTAAAAGTAGTTTATCTCAGTATTACTCCATTGCTTTTGAACACAGGTGTTTGTTGTGTTCCCCGTATTACAATGGTGACTGTACCTCAAAAAGTACTTAATTAGCTGTAAAGAGATTTGGGATGTCCCGAGGTTGTGAAAAGTGTTATGGAAATGCAGGAGTTTTCTTTGAACTAGGTTAAACAATGGCCTAAAATGTGGCCCTGAAGGATTTTGCAGTGGACCAATCACCCGCACAGATTGACAGAGACCATCCAGATTTTAGATCAGCTTTTCAACACTTTACACTTTGAACAAGGGTGCAACAGAGAGCAAGATCCACCTAAAAGGTGCTAAAAGGTGTTGTTACTTGTCAGAACCTGGCGGGGAAGAAAAATAACATTTTAAATACTGTTCAGAAAAATACACAGGCCAGGGTTTTACACCCCACCCCGCTCGGCAGGATATTAGGGTCCTGACGAACTGGATGGAGGTTTAAACGGCTCACTGCATCCGCCGGGGGGGAGACACACCACAGCGGGTCGGTAAAATCCCGGCCATGGCGTGTGTATAATCGGGGAGAATTTTGAACACAATTTCATACCACATATGTTCCTTTTCATTTAAATAATCTCCTTTACAGTTCTCTCATGAAAATGATGTTTCAGGTCTGTGTCTGCACAACTATCCCCCCAAAGCCTCCTTAAAGGGAGCCATTCTTCAAGCCAAAGCATGGGTTATCAACAGACTATTCAACTTGGGCAAGCGTCACCGCTGAATCTGAAACTATCCCCTCTCGACGACCAAGTAAATTTCACTACATCTCCTCTCTGTAATCTAGGGCTAATCTTGGGTTACCATCAACTAATTCTGCAAAGACTTGGGGCCAGATTTTCCCCTTCCCACTACAGTAGAGTCAGAGGCAGAGTGCTCTGGCCCACCACTAACGTTGGCCATCAGGCTGAGATGGGCTGTTGGGGGGGTGGGCACGGGGTGTGGTGACCAAAGGGGAATCAGTGGGTCTCCTTTTGTCATACCAGAGAATAACACCATCTTCTCTTGGTGGTCCCTGAATTGGAATTGCCTGTGGTGGAAGGCAAGGGCTAAAAAAAAAAGAAAGTCTTGCATTTATATAGCTCCTAATGATCACCAGACATCTCAAAGTGCTTTGCAGTACTTTTGAATTGTAGTCACTGTTATAAAGTAAGAAATGCAGCAGCCAATTTGCTCACAGCAAGCTCCCACAAACACCAATGTAATAATGACGAGATAACCTGTTTTTTGTGGTGTTGATTGAGGGATGAGTATTGGCAAAGACACTGGGGATAGCTCCCTTGCAATTCCATCGGATCCTTTGCACACTTCCAAGCAGGCAGATAGGGCCTCGGTTTAACATCTCATCCAAAAAATGGCACCTTTGCCAGTGCAGCACTCCATCAGCACTGCACTGGAGGGTCAGCCTGGATGTGGGACTTGATCCAAGAACCCTGTGACTTGGGGGCAAGAGTGTTACCAACTGAACTATGGCTTGACACACATAAGGCCCAGTATTTGACAGGGGAATGAGTTACCAGTGTCCTTCCCTGCCTAGGAAGAGGAGATAAAGTTTAAGTTTAGGCTGCAGGAGATGAAAATCCAGCACAAGGAATTAAACCTGGTGCCTCGCTGGGTATAGAATTCACGACCATTGAGGTAAGAACCTCCATGAGGAAGGTAGCTTTTTATTTATTATTCATTCATGGGATGTGAGCATCGCTGGCTAGGTCAGCATTTATTGCCCAGCCCTAATTGCCCTTGAGAAGGTGGTGGTGAGCCGCCTTCTTGAACCGCTGCAGTCCATGTGGTGTAGGTACACCCACAGTGCTGTTAGGGAGGGAGTTCCAGGATTTTGACCCAGCAACAGTGAAGGAACGGCGATATATTTCCAAGTCAGGATGGTGTGTGGCTTGGAGGGGAACTTCCAGGTGGTGGTGTTCCCTGATATAATATATAGAGCGCAGTGGAGGGGCCTTGAATGTTTACAAGTCCGTAAACAATTCAGTCTTTATGAAGACCCCAGTGCCCATCACCAAAAATGGAATTTTGTCTGTATGTTCATGTGTGACTTGCATGGAAGATAATAATTACGTAAACAAGTAAAGATGGGCTGGCGCAGTCACAGCTCAATATTATACACTGGAGGAAAAGTTGGTTAAAATTAGAGGTTTACGATGAGAGAGTTTCTAATAACATGCTTCCTTCCAAATTATACGCTGTCATCAGATATTTAAGTTTAAGGACAGGATACAATTATGACTGTATGATCCACGGCTCAAGTTGCTGTTCCCAAGTCATGACTGCCCCCATTACAGAACGGACAAAAAGGCTTAACTGCTCTGAATTTCCCTGTTTAATGTCTGCTGTTAAAACAAAACTTTACTCTTTCTTTGAATATTTGCCAAATTCTTTGAATATTGCCAAAAAGAGAGACATGTCATTGGAGCTTTTCTTCTTACACTGATCAGGAGAAATGCCAGAATGCCAAATCTCAAACGATCACAACAGTTTATATCACAGGAGAAACGGGTGCTGATTGGTTGGCAAGTTGACTCTGATTGGCCGAGGTGTTGCTAAGGAGAAAACAATCATCAATTCTTGCAATCTTGCATTTGTCCTGATGGATGCAAGATGAAAAGTTTCGATAACATGTCTCTCTTTTCAGCAAGATCCAATTCTTAGGGTTATCCTAGTACAGGAGGACTTGTGTATTATTACTGTTTCGCCAAGTTGTTGTAGGTGAGTACAAGGGCTCAACAGTCTGATGGGCAAGCATTGTCAAAAAGCTGCTAAAGCTATTCCATCTATATTGTTTGATACAGCCACAGCAATATAGGTTACTGATTGTTGCGTAGTGATTGCTGGAGCATTTCTAAGCCTTTAGTCCAATTTGAGAGGAAAGGGCTCAATTCACCCTGGGAGATCTGTGTCCACCCAGAAGGAAAAAACAGTAAAAAGTAGGAAATAAGAATACTGGCCTTGTATACCTTAAAATAGAACACCAGTAAAAACTGTGAAGTAAGAGTACTGGCCCAAACTGTTTTTTTCCTTCTGGGCAGTGGGTGTGTGGGAAAGTCATTTTGATTCTGTGATAATGTGAAACGAGTGATGGTGAGTCGATAACGCATTGTCCATCGCTCACATTGTGAAATGAGCTTCATACTTTCCATCAGCCGCTTCACACTGTCAGAGAGAGTCACGTTCCCCCACCCCCAAATTGTGTGAAGGAGAGACAGTGCACAAGAAAGCAAGATTGAGAGTGAGAGCAAAATAGCAAGAGAGCAGGAACATGAGAGAGAGCAGGAGAGAGGGAGAGACAATGCCAGAGAGAGTGCAAGAGAGATCAAAACCAAGAGAGTGAAATGGAGTGAGAGAGAGAGAGAGAGAGACCGAAAGAATATGAGAGAGAGAAAGAGATACGGAGAGATAGAGAGAACAAGAGAAAGAGCACAAGAGAGAGAGATCAGTGTAGTGTATTTTTTTAAATTCATTCATGGAATGTGGGCGTCGCTGGCTAGACCAGAATTCATTGCCCATCCCTAGTTGCCCTTGAGAAGGTGGTGGTGAGCTGCCTTCTCTAACTGCTGCAGCCCATGTGGCATAGGTATACCCACATTGCTGTTAGGGAGGGAGTTCCAGGATTTTTACCCAGTGACAATGAAGGAACATTGATATATTTCCAAGTCAGGGTGGTGAGTGGCTTGGAGGGGAACTTCCAGGTGGTGGTGTTCCCATGTGTTTCCTGCGCTTGTCCTTCTAGATGGTAGCAGTCATGGGTTTGTAGGGTGCGGTGTAAGGAGGCTTGCTGAGTTGCTGCAGTGCATCTTCTAGGTGGTAGACACTGCTGCCACTTTGCTTCAGTGGTGGAGGGAGTGAATATTTGCAGATGAGGTGCCAATCAAGTGGGCTGCTTTGTCCTGGATGGTGTCAAACTCCTTGAGTTTGCTGTTGGAGTTGCACTCATTTGGGCAAGTGGGGAATATTCCATCACACTCCTGACTTGTGCCTTGTTGATTGTGGGCAGGCTTTGGGGAGTCAGGAGCTGAGTTACTCCTAGGATTCCTAGGCTCTGACCTGCTCTTGTAGCCATAGTGCTGATATGGCTAGTCCAGTTCAATTTCTGGACAACGGTAACACCCAGGATGTTGATAGTGGGGAATTCAGCGATTGGTAATGTCATTGAATGTAATAGGCTAATAGAACAGATATGTTAATGAGAGATGTAGATGGTGATGTATTAGTGACATCAACAGTCATGTTGAGAAAGGATGGAACAGTTTGTACTTAGGTAAGATATACCTACACTGTAACCTGTCTTATATATAGTGTGAATAAACCTGTTTAAAGCAAGTACCAGAATAAGACTACAGTCTGTCTATGGGAGACAGGTCATGCATACCAGCAGCCAGGAAGCACACCAGTTGTGCACAGGGCATGTTGACAGAGCAAGCAAGAGAGCTAGACGGAGCAAGAGAGTGGAGAGTGTGTGTGTTCGAAGTGAGTGAGGCTGCGCATGAGTGTGTGGCCTGGATTTTCGCCACATTTGGATGACTCAGGAGCCCTTTGAAAATGGCGGCAGGGACCCAATTCCAGGACCTGAATTTTCAGCTTAACAGGCGGGCAGGATTGGAGGGTCTGGGATCGGTTGGGAAATGGACTGCCGACTGTGATTGCCCCCTGACCGCGATTTCACACTGGCTGGCCAATTAACGGCCAGCCAACGTGAAACGCGTGCTGAAAAGCTCAGCACCACTGGGGTGGGGGCGGGTAGAAGGTGGACGATAACATCAATGTGGGCGCAGGGTCAGCGCTGACAGAAAGCTCCTAGAAGGCAGAGAGCTGCCTCAGGGAGCTGAAGACCCGAAACCTAGGAAATAAAGTTTTTAAAATGAGTAAAAATATGTCCAAGCATCACAATCAGGCACCCTAACATATCGATTACAAAAATGCTGTCCACAAATTTATATTTTTATTTTATTTAATAACGGAAACTTCATCCCGCCCTTTAATGAGGTTTGCTGAAAAATCTAAAGGCCGCCTGGCCAATTTGCCTGTCTGCCAACCGTAAGGTTGGACGAGCTACATAAAATGAGAGACAATTGTGCCGTTAATGGGCTTAATTGCCCTCTTAATTGTCGGCGGGTGTGTGCAAAAGCTAGAAGCATGCCCGCCGACCGAAATGTCGCTCGAGCGCGGGATGACATCGGACGCTCACCCAACGTCATCCCGTGGGGTTTCACGCCCGATTGGGTCAGGTGCGCGCACGCCCGATCAGCATAAAATTCACCCCCTGGATTTCCAATCCCGTTTCCAGTTTTTCTGATTTTTGGGAGTGCCTTTTCAGGGTCAATGCTGGCACCCTGCGCTCCTGACCCGACCGGCTCCATTTCAGAAATAGGCACATCCTCCTCCTCCACAAATTTTATGGAGTCACGAGAACATAAGGGCTAGGAGCAGGAGTAAGACTACATGGTCCGTCAAGCTTGCTCTGCCATTCAATACGATTGTACCTGAACTTCAGCTTCAACTCCATTTGCCTGCCCGATCCCCATGTCTCTTAATTCCCTGAGAGACAAAATATCTGTCTAGCCTTAAATGTATTCAACAATGGGGCATCCACAGACCTCTGGGGTAGAGAATTCCAAAGATTCACAACCCTTTGAGTGAAGTGATTTCTCCTCACCTCAGTCCTAAATGATCGGCCCCTTATCTTGACACTGTGCCCCCGTGTTTTAGATTTCCCGACCAGCGGAAACAATCACTCAGCATCCACCCTATTCAGCCCCTTTAGAATTATGTCGGTTTCAATGAGATCACCTCTCATTCTTCAAAACACTACAGAATATAAGCCCAATTTACTCAACCTCTCATCATAGGACATCCTCATTATCCCAGGGACCAACTTAGCAAACCTTCGCTGTACCGCCTCCAATGAAAGTATATCCTTTCTTAAAGGCTGAGATCAAATCTTCGAACAGTATTCCAGATGTGGTCTTATGAAAACCCTATACAACTGCAGCAAGCCCTCTTTATTCCTGTATGCCAATCCCATTGCAATAAAGGTCAACCTGCCATTTGCCTCCCTAATTGCTTGCTGAACCTGTGTGCTAACTTTCTGTCTTCCTTGTATTAGCATACCCAAGTCTTTTTGAACATCAGCACTTACAAGTTTTGCACCTTTTAAAAAATATTCTGCTCTTCGATTCTTAGGGCCAAATTTCACACATCCCTACATGATAATCCATCTGTGATCTTGCTGCCCATTCACTTAACCTGTCTATATCTGTTTGCAGCCTCTCTGTGTCCTCCCCTCAGCTTACCTTCCCACCTAGCTTGGTATCATCAGCAAACTTAGGTAAAATACTCTTTGTTTCTTCATCTAAGTTGCTCGTATAGATCGTAAATAGCTGAGGTCCCAGCCAGGTTTTTAGAGTCATGGTTCTTGGCCCTTCAGAGGTGTTGTGAATCATAGCCTGTATGGGGGAACATTTTAAAAGGTAAGTTCAAAAGGTGTTCCTCATGCCCCCCCATACTAAGGTATGTTCCCCTAAAACCCCCATGGCCCCTTGTGCACCCCACCCGCAGCTATGCTCCCCACCCACCCCTTATTGACTCTCATGCCTCATATCTAAGCTTGAGGGAAATAAGGAGTCATGGGGTGGGGTGATGGCAGGAGGTAACATGGATGAGGCATGGGGACTGTGTGGGTGGGGGTGAGGGGATGTGTGGGGTGAGGGCTGATGGTCCTTCCCATTTTTATTTTAATTGGGACAAAGTCCTATGGCACAGAGGTGAGCCTTTTAAACATCCCGCCTTGGCACCCAACAACCCGTGTGGCTGCCTCCGACCTTTTTCCTGGATCGGTTGGCCTGGCCCCTACCCGCGTGGGCCACCCCCTCCCCACCACCACCCCCCCAACTGCCCCCCCACCCCATCAACCACGCCCCACCCCACCATAATGAAAATCCCATCCTTGAGCACAGTTTCTCCAGAGAATGGAGGGCTGAGCTGGGAAATTTCTCAACTCCTGCAACCCACCTCCAGGATGAAAATCCAGACCTATGTGAATGGCTGATGCCCAATGGTCTAGTGGAGTTGTATCTTGTGACTACCAAGATAATGGGTGGTGAACCAAATGGGCCTGGGCCATTGTTCATCCAGCGATTTTCAACGAAAGAATGCCTGATTTTTGCAATGCGTGTGCAGCTGATGATCGGTGGTTGGATTATGCAGGCGGGATACTGGTCTGTGCACTAGGTGGGGAGAGTGTGCTGCAGAGGGAAGAGTTTGATTAGTGCAGTGTGGGCATGTGTGAGAGGCACATCGCTGACCAATGATGGCTCAGTTGGGGAATCCTGTGTTCAATTTAAGATTTCAAATTAACCTAACCCTGTTCGATTGTCTGATGCTGAACTTAGGTGTTTCTGTGGCAGTTTCAGTGGTGGTATGATGGAATGATAATAGATCCCATCAGCCTGTGTTAAGGTCTCTTTATACTAACAGTGCAGGAAACTTGTAATCATTTTATACCAGGCTTCTTGGCCAGAATTGGTCTTCTGTTTCACCATCGTTTATTGTCTCTATCACCTTCATCACCTTCCTCCCCAAACCAAATAGACAATCAATCCCTAGAATCGATGCTAATTTCTTTTAGAAAAGTAAACTTTTAAAGCACAGAACTGGGGCCATTCTGCATATTACCTCTTTTTTTAATAATGGAACTATGCAAATAAAACTGGTAGTTAATGAGAAATGAGCAAGCAAGAAATTACAGCAAATAAACGCACGTTGCCCCTGTTTGTGCTATATTTGTGTGCCTCGACACACCTATGAAAACTGTTTCTTTAGTGGCTGCAAGATCTTTTGAAATGCTTTTCATTGAACCAGAAAAGGGGCATTGTGGTGTTGCAATGGTAAGTATTGCTGAAAAAAGACATTTTGTCAAAGCTTTTCGTCTTGCACTCATCAGGACAATCACAAGAATACCAATGTCAGAGGAAGCAACAACTTTAGGCTGTATTAGAAGAGAATGCTGATTGGTTGGCAAGTGGACTCTGATTGGTAAAGGCATTACCATGGAGAATGCACCAGTTAATGGTGACTAACAGTTAACTGCCAAGCATGGTTTGAAATTTAAACGAGGCAACTTTGTGCTGATTGGTCAAAGCACTGCCTTGAGGAATGAAACAATGAATGGCTATCATTTATTTTGTTTAGTTGAAACAGGTGCAATGTGTTCTTTCTGTCTGCAAAGAACATGGCCCTGTGTGTTGAGATATGTAGCTCCCGGTACACACAAATGCACCACACCGTGAGCCCTACTGACAATCTTCAATTGGTTGTCAGCGTAATTTTTAGCACACTGAGGATTATTTAGCAAATGTTGTCCAATCGCAGAATCACATTTAATGTTAGACGCTGTTTTGAGTTTTGCAAGCACGGCCTGGTTGGTTACGGTCTGTACCTTGCCTGTTGCAAACAGCAGCTGGGACATGCTGTTTGATATAATCCGCCAGTCTTTGAAACATATGGTCTACATACCTAGTTTCACACTGGCACTGAAATTCATATACCACATTACTCATTTCTGTGATAGGCAGAATGTTTTTTTGGCTTGATGGTAGCATCCAATTAGTGGTGAACACCACTCATGTTGCTACTACATAGTAGCGGCGTGAAACAGCTAGCTTCACCTGTTGCTCAAGTTTTTGAGATACTTTGCCTTTCCAGGGTAATCTGAGGTAGACTGGGCACTTTTCTAGGTCAAAAGTGACAGCCTTAGGCCCATGCATGAGTTTGTATGATGTACAACACAAAAAGATCTGACCAGGGTAGTCATTCTCTTGCAGAATGTCTTTGATGTGCCCTATTTCAGCAACAAGCATGCATGGTGAACAAGTGGTTTGGGCCCTATTCATGAGGTTTCCAATAAGGCCAATCTTATAGCATGTGGAACTGTAAGAATCCCAACGCGTATATTGACCATTGGCTTGTGATAGACTGTGGTAGAGAACTCACTGGTAGATTTCTCAACTAGTACGTCAAGGAAAAGGAGTTGATTTGACTGCTCCATTTTCAGGTGAATTTGGGCGCAGGATGAAGCCCACTAAGACATGCAAGCAAATTATTACACGCTGCTATGGATTTAAATATAGCAAACGTATCATCCACATATCAGAAATATGCAAGCAGTAGGAGGCTAGGTGTCATCCCATCAAAGACACATTTCTTATCGAGCCCAACAAAAGCTATTTGGGCATACATGGTGTTGTTAAAGCTGAACTCAACCGTACGAGTTGCTGAGTTCATAAATCAATGAATACTGATTTATGTAATGGTGGTGGGTCTAGATTGCCATGATATAATGCTGCAGCGCAAATATCTATGGCTTCCTTAAGTGGAATATTGGTGAATAGGCTAACAATGTCAAATGAGCACATGGACACCACATTGCTATCGAAATGCAAGTCCTGTATGGTCTTCGCAAATCCTTCGCCGTATAGCTGGAAAACTTGTTCAAAACTGGTTGTAACAATTCACCCAACCATTTGGCCAATTCATGTTGTACAAGCAGTTTGTTCTTGCTCACAGTTTCAATCTTGGTGTGCCTTCATCCCAAATCAAATGGGAAGAGGTATTTGCTGAGTTTGAACTCCTCTACTCCCAACTATCCCACCACAAACCAGCCTCCACCGAAGATGCTGAACGCTTGAAAGTGCGCCTAGCTGATCTAGCGCACGCATATTGTGAGATTCTGAACGACCTGTCTGATCTGATTATGCAATGTGAATGTCTCACAGCATTACGAGGATGATTTATGTTGCTCTGCCTTTAGCATCAGGAAAATGGCTACTCAATCTCGGCCTCCCTGTGAATTTCATCGAGTTTATGCATTTTCATGTTAATTTTTAAAAATTTACTGCAAAAGGATAGGACAAGACTTTAACAGCGTAAGGACCATTTTTAATGACATTTATGTTGCCACAGTGCCAATTAACCTCTCTGGCCCAGAAAGGGAACAATATAAACTGTGAAATCTGAGTTCTTCAAGTAATAAATTGCTGTTACAGAATTTAAAATGTTAACCTTTTCATTTATCCATGATTTTTCTTTGTCTCTTTTTCTCTCGTAATCCAATCCTTCTTTCCTTCTCAATTTCTCTTTCTGTACCTGACTTGACTCTAATTCACCCAATTTGCTTTGTTCCTCTGTTTCTTTCTCAAACTTTAATTCTCACTTGGTTAATAAGATAGTCTGTTGGTGCCATCAATCTCTAAGTTCCCAGAAGCCCTGTTGGCTTTGCTGTGCCACTATCACCTCACACTTTCAGCAAGTTACAGGGCAAAAGATGTTTGAGCTGAAGTGTGAGGGAATAAGTCCAACTGATGGGGCAGGGCATGAGATACCCCAGTATGGGGAGTAGAAACTTCAGGCCAGAAATTGCTGCAGTCGTGAGTTTGGGGTAGAGGAACCTAATTGGAGCTTGCATGTTTACCATTGGCATTGCAATCTATTTGCACCCCAAATCACTGGAATGTTGATGGGTTAATGATGCATCGATGTTAAATCTCACCTGGGCCCTCATTAACATCATGCCCAATGTTTTATCTGCCTGGCCAATGAAAGTAGAGGATAGATATAGAACTAGAGTGGGAAATAGAGAAGGAAATCAGGTGAATTGGAGTCAAATGAAATATGGACAGTAAGAGGAATCATGTGAGGAAAAAAGCAAGAGAGGATTACGGGATCGGAAAGAAAAGAGACAGGAAAGTAAGGCAAGAAAAGCATTTAAAAGAACCAGCTAAAGAAGAGGGCATTGGATCCCAATCGTATTTGGGATTTGCTGCATTGGTACTGGAGAACTAAATTTATTTCATTCATTTGTGGGATTTATTCATTTGCGCTTCACACTTTATCCCAAGGTACTAATGCTTTATTTAAAATGGATCATTCTTGGGATGTGGGTGTGGCTGCTAAGGCCAGCACTTATTGTTCATCCCTCATTACCCTTGAGAAGGTGGTAGTGAGCCGCCCTCTTGAAGCACTGCAGTCCTTGTCATGTAGGTACACCCATAGTGCTGTTAGGGTGGGAGATCTAGGATTTTGACCCAGTGGCAGTGAAAGAACAGCGATATAGTTCCAAGTCAGGATGGTGTGTGGCTTGGAGGGGAACTTGTAGCTGGTGATGATTCCATGAGTGAATGGCAGGGTAGGGGTGTGAAATATCCAAACATTTTTGAGTCATGATGTGAAAATCTTGTTGTCCCGACTATAATGATCAGGAATGGTGAAACATTGAGTGGGTATGTCATTATCGTGCTTTCGTAGGAAATTCTAGATAAAAGAAGGCCGATGGCTCCATAAAGTTCACCTTCTACTTCCCTGGTTGTCCTATGATGCAACACTATTGGACTGTTGACTAATCACAGTGATCAATCTCTATGAATGAGTCTAGAACAGACCCAGACATGAGGTGAGGATAACTCCCAGTGGTTGAGAGCTTTGGGAACCATTGGTCTAAAGTTACTTTTACTCCCAAGCCTCACTACACCCAGCACACATCATGTCTCAGATTTCTCAGATACTGGACCCCAAAGTGTTACTTTCAGAAAGATAATTTGGATTTAAGTCAGTAACCCTCTTCAGAAACCGCTTTGCATCTTTAACATGCTTGTGACACTAGCAGGAGAGTGGATGACAAGGTTGGCCCAGAAATACAGATAAAAATTTTTAAAGAAATCTTTAGGAACAATTCATTGCCTATGGAACGAGACTCCACAGCTTCACTCATCCCTTACTGGATCTCCAAGATTGGGGGTCCTATGAGCCCCATAAACCATGGCATTACCAGGGTCTCATACGACATGAGCTTGCGGTGGGAATGATTCATATTAACATCGTAAATCCACCAATTTCCCAATCGCTATTAAGTTCAGTGTGGGATCCTTGATGCGAGTAGGGGATTTTAACGGATTTGTTGAGGCTAAGGCCAGAGCGACGCACATCACCAGCAATTTGTAGAGGACTGGAACTTCTGATATTGCTCCACAAATTGCTGGGGTTTTTTTGATGAAATACTAATGCTGTGTGGTTCTAATGCATCATTTTAATGGACCTCACTTCCCAGGAATTATGGCTCTTTGCGTGAAGTCGAATTCAACTTGTTTTTTCCCTTCGTGAGGAGTCAACTATGTTAGTAAATTTGAGCCAGTGTTTTACATATTGGTACCAGTTCTGATGGGAGTATAAAATTTAAAACTGGCTTATTCATCTTTGCACCTCTGTTGCCCATAGAAGCAATCAGATCTTCCCTCTCATTCTGCCGTGATAACACTCTGTTGATCTGCAGCTGCCAGTCTGTTACTGTTTGCTGTTTACACGTGAAAACATCTCCAGCCGTAACTACCATGCTGGGACCCCGGGGGTGAGTCAGCTAATAATTTGGCAGAGTTAGAGGAAGCGACAAGCTGCACACTGTAATAGCACAGCATCTGTAACCAAAGCAATTTGCACTCTGTCTGAGTTTCAATTAGGCCCACTGCCATTAGGAATATTAAACACATACATTTTTTTGTATTTTGAACCTATATTATTACCCACTAATGTCCTTTATAATTACATTCTGCATTCTTTATTGAGTCCAATTTTTCAGACCCATAATTTCTGAAATTTTATCTCTAACATACAGGTGCAGTCCATTTACATGTCACTTTATATTCAGAGGGTTCACTTGGGGAATCCATTTTTAAATTTAAAAAAAAAGAAATTGCTTAAATTTGGTGACATTATTTGAAGGAAAGCTGGTAATTATGGAGGGTCTGGAGTACTGCATGTTACCAGATGGTCTAATCTTTCATTTTGTCTCTTCCTCTCACATTCACTCTCGCACAAACACATATTCTTATCTCTTTCTGTCTGCCTGTTTCTCCTCGATCTTTCGCTATCCAAAAGTGAGTGGAGAAAGTTGCTTTTCGATTCTGAAAGACATAAATTGGTATAGAGTAAAACTTTTGCGGTTTTTAAATATAATCAGAGCCCAATGAATTGAATTCATTGATCTGATTGTCCCAAAAGACTGCTTTACCTGAAGGAACTGTAGGTCAGAAAATTGGGGCTGTAGCATTTTCCTTTGGTGCTGGAAGTTGGAGTTGATGGGCTTATCTTTCTAGCTGGAAAAACTCAGCAGGTCTGGCAGCATCAGACCTGCTGAGTTTTTCCAGGTAATTCTGTTTTTGTTTTGGATTTCCAGCATCCGCAGTAGCTTTTAGCTTTTTGTTTTTATCTTTCTAGCTCACTTTCAGCTAATTGTCACTGATATATTATGTTACATGATTTTTAAAAAGTAATGAAATGTTTGTGCTGTCACGTGTTCAATGAAAAGCAAAAGAGAAGTTCACCGGTAAGACATTTTTCAACACGCCCTCTTTTAGAAGCTCCAGTGCAGAGCATCCCTGAAGAGTTCAAACATCCCCACTGACTCATGGAAGTCCCTGGCTTGTGACCGAATAAAATGGAGAAGGCTCATCCGGGAAGGCGCCGAACACATCCAGAAACTTCACCGGGAACGTGCAGAGGTGAAGTCAAGGCAGTCGGAGGAAGTGCGCAAACCTTCAAACCTACCCAACCCTCCAAGTACGTGGCACAAAGTCTGCAGATCGTGCGTTGGACTTTTCAGCCATCTCAGAACCCACTGGACCGGAGTGGAAGCAAATCATCCTCAATCCCAAGGTACTGGCGAAGAGAAGATACTCAAAAAGATCTTTATGTTGCCTAAAGTATTTTACTTGTTAAATAGTTCAGTTTACAAATATCAGACACGCTTGACTAAAGAGAAACCCTGAACTATTGACCTCTTAATGGATGAATGATTTAGCTACAGGTTTGTCTAATGGATGGATAACATTGTAATTAGAGGTTGCAAAAAGTATGTTTGAACATTTCCGCCAACTCCAGCATGATGCCACCACCAAACACATCTTCCCTTCACCCCCCCTGACGGCATTCCGTAGGGATCGTTCCCTCCGGGACACCCTGGTCCACTCCTCCATCACCCCCTACTCCTCAACCCCCACTTATGGCACCTCCCCATGCCCACGCAGAAGATGCAACACCTGCCCCTTCACTTCCTCTCTCCTCACCGTCCAAGGGCCCAAACACTCCTTTCAAGTGAAGCAGCATTTCACTTGCATTTCCCCTAACTTAGTCTACTGCATTCGTTGCTCCCAATGCGGTCTCCTCTACATTGGAGAGACCAAACGCAAACTGGGCGACCGTTTTGCAGAACACCTGCGGTCTGTCCGCAAGAAAGACCCAAACCTCCCTGTCGCTTGCCATTTTAACACTCCACCCTGTTCTCTTGCCCACATGTCTGTCCTTGGCTTGCTGCATTGTTCCAGTGAAGCCCAACGCAAACTGGAGGAACAGCACCTCATCTTCCGACTAGGCACTTTACAGCCTTCTGGGCTGAATATTGAATTCAACAACTTTAGATCTTAAACTCCCCCTCCCCCCATCCCCACCCCGTTTCTTTCCCCCCCCCACCCGCTTTTTTTTTCAATAATTTATATAGATTCTTCTTTCCCCACCTATTTCCATTATTTTTAAATCTAAAACTAAAACCTTTAGTCTTTCCACCCCACCCCCACTACAGCTGTACTTTGAATATCCTGTCTTCCATTCTTAATTAGCACTTTTCTCAGACAAATACCACCACCTTCAACACCTCTTTGACCCTTTTGTCTGTGACATCTTTTGATTATCTGCTCATCTCCACAATCACACCACACCCTCAATGTGTCTCCCCCCACCCCCCCCCCCACCACCCCCCCACCCACCTTAAACCAATTTATATTTCTCCCTTCTTCTAACTATGCTTCAGTTCTGCCGAAGGGCCATGAAGGCTCGAAACGTTAACTGATTTCTTCTCTGCCGATGCTGCCAGACTTGCTGAGTTTTTCCAGGTAATTCTGTTTATGTTTGAACCCTGCTTTGTGATTATGCTGACTCACAGTTGTATTGTGGTGAAACTGTCCTAGAGCCAACAATGAATGGTAACAGGTCTCCAATCCTCCTCAGAGATTGTCCCGGTCTTATAACCATTTTGACCTTAATAGTCTTGATTACCTGAAGAGAAAAAAAGCACAGTAGTAATGGGATCCAGGAGGTGCTATAAACAACCTAGGTAATTATTCAAGTTAGGCCCCAGCTGGAGTAGGGTTGTCAATTCTGGGCTCCATCTCCATTTTAGGAATGATGTCAAGGAATAAAAGAGGGTGCAGGGGAGATTTCCTAGAATGATAACAGGGAGGGATTTCAGTTATGTGGAGAGACTGGAGAAGCTGAGAACAGAGAAGATTAAGGGGAGATTCAATAGAGGTGCTCAAAATCATGAATGCTTTTGATAGAGTAACTAAGGTGAAGGGACCAAAGGACACAGATTTATATAAAATAGTAATTGGCGAAAGAACTATGTGAGGAAAAAGGCGTGCATAGTGAGTGCTGCCGAAAAGAGTAGTGTAAGCAGATTCAACGAAAACTTTCCAGAAGGAATTGGATAAATACTTGAAAAGGAGAAATTTCCCAGACTATGGGGAAAGAAGGAAGTGGAATTATTTGGATGGCTCTTTCAAGGAGCTAGCACTGTCACAATGGGCTGAACGGTCCCCTTCTGTGTTCTATCATTCTCTGATTCTGTGAAAGAATAATTGCTGGAAATCTGATAGAAAAACAAAATGCTTAACAAGTCAGTCAGCATCATCGGTTGGTGTTTTGGTTCTGGCTAACAGGGAATCATATTTCCATGAGTTCCCCAATTTCCTCTTGTGATCGGAGCAGATGATTAGTAGAAGCTGGAAGAAATGGTAGAAACAGCGGCCTGGTGTTTCCATCCTCACTCAAACAGGACGGTCGGAGGAACCACCAGGCAGTGATCCATCATTTCCCCTTTTAAAACTTACTGGGCTGAACCTTCTGGCTGGCGCGCGGGTAGCAGAGCCTGCAGGCCAGCGCTGAAAATGTCGTGCGAGCGTCCCGACGTCAGTGCGCGGCATCGTGATAGTTAGGTCGGCAGGCACGCCATGCAGCGGGACGCGCGCCCACCATTAATTAAAGGCCTTGTTAAGGCCATTACTCACCAATCAACCAGGATTTTGAGGAGCCCGTGCGAACTTCGGCTCAGCGCACGGGCCCAACGGGCAGGGCGGGTAACTGATTTTTTTTACAAACCTCATCCAGCGGCGGGATGAGGTTTGATTTCGGATTTAAAAACGTTTATTAAAGGTTTTGCGTACTTCATTAACATGTCCCATCTCATGTGACATTTTCACATGAGGGGGGCATGTTAATGAATTTTTTAATGTTCTATTTTTAATATTTGACAGCCTTTCAGTGATCTCCCTGAGGCTGCACTTAGCCTCAGGGAGATGTGCGCTCTTTCGTGCGCATGCGTGAAAGGACGCACTCTCGCAGTTGGGGAATTCCCCCCGCCCGCACAGGGAGCGCATAGCATCATGCTGGGCGGGTCTTAATTGGCCCACCCACTTAAAATGGCGGTGGGGCCCATTTCGGCAGCGGCGATCAGCTGCCCGCCCATCAAGGGCAAAATTCTGCCCACTGTTTTCATACCCGATTTCCATTTTTATTCTCAAAGTGTTTGTTTTCTTTTAACTTCCAACAGTTTCTGTTCTTGCCCAGCTAATTGACACTGAATTAATAAAAAGGTTAAAACGGTCAGAGCTGTAACAAAGTAAGTAGGTGAAAGATGAAATAACAAAAAATCGTAAGCAGCAAAAGTGGGAAGAAAGCAGGAATGAAAAGACTAGAATTTTAAAGATTTAATGGTTCAGGATTAATTTTACAACAATGAGGATAATCACATGAGCAGCTTTGTTACTATAATATTGGCAATTGTTTCCACATCATGTCATCTGAAAACTTTAAAGAAATAAAGTGACAGTGCCAGTAAATTTAGAATTTCCCTGGCCTCACTGGTACTCCAAGAGCTGTCTAGCATGTAAGATTTGCAAAGGCTGCTTAAAATTCCATGGGCAGTGCATGATTTCTACCTTAACCTTTCGTCCCTTTTGAATCCTGAAAATTAAATGATGGGAGTCTCAATGTATTCGCCTCCTTGATATGTGATCTTCTGTATATCCATGAGATCACATTGTGAAGTTGTGCAAAGTGAGCGAGGGAGTGAGATATTGCCAGCTCTCTCTGACTTTCAATTAAAGTCAGGGCTGTGACACTCTCCAGAGACACATTTATTCTATATGACGACATTTATATTTACTCTCCCTGTGAATCGATGCACTTTCACTGCGCTCTGTAAAGCAGATACCTTGTAGTGAAACCGGGCATCAGGAAAGCACTGTCTTTAGAGCTAAAAATATCTGAGCACTGAATATATTGCACCTATTGCATCAATGTGACACAAATGAGTTATAGAATCACTGGCAATTACTTTGTATCAAACAGTTGGATTGGAAATTCATGAGGAAGGATGTACACTTTGATTTTTAATTTGATAAAGATCCATATGCAGCAGAAACGTGGCATTGCTTTCAGTGTGTGTAAACAGTAAAAATGATATTCCTTTCAGCATGCAGCAAGGTGCTTTCTGTATGAAGTTAAATTTTTCACTCGTATTGACTATTCTTTTTAATCTTCTGTTCTAAAAGTTCTTAAAAAAATAAAACAGCCTGCCCAGTGAACTTGAACCCTTGTGGTGATTATCTTTTTTTAAAAATTAGCTCTGTGCAATAGCTGTCTGATAGAAAAAGCTTAATGATTCATAACCCAACTATTTATTTTCTGTTGTCTCTCCTTGTTGGTCTCCTTAGGCAACAGCCCTCGAACGTTTGATGATCAAAGGGCTCTGGAAGTACAAGTAAAATGCAGTGCTTTGGACTAAGTCCAGGCAGGCTGGTTATCAGGATCAGCACACAGAGGAGGAAGCTGAGTGCAGGATTATGAAGTGATCTTCCTTGCTCTCAGTGATCGCTCCCCATTGCTGTTGGTGCAGGGAGGTTAGCAGGTCAACAACCTGGTGGGGGGGTCGCTCTGCTGCCATTTTTGCCCAGGAACAAAGTCCAACCTAGTGTATGAGCTACATAAGCAATGGGCATGACGTTGGTCTTGGCCAGTTACACAAAAGGGGAGGTAGCGAACCAGTACTCCATCCAATAAGCTTCCTCATTGACTCGTCTGCCTATTTTGTAGCGTCATCCAAGGCCAGTTTCACCCTCAGTCCTTTTTTAGTTTCACCCAATGTGAGGGCAGAGTGTGTGGCATAGGATTACATGGAATTCACAGGACTGAAACAATTCCGGGCACCACCCTTTAGGTGAAATGCCATGGCCTTAGAAGGGGCTACAGAAGAGGTTTACCAGGATGATATGCAGGGCGATGGACTTCGGGTGATGGTGTAGTGGTATTGTCGCTGGACTAGTAATCCAGAGACCCCGGGGTATTGCTCTGGGGACCCAGGTTTAAATCCCACCAGGGCAGGTGGTGGAATTTGAATTCAATAAAAGTCTGGAATTAAAAGTCTAATGATGACCATGAAACCATTGTCAATTGTTGTAAAAACCCATTTGGTTCACTCATGTTCTTAAGGGAAGGAAATCTGCCATCCTTACCTGATCTGGCCTGCATGTGACTCCAGACCCATGGCAATGTGGTTGACTCTTAAATGACCTCTGAACAAGGGCAATTAATGATGGGAAATAAATGCTGGCCTAGCCAGTGACGCGCACATCCCATGAACAAATAAATTGGAAAATGTGGGTATTGTTCTCCCCGGATCAGAGAGGTTAAGGGAGATTTAAAAGAGGTGTTTGAATTTATGAGGGGGGATTTGAAAGAATAAGTAGGGAGAAATTGTTTTTGCTGGCAAGTGGGTCAATAGCCAAAGGTCATAGCTTTAAAATAAATGGTAGAAAAGCTGAAGGGGGAAATAAGGAGACATTTTTTCACAGAGGGTGATTAATTTCTGAAATGCATTGCTTTTCGATTGATAGATTTGATAGAAAGTTTAAAAAGGCAACTGAACATGTACTTGAAGAGATTAACCAATTGTCAGGATGTGGGATTAATTTGGTAAACTCTTTCGGAGAGCCCGAGCGGTAAGATTCTTTGGGTGGAATTCAGTGGTGATGACAGCGGTCCTGCCCAAGCGATTGTTGAATCAGTGGGAACCTGGCGTTGCTGCTCTCTGGGGAGGTGTGATGCTATTACGAAGTAATCAGGCTGGACAGCGTCGGGTCTGCCACAGAATCCAAGCCCTCGGTGAGGCAGAAACCCTGCTCCCGAGTGTTGCTGGCCAGAGGCCGGCAGCTTTGCAGTACCAGCAGCCCGACTGGGAGCAGTGGCCCCAGACGCTATTACACTCAGGTCAAACTTGAGGATTGCTACTGGATCACCAGGTGGGGGTCAGAGTGGGTGGTACGGAGTCGCAGAGACGGGGTTGCTGCTGAGGGTGGGTGTCAAGAGCAGGGGAGTGGTTTTCAGCAGCCCATATATCATTAACTCTATGTCCTCTCTTGTGTTGTGTAACACTCTATGACTGTTCCTCAGATTTCCACTGTCACTTTACCCAGGTTCATACCTCGTGTCCACATGAATTGACATTGGTCACCCAATTTCCTCAACGTATCCAGATCCCTCCATATTCTATCCACTTGTTCAATCTTACTTGGAGCTTCCCCACACCCATCCCCACTTTCCCTAGTCTGTTATATTCAGGAAATAGCTGGAGTTATGTTTCTATCTGCAACGCGACTGTTTCTGTACTTTGCAAACTATAACGATCCTAACACTGATCCCTGAAGGACCCCACCATCCACCTTCTTAATTCTGAGATAGTTTCACATGGAATTAAACACTTGTCCTCTGATGAAACCAAGTCCTGATTCCATTCGAGAAGGTTTCCTTTCCCCCATCCACCACCCCCACCTCATTCATTCCATGATTTTCCTCAGAACTAACAATACAGAGTGCTAAGCTGCCAATGATCAGGCTACTCAGAGTGAGATATAATATTTCTAACACCGTTCTGCACCCCCTCATATTCAAAATGAGTTTCAATTTTAAAAAAGAGGGAATTTTTCTTATTCGGTCATGGGGATGTGGGTGTTGCCGGAAAGGCTAGAATTTGTTGACGACTCCACCACAAGATAAAAGGAAAATATTGCGGATGCTGGAAATCGGAAATAAAATCAGAAAATGTTGAAACACTCAGCAGGTCTGGCAGCATCTGTGGAGAGAGAAACAGCGTTAACATTTTGAGTCCATATGACTCTTCTTCAGAGCTGTGGCTGAAGAAGAGTCATATGGAGTCGAAACATTAACTGTGTTTCTCCCTCCACCAGATGCTGCCAGACCTGCTGAGTTTTACCAGCATTTTCTGTTTTTTATTATATGTTACATAAGAGTCAATCATATTCATGAGTCACATGTAGGCCAAACCAAGGAATGCTGGTAGATTTCCATCCCTAAATGGCGTTTGTGAACCAGATGGGTTTTTACAACAATGGATGATCGCTTCATGGTCACCATTACTGAGACTAACTTCCAATTCCAGCCTTCTAAAAAATTAATTGTATTTAAATTCCACCAGCTGCTGTAGTGGGATTTGAACCTGTGCCCCCAGAGTAAAAGAATTACCAGCTCAGTGACGTTAGGCGTTCGATACAGTGCCACAGAACAGACTTGTGAGGAAAGTTATAGGTCATTGAATAAAAGGGGCAGTAGCAACATGGATACAAAATTGGCTGAGGGATAGGAAACATGATTAATGGGTATTTTTCAGGCTGGAAGAGGGTTTGTAGTGGAGTTCCCCAGGGGTCGGTATTGGGACCCTTGCTCTTCCTGATCTATATAAATGATCTAGATCTTGGTGTGCAGGGGACAATTTCAAAATTTGTGGATGACACAAAACTTGAGAGAATTGTAAACTGTGGGGAGAACAGTGTAGAACTTCAAAAGGACATTGACACATTGGTGATGTGGGCAGATAGGTGGCAGATGAAGTTCAATGCGGAGAAGTGTGAGGTGATGCATTTTGGTACAAAGAACATGCAGAGACAGTGTGAATAAAGGATACTATTCTAAAGGGTGTACAGGAGCAGAGAGATCTTGGTGTCTATGTCCATAAGTCATTAAAGGTGGCGGGACAGGTAGAAAGAGCTGTTTCTAAAGCATACGGTATTCTAGGCTTCATTAATAGGGACATAGAGTACAAGAGCAGGGAGGTTATGATGAACTGATATAAAAGACCTCAGCTGGAGTATAGTGTACAGTTCTGGGCGCCACACTATAGGAAGGATGTGAACACATTGGAGAGAGTGCAGAAGAGGTTTACGAGAATGGTTCCCGGGATGAGACACTTCAATTATGAGGAAAGATTGGAGAAGTTGGGACTGTTTTCCTTGGAGAGGAGAAGGCTAAGGGGAGACTTGATAGAAGTTTTCAAAATCGTGAGGGGTGTGGTCAGAGTAGAAAGAGAGAAACTTCCTGCTTGTAAACAGATCGAGAACCAGAGGCCACAGTTTTAAAGTGTTTTGCAAAAGAAGCAAATGCAAGGTGAGAAAAAACCTTTTCACACAGCGAGTAGTTAGGGTTTGGAATGCGCTGCCTGGAAGTGTGGTGGAGGCAGGTTCAACTGAGGCATTCAAGAGGACATTGGATGATTGTTTCTATTTAAATAATGTGCAGGGTTACGGGGAAAGGGCAGGAGAATGGCACTAAGTTAAAATGCTCAGAGATCTGGTGCAGACACGATGGGCTTAATGGTCTCCTTCTACACCATAACAATTCTGTGATTAGCGCGACACCACCATCTCCCTGTTAAGTCTTCCCTACAAGGCAAGCACAGGTCCAATATTTTGGGATTGATATCTATCAAAAGTTTAAGTTAATTCCTGTGAATAACTCTGGTGAGGAGGTAGGGTTTCATTCATACCAAAGACAAATACTGCAGATTCTTGAAATCTGCAATAAAAACAGAAAAAGTCATTGACCTGAAACTTTGGACAGGATTTTACCCGTCCCCAGTGGGTGAGGAGGGAATGGTGGGAAGCTGGTAAAATCGCGGGGATCGTCTCCCCGACCATGTCCCACCGTTGGTGAATTTTACTGATGGCGTTCTTGGAGGCTGGCAGCAAATTTCAAGATGTAAAGGCCCTATGAAGAACCATTTTGCCAGGCCATTGGCATTTTGCCACCGATCAATCCTTCCCCCCCAATAACTGCGTGGGGAGGCTGCCAACTGAAAGGAGGCAGCTTTCCTGTGGCAGCGCCAGGGAGGGTTGGGTGGAATGAATCTGAGAAGTATAAGGAAGGGGGAGGGGGTGTGCCAGTGGTGCAGTTGTGGCAGGGGAGGCAGCATTCATGGCCCCAGCAACTTCCCTGGTGAGGTTTGCCCCTCCAGCAACCTGTCTCTCAATGTTTTTTTTTAAAAATGGCTGCCATTGGGTGCAGCAGATTTCCAGCCTGCCTCAGAAGTGGCCACCCTTCACATCGCTGAGGTCCCTGAGCTGCCTGCCTTCTGATTGGACCAGCAGCCCTTGAGAGCGGGCTTCCATCCCGAAGAGGATGGCGACTCCAGGGGCCGCCGCTTATTTGGCCGCCACATGTAAAGTTGAGGGGGAAGTTCCCACCAGCTTGTCCCTGTGTGCCAGCGACCCCCTTCCCCAGCCAATGTTGGGCCATCTACCCATTTGGCCAAAATTCAGCCCGTTAACAATGTTTCTCTGTCCATGGATGCTGCCAGACCTGCCGAGTATTTTGGAGATTTGTGCGTGTTTAAGAACAGGGTTAACATCTTAAGTTGTGCTTTGACTTGTGAGGGAAGTTGGCTGGGAGTGAAGAGTTTGAGTGGTTGTGTAAACCTGGTGGGCAATGTATGATATTAGATAAAAATGATTCAGGACTGATTTATGGTGAACCAATACCCACCTGGTGGAGGCCACAATGACTAAATACCAGACCTAAATTAAATCCTATGGGGCTATTTCTAACCGGGAATGAATTATTTGGGCCCCGATTAACACTATATTTGAATCCAAGTGATGTAACAGGACCGTGGACTGTCTCGATTTAAGAGGCCAGCACTAGCTTTACTCAGGCTCCCCAACACCCCCTGCAAAACCTATTGGTTAAAAATCATAAATATTTGGTAAAGATTGGGATTCAGCAGGAAAGTAATCCAACTTGTTGAAAAACTGCCCACTCACCTCCCCCCCACCCACCCTACCCACCTTTCCTTCCCTCCCGACTGCCCCACCTTCTCCCTCACTCTCATCCTCCCACTTACCCCTTCCCCCGGGCAGGTCCTGTTAGAGGAGGCACTCACATCCCTCTGAAAAACGCAGCCTTTTAATCAGATCCAAAACAATAACCTAAATGGACCTGAGGAAAATTACAGCTGTAAATTAGTTATATAAAAAAATTTGGCTCATTGCACTTAGATAATAAATATTAAATTCTTTCATAAATTATTGACTTTTAAAAACAGTTATAAAGAAATCGCTTTGCTTCTCCGAGTTACAGAAGAAAATGACATCAATGAATTCTTGCTCCCTTTTATTTCCAAAGGTTATGGAAATAAAAAAAAGCCAAAATGTCATCAAATTGAATATCCTTTAATGTAAAGCAGAGTTTCTGATCATCTGTGTTAATATTTCAATCATTCATTTTCACTGTTAACGCACTCATTTTTAAAATTTGCTCAGGTCCTCTAGTCTACTAAACAGTTCTGGGTTTGAAATACAGCTCAGGCCCCACAAATCCACAGCACAGACCACAGATCAAATGTCCATGCGGTGCTTAAGTCAAAATGGGGGAGGAGAGCGTGTGAGCGAGAGGATGGAGGGGAGAGTGAAAGAGAAAAACGGCAAGGTGGGGGTGTGGGAGGGGGTTGGAGAGAGGAACAGGAGGTTGGAGTGAAGTGAGGGGGGTGGGGGAGTGCTCTTTTACAAGTGGTCTAAAAATGTAAAGGCAGGTGCTCCTTGGTGTCAGTATGGAACGTGTGCCCTTGCAGCCATAGTCACTGGCTCACATAGTACCCAGGGCTTTGATGCCTGGGGCGTAGAGGGATTCTGCGCCACAAGCAGGTGTCTCAAAAGGCAGCCCTGCCCTCTCCCTTTTTACCTTTGCGAGCATATCAATACGCCACAAAATACCACACCATGGAAATCTCAACAACACAAGTTTAATTTTATGAAGCAGTATCGCAACAAGGGACTCATTTATGAAATGAGCAGTCAATTATTTTTGCTCTTATAGATCATAACATTCCTTAAAACAACGGGGGAGCTAAAGATATGAAAGACCAATCTCTTGATGCTGGTCTCAGATAAAAATAGGTCAGCGGGATTGGCCTGTACTGATTTATAATGTTGAAGATTATGGGTTGCGGATTAGAATTGAGCAGCTAAGTGACCATTTTTATCTATTTTTGTGATTTCCAAAATTATGCTTTCATATATTTAGGGCTTAGAGGATTCATTTTTTTTTTCCCATTAGAAACAGACATTAGTGATCAGCTGCGTTTATCCAGGCAGGATTTAGTGTGAACAGGATGCAGAAACTGCTGTCCTCCATATGAACTGAAGCGATGCCCATCAAATGAGACCAGGCTCGGCAAGCCAACTTTCAAAGGGCGCAGTTTTTAGGAACAGGAAAGAAATTAAATATTGGATCGGGGCCAGGCGGAGTTGTTCCGTCGCGGTCCAGGCTGACGTGTGAGATTCTGGGAACGTGGGGCAGTTTGGGTTCCAAGGTGCGCTCAAAATGGTGCTTTCACCAACCTCACCCACCCCCATCCAAGTCAGCGTCAGTGCGGGATGGTACAACACTGACCTCCTCACCGGAGTCGCAGCTGATGTAATTTTGGAACCATGGTTTGAATAAAATACAACGGTTACACAGCATTAGTTGTGTTGCAGGATTTCTTGCCATGCCGAGGGTAATGCTGCAAAATCGTTAATTCTTGGGTCCTGTTGTCCAGTCAAGAAATACAGATGTAACAATGAACCATTTCCATCCCAACAAACCCACTGAACTCACAAACAGTAAGTGTTAGAGGCATTCTGAGACAGCAGGGCAGGGAACAAAGGGTCTTTCACAGTCTAGCAGCTGGTTCCAGTCAGAAGTCAGTGCTAGGTACACCCAGGCTTACCAAAGTTTAATGGTGAGCCATTCTTATCTGGTGCAGTCAGATGGTGTTATTTAAACCTAGAAGAAGTGAAAGGAGTTTTGGTATGTCAACTTGAGCGCTATCTAATCCTTGTTTGGATTGTCTACAGTTTGAAGGCAGGCAAAGTGTTTCACAACTAATGGGCTGACCTGGCTTTTCTCAAGTGATTAAGAATAGAGTCATTTTAAGTGCCTGGCATATGCCTGCCCAAAAGTATTGCCACTCAAATAACAGGGTCGCTGGCATTTTTTTGCCGAGAGGGAGATAGCTCCACAGCTCAGTTTAGAGGCAGAGTAAAACTCTTTCCACACCTCGACCAAAGCACCCCCGAAGCTGTCACAGTGTGAATCAGCACTGCCTTAAATTTAAGCACCGCGTGGACATTAGCAATGTGACCTGCAGGGTCTGAGCTGTATTTCAAACTCTGTCTAAGTGAATGGGTTTTGAATGAGTCAAAATCTCACCCAGAGTTACCAAGGGCAGAATTTTCTGCCTGTCGGGCGGGCGGAACTGGAGCCCTCAATCGGGTCCGCGCCACCATTTTGTGCGGGCAGGCCATTTAAAGCCTGCCCAGCGTATCTCCCGACTCCTGTGGATAGCGGGGGTGTGCAGGCTGCGGCGGGAGTGCACAGGCCGCCGGGTCCAATGGCGACCTGGGAGTCTGTTTAAAGGAAGGTCTGGAATCCTCCTGTAGGCTGCTCACAATGGCCACCCGGAGATCCAACTACAGGGGGTCTGCTCAGCACGGCACTCTGGAGGGAGGGGCAGAGGAGCAGGGCAGACTGCAGGGTCAGCCCCAGGAGCAGGGCAGGGTCAGCCCCAGGAGCAGGGCCAGGCTGCAGGGTCAGCCCCAGGAGCAGGGCCAGGCTGCAGGGTCAGCCCCAGGAGCAGGGCCAGGCTGCAGGGTCAGCCCCAGGAGCAGGGCAGGCTGCAGGGTCAGCCCCAGGAGCAGGCCAGGCTGCAGGGTCAGCCCCAGGAGCAGGATAGGCTGCAGGGTCAGCCCCAGGAGCAGGGCCAGGCTGCAGGGTCAGCCCCAGGAGCAGGGCCAGGCTGCAGGGTCAGCCCCAGGAGCAGGGCCAGGCTGCAGGGTCAGCCCTCAGGAGCAGGGCCAGGCTGCAGGGTCAGCCCCAGGAGCAGGGCAGGCTGCAGGGTCAGCCCCAGGGGCAGGGCCAGGCTGCAGGGTCAGCCCCAGGAGCAGGGCCAGGCTGCAGGATAGGCCAGTGGGGGGGCCAATGCGCCCCTCATTTTTCTGATGACCGCCTTACTGCCCTCCTCGAGGATGTGGCCACACGGCAGGAGGTGTTGGTCCCCCAGGATAGGAGGAGGAGGACCCCCCACATGACCAAACGTGCCTGGGAGGAGGTGGCGGAGGGGGTGAGCTCCCGCGATGTGGTGCGGCGCACCCTGGTTCCAGTGCCATAAGCACTTCAACGATTTGTTGCACTTTGGAAGGGTGAGTACCATGTTGGCATTGGGTATTTCACCCAGCAGGTAGCCTTAGCCTTTGAGGCCCCCACCCAAATCTTACTGTCGTGACTGCATTGAATCATGTTGGGCATTTCTCGTACGCTGGGTGGGCAAGCAGATAGTGCCCATGCTTACATCAGCCTGAATGACTCATGAGGAGATGAGTTCTCCCCCGCACCATGTGTTGCTCTTAGTCACACATGACTAGTCTGGGGGCAACCTGCAGGAGATGCAGCTCGGCGCATACTCAGAACTCCAACACATGTCCTATTCATGGTGATGAGATTGTGGAAGGGGAGCCTCAAGGTCTCGTGGCTAAGAGCCTTCTGCTGCCCTCGGCACCACACCTAGATGCGCCTCCTTGTTATGGGAGCTAAGACCGTGTGTTTCTTAAAGTGACGGACGCAGAATGTGTCCAAGGGGCCGTTGGGGGGTGTTGGGAGCAGACGCACTATCTTTGTGTGACTGATCAGCAGTAGCAGGGAGAGGAGGCACCGGAGGCCTGATATGGGCCACTGTGGTTGGGGTGCAGTGTGCGCGTGCAGAGTCCATGTGCGATTAGCCGCAATGAATGGACTTCTCTGTTTTTCAGGAGAAGAATGCTCACAATGCATCTGAGTGTTCGCGGACTGGAGGCGGCCAGGCCCAGCTGATGATGTTAAGCCGATTCGAACAGGGGGCCCTGGAGCTTGAGAGGCGCCATGTGCCCAGGTCAACTGGTGTCGGTGAGGCTGGGGTGGCACGGCCAGGTATTTGAGGTCCACAGTGAGATCCGCTCTGTCCTCCCAACATCCATAGCACTGATGATTGTTTAATTTGTTATTGTTGAACATTGCTCGGTCACAGAGTGATAAAGTCAGAGGTGTGGATCATAGAAAAAGGTCCTTCAGCCCTTCAAAGATGCGCGGGTCAAACACGTTCCTAAATCTCCTTATTCCATTTCCCAGCACTATCTCCATGGCCTTGTATACCATGGCATCACAACAGCACATCCAAATATTTATGACATGTTAGGAGGGTTTCTGCGTCCACCACCCTTTCAGGCTGTGTGTCCCACATTACTGTGTGCAAATGTTCCTCATCACCTCACCTGTCAAATTCATGCCCCTTACCTTAAATCTATGCCACCTGGTTACTCATCCCTCCGCCAAGGGGAAAAGTTCCTTTCTGTTGACCCTATCTATGCCCCTCGTAATGTTATAAACCTCAATAATTTCACCCCTCAATCTCCTCTGCTCCAGGGCAAATATCCCCAGTTTATGCTTTGTCTCCTCATAAGTCAAACTCTCCTGCCCAGCCAGCATCCTGGTCAGTGACCTCTGCACTCTCTCCACTCCAATCACATCCCTCCCGTGAAGTGCATTTCACAACTGCACACAGAACTACAGCTGTGGCCTAGGCAGCGTTTTCTGCACTTGCAACATGACCTCCCTGTTCCTATATTCCATTCCTCGGCTAATAAAGCAAGTATGGCATTTACCTTCTTAAACGCCTTATGTACCTGTCCCGCTACCTTAATGGTCCTGTCAACATGCACAGCAAGGTCCCTCCGATCCTCCTTAATTTTAACGGTCCTGCCATTCCTCGTGTATTCCCATACCTTTCTGTCCTGCCCAAGTGCATCACCTCACACTTATCCGCATACCATTCCATTTGGCATTCACTGGGCCATCTGACCAGCCCGTCTGTATCCACCTGGCATGTTTGGGTCTCCTCCTGACTATTTGTCACTCCACCAATATTCATCTCCATAGGTTCTGGAAGGTTGAGTGTATAGTGAGCCGGGAGAAAGGGATGAAGTGTGTCACTGTGTGCACGTTAACTGATTCACTGCCCTTGTTGTTATTTTCAGCATCATCAGAGCCTGTCCACCAGGAGGAATTGCAGATGCCCCCTCTCACACCTGAGGGCCCTCAAGTTTCACCTGTGTCACACCATTTCTGTGAGGCAGGCACCAGCGCAGAGACTAGCACATCGGTGGGAATTGCAACATCGGCTAGTGTCCCGGGGCACAATGGAGAGGGCAGAGTGCCAATGGTGCCAGCAACTGGAGGACTGCAGGGGACCAGGCACGTGCTCAGTCGGTGCCTGATGATGAGCCTCTGGAGTCGTCCGCGACGCAGCAGCTGCAGGAAATGCAGCCGGGTGTGCGGGAGCATCTGGGAGTGATACATGAGGCTGTGCTTCACTTGGTGTCCGTGGTGGAGGAGTCCACGCGGAGCATCACTGATGCAATGAGCTTCATGTCAGAGCGTCATGCTTCCTCCATGGAGAGAGTGGCGACTCTCGTGGAGAGGAGCTTCCAGGAGAACAAGCAGCTTCTGCTGGGGTTATGCTCGGACCTGCAATCCCTCACAGCGCCAGTGGCCACAGCTGGTCAGTGCCAATGTGGGAGATGATGTGGGCTTCAAGTTTCCCAGCTTGTTGCCCATCCATCGACGGTGAGCAGGGAGGTCCGGGGCTACCTCACGTCGGCGCAGCAGCTGCCTGTCGTCTCTGTGGGCTCCTCTCAGGGCGCTCCGGATGAGGGCACCAGCTGCTCCGCCCCTCTCCCAGTGACCATATCATCCGGTGAGGTTGCGATGACTGGGGAGATGGCAGCTGTGGGAATGGCAGCTCCCTCCCAGGCGGGCCAGCACAGGCTCCATGGGCCAGAGGACGATTGCCAAGGTCATCGAGGCCAATAGGACAGCAGAGTCAGCAGGCTGGCTCAGATACCATTCCCAGCGATGGGGCAGAAACAAGATGTAGCGCCCAGAAACGTAAGCATAAGGCACCTTAGGCACACCACGGGTTTCTCACTGGTGATTTTGTGTTGGCCTGAGATGAGGTACTTATATTTTTTTCTGCTTGATTAACGTTTTGTTTTGGATTTGTGAGAACTTCTGATGGTTAAAATAAAAACCAGATGTATTACCATGGCTGAGGGTGACTCCTTTGTTCTGCATTTGTATGTTTAAGATAAATGTCATGAGTGTTTGTTTGGACATTCAAGTTTATGTCCAAAGCCCTTTGTTCCTGCTGATGACCTGGTAGATTTAGCACTGAGGTACTGAGTATGGAAGTGCCAGGCAAGGCTGGTCCTGCTGATCCATTTGTGTAGAGCTAGCTGAAGGTTCATTGGATTAAAGTCTCCCGGGTGTCCCTGCCTCCTTGGTGTAGCCCCGGGTCAGCGTTTAGCCCCTCAGCATTCCCCTGTGCTTCCTCATCCTCAGAACCAGTGCTAGACTCAGCATGAGCAGCCGCATCCACTGCATTGATGTCTTCATCATCCACTGCTTTCAAGTGCAAGATTGTGGAGAGTGCAGCATGCAACCACTATCACCGACACATGGCCTGGGGGGTACTGGAGTGCGCCCCCTGAGTGGTCCAGGCATCAGAAGCGCATCTTGAGAAGGCCGATGGCTCTCTCCACCACAGCCCTTGTGGAGCCGTGGCTCCTATTGTAGCGCTGCTCAGCTTCTGTTCTTGGATGGCGGAGAGGTGTCATGAGCCACCTTCTGAGGGGATATCCCTTATCACCCAGCAGCCATCCATCCAGCCGGGCTGGAGCACTGAAGAGCCCCGGCACCTGGGAGTGTCTGAGGATGTAGGCGTCGTGGGAGCTGCCTGGGTACCTTGCACAGACTTGTAGAATCAGCATCCTGTGATCACACACTATCTGCACATTCATGGAGTGGAAGCCCTTCCTGTTGACGAAGGCACCGGGCTCACCTGCTGGTGCCTTGATGGCCACGTGTGTACAGTCTATAGCACCCTGGACACGGGGGAAGCCAGCAATGGCCGCGAAGCCTCTGGCTCGCTGTATCTGGCTTGCCTGGTCCCAAAGGAAGCGGATGAAGGTCAATGCACGCCTGAACAGAGCGTCTGTAACCTCCTTGACACAAGTGTGGACAGCTGATTGGGAGACACCACAAAGATCACCCACTGAGTCCTGGAAGGAGCCAGAGGCATAGAAGTGGAGGGCAACTGTGACCTTCCGAGCCACTGGCATGGAGTGTCTGCCTACACAGATAGGAGAGATCTCAGGGCCAATCATCTGACAGATATAGTTGACTGTCTCCCTTGAGAGTCGGAGCCTCCTTTGGCGCTGCACCTCAGGCATATTGAGGTAGCTGCATCGCCGCCTGTAAACCCTGGCAGCAGGATAGTGGCATCTTCTGCAGCCCCTTCCACCTTGGACAACCTCTTGGCCCTGTGCCCCCTTGTGCCTGCACCTGTCCTCCCAAAGGTGGCTCCCCTGGAGGCTGATTGTCCACTCCTGGCCTCCTCCTCATTCTATCCCTCCCTTCCTCCTCAGAGGAGCTGCCTCCAGTGGACTTGTCAGGACCCATACCCAGGCTAAGAGGAGGCCTCCGGAAAGCTGCAGGCCCGATAAAGATTCCTGACTGAAAAGAGCTGAGCTGAAGGCTCAAAGTACACAGAAAGCTGCTGGAATTTGTTCTGAACTGCTACAGATCACACTGGCAAGTTTAAAAAACTTTCTCCAATAAATAATTCACAGACCAGATTCACGACCCCACTGAGCCCGCATATCCCGCCGGTGGATGAGGTTCATTAAAAAGTCTCTTACCTGTCTGCCCATTGCGCCTGTGCGCCGACCCGAAGATCGCACGGGTGCCTGAAAATCGCTGTTGATTGATGAAATAAGGGCCTTAACTAGCCCGTTAATTAATGGTGGGCACACGTCGAACTTCATCATGCGCCCGCCCAGCGAAATATCGCGATGGCGCGCGGTGACACTGGGACGCTCGCCCGACGTCACCGCCTGTCACTTTACCCACAGACGTGCGGGGCCTGCACCCCCCACCAACAAGTCAAGCAGAAAATTCTGCCCCAAATGTTAACTGAGATACAGGATAGAATCCTCGTCCAGTGATGTAATTCTGACAAAGCCCAGCGACCTCTGAGTGACCCTTTCACCTCGGAGAAACAGAGACAACTTGTACAGTAGAATTCTATTTCTGCCACATCTTCCCATTGAGATACCGAATAGAGGAGAGAGAGGCTAACCAAAGGAAGGACATATTTAAGCACCCAGATTGTTGGTCACAACATCACAAAAGCAAAGTACATACTGCAGATGCTGGCAATCTGAGATTAAAAACACAAAGTGCTGGAAAATCTCAAAAAAACTCTGGAGAAAGAAACAGAGTTATCGTTTCGAGTCTAATATGACTCTTCTTCGGAACTTCAGTTACGAGGAAGTCATATTGTGCTTGAAACATTGACTCTAGTTCACTCTCCACAGACACGGCAAAACTTACCGGGCAGAATTTTCCCCCCATCCGAGGGGGTGGGGAGGGAAGTTCAGGAGTGGACGCGCCTCCGATCAGGGCCCCGCCGTCATTTTAAGTGTGCGGGCCGATTAAGGCCCACCCAGCATGACGTCCGCCAGGAAGCGCTATGGGCTCCCTGGGTGGGCAGGAGGGGGGTGGGGATTCCCTAAGCCAAGAGCCTGAGGCTAAGATAAAAGCAAAATACTGCAGATGCTGGAAATCTGAAACAAAAACAAAAACACCTGGAAAAACTCAGGTCTGGCAGCATCTGCGGAGAGGAACAGTTAACGTTTCGAGTCCGTATGACTCTTCAACAGAACTAAGTAAAAATAGAAAAGAGGTGAAATATAAGCTGGTTTAAGGGGGGAGTGGGACAAGTAGAGCTGGATAGAGGGCCAGTGATAGGTGGAGATTGCCAAAAGATGTCACAGACAAAAGGACAAAGAGGTGTTGATGGTGGTGATATTATCTAAGGAATGTGATAATTAAGGGTAGAAAGCAGGACGAGCAAGGTACAGATAGCCCTAGTGGGGGTGGGGTGGGGGGAAGGGAAGGGATCGAAATAGGCTAAAAGGTAGAGATAAAACAATGGATGGAAATACATTTAAAAATAATGGAAATAGGTGGGAAAAGAAAAATCTATATAAATTATTGGAAAAAAGGGGTGGATCGGAAAGGGGTGGGGATGGAGGAGAGAGTTCATGATATAAAGTTGTTGAATTCAATATTCAGTTCGGAAGGCTATAAAGTGCCTAGTCAGAAGATGAGGTGCTGTTCCTCCAGTTTGCATTGAGCTTCACTGGAACATTGCAGCAGGCCAAGGACGGACATGTGGGCATGAGAGCAGGGTGGAGTGTTGAAATGGCAAGCGACAGGGAGGTCTGGGAAATGCTTGCAGACAGACCGAAGGTGTTCTGCAAAGCGGTCGCCCAGTCTGTGTTTGGTCTTTCCAATGTAGAGGAGACTGCATTGGGAGCAGCGAATGCAGTAGACTAAATTGAGGGAAGTGCTGCTTCACTTGAAAGGAGTGTTTGGGCCCTTGGACAGTGAGGAGGGGGGAAGTAAAGGGGCAGGTGTTGCACCTTCTGCTGTTGCATGGGAAGGTGCCATGGGAGGGGGTTGAGGTGTAGGGGGTGATGGAGGAGTGGACCAGGGTGTCCCGGAGGGAACGATCCCTGCGGAATGCCGCCGGGGGGGGTGAAGGGAAGATGTGTTTGGTGGTGGCATCATGCTGGAGTTGGTGGAAATGGCGGAGGATGATCCTTTGAATGCGGAGACTGGTGGGGTGATAAGTGAGGACAAGGGGGACCCTATCATGGTTCTGAGAGGGAGAGGAAGGTGTGAGGGCGGATGCACAGGAGACACTGTCACATGAGCTGGGACATGTCCATCACTTTTAATTGAACTTTTATTAAATTTGGATGAGGTTTTATGCTTTTTCTGAAGCCCGCCAGGGCTCTCAGCCTGCCTGCCAACATTGAGGTTGGACGGGCAGGTCCTTTAACGAATCCAATTACTTTTTAAATGGCCTCAATTGGCCATTGACTGGTCGGCAGACGGGCAGCTGATTTTGCTGCGCCCCCCCCTTCCTGAAAATTTAAATGGGGCGCGGTGACGTTGGGAGTTCCACCCGACATCTTCCAGCGTCAGCTTACGTGTTGGCGAGAGGGCCCCGCCCCCACCCCTCCCGCTTGCCGACTTCAATATTCTGCCCGCTGAGTTTTTCCAGCACTTTCAGTTTTTATTTAATTTTCACAAAAGGTTGTGCTTCCTGGTGAAAGGTTTGCTGGACAAAAATGCTAGGAGAGATCACAAGTACTAGACCAGGAATTCCGGTACAACTGAGGTAAACACCCCAGAGAAAACAGGAATGATTGTCCAACATGGGATAATCATGTAAGACAGACATTCCAAAATATTGGTCTCCAACACGGAAGACAGTTTGGGAACCAACCACCAATTCACTTGGACAGGGATACTTCAAAATTATGATAAGAAATGGAATAAATATTAAAACAAGAAAATTGAGAGTGAGAGTAGAAAGGAATATTCACTACAGACCATAGCATAATCGCTCCATATTCAAAACTCAAATATCAGGCATGACAAGTGCAAGTAACTGTGCTCAGATGGAAAGAGCCGCTGAGTTAAATCATATCCAAGATTTCATTTTAAGAAAAGATTTGGCAGAAGATATTGATGATAAACAATCTGGCACATATTATGTTACATCCAGATATCTTGAAATTAATTGAAGGTGCTGACTCAGATGAGAATAACTGTACAATCATGTCCCTGATAGATGAAGGTGTCAGTCAGGCCCACTTACAAGCTGGGGGTCTCTAGATATCAGAAGTAAACGGACAAGTGATTCATAGCTTCAACTGCATTCTTGTCTGCTATAAAAACCAGCACGATTCCAGACTAATTATGGACAGAAAATCCTTGGATCCAAGTGAGAGTCCTGTCAAGGTAAATAAAAATTCAGGAAATGTAAGGTGGGAATAATTTTCATCATAAACAGAAAACTCAGACTAAAGGTAGAATATTTTGACAGGAATTGTAAGGATTTACAGGTTACTGTGAAGGTGTAAAAGATTTATTTTTTTTAGTTCTTTCATGGAATGTGGACGTCACTGGCTAGGCCAGCATTTATTGCCCATCCCTAAATTCTTGAACCGCTGCAGTCCATGTGTTGTGGGAACATCCACAGGTTAGGGAGGGAGTTCCAGGATTTCGACCCAGTGACAGTGAAGGGACGGCAGTATTGTTCCAAATCAGGATGGCGTGTGGCTTGGAGGGGAACTTGCAGGCGGTGGTGTTCCCATGTACCTGCTGCCCTTGTCCTTCCTGGTGGCAGAGGTTCCGGGTTTGGAAGGTGTTGTCCAAGGATAGCATGTCTTGGTTTGTTCTTAGGGAATATTGATACCCTGATGAGACCTAATGACATTGGATAAGGTGTAAGGGGAAATTGTCTATTGTTTAGTAAAGCCGGTGTAAATAATGTGACTATTGGTTGTTCAGTCAATGATGGTGTGAGGATTAGGGGTGAGGGGGAATATGTGGTGAAGGAATGGTGGACACTGTTACCTTTCAGGCTGAAAGATTTCATTTATTTATGATTGCAGGAGAACTAATCTGTATATTCGGAACTGAGCTTCAGTAACCCCTCACCAACATATGGCAATAGTTCCGATTTGGTCAATTTGGCATACTTCAGTGACTTAGCAAATATTGCTTTTGAGTAAATAGTTGAGGTTCCCACTGCAATTCCCCACTCTCAAGTATGCAAACAAGTCCTTGAGATAAAGGAAGTACAATTAGATGGTTAGGCCCTATAATAAAAAGTGGGCTGCATTTTCAAGAGAATTTTGTGACGATCATGATATCTTCTCACTAAAACAGAGCAGCCGAATAATGTTTACTAAATCCCCTAACCTGACTTTCTGCAGGGATAGACATTAACTTATTGACGCTACTACATGTAGTTAACAGAACTTTAAAATAAACTGGGCTGAATTTAGCTGCGGGCTTTGGGACCCCAACATTGAGTTGAAAAGTGGGTCCCAAGCCTGCGTTGGTGGCATTGGGTCCAGCTTGGGGATTTTACCACGGATGGCCTCTTAATTGGCTACCTGTGGCCCTGCCATGCAAATGAGAACCGGCAGAGGGGACCCAATCAGAGGGCTGGCAGTTCTGAAGCCTCGGTAGTGCCGCTGGGAGAAGTGGTCATGCTGATTGTGACAGGCTGGAGAAGTTGAGCTTCCAACAGGTAAGGGGGCCAACAGTCGGAGGGGGAATCCCTGCGAGGAGATTGTTGGGGATGATGGGGGCTGCCTCCCCTGCCCATGGCCCCCTCCAGCCACTCAGCATCCCAACGCAGCTCCCTGATATTTCAGCATCCCCCCACCAGCCCCTCCATCTCCCAGCTCACTACCCGGAGGTTGGTGAAGCTCTGCTATCCCTAGTTGCCCTTGAGAAGGTGGTGGTGAGCTGCCTTCTTGAACCGCTGCAGTCCATGTGGCATGGGTATACCCAGAGTGCTGTTAGGAAGGGAGTTCCAGGATGTTTTTACTCTTTCATGGAATGTGGGTGTTGCCGGCAAGGCCAGCATTTATTGCCCACCCCTAATTGCCTCTGAACTGAGCGACTTCCTCAGTTAAGAATCAACCAGGTTCCTGTGGATCCAGAATCACACGTAGGCCGGACCAGATAAGGAGGGCAGATTCCCTTCCCTAAAGGGGATCATTGAATCAGATGGGCTTTTACAACAATTGACAATGGTTTCATGATCACCATTACTAAGGGTAGCTTTCAATTCCAGATTTTATTAATTGAATTCAAGTTCCACCAGCTGCTATGGTGGGATTTGAACCCATGTCCCCAGAGTGTTAGCCTAGGTCTCGGGATTACTAGACCAGTGGCATTAACATTATACCACCGCCTTCCCCCATTTTGACCCAGTGACAGTGGGGGAACGGTGATATAGTTCCAAGTCAGGATGATGTGTGGTTTGGAGGGGACCATGCTGGTGGGGGTGTTCCCATGCATCTGCTGCCTTTGTCCTTCTAGAAGATACAGGTCGGGGGTTTGGAAGGTGCTGTCACTGCTGAGTTATAGAGGCTATGGAGAATATATGGGACTGCGTGAGGGGGGCATGAGGGGGGGAATGTGGGGCGGGTGTGGGGGGGTGGCGGTGGTGAGGGTTTGAGGGCCTGACATTCGTCACCACAATTGGGTCATGTCTCAGCAAATGGACGTGGCCGTTCTAGCCTGACAGCCCCATCGTCCGCTCACCTCTGATGTCATCTCGGACTTGTCTCCGGAGGTGGGAGGGGGGGCCCCACCTCCACCCCGCCCCCTCACTTCCCGGAATAAAAATATGGCGGGCGGGGCCTTTTAAAAGGGAAGGGAATCGGGAAGTTTCCCACCTCAAACTTCTCACCTCCTCTTCGAAGATCTTGGCCCAACGTTTCAGGCCAATGACCTTTCATTGGACTTAACATGAACTTGTGGTTGTTGGAGGCCAACTAATGTTGAGCTGCTGATCTCTATTGAAACATCGTTTGTAACCTCAGAGATTAATTGTGTCGATCAATAATATCAAAATCTGTTAAGCACTCTTACTGTTTGATTTTAAAATGCTAATTGTTTTATCAATATCCTATTACTAAAACAATACATGTTTACGATTTTATTGTCTGTCCATTTTTTGAGGATTTTAGCAAGGGGAATCGTTGGCTGAGAATTTAATAGCTGCAGCAGCGGCCATGTCCACTGGCTGGAGAGCCAGTAGCAACCCGGGGTTAATCTCACGAAGGGATTAATTCCCAATCAGGCAGTCTGCAGGCTGCTATCAGGGGCTCCCAGCTCCACCAAGGGCCATTTCCCCCTGTGCCTTCTGGTTTGGGGGGGATGCCCCGCCTCCAAGAGCTGCCAGCCAATCAGTGGCCAGTAGCTCTTCAGTGCCGGCAACGCCACCAGAAGTGATGGCCGTGGCCAATACTGCCATTGGCCGGGGGTGGGGGGGTGAAGATCCTCTCAGAGTGCAAGTGAGTGGGGCCACTCAGGGAGGCCCTGGTGAAGTGGGAGAGGCAGAGGTCTGCATGAGGGGCAGAGGCCCGACGGTGGGTCCCTCTGTTGGGCACAGGGTGTCCAAGAAAAAGGGACCCCGCCACCAGGCCGTTGGAATGCCTGCCAGGGTTTACCTGGCAGCCCGCCCGCATGGTGTGGCCCTTGCCTGCCACTGGCTGAGCACCAGCAGTGGTGGAATGAGACACGAGTGGCCACTTGGGGGCCTCAATTGGCCTCCCGATGGGAAGGCCATTCTTGACCCTTCCCGTCCCACGCTTCATTGGGGGGAGTCAGGAAGGCAACATACTCTCTGAGACTTCCCAAACTATTACGCGCTCCGCCATCCCCTTCCCTCCCGACTTTCTGCCTGGTCCTGAGTACAGCATTCTGCCTAAAGAATCATTACAGCACAGAAGGAGGCCATTCAGCTCATCATGCTCATTCTGTCTCTACGCAGACCAATCTAGTCGGTCTCATTCCCTGCTCTAACCCCATATTTATTTTCTTTTAAAATCACTGATGGCTTCATTTCCACCACCCTCTCAGGCAGTCAGTTCCAAATCATTACCACTCACTGAAAAAGGAAGCTCATCTTCAAATTTGCTCCCCTGCTCAGCCACATCTCTTGCCCAAAACTTTAAATCTGCGTCCCCTCGTTTTTGTCCCATCAGCTAATGGGAACAGCTTTTCCTTATCTACCTTATCCAAACCTCTCATATTCTATTCCATCTCCCAACAACCTCCTTTGCTCTAAGGAGAAGAGGTTAATTATTCTCGCAGCAGCTTGTGAATATAATTTAGACCAGTTGATATAAGATTGCTCAACTGACCAAAGTAGAGGCGTCTACTTGTGCCCCTGGATGCAATGGAAAATTTTCAGGCAGTTCCTTGACAAGGAGTTAAGTTAAGGAGTTAAAGATACATCTGGTGCCCTTTCATCAATATTCCTTACAAGGTTCAATGATCCTAGCATCTCACCAGGACCTTGTGTAATTGTTTCTAACTTTCATATACACTTTACATCAAAGGCCTTACTGAGTAACTTATTCTTCAATTCTCATGTGATGGGTGAAAATGCTACGACTGTGGATAAAGGTAGTTGAGCAGAAAATCATGTCTTACAAGTGATTTGTGATTTTTTAAATATATGTCTCAATTCTTTCCTGAATGCCAAATAAAGTCATGACTGCAATTCTGTTGACAAGATTCACAATGCCTGACTGGTGAGACGTTAGGTTTTTAATTAGTGTTAATCCAATCCTAGTGTGGGAACCAAGTAAAAAGCAAAGCAAATTAGCAAATGCAATCACAAACCATGAAACACAGATACTAAAGTTACCATTCACTGGAAAAACCAGTTGATAGTAAACTGTGGAATGACTACAGCTCTGCCATGTTCATGCATGAACACTTAAGACATTATTTTAAGATTCCTCTTTGCATTCCCCTATTTAAATGAAGGCAGTAACCCATTTATTTTAAATGGGATAATGCCTATACCAAAGTAGCAGAGAGCACAAATTATTAAGCATTTGCACGATAGTATTCCAGTGTTTAAATTCCAGCCTTCATGTTTCTCTGAATTATAGGGGGTTTGCAAAAGGCTTACTAAAGTGCTATTCTAAAAGGACTAAGTCAATTTCTACTGATCCATACTTAAGACTTTAGCTTAGATTACTGAACATTTTATGTACTGTCCTATGGACTCATCTATCATTAGCACCCAAGCACAGATCTATCAATTAGAGATGATTGTAACCCTGCTCACCCAAGGGAAACTGGGCTGGGAGCCCAGTTAAAATTCCCTCTAGATAAAAGCAAAATACTGCAGATGCGGGAAATCTGAAACAAAAACAGAAAATGCTGGAAAAAACTCAGCAGATCTAACAGCGTCCGTGAGAAAAAAAAGAGTCAACGTTTCCAGTCCTTGTGACTCTTCTTCAGAGCATCTTCTTAACGTTGAGTTCAACAACAGCATTCTGCCTATAGAATCATTACAGCACAGAAGGAGGCCATTCATCCCATCATGCTCATTCTGTCTCTATGCAGACCAATCTAGTCAGTCTCATTCACTGCTCTAACCCCACGTTTATTTCCTTCTGAAATCGTTGATGGCTTCATTTCCACCACCCTCTCAGGCAGTCAGTTCCGAGTCATTACCACTCACTGAATAAGGAAGTTCATCTTCAAATTTGCTCCCCTGCTCAGCCACATCTCTTGCCCAAAACTTTAAACCTGCGTCCCCTCGTTTTGTCCCATCAGCTAATGGGAATAGTTTTTCTTTATCTACTTTATCCAAACCTCTCATATTCTATTCCATCTCCCAACAACATCCACAGATGCTGTTAGACCTGCTGAGCTTTATCCAGCATTTTCCGTTTTTGTTTAAAGTTCCCTCTAGGTCACTTACCAACCCTGAAGCTGTTGTGATTTTCACCACAGTGATAATACTGTAGCATTTATTGTGCGATACTGGGTCAGAGCCAGGTTTGATACTTTCTCCTCCGAATTTCCTTGTGGGTCCAGGATGGAACTCTTACTCCTATAAAGGCAAGCCTTATCTTCCAATTCATAGTTCCGATAGGAAGATTTGCACTTGAAACATTAACCACTTTTCAGGTGCTTATGAAGCTGCTACATATTTCCAGCATTTTAGTTTTGGGTCTGCCTTGCCAGTCAAACTCCGTACCATACCAGGTGATGTTTTTGTTCACTGAGGTATTAGGATCCTGTTGCAAGCACTCTTGGTTCTGGACTTGCTGAAGACAGTGGTCAACGTAGGAACAATCTTACAACATTCTCAGCTGGACTTGTCTGGGTAGAGTTCTGGCGAGGTGACCTCCTGACCTGCAACAATGCAAGGTTACAGAGCAGGAGGACTCCTGGAGCACCAGAAGATCCATGAGTGGCACTAAAGGGAAAGAAGCGCTTCGAATATTGGAATTGATGTAACACCATCTGCCTCCGTCACTCACTTCTCCCCTTCCCCACACTGCCACCATTTGAATGCCACAAGTGGGGAAGGTGAGGGCAGTGATGCTCCCCGGGGATGATGGTGAGAGGAATCCTGGTTGGAATAATGAGATAGTGATAGGCCAGTTCTGTCATGGTCAGGCCTGACTATGGGTGGGAAGACTGGAAGGCCTGTTTATACATTATGTGTAAACCCTTATATATACATAAACACATATTTTTGAATAATGACCCATCAAACTGACTGAGAGACAAAGAAGCATTACACCTCAGCTTACATCTCTGTCTTGCTGAAGCCACAGAAACATTCTGAAAGGAGTTAACATTATCAGACAATTAAAAAGGTCATAAATAAAAAGAGAAAAATGCCGGAGACACTCAGCAAGTCAGGCGGTGCCTCTGAGAAAGAAGAAAACCAGAGTTAAATGTCGGTTCTCATCATCCTTCATTAGAACCATTTTCAGTAAAAATCGATCCTCACACATTGAATTAAATAATAGTTTTGAGCAGATTTTATGTGGGTGATAATTCAGTTTGTTGTGTAACGTATGCATCATCTTATTGTCATGGCAAGTTTTTTTTTTATGGACTGGCAGGGCTGTCAATTATTCTTGTTCCTTTAGGACGTAACTGGACGTGGCCCTTGGCGACCTTGTTCCGTGGTAACAACTTTGAAAATTCATGTTCATCATTATTGGAGGTAGTTTCAATTAAGAATCAACCAGGATGGGCAAATTCTGTGCTCTCATTGTAACTTTCCCTGCTGAAGGAACATTGCCATCAACATTATTTTACTGTTGCCCATGTCTACTTATTGACTTTCAATGCATAAACTATAAAGGGGACTATAAAGGGGAAAGGGTGGTGGGTGGAGGCCATATATTGACATGGAGGGTATTGGGGCTATAGGGGGTAGGTAGAGGGCATGATGTGGCATAGACGGTATGAGGGGCCATGAGCAATGGTACAGGATGTGAGGTGGCATGGACTGGAGAGAATGAGGCATGGTGAATGTGTGGAGGGGCTGAAGGGGTGTGAGGGGTGAAGGCTGGGGGGATTTTTCTTTGTTCTAATGTTTTTTTTAAGATCTTTTACAAAGTGCTGGAGCACTGGGATAGCTCTTCTGCCCAGCTGGCCATCTGCATCCGGCAACCTCTACACTCATTCTGGGCTTATCCAGCCTGGCTCCCTGAGAACCCACTGCCCTGGAATAAAACTCTCAACTTCTGGGGCACCTCCTCCTGATTCGGGATTGCAGAGCCGGGAAATGCCCCAATTCTGCACTCCCAAACCAGGAGCAAAAAAATTCAGACCCAAATGTCTAAGCATCATAAAAAAAAATGTAAGCAAAAAAAAAAGAGAAGGCCATTCTGCCCCTTGAGTCTGCTAAGCCGTTCAAAAAGAGCATGGCTGATTTTCTACCTCAGCTCCACCTTCCTGGCCTATCCTCATATCCCTTAATTCCTTTACTGTCCAAAAAAAAAATCTACCAATATCTGTGTTGAATGTACTCAAGAAGTGAGCAGCCACAGCCCTCTGGGTTAGAGAATTCTAAATCTGCAACCTTCTGAGTCAATACTTTCAAGAGGACCTGCCAGCCAGATTGGGGCCAGGCTTGCCCCCAACTTTTTGACCGGGGGGACTTGGGCCCTGGCAACCCGTAAAATCCAGCACCAAGTGAACCTTTGTTGAACTCCCTCAACATGGTCAACTTCCTTACATAGCTCTTTAGGTAAGGGAACCAAGACTATTTCAGTGATGCATGGGATTCATGGTGCAGGTTCAATGGGTTGAAAGGCCTTCTTCTGTACTGTACTATTCTATAATTCATAAGTTAGAAACTAATGGGTAGCATCTCACATTTAGCTGTTCACCTTCAGCTTAGTTGTTTTTTTTTTAATTCATTCATGGGATGTGGGTGTCACTGGCTAGGCCAACATTTCTTGCCCATCATTTAATGCATGAGGCCATTTAAGAGTCAACCACATTGCTGTGGATCTGGAGTCACATGTAGGCCAGGCCAGGTAAGGACAGCAGATTTCCTTCCTTAACATTAGTGAACCAGATGAGTTTTTACAACAATGGACAATTGTTTCGTGGTCATTGTCAAACCTTTTTTATTGGATTCAAATTTCACTATCTGCCGTGGTGAGATTCAGACCCAGGTCCCCAGAGCATTACCTGCGATCTCTAGAATATAAGTTAGTGACAATACTACTACGCCACCACTTTCCCCCTATGTGTGCACTTTACACCTGTAACCTTCTAAACCTGCAAGACAAACTTTTTCTTCTGGGATTTGGAAGGTTTTAGAATGACTGTACATTTCCTGCAAATAAATATAAACAGGCAGCCTGCAGTACTTGGAGCTGAGATGGGATATCAGCACCAAACCCAGACAGGCTGACATTAACCTGAAAGAGAGGAATCGGGAACCTCACTACACAGAACACTGTACAATGTCTATTATGAAAAGGAATATGACACTTCTCCCTTTGTTCTTTCTCTCTCTTTGACAGAAGCTTCCAGGATTAGGGCAAAGAAGTATAGCATGGTTGTTTTCGCAGCAATTTATGTTTTATTGAAGGATAGCATGGTGTGCAGTTTACTAGTCTATATCATTACCAACTAGAAACTTGTATTTATATAGCACTTTGTACATTCACAGGGTGTTCAAAAGTGCTTCAAGCCAATGCATTATTATTGAAGTATGGTCACTGTGGAGAGGCAAAAGGGGCATCGTTATGTACACCTTGCGATGAATAACTACTTAGTTTATGTTTTTGGTGGTGTTAGTGCACGTTCCTTCATGAACAGAGGTGTCAGCTGTGGCTCAATCCATGGCACCCTCGCCTTTGAATCAGAGGGTTGTGGGTTCATGTCCCACTCCCGGAAACCAAGAACTGCGATTGTACTTGAAAGAGTTGCAATCTGTGACTGTTGATAACTCAAAAGAGTTTCCTTCATGAACAGCCACTACATAATGACAATGGTTGTATACTGTAACAAGGCAGAGTTCCAAACCATGGGCAGGTTGAAGGGGGACAAGCAAAGTGGAAGGAGAGTGTTGTGTGCACACGAGGAATCCCTTCTGCTGTAAATAACCTTCAAAACAGACCCACACATGGAGAAGGGTGCCAATGCTGAACCTGAGTTCAGTGAATCATGCATTGCATGTACTGTCTAAGCAATAAACCCTCTCATTTTGTACAGTTTACAAAGGGAAGAACATGGAAGTAATGGTATTGAGTCTGTGCTATGATCATGAAAGATAAAATCCAAAAGAAATACAAGGTTTAAAAATGCACCGGGTAACAATCTGTATTTATCTTAAACATTTCATGTGATTGAGAATTATTGGGACACTAATACAGAAATAAATCACTTTATTATTTCAGTTACGACCTGGTGGTCCAAAGGTGAATTCGCGCTCCTTGGTTCTGCTGTTCTGTTGTACTTCACAGGACCTGATTTAACCCCTCTGATGATTAATGGCTTCTTAGTATGAGCACATTTATTTTCTTAGATTTAACTGCCCCTACTGTCACGCAGGGAATAGATATACATGAAGCTCATTCAACTAATTAACCAAAAGCAAACGCATTCCTGTGTCATTAATTAATCTACCTTTCTGGCCTGGAAGTAAAATTAATCTTTCCCTAGTTACTGATTGAGTGTTTACGGTGGTCGGATAGTGGGGAGATAGCATAGTTTACACCAGATTAAGTGAGATTTACTGCAGGGCTCTTCATATGTAAATAAAACCGCATTCTGGCACTCACCATGTTGTCGGTATGAAAAGAGATTAATGTGAGGAAAGACTTTGAAAATAAACAGATAGATCCACACAAGTTGTAAATTGAGATTCTATCTCTCCCTCAATTTAAAACTGTATTAACTCAAACCAGAACGATCCAATGGTGTGAATCAAATATACCTGTGTAGAGAGGATAGGGAGGTGGCACAATTATATTAACAGTTTAGAACAGTCTAATCTGTTGCCACAGCAACAGTGATGGCTCAGTAAATTCAAAGATAAAAGGTAGAAATGTGAGCCCAGAATGATTTTCACAACAGACCTTGCTTGAGAAGTGTGTTATTATAATATAGTTTTATTTGCACAGAGAGCAGTTTTCAAATTATGCAAAATCATTGGTAATGTAAGAAGTGTACATAATTCATATGTCTTCAAGCAAAACAATTGTAAGCAAGGATTTCTGGCTAAAGTTACAGAGTGGAACACTTTAAAAAAGCCATAGTCTGGAAACCCCGTCGGTGACATCAGCGAATGATGGATGCTAAACGCATTTTTGTGACGTTCCTCACGCCACTATTTTAACACGGAGAGTAACCCCTCTATTTTGAAGTTAAACTATTTTACACTACACGTCTGACTTTGTAACTTTAGAGCACTGAGCTTGTGTAACAGTTACTTCTCGCCTTTGCGATTGTGGAATTCTCCAGTCACTGCCGGTGAGGTGAATTGCACAGCATGGACAGCGAGGCTGTCATAGTACCACTGCTTGTGACAGGCCTGTGATAATCTGGTCCCAATTGACATTCAGACCCTGCGTTAAAAAAAAAAGCTTTTCTTTTTTAAATAAACTTATTGACTAGTCTGAACGTTGTTTGAACATAAGAAAGAGGAGTAGGAGAAGACCATCCAGCCAGTCAGATCATGGCTGATCGTCTGCCTCAACACTGCTTTCCCACCCACTCCCCTTGATTCCAGGAGAGGTGTAAATTCTGTCTATCTTAGCCTTAAATATATACAACCATGGTGCATCCAGAACCTTCTGGGTAGAGAATCCCAAAGATTCACAACCCTTTGAGTGAGGAAATTTCTCATCTCAATTCTACAAAGATCACCCCCTAAACTGTCCCCCCTTATTCGAGATTCCCCAGCCACAGAAAACAACCACTCAGTGTCTACCCTGTCAGGATCCTTCACATCCTTGTATGTTTCGATGACATCACCTCTCGTTCTTCTAAATTTAAGAGAATATAGACCCCAATTCACTCAGGTCTAGGTTTTCATCCCCGGGTTGGATGTGCAGAGTCTGGAGATTTCCCGGCTCTGTGAACCTGACCTTTAAAAATGTCCGCCCACAGGTTGGATTTTTGGTCGGGAGGGGTGGGCTGAATTAGGAGTCGGGGTGGGCGACCCCAGGGTGTGGAGGCGGGCTGGGCAGAATTGTGAAGTTGGCGAATTGTGAAGTTACCTGGCCTAGTCTGCACACTCCGAGTTTCACACTCCTAGCCTTCCAGAATCCCACTTCAGTGGAGGCAACTGATGAGTTAAATGGCCAGCTGCCCCTATGGATTGTGCGTGTTCGAACCCCGGCCTGCCTCCAGTCTCACCCTGCAAAGATGGGAAATGTCGGCTTCAGGGGCGGGACTTAGAATTTTCGGCCTTTTACGGGATTTTCACTACATCGTAGCAAAAACCCAGACCTCAGCCTCTTATCACAGGACAACCCTTTCATCCAAGAGACCAATCTAGCGAACCTTCACTGTCCCGCCTCCAATGCAAGTATATCCTTCCTTAAATACAGAGGCCAAAACTGCACACAATACTACAGGTGTAGTATGGCCCCATACAATTGTAACAAGGCTTTGTTATTTTATCCAATCCCCTTGCAATAAAGGCCAACATGCCATTTGCTTTCTTAATTGCTTGCTGTACCTGCATGCTAATTTTGTATTCCTTGTATGAGTGCAAGCAAATCTCTGAATATTAACGTTTAAAAGGTTCACCCCCTTTAAAAAAATTTGCCTTTCTACTCTTTATGACCAAAGTGAATAACTTCACAATTCGCCACATGATACTCCACCGGCCAGCTTGTTGCCCACTCACTTAACCGGTTTATATATATATTTTTTATTCATTCACGGGATGTGGGCTTCGCTGGCTGGGCCAGCATTTATTTCCCATCCCTACTTGCCCTTGGGAAGGTGGTGGTGAGATGCCTTCTTGAACCATTGCAGTCCATGTGGTGTAGGTACACCCACAGTGCTGTTAGGAAGGGAGTTCCAGGATTTTGACCCAGCGACAGTGAAGGAGTGGCGATATAGTTCTAAGTCAGGATGGTGAGTGACTTGGAGGGGAACTTCCAGGTGGTGGTGTTCCCATCTATCTGCTGCCCTTGTCCTTCTAGGTGGTAGTGGTCATGGGTTTGGAAGGTGCTGTCTAAGGAGCCTTGGTGAGTTCCTGCCATGCATTTTGTAGATGGTACACACTGCTGCTACTGTGCGTTGGTGGTGGGGGGGGGTGAAAGTTTGTGGATGTGGTGTCAATCAAGCAGGCTGCTTTGTCCTGGCTTTGTCCAGCTTCTTCAGTGTTGTGGGAGCTGTACTCATCCAGACAAGTGAGGAGTATTCCATCACACTCCTGACTTGTGTCTTGTCATTGGTGGACAGGCTTTGGGGAGTCAGAAAGTGAGTTACTCGTCGCACAATTCCTAGCCTCTGACCTGCTCTTGTAGTCACAGTATTTATATGGCTAGTTCAGTTCAGTTTCTGGTCAATGGTAACCTCCAGGGTTTTGATAGTGGGGGATTCAGTGATGGTAATGCCATTGAATGTCAAGGGATGATGGTTGGATTCTCTCTTGTTGAAGATGGTCATTGCCTGACACTTGTGTGGTGCGAATGTTACTCCCCACTTGTCAGCCTAAGCCTGGAAATTGTCCAGGTCTTGCTGCAATTGCACATGGACTGTTTCAGTATCTGAGGAGTCTCGAATGGTGCTGAACATTGTGCAATCATTAGCAAACATCCCCGCTTCTGACCTTATGATGGAAAGAAGGTCATCGATGAAGCAGCTGAAGTTGGTTTAGCCTAGGACGCTATCCTGAGGAAGTCCTGCAGTGATGTTCTGGGGCTGAGACGACTGACCTCAAACAACCACAAGCATCTTCCTTTGTGCTAGGTGTGACTCCAACCAGTGAAGAGTTTCCCCCCTAATTCCCATTGACTCCAGTTTTGCTAGGGCTCCTTGATGCCACACTCGGTCAAATGCTGCCTTGATGTCAAGGGCAGACACTCTCACCTCACCTCGGGAGTTCAGCTCTTTTGTCCGTGTTTGAACCAAGTCTGTAATGAGGTCAGGAACTGAGTGGCCCTGGCGAAATCCAAACTGGGCATCATTGAGCAGTTTAATGCTAACTTAGTGCCACTTGATAGCATTGTTGATGACCGGTTCCATTACTTTACTGATGATCGAGAGTAGATTGATGAGGTGTTAGTTGGCCAGGTTGGATTTGTCCTGCTTTTTGTGTGCAGGACACACCTGGGCAATTTTCCACATAGCCGGATGGATGCCAGTGTTGTAGCTGTACTGGAACAGCTTGGCTAAGGGCGTGACAAGTTCTGGAGCACAAGTCTTCAGTACTATTGCTGGAATATTGTCAGGGCCTATAGCCTTTGCAGTAACCAGTACCTTCATCTGTTTCTTGATTTCATATGAAGTGATTCAAATTGATGCTGGGGACCTCCGGAGGAGGCCGGGATGGATCACCCACTCGGCACTTCTGGCTGAAGATTGTTGCGAATGCTTCAGCCTTACCTTTTGCACTGATGCACTGGGCTCCTCCATTATTGAGGATGGGGATATTTGTGGAGACTCTCCCTCCAGTGAGTTGTTTAATTGTCCACCACCATTCACGACTGGATGCGGCAGGACTGCAGAGCTTAGATCTGATCCGTTGGTCATGGGTTCGCTCAGCTCTGTCTATTACTTGCTGCTTATGCTGTTTGTCACGCAAGTAGTCATCTGTTATAGCTTCACCAGGTTGGCACCTCATTTTTAGGTATGCCTGGTGCTGCTCCTGGCATGCCCCCCTGCACTCTTTATTGAACCAGGGTTGAACCCCTGGCTTGATGGTAATGGTAGAGTGGGGAATATGCTGGTCCATGAGGTTACAGATTGTGTTTGAGTACAATTCTGCTGCTGCTGATGGCCCACAGCACCTCATGGTTGCCCAGTCTTGAATTGCTAGATTTGTTCAAAATCTGTCCCATTTAGCACGGTGGTAGTGCCACACAATATGATAGAGGGTATCCTCAATGTGAAGGCAGGACTTTGTCTCCACAATGACTATGCAGTGGTCACTCCTACTGATACTGTCATGGGCACGTGCATCTGCAGCAGGCAAGTTGGTGAGAATAAGTCATGTACATTTTTCCCTCTTGTTGGTTCCCTCACCACCTGCTGCAGACCCAGTCTAGCAGCAATTTCATTTAGGACTCGGTCAGTAGGGGTGCTACCGAGCAACTCTTGGTGATGGACATTGAAGTCCCCCACCCAGAGTACAGACATTCTGCACCCTAGCCACCCTTAGTACTTCGTCCAAGTGGTGTTCAACATGGAGGGGCTCTGATTCATCAGCTGAGGGAGGGTGGTACGTGGTAACAGCAAGAGGTTTCCTTACACATGTTTGACCTGATGCCATGAAACTTCATGGGGTCCAGAGTCAATGCTGAGTACTCCCAGTGCAAACCCCTCCTGACTGTATACTACTGTACTGCTGGGACAGGACATACCCAGGGATGGTGATAGTGGAGTCTGGGACGTTATCTGTAAGGATGACTATGTCGCTTGACTAGTCTGTGAGACAGCTCTCCCAACTCTTGCACTAGTACCCAGATGTTAGTAAGGAGGACTTTGCAGGGTTGACAGGGCTGAGATTGCCATTGTAGTTTCCGGTGCCTAGGTTGATGCTGGTGGTCCGTCCCATTTCATTCCTTTTTTGTGACTTTGTAGTGGTTTGTTACAACTGAGTGTCTTGCTAGGACATTTCAGAGGGCATTTCAGAGTCAACCACATTGCTATGGGTCTGGAGTCACATGTAGGCCAGACCAGGTAAGGACAACAGATTTCCTGCCCTAAAGAACATTATTGAACCAAATTGGTTTTTAAACAACAAAAATTAACAATGGTTTCATGGCCATCATTAGACTTTTAATTCCAGATTTTTATTGAATTCAAATTGCACCATCTGCTGAGGCAGGATTCTAACCGGGTTCCCAGAATATTATCCTGAGTTTTTGGATCACTACTCCAGCAACAATACCGCTATTACATCGCCTCCCACAATGCAATTTATATCTCAATGCAACCTCTTTATGTCCTCCTCACAGCTTGAATTCCCTCCTAGCTTTGTATCATCAGCAAACTTAGATACATTACTCTCTGATTCTTTGTCTAAAGAATTAATATAGATTGTAAATAGCTGTGGCCACAGCACTGATCCTTGTGGTAATCCACTAGTTGCAGCCTGTAAACCTGAAAATGCCCCATTCATTCCTACTCTCTGCTTCCTGCCTGTTAACCAATCCTCTATCCATGCTAATATATTACCCCCAATTCCATGAACTCTTTTCTTGTGTATTACCCTTTTGTGTGGCATTTTATCGAATACTTTTTGGAAATCCAGATATACCACATGGTTCTCCTTTATCTGCCTTGCTAGTTACATCCTCAAAAAACTCCAATACATTTGTCAATAGGATTTCCCTTTTGTAGAACCATGTTGACTTATTCTAATCATATTATGCTTTTCTAAATGCAGAGCAATCCAGTCAGTCCCACTCCCCTCATGGTAACCGGAGTTCTGCAAGTTTATTTCCTTCAAGTTCCCACCCAATTTCAATTTGAAATCATTGTTTGATTCTGCAACCCCACCCTCATGGACAGAGAGTTCTAGGTCATTACCACTTGCTGCGAGGAAAAAGTTCCTCCTCACATTCCCCCTATGTCTCTTGCCCAAGATCTTAAATCTGTGTGTCCTCATCCTTGTACAATCAGCTAATAGGAAAACTTTTCCTTGTCTAAGACTTCATAATCTTGTACACCTTGATCAATTCTCTCCTCAATCTCCTTTGCTCAAAGGAGAAGAACCCCAGCCATTCCAGCTAACCCCCCGCCACCCCAGCCCCCTCCACACCAAGCACCACCCCCCCCCCCCCCCCCACCACACCTCCATCCTTGAAACCATTCTGGTAAATCTCCTCTGCAACCTTTCAAGGATATTAACATCTTTCCAAAAGTGTTGTGACCAGGATCGGACACAGTACTGTAGTAAGGCCTAACCAGAGCTTTACAAATGCTCTGCGTAACTTGCCTGCTTTTGTACTCAATGCCCCTATTTATGAAGCCCAAGATATCATATGCTATGCCAATCTCTCTTAATATGTGCTGTCATCTACAGGATTGATGCCTATGCACCCCCAGGTCCCTCTGTTCCTGAACACTCTTTAGAATTGTGGCAATAAGCCTACATTGCCTCTCTTTATTAACCCCTGCCAAAATGCATCACCTCACAACTCTCTGTATCAAATTCCATCCGCCACTTGCCTGTCAATTGTGCTCTCGTTGCAGGAAATTTGTATCATCCTCACTGCTTGTCATTCCTCCAAGTTATGTTTTTTCAACATTGTTAGGAAACAGAGATAGTTTATGTAAGTTATATTCGTATTTGTGGGTGTTAGGAATGAGTTTTAACTTTAAAGTTTAAGTTTGATTTGTAATTCTGTATTTGTGTGTTAAAAAAAAAGGTCAAGTTGAGTTTTAGTTTCACTTTGAAAGGTGAATGCATTTTTAATGAGAGTTTTACAACTCTAAGAGAAGTTAAAGCAAACACAAGACTAGAAAAAACTGTGCTGTTGCCTAGCAACAGGGGTCCAGAGAGGCAGGCCCCACGCACACGCACACACACACAGAAAAACTAAAGAAACAGCAGTTTTGAGTTCAGTTGGAAGAAAGTGCCAAGATAGGCAGGACACGAAAAGGGACAGGTAGCAGGTTCTAAACTAAAGAAGAAAATCCCCAAAATCCAGGGGACTGGAATAGGAGACAGTCCCAATAAGACTGTCTTCTAGTCAAAGGAAGGACAGGAACCTGGAAAAAAGTCCTGTTAAGTGAAGTTAAGAGTGCGGGGCAGAGAGAAAAGCTCCAAGCTTAAAGAGAAGAAAGCTGCAGGAAGTAGGTTTAAAGCGATATAAATGCTTGTGAGAAGCCATAAGGTCCAAAGAGACAACTGAAGGTCTGTAACTCTTTGTTATGGGCATATGAAGCAGTGGTGTACTGTTGATAGCTGAGCCAGTGAGAGAGGGTGCGTGGAAGAAAGCTTGAATGCACATGGTGACCCAGGGGAGAGGAACATCAGAAGGAGAGTTTGAAACCCTGGAGGTGAACCCTTGCTGAAGGCGTCTGAGAGAAAGCGTTGGTTTGGGAGAAGATTCCAAGGCGAGTTCTCTGAGACTGGAGATTGGAAACCCTCATGTGAAAGGCGGGGACCAGTGAGACTGGTTGGCTCACAGTGTAACAAGCATCTGGGGGGAGTTGAGGAGAGACTGTAGCATTTGTCTGGGGTGGTATCTGTCACTTGGTTTCAGAGTGTGGTGTGTCTGACCACAGCGTGTCTATTGGTTTACATGGACTTACTGTGAACACGAGAGTATAAGAAAACTTTTGTAACTTGTGTTATCCTTACAAATCTGTATATATCTGTAAAAGTATAGCTGTGGGTGAAGGAGTATTGTAATATAGTTCATCTTTTCTTGTTTAATAAATGTTTTAATCTTTTGTTAAAAGTTAATTAGCTAACTCCGATGACTTTGTTCAGTAGCCACCCTCCACGTATCTAAACAAAGTTAGGATCTATCAAGCCGGGTTCCATCCCTGGGATCAGACTTGCCCAGTTGTAACATCAGCTGGGATCATAACAACATAATGTGCTTAATGTGCATAAAGGTTAGATGGTTTGAAACTTTAATTTTCATAATTTAATCAGGGATATATATTGCATGTTACATTTTGTTCAGGCCCTTTGCTTACATTGATATTTGCTTGTTTGTCCCATATCTTTATTTCTGGTGTATGCTAATGAAATTGGCAGGAAATTTAAATGTAATTTAACATTAACAAAATGGAAATGCAAATGCATAGAATTTTGTATTTTTAGGTGTAAATTCCCAATTCAGACAAGGATTTCCACCCTGATATGCCTGGTAATAATTCATAGTGTTTCCATCGGGAGGTCTGTTAGCTCAGTTGGCTGGATGGCTAGTGTGTGGCTTAGAATATGGCAAATGGTGCAGGATTGATCCCCATTCTGGCTGAGGTAAACTTTGGGCCTGCCTCATCTCCCTGTCCATAGTAAAACCAGGAGCTATCTTAAATTGGTTGTTAGTGTAGCTATTAGCACACTCAGGATTCTTGAGCTTGTAAAGAGGCTCATTTACCCTGGCTAGAAGTGACATAAATTTATACACATGGACCTATTATCTGCAAACAAAAGACATATGTTCAAGCCTTGCACCTTTTTGAATTATCAGGGAGCTTGGAGAGCCTATAGTTTCCTGTTGTTTTCTCCATGGCAACCCCTCAGCCAGAGTCGACTTGCCAGCCAATCATAGTCGACTTGTCAATCAATCAGTGCCCTTTTCCCCTGCAGTATAAATTATTGTAATTGTTTGAAATTTGGCCTTCTTCTGTTAATCCTGATGAGTGCAAGATGAAAAGTTTCAGCAACATGTCTCTCTTTTCAGCCATATTCAAGTTCTCTGCTACCAAGTGACACCACCTTGACTTGGATCCTCCATATTCGCTGGATCAAAATCCTGAATTCTCTCCCTAAAAATACTGTGGGTGTACCTTTAACTCACAAACTGTAGCTCTTCGATAAAGTGGTTCACCATTATCTACTCAAGAGCAGTTAGGGATGACAATAAATGTTGGCCTTGATTGTGACGCCCACATCCTGTGAGTGATTTTTTAAAAAAATCCTGGTAATGACAACTTGATTTTCCTCACCAATTCTTTCCCCTCTCCCCACCTCCCAGGACCACATTGACTGCTTGCTAAGATATGATGGGCCCATCGGCACTAGTTACCCTCTGGTACCTCAACTAAGCTGCTATTATCCAGGTGTAAGTCTGTGTCAGCAGGCTGCATCCCATGAGAAAGACCACAGCCAAGTCTGTGCTTTCCTCATCTGTTGACCAGACATGCACATCCAGCCGGGAGTTCTTGACAATGATCAGGAATGGCAATCCTGAACAATTCTTCCTCCCCAGCCTGGGCACAATGAGGGCAACCATAGTGTCCCTACCAAACTGCAATGCATCGGACAAAGTTGCTTAGTCACAAAGGGAGAGAATGTTTGCCAGTGATGGAAGCCATCGGAATTATTTTAGTCCAGATTGGATCGGTTCAGTAATTAAAATAAGCACACATCGGTCTGAATCCTTGTGGACTGTGTACATTTCCAGTTTTAAAATACCGTGCCTTTGAGTGTTAGAATATAATAACATTAAAATATGTACAGCCACCTTTGAACAGACAAACCATTTTTTTTTTGAGAATTGTGCATTGAATTCCATTCAACTGTGAAATCAAAAATATACTGTTTCTCACAGGAGAAATTGTTATAATTACATTCCTTAATCACTGGCAGCATTTCTGTGATGTTTCATTTCATCAGCCTAATGTCAATGCAAATGGGGTCCTTGCAGTTTTATAGCCTGACTCCCTCAGAACATCCTGAACCCCCTTTTTTATTGTTGCTGCCAAGTTTGGCTGAATGCAGCTGGATAAAACAAAAGCAATTTATTATGATGCAGAAACAGGTTAGCAATCAGTACAGCAGGCTATGCGCCCTCCTGGAATTGAGCACAGCACTACACATAATTAAGTCTATTTTAGCAGGCTCCGCTCTGCATACAGCTGAGCAAAGCAACTTAGACTGAATAAATATCACTTCCCACACGGCAACATCTTCAGTTACTACCGAGCAACCTCATGGTTACTGATATAGATCAGAGATCTAGGCCCTGCTTTCATTGCTTAATACAGTCAGGGAGAGAAAACATCCTGAGTTCAGAGTTAAAATTAAAGAGAAGGAATCTGTGGTTGCTTTAGCAATTATGCATCAGACCGGGTTGGAATTGTCAAACAAAAGTATATGTTATGTGTCGTGAATCCTCCAGGGATTGAGCTAGGTTTCCAGGAAAGATTAACTTCAGTGACACTGCTGAGCAACCCAGGAGATTAAAGCATCGGCGCTTAAAAACAAGCCCTGTAAGCAAGAAGGAAAAATGTTCGAGGAATAGCAGACATGGGACAAAAGGCTGTTTCACAGAGAGTCAAGAACCATCCAATTAGGTAACGAGAAGCCTGCTCGCTTTCCAATTGGCTGTGGGACGGAGTGACCAATGGAAGCCAAGAGCGTGCGGGTGAAACTGTTGGAGGCGGGAAGTCATGTGATAACACTTCAAGCAATATGTCCAAGAGAAGATGGCCATCCTAGTGGCTTCCAGCAGCAAAAATATTAAAGTAAATGACCCTTGCCTTCAGAGGCAAAGCCTCCTGCAGAAGCACTATGAAGAAGGGTCAATGGCTCAGCCATTTTGGATCTTCTGCTGGGCACTTGAAGCATTGGTAGTCTGTACCTTCCTGTGGCACTCTGCTGTTACTAAACCCTCCACGCAATATAAACAAGAATTAGCGCTACTGCTAAAATAAGAAAGGCTACTCAACCGCTTGCTAATGAGATAGTCAAATGGGCATAAGACCTCCCACAAACCCACTGCCACAATGTCGGAGCTGACAGCTCATCCCCAGATAGGCATCGATTGACAACCAGGTCAGCTCTGCATCCTAGCCAAGTCAAAGTTTATTTTCTCCCTCCTTATTATTGTACTGGTCATCTTTTGTTATTTTTTTAAAACTTTCCCAATCCTCTGTCTTACCATTAATCTTTGCCATATTGTCTGTTTTTATTTCAATTTAATACCATCCTTAACTTCCTTGGTTGAGGGTAAACTAGCAAGTAATATAAAAACAGACAGTAGGAGCTTCTTTAAATATATAAAAAGGAAGAGAGAGACTAAAGTAAACATAGGCCCCTTGGAGAATGAGGTTGGGGAAATAATAATGGGGAACCAGGAAATGGCAGAGGAGTTGAATAAATACTTTGTATTAGTCTTCATGGTAGAAGACACTAATAACATTCCAAAAATACTAAATAATCAAGGGGCAAAAATGGGGGAGGAAATAATTACACTGACCATCACTAGAGAAAAAGTACTAGCAAAACTAATGGGGCTAAAGGCCAATATGTTCCCTGGACCTGATGGGTTGCATCCTAGGGTATTAAAGGAAATAGCTACAGAGATAGTGGATGCACTGGTTGTAATCTTCCAAGAATCCTTAGATTCTGGAAAAGTCCCAGAGGATTGGAAAGCTGCCAATGTAAAACCATTATTCAAAGAGGAGGACAGACAAAAACAGGTAATTATAGGCCAGTTAGTTTAACTTCCATCATTGGAAAATTGTTAGAGTCTATTATGAAGGGTGTAATAGCAGATCATTTGGAAATGCATAATATAATCAAGCAGAGTCAGCATGGCTTCGAGAAGGGGAAATCATTTCTGACAAATTTATTGGAACTCTGTGTGGAGGTAACAAGCAGGATAAGATAAAGGGGAACCAGTTGATGTAATATATTTGGATTTTCAAAAGGCGTTTGATAAGGTACTGCACATAAGGCTACTTAATAAGATAAGAGCCCATGGTGTTGGGGGTAGTATATTGGCATGCATAGAGGATTGACTAACTAATAGGAGACAGAGAGTTGTGATAAGGGGGGCATTTTCAGGATGGCAACCTGTAACTAGTGGAGTGCCACAGGGATCAGTGCTGGGGGCCACAATTATTTACAATATGTATTAATGACTTTGATGAAGAAGGTGAGTGTATTATCACCAAGTTTGCAGGTGACACAAAAATAGATGGGAGGGCAGGTGGTGAGGATGACACAAAACGTCTACAGAGGCATATGGACAGGTTAAGTGAGTGGGCAAAAACTTGGCAGATGGAATATAATATGGGAAAATGTGAGGTTATGCACTTTGACAGGAAGAATAGAGGAGATGAATATTATTTAAATGGAGAAATACTGTAGAAAGCTGCAGCACAGAGGGATTTGGGGGTCCTTGTGCATGAATCCCAAAAAGCTAGCATACAAGTTCAACAGGTAACAGGGAAGGCAAATGGAATGTTGGCCTTTATTTCAAAGGGAATGCAGTGAAAAAACAGGGAAGTCTTGCTAAATCTATACAAGGCACTAGTTAGACCACACCTAGAATACTGTGAACAGTTTTGGTCCCCTTATCTAAGGAAAGATATACTGCCATTGGAGGCAGTCCAGAGAAGGTTGACTAGGTTGATCCCGGGTATGGAGGGATTTTCTTATGAGGAGAGGTTGAGTAGGTTGGGCATGTGCTCATTGGATTTTGGAAGAATGAGAGATGACCTTATTGAAACATATAAGATTCTTAGGAGGCTTGACAGGGTAGATGCTGAGAGGTTGTTTCCCCTTGTGGGAGAGTCTAGGACCAGGGGGCATAATCTCAGAGTAAGAGGTCACCCATTTAAGACAGAGATGAGGAGGAATTTCTTCTTTCAGAAGATAGTGAATCTGTGGAATTCTTTATCACATGGGGCTGTAGAGGTTGGGTCATTAAGTATATTCAAAGCTGAGATAGACAGATTTTTAATCAGTCAGGGAATCAAGGGCTATGGGGAAAAGGCAGGAAATTGGAGTTGAGGATTATCAGATCAGCCATCATCTCATTGAATGGCAGAGCAGACTCGATGGGCCAAATGGCCTACTCCTGCTCCTACATCTTATGGTCTTATGTTACAGCAGGCCTGACCTTGTCGGAGTGGGGGATCTTGCAGTGTGCCCTGTCACCTAGAGCTATCCCTCAGCCTCCAGCTTGAAAATATATTGCCCGTTGGTTGCTGGGAATGATAATGGTCTGATGAAGGCAATGGGATCAACCTTCAATAAAGAATTAAGGGATTGAGAAAGAAACTGAGGGAAGACTGAAAAGGAATTGGAGTCAAATCAGGGACAGAAAGTGAAAAGAGGGAAAGATAAATTGGATCGAGAGAGAGAGAGAGAAAGGAGACAGAAATAAGAAAGAAAACAGTTTAAAAGTTATATAAAAATGTAAAAATTATATTTTAAAATTTTATATAAGACAACAATTTGATATCTGTCAGAATGAGACTACGCAATTTAAATAATTTCCTTTCTGGCTAGAGATGTTGACTGACATCGTTGGAACATAAATCCTGTTAAAAAAAAGTACTTAGGCCATTAATCACCAGCCCTAATTTTCTACCATGAGTTCAAAGGGCAATTGAGCAACTTCACAAAATCACTGAAAGGTTAAAGGTTTTTAAGAGGCTAACAGTGGAGTGGTGTAAATCAAGAAGCAACTTGCAGCGATTTCCATTTCATGGGGTATCGCCTCCTCACCATAAGTTGTTGGAAAACTTACACAATATAATGGTGAGTACCATTAATCTCATCTGTATTTTGGCAGCAAAACTTTATTGACCAAGGGCCAACACTTTATTGACATGCACTGCTCCCTCTTGGTGACATTGTACATTATGTATATTCTACATCCAAAAATTAAACTCTTACTCAGTGCTTCCCCAATGATCCGAATACATAAATTTACAGGTTTCTGATGTCCATCGAAGCCTCTTAGGTTTGAACTCTCCGCATATTTCTTTGTACTGGTTCAGGACTTATAATTGGTGGCACCATGTCCAATGGCTGGTGTCAGCTGGTTGTACTCAATGTCTTGGCACATATTTTGTCATTTGTGACAGAGGAGAAAGGGAGCTTGATGAGTCAAATGTGTCAGTGCCTCGAGAGAGGGAGATTCACCCATATTTAGTCCAGACATGCTCCAGCTGCTGAGTACTCTCAGCATGTCCATGGCCTGCAGAGGAGTGGACCTCTGGACAGCTGCAAGGATAGTGAAGGTCTGCTTAATGGTTCTCTTCATCAGAACTCAACTGCGTGTTGATGCTGGACAAGAGAGCTGTTGCAGATTGAAGCCCAAAGTATATACGGCAAAGAGGCTGAGCATTGATGAGAAATAGTCCTGCTGAACTTGTGAGCTGTGTCATTGTGGTCCTCTACGTAGACATGGACTGCAGTCAGATATATCTAAGGACGTGAAGATAGTGAACTCTTACACAGTTGGCACCAAACCATTAATGACAGAAAAATAAACGCCACTCCTCCTCGCTGGTACTCTGTGTTTCATCTAGTGTTGCTCATCAAACAATTGAAACCCGTCAGGGTAGATATCTCTGTGTCATGATTAGAGTAAGTGTCATTGGATGCAGTGAACAAAAACAGAATTACCTGGAAAAATTCAGCAGGTCTGGCAGCATCGGTGGAGAAGAAATCAGTTAACGTTTCGAGCCTTCACGACCCTTCGGCAGAACTGAAGCATAGTTAGGAGAAAGGAGAAATATAAGCTGGTTTAAGGTGGGGGGGCGGGGGGAGAGAGAAGTTGAGGGTGTGGTGATTGTGGAGATAAGCAAGCAGTGAGTTGAGTTACCGGCTCCTTGGGTGCCACTGTTACCCGTTGCCTGTAGCATTGGAAAATAAACTTTGCGGAACTCCTTCACCTTCAGCCTGGCTCAAATCTTACACGTTCTTAGACTCCACTCCCCAAGGAGTCAAGTATAGACTGGGCAAAATTAAATCAATGGTGTAAAATTTGTGGCCTCTCCTCCTCTTGGGGTCTACTGTCCTCCAGTTATGCGTTGTCCTTATGCTGCAAGGAGTGGAATAGAAATGCCTTGCTGGAAAATCCAAAGACAATGCAGAGTCAGGCTTGTGTGGCCAACCTGCTTGACTGTGAATAAATGAAGATACACAATGCCCAAAGCCCAGTGCCAGTGTGACGTGATGTCTGGCTGTTTCGTGGGCTCGCCTTTTAAAATGGTCAAGGAATTTCACAGCCCCCTGCCAGAATATGGACCTGAATATGAACCATGGAAGGACCTGTTTCTGGAGAGTTCAGAAGACCAGCCACAGAGACTGTTTAACAGAAAGAAAACTTAGTGCCGTTGAATAACATGCATCACCATTCCTAATTTTCAGGGGCCATTGAGCTGCTTCCATAATCTGTTCTTTTGGTGTTTGACCCAGCATTTGTTGTGTGGAGACTATAGAGCTTTCCTCTGGGGAGTGTAACTCGCCTTCCCTACACTCCTTATTGACATGTCTGAGAATAAGAATATCCTGTGTTGCTTGCTAGTTATTTCCATAGCAGCTAACACCCAGTTCCAGCCACAGACCTAATCCGGGCTCGAGGCTGACTATGAATGCATAATGAGGCCAACTTTTGTCTTCATGACAAAATGTTCGACAAACCAATTATTATTTGGGGCGGAGGAAGGAACGGAAAAGGCTGTGCACTGTTTTTGTCACACTAGCAGATCACACAAATTAAATGCTTGGCGCGATGCACGCCAGAGCATTGTATGTTTGCAAGGCCATCGAACACATTTTTCAGAAGGCATGGTTCTCTTTTGATTATTTTTAAAGATGGTTGCATAATTTCTCATTCAAGTTTTACACGCCCTTAAATGAATCTAAAATCTTGCAGTTTTGCATTGGTTCTTAATAACCTAGATGAGAGGAGTAATATCAAACAGTACCAGGCCTCTCTCCTTCCAGAGCATGAATCTTAGAATTTTAGTACTTTAAAAGCTCTACTTCTCAAAATCTTATATATCTTTTTGCAACAGGGCAGTTATTCGATACACTTGCAGCATTGCCAAGTGGTTTTGCTTCGTAGTATTGCAAGATATACAATAATGTGGGAGCTTATGCCAGTCTATCAGGAACATCGAGCCTCAGTCTGAGGAGCGATAGGTAGAATTTGTGTCCTACAATTGCTGGGCAGTGGCCATTTTAAGCAGGAGAAAGCGCCTTTTATTCATTTCAACAGTGACTACGCTTTGAACGTGCTTGGTTAGCTGCGCAGCACTTTGGGATGTCCTGAGGTCATGAAGGAGGCTATCGAAATTTGAGCTCTTCCTTTCTTTAGCCATTTTTCCTTTGATATTTCACGGCATGACAACCATCAGATTCCTCACCACCACTGACTCTATGCTTAACTTTACATCAGCTCTGAATCAATGAGCGCGGAGCAGCGACTGGGTATCCTGCAAAAAGTGGCTCGCCTCCTAATCCTTCATACCCTCTTCCCCATTTACAAGGCTCATCAGGAATATGATGGCATGTTCACCAGTGGCCTGGGTGGATGTATCCACAAGTGCACTTACGAAGCCTGATACCATCCAGGAGGGAGCCGTTCACTTCACTGGCAAACTTATCAGCAGGACCGATATTCTTTATTGGCATATTTTGGCTATAGTCTGTACAGTCTACAGGATGGATTGCAGCAATTCATCAAATGTACCTTGATAGCATTTCCCCCTCCAGAGCTTGAGTACAAAAATCAAAGCTAACACTGCGGTCCTGTTGGAGGTGTCGTTTTTTTGAATGAGATGCGTAATGACACAGCAGTTGGTAAAGGCTGAGTTGTTTAAATCCCAGAGGGAAACTTGAACAACTGTCATAACCTATATTTTCAATTGGTATGATTGAGATGCAGCTCTGAATGCAGGGATAAAATCACCAAGCCTCAAGAGGGTTTTTTTATGTAAACTAAATTAAACATTTATTAATTTAACAAGAAATTAAACACATACATGCCTACAAATTGCTACCAAAATAACTTTTAAGCAAATCCCCAAATGAATCACTCCCAGGTAAATCTTCACCCAGGCAACAATAACCCATAGGCTTTAAACATAGACCAGACAAAGCATATTTAACATTGCAAAATCAAAATGAGGTCCCTTGCAATTTGGTTCCTTTGCAGACACAATTGTCAGGATTACAGGCTGCTTAGACCATACATGCCTCTGACCTGCACATGCCAAACTCCTTTGTTTATACCTTGCCTCCCCTTTGAATGTAAATTCTCATTGTATCACTAGGGGTAGGGTTTTCCGGTTGGCGAGCGGGGGCGGGGCCCGCTCACCGATGCGGGATGACGTCGGGTCGATCTCCCGATGTCACCCCGCGTCATTTCCATTTTCAGGTCGGCGGGGGCGCAGCCAAATCAGCTGTGCGCCTGCCAACCTGTCAATGGCCAATTGAGGCCTTTTAAAAAGCACTTAACATAATTAATGGACCTGCCTATCCAACCTTAAGGTTGGCGGGCAGGCCGGGAGCCCTGGCAGCCTGAAGAAAAAGCATGAAACCTCATCCATGGGCGGGTTTTTAAGCATTTAATAAAGTTTTCACTAAAAGTGATGGGCATGTTCCAACTCATGTGACAGTGTCGCATGAGTTGGGACATGTCAGGGAAATTTTGTTTTTGTCTCTTTAAATATTTAAATTTGGAGCCGATCTCCCTGGGGCAGCACTTAGCCTCAGGGAGATCAGTGCGCTTTTTTGCGTGCATGCACGAAACAGTGCACTCCCGGCTGAGGGAACCCCCCCCCCCATCTGCACAGGGAGCGTATAGCGCTTCCTGACGGACGTCACACTGGGCGGGCCTTAATTGGCCCGCCCACGTAAAATGGCGGCGCGCCCCCAAATGGGGGCACCGATCGGAGGTGTGCCTGCACACGCCAACTCCTGCACTTCCCCCCCAAAGGGGGGCAAATTTTTCCCAAGGTCTCTGAACTCCACCTCTTCTAACAATAAAACCTCCTTCATAGCATCGATGTTATTAGTAATATAAACACATTGCTATGTGTCTCCTAGCTAGGTACAAGATTTTACTCCCTTCTTTTGAATGGTTTATTCAACAAATGCAAATGCACTCTTTACCTTCTAGCCTTCCGTTTATCTAATTAACATCTCAAACTACTAAACATCAAAGCACCCAGACTAACTGGCTTTAATCCAATTAAGCCACACACAGGCACAGAGCCTACTACGAATCCAATTTAAAAATAATTTCCAATAACACTGTACACATTAATATCTCTTCATGACAGATTTTAAACTGAGGGTCTGTCTGCCCTCTAAAGTGGATGCGAAAGGTCCCATGACATTATTGTGAAGAAAAGCAGGCAGTTATCCCTGGTGTCCTGGCTAATATTTATCCCTTAAGCAACATCACTAAAACAGATTATCTGGTCATCATGATGATGCTTTTTGTGGGAATTTGCTCTGTGCAGATTGGCTGCTATGTTTTCCTACTTTATAACAGTGACTACAAATCATAAGTATCTCCTTCATGGTGAAGAAATTTGGGGGCATTCAGCGGTTCTAAATGGCACTGCGTGAATACAAGTCTTTCCTTTGTCCTTCTTTCTTCCCTCCCCTAGGACAACACCCAAAGAGAAGGAGAAGAGCAGAATTTCCCCCTAGCCACATACCATCCCGACTTGGGCCGGGATTTTCCCACCTGGCCTCCTGCCGTTGGGATTGTCCAGTCCCCTCCGAAAGTCAATGGGCTTTTGGGTGGGCCGGAGAACCCAGCCTCGGACATCTATTACAGTTCCTTTATTGTTGCTGGGTCAAAATCATGGAATTCCCTAAAGTTGCATCAATGTGGCTGCACCAGTGCTGTAAGGTGAGGGGGTTACCTCTCAGGAAACTTGGGATTGGCAATAAACACAACCTAGGCAGCACACCCACATCCCAAGAACATAAAAACCTGCAGCTGAACCAATACGCTTTCAGGAGTTTGAGATTTGATTTTAAAAATTGAGTCCACTGCCAGGAACTAATCTCACTCTTCATCGCTGGCTGTAGCATTAAACAAAATTTAACAAGAATTTAATCGACAGGATAAAGACAGTCAACTCCTTAAAATATCATTGTGTTTTAGATACCAGCAAGCAGAGGTTTGGGCAAAAAACATATCCAAAGTTCTGCTTTTTCCTAATTAGAGATCACTGTAAATGGGCAGCACAACTGACAGCTGGTTTCAGTATAAAACTGGTCAGTGCAATTTAACATCACCTTTAAGTATCAGGAAGAGCAAAACCAGACCTTTTGTGAAAATAGAAGCTTTCAAAGTATTTGAACTTTGAGCATTGACTTTTTACATTGTCCCTTTTGTTAAAACTGGTTTTATAGGAACAAGGAAAGATGGAAAGAAAAATGAATAAATTTAGCTGCCAATTTATGCACAGCAAACTCCCACAAAACAGCAATGTGATAATGACCAATTAATCTGTTTTAGTGATGGTGGTTGCAATACAAATATTGACCGGCATCTGGGAGAACTCCATTGCTTCAAGTAGTGGCCGGAGGTTCTTTTAGGTCCACCTGAGGGTGCCTTGGTTAAAAATCTCATCCAAAAGATGGCACTTCCAACAGTGCAGCACTTCACAAATGGTGTAGTGGAGCGTAAACCTAGATTTTTGTCCTTAAGTCTCTGGAATGGAACTTGAACCCACAATTTCTGACTAAGAAGCAAGAGTGCTACCCACTGAGCCAATCTATAAAGAATTGCTCAGTGGATAATAAGCATTAAGAAGTTGAATTTCCAATGCCATTTACCCAGTGTTCCCAAGGATCTTCCTCTGGGTTAACAGCGGACAATCAGGAAAAATCCTCACGGAAGTACAATCACAAAGAGTACATTAATTCCAATAATTAGCACACCAAGGACCATCATGCCACAGGAAGAAACCATTGGCAAACTGGCTCCTGCTATGATGAAGAGAAATAAATAATGAGCTGTTGAGCTGATGTTCTTCCTTTATCTCTTGTGATCCTCTGGCATCTGATGCGGAACAATGGAAAATAATTGAGACCCCTCTCCACCGCCCCCCCAGCTATTTAATATTTAAACCCTTGAGCTGCTGTCTAGGTAACCACATTTTACAGGCAGGCAGAAATCAAGCGACCCTTAAGGTTTTAGTTAGTTGATTTCTGGCTGATTGTAATTGCGATAAGCTGAGTAATATAATGGTTGTGGAGAACTTGCAATCTCCTACACCCGTTGCCTATTCAGCAGCCGTGCTTTTTACTGCAATTTAACAGTTTTAGCTCAGGTTCCGCGGTCAGCTCGAAAATTTGAAATTTCAAATTTTACAATTTTTCTATCATTATATTTCTCTTTATCCTTTTATTCCCTTTTACAAAATAATTTCTAAAGTTGGAATACGAAAACCTTTCAGATATCCTTTTCTTAAAAAAAAATAACCACAGCAGAAGAACCTTAAAAAGAGTAACAATCGTTATGCTATTAATCGAACAAAAGGTGACTGTCGATCAATCTCCAAGGAAATAACTGGATTTCAGAGTTTCGGTATAACTCTGTTTGGAATTACGGTATCAGCACTTTAGTTGTCTTCAACATGACAACAACATTCAGCCTTGAAGATTACAGCGTGTGCTTGCCAAAGTGAGCTATTTTTCAGTCTTTACTGCACAACTACTGATAGGAATCATGCTTATCCTGACTGTCTATATAGGAACAAATTTTTTTTTAAAATACATAGTGTGGAATCGCCTGTGCCTGCTGGTGTCGGGGGTGTGTTCGGTGGCATAAGCGGACAATATGGAGAGAAGGACAAAAACCAGTTTCAGTCATGAGACCAGCTTGCGTTTGTCTGTTCAGCCCGTCGACGGCGGGTCCCATCTCCTGCCATCAGACGTCAGGAACCTCATTGTAATACATCAGCATATCACTATAAAGACCAACCCGCCAGATTCATCCCCCCCACGCTGGTTGTTTCACAACAGCAAATGCTCAACATCCACCTGGCAAGCTGCACTTCACGAGGGATTTTGAGGTTTGTTTGCCTACCTTGCTTCAGGCAGCACTCGCAGTCATCAGTGCCAGGTTTCACAGACAGCACCACATCACTTTTAGGGGGGCTCATGGGCAGGTCTCTACCTACCAGACCAGCCATAAGGCCTTGTACGGCTGCAGGGCTAGGGCTTGCTTGGGGAAGAGGGAGAAGTGGACTCAGGCAAGGGAAGAGGCTGCAGGGTGAGGGCTGTACTGGGGAAGGGGGGTATCCCAGGCTGTATATGAGGAGGGCACATGTTGACCTGTGCAAGTGGCCTCCAGATGGTGAGGGCTGAGGAGGCAGTGTCCAGAGGAGATGAGGCCAGATGGACATGTGCGGGTGTGTGTGAGAGAGTGAGTGGTGATGCTCCTTGAGCTGGCAGTGAGTGAGAAGCCAGTGAATGTGTGATGGGTTTGAGTGTGTGAGTTTAGAGTGATGAGATGGTTGCCTTACCCTGAGATCATTGGATGGCCAACCTTTTCTGTGCAGCATTGGCACTGATCATCACGGCCATCACCTACCAAGCCAGAGAGGTAATGTTGCTGCTCCTCCTGCGGCCAGAGCGGGGAGGGATGACATCACGGCGGGACTCCATGGCATCTGAAAGGTGCTCGAAGGACGCATTATTGAAGCTGGGTGGAGGCTGCAGAGGTTTTGTCTCTCGGGGCCATCCTGTCTTCTTTGCAGCAGCCCTGGGCTGGAGGCACTGAGAGGCATGGATGCAGCTGTACTTTAAATATGGCACCCAGCAGCTGAAGCAACGGGTGAATGAGAGCCCGCCCACTCTGGAAATGGCATGTTTCCCAAGAATGCATAATTAATGCGGCGGGTTTGGGACAGTTCGGCGTGAAAAGCTGCCAGTGCGGCCAATGGGTAAAACGTCGGTTTACCCGCCCGTTACCGCACTGAGTGCAAATTTGGGACGATTCCGCCTGCAATCTTTCCAATTTTCTTTTCAGTTTAACCATCACATGAAAACAATTCTGACCTTCCCTACAATGTGCTGACTCTCACCGCTGTGTGTATCTTCAACGAACTGTCTTCAGTTTGCTTCCTGGCTGGCTCGCTGTCAGTTCTCATTAAAGACTAACAATCAGCTGCACTTTTCCTCCCCTTAAGAAGTTTTTCAGTGTCAACACCTTTCAATCATTAGACCTTGTTGGCAATTCAGTGTCGAGACTTTGAGCATGAAATTGCACTTAGAATTCATTGCAAAGAAATGTTGGACAAAGTTTAAGGTGAGCTGCCAAATTGCTAGTTAGCATTTTGCCTGACTGCAAAAGGACAATTCTACTTCCCATTAATTCTTTAAGCCGGGAACCGGGATCGCAATTTCCCCAGGTTCTTCTGCACGGGAACAGTGGAGCAGAGCAGGAGTAGATACTTCCCAAAATATCAAAAATCACAAATCTGAACAACTGAGTGAGATTTCGGAACCGCGGCCCACAGCGAGAATCGAGAGTATGGCCGGGATTTCCCGTTCCTGTTTGCGATGGGCATCAGGGCGGGTGGGAACGGAAAAGTGTTGTGTGAAGGCCAAAGTTCGGTTTTACGGCATCGTAAAGCCAGTTGGCGATTGTGCGCTGCGGCCTTCTATGGTGGCTCGCGTTTCTGACTGCGGCACATCGGGAACATCATTTCAATATATTTGTATCTCATTATAAGGACTCCTCACTGGAATTATCCCCCCGCATTGGATCACCAGGGCACGTCGGCGTGAAATTAGAACCATGTGTTTCACAACAGGATATAAGCGACTTACATCTGGCGACCTGCATTTCACTCGTGACTTCGAGATTCACTCACCTACCTTGCATCGCGCAGCACTCGCGGTAATCAGCGCTCGCGGTAATCAGCGCTCGCAGTAATCAGCGCTCACGGTAATCAGCGCACGTGGTAATCAGCGCACGTGGTAATCAGCGCTCGCGGTAATCAGCGCTCGCGGTAATCAGCACTCCTGGTAATCAGCGCTCCTGGTAATCAGCGCTCGTCGTAATCAGCGCACGTGGTAATCAGCGCTCGCGGTAATCAGCGCTCACGGTAATCAGCGCATGTGGTAATCAGCGCACGTGGTAATCAGCGCACGTGGTAATCAGCGCTCGCGGTAATCAGCGCCCGCGGTAATCAGCGCCCGCGGTAATCAGCGCTCACAGTAATCAGCGCACGTGGTAATCAGCGCTCACAGTAATCAGCGCTCACGGCAATCAGCGCTCACGGTAATCAGCGTTCGCGGTATTCAGTGCTTGCGGTAATCAGCGCTCGCGGTAATCAGCGCTCACGGTAATCAGCGCTCACGGTAATCAGCGCTCCTGGTAATCAGCGCTCCTGGTAATCAGCGCTCGTCGTAATCAGTGCTTAAGGTAATCAGCGCCCGGCTTCGCAGGTAGCACCACATCGCTTTTAGTGGGTTGTCACAGGCAAGTCTCTACCTACCTGGCCAGCAGTAAGTAGGGGGTGTCTTTTAATCGGCTGCGGGGTTAGGGCTGCACTTGGGTAGGGGACAAAGTGGCCTGAGGCATGGGAAGGGGCTACAGAGCAAAGATTCCACTGTGGGGGGTAAGAGTGGGGAAAGTTGCACTCAGACACGCAACTAGTGGGGCAGTGCTGGGGGGTTAAGCGTCCTCAGCACCAGGATGGGGAGGCAGTATGTTACAAAATGACATAAGCCACTTGGGGCCAGAATGGGAGGATCGCTGAGGTAAGAAGCACTTCAGTTTACATTGTTGAGCTTGCAAAGACTTTCCATGTCCCAGTCCAGAGAGGGGGAGGACATGTCAGTCCAGTCTCAATTGTGCCCAGCATGTTGTACACAGGGTGTTGTCGTAATAGCATGTGCCTTGGTCTGAGGGGTTTCTGGCATCATACTGGGCCCCAGATGTGACACTCCGTCAGGGGAGGCATCTGCAGCCTATAGGTGGGGAGAAGGTATTGTGGGGGCAGCTGAAAGTGTGGTGGGGTGGGGGGTATATGTTTAACTGTGCAAGTAAACTCAAGGTCGGGAGGGGTGAGGTCTACACGGGGCATTGGCACATCCACATCAAAACATTCAGGAGTTGACAAACGGATATCCTCCACAATCACCATGGGATCAAGGGATTCGGGCGGAGGATTGAGAGGTCTTGGAGGGAAGGAAACCTGAACATGAAGCTCCTCTGGGGTTATGGGAGGGATTTCCACACTCACACAGGGTGGGTCCAAGCTGGCCTGGCAATCAGAGCTCAGCACCACCATCTCCCAACCTGCAGCGATGACGCGCTACAAAATTAAAATGAGGAGAAACTCTGCGGGTGAGGGTTCTGAGGGAGGATTGGAGGGCAGGTGCATGCACTTGTGGGGGGGTGGGGGTGGGGGCTGATTAAACGAGCACCCGACTAAACTGTTCATTCCAAAATGAGGAGAGAGGCACAGCTGGGACATGTTAGGAGCCTTTCAATGACAACGCGGGGAATCAGGAAAGTGAAGCAATGGTGTGCATTCATGCGAGACTAACCCAACTCGAATGGATCTCCATATATTAACTCCTTCTTGGCAGTGTGGAGATTCCCCAGAGCGGTAACGCACTCCAGAGGAGTTGAGCGACTGGACACACTTCAGATGCATGTTAGAGTCATGACACTGGTAGATTCACAGAGGAGAAGCCTCAGGCCCCCCTCAAATAATCTCATGTCCTTACTAACCATTTTCCCTCATGTTTATTCCAAAGAGTGTAGTATTAGAGGGCAGTGAATGAGGATCCCAGCTCCTGGGCTGAAAGCGGGACATCCAAACGCCTGGCCAAAGCAATCTCATAGCGGTTAGTCATGTAAAGGGGGGAGGGGGTGTGGAAGGAGGGCTTTGAAACACACCCTGCGCTGACCAGGAGACCAGAGGTGAATATTTGCCGACACTGGAACAAAGCCCTTGAACCCACATTCACTGATGAGTCAATGACAGAAATAGGAGCTTTGCAGGCCAATACTGACTCATGTCTGTTTCTCAATGATGCTGCAGATAGGAGACCCATCAGGAAGATGGAGCCTGAATTTATTGCTCCCTGCGTAATCGCATACAGACAGGAGAGAAGAAGAAGATTGCGTCAGTGGCGCCAGGTTTGTCAAAGGGAGGCGCTAAACCCTCAAGACCAAGGGGAAGCAGGGCCTCCTCCAGACGCAGGGGACGAGGCTCACAAAGACGTCGCGTGTAGTCGGCTCGCAAGACCGAGGGTGTCCAGAACTTGCATGTCTTATCTGCAGATGAGCGAGAGACAGTATCGTAGATGCCGCGGCATGTCCAGGGAACTGGTGACTCACATTTGCCACATTCACCAGGAATTGGCGCCACGGGGATTGAGAGGGCATCCATCGCCAGTGGCTCGGAAAGCAACGGCCGCTCTGAACTTTTATTGCCAGTGGCTCATTCCAGAGCTAAACAGGGGACCTCTGGGGGAGCTCTCAGGCGTCCATGCGCAAATGCTTACATGAGGTAACTGATGCCCTTGTTGCCAAGGCCCACAATTACACCAATTTAGACAGAGATCAAGCAAGCACTGGGCTTTGCTGAGATTTCTGGATTCCCACAGGTGCAGGGTGCCTTTGACTGTACTCATGTGGCTATAAAAGCTCCTTGGCAACAGGCACTCCAAAACAAACAGGCAAGGCTTCCACTCGCTCAATGTACAGCTGGTCTGCGACCATGAGAAACTTATCATACAGGTTTGCGCCAGATACCCAGGAAGCATCCGCGACTCATACAATTTGAGTAGATCATCCCAGACATCTCCACACAGGATCCAGGGCTAGCTCCTCAGTGACAAAGGATGTGGCTGATGACGCCAATGCGACAGCCACAGGCTCCCGCAGAGAGACGGTACAATGAAGCTCATGCCACTACATGAACATTAGTGGAGCACGCCATAGGTGTCTTAAAGATGCAATTCCAATGCCTGCACAGATCCGGCAGCCAGCGGGTCGAACGCTTGTCGCTCTTAGTGAAATTAGGGGAAAAATCCCGCCCTACAACTGATTATATGAAAGGGCAGAAACCATAATGCTGAACCCAGTTTAGTCTGTAAGGGTGGGAGGTGCAACCGCTTGGGATAAATACAACTTGGGAAAATTTTCGGCCCTGCCTTGGTGGTGGGACCCGCCGCTGGGGGGGATGTGGCGGCCCAGCCAAAGGCCCATTGACCTTCAGCAGGACCAGAAGATCCCGGCGGTGGGCGGGCTTGGAAAATCCCAGCCAATATTCCTGTAACCTCCTCCATAATTTTCCGAGAGAGCCATGCTCCTCAACATCTGCCTTCCTGCATATTCCTGTTTTAATCGCTGCACCACTGGCGGCTCTCTAAGCTCTGGAATTATTCCCCCAAATCTCTCCTCCTCCTCCTCCTCCCACTCTTCCCTTTTAAGATGCCACTAAAGAGTTATCTTATTGACCGAGCTTCTTTCCTGTTACCTCCTCCTTTAAGCTGGTGTCAAATTTTGATTGATATTGCTTTTGTGAAGTGTCTTGCTTTAAAGGTGCTATATAAATACAATATATTGTTGTTATGATCCTGCATACAGGGATAATTTAAGTTATTTGCAGGATCACAGAATTGTTACAGCACAGAAGGAGGCCATTCAGCCCATCATGCCTGTGCCAGCTCCCTGTCTGAGCAATTCTCCCCAAAACCCTGCACGTTCTTCCTTTTGCCTAGCACTTAAACGTTCAAAGGAGGACTGATAGATTTCTAATATTCAAACAGTCGATCTACACTGTCACTGTTCATCATGGTCAGGAAGGTCGGGCTTGGTTTGTGATGGAGGCACAGCGGGGGAGAATAGCAGTGATGGTTCTCCTGATTTTTGGCCAGGACATCAATAAAAGATCCATGGAACTCTTGAAGAAATGTCATGAACAGGTCGCTATAAAGCAAAGTAAGCTTCTAGTCTTTTAAAAGGTTTTGAGGGTGCGAAGAGGAGTACAGGCAACAATGTTTGTCCATGCAACCCCTCACATTCCCCAGTAATTGTCACCCCCCACCCCCCCCACCCCCCCCCCCCCCACTCTTAACTCCCAATTTCTGATATTCCTCCATGAGTAAGAAGCTAGATTCTCCACCCCCCCACCCCTGATCTGTCTGTGAATACTATTCCAACACACATCATTTATTGATATAAAGTAAATGAGGCCCAGCCATCAGAATGACTTGGGCCTGTAGCCAAGGCGGCAGGAGCTTACTGTCTAGTCAACTTTGGACCAAAGTGGAAAGTTTTCATCTGGTCTCTATCTCACAACTTCCACCAAACTTTATTTGTTAAGGCCCTGATGGGTTATAACGGCACTGGATAGTTATCAAGATGCCTCTCAAGAATGGTTGAAGTCACCGCTCCCTTACCTTTGACCCAGCTGCAGTCAAGCGTCCACTCGGGAAACAGATCTAGCACCGCTCTTTATATCTCAACTAGGAGTTGGTGCTCTCACCAGCAGCCTAATGTTCACCTTGTCGACCAGTTCATTTTTCCCCCGGTGTTGGTGGAAATTTATTTGGGCTGCTTGCCATTGGTGTGCATGGCAGCTGGCCAATTAATGGCTATTAATTACTCCTAAAATTCCAGTGCAGAGGAACATAGGAATCGTTAGACAAATAAAAAGTCCAAGACCCACCTTGTTCATCTGCTATCCTCCTGGTAATCACATGATACAAGGATAATGGAATTACTTACTAATCATTGCCATATATTGTTGAGGTTAATTTAATTAAATTAAAGGGGAGGCAATGGTGTAGTTGTATTGTCACTGGCTTCGTAACCCAGAGGCCCAGGGTAACATTTTGGGGAACCTGGGTTCAAATCCTGCCATGGAAGATAGTGGAATTTGAATTCAGTAAAATTCTGGAATTAAAAGTCTAATGATGACCATGAAACCATTGTCAATTGTTGTAAAAACCCATCTGGTTCCCTTTAGGGAAGGAAATCTGCTGGTCTGGCCTACATGTTACTCCAGACTGACAGCAATGTGGTTGACTCTTAAATGCCCTCTGAACAAGGACACTTAGGGATGGGCAATAAATGCTGGCCTAGCCAGTGATGCTCACATCCCATGAATAAATAAAAAAAAGTTTTGATTTCTCCCATTTAAGAGAGAGGTGAGGAGAAATGTTTTCTCTTAGACAGACGCGAGTCTTTGGAACTCTCTGGAAGCAGAGGCTTTGAATATTTTTGAGGCAGAGCTAGATAGATTCTTGATAAGTAAGGGGGTGAAAGGTTATTGTGTTTACAATCAAATCCGCCATGATTTTTTTTGAATAGCGGAGCAGACTAAAAGGGCCGAGTGGCCTCCTCCTGCTCCTAATTTGTATGTTTGACAAGTCGCCACCCGGGAAACTGGAGATAAATTAGGCCAAAGTAGCATTAGTTCCAATGACGACTGAAGTGATGCTGTTTTCTAGTTCTGGGTGGTCTGCATTAGTACACGTCTTCTGGGTGGTCTGCATTAGTACACGTGTTCTGGGTGGTCTGCATTAGTACACGTGTTCTGGGTGGTCTGCATTAGTACACGTGTTCTGGGTGGTCTGCATTAGTACACGTGTTCTGGGTGGTCTGCATTAGTACACGTGTTCTGGGTGGTCTGCATTAGTACACGTGTTCTGGGTGGTCTGCATTAGTACACGTGTTCTGGGTAGTGTGTATTAGTACACGTGTTCTGGGTGGTCTGCATTAGTACACGTGTTCTGGGTGGTCTGCATTAGTATACGTGTTCTGGGTAGTGTGCATTAGTACACGTGTTCTGGGTGGTCTGCATTAGTACACGTGTTCTGGGTGGTCTGCGTTAGTATACGTGTTCTGGGTAGTGTGTATTAGTACACGTGTTCTGGGTGGTCTGCATTAGTACACGTGTTCTGGGTGGTCTGCATTAGTACACGTGTTCTGGGTGGTCTGCATTAGTACACGTGTTCTGGGTGGTCTGCATTAGTACACGTGTTCTGGGTAGTGTGTATTAGTACACGTGTTCTGGGTGGTCTGCATTAGTACACGTGTTCTGGGTGGTCTGCATTAGTATACGTGTTCTGGGTAGTGTGCATTAGTACACGTGTTCTGGGTGGTCTGCATTAGTACACGTGTTCTGGGTGGTCTGCGTTAGTATACGTGTTCTGGGTAGTGTGTATTAGTACACGTGTTCTGGGTGGTCTGCATTAGTACACGTGTTCTGGGTGGTCTGCATTAGTACACGTGTTCTGGGTAGTGTGCATTAGTACACGTGTTCTGGGTGGTCTGCATTAGTATACATGTTCTGGGTAGTGTGCATTAGTACACGTGTTCTAGGTGGTCTGCATTAGTATACATGTTCTGGGTAGTGTGCATTAGTACACGTGTTCTGGGTGGTCTGCATTAGTATACATGTTCTGGGTAGTGTGCATTAGTACACGTGTTCTGGGTGGTCTGCATTAGTATACATGTTCTGGGTAGTGTGCATTAGTACACGTGTTCTGGGTGGTCTGCATTAGTATACGTGTTCTGGGTAGTGTGCATTAGTACACGTGTTCTGGGTAGTGTGCATTAGTACACGTGTTCTGGGTAGTGTGCATTAGTACACATGTTCTGGGTAGTGTGCATTAGTACACGTGTTCTGGGTAATGTGCATTAGTACACGTGTTCTGGGTAATGTGCATTAGTACACGTGTTCTGGGTAGTGTGCATTAGTACACGTGTTCTGGGTAGTCTGCATTAGTACACGTGTTCTGGGTAGTGTGCATTAGTACATGTGTTCTGGGTAGTGTGCATTAGTACACGTGTTCTGGGTAGTGTGCATTAGTACACATGTTCTGGGTAGTGTGCATTAGTACACGTGTATAACAACAAAGTACAAATGCCAGTTCCACAAAAAAGAAAGACTTGCATTTCCATAGCACCATTCACAGCTTCCAGATGTCCCAAAGTGCTTTACAGCAAATGAATTACTTTTTGAAGTGTAGTCACTGTTGTAATGCAGTGAACATGCTAACCAATTTGCACACAGCAAGATTTTTAAAATTTATTCATGGGATGTGGACGCTAGGCCAGCATTTATTGCCCATCCCTAGTTGCCCTTGAGAAGGTGGTGGTGAGCTGCCTTCCTGAACCGCTGCAGTCCATGTGGTGTATGTACACCCACAGTGCTGTTAGGGAGGGTGCTCCAAGATTTTGACCCAGCAACAATGAGGGAACGGTGATATATTTCCAAGTCAGGATGGTGTGTGAACTTGCAGGTGGTGGTGTTTCCATGCCTATGCTGCCCTTGTCCTTCTGGGTTGTAGTGGTCGTGGGTTTGGAAGGTTCTGCCGAAGGAAACAATAATAGGATAATTGGCCTGATGGTTGTTTTCAGTTGAAGGATAAATTATGGCCGGAACATTAACTAGCCAGAAAAGCTGGCAATAGCCAGATCAATCTTCATGGCGTTGGGTTTCCTAGAATGCATTCTGCCTTATAAAAAGCGGAGATATTCACACAACATAGAAAGGGGCCATTTGGCCCATCATGTCTCTGTCGGTAAAAGCAAAATACTGCAGATGCTGGAAATCTGAAACAAAAAGAGAAAATGCTGGAAAAGCTCAGCAGGTCTGGCAGGATCTGTGGAGAGAGAAACAGAGTCAACATTTTGAGTCCATATGGCCCTTCCTCAGAGCCTTCATGCCTGTGTCGGTACTTTGAAACAGTTATCTAATTAATCCCAATCCCCTGCTCTTTCTCATCCCTGCAATTTTTCTCCTTTTCAAATGTTTAGCCAATTCCCTTTTCAAACTTACTATTAAATTTGCTCCCACTGCGCTTTCACACCGTGTGTTCCAGATGATCATATCTCACTGTGCAAAAAATATTTCTGTTCAACTCCCTTCTGCTTTTCCCCCAGTGATTTTAATTTCTGTCCTCTGATTACAGACTCCTTGCCACTTTTTTTCCTCTGTTGAAACCATTCATGGTTTTGAGCACCCGTATCAAATCACTTGAACTTCTCTTCCCCGAAGGAGAACAATCCCCAGCTTTCCCAATCTTTCTATGTAACCGAACACCCTCATCATTCCTGGAACCATTCTTAAATCTGCATCCCCCTCAAAGGCCTTAACCTCCTTCCTAAAAAGTGGTGCCCACAATTGGACACAATGCTCCGGCTGAAGCTTAACCAGTGATTTTAAAGAGGTTTCACATAACTTCCACGTGCTCTGTCCTCTAGACTCCTTAATAAAGCCCAAAAGCCAGTCTGCTTTTCTGAAGCACAATTAGATGCACTGGTGCACCGCTTGGGATTTGACTTAGGAGTATTCATAAGGCATTTGTGGGTGCAGCATTTGCGCTGTCTGCCGACCATTGCTCGGCCAATCGTAAATAATAAACAAATTACAATATCGCTGACCCCACACAGCTGGAGGTTATTAACCAATTTTGCGCATTTTATTCCCAGATTGATCCTGAATGAAAAAAATGATAATTTAAAGTAGCTACGCTCTGCTCTGCTATTTCACACTAACAGCAGGTGACACACAAAAAAAACACTCTTATAAAGGGAATCCCCAGGATTCAAGTAACTGCTACTTAATAATAGTTGAGGCCATGGCGTAGGACAGTGTAGCTGTTGCTGTCAATGTTAGTGTCATTCTCCATTGTACAAAAAGCACATTTGGTGTAGCAGGTTAATGAGCCAGAATTTGCAGTCAAAATAACCAGCAGACTAATAGTGCTTATTGTTATTTATACCTTAGCAGTACAGCAACTCCAGCTGAAGGGCAGGTGCATCACTAAAAGGCAATAACCAGAACGTTGCATTGCGAAAACGGCATCCTGCTGGAATGCATTGAACAACGTGAACTTGTTGTATTTGTGTGGTGGATACCAACTAAACTCTTCACAGAAAGTTAATTCCTGTCGTTTCAGGACTAAGTACTGTTTCGTTGTGCGCTTGGGGTCCAGATGGAGTTTTTTGGGGCTTGTCCATTCTCCCGAAGTAAGTGGCTTGAGACTAGTTTGTTAAAACCATTACTCTTTATTTACAGTTACTATGTACATATTGGGACCTCTGCACGAGGTTCGAGCTTCTTCTCCCTCCAGATCTCAGTTACTCAATCATGTGGTGTTACATCATTATTACATCAGCATCATGTGCTTCTGATGTTAACCATTTACTCTACATTGCACAGCCCCCCCCCCCAAGTCTTTATCGCAATTATATACCCCCTCCCACAAGTACCATCACCACTCCAATATCAGTTTATAATTTCAGCAAATAGCCGTGTAAAAACTTTAAAACTCATAACTAACAAGACAAATCTAAAGAACTGCAAACACTGTTAGAGGTCCTGACACAGCACAATCTGGGGAAATATAAAATTGTGCACTTCCACAAAATATTTCAACGCTACAGTGTAATTCTATACCACCATACTGAATAAAATATAATTTTAAATGTAGTTTTGTGGCAGCACAGACCACTTTTAAGAGTCGCTAACAAGGCCAGCATTAATTGCAACAAGAATATATCCCTGATGAGTGGATCCGGGTTCTACAGCATCTGAACAGAAGGTAAATTTATTTATTTTTTTTTACTCGTCTGGAATCCGAACCCTACCAAAACAAGTTATTTACATGAAACAGAATTAATCACAAGTTCTAGTGGGAATTGCAAATGTGGGGAAAGATTCTCTATTGCTGTGACCCTGATGCATTAGGAATCCTATTTAGTGCTTTTAGTATTGCAGTTTGTGATTTTTAAATCTATGAGAGTTGTGAAACATGTTGAAACAACGTCTAAACCGTCTTCAACACGCACACAGACACACACACACACACACTTGGAATTTGATTTGGCTGAAAGAAGGTATTATTTTTTGAGGGAGAAATTTCATTGCAAGTGCGAGGGGAGAGATCAGGAGCCAACTGATACTATGTTATCTGGATCTCAATGAGATATAAGCCAATGTATTGATCCATTTAATTATTTCCACCAGATATAAGAGCAGACTAAATCTCATGCTGAAGCAAACCTGTTAAAGATACAGCTGGGAATTCACATTCACATCCATTTGTGCAGATGAGCAAGCTCTTATTGGGTTGACCTAATTTGGAGGGGGGAGGGGGGCAGGGGGGGCAGAAAAAAAAAATCAATTAACTTTTCATTCTCTTCTGAATATGTTTTTGCTGTTATTGCCGGGAAGCCGCAGAGCAGGCGTTACCATTTCTTCCAAGCTTTAGCATACTTAAAATATTGAATTTTTTTTTTCAAAAAATGGAACTGCTGTGTGAAGCATTCAAAGAACAAATTTGCTTTCGAGGTCAGCGGTCGCTCGGGATATTAGATACTTAAATTCAATAAGCTCCCTGTTTTCTTTAGCCTTGCATTTTGAGGCATTACAAAAATTAATTATTGCTCAGAAATAAATGTCAGGCATTTCAATGACAGGGTGACTGAAGTAGAGTTGATTAACTGTTGGGGCCATATTAAAATGGCAGAGAGAGACAGAATACACTGCGCGCCGCACTTTGCAATTCAATCGTGTGCATAAAGGAGATTTGTAATCGGAAGACGTGGAGGCCTAAGTGAGACCTGCAAGGTTCAACTAGTGCTGTAATGGTGAGGAATATCAGCTACTGAAATCTGGTCAATGGAGGCCCCATTAAGCAGATAGGAGAGCACACTGCCCAGATCTATCTCACTGCTTTAATTTCGAGATTAGTACCTATATTGTACAAAGAACAGGAAAACTGGGTTTAGGTCACACTGGTGTACAAAGGGAATTTTATATAACGAGAGTGCAGCAAACAGATGAACGCTTCTCCCTCTTTCTCTGGCTGTGCTCCATAGTATAGACTCCCCTCCACATGCACATGGCATCAATGAAAATGATTAAGGGAGGCAGTTTCAGGAACATAACCTTCTGTTCTAAAGGAACAGTTGCTGCACAGAATTTAAAATTCAATTTAAATGAAGGGTGACAAGGGAAGTTGCACCCTCTAAACAAGAGGAAAACAAACAGATAGTATGAAACTTACATTTGCACTTCTGACATCTTCAATCTTGGGGGTTAAGTGCCAAAGATTCATTTGCATTTTTCTGGTTTTCCTGACCATACATTGCATCAATGTAGCTCATGCATTTGATTTGGTGGTAAATGCATAAGAAAAACTTGGCAAGGTTTTGGTAACCTCCTCCCCAAATGCCAACAAACATCTCCATTTTATGACAATTTATGCAAATCGATGACAATTCACAGGTCTCCAGCTTTTGGTCCCTTTATGGATCAATTTGAAAATGCCAATAGTTTCATGTCTTTCAAGAGGGTTCAGCACAATTAAATCAAACACAATCAAATCCTTCAAACGTTCTCCTTCTACAATGCACATTAATTTCCACTGTTCCTTATTAGATGATTCTGTTTTCTTTTCGAATATTTTTCTGATAGTTTACTAATCCTTTAATCTGCTCTTCAGTCTCCTAGTTAGTTATTTTGAAAATCTTTTAGTTATCCACACCAGTGATCTATTGCTTTAACCTGGCTAAATAACATTCATCAGTAGCTGACTCAAACTTTGCCCAAGTTATGCAGTTAAAGTTTGAATTGTCTTAGTTCATCGTTCACATACTCTCCCATATTCAACAAGAGTTTCCCATGTTAGACTTCTTCACCCTCTCATTTTAAGGTTGTGTCTCAAATCTATGAAGGGACCTGGGCAGGACTGGCTCCCAAGGATGCAGCAAAGCACGCATGAGTTTTCAAACGATAGGTGCTAATTGTATGTTAATTATATTGTTCAGATACACAAGCGAAGGGCATTGTTTAATTAAGTACATAGTACACTTATAAAGAGAGACTTATCACTTTAATTTGATTTGTTCATTTGATTAATTAGCCCACTTTATTTTTTTTTGCATTTCCAAAAGAGTATGAAATGAGACTGCTGGGACACTAGAAGGACAAGGGCAGCAGATGCCTGGGAACACCACCACCTGCAAGTTCCCCTCAAGTCATACACCATCCTGACTTAGAACGGTATTGCCATCCCTTCGCTGTCGCTGGGTCAAAATTCTGGAACTCCTTTCCTACAACACATGGACTGCAGCGGATCAAGAGGCCAGCTCACCACCACTTTCTCAAGGGCAAAATAGGGATGGGCAATAAATGCTGGCCTAGCCAGCAAAGCCCACATCCCATGAATGAATAACAAAATAACAACACTGGGTTGGTAGATAGGAACCAGACATATGTAATGCTGCATTCTATGAATAAGCCGATTATCAAGAAAAGTATTTGTGTCTATTTTCATAATTCACCAACTGGTTTGGGGTCAGAATAACAGTGGGTGCCACTCCGAATCATGAGGGGAATTTGAACATTGAACTTAAAGCATTAAAAACTGAAATAGCTTCAGATAATCTGCAACCCATCTGGGGTCAGACAATAACACAATGATAAATTATTGTTCTGAAATGTGTTCTGTCATACACAACTTTTGATTATAGGATGATGATTACATTAGGAATGAGGCACAGAAATAGTTACTTAGAAAAAGGTTCACTACTGAATATTACCTACTGCAACCTTTCTCTTGAAAGCAAAGTGAAAGGTTTACAGAATTGCCCTCCTTGTGAGAATTAAAATATAGAAACTCCGATAATTTATGTGGAGACACCTTCACCCAGACTTGTGAAGTGATTTTCTATTGGTTCCTGTAGAGCAGGTGTGGGAAATGCAAGTCTGGAGCAATTCTACTGGCTCCCTATCCCTTTTTCAACACTCACGCTTATTTTCTATTGGAAGGTGGCATGATATTTGGAATGCACCCTTCTTTGGGCAGATATATTAGAATGAAATGTTAATGATGGTAATATGTCACATTTTACATTGATAAAGCATTAGTAATGTTGCACACCATTCAGGATCAACGATACAAAGTCGTTTTTTTCCATTACTGGCCCTCGATTTTGTTTTTGCCTCGTCCCCGTTAATGTCAAAGCTGCACAGGTGCTTGTGAACTTTGTGGGGGGAAAAATTGTTGTCTTTAGCTATGATGTTCTAGCTAGGATGGTGCAGGGAAGACTTGCTAGATCAGCTATCTTTCCCTAGCCCATCAATTTTGTAGCATTGCATCCCGGGCACCCACCATCACCGAGGGCAGTGAAGTGGTGTTTAAGCATTTAAGCGATACCAACTTGGGAAAATTATTTTTGAAAGGGGTTAAGAGCTTTCTTTCCCCATTTTGGGTGGCACTGATATACTAAACTACTCAGAGGTAATTCCTTCCCATGATACCTCTTCTCCCCACACCTAAGGCAATGGACCTGGCAGAACTAGAAATATCACCAAGAGGTCATCACAACGATTAGAATGAGACTGACCTTTGGGTAACCTGCCATGGCGAGAGTGGAGAAAGGTGAATAGGCATCAAGACTGCAATGCCCACCCTTCCACACTGATACCCTCGAAACGGAGAAGTCCAGATCCTCATGCGCACGGCAGACTCATTACTAAACACCTCATCCTCAGAACAACTGTTCAAAGTCCATTTAATTTCCATAAGAGCACAGTTGAAAAATTATGATGTAAAATCTTTCGATATAAATACTAATATAATTGTTATTCTTGTGGGCCTAAAGAATGAGCTATGACAATTTTGTAAACTAATCTTTTCCTTCATTGTATGGGAAGCATCCGCACTTTACTGACTCACCCTTTGGTTTTAACCAGGTTTATGGCTCTTAGAAATGTATAACTTGTCTTTTCTAATCAATAGGATCAAAACCTGTCACGTGTAATTGGAAGAGGACTATGAATTATTCAGTGCAGTACAATTTAAAAATTAACTGAAGGATATAGTGCAAGTCATTTCACATTGCAGTCTTACTTCTGAAGTATTGAGATGTATAAGAATATGAAACTTTGGCTTCTGGTGCTGATTAACCATGTGACAAAAAGAAACAACCTTTCGACTTTTGGTATTTCCTTTACTGAAATAAATTTCATGGGATTCTATAAATGCAATCTTTAGAAATCATTATTTAAATGGAAGTATTTGGGAAACCAGAGTAATGACTGGATATTTTCAGGTTGAGTGAAGATTCCTCGTTATTAGGCAGAGTAATCCTAATTGTTACAGAGCAAGTACTCACTCCTGCAGGAAGATTCCCCTCCCCACCAAGTGTTAATTATCCCCACAGGCTATTAATGGCTTCCCTTTGCTCCACCTTTCTCAGCCATCCATCATGAGTATGAATGAACTTGTATGATAAGTGAAACTTCTTCTTTATACTTCCTGTTCTGGCCACGTCATATGCCCATCAAGCTTTCTTTACCTTATTTTTAAAAAAACAATATGGAATATGGGCAATGTTTCTTCACTCAATGGGCTCTATGGGGTGAGGTGATTCTTTTGTGCTTTCTGTACAGGCAGAGACAGATATGGTCTGAACATATGTCTGAGAAGTTACATAAAATGCAAATGGACTTCCCAGGTACAGATTGGCTACCCCTCACCATTTCAATGGAAGAGATTTAAAATGATGATGGCTGCCAGAACTTCTGGCCCCGTGAAGATGGAATGTCAGATAAAGTCATTCAGAAGGACAACCATGACTGGAATTTGATGGGACATCAAAAATCCTCCATTGTGAGTCAATTACACTAGTTTCAACCCATTGCGTGGCAATGGAATATATCAATACTGTTATTGCATGACTGAAACAGGCTGGGGAAAGAGCCAATATCTTATTAATCCACAGGGGCAACCCATGGGTCAGTCTGGGATACAAAGAAAGCCATTTCTTGCCAAGGACAAGGGAGAACCCAGCCTCCTTAGGCAGAGAATTGGGGTTTATTCATTTTACCTGCCAGAGTATATTTCTTCACTACAGAAGCTGAGCCACAATTTTGTCGGATATAGCCAGAAACTTTCAACATCCATTGTCTCCAGTGAAACAAGAGAGAACCCTTCAGGCCTGTAATGTTTCAACCACCATCTTAAGGATGATGTAAGGTTATGGGGAGAAGGCGGGAGAATGGAGTTGAAAAACTTATCAGCCATGATTGAATGGCGGAGCAGACTCGATGGGCCGAATGGCCTAATTTCTGCTCCTATGTCTTATGGTCTTATGGTTTTATGGTAATAAGTGACCTATTTCTTTTTATTTCGTTATAATCTAACTGCATGTTCTATCTTTAAAATTTTTTTTGTGTGTGTGTTGTGTGTTTAGGGAGTGGGTGTTTGTTGTGTTTACTTGTCCCTTGTTTTGATTTAATCTTACAATAAAGCCTGTTTTGTGTCTGTTCTTTAATGTCACAGCATTAAAAAGGGGAAAAACACTCCTTCTCAAGAATACTTTATGGTGCAGTCAGCCAAGAGGTGAGAAAAGAGGGAAAATGATCCCACATCACTCCCCGTCTGTAACAATCACTACCATTAGGACATTGTCAGCGTGAGTGGTGTTGGAGATGGCAACTTGGATGATATAAACCATCCTAGTGTACTGAGAAGCAGAGGTAGTGAGAACCACCTCCTCTTTCAATGTTAACAGTGTTAATATGTTAACACTGGAGGTCTAGGGGATAATCAAACACCACACCTGAGTGACTGAAATGCTTTTGGCTTCCTCTCGTGCTATGACCTGCCTGACCAGAGTTTCCCTAACCATGAAGAAGTTATGAGTTTAGAAGTTTAAAAATGCTTAAAAACATCCTAAGAAACAACCTCAGAAATGCAAGCCAAGTTGTTCCCCACCGAACAGCCGCAGGAATACATTGCTTGCCCTGACTGATGTTGACCCAGTTTGCTCCTTATCTTTCGGTGCTGCTTATGGCTAAAAATTCTTTGTGTTGTACAATAACGCAGCACCTTTGGAACCTGGAATCGAGCTGTCTCCCGAGAAGGGGGAAATTGAAGGTGGGCGCATGAAACAAAACTCAGAAGGTTCAGTGGAGAGAAAATGAGAGAGACAGGAAATGAAGTGTTGTTGCAATTGCTGATTTGTATCCTTGATACCAGTTATTACTAAATGCACTCAATTTAAAATACATCTACAAGACACAACTCAGGAGTGTGATGGAATACTTTCCACCTGCCCAGATGACTGCTGCTCCAGCAACATTCAAGAAGCTGGGCACCCCATCTGCCAACTTAAACATTCACTCTCTGCACAGGGGCAGCAGTGTGAAGAAACCACAAGATGCAACTGCAGCAACTCACCAAGCCTCCTTCATCAGCATAACAACATAAGGAATAGGAACAGGAGTAGACCATTCGGCCCCTCGAGACTGCTCCGTCATTCAATAAACCATGGCTGATCTTGTGTTTCGATTTCCACATTCCCGTCTAAGCCCGATAACCTTTGATTCCCTTGTCCAGCAAGAACCTATCTACTTCTGCACCTTCCAAACACGCAACCTCTACCACCTCGAAGCACAAGTGCAGCAGAAGCATCGGAACACCACCACTTGCAAGTTCCCCTCCAAGCCACGTACCATCCTGACTTGGAAATATATCGCCGTTCCTTCACTGTCGCTGGGTCAAAATCCTGAAGCTCCCTCCCTAACAGTACTGCGGGTGCACCTACACCACATGGACTGCAACAGTTCAAGAAGGCAGCTCACCACCATCTTCTCAAGGGCAATTAGGGATGGGCAATAAATGCTGGCCTTACTGCGATTTTCAAATCCCATGAACAAATAAAAAAAAAACGACTGTTGTTGGAGATTTGCAAAGAGGATGTTAAACAAGTGGTTTGATTAGTAATAAAGCTGAAACTTCGGTGAGGAGGACTGATTCCTTAAGTGTGTTCTTGAAATTATAGACTATTCGTCTTTTGAAATTCCACCTGAAGTAATTAAGTTTACTATCTGGCTGGTTTATGACCAGCGCAAATGGATTTTGCAATTGCCATTCATTGGCAGTTTCGGTCAATAATACAGTGGCTTTTAAAACTATATATATATATTGTATGCCGATAGTTTCAACACATGAAATTAAAAACAGCCATTATAGTGCTCATTGCAACTGTAGGTATCAGCTTCAAAAAGCACTTCTGCACTGGTGAGAAGCAAATTGCGGCAGGTGGCGGGGCGTGGGGTGCAGAGTAAAAGTTAAATGAAGGAAGTTGTATGCCCGTCAGACACAGGAAAGTAAGAGTCAGATTCAGTACAAACCTCCTGCTGCTCCACAATGCAATGGGTGGTGACGGGGAAGATGAGGCAATTTTAAAAAGTACACACACGGAAAAAAAAAACTCACTATTTATAGCCCGATGCGATCATGCTGAAAAGTAGCAGCTGTCTGCTTTTAAAGGGGATGGATCAATTAGGAGTGAAGACTGGGAGAGCTTAATCGGGTGCCTCTCAAATCACAATTAAACTTTAAGCATTTAATCGACGAGAAAATAATGAAACGTCTTCATAAGGATCCAAAATATCAGCAGCTGGCTGAAGTACAAGATACATCAGCATGGAAAAAGGACAAATGAACACAAATACAACATGAGAAATAGAAGGAGCATTCAATAAGATCACGGGTGATCTGTTTCGCGGCCTCAATTCCCCACAACCGTCGTCTGTCTCCCCAGTAATTCAAAAATCTGTCTACCTCGGCCTTCAATGAGGCAGCCTCCACTGCTCTCTGGGGAAGGGCGAGTGATAGGAAGCTGGCCAGGGAGCTTTGGATTAGCTCAAGCTTCGGGATGATAGTTTTCAAACTCCGACTTTAAAAAATGTAAGTTCAAATCCACCAAAAAAAAAAATCCAAACCCGGATTCTAAACTAACTTGAAACCTCACATCTTGAAATGTCAATCTAACTGGAACTGGTACCTTGAATTTCAAGTAGTGCACTTTACCCAGATGGAAACAGGGAATCAGAACCACCAAAACAGTTAGGATTAGCTGTCAGGGTCGATCAATAGTTTAAAAATATATCAGTTTTTGTGGTACTGTGAAGCTTAATATTGTACTTGGTATATAGCAAACTATAAAACAACATTATACTTTCACCAAAATCCCTAATAATTGAATCGTCAACAGGGGCATATCCTTCTGGAGAGAGATGATGTGACCATATGTTTTTAAATTCAAACTTTGCATTCCATAAGAACTGAATGTTACATGTGTAAAATAATCCATTTATACACTTAAACATTTGCATATAGTACGTAACATATTAAATTTATAAGGTGGGATATTAAATGTCTCCATAGTAAAACAAATCAAATGTCACGCTTCTCGTCATTCGTTCCAACAATGTAAGCATGCCAATTTGCTGAAAAGCTTTGAAAGGCTGCAATTTCAAGCAATCGTATTGCTGCATTTACTTTTCAAAGTGGTTGCCACCACTAGTTTCCTTCCAATCTAGCTGAATAAACAACATTTATAAAGATAAGAGGCTATAACAAAAGTTGAGAACGCTGGGGAAAATAGCAAACCCATGAACGCAATCCATTGTTTTAATCGAATTCCCTGTAAGATGTTCACCTTCAGGAGGTCCCCGCAGATTCCAGCCTCTAGTTTATTGCGACTCCCAACTTCCATTGGGTGCCTGAACTGAACGGCAGAGCTGCTTATCAGCTCACGTTTCACATTCCAGCAAGCGACAGCACAAGTAATTTGGGAACTGAATGGCGCAGAGGGAAAGTCTAATCTACACAGTGGGAGATGCCACATTGCAGCAAGAGCTGGGCTGTGTTTTTTTCGTAAAAGAGTTAAAATAAGGTAATTGCTAAAAAATTGAAATTATAGTGGGAAGTGTACAAACATAAAGTGGGCTCATTATAGCCGAAAGGAGAAAAGACCCGGTAATGTTTTGGGTGGGGACTCTTTTGGATAGCTGAAATGTTACCCTGCCTTTCCTCTGTTTAGATGCTAATTGGCTCCCTGCACATTTCCAGAAATGTATTTGCCTCATTCACTACATTAAAAATTCACTCCCTCCACTGCCAATGTACAGTGGCAGTATTTTTTTTGTTTATTCATGGGATGTGAGCGTCGCTGGCTAGGGCATCATTTAGTGCCCATCCCTAATTGCCCTTGAGAAGGTGGTGGTGAGCTGCCTTCTTGAACCGCTGCCATCCATGTGGTGTCCAGTACTGTATACCAACTAAAAGATGCACTGCAGCAAATCATCGAGGCTTCTTCGACAGCACCCTCCAAACCCGCGATCTCTACCACCTAGAAGGACGAGTGCAGCAGCCACCTGGGAACATGACCTCCTGCAAGCTCCCCTCCAAATGACACACCATCCTGACTTGGAACCATATCACCTTCACTGTCACTGGCTCAAAATCCTGGCACTCCCTCCCTGATGGCACTGTGGGTGTACCTACACCACAATGAAGGTGTCTCACCAACACCTTCTCAAAGTTAAGTAAGGATGGACAATAAATACTGACCAAGCCAGTGGCTCTCACATCCCGTGAACAAATAAAAAAATAATATCCACATTGGGATGTAACTTTTTCAAAGTCTGGATGAAACCTCTCTACTAAATTATTCCACTGTTCTGTGCCTTTCTTTCCAGCTTCAGACATTTTCTTTACTATAAGGTATGTATTTTCTTTTCAAACTGTTATATAAACCCATGCTTTTTGGACCGCTTCTACAAATGTCTATAAAGACCATCCCTAGTTGGTTTAGTTGACGGGTGTTCTTGTAAATCCTTTGTAAATTGCTCATGTCCTAAACAACATCATTAATTCCTTATATTGTCTTTATATCTTTAATTATCTTTTTTCTCTCTGTATTCTTCAAGGATAATTTCTAGAAATCAGTTTCTGCTGCTCTCCTGAACCTTTTCCCTCACCACCCAATTTCTCACCTCTCATGTTTAAAAGTCTTTGACTGCCTCGAGTATTTATTTTGTTAATTGTAACCTCCCTTGCATCTTTTTTTCCCACCCTCCAGACAGCAGTCTCTTTCAGTGTTCCCTTTTTCAAACATCTGTCATCTTCCTTATACTTTGTGTTAGGAATTCAAGAACGCCTATTCTGCCCTACCATTGTTACTTAGGGAATCTTCATCTCTTTAATCTGAAGTTTCCATCATTCCTCCACATTCTATCCTTTCAGATAAATCTCCCATCTCCCCTTCAAACATCTCATTCAATTCTGCACCTGTAGCCCACTGGAGCGTCACGTTGCACAGGCACTCGTATGAAAATATTCCTCAAATTCTCTTTTAACCATAATGTTTTTTTTTTAAAAAAGAAACTTGGATTTATATAACACTTTTCATGGCCAGTGGAAGTTTTGAAGCACTTCAGTAAGCACTTTTTGAAGTGTAGTCACTGTTGTAATGTCGGAAACGCAACTGCCAATTTGTGCACAGCAAGCTCCCACAAATAACAACATGATACTGACCAGTTAATCTGTTTTAATGATGTTGATTGAGGGATAAATATTGATCAGGACAACACCTCTGCTCCTCTTTGAAGAAGTGTCACGGGATCTTTTACTTTCACGTGCATGAGCATGGGACCTGGGTTTTAAAATCTTATCTGAAATATGGGGCGCGATTTTCTGCACCCGCCCACCACTGGGATCTTCCTGTCCTGCCGCAAGTCAATGGACTCCTGGCTGGGGCACCACCTCGCCCGCGGCGGGTCCCACCCACAATGGGACCAGAAAGTCCCAGTCATGGTCTTTGAATATTTTTAAGGCAGAGGTAGATACATTCTTGATAAACAAGGGGGTGAAAGGTTATCAGTGGTAGGCAGGAATGTGGAGTTGATTTTATTGAGTGGCGGGGCAGGCTCGAGGGGCCGAGTGGCCTACTCCTAACTCGTATGTTCGTAAAACTGAAACCAATACTTCAAGTGAGATATTTCTCTGGCTGTTTGTCGGTCTTTCTCGCTTCCTTAAGATACCATCCCTCTGAATCCTCCAGGACACCGCTTATCAACCTTGTTGTCAACCTCACCTCTCCACTAACGAGTGCCAACTTTGAATTGGGGTCACTGTTTAAAGTAAAGGGGTCACCCATTTAAAACTAAGATGAGGCAAAATGTTTTCTCTCAGGGGGTTATGAGTTTTTGGAACTCTCTTCCTGAAAAGGTGCTAGAAACAGAGTCTTTGAATTACTTAAGGCTGAGGTGGATGCATTCTTGGTAAGCAAGGGGGTGATAGGTTATCGGGGGCAGGTGGGATGCAGATTTGAGGTTACTATCAGATCAGCCATGATCTTATTAAATGGCAGAGCAGGCCCAAGGGACCGAATGGCCTACTCCTGCTCCTTGTTCATATGTTCACTTACAAGCTTTCATTTACAGAGACACACATTACAAGCACGCATCTCCTATTCCAACAACCACAGTTTTAGTTTGCTCCTATGCATAGGAGCACAAGTGAATCCCAGTTAATGCCAAACACCTGAGTACAATTAAAGACTCAATTACTATACAATTAACACACACCACATAAATTCTGACATAGAATCATAGAATGTTACATTACAGAAGCAATCCATTTGACCGATTTAGTCCAGGCTATTGTTCCCCCCATTGTCCCCTGCTTTCACCCTTTAGCCTTCAATATTCCTGTTCTTTTTTATCCAAACTAATCCAAACTTATTGAATTTACTTTTGGAAAAACTATGAACTTTGACTCTGATGGTTAGCAACAGAGAAATTCTTCTGTAAGGAAGTTTCCCTAGGCCCTGTTTAATTAAATTAGTGCTCTCTTCATACGGACTTTAATTATAGCTGTTGATTTTAACAGTTTGCACTGGGTACACCAAAATCCATCTTTCATTTTCATTAATGTTCATTGGGAATAGTTTAAACTGACCCCACTGTCTTTCCAACCAGTGGGAACAAGCAATCGCTATTTGCTTTTACTATATTTAATATAGCTTACTCTATTGTGGCATAAATGTTGATGATTGCTTACTACACACACCCACAGCTAGGGGAGGCTGTGGTGTAGTGGTATTGTCACTAGATTGGTAATCTAGAGACCCAGGGCAATGCTCTCAGGTCTTGGGTTCAAATCCCATCATGGTAGAATTCAAATTCAATAGAAAACCTGGAGTTTAATGAAACCATTTTTGTAAAAACCCATCTGGTTCACTAATGCCCTTTAGGGAAGGAAAACTGCTGTTCTTACCTGGTCTGGCCTACATATGACTCCTGACCCATACCAATGTGGTTGACTCTTAAATGCCCTCAATGGGATGCCAACACCCCAAGAACAAATAAAAAAAACATGTACACATTTCATGATGTATATGATATCATATGTGTCAACTGAAAATAGAAGTAATTAGATGCAACCAACTCAACATTGTCTGATTGTTTCATTCACTTTTGCCTCATTGTCCCATTCCCGCACCATGTTGCTCTTATAGATAATATGTTTGTGATTTTAATTCATGGGGTGAGAGGGGACAGCTGTTAAGCAATGTTACTCCTAACAAGAGTCAGTAATTAATAACTGAAATGTCAAACATCATAGCTTGTTCTTGCAGGAAAAACTCAGAAAGCTTCACAGAAACACAAAACAAAGAGGCGTTGCCAACATTTCCAGAAGAATATATTTTAATATTGAAGTCAGTGACAGATATTTTAGTTCTTTGTACTGTAAGCTTGCTCTGCATGTACATGTATATGAAGATAATAATTAACATGTGCAAATAGCAGCTGTTCACACAATTCGGATCACTGAGAACTGCCATTTACTCTTGAGCTCCGACCGCAGCTAAAGCAATTTTTGAGAAAAAAAAAAATCACGTATCAATAGCATTCATATTGTAAGCAGGAGTGAAAGAATTAGTTTAGTTTGCTCACTGTGAACAGCATTTACTGCCACCCATGGCCCATGAGTTGTAAACTTTCCATCCTTGGGAAAGGCCCAGGGCCTGATTTGAACCCTGCCCGTATGACAAAGACAGGGTGGACAAGAGGTTAAACGGCTGTCAAGTGGCTTCCTCCCCATTCTTGACAAGCTTTTCACCTCTGCCGTTTTAACTGCCAGGTGTCTGGACCTAGGATCCCACCACGATTTTACCTGTCAGTCAATCACGCACGGTCCCGGCCAGTAGGAGGATGGTCCATCCAGATCCGGAAAAAATGTCACCTGATTTTCTTTGGTCCTGCCAGGAAACTTGGGCTTCCCCTACGTCAGGTTTCCCTGCTTTCACCCTCACCCACTCCTCGGACAGCGATCCCTTCCGGATGCCAGTACAATGGTCTCCTCCGACTTCCAAACTTAGTGTCACGGGCAGTTCTCTTGGGTCCCTGCTGACAATTTTTTGTCACCCAAAAGCCCACTCCCACCTTTTGGTCAAGTAGTGATTCTTGGTGGGTTCAGGCAAGAAGCTGATGGGAGACATTGACATGAGATCTGTGTGTTAAAAACTTAGTGGACCATCTGGCATTCAGCAGTATCGTTCAAACACTTTGTTAAGCCCTACCCAACAGTCAAACCTGCACCTCGTGAGCAGATAACTGCCTTCAACTCTAACCGTTAAAAGGAAGAAAGTACTTTATCCAATTGAAAACAATCTCATGTCTATAGTTCTATGTGTGACGTGTGCAGATTACAGAGTGGGGATTAATGAGATGTAAATTTTACTCCATTCATGAATAAGATTTTCAGAACTGTCACTCTTGGGCTATGAAATATGCTTTTCTCATTAGCAAAACCGCCCATCATGTTGTGTATTTTTCTGTACTTCAGTTTACTTAGAGAATTCTACAAATGGTCTCCTAAAACAAACTTAATTAGTCCTACATCTTAATAATTATTTCAGACAACAGAAACGTGTTGAGGAAAAGAATTAACATAGGTTTAAGACACAGTGTGCAAATAATTGTCAGTCTACAAGTACACAACTAATAACCCAGTCAATTCTATTTATAAGGCAGGAATGTCATTAAAGTCAAGTTTCAAGCACTGAGCTTAGAATGTCATTGCACTGAAACACTCATCATAGCAGTATCCAAAATGTTGCTATTTACATATGTCTACAATATGGAGCCAATTGCATAAATTCATGCTCCTGGTGAGAAGTCTTGCCTGCAGGGAGTGTACCAAGCATCCAATCTGTTCTTTATGAAATTTTTCCATCAATTATATACATTTCATGTGGAATAAAAGTTGATGAGGACTTGCAGTTCTAAAGAGGTCTTGAACGGTTATTGAATTAGAATCAGAGCCTCATCCTGTGCTATGAGATTCTATTTGGCCTGTCGAGCCTTTGTTGGCTCTGGGAAAGAGCTGTCCAATTTCGTCCCACCTCCCAGCTTTTCCTTCCTCTGCAAACCAGCAACTCATCTTTTTCAAGAACATTACCAATTGTCTTTTGTAAATTCACATGGAATCTGCTTCCCCCATCCTCTCAGGGAGTGTGTTCCAGACCTTAACAACCCTTTGTGTGGGGGGAGGTCAGGAGGAAAATCTCATTTCCCCCCCTCTGGCACTTTTGCAAATTACATCAAAGCTATGACCTCTGTTTATCAACCTATTTGCCAGATGAAACAATCTCTCCCCACTTGATCTATCAAAACCCCTCATAATTTTGAATCAATTGATAAAATCTCCCCTTAATCTTCTCTGCTCTGAGGAGAACAATCCCAGCTTCGCCATCACCTCCACACGAATGAATTACCTCATCCCTATTATCATTCTGGTAAACCTCCTCTATATCTTCTCCAAGGATTTGACAACTCCCTGAAGCGTGACACCCACAGTTGGACACCATACTTCAGCTGTTTTTATATCCAGTGCTCCATTTACAAACCCAAGTATCCCATTTGCTTTCTAAGCCATCTTACCAACGTGCCCTGCAACCTTCAAAGTTTGTGAATTTACGCCCTCAGGTCCCTCTGCTTTTTCACCCCCAACACCGGCTCCCCACCCCAAAGCAGTCAGGGGTCAATAAGGGGCGCGTGAGGAGACAGACAACTAAGCTGGAGTGAGATGGAGACTGAGTGAGTAGTGAATTAGGCTCACCCGGTAAGTTCTGGCAAGTCCTTTTCTTATTTAACTATAGATCCAGAATCAAGATCTGGCATAAGTAAGTTAGGCTAGCTTGTTAAGTAGAGAACTGCCTGGAGTGGCAGTTACCTGTCAATCACCTGAAAGCAGTTGACTCAAGTGGTGTGACTGACTGTAGCAGGAAGTTAAACCAGCTAGTGACTCATCAGAGGGTCTATAAAAGAGACAGGCTTTTCAAACAGCGTAGTCAATAAGACACACTTGAGAAGACAGGTGATGATGATGATGATGATGATGATGATGATGATGATGATGATGATGATGATGATGACGACGATGGAAGAGTGAGATGGGGACGGGGAACGAATGAGTAGCGAATTAGGCTCACGTGGGAATTCGATGCACGGGAAAAAGAGGTATGCTCTCCCTAGGAATTATTCTAAGTCGGGAACAGGAGCAGTTGAGCAGAACTAGACATGGGTGTAAATCTCGCCTTTGGAGCTCAGTTTGAAAAAAACCAGTGTCATCACAGGAAAACCCTAAGTTTATTGGTTGGTAAGAAACTGCTGTTAGGGAGTATCCTTAAATAGCTGTATATTAGAAAAGCCTATTATTTTTAAAGAAGTAGCTACTTGGATTTGAGTAAGAAACAGTGACAAAATTTCCCTTGTCAGGCACATGTGATCGGTAGGCCCAGGAGAGGTCAGGAAATGGGCCTCCGACTGTGATCAACCCCCGACCATGATTTCACACTGGCTGGTCAATTAATGGTATAGGGCCTAAAACCTTCTAACATAACTGGACCAAAGTCCCAGGGAACCAAAGTGGACCTTCTAAGCAGTCCACCTAGGCACTCACCCACCCCCACGGCCACTGGAGCTTCCTTCTGGAGTCGGGTGGGCCCACCTCCATCTTGTACCACCACCCCCCTGATTCTGTGTTTCAGGGCACTTTTTACCAAGGGGGAATCTGACGCGTCCAGAAATTTCACAATTCGAGTTTTCCATCTCGGGAGCCTAAACCCGGCCTCGAATATTTCATGGTTCAATGCTTAGTGGGATGGTGGCTTGAATTTGGAGTGTAAATTTAAGACCTTACAAAGGCAGCCAAGGTAAGAGAAGGAACACTGTGCAAGAGTAAATTGTACAAAGCATTCTACATTGACAGTGCACTTTCCTTACACTGAGAGTGAATTATTTATTAATGTCCAAGCAGAAATACATCCTTTATGCCCAGCCTTGACCTGGAAGTATTCACTGTTCACAGTGTCGTGTGAAAGCACTCCACTGAACATTGCTCATCAACTCTCGTCACGTTGTTGACTGTACCTATTTTGGGACTGCCTGCTGATGCTTGAGTTTTTAAATGCCATGTTACTCCAGAGGTGATTCTAAATCTTTGCATTCGTTTCCCAGTAAAGGGCAGCCCATAATAATAGGGTGGGAAATGCTGCAGGTGGGAGGGTCTCCCAGCCCTCTCACCTCCAAGAGGAAAAGGCCCCTGCGGTTTTGGCCAGGGAGATCATAGGGGGAGCTGGAGAAAGGAAAGGAAGTGGGGAGATGTCAGCTGTAGGTTCATCAGAGCATCACGTTCTGTTTTATCTCATCCCATTTTACCCTACGTTATCCTGCCGCAAAACTAGACCAGGGAACTCTCCTGTCAGTCCCACTAAAGAATGACGTGTGGACTCAGCTCATCAGCAACCAAACTGAGCCCCCCACCCCCACCCCCCCAGCCCACCCCACACCTTCCTTTATTCCTCCTGTAGTTGCCTGACAAAAGTAGCAAGTGCAAAAAGCGTGGCCTCCAACACTCCATACCATTCAGAAAAATCACAAAACAAACTCAAAAATCGATCAAGTTCTGTCTTGAATATACCAAGCACCCATAGCCCTCTGGGTTGGAGGATTCCAAAGATTCGCAACTCTCTGAAATCTCTCCACATTTCAGTACTATATGATCGCCGCTTTATTCTAAGATGGTGACCCCTGTGTTCTAGAATTCCCCAGGTAGGGGAAACATTTTTTTCCCTGTCGAGCCCTTTAATAGTTTTATATGTTTCCATTAGATCACCTCTCATTCTTCTGAACTCAAGGGAATATATGCCCATTCTACTTAATCTCTCCTCATGTACAGTCTTGTGTACAAAGCAAATATACAATCTTGAAGAGATCTCGATAACAAGTTTTACTTAGATAACTACAGACTACCCATCATGTGGTATGTTACATCATTTCCTATTTGGTGATGTACATAGATCAGAGCCACACCTACTTAAACTGTTCGAATTATCAACAGATCGCATGTAACTCTTTCGAGTACATTCACAGTTCTTGGTTTCCGGGAGTGGGACATGAACCCACAACCCTCTGATTCAAAGGCGAGGGTGCTATGAACTGAGCCACAGCTGACACCTCAACACCTACTTAAAGGTGTACTACAACAGATACTGAATTAATTGGGTATCTGGAATGAACATCAGTCTTGCTGGCACCAGGGGAAAATACCATGGCAAGAAAGAAGCAGCACATTTGCTGATTAAAGCCCTGCGATTAAGGTTAAATTAGCGGGCGTCGAGCTGAAGCAGAAACTTCCATATTTGCTTAGATGCATTGGGAGTGGGGGCCTCAGTATTGTGCAGGAAACACATGTGCATCACCAGGTTAAAATTCCCCTCGAAAGTTCCATCAGGAACAACTGATGGGAAAGCTGCAAACGTGTCGGAGTGTGATGTACTTAATTACCTGATTGAAGTAAGGCATTGGAAGGGTACAATGCTGAGAGTTAGTGGCACAAACATACCAAAAATGCAGCCAATGCCATGTGTCATGAGTTGGCACAGACAGCAAGTAACAACTCTAACTCCTCAGTACTCATCTGTGCACAAGGAAGCTTAATTACATCACAAAGTCAGTCCAGTGGGATAGAAGAAAGCTGCCATTCTTCAAATCCAGGTGATATAGCACAGGAGGTTGCTATTTGACCCATTGAGCATATGCCTGAAATTGTGGGCACTTTACAGATGACAGAACAGCAACAACATCAACAGTAAAAATGGATTCCATGCACATAAGAGTATAACCTTGTGAGATTACATTATGAGGACTCCTTCACAGGTCAACTTCATTATCTGGCTCTGGAATCCTTTGATACAATACAAACATGCTAAATAGGAGCAGGAGTAGGCCATTCAGCCCGTTGAGCCTGCTCCGCCATTCAATAAGATCATGGCTGATCTGTTTGTGTTTCAAGTTCCACATTCACATCTACCCCCAATAACCTTTGATTCCCTTGCCTAACTGCAATCTTTCTACCTCCGTCTTAATATATTCAATGACCCCGCCTCCATCGCCTTCTAAGGCAGAGAGTTCCAAAGTCACACAACCCTCTGAGAGAAAAAAAATTCTCCTCACCTCCGTCCTATAAAGGCGACCCTTAATTTTAAAACAGTGCCCCCTAGTTCTGGACTCACCCACGAGAGGGAACATCCTTTCCACATCCATCTTGTCAAGACCATTCAGGATCTTATATCCTTCAATCGAGTCACCCCTCACTCTTCTAAATTCCAGTGGAAAGAAGCCCAACCTGTCCAACCTTTCCTCATAAGACAATACCCACCAAAGTAAGGGACAGTGTAAAACTAAATTTAAAAAAACATATGAAAATGCTAAAGGTAACACAGACCCTCGGAATGAAAGAGAGATACAAATAAATCAAAGTGTCAAAACAGGTAGTAAGAACTAGAAAAGAGAGTATGAAATTAAACTTTTGATGGCTATCAAAACCAATAATTTTAAAAAGCAATAATATTTGGGCAAAGGGATCAGTCAAGAGCATTGTGGGTCCCTTGAGAACTAATAACAGCAATATTATCAATGGATACAAGGAAATGGTTGATGTCTTGAATAATTACTTTGCATCAGTGTTAACAGTAGTGGAAGAGATTAGCATGTCTGACATCCCAAGGGAACTAATATTGAATCAGGGATGGGAACTCAGCAAAATTAAAATGACCGTCAGCAAAATAACAATGACAAAGAAAATAATGGTAATAATGTTAAGCCTGAGATGATCGATTTTTGCTATAGGAGGGTATGAAAGGATATGGATCCAAGGCAGCTGGATGGAGTTAAAGTATAGATCAGTCATGATCTCATTGAATGGCTTGAGTGGCTGAATGGCGTCTTCCTGCTCCTATGCTCAGCTGAGTTTGCCATGAGAGCCAATGGCTTCTAGCCTCTGAATTTCTATGTTTCTCATGACACAGAATGTGCTTGGGTTTGAAAAATATGTAGTGACTATGAAGACAGATATTATTCAGGGGGGGGTCTGCCTGTGATTTAATGTGGATACTTGCTTGATAGTCCATGTAGGTGTGAATAATAACTTTGATAACAAAATGAATAGGAGGAAGGAAAAAAAAACTTTAGAAATATACATAGCCTAGCTTTTGAAAATATCTCTGCACTATGATATAGTGATTAATAAGACAAACAGGATGTTAGGGCACCTTGCCAAAAATATAGAACACGAGTCCATTGAGTATGAACCCAATGGTGTAGCATTAACTGTGTTTAAAAGAAAAACCTAATCTGGGGATAAGTACTTTGAATTTTAAAACAATTCATTACTGAATGCAATGCATATGCAAATCTTGTCCATGGAGCTCTGAGGGTATCCAGTTGTGGTGCCGTGAGGTGGATGCACTCTGGTTACAGGACATAAGGGAATTTATGGTACGAGCATGTGTGTTGCCTGGAGCAGATTTGGTCTGTTTTGAGGTCGGTTAGGAGACGGCTTATGTACTGCATGCTTCCCAATCACCCCACAGCTTGATGTATACAACATTCACAAAAACAAAAGGTGGAAAGGAGAGATGATGATTGATTGGAAGCAACTATTTCCGACTATTCTGTTGCAAGTTGCTATGCGCTCAGGGTCCACAAAGTCTCCTCTCACCCCTCTTTATCTAACCCCACCAACATATTCTTCTATCCCTTTCTCCCTCGTGTGTATCTAGCCTCCCCGTAAATGCACACAAGCTATCCTTCTCAACTAGGTTTCACATTCTCTGATTAAAATAGATCCTCCTGAAATAATTTCATTTTTTAGTGACTATCTTATATTTATGACCTCTGGTTTGGGCACCCCATGTTAATGGAAGCATCAGTGATGGCCTACCTGGGAATTTTCAATATTTACTCTTTTTGTGTTTTATTTTTGACCTTAATTGCACTTGCTGTGTTCACAATAGATACCATGGGGTGGCGGGGGGTATAAGACTACATTTCACCCCTTTATTTCTGTAATAACTTGCACTTAAACATAATAAAAATGCCCCAAAATGTTTCACAGGAGCATTATCAAACAAAATTTGACACTGAGATAAACAAGAAGATTATTAGGACAGATGACTAAAAGCTAGGTAAAAGATGTGACAGGCCAACACGCAAACTAACATTTAGCATTTCAAACAGTGGTAGTTCATGGAAACAGACAGCCACCAACTATTCAGGGCAATTAGGGATGGGCTTAAATGTGCCCTTGCCGGTGTGGACTACATCACAAAAACTAATGACTAAAAAAGCAGTTTGAAAGCAGTATCTGTTCGTTATTGGTGCATTAAAAGTCTGGAAGTTACATTCCCAGTGCATCGGGGATAAATTAGACTGATACGAATAAGGTATAACCTGTGCCAGCATGACCAGAGACTGGCAGAAGTGACTCACTTTGAAGCCTACAGCCCGACAATGCTGCTGGAGTTTGAAGCATTTTTAAAGTTGTTTTTATTGCCTGGATAGAGTTGGACATGCTTCTGACAGGTTGAGGACTCATGAGAGCACTGGGATATTTTTGATCCTACTCACAGCAAGAGGGCTTTCGCATGGGATTCCCAATGGGATGACCCCTTATTTCCAATTTTACTGGAGGAAAAGAAACAATATGGGATGGAGGAGAAAACAGCAGGGCAGCATTTATGAGTAGTACACCCTAGAAAATATTAACTCACCTCAAAAAAAAACTTGCAAATTACACGGATCACATGAAGAGGAGCAAAGCATACTTCACATACTGCTTGTGGAACTTTATTATGTACATCCACAAGGTAAGTGGCTACACTAAGTCGTAATTATCTTTAAAGCACTTTGAAAGCATCAAAGGCACTATATAAATGCAATTTATTTCTTTCATCTGTTCAAGAGGGAATAGGGGAGCCATGCCAATTATTACACAGAGACCTTCAGCCAAGATCATCTGGGCAGATAGCTCATGCCTGTAGCTGTGAGAGTGCTGATTACATTCAGTTCTTATGCCGCATGCAGCCACAGGGGATTTATACAATATCAGCCAGGGTATCATCCAGTCACACATTTGCTGGGTAACTGGCACACTTAGGAAGAACTAGGGAATTATACCAATTTGGCATGACAACAATGCAGCAGAATGAAAAGGGCTATCCAATGTTATCCTATTGTTGGGTTTCCCCAAAGCACAATAGGTGGCACACATGTAGTATTATGACTTAACTCCTTCACCCTTAACAGAAAGAGGTACCATACACCATTCACTGATATCCAGATTATATGTGATATCAGGTATAAAAAAAATGTGCTGCACATTTCTATGTTGCCTTCAACCTCCAACAATGTCTTCCTCATCTTCCATGACCAAGTGTTCCTGGTCAGTCATACTCATTGTCACACTCTGCCCCCCAGGGGTCTGGCTCTTTCTCCAATTCCCTGTGTGGTGGAAGCCTCTGAATTGGTGTTTCTGAAGAGCTGAGTACATGATGTTGAATGCTCTGAACTGTCAGCAAAGATCTACTGGTGCATGGATCTTCTCCATCTGACACATCTAAAGGATGGAAGCAGGTAAGGGAATTAGAATGGGTTTCTGAGGAGAGGTATTCACATAATCACTGTGTATGGAAGGAGTGGGATGACAGTTAGTTTACTGTGTGGTAATCTCAGATACAGAGGGATAAAATGAATGAAACCTGCAACAGCAGTACCTGCTCACTCACCTCTCCATCTGACACCATCAGTTCTCTCCCTCCTTAGGACCTGGAGACATTCATTCTTGTAAGGAGTAAGCTGACAGAGGGCTGTGGGGGTTTAACCAATTGTCACAGTTCTCAGTTTAATGCATTGGCCTTGAAAGTGAATGGACAAAAAGGGAGGATTCCTATCGATGGCCATCACACGCAGTAGAATCTTGGCTTCAGCATTAAGCTCATAATGGATACTGACAGCTGCATGCTATAAGCAGTCAAACTTCAGGTAAAGCTTTCCGTGAAAGAACATCCAAGTGAGCACTCAGCCTGTAAGGGGCACAACGCTGCCTCCTAGGCATAAATGGCAAGCAATTTGTGGAGTTCAGCACAATGGACAAGAAGGTGCGGACATACTTAACACTGCATTCTTGGCTGGTGTCGCAAGAAAGTTGCCATGCATTAAAATGCGTTGGTGCTGACTACAATGGTCAACTCCGCCCAAGACCCCTGGGTGACATGAAGCTTTGGTTCCAAACAAAAGATTCCCTTGACTGGTTGGCTTCAGCTAGCAGCATTCAAAGAGTCAGCCTGGCAGGGTCCTGCAGATCACATATTAATGTTAACAAACTTCTCTTCTCCCCCACCAGCTTTCTGTGATAACTTTCTCTTTAAACTGCCACAGCCTCTTATATCCTATAGGCAGAGACCAGTTCTCACCCACACCACACAAGCTCCCAGTTAAATATTCGTAGGTAAGATTACCGTGGGATAACCTAACTAATGTGAATTACCTTCCTTGCCTTTTCTTCTGAAATAAACCTTGGTTGAAATTGCATTAATATAAATGGACGTGTGCTGTTGACAAATCAATGTTTACATCAGCTCATTATCGGAATTATGTGGAGCTCCAGGTATAGTTTTGGATGTACGGTGGGAGCAGAAATTTAAAGGGATGGGGATAGTTAGTGCCACAACTAACTGCCACACAGAACAAAATACTTTCAGTTTCTAGTGCTCCTTCAGGCCTCATAATGAAGCCGAACCCCTCCTCTGCCCCAGGCCTACCTCAATTGCTTCCCGAGATTAACCCTGCCCCTAGACAAATTGACTATTAGGAACGGTTCCCACAATCGCAGCCCAATTCCTGTTCTGGCTCCCCGGCAGTAGCAGGGTAATGATTCGAACCTGTTTTGGCTTGGACTCCACTTTGCCAAATTCCCCTGTTTCACCACCTCATTCAAGCCTCATGCACACTGTACCTCCCCTCTTTAAAATTAGAGCCCATATACCTAAAAACAAATGCGATGGAAGACATTAGAGTTTAAGAAAAGGTGTCAAAGTATGGATAGCAAATAAGAACGTAAGAAATAGGAGCAGGAGTAGGCCACTCAGCCCTTGAAACCTGCTTCCCCATTCAATAAGATCATTGCTCCTTGTCTACCTCAACTCCACATTCCTGCACTATCCCCATATCCCTTAACCCTAAAAATCTATCAACTTTAGTCCTGAATATGCTCAATAACTTGAGCATCCAGGGATTTCCGGGCCAAAGAATTCCAAAGAGACTCACATGTTCTCACCAAAGTCCCAAAATGGCCAACTGCTTATTCTGAGTGTGTGCCCCTGTGTTCTAGATTCCCCAGCTGGGGAAACATGGACTGCAATACCTGAAATGATTATTAATTTTTGAATGAATACTATGACTATAGTTATGTCTGTAATGCTATGGGATTGAACATAAGGCATGATATATCAAGTTGGATTGGCCACTGTTGAGTTTGTTAGCTTAACCTTTGTGGGAACACAAGGGGTAAGTGAGTGGGGAAGTAATAATGGTCAATTCACCTGTGCAAAAACACTAAAACAGAAATGCAGTATGAAATGTTTTGTGTCCTATGTGTTGCATTCTTAAGGCAGGATGTAGGTGATAAAAAGACAAAACACCTTGTAGTTATAAGAAGTCAAGAAGCATGCCAGTAGTATCAAATTATCAAAACACTGACCAGATGAGCATCATTAAGAGCATCTTGAAATTACTTCTGGCTTCAGGGGGTCACCATTGTGATTAGGGGAGCGAGAAATCTTGAAACAGTGTGAAGATATCCCTGGGTGATGCTTGCCAATCATGTGGAATGTTAGGCTCTTTGGTGGTCTTGTAACAGTCAAAAAGGCTATTTTTGAAACAATTCATTGGGACTCTGTCCATGAATGGTAACATCACCCTTTGATCACCCATGGTGTTGATTATGCAGGGAGTAACCAATCCCTGATTGCCACAGGTTCTGAATTCATAAACAGAGGGGTATCAGTAAGGCATACCTTTCCTCTGTCCAGCAAGACATTGGCCAATATGTCAGAAGTTACATCTTTTCCCCTGGGCATCTGATCAGCATTCCAGATGTGACCAGGGATTAGAAGGGACCAGCTGAGCTGGATATTGTGAGTATCACTTGGGGAATGTGTAACCTTGTAGTCTCCTGGTTGAGTTAAAGCAGAGAGCTGGAGAGGGAAGTGCCAGTTTTTTTGTGTGCAAGCGTGAAGAGGTTGAAAGGCAAGGCTGGGGACTGTGTGAAAGCATCAGCTTTGTGGATATCATCCAGATAACTGGATGTGCAAACCTTTGATCTCATAGTCTAAAGTGAGACAGAGAGCTGGATGAAATAGGCCAGTTGTCCTGTAGTTTAAAATGTAAAACATGAACTGGATTGGGAGGATTCAGCTTCTGTGGGATATTTAAAACGAGGACGTAGTTGAATTGAAAGAAATCAGTTTGTAAGTTTTGTTATTCATTGATAGCTCCTGCATGATGGGATTCACCTCTTCATCATCTATCCATAGCCTTGTAATTTTCAAACATAGTTCAATTAAATTGCAAACAAAAACAGAAAATGCTGGAAAAACTCGGCAGGTCTAACAGCTTCTTCAGAGCTGAAGAAGAGTCAGACGGACTCGACACATGAACTCTGTTTTTCTCTCCACTGGTGCTGTCAGACCTGCTGAGCTTTTCCAGCATTTTTTTTTGTTTTTGTTTCAGATTTCCAGCATCCGCAGCATTTTGCTTTTTATCTTGGTTCAATAAAATTAGTTTGAGAATGTTTATAATTCCATACCTTTGCCAGTATTTATTTACTCTATTGAAGTCTGAATCCTCGTAACAGGTACAACATTTTCTCAGTTTCTGCTTTGTTAAGTCCCTTAAGAATTTTATATGTTCTATTTAACCATCAGCGGGCCCAGGATTTCTCATCGTTATGCTTCAATTTTGGCCTGCGCAATGCAACTTAAGCTACTTCTGATTAGCCCAAACTGCAAATGGACACACATTCAAATTGTAACATACTGGCCTTAACATACTCACATCTTCACACCTAATCATAACACAATCTAGCAACAGGATAACAGACTCATACACGGGATGAGAGTATGTTTGATATTATTAATGTAAGCTTTCAATGTACAAGTCAAGCTTATTTCTTTTTGTATGACAAGATGGCAGGCACATGATACACAGGAATGGGCCTGAACTGGAGGGCAGCCCAGGTATTGCATAACATTGATTTCCTCGGAAAAGTTCACTCTGGACATCCGTCCACACAAGGGCAGTGAAGTGAGGTTGAAGGTGAAGTGAGGTAGAAGGTGAAGCTAAACTTACCTGCATCCCCTCAGCTTGAAGCTCAGGCCAGGATCATCCAGGTCTTATACCTTTCATACAGGCAGAAATAAAACATAAAACTCGAGTTCATGTTTCGAGTCCGTATGACTCTTCTTCAGCTCTGAAGAAGCTATTAGACCTGCTGAGTTTTTCCAGCATTTTCTGTTTTTGTTTGTAACTCAAAAACAACCAGTGGGAGTGACATTCATCTCCACAGCTGGAAATTAATGGAAAACAGGAAACCAACTGCCCTTTTCTACTCAGGGTGATTTTCTTTTCTAATGGTTACCTCCAGTATCATCTGAGTAGAAGTTTAGTTTGAAGATGTGTTTCGAGGAATCAGCATTCCAATACTTGTTCCTTCCCTCCCCCTGCAGTCTTGGAAGAGCAGCCTGCCAGCACTGTTAGCTCCCAGGACAAGACATTGGGCCGAATCTTCTAAGGAGCGGTAATCACCACCTCTGAACCCTCCTAAGTCTCCGGCTCTACCACAGGAGTTGGAGGCATTTTCAGAGGGTTCCAGATGCAGGGGAATTACCCATCATAAGTTGAAACGTCCTGGGCAATTCCTACAGAGTCAGTTCATCAGGACTTTTGAGGGGTTCCGTAGCACATCTTCTTGAGTACCTCCAGGGTACGACCATTCAGAGATTGGAAGATCCGAGCCAACTTCTCATAACTGCAAGTCTTTCAATCTTTTCCAGTACAGCTACTTAAACCCAGAAAACGTAATCATTAGGCTTGAAGATACCACAGTGGGTTTTTTAATATAAATTAAACTGGCTCCCTACTGCTCTGAAGCCTAAAGAGTCACTTCCTCTCTCTCATTGCCATGTCGTTTGTGCCATGGCTTGTTGATATAGTTGGTGACATAATAGATGTTGCAGCCAGTCTGGCTCTGATTTTCTGCCATGCTATCTTTCATGTTTCACTCGCGTATTCTGCTTGGATCACTTAAAAAAAAACAACCTCATTATTAAGTTTAACTTGCACTGGAGGGAGTGCAGAGGAAATTCACCAGGATGTTGCCTGGGATGAAACATTTAAGTTATGAAGAGCGGTTGGATAGACTTGGGTTGTTTTCGTTGGAGCAGAGAAGACTGAGGGGCGACCTGATCGAGGTGTACAAGATTATGAGGGGCATGGACAGGGTGGATAGGGAGCAGCTGTTCCCTTTAGTTGAAGGGTCAGTCACGAGGGGACATAAGATCAAGGTGAGGGGCAGGAGGATTAGGGGGGATGTGAGGAAAACCTTTTTACCCAGAGGGTGGTGACGGTCTGGAATGCACTGCCTGAGGGGGTGGTGGAGGCAGGTTGCCTCACATCCTTTAAAAAGTAACTGGATGAGCACTTGGCATGTCATAACATTCAAGGCTATGGGTCAAGTGCTGGTAAATGGGATTAGGTAGGTAGGTCAGGTGTTTCTCAGGTGTCGGTGCAGACTCGATGGGCCGAAGGGCCTCTTCTGCAATGTGTGATTCTGTGATTCTATGACTCTGTCAACTCTTTCTAGAATCTGTAACCTACCTTACTGTTCCCTGAGCCCATGTGAAAGTCTGTATTGGAAAAGATGATATCCCCTCAATGGCTAAAGCTTTTCCTCCTCTTGGAAAAAACCCTGTAAATGCTTTCATTATAATTGGCTTTCAGATGAATTTGCAAATGATATTTGAATATTTGGGTTCAATATTCACATCCTTATCTTTCAGAGCAAGGACCAAAGAGCAGCGGCCTTGGTAAATAGGACCTAGTGAGTAAATTAGAAAAGTGTAATATTTTTAAACAAGTTGCTACACTTGGATTTAACTGAGAAGCGCCAAGAATAAGGGAAATTTAAGGCCAATATAATAAAGTAACATAAATAATCCAAAGTAGAATAAAGTTAACGTAAGGGGAGTAGAGTTAAGACATGGCAGGGCAGCTCAGTCAAGTGGAATGTGTGTCTTGTAATGCGAAGTCGATGGATGCTACCGGTGTCCTAGACGACCACACGTGCAGGAAGTGCTGACAGCTGCACAAACTTGAGCTCCAGGTTTCAGAGCTCGAGCGGTGGCTGGAGTCACTGTGGCACATCCGCGAGGCTGAGAGCTACGTGGATAGCACGCTCAGAGAGGTGGTCACGCTGCAGCTTAAAGACCTGGAGCCAAAGGGGGAACAGGTGACCGCCAGACAGTCCGAGAGAAGTAGGCAGGTAGCGCAGGAGTCCCCTGGGGTCCTGCTCACAAATCGGTTTTCTGTTTTGGAAGCTGGTGAGGGCGCTGGTTCCTCAGAGGAGTACAGTCAGAGCCAAGTTTGTGGTACAACGAGAGGCACGGCTGTACAGGAGGGGAAGATGAAGAATGAAAGAGCGATAGTGATAGGGGATACATTGGTTAGGGAAACAGACAGATATTCCTGTGGCTGTAGACGTGACTCCAGGGTGGTATGTTGCCTCCCTGGTGCCAGGGTCAAGGATGTCACAGAGTGGCTGCAGGACATTCTTCTAGGGGAGGGTGCTCAGCGAAAGGTTGTGTTCCACATTGGTACCAATGACTTAGATAGAAATTGGGGTGTGGTCCTGCAATCAGAATTTAGGGAGCAAGGTAGAAAATTAGCAAGCAGGACCTCAAATGTAGTAATCTCCGGATTGCTGCTAGTGCCACGTGCCAGTGAGTACAGAAATAGGAGGATAAGGCAGTGAATGTGTAGCTGGAAAGATGGTGCAGGAGGGAGGGCTTTAGATTCCTGGGACACTGGAACTGGCTCTGGGGGAGATGGCACCTGTACAAACCGGACGGGTTGCACCTGAACAGAGCTGGGACTGAGTTCCTTGCGGGCCGTTTTGCTAGTGCTGTTGGGAGGGCTTTAAATTAACTCGGCAGGGGTGTGGGAAGCAAGAGAAAATATTAGAGAGGAATACCAGGGTACACAAAATACTGGGAGGCACTAGTATAGACAATAGTAAGTTAATGGGTAAAGTCGGGGTAAGGGAGAAAGTAACAAAATCTAAATCGGGGTTACTATGCATGTGTCTGTGAATACACGGAGTATAGTAAATAAGATTGGGGAGTTACAGGAGCAGATTGCCATGTGGAAATATGATGATGTGGCAATAACAGAGACCTGGCTCAAGGAAGGGCAGAACTGGGCGTTAAATATTGCTGGGTACAAGGTGTTCAGAAAAGATAGGAAAGGAGGAGGGGTGGTGGTATTGGTTAAAGAGAGCATTGCAGTGCTGGAGAAAGAGGATGTCCCAGAGGATTCAAGGATAGAATCAATCTGGCCATAGCTAAGGAACAAAAAAAGGTGCAATTACATTGCTTGGTGTAGTCTATAGACCTCCAAATAGTGAGAAGGACGGAGAAGAACAAATCTGCAGGGAAATTACACAGAGATGCAAGTATTATAGAGTAGTTATAATGGGTGACTTTAATTACCTGAATGTTGACTGGGACAATGGTAGTCTAGAGGGTGGAGAGGAGCAAAAGTTCCTAGATTGTGATCAGGAGAATTTTCTACAGCAGTATGTGCCCAATCCAACAAGAAAGAACACAGGGCAGAATTTTACCCTTGACGGGCGGGTGGGCAGCCGATCGCCGCTGCCGAAACGTGCCGTGCCGCCATTTTGTGCGGGCGGGCTGATTAAGGCCCGCCCAGCGGGTTAGCGACTCCCGTGTAGAATGGGAAATTCGTTGCAGAGGCGGGCGTGCTCAGACCGCCGGTTCCCATGGGGAACTGGAAGTCTGTATAAAGAGTGGCCAGGCAGGCTCCTTGAGGCAGTTCACCATGGCCACTCACAGAGAGTGACAGGCTGCTGTCAGAGCACAGGAGGAGGAGGGGGGCAGGCTGCAGGATAGGCCAGCGGGGGGGGCCACTGTGCCCCTCAGTTCTCAGATGCCTGCCTTGCTGTCCTCCTCCAGGAGGTGTCCAACCTCCGGGATATTTTGTATCAAGAGGATGGGAGGAGGAGGGCCCCCCACGTCACCAGGCAGGCGTGGCAGGAGGTGGCGGAGGCTGTTAGTGCCCATGACGATGTACGGTGCACTGGGACCCAGTGCCGCAAGAGATTCAATGATTTGCTGCGCTCTGGAAGGGTGAGGACCATGTCAGCCTTGGCCATTTGACCCAGCAGATAGCCTTAGCCTTTGAGACCCCCCCTACCCCCCCAATCCACGTCTTAGTGTCGTTACTGCATTGGGCATTTGGCACACGCTGGGTGGGCAAACAGATAGTGACCATGCTGACATCAGCCTTAGTGGTTGATGGGAAGATGGGTTCTCCCTGCAGCATATGTTGGTGTTTGTCACATTTGAGTAGTCTGGGGGCAACCTGCAGGGGAGGCAGCTCGACACATACTCAGAACTCCAACACATGTCTTATTGATGGTGATGAGATGGTGGAAGGGGAGCCTCAAGGTGTCGTGGCCAAGAGCCATCTGCTGGCCTCGGCGCCGCACCTAGTTGCGCCTCCTTTCCATGGGCGCTAAGACCCGTGTGTTATTCAAAGTGATGGACGCCGAATGTGTCCAAGGTGTCCGTTGGGGGAGGGGGTTGGGACCAGCCGTACTATCTTCTGGGGACTGATCACCAGTAGTGAGGACAGGAGCTGCTGGAGGCCTCAGATGGGCCACTGTGGTTGGGGTGTGGTGTGTGGGTGCAGAGTACATGAGCGATCAGCCCCAATAAATCCTCTTCTCTATTCTGCAGGCAAAAGCAGGGCACAATATGAGGGAGCGCCAGAGGACTGCAGGTGGTCACGCCCTGCTCCAGCGCCTCACCACCTACGAGGAGCAGGCCATGGAGCTGGGGAGGAGGCAGGCGGCCAGGGCGGCAGGTGTCAGGGAGGCTGGGGTGCAGCGGGCAGGTATTTGAGGGCCACAGTCCCATCCACTCTGTCTCCCCACCATCCAAAGCACTGATGGTTGCTGCAATCGTTAATGCAGCAACACTGCTCATTCACAGCCTGATACAGTCAGACGTGTGGGTCATACACAAAGGTCCCTCGGCCCCTTGAGGATGCGCGTCTCTAGCACCTTCCAAAGTCACCTTATCCCATTTGTGACCACTATCCCCATGGCCTGACATGCCCTGGCATCACTGCTGCACATCCAAAGATGTTTTGCATCTTAGGAGGGTTTGTACCTCCACCACCCTTTCAGCCAGTGCGTCCCACATTACTCTGTCCAAAAGGTCCTCAGCACCTCACCTGTCAACCTCATGGCACTCAACTTAAATAAATGCCACCACGTTATTCATCCCTGCACCAAGGGGAAATGTTGCCTTCTGTCCACCTGGTCTATGCCCCTCCTAACGGTATGAAGGTCAATAATGTGACCTGTCAATCTCCTGTGCTCCACGGCAAATGTTGCAAGTGTTTGCAATGTTTCCTCATAACTCCAACTCTCCAGGCCAGCATGCATCCAGGTCAGGAACCTCTGCACTCTCCCCACTCCAATGCCACATAACATTCCATGTGACATTCCTTAGGCCATCTGACCAGCCTGTCTTTATGTGCGCCTAATGGTTGGGCCTCCTCTGGACTATTTTCCACCCCACCAACATTCGTCTCCTTAGGGCCTTGAAGGGTGAGCGGCTTATGAGCCTGGGGGGAAAGGGATGAAAGGTGTTACTGACTGAACACTAACTGATGCACTGTCCTTGTTGTTAATTTCAGCATTACCACCACATGGCCGCCCCCAACACATCCAGAGCCCCCTCCACACCTGAGGGCTAAGATGTGCAACGTGCGGCACATCATTTCAGCCAGCCAGGCACCAGCGCAACCACAAACTCTTCAGTGGGGAATGTAACGTCGGCTAATGTCCCGGGTCACAGTGGAGAGGGCACTTCACAATCATTGGAGGAGATGGCACGGACAGAGAGTGCCAATGGCGCCAGCAGCCGGAGGACTGCAGGGGACCAGGCACATGCTGAGTCCGGCAGTGATGATGTGCCTCTGGAGATGTCACCAATGCAGCAGCTGCAGGACAAGCGGCAGGATGCACAGGGGCATATGGCAGGGTTGCATGAGGGTGTGCTTCAGTTGGTCTCTGTGGTGGAGGAGTCCAGGCAGAGTGTCAATGAAGGCATGAACCTCAGGGCAGAGTTTCAGGCTTCCTCCACTGAGAGATTGGCGACTCTCATGGACAGGGGCTTCAATCGGATTGAGACTTTTCTGGCTGGGTTACGCTCTGACCTGCAAGCCCTCACAGCGCTAATGGCCACAGGTGGTCATTCGCAATGTGGGAGATGTCCTGGGCACCAAGTGTCGGCGCTCGGTGCCCATCCATCTGTGGTGAGCAGGGAGGTCCAATGTGACCTCACATCGGCGCAGCAGCTGCCTGTCGTCTCTGCGAGCCCCTCTCAGGGCGCTCCGGGTGAGGGCAGCAGCTCCTCCGCCCCTCTGCCAGTGACCGTTGCATCCGTTGAGGCTGCGACAACTGGGGAGGTGTCAGTTCTGGAACTGGCCACTCCCTCCCAGGCTGTGCCATCACAGGCTCCACGGGCCAGAGGATGGCCGCCAAGGTCATCGAGGCCAACAGGACAGCAGAGTCAGCAGGCTGGCTCACAAACCACTCCGAGCGATGGGGCGGCACCTAGACGTAGCACCCGCAAACGTAAGCATAAGGCACGTTAGGCACAGCACGGGTTTGTCACTGGTGATTTTGTGTTGGCCCTAATTTAGGCAAAATATAATTATGTACGTCTGAGCGACGTTTGTGGTTTATTTTGGATGGAATAAAGTCCACTTTTCTGACCATGGCTGAGGGTATTTCCTTTGTGCTGCATTTGTCTGTTTCACAGACATCTCATGAGTGTTTGAGTGGACATTGATGTTTCTGTACTAAGCCCTTAGTTGCAGCTGATGAGATGGAAGATGTAGCACCTAAGTGCCACGTGTGGAAGTTCCAGGCAATGCTGGTCCTGCTGATCCATGTGTGTGGAGCTAGCTGAAGGTTCGTTGGATTAAAGTGTCCCGGGTGTCCCTGCCTCCTTGGTGTAGTAGCGGGTCGGCGTGCTGCCCCTCATCATTGCCCTGTGCTTCCTCACCCTCTGAGCCACTGCTGGATTCATCATGTGCAGCCTCATCAACTGCGTCAAGATCTTCACCTTCAACTGCATCCCCCCTTTCCAGCGCAAGATTGTGGAGAGCGCAGCATGCTACCACTATCACAGAGACACGATCTGGGGGATACTGGAGTGCGCCCCCTGAGCGGTCCAGGCAACGGAAGCGCATCTTGAGAAGACCGATGGCTCTCTCCACCACAGCCCTTGTGGCGCCCTGGCTCCTATTGTACCGCTGCTCAGCTTCTGTTCTTGGATGGCGGAGAGACGTCATGAGCCACCTTCTGAGGGGATAGCTCTTGTCACCCACCAGCCATCCATCCAGCCGGGCTGGAGCACTGAAGAGCCCCGGCACCTGGGAGTGTCTGAGGATGTAGGCGTCATGGGAGCTGCCTGGGTACCTTGCACAGACTGTAGAATCAGCATCCTGTGATCACACACTATCTGCACGTTCATGGAGTGGAATCCCTTCCTGTTGATGAAGGCACCGGGCTCACCTGCTGGCGCTTTGATGGCCACATGTGTACAGTGTATAGCACCCTGGACACGGGGGAAGACAGCAATGGCCGCGAAGCCTCTGGCTCGCTGTGTCCGACTTGCCTGGTCCCAGCAGAAGTGGATGAAGGTCAATGCCCGTCTGAACAGAGCGTCTGTAACCTGCTTGACACAAGTGTGGACAGCTGATTGGGAGACACCACAAAGATCATCCATCGAGCCCTGGAAGGAGTCAGATGCATAGAAGTGGAGGGCAACTGTGAGCTTCAGAGCCGCTGGCATGGGGTGTCCACCCACACAGTTCGTGGAGATCTCAGGCCCAATCATCTGACAGATATAGTTGACTGTCTCCCTTGACATACGGAGCCTCCTTCGGCACTGCACCTCAGTCATATTGAGGTAGCTGCTTCACCACCTGTAAACCCTGGCAGCAGGATAGTGGTGTCTTCTGTGGCCTCTTCCACCTTCGACAACCTCTTGGCCCTGCGCCCCTTGTGCCTGCGCCTGACCTCCCAAAGGTTGCTCCCCTGGAGGCTAATTATCCACTCCTGGCCTCCTCCTTATTCTATCCCTCCCTTCCTCCTCAGAGGAGCTGCCTCCAGTGGAGACGTCAGAACCCATACCCAGGCTAACTGAAGGCCTCCGGAAAGCTGCAGGCCCAATAAAGATTCCTGTCTGCAGAGTGCTGAGCTGAAGCTTCAAAGTACACAGAAAGCTGTGGGAAATCGATGTGAACTGATAACAATCACACAGGCAAGTTTAAAACACTTTCTGCATTAAATGCTTCATGAAAAACATGAACAACCCCTCTGAGTCCACATATCCCGCCCGTGGATGAGGTTTGATAAAAAATCACTGACCTGCCTGCCCGTTGGGCCCGTGCGCCGAGCCGAAGATCACACGGGCTCCTCAAAATCCTCATCGATTGGCAAGTTAAGGGCCTTAACTAGGCCTTTAATTAATGGCGTGCATTGTGCTGCATTGCGTGCCCGCCGACCCAAACATCGCGATGCCGCGCGCTGACATCGGGACACTCGTGCGATGATGTGTGGGCTCCACCACCCGCATGTCAGCCAGAAAATTCCACCCACAGTGTTGGACCTGGTTCTTGGAAATGAGGTGGGCCAAATAGATCATGTGTCAGTGGGGGAACATTTGGGAGACAGTAATCATTGTATCGTACATTTTAGGGTGATGATAGAAAAGGACGATAGGCCATCCAGAGTAAGAATAATTAACCGGATAAGAGTCGTTTCAATGGGGCAAGAACGAAGTTGGGCCAGATAGACTGGAATGAAAGATTGGCAGGAAAAACTGTAGTTGAACATTGGGCTACCTTCAAATAAGACTTGGTTTGGGCACATTCAAGGTATATTATGTCGAAAGGGAAAGGTAGGACAAACAAATCCAGAGCTCCCTGGATGAAAGGGGAGATTGGAATTAAGATAAAGAAGAAAAAGTGTGCTTATGACAGGTGTCAGGTAGAAAATACAATTGAGAACCAAGAGGAATACAGAAGGTTCAGAGGGAAGGTGAAAAAGCATGTTCGAGAAGCAAAGAGGGATTATGAGAAAAGACTGGCAACCAACATAAAGGGGAATCCCAAACTTTTCTCTAGACATATACATGGTAAAAGGGTGGTAAAAGGAGGAGTAAGGCTGATTAGGGACCTAAAAGGGAATTTATACATGGACCAAGGGGCCATGGCTGATGTATTAAATGAATACTTTGCATCCATCTTAACCAAGGAGGTAGATGTTACCCAGGCTATGGTGACAGATGAGGAAACTCTGTCACTAGAAGGGTTAGAAATTGATAAGAAGTGTTGAATAGACTGTCAGTACTTAAAGTTGACAAGGGACCAGGACCAGATGAGATGCATCCAAGGATATTGAAGGAAATGAAAGTAGAAATTGCAGGGGCACAGGTCCTAATCGTTCAGTCTTCCCTAGACTCAGTGGTGGTGCCAGAGGATTGGAGGATTGCAACCATTACGCTCTTGTTTAAAACAGGTTGTGAGGACAAGCCCAGCAAGTCCAGTCAGTTTAACTTCAGTGGTGGGCAAGATTCTACAAACAATTGTTCGGGATAGAATTAGTAGTCACATGGAAAAATATGGGTTGATAAGGAAGAGCCAGCATGGATTTCTAAAGGGGAAATCGTGTTTAACTAACTTGCTGGAGTTTTTTGAAGAGGTAACAGAAAAGATTGATGAGGCTAATGCTGTTGTTGTGATGTACATGGGTTTTCAAGAGGCATTTGACACAATGCCACACAACAGACTTGTGAGAAAAGTTATTGCTCATGGAATAAAAGGGACAGTAGCAACATGGATACAAAATTGGCTGAAAAATAGGAAGCAGAGAGTAATGGTCAAAGGGTATTTTTCGGGCTGGTGGAAGGTTTGTAGTGGAGTTCCCCAGGGGTGGGTACTGGTACCCTTGCTTTTCCTGATATAAATTAGTGATCTAGATCTTGGCATGCAGGGGACAATTTCAAAGTTTGCGGATGATATGAACCTTGGGAGTGCTGTCAACTGTGAGGAGGGCAGTATCGAACTTCAAGAGGACATAGACAAGTTGGTGGAGTGGGCAGATAGGTGGCAGATGAAGTTCAATGCAGAGGAGTGTGAAGTGATGCATTTTGGTAGGAAGAACATGGACAGACAATATAAAATAAGGGGCAGGAATTTTGAAGGGGGTGCAGGAGCAGAAAGGCTTGGGTGTATCTGTACATAGGTCATTGGAAGTGGCAGGACAGGTAGAGAGAGCAGTTAATAAACCATATAGTATCCTGGGCTTTATTAATAAGGGCATAGAGTACAACAGCAAGGGGGTTATGCTTAATTTATATAAAACACTCGTTAGACCTCAGCTGGGGTATTGTGTACAGTTCTGGGCGCCACATTATAGGAAGGATGTGAACACATTGGAGAGAGTGCAGAAGAGGTTTACAAGAATGGTTCCAGGGATGAGAAACTTCAGCTGTGAGGGGTTGGGACTGTTCTCTTTGGAGAAAAGAAGGCTAAGTTGAGATTTGATAGAGATGTTCAAAATCATGAGGGGGCTGGAAAGAATAGATAGGGAGAAACTCTTCTCGCTCAAAAAAAGATCATGAACGAGAGGGGACAGGTTTAAAGGGATTTTCAAAAGAAGCAAATGTGATGTGAGAAAAATCTTTTTCACACAGCGAGTGGTTCGGGTCTGGAATGCACAGCCTGGAAGTGTGGTGGAGGCAGGTTCAATCAAGGCATTCAAGAGGGCATTAGATGACTATTTGAATAGAAACAACGTGCAGGGGTACGGGGAAAAGGCAGGGCAATGGCGCTAGGTCATAATGCTCATTTGGAGAGCCGGTGCGGACACGATGGGCTGAATGGCCTTCTTCTTTGCCGCTAAGATTCTGTGAAAAACAATCATAAAACAAATCACAGCATAGAAATAATTTGTAAACCAAAAAAAATAAATTATTACGATCGCTTTTAATTTTTTATTTTCTAGCTATCAGCTGGTGAGCCGGGCCACACTTCAATGTCCCTACCCTTCCTCAACCCCCTTTAAGAGCTTTGTATGGAGTTTACATTAAATGCTCTCCAGATGCAAAGCAGTTTGCAACTCCACTTAAACAGATGGGGCAGCTGTACAGCGCCACATTCAAATCCACCTGAAAGTATTGCAATATTTAAATTAAGCTTTTGGACATGGAATAAAAGTACTTAGGCCAGCTTAAAGGCTGAATTTAAAATCACCACATACAACAAATGGTGAGTTAGAGGTGGCTAGTCCCATTCAAGTATTTGTATGATGTACACTCAGCTCCTCAGTCGACGCCAGAAAACTTACATCAGTGTATTTTAATGAAGAATCAGAAAAAAAGCGGGGAGACTTTGGGGAGCGAGGGGTCATAAAAAGTGGCGAGACTGCGAGGCGTTTATTTAAATAATAAAAATATAAGCAGAAACAAGACTAGATGCATTAATTATTTTTAATTAAGGGAATAATTAATTCATTATTAAAATGCAGTAAAGATGACAAGGCAGGTAATGTGTTGAGGCTGCAGTGTGTGGGAACCTGTGAATGTCAGTGTTATCCAGGGCAAACACAAATGCAGTGATTGTCTCCAGCTCGAGAAGCTTCAGCTCAGAGTCATTGAACTGGAGGCTGAGCTGCAGACACTGCAATGCATCAGGGAGGGGGAGAGCTACCTGAACACTTTGTTCCAGAAGGCAGTCAACACTCCTTAGGATAGGGTCTTTTGATTTGGTCAGGGTGCAACTGTAAGTGAGGCAGGTGAGGAGATCAAGATGATAGAAATGGAGGAGTCTCAGCCCTTGCAATTGTCCAACAGGTTTGAGGTTTTTTCACCTTGTTTGGATGACGGTGGCATCTACAGGGTAGATGAGCGTCCTGACCATGGCACTGTGGTGCAGGAAGCCATTCAAGTGAGTGGAGTAAACAGGAATGTAGTGGTAGTAAGGGACAGTATAGTCAGTGGGATAGGCACAGTTCTCTGCAGCCAAGAGTGAGAGCCCAGGTGGGCTGTGCTGCCTACTCAGTACCAGGGCTAAGGAGATCTGCTCAGGGTTGAGGAGCAACTTGCAGTTGGATTGGGAGGATACAGTGCTCATGGTCCATGTAGGTACCAATGACATCGATAGGACTAGCAAAAAGGTTCTTCATAGGGAGTATGAGCAACTAGGAGCTAAATTAAAAAGCACGACCTCAAGTGTAATAATCTCAGGATTATTACCTGAGGCACGACCAAATTGTCTTGGGGTAAATAAGATTAGGGAGTTGAATGTGTTGCTCAAAGATTGGTGTGGGAAGAATGGGATTCCATTCATGGGGCACTGGCACCAGTACTGGGGAAATGGGAGCTGTACCATTGGGTTGTTCTTCACCTAAACTGTTCTGGGACCAAATGCTGGTGTGTTGTATAATTAGAGTGGTTAAGATGGCTTTAAACTGAATAGTGAGAGTGAGGGATCACATGAGGGAAGATATGGTAAAATAAAGGAAAAGGACAAGGCAAGAGAGCAATAAGGGGAATGACAATCAGAGCAAGCCAGGAAAGGACAGAGTGTACAAACTAAAGAGTGCTCCAGCAGATAAGGCCAGAGTTTGTGAAACTAGTAAAAAGACAGAACTAAAGATTTTTTATCTGAATGCCTGTAGTATCTGTAACACAACAGATGAACGGTCAGCTCAAATAGAAGTACATGTGTATGACCTGATAGCCATTACAGAGTTGTGGCTGCAAGGTAACTAATACTGGGACCTGAATATTCAAGGGTACTTGATGTTTTGGAAGGACAGGAAGCTGGGAAAGGGTGACTGGGTGGTCTGTTAATTGAGGATGATATTAGTACAATATGATAGATGACCTTAGTTCTAAAGATCAAGACGTAGAATAAGTTTGGATAGAGATCAGAAATAGCAAAGGGAAGAAATCACTTCTAAAAGTAGTTTCTAGGCCCCCAACAGTAATGGTGGCTGAAGGATCGGGTATACAAAAAGAAATTATGGGGGCTTGTAAGAAAGGCACTGCAATAATAATGGGTGATTTTAATCTACATATAGATTGGATGAATCAGATCGGCAAATGTAACCTGGAAGATGAGTTCATAATGTTTTTGGGACAGTTTCTTAGAAACAACCAGACAGCAGATTATTCTAGGCCTGGTAGTATGCAATGAGGCAGGCTTAATTAATGACCTCATTATAAAGAAGCGTCTAGGTAGCAGTGATTATAACATGATTTAATTTTGCATTCAGTTTGAGGAAGAGAAGCGTGGCTCTAAGACTAATGTTGTAAACGTAAATAAAGGAAATTACAAGGCTATGAAGATGGAGCTTTCTAAGGTGAACTGGGAAAATAGGGTAGAGGGTAGGTCAGCAGGAATGCAGTGGCAGACACTTAAGGAGATATTTCATGTTCAGCAAAGCCACATTCCAGTAAGAAAAAGATTCTAGGAGGCAAATGCACCATCCATGGCTAACTGAAGGGAGCTAAACACAGTATCAAATTGAAAGAAAAAATGAACAATTCTGCAAAGATTAGTTTTGGGTCAGGAGATTGGACAGTATTTAAAAAACAGCAAAGAATGATAAAATAATTAGTAAGGAGGAAGATATTAGGGTTTGAGAGAGATGTAGCTTGAAATACAATAATAGATAGCAAGAGTTTCCACAAGAATTTGAAAAGGAAAAGAGTAACTAAAGTTATAGTGGGTCCTCCAGAGGGTGAGACTGGGGGATTAATAATGAGAAATAAACAAATGGTGGAAGCGATGTTGCATCTGTCTTCACGGTAGAAGATACAAATAACATCCCAGGAATAATTATAAATTGAGATGAAAGGCGGGGGGGAGGAACTTAAAACAATTACAATCACTAAGAAAGGGTACTAAAAAAAAACAATTAGAATTAAAGGCTGACAAGTCGCCCGGATCTGATAGATTTCATCCTAAAAGAAGTGGCTGCAAAGACAGTAGCTGCTTTGGTTTTAATTTTCCAAAACTCTTTTGATCCTGGAAAGGTCCCATTTGTTTGGAAAATAGCAAATGCAATTCCTCTATTCAAGAAAGCAAGGATACAGAAATCAGGTAATTACAGGCCTTTTAGCTTAACACCTGTTACAGGGGAAATGATTTAATCTATTATTAAGGAGGTTATAGCAGGTCACTTAAAAAAATCTTAATGCAATTAGGCAGAGTCAACATGATTTTGTGAAAGGGAAATCACGTTTGACGAATATATTAGAGTTCTTTGAGGAAGTAACAAGTAACATGGATAAAGGGGAACCTGTAGATGTGGTGTACTTTGGATTTCCAAAGGCATTTGACAAGATGTCACATCAAAGCTTGCTACACAAGATAAGACCATATGGTGTATGGGGTAACATATTAGCATAGATAGAGCATTTGTTGGCTAACAGGTACCAGAGAGTTGGGATAAATGGGTCATTTTCAGGTTGGAAAGTTGTAACCAGTAGAGTGTCCAAAGGATCCGTGTGCTGGGGCCTCAAATATTTTCAATATATATAAATGGTTTGGATAATAGAACCGAATGTAGGTATTTAAATTTTCTGAAGACACAAAGGTAGGTAGGAAATTAAATTGTGAGGAGGACATAATGAGTTTATAAAGGGTTAACTGAGTTGGTAAAATATTGGCAGATGGAGTAGAATGTCAGAAAATATGGACTTGTCCACTTTGGCAGGAAGAATAGAAAAGCCGTATATTATTTAAATGCAGAAAGATTGCAAAACTTAGTGTTACAGAGGGATCTGGGTGTCCTGGTACATGAAACACTAAAAAGTTAGTGTGCAGGCACAGCAAGTGATTAGGAAGGCAAATGGGATGTTGCCATTTACTGCAAGGTGAATGGAATATAAAAGTAGGGAAGTTTTGCTTTTCTTGTACAGGGCCTTGGTGAGACCACATCTGGAGTTCTGTGAAAAGCCTTGGTCTCCATATTTGAAAAAAAAGGATATAATTGCATTAGAACAGTTCAGAGGAGCTCCACTCAATTGTGGGATGAGATCTTATGACGAAAGGGTGGACAGGTTGGGACTGTATCCATTGGCGTTCAGAAGAATGAGAAGTGATCTTATTGAAACATAAAAGATCCTGAGCGGACTTGATAGAATAGATGCTGAGAGGATGTTTCTCCTTATGGGAGAGACTGGAACTAAGGGACATCATTTAAAAATAAGGGGTCTCCCATTCAAGATGAGGAGAAATCTCAGAGGGTTATTAGTCTGTGGAATTCTCTTCCCCAGAGAGCGGTGGAGGCAGGGTCATTGAATATGTTCAAGGCTGAGTTAGATAGATTCTTGATTGATAAGGGAGTCAAAGTGTATAGGGGGTAAACAGGAAAGTAGAGGCCATGATCAGATCAGCAATGATCTTATCAAATGGCTGAGGAGGATTGAGTATGGCCTACTCCTGCTCCAAATTCATATGTTCTCTGTATGTTTGTATGTATGATTCCTTACAGCTATATTGGTCAAGCTTGTGTACTGTCTTCCTGATCCCTTGCTGTAACTTCAATGGATTATCTACAGAAAACACCTGTTCACACTATTTTTCCAGGGTTTCCTTCAAAGCTGGAGAAACAGCATCCCCAATCACCCCCGCACCCCCTAAACCCATCCTCCACAACACAAAACAAAGAAATTGCTGATGATGATAATTTTTGAGTGTTGGGAAAAGACCTTCAGTCAGGATCTCATGGAGAATGATGCACATTGTGATAGTTGCAGCTTTTGCACTGGGATATCACTAGGGGTTGAATAGCCTTTTGCTGGTGAAAAAAAATGACTTCCATTTCTATTGTGTTTTTCACAATGTTCCCAAGCCTGTTACAGTCAATAAAGTACTTTTCTGAAGTCCAGGCATTATTGTCAAACAAGAAACACAGCAATCAATTTGTGCACAGCAAGCCGCTAACAGCAAAATGATAACTGCCAGGTAAACTGTTTTAGTGATGTTGACTGAGGGATAAATATTGTCCAGGACTCCAAAGTGAACTCTCTCTGCTCTTCTTCAAAATAGTGCCATGGGATCTTCTATTCCTACCTGAGGGGTGGAAATGAGGCCTCAAGTAAATATCCCATCCAAAAGACAGCACCTCGGGCAGTGCAGCACTCCAATAAGAGCTTTGATTTTTTTTTGTGCTTAAATCTCTCGAATGGGACTTGAACCCAGAACAGGCAGTAGTGCTCCCTCAGAGTCACAGCGGACACTGATTTGAAAGAAACATAGGATCTTGTTCGTTTGATAATTAACTACACATTTAGTGCACACACATCTATGGCATTATGCTTCAACTGTAAAACAAACTCTTAATAGCATTCAAGACAAAACATCCCCCCCTCCGTCACCGGTGTACCATGGCTGCGGCATGCACTATGCACAGGATGTACTTCTACAAATCACCAAACCATTTTTGGTGGTACCTCCCAAGCCTGCAATATCCTAAGTCTGCAATATCTAAAGTCTGCAATACCCTAAGCCTGCAATATTCCAAGTCTATAAGGCTGAGGACAGCAGATACACAGGAACACTATCGCTTCCAAGTTCCCCCCCTAGGAACATGGCAAATCCAATTTAGAAATATAATCTGCCATTCTTTCATCATTGCTGAGTCAAAATCCTGGAACTCACTATCATATCAACACAGTGGGAGCTTCTTCACCACACCTATTGCAGTACTTCAAGAAGATGACCCACCACCACCACCTTATGGAGGGCAACTAATTGTCAGCAAATGCTGGCTGCACCATAGCTGCCAACATCCTGACAAATCGTTTCTAAAACATACCAGTGAATGTGTCCATGGTTTGGGAGTGCATGCTTGATTTTGATTGCAGAATGCGCGAGGCAATCTCAAAACATATCTTAAAAATGTATAATTTACTCAAGGATAATCTTCATTCTCAGCGACACCAAAATTATCTGAAAAGATTATGATTGACTCATAACGTTTTACAAAATATAAGTAACACATGGTTGAGATGGTCGAATATTACCCTGAGCAAGTCTTGGTCAATGGGATTATTAGGACATTTTACAGTCTGCATCACTAGTTTAACTTCACAGGAAAACCATCTCTATATCTGCAGTAAATATTGCGCCGATAGCTGAATACCAGCGTTGCTTCATTTATAATGAAAACAGAAGTTAGTCGGTGTTTGATATTGAAACATTTCAGAGAAAACCCTTTGACAGGAGCTCTGACAGAGGCTTTTATCTCAAAACATTACCTGCCCTTTTCCTTTTAAATGTTGGCTAGTCCATGGTGTATTTCCAGCATTTCCTGTTTTCATTCCTGTCCAGAGTTTATTTTTAATCTTCATTCACCCATCCGTGCATGGCTCGTTCTCGCGGACTGAAAATTTCTCTACATGTTAAAGGTCAGCAAAGTGGGAGCAAATCGAAGGGGATTGAACCTTTTATTATTCTGACTTAGCTTCCAGCTGAAACTACATGTACAATATTATTGAAAAGCCAGCTAGGATTTACAAATTGTCTTTTCGTTGGAAGCCAAGGTATAAAGCTCAGTCACTCTTATGCTCATTAGAACTCTGCTGTTTATTCATTTTAGTTTTAAACCATCTGTTCCTGCTGCTCTGGCCAAGAGTCGGTCATTTTCATTTATTAGAGACAAGGAAGCTATCAGGAATTTGGCTCCAATATAAAGCCTCCAGCTTTATCATCATTTCCACCTCCCACTCAGAAAAGATTTTCACTGGGTATTTAATCTACTGCTTGTTGATTCCCTCATTTTCAAAATATATAATTATTCAATTGGATTGTTCATCATGGACTGATTCACTCTGTATAATTATTCATGCTGATGCATTTTTATTCAGTCCATCCACATTCACACAAAAGGTCAGCTCTCACACAATGTAAATTAACAAGAAAGTGATGGCTTAAAATTGCATGCTAATATGCACGTAGAGGAAAAAAAACTTCATCCTTTTGGGAGAACTAAATGCAGAGAATATCTTGAGAGAGAATGGAAGCTGTTTTATTATTCTTAATTACAAAAATATAAAAAACAAAATAGTCATTATAGTGGTACAAAGGTTTAACAGATGGGATATGCTGATGTATGACATAGATGACGATGTATCACTGACATCAATCAGTCATGTATTAGACTCTTGAGGGAGAGGGATTGAAATCAAGCCTAGGATCAAAGTACCTACTCAGTAACCTGTTTAGAAGTAGTACTAATAAACAAGTGTTAAGTAGGTATCAGAGTATGACTATAGTCTGTCTACTAAGTCCCATGCCTAGAGTCCAAAGTAGATGGACACATCTCCGAACAACTATTAAATAACTGCAGGAAAAATTGTCCCTTGAACTATTCCATGTGGGTGCAATTTTAATACATCAAAATCATTGTTTGCGCTTACTTTCATATGGGCCTTTTGATCTGTCTCATGTCAGCTGTGAAAGACCAGTCTTCCTTCGAGTATCCTCACCGAACAGGGACGGGTAAGTTACTAACCAGCAGACACAATGGACCAAATGGCCTCCTTCTGATAAGCCGTAAATTTCTATGATTCCATGATAACGCCTGGATTTCCCGAATACAGAGGTTTCTGCTTTGTATCTTTCATTGCCAATGCAGCCAAGATCAGGAACTCTACTGGTGGGAATCTGCATTGAACCACTCTTTAGGTCAATCCATTGGACTAAAATAAGTAGCCACATGTTAGCTATAACTTGTCTTTTTAGTTTAATCATTAATAATTACCACAAAATAAGGAATCTATATATCTTTCTTACTTAATTTGACAGCTCATTCATTACAATTACTTGGCATGTACTTATAACCCATGAGATGATTGAAATAAGTAAAATTCAGTGGTCTCAGGTAGTTCTTCATTGCTGCTAAATGTGACAAGCACAATGACTGACAGATACACTATGCTTAGCGTTTAGCTTATTGGTTAATTTCTTCACAAAATCACATTAGTTGCATGCATTAGGACATGCACAGGAATCAAATTTAAACTCCTCATTCATAGCGCAAGAGAAAAATGGCTCTGAATCAATATCCAAGACCAGCCTAACCTCTATTTGGTTTGGAATTAAGACCGCATGGTAATAATCAGTCTTATAATTAATTTCTTCGTGTCTCACTGTCACTGAAGATGTTTAGTAGTCAGAACAGTTTCAGAGATTGTTTGTTTTACACAAGCTTATCCTGCTGCACCTCTTTAGGAATTTAGCCATGATTGGGGAACACTAATGGATGTGGACAGAAATAAAATATCAACTATTCTGAACAATTCCCCAGAAAGTGAAAGAAAACCTTCCTTTTTACTTACTAAGGGAAAATGGGCATCATTGGCAAGGCCAACATTTATTTTCCATCCGTAAATGCCTTTGAAGGTAATGGTGGTGACCCACCCTCTTGACAACTGAGTGTCTTACTAGGCTATTCCAGAGGACAGTCAAGAGTCAACCACTGTGGGTCTGGAGTCACATATAGGCCAGACCAAATAAGGACAGCAGATTTCCTTCCTTAAAGGGAATTCTCCAGTTTCCACAGTGAGATTTGAACTCCAGGCCTCAGGATTAATAGTCTAGAGTACATGAAAACTGTGTCACTGTGCCCCTTGACATATTAAGAAAAATACGCTGGAAGTGTGGGTGGAATTTCCCGTGCCTGCGGGCGGCAGGTGTGACAGGTGGCGTGAGCGGACAATATGGGATGATCGGATTCATGATGGCAGGAAGGCAGTTGTCTGCTCAGCCCGCCAATGCCGGGCCGTGTTTCCCACCATCGGTCATCAGGAACCTCATTGTAATACGTCAGCGTATCATTATTAAGCCATCCTGCCAGGCTCTTGCACCCCCGCTGGATCATCCGGCCATATCAGCGGGAACGCACGCAAACGGGTTTCACAACAGCACAGAGGCGACGTACACCTCGCGGCCTTCACTTTGGGGTGAACTGGCGGTGAGTACACAGCAATGTTCTGCAGAGCGCACCAGGGTCGCCTGTTGCTTTGCAGGCTTCCTGGGGTGCTGGGGTGTGGGGGGAGGTCGGGGTTAAGTGCCGCCCTGCACGACAGGTGGTGGGGGAGGATCGGGGGGGGCAGGTGCAGCCCTGCCTCTGAGACGACTTTTGAGCGTGAGGAGGAGTGAGGGAGTAAGTGCACGGTTGCCGTTGAGGCAACTGGTGGCGGGGTGGGGAGTGGTGGTTAAGGGCAGCCCTGCCTCTGAGGTGACTGGTGGCCGGGGTGGGGCGGGGGCTGGTGGGGCGGAGGTGGAGGCGGGATAGGCAGGGGCAGCCTGCTGTTGAATATAGCGCATAAGCATTCAGGGTTGGGGGGTAGGGTGGGCGAGGGAAGTGACCGTGCATTCAGGAAACCTGCGGAAAGTGTCCATTCCTCTGCATCCCAGACAGTTCCGGCACAGCCACACTGATATGATTGGGGTCGGGCTCCTAGCTTATCTGCCCACTCAAGCAACACAGAAGCATCAAAGTGCCACCACGTTCTCCAGAGCACCCACCATTCCCTCCAACACAGACTGCACAGGTGCAGGGTCCAATTGACTGCACTCATGTGGCGCTCAGATCTCCATCACAACGCTCGGTGAACTACATCAACCGCAAGGGCTTCCATTTGCTGAATGTGCAGCTGGTGTGAGACCACCAGAAACGCATCCTGCAGGTCTGCGCACGGTTTCCAGGGAGCGTGCACTACACCTACATCCTCAGTCGGTCACAGATCTCTGACATCTTCCAGGGTCCACAGAGGCTGCAGAGTTGGTTCCTCGGGGATAAGGGCTACCCACAGAGGCCGTGGCTGATGACACCCATGCGGCGGCCTCAGACTGCAGCAGAGCGACGGTGTAATGAGACTCATGCTGCAACTCGCAACTTGGTGGAGCAGACCATCGGGATGCTGAAGATGAGGTTCCGGTGCCTGGATCGGTCTGGTGGAGCCCTGAAATATAGATCACAGAGGGTGTCACGCATCATCATCATTGGCTGTGACCTTTACAACCTGGTGCTCCAGCAGGGAGACGAGCTGGCTGAGGAGATGGGGGAGCTGCACGTCTCCTATGAAGAGGAGGAGACCGACGGGGATGAAGCTGAGGAAGCCCTTGGAGGTGACGATGATGGGGATCAGGCCCTTGCACAGGCCAGATGAGGCAGGCGCGCTCAGGAGCCCCTCATAGCTGCTAGATTTGAGGAGGATGATGGTGACATGCAATGAAGTGACCCCCATAGTTCCTCACATTGCATTTGTGAACGTTTGACTCCAGTCTGGCTTATGGCAGCACAAATACCCTCTGGGAGAATGCTCCTGTCATGGAGACGCAGTGGAGGCCCTAATAGTTTCTTGATTGCAGGAGGATGATGACGACATGCAGTGAGGACACTCCATAAATATTCACACAGCCTCTGAGAATGTCTGACTCCTGTCTGGCCGAGGGTAGATCGCTTGTGCTCCCTGATCACGGTCATATCATAGAGATGCAGCCATGAAACTTTAGAAGCATCTGATGCTTTGTCTGCCTCCAGCACCTGAGCCCTTTAGGAGCACAGCGCCAGCAGTCACAGATGCAGAAGAGATGGGGGCCAGCCCCACCACAAAGGTGCTGAGAGCACACAGAGTATGAGAGAACTCTACGGTTCCTGCTCACTACATTCTGACAGCAATGACCAGCACCGCTGAGGTACAGGCATCAGTAATGTCTCCAGGGAGTGTGAGGCTGGACAATCACTTTGGTCTGAAGGCTGCACAAAGCACAGGGAAGAGGCCCTAGACTGAAAAACCTGCCTTTAGCTTATGCAGAAAGGTTTCACATCTGAATGACAAGAACATTGCTCGGATCAGAACAAGGAGCCATAGGCAGGGCAACACTCTTGGGAGTTTATTGACAATAGTGAACAGTATGTACAAGTAATTGATACCCAAGTCCAGACTGTGCAACTAATTCTCCTCAACTTTCCTAACCCTGCCGCTCCGTCTTGTTGCTCCCCGGACATCCATAGCGGAGCTGGAGGCAGCCTGCTGACTGTGACGCCCTGTCTGTGATGACTTTGGCAGGTGTCCTCTGGAGGGCCGACACTTGGAGGGCCCCGGCCTGCTTTTGGCAGTGGCACCCTCCTCGGTCGGTAGGGCTGGAGCTGCTGAGGTCATAGGAAGAGGAGATTCGGGTGGGCCGGACACACTCGGAGTCACCTGGATGGATGGGCCCGGAGTGTGCACCTGCTGATCCTCCTCCCTATGGGTGCCCGAGGGCCCCAGGCTGACTCCTTGAGGAGTAGGGGTAGCTGGACTGAGATCGAGCTGCCCGGCACCCCTCTCGCGTACACACTGTTGAAGGCCAACTATGGCATGAGCGATGGAGTTGAGCCCGCGCAGCAGTGCAGGAGCAACGTCCTGGACCAAGGTCTCCATGGCGGCCGCCATCCTACCAGTGTTGGACTCGGTGCGTTGCAATGCCAGCGCTATCACCTCTGAGTGAAGGCGGACAGACTCCTTCGTCGTGCCTTGCAATCTGAGGAGTGCAGCGGACATCCCTTCCTAATGTTCCCGAGCTTACCTTTGCAGCTCCAGCAACCGTGACATGACCGAGTCCCGAGGCTCCTCATCTGACTCAGACTCAACAACATTCTGGCCTCCAGCAATCATCCGAGTGCCGGACACCTGAGAAGTCCCTGCGCCGTCTGCTGTGGATCAGACAGTGCGATGTGCTCACCAGATTCTAATCCTGAGGCTACTCTAAAGCTAGGTCACACCGAGGTGTATGTCTCTGCGCTGGTGGAGGGTGTGGCCGAGCGTGTGATGGAACTTCAGGAAGGGTGCCTCCAGATTCCTCTTCAAAAGGTTTTTCGAGGTTTGATTGGAGGTCCTGTGTCGTAGACTCTGTCGGCTGTTTGCCTGTGGAAGCGAGGGGAGATAATTAGTGCATGGCAGTGGCCTGTGAAACAGGACACATCACTCACAGCCTGGTTATCTGGTGTATATTGCACTGCTGGATCCTCACTTGGTAGAGCACCACCGACCTCACCATTAGCACAGGACCGGTCCAAAGCACGGCCGGCCAGCTGGATGGCTCTGTTTTCAATGTCCAATCATTTCGGGAATTGCACCACTGGTCTGCGACCTCCCCCTCTTGTTGTGTGCCAGCTTTTCCTGTATGAATAAAGATGAGAAAGTGTAAGCAGGCTGCCTGCCAGGCCAGATGATAAGTATTCCTGGCCTGTGTGGGTGGTGAGTGGTTTCATGGACGGGATGGGGACAATGACGGTGTGTGTGAGAGAGTGAATGGTGATGTCCCTTGAACCGACAGTGAGTGAGGGCCCTGTGGATGTGTGATGGGTTTGTGAGTGTGTGAGTTGAGTGATGAGAAGAGTGGCTTACCCTGGCGGAACGGAGGAGATCATTCATCCTCTTGCGGCACTGGGTGGCTGCCCTCTTTTGCAGGGCGTTGGCACTGACCACCGCTGCCACTGCCTGCCAAGTTGGGTTAGTGCTGTTGCTGCCCATTCTGTGGCCAGAGTCAGGGCAGAGGGCATCACGGCAGGCCTCCACTGCATCCAAAAGTCGCAAGAGAGACGCGTCGCTGAATGTGGGAGCCGCAGTCTTCTTCAGTTTCAGGGCCATGTCTCCCGTGCAGCAGCGGTGGTCTGGGAGCAGAGATATGGTGCACGCGGCTAGACTTTAAACATGGCGCCCGGCGTGATGCAGCGGCGGGGCGATGGTGGGTGGGCAAAGGAGAGCCCGCCTGCCATGGAAATGGCGTGTTCTCCAGGAGTGCATAAATAATGAGGCAGGTTTGGGACAATACAGTGTGAAAACCCGCCATCATGGTCAGCGGGTATTTTACCCGCCCGCTACTGCACTTAGTGCAAATCTGGGAAAATTCTGCCCTATATTTCTTTCAAAAGCATTATTTACTAGTATAATTTTCTGTTCTGCAGGGATCCAAAATAATCAGAACAAAAATAGCGACATGAGAGGCAGCAACAGGATTAAGTAAAATAATTGAGGGGTTAAAGTCCCATTCACAAGTGTTTATCTTAATGCCATTGATTCAGTCCTATTTATTCCCAAAGAGAGAGAGAGAGAGAGGGAGAGAAATCTGCTAAGAATGGTCATTTAAAAAAAAATGATTCAAATTGATCTTTAAAAAGCTGTGTTTTAATCTTCAATAAAAAGGAGAGCGATGTCATCAGTAAGAAAGTTCCATCATAATTCAGAATCGGAGATCTGAAATGGAGATCAATTCTTTGCCATAGGAATTAAAGCCCAAGGGATTAAAAAAAACAGTGGCAGCATGGATACAAAATTGGCCAATGGGAAGAAAGCAGAGAGTAGGAGAGTGAATGGTTGTTATTACTTTAGACGAGACTCATGTTCTCCAGGAGTCAGTATTAGGACCACAGCTCTTTGATATATTAAGGAGCTGGACTTGGGTGTACAGGTCATAATTTCAAAGTTTTCAGATGTCACGATTCTTGGGAACGTGGTAAACAATTAGAAGCTAGCACCAGAATTCAGGAGGGTGTAGGCTGGTTAAGTGGACAGGTACATGGCTGGTAAAATTTAATGCAGAGAAATGTTAAATGATACATTTTTCTAGGATAAATGAGAAGAGACAGTACCTGTGTAGTACTAAGCTGTGTGATTTCAAAGGGGGCGAATGAACAGAGGGAGTTGGGGGTGTATGTACATAAATGTTTGCAGGTGGCTTTACTACTAGAGCTGTCAGGTACAAAATCAAGAGAGTTATGCTCAACTGCAATAAACTGCTGGTTAGGCCTCAGCTGAAGTATTGTGTTCAATTATGGACACCATACTATACAAAGAATGCCAAGGCCTAGGAGAGGGCCCAGCAGAGATTTGCAGAACCGTGCCAGGGTTGAAAGGCTTTAGTTATGTGGAGAGACTGGTGAAGCTGGGGATATTCTCTTCAGACCAGTGAAGATTAAGAGGAGGTTTAATAGAGATGTTCAAAATTATGCACGGTTTTGACAGAGAACTGATAAATAAGGAGAAACTGTTTCTAGCAGTGACCAGAGGACACAGATTTAAGATAATTGGCAAAATATAGGGAGATAGTGGTATTGCCACTGGACTGGTAATCCAGAGGCCTAGGGTAATGCTCTGGTAATGCCACTATGGCAGATGGTGAAATTTGAGTTCAATAAAAATCTAGAATTAAAAGTCTAATCATGTCCATGAAACCATTGGTGATTATTCTAAAAACCCATCTGGTTCACAAATGCCCTTTAGGGAAGGAAATCTGCTGTCCTTACCTAGTCTGGCCTACATGTGACTCCAGACCCACAGCAATATGGTTGACTCTTAAAATGCCCGCTCAAATGGCCAAGCAAGGCACTCAGTTGTATCAAACCACCAAAACGTCTAAGAGGAATGGAACCGGATGGACCACCCGGCATTGACCGAGGCACTGGAAACGACAACGGCAATCTCAGCCCTGTCGAACATGGAAAGTCCTTTTTACTAACATCTGGGGGTTAGTGCCAAAATTGGACTAGCCAAGCAACAGCCTGACATAGCCATCCATACTCATGGAAACATACCTTACAGACAATGTCCCACCGGCAGGACAGACCCAACAGAGGTGGTGGTACAGTCGTCCTCAACATTGACTCTGGACTCCATGAAATCTCATGGCATCAGGTCAAACATGGGCAAGGAAACTTCCTGCTGATTACCACATACCGCCCACCCCTCCGCCCTCTCAGCTGATGAATCAGTGCTCCTCTATGTTGAACACCACTTGGAGGAGGCACTGAGGGTGGCAAGGATGCAGAATGTACTCTGGGTGGGGGACTTCAATGTCCATCACCAAGACTGTCTCGGTAGCATTAATACTGACCAAGCTGGTCGACTGCGAAAGGGCATTGCTGCCAAACCGGGCCTACACAGATGGTGAGGGAACCAAGAAGAGGAAAAAACATACTTGATCACATCTTCACCAACTTGCCTGCTGCAGATGAATTGGTCCAAGACACTATCAGTAGGAGTGACTACCGCACAGTCTTTGAGGAGACAAAGTCCTGTCTTCACACTTAGGATACCCTTCATCGTGTTGTGTGGCACCACCACAACTCAAGACAGGACAACCATGAGGCGCTGTGGGCCATCATCAGCAGCAGAACTGTACTCAACCACAATCTGTAACCTCATGGCCCAGCATATCCCAAACTCTACCATTACCGCCATGCCAGGGGATCAACCGTGGTTCAATGAAGAGTGCAGGAGGGCATGCCAGGAGCAGCACCAAGCATACTTACAAATGAGGTGTCAACTTGGTGAAGCTACAACACTACAACACAGGACTACTTGCATACCAAGCGATATAAGTAGCAATTGATAGACAGAACTGAGCGATCCCACAACCAATGGTTCAGACCTACGTTCTGCAGTTCTGGCATATCCAGTTGTGAATGGCGGTGGAAAATTAACCAACTCACTGGAGGAGGAGGCTCCACAAATATCCCCATCCTCAGTGATGGAGGAGCCCAGCACATCAGTGCAAAAGATAAGGCCGAAGTATTCGCAACAATCTTCAGCCAGAAGTGCTGGGTAGATTATCCATCTCGGCATCCCCCGGAGGTTCCCAGCATCTCAGATGCCAGTCTTCAGCCAAATCAATTCACTCCACGTAATATCAAGAAACGGCTGAAGGCATTGGATACTGCAAAGGCTATGGGCCCTGACAACATTCCGGCAATACTACTGAAGACTTGTGCTCCAGAACTTGCTGCACCATGAGTCAAGCTGTTCCAGTGCAGCTACAACACTTGCATCTACCCGGTAATGTGGAAAATTGCCCACATATGTCTTCTACACAAAAAGCAGGACAAATCCAATGCAGCCAATTCCAACCCCCACCACCCCACCCACCCCTGCCATCAGCCTACTCACGATCAACAGTAAAGTGATGAAAAGGGTCATCAGCAGGGCTATCAAGTGGCACTTAATTAGCAATAACCTCTTCACTGATACTCAGTTTGGGTTCCGCCAGGGCCATTCAGATCCTGGCCTCATTAGAGCCTTGGTTCAAACATGGACAAAAGAGCTGAACTCCCGAGATGAGGCGAGAGTGACTGCTCTTGACATCAAGACAGCAATTGATCAAGTGTGGCATCAAGGAGCCCCAGCAAAACTGGAGTCAATGGGAATCAGGGGGGAAACTCTCTGCTGGTTGGTGTCATACCGAACACAAAGGAAGATAGTTGTGGTTGTTGGAAGTCAAACATCTCAGTTCCAGGACATCACTGCCGGAGTACCTCAGGGTAGTGTCCTCAGCCCAACCATCTTCAGTTGCTTCTTCAATTACCTTCCTTCCATCATAAGGTCAGAAGTGGGGATGTTCGCTGATTGCACAATATTCAGCACCATTCACAGCTCTTCAGATACTGAAGCAGTCCCTGTCCAAATGCAGCAAGACCTGGACAATATCCAAGATTGGGCTGATAAGTGGCAAGTAACATTTGTGCCACACAAGTGCCAGACAATTACCGTGTCCAACAAGAGAGAATCTAACCATCGCCCCTTTACATTCAATGGCATTGCCATCACTGAATCCCACACTATCAACATCCTGGGGTTACCATTGACCAGAAACTGAACTGGACTTGCCATATAAATACTGTGGCTATAAGAGCTGGGGTGGACTGGGAAAGGAGTTTAGCAGAAAAGACGGTTGGTCAACAATGGCAGATGTTTAAGAAAATAGTTTATGACTCACAACAAAGATACATCCCAGCGATGAAGAAGGATTGTAGGAAGGGGATAAACCAACCATTGATAACTAAGGAAGTTAAGGATAGTATCAAAGAAAAAACAAACAATGTGGCAAAAATTAGTGGTAAGCCAGAGGATTGGGAACGTTTTAAAAACCAACAGACGATTACCAAAAAATCTAATAAAAAGGGAGAAAATAAACTTTGAGGGTAAACTAGCAAGTAATATAAAAATGGACAGTAAGAGCTTCGTTAAATATATTAAAAGGAAAAGAGATGCCAAAGTGAATATAGGTCCCTTAGCGAATGAGGCTGGGGAAATAATAATGGGGAACCAGGAAATGGCAGAGGAGTTGAATAAATACTTTTCATAAGTCTTCACGGTAGAAGACACTAATAGCATTCCAAAAATACTAAATAATCATTGGGCAAAAGAGGGGGAGGAAATACAGTAACTATCACTGGAGAAAAAGAACTAGGGAAACTAATGGGGCTGAAGGCCAATAGGTCACCTGGACCTGATGGGTTGCATCCTATAGTGCGAAAGGAAATAGCTGCAGAGATAGTGGATGCACTGGTAATAATCTTCCAAGAGTCCTTAGATTCTGGAAAATTCCAGAGGATTGCAAAACTGCCAATGGAACACCCTTATTCAAAACTATAGGCCAGTTAGCTTAACGTCTGTCATTGGGATAATGTTAGAGTTGATTATAAAGGATGTAATAGCAGAGCATTTAGAAATGCACAATCTAATCAAGCAGAGTCAGCATGGCTTCATGAAGGGGAAATCATGCCTGACAAATTTATTAGGATTCTTTGAGGAGGTAACAAGCAGGATAGATAAAGGGGAGCCAGTAGATGTAATATATTTGGATTTCCAAAAGGCGTTCAATAAGGTACCACACATAAGGCTACTTAATAAGATAAAAGCCCATGGTATTGGGGGTAGTATATTAGCATGGATAGCAGACTGGCTAACGAATAGAAGACAGAGAGTTGGGATACGGGGGGCATTTTCGGGATGATAACCTATAACTAGTGGAGTGCCACAGGGATGAGTGCCGGGGCCACAAGTATTGACAATATGGATGAGGGAAATGAATGTACTATCACCAAGCTTGCGGATGACACAAAAATAGGTGGGAGGGCAAGTGGTGAGGATCACACAAGTAGTCTACAGAGGGATTTGGACAGGTTAAGTGAGTGGGCAAAAACTTGGCAGATGGAATATAATATGGGAAAATGTGAGGTTATGCACTTGGCAGGAAGAATAGAGGGACAGAATATTATTTAAATGGAGAAAGACTGAAGAAAGCTGCAGCACAAAGGGATTTGGGGGTCCTTGTGTCTGAATCCCCAAATGCTGACATACAAGTTCAGTAGGTAATGGGTAAGGCAAATGGAATATTAGCTGTTTTTTCAAAGGGAATTGAGTATAAAAATAGGGAAGTCTTGCTAAAACTATACAAGGCAAAAGTTAGACCACACCTAGAATACTGTGAACAGTTTTGGTTCCGTTACCTAAGGAAAGATATACTGGCATTGGAAGCAGTCCAGAGAAGGTTCACTAGGTTGATCCCGGGTATGGAGGGATTTTCTTATGAGGAGAAGTTGAGTAGGTTGGGCCTGTACTCATTGGAGTTTAGAAGAATGAGAGGTGACCTTATTGAAACATAAGATTCTTAGGGAGCTTGACAGGGTAGATGCTGAGAGGTTGTTTCCCCTTGTGGGAGAGTCTAGGACCAGAGGGCATAATCTCAGAGTAAGAGGGTGCCCATTTAAAACTGAGATGAGGAAGAATTTCTTCTCTCAGAGGGTAGTCAATCTGTGGAATTCTTTTACCGCGGAGGGCTGTAGAGGCTGGGTCATTAAGTATATTCAAGGCTGAAATAGACAGAGTTTTAATCAGTAAGAGAATCAAGAGTTATGGGGAAAAGGCAGGAAAGTGGAGTTGAAGATTATCGGATCAGCCACTATCTCATTGAATGGTGGAGCAGACTCGATGGGCCAAATAGCCTATTTTTGCTCCTAAGTCTTATGGTCCACAATCTACAAGGCAGAAGTCACACTGGCCTGGATGTGTGCAGCTCCAACAACACTCAAGAAGCTTGACACCACCCAGGACAAAAAAGCTCACTTGATTGGCACCCCATCCACAAACATTCACTCCCTCCACCCCTGATGCACAGTGACAGCAGTGTATACCATCTGCAAGATGAACTACAGGAGTTCATCAAGGCTCCTTAGACAGCACCTTCCAAACCCACAACCACGACCATCTAGAAGGACAAGGGCAGCAGGCAGATGGGGGAACACCACCACCTGGAAGTTCTGCTCTAAGTCACTCACCATCCTGGCTTGGAAATATATCGCCGTTCCTTCACTGCTGCTGGGTCAAAATCCTGGAACTCCATCCCTAACAACACTGTGGGTGTACCTATACCACACGGACTGCAGCCGTTCAAGAAGGAAGCACATTACCACCTTCTCAAAGGCAATTCGGGATGGGCAATAAATTCTGGCCTAGCCAGAGATGCACACATCTCATGAATGAAAAAAAGGAAACAGAGATGACATAGGAAAAAAAAATTACACTGCGAGTTGTTGTGACCTGAAATGCACAGTCTTAAAGGGCGGTGGAAGCAGATTCAATGGTACCTTTGAAAAGGGAATTCAATAAATACTTGAATGGAAAAGAATTTGCAGAGCTACGGGGGAAGAGCAGGGCCATCGGACTAATTAGGCAGCTCCACTAAAGAGTCAGCAAAGGCACAAGGGGCTGAATGGCCTCCTTCGATGCTGTAACATTCTATGATTCTGTGGCTTCCACTATTTAAAAGAAAGGTTGCTTGGGTCAAATGTTATTTGAAACACAGAAATGTCACTGTATCTCTAAAATGTCATTGCGTCACTTGTATTTGACCTCATTGCAATGAAAAACATAAGAGTTCTCTCAGGTCTTCCCTGTCCCAAAATAATTATAGAGCATCAAAAGTGCCTATTGCAAAGAAAACTATTAAGTTCATTTTTATTTGTCCTTCCAGGTCCCTCCATATGCCCTGTTAGTCAATCATGAGATCTGGCAGGGAACCTTCAGCCAGGTCTCTGGCAGATTGTGAGAGGTGAATGTGCGATTTGCTTTTTAATTCCTTCTCCATCTCCTACCCTACACATACAGAATACCTTGTATCCATTGCAGAATATCTTTAGTATCCACTAAATGAAAAAAAATCATTTCTCCTCCTCCTAATTAAGTCACCAGAAGGGTGGCCATGATCAGAAGCTCAACATAATGGGGAAAATAGTAATCACCAATACATAAACATCGACAACAACTTGCATTTATATGGAGTAAAACAACCCAATCTGCTGCGTAGGAATGTCATCAAGCTGAGTTACATTTAGACATTTGTCAGCTCACACTTTCAGCAACTTGACACAGAAAAAACAATTAAAACTCTAAAACATTCAAGGGCAAGTTGCACTAATGGCAGATACCATTAGATGGCCTGACATAGCAAAATCTGGCTTTTATCTCCTCATAACTATGGGTTCCCATCACTGTAATCATTCTGGTGAATCTATGCTCTTTACAGATTTCAAGTCCTTCTTATAATGGAACACCCAAAACTTCACATTATCCTAACTGGGAGCCCAAACATTGCCTTATCATTATCTCATGACTCTTGTACTCTCTGCCACCTTTTAACAAACTACTCTTGGAGTTCACTGTTTATCCTAAGACACAAACCTCTGTACGCACAGAGATTGAAGAGAAACACAGAGGCAAAAAAATTGAACTGTTGTAGGATGCATAATGGGCATTTCCATCAACTTCAGTGATATATAATAGGTAATAGATTTGCAATGGCCAATTTTCACTCCCCTGCTTAAATTGAATTTGATCCTGAAGTAGTCGAGTAAATTTCACAGAGATAGTGGTGTAGCAGTGATGACAGTGGACTAGAGTATTACTGAAAGAAAGAGACATGTCAGAGCTTTTTGCCTTGTACTCATCAGTACACTCGCAAGAATACCAATGTAAGGGGGAAAACGTTAATTTATACTCTATGTAAAGAATGTTCTGATTGGTTGGCAAGTGGCATTGCCATGGAGAATGCACCAGTGATGGTGACTGACAGTTACCTGCCAAGCATTGTTTGAAATTTAAACCAGGCAGATTGACCCTGATTGGTCAAGGCATTGCCCTAAGGAATGAGTCAGCGAATGACTGTCACTTATTTTGTTTAGCTTAAACTGGCACAATGTGTGTACATGTTCTTTCTGTCTGTAAAGTACAGGGCCCTGAGTATTAATATATGTGTCTTCCAGTATACGCAAATGCACCACATTGCGAGCCCGAAAGACAATCTTAAATTGGTTGTCAGAGTGATTTTTAGCACACTGAGGATTATTTAGCAAGTGTTGTCCAATCGCGGAATCACATCTAAAGTTGGTCACTGTGTTTTAAGTTTTGCAAGCATGGGCTGGTTGGGTATGGTCTGTACCCTGTCCATTGTGAACAGCGGCAGGGACATGCTGTTTGATACAATCCACCAGTCTTTGGGCCATATGGCCTACATACCTAGCATCACACTGGCACTGAAATTCACATACTACATTACTCTGGACATGACACTGGACTAGTAATCCAGAGGCCCAGGCTAATACTCTGGAGACATGGGTTCAAATCCCACTGTGGCAGCCGGTGGAATTTAAATTCAATTAATTGATAAATTCAATAATTAATAAATCTGTAATACAAGGCTAGTGCCAGTAATGGTGAAAATTAAATTATCATTGATTGTCATAAAAACCCATCCGGTTCACTAATGTCTTTTAGGGAAGGAAATCTGCTTTACCTGATCTGGCCTCCAAGTGACTCCAGACCCACAGCAACACGATAGACTCTTAACTGCCCTCTGAAATGTTGAACCAAGCGGACTTCAGCAGTTCAAGAAAGCAGCTCAACTTTACCTTCTCAAGGACAATTAGGGATGGGCAACAAATGTTGGACTTGCTTGTGACAGCCACATCCCATGAAAGAGTAAAAAAAAGAAGTTGCTTGTTAGCCATCTACAAGCTGAAAATAAAGCATAGAAGCAAATCACAAAATTCTGTTTCAAAAAGATTTATGGGGAGTCTTCCGGGGATGAGGGACCTCAGTTAAGTGGATAGGTTGGAGAAGCCGGCAATGGTGTCCTTAGAGAAGATTGAGAGGAGGTTTGATAGAGATGTTCAAAATCATGAGGGGTCTGAACAAAGTAGATGAGGAGAAACTGTTCCCATTTACGGAAGAGTCAAGAACCCAAGGACACCAGTTTAAAGGTGAATAGCAAAAAGGCCAATGGTGACCTAAGGAGAAACATTTTTACACAGTGAATGGGTAGGATCTGGAATGCATTGTCTGAGAGTGCGGTGGAGGTAGATTCATTCATGGTTTTCAAAAGGGAATTGGAGAATTACCTGAAGAACAAACATTTTCAGAGCTATTGGGAAAGGGGAGGAGGGTGGGACTAGCTAAGTTGCAACTATTCTATGATTCAAAGGCAATAGACTTTAGTCATGTCAGAACTATCCCAGTTTCTGTTTAACATTGTGCACTTATATGAGAAAGTGATTATGTGTTGCAGTAATTCTCCTGAGAGTTAACAGTGTGATGAAACTCAAATACTTACCTTCAGAGGCCAGGAACTCTAGTTCCCGATGAGTCTCAGGTCTTTTGCAAAAGTGCCAGCTGGGAAATGGCCGACATGCGCAGTTCGGGGTTTTCGGGTCTTCAGGCCAGGGGCTGACCCTTCGCACCTGCGCAGAAGGAGGTAAAAATGGTGCAAAATGCAGCTCAGGTGACCTGAACTGGAGCACCATTACCGAGGAAGGTGTCCCAAGGAGCAGGACATGGAGAGGGGGACAGGGAAAGGTTCTAGGAGAAAGGTCCAGCCAGGAACAAAGACAGGAATCAGAAAGAGGTCCCAGAAGTCAAATTGAAAGAAAGGAGCAGAGTAATAGGCTCTGACTTAAAGAAAGAGCTGCAAGGAGCCATCTTGAAGCAAGGCAGGCTTGCGAGAAGCCCTGAAGATCCAAGGAGGTAGATGAAGGATTCTGACTCCTTATTGCAGGCCTTTCGAAGCAGTGGTGTTCTGCCTGGCACAACTGAGGGTCTGAAACTGTGCATGGAAAGTGAAGCTGGACTGCACTGGGATATCCAGGGGAAAGGAATTTCGGAAGGCAAGGTTGAAACTCTGGGGGTGGATCCTTGTTGATTCCGCTTGAGTGGGAAGCACTGTTTGGAGAGAATTCAAAGGTGAGATCTTCAAATGTGGAGACAGGAAACCATCATGAGAAATATATAGTTTCAGTGAGACTGGTTGGCTCACAATGTGACAAAAGCCCACTGCTTGGGTTGTTGAGAAATCCATGGAATCTGCTTTGGCCGCATATGTCATTTACTTTGGAGTGAGGTATGTCTGAGCACGGTTTGCCAGTTAATTCACATGTACCTCATAATTACCCTGAATATTAGATTATAAGATATGTGTTGTAAATTGTTTTATCTTTCTGAATTTGTACATATCAATAAAGATACAGCTGGGGTAAAGGAATAGTGTGAGTTTGAATCATTTTCTTGTGTTTGTATTGAGATCTTTCCAACCTTTTTGTCCGGTGTAATATAGTTCATTTTTTCTCTCGTTTTAATAAATACTTTATTCTTTGTGTTAGAAGTTCATCAGCAGACTCCTGTAAATTTGTTCAGTAACTTTCCTCCACGGTTTCTAAAAAATAAAGTTAGGATCTACCAAGCTAGGTTTCACTCTGGGATCTGACTTGTCCAGTATTAACATCAGCTGGGACCGAACAATGGCAAGTTAGCAAGGGGTTAATAAGCTGTACAATACTGTTTGTTGGGCAGTTTTATAGAAAAAAAAGTTGGAATTTGAGGGTTTATTTACATAATGTGCTACTTATTCTGAAAAAGTAATGTGAAGTTTATTTAGATGCATGTGTTCATGCTTTGGACACAGCACAGAACTTGTGACTGTAGCTCTCGTACCAGGGCTCTGTCCAAAGTGGACAGTCTCCACCGATTCCGTCAAACCATTCCTAAATAAAAATATTTTATCAACCTTAGAAATCATAACATTGAAATGCCATAAGCTCCACAGTATTGCAGAGTTTCGAATCAAGTCCAACACATTTATATCCAATGTGTGTGATCCATATATTTTAGCCACACGCGTAACCTTTCTTTTCCACTTGACATTTGCAGTGCCGTGTGACTAGGACTTGCTGATCCGAGCACCATGTCACCCCTGGCCAGAAGTGACAGAGCAATTCCTTATCCTGTCCAATTAATTACTGATTTTGGCTGCAGACTTGTAAGATTTAGGCAGTGAGCTACTTGATTGTGTCAGGAAGCAGAATTCGTTTCAGATGAAAACACTTGCTAGGTCAGTGACTGATCTTCTTACAAAAAATGGAGATTTTGCACAGTGAGAATGCCAGGAGAAAAATCTACTTAGTTACAAAACACTATTTAACACAAAAGATCTCTTGGCACAGTTTTAAAGAAGAGCAGAGGAGTTCTCCCCAGTTTCCTGGCCAATATTTATCCCTCAATCAACATCGCAAACACAGATTATCTGGTCATTATCACATTGTTGTTTGTGGGAGCTTGCTGTGTGCTAATCTACAGTGCAGGACACTTCAGAAGTGCTTCATTGGCTGTAAGGCGCATTGAGAAGTCCTGTGGTCATGAGAGGTACTAAATAAATGCATGTCATTCTTTTGGTTTGCCTTTTGAAATATTGGATGATCCTGCAACAAAGTGTTTTCCTTAAACAGCAACAATTTTAATGGTAAAACTTAGATTTTGAGATGTAACTTTCCTTTATTAAAAATGCAGAATCACAGGATCATTACAATTCACGAGGCCATTCAGCCCAACAGGTCTGCACCGGCTCTCCGAATGCTCAGTTCACCTAGCTCCATTCTCCTGCCTTTTCTGTGTAACCCTGCACATTCTACCTTTTCAGATAACAGCCTAAATCCATTTTGAATGCCTTGATTGAACCTGCCTCCTCCACACTCTCAGGTAGTGTGTTCCGGACCTTAACCAGTCGCTGTATGAAAATGTTTTTCCTCATTTCACTTTTGGTTCTTTTACTAATACTTTAAATCTGTGCCTTCTTGTTTTCAATCCTTTCATGAGTGGGAACAGTTTCTCCCTATCCACTCTGCCCAGGCCCCTCATGATTTTGAATACCTCTATCAAATCTTCACTCAGCTTTCACTCCTCCCATGAAAAAAGTCCCAACTTCTCCAAGTTATCCTCATAACTTAAGTTCCTTATCCCTGGGACCATTCTGGTGAATCTTTTCTGCGCTCTCTCCAATGCCTTCACATCTTTCCTAAAGTGTGACGCCCAGAACTGGATGCAATACTCTAGCTGAGGCCAAACTAGTGACTTATACAAATTCAACATAACCTCTTTGATCTTGTACTCTTTACCCCTGTAAATAAAGCCTAGGATACTGTCTGCTTTATTAACCCCTCTCTCACCTCTCCTGCCACCTTTAATGACTTATGCACATATACACCCAAGTCCCTCTGCTCCTTCACCCCTTTTAGAGTTGAACCCTTTATTTTATATTGTGTCTCCGTGCTCTTCCTACCATCATGAATACGTTCACATTTCTCTGCATTGAACTTCATCTGTCACCAATTTGTGAACTTTGAACTTTTACACTATCCTCCTCAGAGTTCACGATGCTTCCAAGTTTCATATCATCCACAAATTTTGAACCTGTGCCCTATACACCAAGGTCTAGGTCATTAATATATTTCAGGAAGAGCAAGGGTCCCAACACCGACCTCTGGCAAACACCACTACAAATCATCCTCCAGCCCAAAAAGCTTCCATTAACCACTACTCGCTGTTTCCTGTTACTCAGCTAATTTCACCTCATGTATTGTGTTATGATCCGGATAGGGACCAATAAAATTTTTACTTTTTTTTGGAAATCCAAAATCCCAGGTATTTACTAAAAGAATTAAGCCACAAGGTTCACGGTTTAAATCAAAAAAAATGTTACCACACAAAAATCAAAGGACACGAATACTAATAACTACACTCTATCTTAAATAATCGATTACTTTAAAGATATTAAAAGTGCAATAAACACAGATGCTTATACTTGAAACTGAGCTTCCTAACCCAACTTTTCTTCCACACCCATTTGACTTACACCCAATGATAACTCAAGTCAGACAGTTATCTGGAAGATTAACCACTTGGTCTGAGTACAACTTCAAAGATGCATATAAGGGTTGAGATTTCTTGGATGTTCCACTCATGTCTGGTAAGTTTTTCCCTCCAATCTTCCCATGGTTGTAGACTCCCAGTTCAAAACAGACATGGCTTATCTTAAACATCTTAAGTGTAGCCACCTTAGGTCAGAGTATCTTGGTTCTAATATTCTTTTGCTCTGGGTCTTGCATCTAAAACTCTCTCTTTTTCATCTCAGCATGGCTATCCCGAGAAGTTCAACTTACTGTTAGGATTCCATCAGTCAACAAGAGTTTTAAACTTTTTTTTTTATCCAGCACATGGAATTTCAAATGAACTTTGATTGAAACAGATGTTTTTTGCTCAGTAGCCAGATTGTTCTAAACTCCAAAAAAAACCCCTGCTTGAAACAGAACCACATATATACACACGTAATCTCCCCGATAACTAGCTTCTTGTTGACCCTTTCTCTTTTGTTCATCTCCCAGGCAATGTGGTTACATGATCAGTTACTGGGAGCAAGGCATTTTACCAGAAATCATCTCCCAGAGAACTTAGTTCTTAAAGGGACCATCACACCAATGTAATATGTAGGCTTTTCCCCAAAAGCACATAGGCCGTCACAGTTGCAAGCAGTTCCTTGAGCTTATCATATTTTGCAGTCATAATTACTGAATTGTTGGTCTCCAATGCATAAGTAAATACAGCAAGGACAGAGGCCATAATTTTCTAGCTCCTAACACAGGCAGGATCTTCCTGTCCTGCTGATGCAAATGGAGATTTTATTGGCTCACTGGCCCCGCTGCAGGGGAACCCACCGCAGGGGTGCTGGAAAATTCTGGTCATGGTAGTTATACCATTCCACACCCCCAACCCCCACCCCCCACCTCCTCCCCCCCCCCCCCCCCCCCCCCCCCACCACCCCCCACCCCCGGCCCCATTCCAAAGAGGCCCAATTGTCAAAAGCAGATGAAATTTACAAAACTAGAAGGATAAAGAGCATGGGTGAGCAGGGAAGCCAGAGGTCATGCATTTGAAAGAATAAATGACTAAATACCCTTACAATCAGCTTCCTTTTTTAAAAAAGCTGCAAAATAGAGCGAATGTGAGAGTGAAAGTGTGTTTGTTTCTCACTCCTCCAGCAGGGACAAAAAGTTCCCACTAACCTACCCTTTTTACCCTGCATCTGCAGTCTGATTTGCAATTCAACAGGAATGAACTACACTGGAGGCAAATTGCTTTCTCTTTAACCTTTTGGGATTCCTCAAGCATAGCACACTTTCAGACGAATCAATGAATCTTCACTTTCGGGCAGTTGGTCTCACTGTGCCCTGTTGTCATACTGTACCTGTGCCTTCAGATAGATACAAGCGCTAGTGCAAAAAATGCCCCCAGCTATTTCTCTCCTTGCCTGAAGAACACCTGAGACAACTCTGCTGCTTTGGGGACTACTGAATGAATAAGCCTGCAAGGAATAGAGGGGAGGGAGAAAAAAAAAATGTGATGGATATATCTCTTTCAGATTCTGAAATTGAGATTGAAAATGTGTTAGGGGAAGAAAGTAACTTCCAAAAAGAGGGCCAAGGAAGCCTTGAATAAGTAAGGAGTGAAGGAGATGGAGGAAAGTGTCACTGCAACTACATCTGAAATGTGATGAAGCAGGTTCTCTCGTGGCATGTCCTCCAAAGCCATGAGCACTATGAACTCTACAAACAGGTGAGGGTTCCAGTCTGGCTCATTCCAACAATGACTGAGAGACCCGGACTCCTATTCACCCACTGCTGCCCAGCAACGTTGGCCAAATATGAACCATGCCAACAGCAAAAATGTGTGTTTACTAGCACATTTAACATAGTCAAATGTCCCATGGCACTGAAGAAGTGATATCAACGAAGACACTTCTGTTATTTACCAAACCACAAAACAAGTTATCGGGTCAGATGACCAAAAGCTTGATAAAAGAGGTAGGTCTTGTCAAAAGGGACAAAGGCCATGGCCAACCACACCAGCTCAGGGTAAAACTCTGTGATGCACAGAAAAAAATAAATTAACTTGCCTTGTCCCGAGTTTTGACCATTATTATAGGGTGGAATTTTATCAGTGGCGCTTTGCTCCCGAGGACAGAATGAGAAGTTTGTGCCACTTCCACCCTCTTGCTTTTTGGGACCGGTGGTGTGCACAGGAGACATGTACAGGGCGGGGCAGCTTTTCAGTGGTGAAACCCGCTTTGAGCTGACAATGCAACAGGCATGGCTGGCCAAAATAAAACACTCCCGGGCAAAAATGAGACTCTTCATCATGGCCACACCTTGCCTGCCCATCTCCATTGCTATTAACAAATGGCTTATTGAGAGCACAAAGGTGGCATGGGTGTCTTTCCAATTTATATTTCACTTGTAAATATATCACATTACATTGGTTTCACTTAATTCATGTGCGTGTATCGTTATTATTTGTTGTGACTGGTGTAGTTAGTGAGCTGAATGTACTGGTATGCCTCATGGTTGGAATGCATGGATGGTTCCAGGGAAGTTAGGGACATTCCTTTATTGTGGAAGAAACGATGATGTGTTGTTGTGTTTACTCTTTTCTGAATGTTGATGTTTGTGTTCGGTGTTGTACTCACCACTCTGTGGGACATGGTTGAACTTGCAGGCTCAGCTGACCCTCCCTTCTATGCATTGTAAAGGACATTGTCCAAAAATACTCTCAGTGGGGATAATTGAAATGTTGTAGGTGAACTCAATGCCCTGTAAGGACTCTGCCGGCCAATGCCTTGAGATGGACCCACGTTTGGATAGTACTGACCCTGCCCTTCAGACCCTTGTTTTCTTACCTTGTACTGACTGTCCACCAACCCCCACCACACCCAGGACACCAGGCCCTTCCCTCTTCCACTCCCCCATGCCCCTGAATCCCAACCTTTCAACCCCCGCCCCCCCATCCCTGGCTCGCCCTTTCCAGTCCCAAGTCTCCATGCAAGCTGCCATTCTCATGCTCCCCTCCCTTGTGCCGTAGAGTTCTCTGGAGTGAAAATTGGTTCTAATGGGGTCCTTTAAATCAACCGTCTGGTTGGCAAAAATCCAGCCCTTGGTGTATGACAAGGTTATCAATTAGACAATTGGTTTGGGGCATCTGGTGTAGTCAGAGTACTGCAAGATGAGATTTGTTAAGCAGAGGCTGAAGTGTTGAATGTTCTGGTACTTAATGTTGTTTTAAAGTCTCAATGGCTCTGCCTTTTCGTTCAGTCTAGGATTGTTTGCAAAGAACCCGATGATAAATTCAAAATAAGTACTTCATTGATTCCTGTGCCTTATTTAATCAAGTCCATCCTCTCGATAAATATTAATTCTAATGGGGTATTAATTGGCAAGATAAGAGCAAACAAGTGCTAGGTATTTAATACTCCAAGGGTATGCACACTCTTCTGAAATTAGTCAAAGTTTTTGCTGCTGTTATTGACTGCACAACAAGTGCTGCCTGTTTCTCCTGTCAGGATAACAGAGCTCTGTCAATGATAAGAATGCTCAATTATCCTCTGATCTGAGGTCATCAACCACCAGGATCAACTCTTTGTGCAAATCAACCTCCAGTGACTGCAGGATGACTAACAGAATTTAGCAGGTCTGCCAAAAAAAAACCAAGTACAATTTCTCAAGTGAAGATGGTCATTGCAGGCATCAAGCAGGAAAGCTGGAGCTGTCGGTCGACAGAAATGATAGTCAGCCACCAGGTCGGGTTGCTCACAGGTAACCACATTTAATTAAAAATAAATCAATGATGTTGCAACCCTCACATGTAACATCCGTACAGCTTCAACTCCCTTTTATATATAACAAGAGCAGCCAGGGTTAAATGTGACAAATGGGATTGAGTCAAGGTGTTGAGAAATGGAATCTTTTGAGTTCTCCAGGTTTCTTCATATAATGCCAGCGAATACACCAAATGTGATACTTTTTTCATTCTGCGATTCCCCCCCTACCCAATTTCCCCCCTCACCCCGGTCAACTTTTTCTCCTTCTCCTCTCCCTTGGTTAAGAACATGTGAAAAGTTAATGGAAGAAACAGGAGCAGAAGTAGACCACATGGCCCATCGAGCCTGCTCTGACATTCAATGTCATGGATGGTCTTCCACATCAACTCTAGTTTCTTGCTGGAGCCCCATATCCCTTGGTTCCCTCAGTGTAAAAAAAACAATCAGTCTTGACTATCCTGACTGACTCTGCACCCACAGCTGTCTGGGTAAGAGAATTTCAAAAGGTCAGATCCCTCAGAGTGAAGAAATTCCTTCAACTAATCTCTTATGAAAACAAGTGTTCCTGATCTATAGCCATCAAGCCGGTCACTTAATAGGCGCCTCGCTGTATTGATGTTAATTTGTAAGATCAGTCATTGCAGCACAAGTCCTATAATATTAGCCCTCAGGCTTATGCCAACTGACACAATGAAATACTAAGTAGATTTTGTTTGAACTCCACACAGTTATAAAAAAAAAGCCCAGCAGATTTAAATCGCTTTACAACTTCAATAGTTCCAATGAGTTTTGACAGCTCTTTGACAGTTTTAACAGTTCTTTGACAGTTTCAATGACTTTATGCACAATCATAACAATTCCAAAAGGTGCCTTACCTACCCCAAAGGTGTCCTGGGACCATATCCAAAGGCGGGGGTACCCTGGCTATTCAAACAAATCCACCAAGTTCAAACCTGCTCTTACCTGGTCTAAACTCACATCAGGTTTCACACTCCTGGCCTACCAAAATCCTACATTAGTGGAGGCAACTGATGATTTAAATGGTCAGTTGACTCCGTGAAACATGCACGCGTGAACCCTGGCCCAATTCCAGTCCCACCCCTGCAAAAATAGGACTTCCAGCAACTTCCTCTTTTTTTTGCCTTGACAAAGAGGCTTTCCATTGAGGTGAATATCTGAGGCCAAGTTAGCAATGCTACAGCCACCTTGGCTGTGATCTGTTAATTCAGCAAAATCATGGAGCAAACTTAAAAGCTTCCCTCATCCATTTTGGATCAGTGACTTGATGGATAAACTTGCTGAGTCATCAGGGCTGATTGAAATGTGTTATTAGATGTAAGGTCCTGCTGATGGCATAACTGACAGATTCTGTAAAGGCAAAGTGGAAAAGACACGGAAACAAATTGGGAGATAAAGGTTGCTCGTGATGCTGAACTGTCAAAAGTCTCTCCTGAAAATAATTAACCCTCTGAATTTCACAATCTTATCACGGGCCTGAATTTTTTGATTTGTGGGTCTGATTTGTGCCTAGCCAGGAAATGGACCTCCGACTGCAATCGGCCCCCGGCCACCATTTCATGCTGGGCTTGCCAATTAATGGTAGGCCAGCGTGAAATGTGCGCTGAAAAGCTCAGCGCTGCCAGGGTGGGGGCGGGAAGAGGGCGGGCGACAGTGTCGCCACGGGCGCGGGTCACCGCTGTAAGAGAGCTCCCTGAAGGCAGGCAGCTCCCTCAGGGAGCTGCAGACCTGCAAATAATGAAAGAAAGCTGTAAAAAGCTTAAAAGAAAAAAAAAAATCCATGCACCTGAAAGCAAACCTCATAAAAATGCCATCCCCAGATATTTATTTTTATTTCATTTCCTAATGGAGGTTTCACCCCGCCCTTGGATGAAGTTTAATGAAAAATGTAAAGGCCGCCTGGCCGATTCGCCCGTCCAGCAGATGACTGATTTTACAAAGTAACATCAATACAGCGAGTTGCCTATTAAGTGACCAGCTCGCTGAGAGCTCCAAGTGGTTATAGATGAGAAATAATTGTTTTCATAAGAGATTAGTTGAAGGAATTACCAACCATTGAATTTTTTTTTTATCAATGATTGTGTTTTGTTTGAAACCATGACATTATCATTAGACCAATAACTTTATTTTATGCCACATGACTCCTGAGGTTTGCTCATGTTGGTACTGGGTAAGTTGGCATGGAGGAGATAAGAGGCATGGGTTGGCATGATTTGACATTAAGGTAGCATAGGGGTTATAAAGGGCCATGAGGATTAGTTGGGGGCATGGGTAAACATAGGGGGCATAAGAAGATATGGGGTGGGTGAGAGTATGAGGCGACATAGGTTGGCATGGATGGAAGGAGAGAGATTTAGGGGTGATGGCTGGAGGCATGTGTTTGGTTTCGATCACTTTTTAATCCAATTCAACACAGTGCCAGGGCACAGAGGCAGGCTTTCCTCCCAGCCTACCTCCGCACTCAGCAGCCTCTATACTCACCCCGGGAGCAGCAGGACTGACTTCCAATCCAGCACCCCCCACCCCCGGAATGAAAGTTGGAATGGCAGAACTGTCAAAGCTCAATGGAACTGTTGGACAGGCCACGAAAAATCATAGGCAATTGCACCCTTATGGTGATAAATATGGGAAAGACTGGGAGAACTAGGAATGATTGGAAAATATCCTAGTCATTCTTATGCATTTTGGAATGAAAAAATGAGGAGAGGCAATATAAATTAACCGGTACAATTTTAAAGGGTGTGCAGAAACAGAGATACCTGGGTGTTCTTGTATATAATTCACTGGCAGAGCTGGATAATAAGGCTGAATTTAAAAAAAAATACAGATTCTTGGCTTTATAAATAGTGACCTGGTGCCAGATTTTCATGATAGACTTGAGAACTATGAGTCAGCATATTTCCCGGCTTCTGAATGAATCCATACACGTTATTTTCCCCATGGGGAGTTGGGGCCTCCCAAAGCAGGACCAAGGTGGCAATGGAGGCAGGTGGATGCTGAGGCTGGTAGATTAGAAGACCTGCCTCCAATCACAGGGACATCAGCCAAGTTCTATCTATGATGCTTAGGTCCCCTAGGCCTCACCGCTAACCTCCATACCCCCTCAACACCCTCTCAGCTAGTAGCCACAACGGAAAGAACTCATGAGCCCCATAATACCGTGAAGAAATTGTTGAAATACTCTTGAAATAAATAAAAACATTCAAACTCCACTGAAACAAACTGCTTGCTCATAAATCTGTCAAAATAAACAAACAGCCATTCAAAAAACCTCTTCAGGACACTTTAATTCTATTAAATAATCCCACGAAAGAATGAAGAAAAAAATGCTCATTAAATTGCCAAACTAATCTCACAGACCCCTTCACAGCTAGGTAAACAACCCCTGCTGAGCTAAATCCATAAGTGTTTTAGAACTCAGCCAAGTATTCAGAATGAGAAACCATTACACAGCTGTATAAACAAAGCCTCCAGAGCTCAATGCAATGGTTCCTTTGAAGTTGCCCGAACAGGTGGCTATTTTTTCAGTTTTTTTCAAAGGGTCAACAGACTTTCATGTAAAAATCAAAGCACAGAGTCCAGACCACACATAAATATCTGAGGATTGTAGGGTTGGAGATGTCCACAGAGGTAGGGAGAGGCAAGAGCAACAAGGAATTTTAAAACTAGCATGAAAATTTTAAAATCAAAGCATTTCAGATCATGGAGGCAATGTAGGTCAGCAAGTATGGGGTGGATGGTGAATGGAATCTGGTGTGAGTTAGGATACAAGCAGTGGAATGCTGGATGAGTTCAAGATTTTGGAGGCGGGTAGTTGGGGGGGCCAGCCAGGAGTGCATTGCAATAGTCAAGTCCAGAGCTAATAAAGGCACTGGTGGAGGTGGTTACAACTGATGATGAGCTGAGGCAGGGGCAGAAACAGGCAGTGTTTACTGAGGTGGAGGAAGATGTCTTGGTGGTGATGCGCATATGTGGTTGGAGGGTCATCTCAGTGTCAAATATGATACCAAGTTGCAAACAGCCTGGTTCAGCCTCAGACAGTTACCGAAGAAAGAAATGGAGTTGGTAGCTAGGAAACAGAGTGATTGTCAGGGACCAAAGTAATTGGCTTTGGCCTTCCAAATATTTAGATGGGGGGAAATTTATGGCCATCCAATATGGGCTGTCAGACATGCAGTGTGACAAATTAGAGATGGCGAGGGATCAGTAGAGATGGTGGTAAGATTGAGACAGTTATGGCACACCTTAGGTCTAAGAAAACCTCTGGGACCAGTGAGTTTGATACCTCAATTCTTGATATACCTTCCTCCTGCCCATAACAGATGAAACACCAGACTGGAGTCACAAAATCATAAAACATAACCTTGTATAATTAAGCAAGAGTTGCTCTCTTGCCCTTTAATGAAAATATAAACTATAATTTTGTAAGGCAATTCAGCCTAACAGGTTCATGCATCATGCTTACGTTCCATGCAAGCCACATCCTAATTCATCAAACTCCATCAGCATAACGTGCTATTCCTTTCTCACTAATGCACTTATCTAGCTTTCCCTTAGATGTTTCAATGCTATACACTAATCAACTAACCCATGTGGTACCGAGTTCCACATCTATTCTTTTTCTGGGTAAAGAAGTTTCTCCGGAATTAGTGTTGGATTTATTCGTGACTATCTCATACGTATGGACCCTAATCCTGGACTCCTGCACAAATGGAAACGTCTTCTCTAAATCTACTCTGTCAAACCCTTTCATAGACTTAAAAGGCAGCAATCAGGTCACCCTGATCTAATGATGACCATGGCCTAATAATGACCCTGGTCTAATGATGACAGTGAAACCATTGTCGATTGTTGTAAAAACCCATCTGGTTCATTACTGTCCTTTAGGGATGGAAATCTGCCATCCTTACCTGTCTGCCCTATATGTGTCGCCAGAACCAGAGCAATGTGGTTGACTTTTAAATGCCCTCTGAAAAAGCCACTCAGTTGTATCAAACCGGTGCAAAGTCACAAAAAAGGAATGAAACCAGATGGAACACCCGGCATCGACCAAAGCACCAGAAACAACAACAACAAACTCAGCCCTGAAGTCTCTGGAAAGGCCTCCTTACTAACATCTGTGGGTTTTCTTACAGATAATGTCCCAGCCACCACCATCTCCATCCCTGGGTATGTCCTGTACCACTGGCAGGACAGACCCAGTTGAGATGGAGGCACAGCGGTATACTGTCGGGAGGGAGTTGCCCTGGGAGTCCTGAACATCGATTCCGTACTCCATGAAGTCTCATGGCATCAGGCCAAACGGGGGCAAGCAAACCTCCTGCTGATTATCACATACAGCTCTCCTTCAGCTAATGAATCAGTGCTCCCCCATGTTGAACACCATTTGGAGGAAGCGCTGAGGGTGACAAAGGTGTGGAACATACTCTGGGTGGGGGACTTGAATGTCTATCACCAAGAGTATTTTGGTAGCACCAGTACTGACCGAGCTGGCCAAGTACTAAAGGACAAAGCTGCTAGATTGAGTCTGCGGCAGGTGGTGAGGAAACCAATGAGAGGGAAAAGCATATTTAACCTCATCCTCACCAACCTGCCTGCCACAGATGCATCTGTCCATGGCAGTTTCGACAGGAGTGACCACCACTCAGTCATTGTTGTGACAAAGTCCCAACTTCACAATGAGGATACCCTCCATTGTGCTGTGCGGCACAACCATCATGGTAAATGGGATAGATTTTGAACAGATTTAGCAACTCCAGGCTGGGTATCTATGAGGCGCTGTGGGCCATCAACAGCAGCAGAATTGTATTTGGACATAATCTGTAACCTCATGGCCCGGCATATCCCCCAGTCTACCATTACCATCAAGCCAGGGGATCAATCCCTGTTCAATGAAGAGTGCAGGAGGGCATGCCAGGAGCAGCACCAGGCATACTTAAAAATGAGGTGTCAACCTGGTGAATCTATAACACAGGACTATTTGCGTGCCAAACAGCATAAGCAGCAAGTGATAGACAGAGCTAAGTGATCCCACAACTAAGCACTACAGTCCTGCCACATCCAGTTGTGAATGGTGGTGGACAATTAAACAGCCCACTGGAGGAGGAGGCTCCACAAATATCCCCATCCTCAAAGATGGGGGAGCCCAGCACATCAGTGCAAAAGATAAAGCTGAAGCATTTGCTACAATCTTCAGCCAGAAGTACCGAGCGGATGATCCACCCTGGCCTCCTCCAGAGATCCAGAGCATCACAGGTGCCAGTCTTCAGCCAATTTGATTCACTCCATGTGAAATCAAGAAAAGGCTGAAGGCACTGGATAGTACAAAGGCTATGGGCCCTGACAATATTTCACAAATAGTACTGATGACTTGTGCTCCAAAACTTGCCGCGCCCCTAGCCAAGCTGATCTAGTGCAGCATCTACTTAGCGATGTGGAAAATTGGCTACGTATGTCCTGTCCACAAAAAGCAGGATAAATCCAACCCGGCCAATTACCGCCCTAGCAGTCTACTCTCCATCATCAGTAAAGTGATGGAAGGGGTCATCGACAGTGCTATCAAGCGGCACTTGCTTAGCAATAACCCACTCACTGATGCTTAATTTGGGTTCTGCCAGGGCCATTCAGCTCCTGACCTCATTACAGCCTTGGTTCAAACATGGACAAAAGAGCTGAACTCCTGAGGTGAGGTGACAGTGGCTGCCCTTGATATCAAGGCCACATCTGACTGAGTGTGGCATCAAGGAGTCCTAGCAAAGCTGGAGTCAATGGGAATCGGGGGAAAAGTCTCCACTGGTTGGAGTCATACCTAGCACAAAGGAAGATGGTTGTGGTTGTTCGAAGTCAGTCATCTCAGCTCCAGGATATCACTGCAGGAGTTCTTCAGAGTAGAGTCCTTGGCACAACTACTTTCATCTGCTTCATCAATGACCTATTATAAGGTCAGAAGTGGGGATGTTCGTTGATGATTGCACAATGTTCAGCACCATTCGCGACTCCTCAGATACTGAAGCAGTCCATGTCCAAATGAAGCAAGATCTAGACAATATCCAGACTTAGGCTGACAAGTGGCAAGTAACATTTGCGCCACACAAGTGTGAGACAATGACCATCTCCAACAAGAGAGAATCTAACCATCATCCCTTGATGTTCTGTCACTGAATCCCACACTGTCAACAACCTGGGGGTTACAATTGACCAGAAACTGAACTGGACTAGCCATACGAATACTGTGATACAAGAGCAGGTCAGAGGCTAGGAATCTTGTGATGTGTAACTCATCTCCTGACTCCCCAAGCCCTGTCCACCATCTACAAGGCGCAAGTCAGGATTGTTATGGAATACTTCCCACTTGCCTGGATGAGTGCAGCTACCACAACACAAGAAGCTTGACTCCATCCAGGACAAAGCAGCCCACTTTATTGGCATCCCATCCACAAACATTTCACTCCCTCCACCACCGACGCACAGTGGCAGCAGTGTGTTCCATCTACAAGATGCACAGCAGAAATTCACCAAGGCTTCTCAGACAGTACCTTCCAAAACCACGACCACTACCATCTAGAAAGACAAGGGCAGCAGATAGATGGGAACACCACCACCTGGAAGTTTCCCTCCAAGTCACTCACCATCCTGAACTGGGGCAGGATTTTCCCGTCGGCGAGCGGGGGGGGTGCGGGGCCTGCTCGCTGACGCATAAAATGACTTGCGATGACGTCGTGCAGAACTCCCGCTGTCACCGCGCCTCATTTAAATGTTCAGGAAGGCGGAGACGCAGCAAAATCAGCTGCGGGCCCAACGACCTGTCAATAGCCAACTGAGGCCATTGACAGAGTCATTGAACTATTTAAAGGGCCTGCCCATCCAATCTTAAGGTTGGTGGGCAGGCCAGGAGCCCTGGCGAGCTTCAGAAAAAGCATAAAACCTCATCCACGGGCAGGATGAGGTTTCATGTAGGTTTTTAAAAATTTAATTAAAAAAGTTATGGACGTGTCCCAACTCTTGTGACAGCGTCACATGAGGGGACATGTCAGGGATTTAATTTTTCTATTTTTAAGATTTTTTAATGTGGAGCCGATCTCCCTGAGGCAGCACTTAGCCTCAGGGAGATGAATGTGCTCTTTCGTGTGTGTGCACAAAAGAGCACACTCTCGGGTTTAGGGATTTCCCCACCGTCCGCAAGGGAGTGCATTGCGCTTCCTGGCAGACGTCACGCTGGGCAGGCCTTAATTGGCCCACCCACGTAAAATGGCGGTGCGCCCCCAATCGGGGGCACCGATCAGAGGCGCGCCTCTTGAGTGCCCGCACTTCAACTTCTTCCCCAATGGGGTTGGGGGCGGGGGGGAGCCTGCCCTTGGAAATTTATCGCCGTTCCTTCGCTGTTGCTGGGTAAAAATCCTGGAACTCCCTCCCTAACAGCACTGTGGGTGTACCTACACCACAGGGACTGCAGCGGTTCAAGAAGACAGCTCACCACCACCTTCTCAAGGGCAGCTAGGGATGGGCAATAAATGCTGGGCCCAGCCAGCGAAGCCCACATACCCTGAATGAATAAAAAAGTCTTTTTTTTTTTGTAAAGAGTAAAGAGCCCCAGCCTGTTCCATCTTTCTCAATAGGCGTAGCCTATCAATCAATAAGACAAAGTCAAACCATTTTGCCATTGGTAAATAGCATTACAGAAGATGTTATCATTACAGATGATGATATAGCTAGACATTACAAAGCAGTAAGGTTGGGATATCGATACAGAGATTGCATTATCCTGAACTAGAAAGAAAACATTTTCTTTGAATATTTGGATAAATTGCCTCTGTATGCAGTACAACCTTTTCAGGCAGTTCACCTCCGCCAACTAACAAAGGGAGAAAGGGTTATTGTAATAATGAGCTGATCTCTGTGACCAAAGCTTTCTCTGGGCTACAAAAGCAGAGTTGAACTTAAGACCTACTTTGTGTTCAACAAGGAGATAAAGCATTGATCACACTTCACCTCATGCCTCTAGCTCATCTTGATCATGCTGTGTTCCAGGAAATACATCTCTAAATAGAACAGCAAACTGAGTGGTTTGCCTGCAACATTTGGCATGTTTGTTGTCACCTTGCATCAGAAGTGAACAAGTCATGTTTCCAGCGATCTAGCGAGTGCCAGTGTGGAGTAGCTTTTATATTATTTGTAGCTAATTAACAAGAGCTGAAACACTCACTAATTCTCGTTGCTATAAACTTGAGGCCATCCAAAACTCTGCTGCCTGTGTCCTTAACTCCATCAAATTCCATTTGCCCTTCACTCCTGCGCTCTCTGACAAGATCAGCAGTGCCTTGATTTTCAATTCCTCATTCTTCCTTTCAAATTACTTCAGGGCCTTACCTCCTCCCTATCTTTGTAACCTCCTCCAGCCCTATCGCCCTCGCAGACCTCTGCGCTCCTCCAATTCTGTTTCTTGCACGTTCCCAATTTTAATCGCTCCGCGCCATGCCTTCAGCTGAGGTGAGGTGAGGACAGCTTCAGAGACAAGGCAGAGCACTGCCTTTGGGTCAGGAAGAGCAGGGATGCCTCCCTTACTCTTCTGCCCCACAAAGGTCGGACACCACACTGCCCCCATCCAACCCAGGATCTGCCCTGGGCCTGGGAAATCAGGCCTACCCAGCCCTGCCACCCGACTGGGAACTAAAACTCCGCAGCGCGCGGGGAAACCTCGATTTTTTGGGTTTTCCCCTGCGAAACTTCAACTCGCCAACACCACCCCTGCCACCCCCCTCCTCCATAACCCAGACCTGAATGATTGTCCGCATCCATACGTTGTACCCAGAATTGTCATCACTTCACGTGTCCTGTCTCAAATTAAGCTTCTCTCCTCCTGAAAAAATCATTTGGTCCTTTATTTCGAATGTAGCAAACGTAGACTTTTCATATTGGAGCGGAAGCTCCAACTGTGTTCAAAACAAAAAGGAAAAACTACATCGATCGTGTTCAGAAATGATGACTGAAAGGCATTGTGGAGGACAGTAATAAGATTGTGTATTAAAGAGTTATAGAGCAGCCATACTGCAGCCTGATACTGAAAACAAATAGAAGCAACCATTTGAAATTGCTGTTAAAAATACTGAAAGCCACATTTGTACCCTCCCATATGATTTTCAGGTACGAGATTCAGATTCAGGATATTTGGCAAAATCTGGTGGACCAGCTTATTTGTCCCTCATGATTTTAGTAGAAATTCATTTTAACATTCTGAAGCATCGAATGTTGCCCTGTCCTTCAACCTGGGCAGTGTTCAAATCAAGTCCAAAGGGCTTTCTTGCTATCCCAAGTGTTGCTCATCGCAGGTTAGAACTGAGGTTTATTGTTAATGCAACACTAGGAGAGCTTTATTTTGTATCCAGCCACACTATACCCGATTCCAGAATGCTCGAATGAAAGCAAAATACCACGGATGCTGGAAATCTGAAATAAAAACTGGAAAGTGTTAGTAATATTCAGCAGGTCTGGGAGCATCCGTGGAGAGAAACAGAGTTAATGTTTTGAGTCCGATACGACTCTTATTCAGAACCCTGATGGCGGGGACACAGTTTGAAAATAAGGGTTCTCCCATTTAAGACGGAGATGAGGAGAAATTTCTTCTCTCAAGAAGGTCATTGGCCTTTGGAATCCTCCTCCGCAGAGACCAGTGGAGGCTGGGTCACTGAGTATTTTTAAGGTTGAGTTAGGCAGATTCTTGATTAACAAGGGAGTCAGGGGTTATGGGGTCAGACAGGAAAGTGGAGTTGAGGCCACAATCAGATCAGCCATGGGTTTTATCAACTAGTGCAGCAAGCTCGAGGGGCCAAATGGCTGACACCTGGGGAAGAACTTTCGAGTTGGCGAGTGGGGGCGGGGCCCGCTCGCCGACGTGTAAAATAACGCACGGTGATGTCGGGCAAGCGTCCCGTCGTCACCGTGCGTCACTCAGATTTCCAGTTCGGCGGCCGGGCAGCCGAATCGGCTGCCCTCCAGCCAAATGTCAAAGGCCTATTAAGACCTGTTAAAAACTAATTGAACTCATAAAATAAGCTGCCCGTCCAACCTTAAGGCTGGCGGCAGGCGAAGAGCCCAGGCGGCCTTCGCATTTTTCATGGACCTTCACCCACGGGCGGGATGAGGTTTCATGAAGTGTTTAAAAATTCAATAAAATTTTTTAAAAAAATTCATTAACATGTCCCAGCTCATGTGAGGGGCCACGTTTTTAAAAGTTTTTAATTTCTTTATTTAATTGTTTGAAACTTAAACTAATCCCCCTGGCGCACAGAGGTGCCTCAGGGAGTTTTCTGTGCTCTTTTGCACGTAATGCATGAGAGAGCGCAGGCCCCAACTCAGGGAATTCCCCCCACTCCGCCCCCCGCCCGCACAGGGAGCGCACAGCGCTTCTGGACGCGTCACGCTGGGCGGGCCTTAATTGGCCCACTCACGTAAAATGGCGGCACGGACCCGATCGGGGCACCAATCGGATTCACGCCAGCTCCCACCCGTCCCTGCACAATCCCACCCCCTCCAATAGCGGGGGGGGGGGAAATTCTGCCCCGATCCTAATTCATATGTTCGTGTATGTATGTATATTTCTCTCTCCACAGATGCTGCCAGGCCTGCTGAGTATTATTTCCAACATTTTCTGTTTATATTTCAGATTTCCAGCACCCGCAGTATTTTTGCTTTTATCTCCTATCATGTTTGTTAGCCACCTAACTACCAGTGGCCAGATAGCTCACTTCAGAAAAGCTTACCTCACCACTGACCCACAAATCTCTACGTGGAGTCCAATAGAATCTCATAGTTACCTGATAACCGTTAAATTTCACCAAAGCTCACAGTCAGCAAAAGCACACAGATATAGGGATAAGCTACTGATAAGTAGATCGCTTCTAGGCCAGGTTAGGTTAAAAAAAAATCTTTTTCAAATTATCATCCTCTTAAAATCGTATATGTAGGTCACCAACTATTTATTGCTTCAGCCAAAGGCATCACATACGTCCTTATAAACTGACATTTGGCGGGGGAACTTGCAGGGATATGTGGGAAATTGTCTTGACATTCTACCTATCATCAGGTTTCTCAGCAGCAAATACCAGTGCACTGTACAAACAAAGGGGCTTTTTGCTCTTCAATACATTTGTATTAAAAAGACATTGGCAGATGGGTGCATTCAAATTGTTGAGGGAGGGTGAGAGGGGGTGATTAGCTCAGTTGGCTAGATGGCTAGCATGTGGATCAGAATAATACCCACAGCACAGGCTTCAATCCCCCCTCCAGCTGACACAGGCTCGAGGCCTTCCTATGCACCCTACCCGTAGTACAAAATCACAGCACTTAGGCAATTATTTCTCAAACCACAGCAAACATCTGCCTTTGGGCAGAGAACTCGAGAAGAAGCAAATGCATTCAAATATGAAGTTGTTTCCATTGGGCCAAATTTAGGAAATTGCAAATAAATCAGAAACAGGTTTTGCTGTTCAGTTCCTTGCTCACCTCTGACACCAGAATCTTGTTTCGTAAGAGCTAATTTTCCAACAAAAATAAAAGGCTATCGTCATCCAGTTGTATACTCTGAGCAGTTTCTATCAACCTGCGTTGAATTGCCTGTGAACCAACACAATGCAGTGGACAAAAGCAAAAAAAATGCGGATGCTGGAAATCCAAAACAAAAATAAAAATACCTGGAAAAACTCATGCTGTCAGACCTGCTGAGCTTTTCCAGGTATTTTTATTTTTACAATGCAGTGGACATATGTTAACTGGATAAAGCATCCATCATTTGTGACATTGCATTCAGATATTGTTCAATGTTAATAATTTCATCCTTAACTAAACTGGTTCAATGATGTTGTCCAAAACAGGAAAGCAGCATGTTTGGACACAAACCTAGAAAGTGCTTTGAATTTTGTCTCTGAGTGTGGCACAGTTATTATCCCGGGCTGCTTATACCGATTGGCAAAACTTGAAAAGCGATATACGGACAAGCACATTAATAAACAAACGAGGCTGTAACCTGGATGGCTACGGACCAAGTGCTGGAAATTGGGATTAAATGAGTGGCTAGTTTATTTTTTCTCTTTTTGGCTGGCACAGACACAATGGGCTGAATGGCCTCTTTTTGTGCCATAACTTTTCCAAGGGCAGAATCTTCGGCTCGGCGAGCTGGGGTGGGGTGGGGCCCGCTCGCCGAGATGTAAAATGACCCGGGGTGATGTCGGGCCTGCATCCCATCGTCTTCGCGCGTCATTCAGGTTTTCAGTTCGGCGGGTGCGCACCCAAGTTGGCTGCGCGCCCGCCGAACTGTCAAAGGCCTAGTAAGGCCAGTTAACTATCAATTAAATCAATAAGCTGAGCTGCCCGTCCAACCTTAAGGTTGGCGGGGGGGGGTGGCAGGCGAAGAGCCTAGGCGGCCTTCGCATTTTTCATGAAACCTCATCCACGGGCGGGATGAGGTTTCATGAAGGTTTTTAAAGTCTTGTAAAAATTTTTAATAAAATGAATAGACATGTCCCAGCTCGTGTGACAGTTTCAAATGAGGGGACATGCCTTAATTTTTTTTTCCTTTATTGAAGTTTTTTGAACTTAAACTAATCTCCCTGAGGCAGCTCCATGCCTCAGGGAGATTTCTGCACTCTTTCGTGCGCATGCGCGAGAGAGCGCAGGTCCCAATTCAGGGAACCTCCCCCCCCCGCCCCCCCCCCTCCAAATTCGCACAGGGAGCTCTCAGCGCCTTAATTGGCCCGCCCACATAAAATGGCGGTGCGGCCCTGATCACGGGCGGCGATTGGCTGCGCACACGCCTGCGCCTGCTCCCGCCCATCACCCCCCCGACGGGAAGAAAATTCTCCCCTATGGTTCTAAGTCCTTAAATTCTTTACCTTTTCTAAAATCACCCTTTTGAGTTTTAGATATTTTAATGAAGTAATGTTGCCTTTTTAAACACGGTCAGAGTGCTAGAGTAATAGAGTCATTGCGACACAGGTGACCATTCAGCCCATTGAGTCCATGCCAACTCTCTGTCGAGCAATTCAATCAGACCCATTCCCTCGCTCTATCCCTGTGGCCGTGCAAGTTTATTTCCATCAAGTGCCTATCCAATTTCCCTTTGAAGCCATTCATCATCTCTGCTTCCACCACCCTCAGCGAGTTCAAGGTAATTACCCACTCACTGCAGTATTTCTTTTCATCCTCCAGTATCTCTTGCTCAAAGTCTGTAATCTGTGCACCCCTGTCCTGGAATGATCAGCTAATGGAAATGGCTTTTCTTTGTCTGTCTGATCGAAACCTGTCATAATCTTGTACACCTCTGCAGTGGGGAGGTGATGTGGCCTAGTGGTATTGTCACTGGGCTAGTCTTCCAGAAACCCAGGGTAACGCTGTACAGACCTGGGTTTGAATCTCACAATGGCAGATGGTGAAATTTGAGTTTAACAAAAATCTGGAATTGAAAGTCTAATGATGACCACAAAATCATTGCTGATTTTTGTAAAAACCCATCTGGTTCACTAATGTCCTTTAGGGAGAGAAACCTGCCATCCTCACTTGGTCTAGCCTACATGTGACTTCAGATCCACAGCAATGTGGTTGGCTCTTAAATGCCCTTTAGCATTAAATGCCTAGCCAGCATTGCCCACATCCCATGAATGAATTTAAAAAAAAATCTCCCTCAACCTCCTTTGCTCCAAAGGGAATAACTCCATCTTCTGCAGCCTAGCCTTGTAGCTAATATCTGTCATCCCCCGAACCATTCTGGTATATCTCTTTTGCACCCTTTCAATGACCCTTCCTACAACAGAGAGAGAGAGAGATCCCAGGAATTTACAGTGCTACTGTATTTAGTTAGCAAAAAGAACAGGAGGGTGAGGTCCTGCAGCTCACTAACCAGCTCCCAAGTGTCAGTTCAGAGCTAGCGAATCAGCTTGTAAATGTATGTAATCAGTTCATTGATACAGAATCATGCAGTCTGCATTATCCTTAGGAAACATCGCAGCAATTTGTCAAGCTTTCTTCAACAGCATCTTCAAAACTTGCTGATCGCCAAGAGGGAGAAGTGGAACAACGTCACCTCCAATTTCCTCTCCAGGAAACACACCAAATCCTACCTGGAACTATATTACCATTCCTTCGGTATTCCTGGCTCAAAGTCCGAGAGCTCCCTCCCCGACAGCACTGTGGGATATCTACATCACATGAACTATAGCTGTTCAAGGAGAAGGCTCACCCAGAATCAAGGGTTCTTAGGGCTGGACAATAAATTCTGACCTTGCTTGCAACACCCGTATCCTGAGAATGAATTTATAAAGGGATTCACCACTGTAAATTGGGTGCAACTGTTAATGGGTAAACTTACAGACAAACAGTGGCAGAGTTCAAAGACGTATTTGGTATGTTACGAGATGTGCTCTTCTGTTTGGAACTCTAGGCATGGGACTTGGTTAGTGAGCAGACTGCAGACATACTTTGGTATCTGCTTAACACTTGTTTTAGTACTTCATCTAAACTGGTTACAGAATAGATACTTGGATCCTAGGCATCCTAGCCAAGCTCTCTCTCTCTCGAAAGTCTAACACATGACTGACTTGTGTCTGTGCTACATCATAACATACATTATACATTAACAGAACCATTGGTTAACCCTTTATACTACACCTCCCCCCAAGTATGTTATCCTGCTTTTTAACAAAAACATGGAACTATATCTTTAACTATTTGCATTACATTTCTGTAACTCCCTTTTTACAACTACAGATTCTACCCAACTCCAATCCTACTCTTACCCTCCCCAAGTCACAGTGCTGGGGATTCAATCTCCCTTAGTATTCTCGGCCCTTGGGAAAGACAGCTTGGGGACATGAAAGCTTTCTTCTGCATCTGGTAGGACATCATCATCTGTAGAATAGGAGAACACTTTATCAGCATTGTTGGGAAGCTAAGCGTAGACATCAAAGACTGTTCAATGATCCAAAGGAGAAGACAGAAGAGAAGAGAATCAACCTTTGGACCCTTTGGGACTAGAAAAGGACTCAGGACACTCTCAGGAACTTGTTGCTCTGTCAAAGAGCTTGGGAAGAAGCTCCTGAAGAGGAATGATCTTCAACTCCAGGGAAGTCTGTCACACTGTATCATTGACTGCTGCATCAAAGACTGAAAATACATTGAAGATCTGAGATTTCAACGAACTTAGATGAAGGAAAGAAACAACCAACTTCCTGTAAGACTGTCAAGAACAGAAGAAGAGATGACTTTCCAATGATTTTCTGGGAGAACCATCTACTTTCAGCAGACTGTGGTAAGAGAGATACACTTCTCTCTGTGTGAGGCTGCTCCACTATGGACAATGGGAAGAATTGCTGAGGACATGGAGACAAGGCATCTTGATTTTCTGTAATGAGAGGAATTTCCAGGGACAAGAAGGTTGTTCCTGGATTCTGCAGCTTCTGCTCAGGAAATTCTGTTCAGGATTCTGCTGCAGCTTCTGTTCAGGATTCTGCTGCAGCTTCTGTGCTGACTTTCAGCTGGGACTGAAGTATGGGTGCCAACTGACATTCAGCCTGGGGAGTTACCAGTTCTTTAGCAGTGTGATCCTCCATGGACCCTGACCTGAACTCAGGCAAGGTATCCTCTCTGGAAGACTCTTCATGGATAACAGGAGATAAAGTAGGCAATACATCAGTAGATTCAGTGAAACTAAGATCTGAATGCTGCTCAACTTCTAAAAGAACAGCTAATTCTTCTAAAAAGACAATAAAGGCTCCATAAGGTACATTTAACAATGGGAAAGATGAATCATTCTCCAAGACGTAACTCAGGGATGCAAGGGATGCTTCCTCATCACTCTCGAGGAACGGCTGATCCAGGTCCAGCAGATCTTCATGGGGATGGTCATCATCTGCTGCAGTGCCTTCTATATCCTCCACCTCTGGCATTACTTTGTGACTGACTGAGATGATACTGAGTTAACAAGTTAACACAGAAGATTGTATGGATGGGAGCAGGAAGCAAAACTGAAAGAACCACCTTGTCACTTTTAAATTCCAACCCTTGTGAGATTAAGGCCAACATTAGCTTTTTTGATACTTCTTTTGAACCTGTACAGTAGCTTTTAGCGGATTGTACGCATAGACACCCAAATCCCTTTTGCTCCTCCAGCGCTCCTTACCTCTTAAGAAAATATCCTGGTTTTGCCTTTCTTTGAATTCTAAGTGGATGCAATTTTACATCTCTAGAATTTTGATAGCAAACCTCAGCAAATATGTATTGGCCTTGTAAGTGTTTATCGCAACTTCACTAGATTAACACCAGGGCTAAAAATGTTCATTCTGGAGCTCCCTCCCCTCAACAGGTATGGTCACCGATCCGAATAAAACCTTCAAGACTGAAGCAGATAGTTTTCTGTTAGGTCAGGGTATCAAGCAGGATCAAAAAGGCAGCTAAATGGGGTTGAGATATGAGGCCAGCGTCTAAATGAACAGCGGGGTAGGTTTGAGGGGTTGAATGGATTGCTGTCCCTATAATCAATGGGTATAAATATATTATTCACATTGTACTGCGCTTGAAGCCCAAAAATAAGCCATTTATAATTTCAAATAAAACCCCTTTTTGCCTTTTCAGTGATCCAAAAAGACAGCTTTTGTACTATGAAGATTGTTCCTGCCATATCCATATGGAATTCTAATAAGTATGAAAACAGGCGTAATTAGATCACTAAATACTTACCCAGGGCTAAGTAGCAGTCTCTTTTGCAGCAGAATGAAGTAAATCAAGTACTACTTTTAGACACGGTGAAGCATCAATCTTTAATAAAATGCCTGTGTCTGCTTGAAGTTTCAGATTATACATGAGTTTAGACAATCTCAAGAGAGGAATCAACATAAAGAGAGATATGTAAATAAAATAATTTAAGTAATTAATGTAACCAACACAGTAGGGTGCAACCCAGTTCACTGCCAAGTTCAATTCAGGAATGCATGCATGTATTTTTTGCAACCAAACATTCCTGGCTTCTGAGCAGCAACTGGTCTGACAAGGAAAGGTACTGTTACTGCAGAGCGAGTTATTAAGCCATGTTCAAATATCATACTGCACCCTCTGCTGTGAAAATGGGTGGTAAGAGTCATGGGGGACAAGTCTACTGGATTACAACCTGATGTAATATTCTAAAACACATGCAAAAGTACAGCGGATTCCAGCCAGCTCAAATTGTGCTTATATCTTTTTTTCATTTGTTCATGGGATGTGGGCATCACTGGCCAGGCCAGCATTTATTACCCATCCCTCATTCATGCCCTAGTTCAGAGGGCATTTAAGAATCAACCACATTGCTGTGGGTCTGGATTCACATGCAGGCCAGACCAGCTAAGGATGGCAGATTTCCTTTCCCTAAAGGACATTAGTGAACCAGATAGGTTTCATGGTTATTTTTAATCCCAGATTTTTTTTTTAATTGAAATTAAATTCCACCATCTGCCAAGAGAGGATTCAAACCCCAGTCCCCAGAACATTATCCTGGGTTTCTGAATTACTAGTCCACCGACAATACCACTACACGATTGCCTCTTATCTGTAGTATGTCTAAGTCTGATGTGCAGAAGGAAAGAACACTTTCATTTTTGAATATTGCTGTGAAAATTTTGAAAACAATACCAACAGTTTTTCAAGAGCTGTAGGAGAAAAGGCCCAGAGTAGAATATATTTAAAAACACTGTCAGATGATTATTTCCCTTTGAAAGTGCTTCATGGAATGAAAATGTTACAGGAAATTAACCTGTCTCTGATAATCTTCCTCTTATTCAATTTTGCACATTGCACAGAGCGCTGCCTGGTGATAATAAAGGTTTCAAGCAGAAAGAAAATTTGCAAAGCTACGCCTATGGGAAAGATATGCCAGACTTATAGTTGATTGAAATGAACTGGAATTAACAGTCCACAATGTGAGAATGTAGCAAAGTGCTTACTGAATGGTGGTGATAATTGATGATAGAGAAACCATACCATTCAGATGTAAGGGGAGGTTGAAGACTGCTGTTAGGCAAAAAGAAAATCATGAAAAGGAATCAGAAGAGCAAGTGTTGAGAGGAATGAAGTAGATAGGACATGAGCCAACCATGTAAAGAATGATCTAAACAAAACCTCGGTGTCTGAAAAGTCAGGTAAGAGTAAACAAACAAGGAGCCCAAGTTAACCAAATGATGATATCCATCAGTGTAGATTTTAAGTTCTCCCATGTGTAGTCGCAGCTTAACGCAAAGATCTTTTGCTGGAAGGTCATGACCACAAACAACATTAACCCCGCTTCTCTTGCCACAGATGCTGCCGGACATGCTGAGTATTTCCATTATTTACTGTTTTTATATCAAAGATCTTCTCCAGCCTTAATGCACCTCTGCCTTTCTTCCAACACCAGGTTATCCTTGTTTCCCACTTACTCAGCCCCTAACCCTAACCATTGGTGATTACTCTTCCTGGCACTGCGCTCCTCTCCTCTGGAATCCTATCTTCAATGAATGAAGCAAAGAAACCCACTGTACTTGGCTGCACCTTCAGCTAAGCAGGATGGCTGCATGTTTCTTCTTTTTCAATTCTTTCATGGGATGTGGGTGTCATTGACCAGGCAGGCTTTTTTATGACAATCAATGATCACTTCATGGTCACCAAGACTAGATTTATATTCAAGATTTATTAATTGCATTTAAATTCCACCAGCTGCCATGGTGGGGTTTGAACCCATGTTCCCAAAGCATTAGCCTGGATCTCCAGATTACCAACTGTCCCTGGTATATATTGAGTATTGTAAGAATAGAATTATAAGAATGAAGCAGAAAACACCTCGAGAATATTTAAAATAGTTGATATGAATGACCATTATAATGGGCACAGCCTGGGTTTTACTGGAACAATTTACCTGACAAAAACAACACATCCTGCAGTGGAACTTGCTGTCAGTGGGAGATGGAATGGTACTGCGTCCTATACAGAGCATCTGGGACCTGAGTGAACACAGCAAACAACTCTGTATTTCTTTAACGTTAGCTTTCCTAGACAATGGTAGATCAACAACCTCTTAACTGTAAAACCACTCACTTTGAATTACTCGGGCTTTTGGACACTAAAGGCATTAAAGGGGATAAGGCGATAAAGTGGAGTTGAGGTAGGGGATCAGCCATGAATTGTCAAATATTGGAGCAGGTTTGAGTGGCATTATGGCCTAACTCCTGCTCCTATTTCTTACATTATGTTCACCCAGCAGCCCAGCTGAAAAACTAGCAAAACCAAATCAGCCTTTCTTGCTGCACTGATTGAATGAGTGTGCTGACAATCAAACTGGCCCAAAAATTGCAGAGGCCAGCCAACAAACATCCACAGTTAGTTAGACTTGCCCAAACTGATTAATGTCACCAGCATTTTGCCCTGGAACCTGCTGTCAGTGGGGGATGGAGGTGGCGCAGTGCCCTTTACTGATCACCTGGGACCTGAGAGAGCACAGCAAAGAACTGGGTAACTCCTTAGCCCATCACATTGAAGAATTGTGAAATGAACAACACAAGGAATGAGAAGGACATGTAAATTTGTTCTGATGAAGGGTCACTGAGCTGAAACATTAACTTTGTTTGTCTCTCCACAGATGCTGCCAGATCGCCTGAGTATTCCCAGCATATTCTGTTTTCACATTTCCAGCATCCACAGTATCTTTCTCATGTTGTAGATTAGAGTGGATGGATCAATGTAAAGTCAGGTGCAGAAAGAGAAATAAAGAGAGTGAAAAAAGACTGGATTTAGGGAGAGAGAGAGAAAAAAGCGATGAAGAAAAAGTAAAACATTTTTAAATTAACTTTTAAAAAAAATCTGCAACAATTGAAAACTGAAGGAATGAGGCTCCACCAATGCAATAGTTAATTTTCCTTGCCTGGGAGGTTGACTGACAGCCATTAACAAATTGTTAAAAATGTACTGAAAGGAACAGGATTTAACTTTCTCTGGTGAGTTTAGTATTTATTCACCAAGCAAGTACAGTGACTTAATTTCATTCAATGCATTTTACTGATAAGGCAGACAGCAAGATGCCACTTCTGTGAAGCTAATGGCAGAGGGGCCCATCATGAACAAAAGCTGCTCGATTTCCACTTATGTCTGCGCTTTGCCTGAAGTTGCTGCAGCATTTGCATATACATAGCAGCGACTGCCATGAACCCCTCTGTTATTTTGAGAGCAATTTTTGGGCCATAGCTTCTGGTAGTAAATGGTACTCACTTGCATGGGGTGTAACTGTTGCCCCTACTATAGGTAGAGTTGAGACTCTGCATTGCACTGATTCCGGTAGTAAATGTATTATTGGCATTTATTTCGAGAGGACTAGAATATAAAAGCAGGGATATGCTGCTGAGGCTTTATAAGGCTCTGGTCAGACCACATTTAGAATATTGTGAGCAATTTTGGGCCCCGTATCTCAGGAAGGATGTTCTGGCCCTGGAGAGGGTCCAGAGGAGGTTCACGAGAACGATTCCAGGAATGAAAGGCTTAACATATGAGGAATGTTTGAGGACTCTGGGTCTATATTTGATGGAGTTTAGAAGGATGAGGGGGGGATCTGATTGAAACTTACAGGATACTGAAAGGCCTGGATAGAGTGGACGTGGGGAAGATCTTTCCATTAGTAAGAGAGACTAGGACCTGAGGGCACAGCCTCAGAGTAAAGGGAAGACCTTTTAGAACAGAGATGAGGAGAAACTTCTTTAGCCAGAGAGTGGTGAATCTATGGAATTCATTGCCACAGAAGGCTGTGGAGGCCAAGACATTGAGTGTGTTTAAGACCGAGATAGATAGGTTCTTGATTGGTAAGGGAGTCAAAGGTTACAGGGAGAAGGCGGGAGAATGGGGTTGAGAAACTTATCAGCCATGATTGAATGGCGGAGCTGACTCGATGGGCCGAATGGCCTAATTTCTGCTCCTATATCTTATGGTCTTATGGTATTTTTCTCATTGTATCATTGTGTATTTGTTTCTCTGAGGTACAGGGAGATCTGGGTGCCCTGGTACATGAATCACAAAAAGTTACTATGCAGGTACAGGGAGTGATCAGGGAAGCAAATGGAATGTTGTCATTTAATGCAAGGGGAATGGAATACTAAAGGAGGGATGTTTTGCTACTGTGGTGCAGGGTATTAGTGAAACCACGTCTAGAGTACTGTGTACAGTTTTGTCTCCTTATTTAAGAAAATATGTAACTGCATCAGAAGCAGCTCAGAGAAGATTCACTCGATTGATTCCTGGGGTGAGGGGTTATGTTATGAGGAAATGTTGGAGAGGTTGGGCCTGTATCCATTAGAGTTTAGGAGAATGAGAGGCAATCTTATTGAAACATAAAGGATCCTCAGAGCACTTGACAGGGTGGATGCTGAGAGGATGGGTGAGACCAAAACTCAGGGACACAGTTTAAAAATAAAGGTTCTCCCATTTAAGATGGAGATGAGGACAAATTTTTCTTTCACAGTGTCATGAGTCTGTGGAACTCTCTACCGCATAGAGGGGCGCAGGCAGAGTCATCGAATATTTTTAAGGCTATAGGCTCTTGATGGACAAGGGAATCAAAAGGTATAGGGGGTAGGAAGGAAAATGGAGTTGAGGCCACAATCAGACCAGCAGTGATCTGATTGAAGGGCAGAGCAGGCTCCAGGGGCCTACTCCTGCCCCTAATTCATATGTTCGTATCATTTCCAGGGCCCCATGAACAATAAAATGATTAAAGGGGTCCAGTCGATCAAAGGGAGTGAAGCGCTTGTGATTCTTGTTATAAAAGTGAACTTAAATGTACAATATTCTACTGGAAGGAGGAACACTGGAATTTAAATGTTCCAATAGAGTAAGATAATAAATCAATGTACGCGATTGGAGAGACAACAGCATTCTGCACATATACAGGGCCGTTTTGCTTGCAACAATACAGGCAGCAGTCTCTGTGCTGTGTGGCTCATGAACATATGTACAAATGCATGGAAAAAGGACAAGAAAGACAATGGCCAATCCATTCTGCTCAGACATGTTGCAGCCTACAGTCATGTAATCTCCTGGGATAGGTTAAAAAAAACCTTTTAGGTCAATTCGGGGAGAAGGGATGTTTTGGGTTTTTTTTTCCCCCTCTGACAGTTGATAAATGAGTTAACTGAATCTCCAGCTTTATTATTGCAGCCACCCCTCACAGAGATATTCTCCTGTCTCAAGGAATCATAAGTTTATTTTTGAGGGGCCACAATGAACTCTGGCAATATTGTTCAGCCATAAATCAATCACTTGTGATGTCAACAATACCAAATAATTTATCGATTATGAACAATTAAACTATTATGGAGCTTCACTCTGAAATTTCATTTCAAACGATACTCTCAGACCAGGATCATCTGTCACAACAGTTTTTAGGATCAGCTTTCAATACACTGCTTTCAATAATCAGCTGTAGAATTAGCCTTAATGCATTGGGAGGAGAAAACACAGCTGTACTGCTCGGTTCAGCTCTTCAGCAGCATAGTGGATGCTAGCAAACCAATCTACCCAAATGTAGAGATTCTAACAGCTGTACCTGAGCCAGCAGGCAAGACCAAAAAACTCATCGGTGATACCTAGCACCGCTGCTTATAAAGGGCAAAATCCAAAATACAAAGGGAGCTTCTACTGAATTAGTTGCCTTGCAGTTATGGAGCTCTTGCACAATTTGTAGACAGGTTTAAGCCCATGCCTCTTTAACTCTTGGTGATGAGGAAACAAGACCTGCTGAGCAAACACCCCATCCCCACCCTCACTGAAGACCAACAAGTGCAGATAATGCGCAAAAAACATACAAAATTGGAGCAGGAGTAGGCTATTCGGTCCCTTGATCCTCCTCTGTCATTTGGTAAGATCATGGATGATTTAGTTGTGGCCTCTACTTTCCTGTCTACCCCACTACTGTGTACCCTTTGACTCCCTTGCCAGTCAAGAATTCATCTAACTCAGCCTAAACCACATCCAATGACCCAATCTCCACTGATCGCTCAGGAAAGAGATTCCACAGGCTAAAGTCCCTCAGAGGGAAGAAAAATCTCATCATATCTATCTTAAAAGGGAGACCCCTTATTTTTAAACTGCGTCCCCTAGTTCTAGCCTTTCATATAAAGAGGGAAACATCATTTCAGCACCCACCCTTCAAGTCCCCTCAGGATCTCACATGTTTCAATAAAATCACTTCTCATTCTTCTGAACTCCAATGGATACAGTCCCATCCTGACCAACCTTTTCTCATAAGAGAACCCCCTTCATACCAGAAATCAGTCAAGTAAATCTTCTCTGAATAGCTTCTAATGCAATTATGTCCTTTCATAAATAAGGAGACTTAACTGTGCCTAGTACTCCAGATGTCGTCTGACCAATGCCTTGTACAACTGGACCAAAACTTCCCTACTTTTATGTTCCATTCCCCTTGCAATAAACAACAAAAGACGCCAGTCTTCAGCCAACTTGATTCACTCCACGTGATACCAAATGGCTGAAGGCACTGTATACTGACATCGAAGTCCCCCACCCAGAGTATATTCTGCACCCTTGCTTCCTCCAAGTGGTGTTCAACATGAAGGAGCATCAGCTGAGGGGAGGTGGTAGGTGGTAACCAGCAGGAAGTTTCCTTGCCCATGTTTGCCATGAGACTTCTTGGGGTCCAGAGTCGATGTTGAATCACAGTATCACAAAATTTTAATGGCAGAGAAGGAGGCCATTCAGCCCATCCTGTCTGCACTGGCTCTCCAAATGAACATTATGACTTAGTGCCATTGCCCTGCCTTTTCCCTGTACCCCTGCACATTGTTTCAATTCAAATATTCATCTAATGCCCTCTTGAATTCCTCAATTGAACTTGCCTCCACCACACTTCCAGGCCATGCATTCCAGACCAGAACCACTTGTTGTGTGAAAATGTTTTCTCAAATATTACATAAATTCAGCATAACCTGCCTACTCTTGTACTCTATTAATAAAGCCCAGGATACTATATGCTTTATTAACTGCTCTCTCCACCTGTCCTGCCACCTTCAATGATCTATGCACATATACACCCAAGTCTTTCTGCTCCTACACCCCCTTCAAAATTTCACCCCTTATTTTATATTGTCTGTCCATGTTTTTCCCACCAAAATGCATCGCCTCACACTTCTCTGCATTGAACTTCATCTGCCACCTATCTGCCCACTCCACCAATATGTCTATGTCCTCTTGAAGTTTCACACCATCCTCCTCGCAGTTCGCAGCACTCCCAAGCTTCGTATCATCTGCAAATTTTGAAATTGTCCCCTGCACACCAAGATCTAGATCATTAATATATATCAGGAAAAGCAAGGGTCCTAATACCGACCTCTGGGGAACTCCACTACAAACCTTCCTCCAGCCTGAAAAATATCCATCAACCATTGCTCTCTGCTTCCTATTTTTCAGCCAATTTTGTATCCAAATTGCTACTGTCCATTTTATTCCATGAGCAATAACTTTTCTCACAAGTCTGTTGTGTGGCACTGTATCGAATGCCTTTTGGAAGTCCACATAAACACATCAACAGCAAACAGCATTACCGTCATCAACCTTTTCTGTCACCTCTTCAAAAAACTCCAGCAAGTTAGTTAAGCATGATTTCACCTTTAGAAATCCATGTTGGCTCTTCCTTATCAACCCATATTTTTCCAAGTGACTACTAATTCTGTCCCGAATAATTATTCCTAGAATCCTGTCCATCACTGAAGATTAAATGACTAGTCTGTTATTGCTGGGCTTTACAAACTTGTTGAACGAGGGCGTAATGTTTGTAATTCACCAATCCTCTGGCACCACCGCCCTCACCACCCCCCCACCCCCCTAAGTCCAGGGGAGACTGAAAGATTATGGCCAGTGCTCCTGTGATTTCTAATCCTACTTCCTTCAATATTCTTGGATGCATCTCACCTGGTCCCGGTGCCTTGTCAACTTTAAGTACTGACAGTCTATTCAACACTTCCTCCTTATCAATTTTGAACCCTTCTAGTGACAGAGTTTCCTCGTCTGTCACCATGGCCTGGTTAGCATCTACCTCCTTGGTAAAGACGGTTGCAAAGTATTCATTTAATACCTCAGCCATGGCCCCTTGGTCCATGTGTAAATTCCCTTTTAGTCCCTATTCGGCCCTACTCCTCCTTTTACCACCCTTTTACTATTTATATGCCTATAGAAGACTTTGGGATTCCCCTTTATGTTGGCTGACAGTCTTTTCTCATAATCTTCCTTCACTTCTCTAATATGCTTTTTCACCTCCCCTCTGAACCTTCTATATTCCTCTTGGTTCTCAATTGTATTTTCTACCTGACACCTGTCATAAGCGCACTTTGCCTTCTTTACCTTAATTTCAATCTCCTCTTTCATCCAGGGAGATCTGGATTTGTTTATTCATTGACTGTGCCCGAACTAATTCCTTTCTGATGGTAGCCCATTGTTCAGCTATAATTTTTCCTATCAATCTTTCATTTAGGTAGATCTGGCCCAGCTCCATTCTTGCCCCATCGAAGTCAGCTCTTGTCCAGTTAATTATTCTTACTCTGGATTGCCTATCGTCCTTTTCTATCATCATCCTAAAATGTACAATGATCACTGTCTCCCAAATGTTCCCCCACTGACACTTGGCCTGCCCCATTTCCAAGAACCAGGTCCAACAGTGCATCTTTTTTTGTTGGATTGGACACATACTGCTGTAGAACATTCCCCTGAACACAATCTCGGAAATTTTGCCCCTCTCCGCACTTTACACTATCACTGTCCCAGTCTACATTCGGGTAATTCAAGTCCCCCATTATAACTACTCTATGATGCTTGCATCTCTCTGCAATTTCCCTACAGATTTGTTCTTCTACATCCTTCTCACTATTTAGCGGTCTATAGACTACACCGAGCAATGTAATTACATGCTTTTTGTTCCTTAGCTCTAGCCAAATTAATTCTATCCTTGAACCCTCTGGGACATCCTCTTTCTCCAGCACTGCAATGCTCTCCTTAACCAATACCGCCACCCCCCCTCCTTTCCTTCCTTTACTATCTTTGCTGAACACCTTGTACCCGGGAATATTTAATACCCAGTTCTGCCCTTCCTTGAACCAGGTCTCTGTTATCGCCACAACATCATATTACCACATGGCAATCTGCACCTGTAACTCCCCAATCTTATTTACTATACTCCATACATTCACAGACACATGCATAGCAACCCTGATCCAGATTTTATTACTTTCTTCCTTACCCCAACTTTACCTATTAACTTACTATTCTCTATTCTAGTGCTATCTGTCTCTCCCAGTAGTTTTTACACCCTGGTATTCCTCTCTAATATTTTCTCTTGGTTCCCACACCCCTGCTGAGTTAGTTTAAAACCCTCCCAACAGCACCAGCAAAACGCACCACAAGGAACTCAGTCCCAGCTCTGCTCCAAAGCTGCAACCAAGCCAAAATCAACATGAACATTCTTACAGAAATGCCATCAATAACCACAGTGTGCTTGATACATCATTACTCACTGTTTCATGAATTTGGAGTAAAGGTATACTTCTACTATTATACTGTCCCTACTCCTATCAGAACACCGAACAGATATCACCTTCCAACTGTGAACCCACTTCTCCCAAAACTTCTAGTTTCAATCCCTCCAGTCCAGCTCCCATTCATGTCATGACATTGAAAACAACCTCGGCAAAGTAAGAATGGCTTTGGGACCATAGTGTATTATCCCTCACTTTCATCCTTGATCTTTCCTCATGGTTGATCATGTTTTTCCACAGGCTCTCACTCAGGCTGAAGAAGAATGTGGGACATCTTAGAGTCCCAATCGTGAGTTGAGCTTCAAACTTCATTTTCCACCAATTAGACCGTTTACAAACATCTTCCCTGCCCTTAGGCGCTCCATCAATGAATCCCATAGCTAGGCTTTTGTTATTTCCAGACTGAATTATTCCATCCCCATCTTCCCTTCATGAATGCTCCTTAAACTTCAACTTGTCCAAAATGCTTCAAGCAATACTCTGACCTCCAATAATTTATACTCACCAACTAATTCTATCTTAGTTAAATTACTCCAGCACAATCCTGACCCTCATGATCCCCTACTACCCTACCTCTGCAACCTCCAGATCTGTTTTCTATCTCACGCCCTATAAGTTTTTGACCCTGGCACCCTATGTATTCATCTCACCCACTGGCAGCAATGCTTTCAGCTGTCAAGGCCCTGTTCATTGGAACTCCCTTCATAAACCTCTCCCAACACTTCTCCGTCAAAAATCTTCTGCAAGCCAAATGTTCTACCCAAGTTTTCATTCCCCTTTCTCACACTGTCTCCCAGTATTCCACTCCTATTACTACTGCTCTCTAAGGTGCCTCGGGGGCTTTCGTACTTCAGAGATGCAATGTTAATGCAGCTCTTGTCACCCATTCTCCTGGCAAAAAGCTAGAACAGATTGGCTTTCAAGCTTCTACCTGTTCAACTCTAACGTGTCAGGAAGATATAATAATTTTCATAATGTTATTGGAATTTATTGTAAAGTACAGTAATTGTGGGGTCTGTGTCTATGTCTGTGTGTGTGTGTGTGTGTGTGTGACCTACTTGAATTAAAGGCAGCTGGTCTGGAGGCTTTGATGTAACATAAGGTAAGCTAGGTTTGAAATGTTAAGTCGGTAAACATAGGTGTAAAGGGAACATTTGCATTTTGAAATGAACCAGACTAGATTGATTTCAAAGGAAGGGTGAAATGTTCCACCTAGTCAGGGAAAGTTGAGAAACTGTGGCCTGAATTTTTCCTGTGTCGGGTTCGACGGGACTGCCCCTGTGATTGGCTCTACACCAGCCATTTTACGTGGGCAGGCCAATTAAGGCCTGCTCAATGTCATACGCGAGCGGTAGCGCTGAGCGCTACCTGTGCGGGCGGTGGGAGGAGGGAGAGTCGGGTCCAGCGCTCTTAGCGCTTCAATCTCCCTGTGGTACAGAGCTGCCTCAGGGAGATTGACGCGCTTTTTAAAAACAAATAAATGCCATAAAAATGTAATGAAACATGTCCTCTCAAGTTACTGTGTTACATGAGATGGGACATGTTTTTATTTTTCAGAAAAAGTTTCTATTTAATTTGTAAAAGTTTTAGGAAACCTTATCCCGCTCGTGGATGAGGATTCCTAAAAAAAGTAAAGGCCGCTTGGCCTTTTCGCCTGCCCGCCAACCATTAGGTTGGACAGGCAGCGTAACATTTATGTTAATTACCTGTTTAATGGCCTTAATAGGCCTATCAATTATTGGTGGGACGCACACCCAATGTCATTGCGCGTCATTTTACATTCTAGCCTGTAAGGCCCACCCCCGCACGCCAAATGTAAAATCCTGGCCAGTAAGTTTATTTTTCTCAAAGATTACTGGTAAAATTGGTACTATGAGAGAGTTTTTATTATTAGAGAGGTGAAGTCCAAAGACATAGTGAAACAATGGGAATTTGCTTTCAAAGGGGAAATTATGGTTAAAGGAGAGAAGGCTGTGTGCAAGGGAAGGGATTCTGAGCTCTAACACGTGTGAAAAGCCTGTAGCATCTAAGCCTGAAGCTGCTGTCTACAAAGAACTGAAGCTAAGAAAACTTACTTTGAATTCAACTGTTTCAGGGTAGTGTGTGATACTTTGCCTGGGTCTTTTAAAATCTATGTGTCTTAGTGTTGCCTTAATGAAAGAGTAACTGGGAGTTAGATTAACTAGAGGATTTAGAAGTTATCATAATAGTAATTTGTAGATCTATCTCTGTGCTTAAAATCATTTCTTCTATTAATAGAAGGTTAATTTAGTTTTGTAAGAAACCTATAAGCCTCGGTGGTCTTATTACTACTGAATTCAAGGCATGCATCTCAAAAATTTATACAAATTGCAAAACAGTTGTGGTAGTTGTTTCAAGTTTCCCTTTGGGATTTGAGCAGCTCAGCATTTACCACCCACTGTGCCATAACATAGTTGGGGGCTTTTTGCGGGATATATTTGAAATCCCTTGATTGGTTTGGAGCTGGTGAATCTTAACTAACGAGTACAAGGAGCACTTTGAATTCAGGAGTTGGTGCGAGGTTTATTAGAAGTGGTGAAACTGCAATGTGGTTTTGGCAGTTGCTAAGACTTGTCTAGGAGTTGAAGTTATAACTTTGGCTGGTTTAAAAAGATAACTAAAGTTAAGATTCTGTCATGATCCGATATCAACCTACATGCACTTTCCTGCAGAAGCCACACTGAGCATTGGCCATTTTTAATTCCCTCCCTAATCAAACTTTGTTGAGGTAAATTGGAGCATCCCATTACTACCGCAGCTGAGGTGCACTAACTCAATGCAGATTGGGGGTTGTGCCTGGGACTTTTAATGATCAACATGGTCCAGTGCAACAACAAGTTATATTTATCTAACAACTTTAACATAACAAACATGTCCCAAGGCACTTTGCAGGACCCTAAGAAAGCAAAATTAGAAACTTAGTCACCGTAAGGTGATATTAGGGCATATGACAACATGCTTGGTCAAAGAGGTAGGTTGTAAGGGTTGTTCAAAGGGAGGAGGGCGATAGAGAAGCAGTGAGGTGTATGGCAGGAAGTCCAAAGCTTAGGACATAGGCAGCTGAAGACACAGGCACCAATGGCGGAATGATTAATATCGGAGATACTCAAGAGCCACAGCAGATCCATTTACCTCTGAGCCACAAGGGTTTGCTACATGTTCTGTGCACATCTTTTCAGCATTAAAATCTTTGTTTTCCGATACTTGAGTCTTAAATGAGCTATATATCTTGGGAAAAGGCATCTCAACTGCTGTTGAACAAGATGAATACGTTACAATTGATTGGGATTTTTTTTGTCCTGTTTTCGAGATTCAACTCAATGACACCCGAAACCATGGTGAACCGAAATATGATGCACAACATCTCTGCCCGCCAATAAATTATGTTGTGGTGGTTTTCTGTGTCACTTGAAACCTACATGTGTGTCCTTCAAAGCTTGTTAAGGTTGGGTTTTTATTTTCCATTTAGCATTTTGACCCATCTCTTCCCTTTCATTTGCACTTGGTGTCACTATTTTACATCAAGTGCAAGATGGTGTCAAAATAAGCAAACCATAAAAATACACACAATGCAGCTTTAAATATTAAACTGCAAAACACATCTACACTGTAATGTGTGACATGTGGAGGGAGATGGGCTTAAACAAGTAGCACAGCTGCATGGATTAGACAACAGATGTCTCAGGCACAGACAGAATACCAGATAACTCCCTAAAGTCATAGAAATGAAACAATAGCTACAGGGCAAGCGATAGGATTTTGAGTCTTGTATACACTAGACAGATAACAAATGTTGGCCTCCTGGCTGTTGATCAGAAATCATTGCAATAGCTGGAATTAACTAAGGAACCATTCTAAATTGTCAACATTACCTGCAGTGAATAATTCCACCAGGAGAGGGGTGGAATTCAGACAGATGTATGCTTCATTTAAAGATGCACCCAAATACATTCTTATTAAGCGCATTGGTTTATGCATAAGGAGATTTGAATTGCATTGTTGCCTCTTTGTTATTCTTGTTTTGTGAATCTTGCCTCCACTGTGGGCACCTCTCAGTATCTGATGAAATCAATCATCAGTTTGTGTTTAAGTCTGTTACTATTACCAGCATAGTCGTATTCCTATAGAACCAGCTGCTTGGTAATGCAGAACTTGAATATTGCTGATAGGAGAGACATGTTGGTAAAGCTTTCTTTCTTGGACTCATCAGGACAAATTAAGAATGCCAAATTTCAAATAATCACAACAATTGATACGACAGGAGAAAAGGAAGCTGATTGGTTGGTTAGACATTGCTTGGGGAGCCGATAGTTATCCATTGCTTTCTCCATGGTAATGTCATGGCCAATCAGAGTTCACTTGCCAACCAATCAGCACCCTTTTCTCCTGTCATGTTAATTGTTGTGATCGTTTAAAATTTGACATTCTTACATTTGTCCTGATGAGTGCAAGACACAAAGTTTTCGCAACATGTCTCTCCTTTCAGCAACATATACAATCTTTAATGCAGAAGAACATGCCAAGGCACTTTTATAGAATTGTTTGATACCGAGGACAGGGATATAAGGAGACGTGACCAGAATCTTGGTCAAAGACATGGGTAGTAAGGAGGGTCTTAAAGAAAAGAACGAAGAAAGTAGACACGCGGAGAAGTGAGGAAATTCCAGAACTGAGGGCCTAGATGACTAAAAGGATAGATGTCATTAATTGGGTATAAACCACAAAAGGACTGGGAAATAACTATGAGGCCAGAATTGGAGAAGGGTAGTGGGCCTGGAAAAGATTATATATAAATAGGGGGAGGTGAAGCTATAAATGGATTAGGATATGAAGGTGCCAATTCTACATTGGAGGTGTTGCACCTGACAATGAAAAATTGATCTTCTCATTGTTGAGGAGGTTCAGTTCTCCTGCTAGCACAATGATTCAAGTATTTGTTTGAAGTAAAAGTATATTTTCTGATATTTTAATGAAGTCATTAACCCACTCTAATTAGTGTGCTACAAATTTAAAATTAATACCCTCTTCCAATGTCAGTAGCAACAATTCCAGGGCAGGGCAGGCATTACTAGATGCAAAATGAAATGGTAGTAGATATCATTAGTTTCCTATTTATGCACACACACATACACAAAGCAGATTGCATCTTGTTAATGTATCTTTGAATGAAATAAATAAGTTTGAATTCCAATTAAAACTGGCTGTTTCTCATTTGGTGATGGGAAGAAATATGTAGAGAAAAGTATTGTAATTCAAAATGCTATATTGGAGGTTGAACAGTATTATAATTGTAATCAGAGTTGCTAGTGTTTCAATTGTAATCTAATTTTCGTTCATCTGTTGTTAGAAATCAATGCACATAAACCATGTCATATACCTAACTTTCCATATTTTATTTAAAATATCAGCAATTTTCCTCCCTTTCATTTCACCTTGAGGAAAAGCTGAGGGTTTTGCAACAGCTGCCAATCTAGAGAAATGTGTCCAACAATAAGCCTCCAAATGACCTCAAGAGGCTTCTATCAGCAATTAGCCTCTAATTGGCCTCAAGGTGCTCCAGCAATTAGCCTCTAATTGGCCTCTGGGAGATGCCTATTTACAATTAGACCTTCTGATCTTAAAGGCTTTGTTGTGGATAATGATGCATAAAGGCTCAAGCCTTGTACCTCATGTCATCGTATGAGCACTTGATTTGATTGCTTCCTTGCATTTCATTTTGGGTCAGAAATAACCATAAACAATTGCCAGCATTATCACAATGATACAATAGTAAAGGTATCGCAATACACCAAAGTGCCAATACACGGGTGTGATTAGATGTTATTCCCCACACATTAGTGTCTTCCACCTCAGCTAATTTGTGTGAGAAACATGGCGTGTACGGAGGCTAGGTTTCACAATTCCCTCACTGCAAGCTTGAGTGTGACTCTTAAAAAAAAACCCTAAATAAGTTCATCTCACCTCACCTCTTGGGTACAATTGGTTGGTCGCCCCATGAGAGCAGTGAAAAAAAGAGCATTTTATGGAAATGTGTCTTGTAATTTTGCTTAAAAGACAAATTCCACGCATAAAAATAATAATTGTTTAACCTCCTCCTCATATAGTAACTCAAATATTTTGCTGTGTTTGTTATTGTTTCTTTCAATGTTTCCAAATTTCTCTGTCATTTTGAAACTACTAGCTTTGTTGATAAATATAGCAACTTGAATAACTCCCTGTGAATACATTTCTCCAAACGCTTTTATTCCTGAACCTCTCATTGACTATTTTAAATTGAAGTTTCCAATCACTGACTCCCCAGCCAGAGAAAATTGTTTTGCCTTTGCTCATCATATCAAAACGCTTAAAAATTTTAGCAGGGCATGACAATATTTCTCACAGTCAAAAAGATTTTTGAAGTGCAATCTGTAATAAAGAGCCATAATTTATTTTAACTGTGGTGGAAAAGCACATAGAGGAATTTTTCCCTTTTTGCCTCCCCCTGCCACCCCCCACACGCATCACCCCCCCCCCCCCCCCCACCACAAACTGGACAAGGCGCTTAAAACCACCACAATAAAGAACACAAGTAGTAACGATTTTGAATCATCTTGTGCAAAGTAACCAGAGTAAGGGAGAAGGTCATAGAACCATAGAAAAGTTACAGCACGGAAGGAGGCTATTCGGCCCATCTTGTCCATGCCAGCCCGAGGACACCCAGGTGCCCTTTCTAATCCCACCTTCCTGCACCCGGCCCATAGCCCTGCAGCTTACAGCACTTTAGGTGCAGATCCAGGTACTTTTTAAAAGAGCTTAAAGTTTCTGCCTCTATCACCAACTTGGGCAGCGAATTCCAGACACCCAATACCCTCTGCGTTAAAAAAGTTCTTCCTCATGTCCCCCTTACACCTTCTGCCACTTATCTTGAATCTATGTCCCCTGGTTCTAGAATTCTCCATCAAGGGAAACAATTTTATCCTGTGCACTCTATCTATTCCCCTCATAATTTTGTACACCTCAATCAAGTCACCTCTCAGCCTTCTTTGTTCTAAGGAAAATAACCCTAACCTATCCAATCTCTCCTCGTACCTACACTTTTCTAACCCTGGCAACATTCTTGTAAACCTCCTCTGCACTCTCTCCAGAGCTATTACGTCCTTCCTGTAATGTGGTGACCAGAACTGCACACAATAATCCAGTTGTGGCCTCGCCAATGTTTTATATAATTCCAGCATTATATCCTTACTTTTATATTCTATATGTGAACAGGACATGCCTCTTCCAATCTCTGTCATGCATATGTAATCTATCTCTGTGTCCATATCTATGGGTTTTGGCTCTTACCTCTCTATTTTCCTCAAGGTCCTTCTCTCCATTTCTCATGTTCTTGTTATAGAGTATGGCACTACATTCCTCCTCTCTTGGTTATTTTGAACCCGTCCTTATTCCAACCTGTTATGTATTGCACTGAGTAAGACTGACACAAGCTCAACCGCAGGCAGCCATTATTGGACCAACTTTATTGACACCTCCACAACAGAGAGGGCAATTTAACAAAATGTCCAGATCTTGCAATATACTACATTTTGTCAGCATTTAAAAAAAAAATAAAATGTAAAATGGTACACATACATAAGTTTCCAGAATAGAGTATGACAAAACCAACATCAACAATACCTGAAAATTTAACAGGTTGGATTCCATGCTTGTTTTTACTGTAATCACGACCAAAACATATATAACCAATACTTCCAGAGTAATTTACATGCACAAAAACGTTTTCTTTCCTTAACATCCGTATATGTTTAATGAAAATATCATCATTTGACAAGAAATAATAAAAAAAAACAACCTTTTTCCTCTTCCTTCCTACAAACTTTCAATTAACCTACCAGGCTTCGTTCTCTTTCTGTCTGGGTTTCTCCTTCCATTTCCATTGGCTTGACTGTGCTCTTGCAACATCGCTGACTGTGTTAAATCTGAGCTTTGACTTTGACCACCAACTCCACTTAATAGCTGGGACTGTGACATTGATTGATTTATCGTAATCAAAGATCGTGATTCACTTAGATGTATCGGTGGATTCTAAAATTTAAGGATATTTTCAGTTTATTTTTGCCTTTTGCTTTCTTTTTGCCTTTTACTTTGGATTGTCTAGGGAATTTGGACTATAGGAGGTTTCCCATGCTCTCCCTTTGTCAGATTTCCTCTTTTAAGCAAATGATCTACATGACACTGGAGTTTCTCTCCAATCTATATGTGAATATACCTAGTCTCTTCACAACAATTCTAATCACATACTTCTCCTTATCACCTCAGCAGTTTTTCACCATGACCTGTTGACCAGCACTGAACTCTCTAAGTTTCACGCCTCATGTATCTTGATTCATCTTCACTTTGTCTTGCCTTTCTCTTACTTTGATATTGGTGTCAAGCTTAAGTAAACTAAATCCTGTCCTAGGAGTGGGTTTAAGCACTAACTCATAAGGCGAGCAACGTATTATAGACTGTGGGGTTATTCTGTGGAGAACAGAATGTTGTCTAGCTTGAGTCAAAGAGGACCATGGAAATTACTTCTGCAAAAGGCTTCATCGCAATCTGCACACTTTTTATGCACACCATTTAATGCTGGGTGATGTGATGCTGCTAGAGTGTGTTTTACTCCATTCTCACTCAGAAATATTTCAAATTCTCCTGACATCTGCTGTGGGCCATTGTCTGATGCCAACACTTCTGACAACTGATAAACTGAAAATCAACTTCTCAAACCCTTGATAGTTTTGGCACTTGTGGTATTGGGCATAGACTCAACATTTATCCACTTGCTATAGATGTCAAACAAAACAAGGTACTCTTTCCCTTCCACTTCAAAAAAATCAATATGCATTTGTTCCCACAGTTTTCTTATGTTTTACCATAGAATGAAAGGAGCCTTGGTTGGACGAGTTCTCATTCTGAGACATGATTTACAACTTTTCCCTCCCTAACAGCACTGTGGGTGTACCTACAGCACATGGACTACAGCGGCTCAAGGAGACAGCTCACCACTGCCTTCTAAAGGGCAAGTCGGGATGGGCAATAAATGCTGACCTAGCCAGTGACGCCCAATGAAAAGTAAAAGAAAATTCCATCCCAGCCTCGTTGTCATCTTTCTGTGCATTATCCACTTGCCACCAACCACAACAAGGCACCCTCTCCCTTCCACTTCAAAGAAATCAGTATTACACTGAGAAAGGCCAACCCATGGTGAACTGCAGGCAGCCATTATTGAACTAACTTTATCGACACCTCCCAACAGAGAGAGCAGTATAACAAAATGCTCAGATCATGCAATATAGCCCACAAACCATAGACAGTCCTTGTGGTCACTTTGACAAACGGACCACAGGAGACTCAGGTACTGGTCACGATCGTTTATTCGAGCAATTGCAAGGGGAGAACCATCTCAATGCAGCTTGAGATAGCACTCTGCTAAATTACAAATGTTCAACATATGTATACATTATTGGTCACGTACAAGAACAGTTTCCAGATTCTGATCTCGTCAACATGTAGGTTTACAGACATCTCGTAACAGGTACATGCATTGTATATCCCTATTTTTTACCCAGGCAGAGACCTTCCCTGCTATCTAAGCTGGGACCATCTGTTCTTCCCCTGTCTGTTGAAGAGCACACTTAATCTTAGTTGTTATTGCCATCCTCTGACTACAGTCTGGCTCCCAAGGGATTTCTGTTGTTTGCAGGCCCTAAGGCTGTGCAAGGTTCATCTGGTAACCTTTAACTGCCAGTGTGCTTGGTAGCCCTGGTCGCTTGGAGATTTTAAGTAATTAATTCCTTCTCAATAAATTCTCCCTTACCATAAATTCTTACTTACTTCCTTCTCCCTAACAGTCCTTTACTATCTAACTCCCTGCAACCATGCTAAGCTTGAACTCCTCTTCACAGCCCACAAGTACCCTTTGTGCCTCTTCTGTTCTATAAAGAGCCCATTGAGGTACTATCAGTGACTGCCACCTACTTACCTTCTGTAAAATTCAACTAGTTTAAAGCTCTGTTGCCTCAGGCCCATTTCACACCATCAATCCTCATTCACCTATCACGCCTACTGCCACCAGCATGCATTGGCTGCCAGTTCCCCACAGCCTCAAATTTTAAAAGTTCGATGTTATGGTTCAATTCCTCATGGTTTCATCCCTTCTTATCTCTGTAACCTATTTAAATACTCTCTGCAACCACCCGCCCGCCCTCCCCATCCCTTCTCTTGCACCACAATTGCAGCTGTTTCTTCAGCTTCGGAGCAAGATCAAGAGAATTCATCTTAATGCGCAGTCTATAAAGGAGCAAATTCGGAAACGAGAGTAATTGATTGAACAGGAAATTATGTTGGAGTACTAATAATCGAGACAGAGCTGCGGCTAGGACACGACCGACAATTAAATGGACCTGGATAAAGAACCCTTAGGAGAGATGCAGCAGGGAGCTGGGACAATGGTAGATTCAAGCCAAACTCATTTCCTTGACTCCTCTAAGCTAAAGACTGACATTCAGTATCTCAGTTAGTCAGCCTCATTCAATATGGTTAGCAATGCCGTCAAAACGGATCAGAGTCAGTTTTAAATTTTAAAGAGTACAAGGAGTTGCCAAGCATCTTGAAATCTATGACTGTGTGGTTGAATTTTAAATTGAACGAAACAGCTTGATTTAAAAAAAAATGCATGAAAAATGGATTTTGTTACTACCATTGATGACACTAACTTTAATATGTTAGTCTTTAGCAATGATGGTGAAAACCAAAGATGGTTGGATTGCATTTTTTCAGTTATTAAACCCTGATAATTCAAAATGAGGATTTTGTAATCACATATAAATAACACAGATCCAGCGGAAGGTGCTAGCTATTTGTTTGAAGTGAAAATGTATCCCTGCAAAATTAGACCCTGGATATAGTGTCACCTTTCCATGGCTCTGCCTCTTTGCGCATATATAAAGAAAAAATGACTTACTCTTTGATATAGCAACTTTGTCAAGTTCAGGATGTCCCAATGGAGTACTTTTGAAATATAGTGACTTTTGTAACATAGGAAATACAGCAGCTAGTCTCCACACAACAAGCTCCCACAGAGACCGATGCGATAATGACGCGATAGTTGAATGTTATGATGTTGATTGAGGAATAAATATTAGCCAGGACACTGGAGACAATTTCCTTGCACTCTTCAAAATAATGCATTGGGATATTTTACATCCACCTGAGAGGGCAGTGGGTTTAACATTTCATCTGGAAGACAACACCTCTAACAATACAGCACTCCCTCAGCAAGGCGCTGGGGCATCAACCTAGACTTTCGTACGCAATATCATGGAGTTGGCCTTGAACCCACACCCATCTGGCTCAGAGGCAAGAATGCTACCATCTGACCCATGAGTGACTACCCATAAAATTGATAATCAAGAAGTAGCCAGGTGATTTCTGCCACTACCTAGCAGTATTAGAGGAAAGGTTAGGGTTAGTGTTACTATGAACTGATCTCATTGGGCTGTAGCTTTTAAGCTCCAGGGCACCGCACCTGGGGAGTACCCCAAAGATACGCTTGGGAACTGACCCCCACCGCAACCACCCCCCCTCCACCCCCTCCCCCCATACCCCAACCCCATTGCTTCCCAGGTAAGGATTGCCTGGCAATTGCCCTGTACTGGGACCCATCCGAAAATTGTGATTTAAATTATAAACTGCAGATGGTTCTGACTGTTTTACATCAATGGTTACCCAGAAAAAGTTAGAAAAATTAAAACCACGTCTAACTTCTGCACAACTATTGAACAGTCCCACACTTGCGTTACACACTTACCTTGTCAAAGACCTTTAAATCTGGCTGGACCTTTAATCTTACCTGGTTTATTGCAGCTAATGCCGTAAAAAAGGGGCTTTGCTTACTTACCTTCAAATCTACAGCCCTAGAAGCTAGGCCCCGGGGACGCGCTGCAATGTCCAGGTCCCACCCGGCCTGAGTAGGAAGGTTGGTCGAGTTGAATCAGCTGGGTTTACAGGTAAGAGCTTTCAGGTAGAGTGGGAACCTGACTCAATTGCCACTCCATTGGAAATTATGGCCCATTGTCTCCGGAACCTGTAAACCATCTTATGCGAAGAGTTACCACTGATCAGGCATTGACCATGAGCTGAGCTTCTATTACCATCTCCTGTCTACTGTCAAGACCACTTGTGCCCTGTTAGATTTGGCAGAGAACCCAGACTCATATAAGTATTAATTGAGTGGAAGTTTGTTTTGACATCTGTGTCCAGCAGGGTTCCACAGGGATCGGTGTTGGGTCCCTTGCTGTTTGTGGTATAAATAAACGATTTAGACTTGAATGTAGGAGAGTTGATCAGTAAGTTTGCGGGCGACACAAAAATTGGTGGGGTGGTAAATAGTGAGGAGGATAGCCTTAGATTACAGGAGGGTATAGATGGGTTGGTCAGATGGGCTGATCAGTGGCAAATGGAATTTAATCTGGGTAAGTGTGAGGTGGTGCGCTTGGGCAGGACAAACAAGGCACGGGAATACACGATGAATGGTAGGACCCTGAGAAGTACCGATGATCAGAGGGACATTGGTGTGCATGTCCACTGGTACCTTAAGGTAGCGGGACAGGTAGATAAGGTGGTTGAGGAGGCACATGGGGTACTTGCCTTTATTAGCTGAGGCACAGAATATAAGAACAGGGAGGTTATGTTGGAACTGTATAAAAGGCTGGTTAGGCCACAGCTAGAGTATTGCATGAAGTTCTGGAATCCGCATTATAGGAAGGATGTGATTGCACTAGAGAGACTGCAGAGGAGATTTACCAGGATGTTGCCTGGGCTGGAGAGTTTTAGTTATGAAGGAGAGATTGGATAGACTGAGGCTATTTTCCCTGGATCAGAGGAGATTGAGGGGGGACATGATTGAGGTGTATAAAATTATGAGGCGCATAGATAGAGTAGACAGGAAGGGACTTTTCCCCTTGATGGAGGGATCAATAACCAGGGAGCATAGATTTAAGGTAAGGGGCAGGAGGTTTAGAGGGGATGTGAGGAAAAACTTTTTCACCCAGAAGGGTGGTGGGAATCTCAAACTCACTGTCTGAAAGGGTGGTAGAGGCAGAAACCCTCATAACATTTAAGAAGTATTTGGATGTGCACTTGCGATGTCATGGCATACAAGGCTATGGGCATAGTGCTGGAAAATAGGATTAGAATAGTTAGGTATTTGTTTGACCGGCGCAGACTCAATGGGCCAAAGGGCCTTTTTCTGTGCTGTAGACCTCTATGATTCTATGACTCTATGGGAACAACTGGCATTGCTTGATTGACATCTTTAAGTAATTATAATAAGTGGTTCTTTCTGTGATCTCTGTTGTCAATATCTCAATGTTTATTTGTACAAGGTTAAGAGATGTGAAATATTTGAAGCCTCTGTTATTGATACATTAATGGTCTGTTTGATTGATACTGTTACATTGTTGTAGGGCCATAGATGTTTTTCAAAAGAAGATTCATGAATGGGTGTTTTTTTTCCCCCTGAGCAGTTCCACACATGCCATTGTACTATATGGCTCATTGGTTCAGTACATAGTGTACACAGGGTGAATGGGCATGTAAGGGCCATAAGTTGGCATTAGTTGGCATGGGGGCTATATGGTGGTGGATGGCAGCATGGGTTGACATGGAGGGGACATTGGGAATAATGGGGGGGGGGCAAGTGGTGTGAGGATGTGAGGGTTGAGGAATAGTGGGATCTAAAACGTCACAATACAACTGGGATGAATTCCCAGAGAACTGAGGCGGGCCTTTTAACCAGCCTGCCTTGGCACTCAGGCACCCCTGTAAACGCCTGCCCTTTTCTTCCAGGCAGGGACAGGCCTGACTGTATCCTGCACTTGTCCTCCCAGAGTGAAGATTGTGTCATTCTGGGGCCTTTCTAGTGAGGTTGGTGCAAAGAGCTGGGAATTTTCCTGACTCAAGCTATTCGCCTGGGTATTGAACTCCAGGCTACAGAATCGGTCTATGGGAGATACCTGCGACACTGAAAAAGTCGCCAAACTTATAACATTTCTATCTCCCGAACATCATTCACTTACATATTCAACTCCAGCCCCATCATAGTTTAAATGCTCATCAATAGCCTCAATGATGTAAGACTTGATTTCTTCAACACTTATTTGTTTGCTTCCCTAGCTGCAACCTATGTAAAGGTCTCCAACTGATGCACTAAGCAGTCCATGTCCTACTTTTCACAAAGTGCTGCAATCCTTATCATCCATCTTGTTCAGAATCAGAAGAGACCCTGAGCCACATTCTACTTATTCAAACTCAAAAGGTTGGAAAATTCAGCACGGTTCCCTTGGTATGAGCGAGTTTGAAGTAAATATATCCAGTTATCTCTCTTGAAGCAGATTCAGAGAATGGTAGTACTGTGACAAGTTTAAAACACTGCTTTAGTTTCTGAAAAGACATTGTCCACTTCTCTGTGTTGATACACATTTGATTAATGTACTAATGTCACATCAAACAGACTTGCTTGGTGCTCACACTGCAGGTTGCTGAACAAATTTTACCAATGACCAACTATAACAGTCATGGTCAGCTCACCAGGGAAAGGCTGTCAGTCTGTATCAGAGGCTTTATTTCACAGGGGTAAATCTTATATTAGAAAAACCTGTCAAGAATTGCGTGTGCCTTTGAAACCGATTGTGATTGACGGCTACATTTAATTGTGAAATATATCATTTTGATCTTCCATTGTCTCAGTTCAAACTTCAAAGCAACAAAAGCTGTTGCCTGGTTTCAAGGTTCCTTCAGCGAGTCTCCTTCGTCAAGCAGCTAATGAGCTGGAGTTCATGGAACAATCCATAAGAAAAAGTGTCTGAAGTGTGTGGAAACTAATAGCTTCACTCTTTCATACGTTCACAGTCTCATATCCCAGCATACGACTGTCAGTCATCAAGCTTTGGTTTCTCTGCAAGTAATTTTAACTCCATTCCATCATTAGTAGCAGAGCCTTCTTGAATTTTCTTCTTAAACCTCTTTTTCCTGATACATTTCTCCCAAACTTCAAAAGTCCTCTGCGATATTCTTCTGCTTGACCTTATCTTTAGCCACTTCCCCTAACCTCTCTCAATTGACATTCTCTTTCCCTTAAGGCATGTTTTGTTGAGTGAGAAGAGCTTATATAAATATAAATTGTTGTTTTATTCTATAGTTATTTTTATTCATTCACAGTTGTCACTGACAAGTCCAGAATTGATCATCCATCCGTAACTGCCCTTGAGAGTGTGGTGAGCTGCCTTCCTGAAATCAACTGAGTGGTTCCCCAGGCCATTTCCCAGGGTAGTTAAGAGTCAACCACAATACTGTGGGTCTGCATGAAGTCATATATAGGCCAGACATGGTAAGGATAACAAATTTCCTTCCTTAAAGGACATTATTGAACCAGATGAGATTTTTTAAAGACAATCCAGCTGTTTCATGGTCACCATTACTGATATTAGCTTTTTATTCTAGACTTATTTAATCAATTGGATTTAATTTCCCCAGCTGCTGTTGTGGGATTTGAACTCATGTCTCTGGAGAAATAGTCCTGGCCCCTCGTCTACTACTAATCTAATATTATGATAATTATACTACTGCGCTCCTTGTATTCCATTGTCCCCGTAGTGAAGACTCTATTGGCAAATCTGACCAACGGTTAGTTTTCAGACTTTGGTCAGGAAAATCCTTGGAACTATCCCACACTCTTCTGTCATGTTAGCTCTGTCAGTACTTTGTGGAAAACACCATTTACACACGTGAGCATTTGCCGCACTTCCAATAACCCTCTTGCAGGTCGCATGCAGGTTGCTTTGAGGTATTTCCTGGTCTTCACTTAATTGGCGGAGGGTTTTCAACAAGCTAGAGTTTCAATCTCTAAAATAAAAGCAAAATGCTGCGGATGCTGGAAATCTAAAATAAAGGCAGAGAATGCTGGGAAATCTCAGCAGGTCTAGCAGCACCTGTGGAGTGAGAAACAGAGTTAACATTTCGTGTCCAGTATGACTCTGAAGGGCTCTGAAGGAGAGTGATACGGGCTCGAAACGTTAACTCCTGTTTCCCTGTGCGCAGATGCTGCCAGACCTGCTGAGTTTTTCCAGCACTTTCTGTTTTTATCTCAATCTCTGAACAACAATTTCAAAGCTAAATGCCAAGGCTCTCTGTAGTAATATACAGAAAAGAGCGCCCTCGAATCTCTTACGTCCGCCTGAGAGGGAAGACAGGGCTTCATCTTAAAGGTTGCCACCTGAAGGAAAGCACCTCTGAAGCACTCACTCAGTACTGCAAGTTCCTGGAGCGGGACTTGAACCCAGAGAGGCAGAGGTGAGAGTGCTACCCACTGTGTTAGGACTGACACTTAGATAGAGATGTTCAGCATATTCTTGGAGGTGAGTAGGGTTTCAAGCAGCTTACAATGAAAATTACTGGGAGACGTTTTCCTCTCAATGCAGCAACATCATAAGAGCATTTTAAAAATGGGTTTATGATTTTTTTTTGCACCTAGCTCAATCTTTCTCAATGATTGGACCTCTTCCTTATAACTGAACACTTATGACATCAAAATTTCAACCTTCCTTGCCCAAGAAAAGGTGAAATGCTCTTCAGTACAATTAACCTTTGGTGATAACACTGTACTGATTAGCGCTGGAGCCACAACTACCAGTACTTAAACTCTGAAAGCTCCTTAGCACCTTGAAACTGCACCAAAAGATTGAAAGTAGCATTGCAGCAGCCAAGAGCATTGTAACCCATCAAACCTGCCTGAGAGACTGCTCAGCAGGACATTCAGCATCACTGTGGTAATTCACACAGCGCTTCAGCCTGGAACTGTCAGTCTGTGTAAAGGGCAGCACCAGCAGTAAGTCAGTGTTATATGGCAGTAAAATTACAAGCATAGTGTAGAACCACAAAGCAAATTGTAAAGCCTTCATATTGCACATTAGATGTCTTATTCTTGTCCCGTTCAGCTGTTGTATCTGTTCCATCATCTTGTTGTGGAGACTGACCAGTAAACAGCCGCTGATTTTAGAAACTTCTGTACACAGCATGTTATCTTATAATAGAAACTATATTCAGGGTGTCGCCAGCCCTTGACTTGACTCACAAACCACCAGAACACACGAATATAAGAAATAGGAGCACAGGTCGGCCATATGGCACCTTGAGTCTGCTTTGCCATTCAATAAGATTATGGCTGATCTTCAACTTACATTCCACTTTCCTGCCTGATCACCATATTCCTTTGATTCCAAGAATCTATCGATCTCAGCATTGAATATACTCAATGGCCAAGCATCCACAACCCTCTGGGGTGGACAATTTCAAAGATGCACGACCCTCTGAGCCAAGAGATTTCTCTCACCTCAGTCCTAAATGCTTTACCCCTTATCCTGAGACTGTGCTCTTTGGCTCAAGACTCTCTGGCCAGGGGGAAATCAGCCTCTCAGCATCTACCCTGTCAAAACCTCTCAGAGTTTTATTTACTCCAGTGAGAAGATCAGCAGGAAAGGGTGGGCAGAGATGGAAAGAGGTACCAAAGGCATACTATCGAGAGATGCTGCTACACTTTCCATCAAATCTATGGCCTTACACACGACTACCTACCAATGATTTAAGATCACTGCCTCAGGAGGCTAAGTTTTAGCTAGTGCCTTTCTGTATCCTGAAGATCTTGTAAGCAATCTGCCATGTTACCAATTTCCACACGTAGGGTGGAATCTTTTGGAGGTGACTGGGGTCTTCGCCGTAGGCTGGTGAGCCAGCGAGACCCCCACCTTGCCTCTTTTCGAGAAGACCCCGCTGCATCCTGTGCCACTCAGGTACTGAGCAGGCCAGCAGTGGGCCGTCCCTCAGGATCAAGGTTCCCAGGTGGTGGAAGTTGTGCCCGCCGAGAGCTGCCAGCCAATCAGAGGCAGGCAGCTCTTCTGTACTCAGCAACGTCACCGGGGCAGGTGGTGGCTGCTGCAGGTCCTACATTCACTCGGATGGAGGAGGGACCCAGGCACAGGTGAGTGGTGCCAGGAGGGGGAGTTGCAGGGTGTGGGGTTGCAGGAGACGGGGGTGAGGAGGGTCAGCAGCAAGGGTAGGGTGGTTTTCAGCGGCCCCCCCCCACTTCCCAGTGCAAGGTCCCTTGATCAGTCATTGAGAGCCAATGGATGAGGGACCTACCTCCCTGCCCCAAGCGCCAAACCCCACAGCCCTAGAAACCCACAAGCAAGTCCACATGAGTTTGCCTGTCATGGTCCCAGCATGCAAGTTCCCTGCCGGCTGCTGGTTTCATACCAACAGAGCTTGGACAAGGCCCTTAATTGGTGGTGGAGCAGGAGGGTCGTTCATGGGGCAAAGGCAGGAAGGAGGCAGGGGCCCCACCCTCCCGCCTGATGAAATGCCCTCCTGCTTCCAAACTCACCATGGGGAAGGGCACAAGATAACACCCATGGATGCATCAAGGGGTTAACAGGTACTTTAATTAGGAGGGCATACCTCTTCCTAACATGAGCCACTGAGCAGTGATGACGCCATCGAAAAGATGTGCAATGACATTACACCGCACGCTTACCCTGAACATAAGGAATGAATTAATCATTTGGGTTTCTAGTTGGGCCCTTGTCCCCAATGCTGAACACGGTCTAAACCGAAAAGCGTTCTAGTCTGTCTATGAACAGCAACAAAAAATTATTAATGCCTCAACACCTGGTAGCCCTTGATATATTTATTTTGTTCCAATCGCTTTGTGCCAGTTGTTTTAAGGAGAAGGTGGGATAGAATGATGGCTCCTGGGAAAGCACACAGCAGCAGAAACTGAGCAACAATACAACTGAGACTAGTCGACCTTCAGAATTTTGAGCATCCCAATATTAGCAAAGTTATTAAAGTCATGCAGAATTGTACAGCACAGATTTAGCAGTATGACGACAGGAAGAGGGAACTTATTAAAAGATTATCAGGCCATTAGAACATTGCTGTTTGTGGGAGCTTGCAGTACATAAATTGGCTGCTGCATTTCCTACATTATAACACTGACTACACTCCAAAGATTATTTCACTGGCCGCAAAGTGTTCTAGAGTTTTTTGAGGTCGTGAAAGGGGCCATAGAAATGAAAGCGCTTCTTCTGTTCTTGTACTTGTTCACTAAGGGATGTCATGACAGCGGATCACAGCCCCGAATTACGCATTGAAACTTTAAAGTAAGGCATGTATTTTTTCAAAAAAAGACCGACAAGCAAAAGCTGGCCGAGAATGTAAAATAACCACGAGCTGCAAAATTCCTATGTGGATTACACTTGACTGACTAGTCTAGAGAACATGGAATGTTGCACCTGAAAAGGTGTCAAGGCCTACTTCAGACAAAGACAACTGAAAGGAAGAGATGCAATGCAAACAACTGAACCTTAATCTCCTGTGGTTGCAGAGACAATGGAGACTGCTTACCACATCTCAGCAGAAACCATCTCCTGTTGAGTTATATCTCAGAATGTGGAAATGGTCTGAGTTGAAAGAAAGGAGATTCTGGGCAAAGGGCAGGTTTGATTTTCCCTTCCAGGAATACACAAGGAAAGTGGTTAAAAAGCCATCTGCAAACCTGGTCTGTGTGTTCTAGTTCTCGTGTGCTAGTGTTTGCTGTGAAGGACACAGCAGAAGGACACTAACTAGTCATCCCTGTAGCTTGCAGGTAAGAGTTGATCTCTCTCTCTCTCTCTGTAGCTGGAGGGAAGTCAGCAAAGCCACAGTCAAGAAGGAAACAGTACAGATCCTTCAGCTAACCTGCAGAATCAAGTGTTGCCAAACTAGCCGCTCAACTGCCAAAGTCAGCTCTACCGGAATCACCCAACTTAATGGCCACAACGTTTTGCCATGTACGCCTATTGGATAAGCCAAAGACTGTTTCATATATCTTTTTTAACTTTTATTTTTGGACTCAACTTCTCATTTGTGATCTGTGTGTATGTGTCTTGCATTTGTATTTTTTTTTAGTAACTAATAAACTCGCTTTTTCTTAAACTCAAGAGAGCCTGGTTAAATTGTCTCCTTCTAAAAGATAAATACATTTGGACTGTGAAAAGGTATCCACAAGGGATGGGATCCTTTTTTTAAGTTAACCTTGTTGCAGCCATAAGAGGGTTGAATAAAGAAGGGAAGCTAAGTCATTCCCCCTCACCCGGGGGCATAATAAAATTGGGGGACCTTGCCTGGGGACCAGTTATAATAGGACTGATGCACCAAGTTAGAGTGTCGCATGTGTGATGCACTCCTATTACCTCTACCATTGGGGCGATACAGATAAGCAGATTGTTGCCTGTTTGAACTCTGAAGGGAACTGCAATCACTGATTTAAGTTGATTCTAATGCTCTCCTGGCATTTGACTTGGCTGAGGAGGTTCAGCGAGACCTGCGAAAGAATATCAGAGATGTCAGGAGACACAGAGCTACATCCAGACCTGTCGCTATGCCAAATATTGGATTTATAAGTTCAGATACAGTTATCTGGTGGTTACTGAAGAACATTGCTTCTGGAGGCTTAGGTTTTTCAGAGACACAACTATAAAGCTACTAAGTTATTTTTTCCCCTCCTTAGCTGAGCTCACAGTATTGATTCTAACTCCCTCCACATGTAAAAATGATAAGTTGAGGCAGTTGCAATGGACTTGAGATTAACTCACCCCTTTCCCACTCCTATCCGATTGACTGCAATTTGAAATTACAGGCAGCAAGGACACCCACCAGAGACCTGAGAAGGAGAACCAATGGCTTCATTGACAATCAAAAGTTGTCATTAATAGCAGTCAGAGCTAGAAAACACGCCAAAGAAACTTTGAAACTTTAAAAAATTTGTAGAGCAGGAGTTGTCATCTGGGTCTCACAAGGAAGCCTCATGCCTCACCTGTCCGAGTTTCACCTGGCCTCCCTCGGCCCCATTCCTCTTCCAGAGAACTTAACATGACTGTCTCACCTGGGTTCCCGCGATGGCCTCTGTGGAAATGGTCAGGAAGCCATTTCCTGCTGAGTTCCAGAGCTTTTTGATCAGGGATTTGACAAGCAGCATGTTGATGAGGCCCCAGTCCGTAAAACAGTCCAAGCTTCACTTTTACCATTCACAAATGGGCCAGCATTCCCACATAGGACTTTAAACAAACCCTATACTTGGCTCAATCAGGCAAACAAGGAGAACTCTGATAGAAACCATTAAGTGGCTAGTGGAGTGCTGCAGGGATCAGTGCATGGGCCCCAATATTTCCAAGTTTGCTGATGACACGAAACCTGGTGGGAATGTGAGCAATGAGAAGGGTGTTAAGAGGCTTCAAAGTGATTTAGACAGGTTGAATGAGTGGGCAAATACATGACAGATGCAGTTTAACATGGTTAAGTGTGAAGTTATCCATTCTGGTAGGAAAAACAGAATGGCAGAGTATTATTTAAATTGTGATAGAATGAGAAATGTTTAAGTACAAAGGGACCTAGGTGTCTTTGTACACCAATCACTGAAAGCAAGCGTTAAGAAGGCAAATGTAAGTTTCCCTTCATTGCGAGAGGACTTGAGTACAGGAGCAAGGATGTCTTACTGCAGCTGTACAGGGCCTTGGTAAAATCACACCTGGAGTATTGTGTGCAGTTTTGGTCTCCTTACTTAAGAAAGGATATAGTTGCCATAGAGGGATTGCAGCGAAGATTCACTGGACTGATTCCTGGGATGGCAGGATTGTCCTATGAGGAGAGATTAGGCTGACTAGGCCTGTATACACTGGAGTTTAGAAAAATGAGAGGCGATCTCATTGAAACATACAAAATTCTGACTGGGATGGACAGACTGGATGCAGGGATGGGAGGTCTAGAACAAAGGGTTACAGTCTCAGGATATGAGGTAGACTGTTTAGGACTGAGGTGAGGAGAAACTTTCTCACTTAGAGGGTGGTGAACCTATGGAATTCTGTACCACAAAGGCTGTGGAGGCCAAGTCACTGATTATACTTAGGAAAGAAATAGATTGATTTTTGGACTCTGAAGACATCAAGGGGTATGGGGAGAGTGCAGGAGTATGATATTGAGATAGAGGATCAGCCATGATCATATTGAATGATGGAGCAGGCTTTATGGGCTGAATGACCTGCTCCTGCTCCTATTTTCTATGTTGCTATGTTTCTAAGATAACCATTGACCTCAAATTTAACACCCTCAGTTCCTTTCTAGGCTAGGGAAAGGAACATTATCAACAATATCAATGAGGAGGCGTGTGCTTAATTCAGGAAGGTCAATAACTTAATCCTTCAAAACTAAGGGGCAGAAATATAAGGTAATGATTGATAAACCCAATAGGGAAATAAGGAGAAATGTCTTTATTCAGAGGGTGGTTAGAATGTGGAACTTGCTGCCACAGGAAGCTGTTGAATAGCCTCGATGGTTCCAAAAGGAAACTAGACGAGTACATGAGAGAAGAAGCAATAGAAATGAATTGTACTAAGCATCTGGGCAGCAGGGACTTGCTCTGTAACTGCTGCAATATCATACTCCTCCTCAACTATGTATTATGATGCATGTGATGCTACCCCGGGAAGCTTGTTCCCTAAATCTTCCAGGGTGTGTGAAGCTATGCTGGTGGTTGGTAAAGGTGATATGAGTGGCTGGACATGCCATGGGGTATTGGATTGCTCAACTCTATCTGAAGAGTTAGTGTGTTCTATTCAGGCTCAAAAATCACTCATCTCAAGGATGCTGACTGAAAGAAGCATCTTCAATCCAGCACAATATATTGATTGTTGCTATGTTACCAAAGTTATGTTCAGAACCAATTTCATAAAATTGCACTCTGGGCATTGAGTGTGATTTCGGAATTTGGAGAATGATTTTGTAACATCAACCTTTGTGTTTGTAAGCTATTGATCGAGTAGAGAGAACAAGACATAAAAGTACAAGATGGTCCTAACCCTGAGCTTAAGGGAAGTACTTCCTTCACCCTCTGTACCTTCTTTGATAACTCCTATGTTCTACGATGACTGGAATGGGTTTCCTCAAAGGGTTTGCAGTGCCTGCCACCTCCTCCAGTTCAACTCCCTTCTATTCTGTACAAACAGTTAATTTGCTTTAATACTTAGCAAGCTTAAGAAGTGCACACAGTAATGTACAGCCCTTCCAATCCATCATATCTGAAAAGAAATGACTGTTGCATCAGCAGCTGCTGACAATATTTGTTTTGTGTGATGCCTTTTTAAAGATTTTTTGTGCCCCCAAACTTGAGTTATACAGTTGTTCATTACATTTCCCTCATGCTGCAGTACAGCCTTGCATGGTAAGCATTCATGACTTGTTTCTATCATGGATTACAGACAGGATAAGCTTCTATTAATGACGATCATAGGTCAACAGAAATTGATTTACAGATTACGAGGCTACGCTTTGTGCCTTGCTACTCTGGGAAGCCGTTTGAAATTCAACACTGCACTTTAACCTCACCTTAGCTGCTTTTGTGAGGTCAGCCACTTTCTTTTCCAGATCTCAGCAGACTTGTGCCTGCTGAATTCTGGAGAATACATTCAGTGCCTGTTGCCTGATGTACCAAGTTTATGGCTGGGTGGGTGAATTATAGTCCCACACAGTGTTACCCTCCTGCCCTTTAGTTCCAGTGGGACAATGCTTCCAAGTGTGTGCTGATGGCGCAGAAGCCCACAACACCACCAGCATATATCAATAAATCACTTAGTACGGCCTGTATCAGTACACCCAGCGCCTGCTCTTCCAAATGGCGTCTCCTCTGTGCATCACAGTTACTTGCCCTTTAAGATCAATTTTTGTTGCCAATCCAAAAACCGAGGTAAATTTTCACTCTTACATCCAAATGAGGAACATTTGTAAATCTGTAGGAAATTAGCAAAATAAGTTTTTATTTTAAATATCACTGAAGTGGAGTAAATGAGCAAGTATGCTTCCACAAGCAGAAAGTATTGTCTAACAATTATGGATGCTAAATTATGTTTGCAGAATTTGTGAATGGGCCGTGCCCTGGCAAAGTATTGGCTGTAAGACTTATGTTTAAAGTAGCACACTCCCTATTGTATCAGGAAGCTTACATAGTTCTAAATTCTGACAAATGTGAAATAGTTAATGCGAAAATGTAATCAAACAGTGTACGTGATGAAGTGTATTGCAATCATAGGATCCAGTTTATCCAGCTTGTTAATACCACAGTCAATGTCAAGGAAGTTAAAGATAGACTTCATTTTATATACTTTGCTTCAGAACCTATCATCATTCCTCCACTGGATATGCACAATGATAGTAGTTATATCACTGGATTAGAAATTCAAGGCCTGGACTAATAATTTGGAGACGTGAATTCAAATTCCACTTCAGCAATTGGGGGAAGTATAATTCCATTAATTAAGTAAACCTGGAATTAAAAAAACTAGTATTAGTAAGGGTGAGTTTGAAGCTACCAGATTGTTACTAAGGCCCCTGCTGCAAAATGCAGTATAGCAACTCTCCTTTCACAGCGCCTTCCAAACCTGTGACACCTAATGCCCAAGAACAAGGGCAGCAGATGTATGTAAACACCATCATCTGCAAGTTTTCCTCTAAGTTACATACCATCCTGATTTGGAACTATATTGCTTTTCCTTCAATGTTGCTGGGTCAAAATCCTAGAACTCCCTCCCTAAATGCATTGTGCCTTTACCCACACCACATGGAATGCAACATGTCACGAGGCTATGCACCTTTATTTTTGAAGATATGATTTTTCAACTTTCAACTGTTGAAATTTGAACGGAAACAGATCAAAGTGCTTAAAAATTGTAAGGTCACATTCAAAAGCGAAGGTGAGAAACAAACAAATCACTCTCAGGGGAGTGTGAAGAGAATGACATTCCCTAGAATCCAGACGCCCATTGAAACCCGTAACTGACCTATGGAAGACACATTAAAAATGCAAAGTACAGGGCATTGAAACAATAGCTACCACAGGCAGACACACCCAAAACCTCTTGGAAATACACAAAGGGTGAAGTATTTCAAGGCCAGGGTGCCCAGCCACTTAAGAGAGATTGCAAGTGATACAGGCGGTGTCAAGAAAGTCTTCAGCAGAGGAAACAGGCTGAAGGCTGCTCTCTTTCTCTCTCTTTCTTTTGAAATAAATGTGTTGCCCGGTTCAAGAAGTCAACTCTACCAGAAACCTACCAGCGAACCAAGATCTCATAATAATTGCACTAACTTTACATCTGAGTGCACCCAAAAAACACAGCTAACCTAAATCGACTGCAACATTTAAAATCTACCCCTCAAGGATGATCATTAGGCACTTAACCATATATTCATTTACCTTCTTTTATTGGACTCTCTAACTCCCTCTATTTTTGATATCTAAGTGTAAGTGTGTGTGGGCATGAATGATTGCATGAGAGCTGAGTACTTGATGTGTTTTCATTGTTTTTTCTCAAGTTTAGTGGTTGATAAATTTGCTCTTTGTTTGACTCAAGAAAACCTTGTTTGATTGGCTCCTTATTGCTCACAGCTTAAATAGTTAAACCCGTTCTGATCTGGAAAAGGCTTACGCTCATGAAAAGGAAACGTAAACCTTTGCTGTGACCAATCGAGGAGGCTGAATAGAGTGGGAGCCAGATCACCTCTTCTCACCTGGTCATAACAACCTTTTAAGAAGATAGTTCAACATTACCTGTTCAAGGGCAATTAGTTAGACACAATAAATGCTGGCCTTGCCAGCGATGTTCACATCCCAAAAAAAAAATCTTGAAAATGGTTCTAAGTCTTAACTAAATTATTGGTTCTTACAAGGGCAATAGCTTCTTTGGTTTATAGATTTAAAACCAACCCAAACAGGCCTATAAATATTTTCAATTGTTAGACAGTTTCAAATTATGGGATTATGCAAATGAATTTATTATACTGTAAACTGCCCTTCCTAACAGCACTGTGGGTGTACCTACACCATGTGGACTGGAACGGTTCAAGAAGGCAGCTCACTAGAACCTTCTCAAGGGCAACTGGGGATGCGCAGTAAATGCTGGCCCAGCCAGCGAGGCCCACATCCCATGTATGAATAAATGAATAAATAAAAAAAAACTGTTAAACAATCAATTTCATTTTGAATTAGGAGACGTTGGAAATGGGAATCGTGTAAAGCATAGAAAACACCAAACCCATTAGTGATTCAAGTCTGCCATAAAGTCGTCCTTATGTTCAGTGGCATTCGTCACTCCTGTAATTGTCTGGAGTAATTTATTTTTGTGCGAGTTGACTCATACTGACCTATATCAATCGAATCCCCTCAGGACCTGAACTGGATAATTGTGTCTTTCACGCATACTTTTTACAATCTCTCAGAAGGCAGAGCAAGCAAATGCCTGGTAAGATGTGGCCAAATGCAAATAATTAAGTTACAGAACACGAGTGTAAAGATAACCAGTTACAATTTATGGGGGTTGGGGGAGGGATGTGGCGGGGGTGGTAATTGATAAATCCCTGTAAATGGGTGCTGAGATCACAGTGTGCAATTAATCCATGTCCATTTATTCAGTTGCAGGCAGTATGGAAACATTGTGCCTAATTTTATTCATTCACGGGATGTGGGCTTCGCTGGCTGGGCCAGCATTTATTGCCCATCCCTAGCTGACCTTGAGAAGGTAGTGCTGAGCTGTCTTCTTGAATCACTGCAGTCCATGTGGTGTAGGTACACCCACAGTGCTGTTAGGGAGGGAGTTACAGGATTTTGACCCAGTGACAGTGAAGGAACGGCAATAAATTTCCAAGTCAGGATGGTGAGTGGCTTGGAGGGGAACTTCCAGGTGGTAGTGTTCCCATCTATCTGCTGCCCTTGTGCTTCTAGATGGTAGTGGTTGTGGGTTTGGAAGCTGCTGTCTGAGCAGCCTTGGTGAATTCCTGCAGTGCATCTTGTAGATGGTACACACTGCTGCTACAGTGAATCGGTGGTGGAGGGAGTGAATGTTTGTGGATGCGGTGCCAATCAAGTACGCTGTTTTGTCCTGGATGGTGTCAAGCTTCTTGAGTGTTGTGGGAGCTGCACCATCACATGATGCCTAGTCTCTGACCTAGGACTCCATCCCATTCTCTCAGTTCCTTCTCCTCCGTCACATCTGTTCTGATGATGCCACTTTCAAAAACAATTCCTCTGACATGTCCTCCTTCTTCCTTAACCGAGGTTTTCCACCCACGGTGGTTGACAGGGCCCTCAACCGTGTCCGGCCCATCTCCCGTGCATCCGCCCTCACACCTTCCTCTCCCTCCCAGAACCATGATAGGGTCCCCCTTGTCCTCACTTATCACCCCACCAGCCTCCACATTCAAAGGATCATCCTCCGCCATTTCCGCCAACTCCAGCATGATGCCAGCACCAAACACATCTTCCCTTCACCCCTCCTGGCGGCATTCCGCAGGGATCGTTCCCTCCGGGATACTCTGGTCCACTCCTCCATCACCCCCTATACCTCAACTCCCTCCCACAGCACCTTCCCATGCAACCGCAGAAGGTAAAACACCTGCCCCTTTACTTCCCCCCTCCTCACTGTCTAAGGGCCTAAACACTCCTTTCAAGTGAAGCAGCATTTCACTTGCACATCCCTCAATTTAGTCTACTGCATTCGCTGCTCCCAATGCGGTTTCCTCTACATTGGAGAGACCAAACGCAGACTGGGTGATCACTTTGCGGAACACCATCGGTCTGTCTGCATGCATGACCCAGACCTCCCTCTCGCTTGCCATTTCAACACTGCACCCTGCTCTCATGCCCATATGTCCGTCCTTGGCCTGCTGCAATGTTCCAGTGAAGCTCAATGCAAACTGGAGGAACAGCACCTCATCTTCCGACTAGGCACTTTACAGCCTTCTGGACTGAATATTGAGTTCAACAACTTTAGATCATGAACTCTCTCTTCCATCCCCACCCCCTTTCCGATCCTCCTTTTTCCAATAATTTATATAGATTTTTCTTTTCCCACCTATTTCCATTATTTTTAAATGTATTTTCATCCATTGTTTTATCTCTACCTTTTAGCCGATTTCGATCCCTTCCCCTCACCCCACCCCCACTAGGGCTATCTGTACCTTGCTGGTCCTGCTTTCTACCCTTAATGTCATCATTAGTACATTCCTTAGATAATATCACCACCTTCAACACCTCTTTGTTCTTTTGTCTATGACACCTTTTGGCAATCTCCACCTATCACCGGCCCTCTATCCAGCTCTACTTGTCCCACCCCGCCCCTTAAACCAGCTTATATTTTACCTGATTTCTATTTTTCCTTAGTTCTGATGAAGAGTCATTTGGACTTGAAACGTCAACTGTATTCCTCTCCGCAGATGCTGTCAGACCTGCTGATTTTTTCCAGGTATTTTTGTTTTTATATGACTAGTCCAGTTCAGTTTCTGGTCAATGGTAACCCCCAGGATATTGATAATGGGGGATTCAGTGATGGTAATGCCATTGAACATCAAGAGGTAATGGTTAGATTCTGTCTTGTTGGAGATGGTCATTGCCTGACACTTGTCTGGTGTGAATGTTACTTGCCACTTGTCAGCCCAAGCCTGGATATTGTCCAGGTCTTGCTGCATTTGGACATGGACTGCTTCAGTATCTGAGGAGTCGTGAATGATGCTGAACATTGTGCAATCATCAGTGAACATCCCCACTTCTGACCTTATGTTGGAACGAAAGTCATTGATGAAGTAGCTGAAGATGGTTGGGCTGAGGATACTACCCTGAGGAACTCCTGCGGTGATGTCCTGGAGCTGAGATGACTGACCTCCAACAACTACAATCATCTTCCTTTGTGCTTGGTATGACTCCAACCAACGGGGAGTTTTCCCCTTGATTCCCATTGGCTCCAGTTTTGCTACGGCTCCTTGATGCTACACTTGGTCAAATGCGGCCTTAATGTCAAGGGCAGTCACTCTCACCTCACCTCAGGAGTTCAGCTCTTTTGTCCATGTTTGGACCAAGGCTGTAATGTGGTCAGGAGCTGAATGGCCCTCACAGAACCCAAACTGGGCGTCAGTGAGCAGGTTTTTGCTAAGCAAGTGCCACTTGATAGCACTGCTGATAACCCCTTCCACTACTTTACTGATGATCGTGAGTAGACTGATGGGGCGGTAATTGGCCAGGTTGGATTTGTCCTGTATTTTGTGGAGAGGACATACCTGGGCAATTTTCTACACTGCCAGTGATGTAGCTGTACTGGAACAGCTTGGCTAGGGGAGTGGCAAGTTCTAGAGCACAAGTCTTCAGTACTATCGCCGGAATATTGTCAGGGCCCTGAGCCTTTGCATTATCCAGTGCCTTCAGCCGATTCTTGATATCACACGGAGTGAATTGAATTGGCTGAAGACTGGCATCTGTGATGCTGGGGACCTCCGGCGGAGGCCGAGATGGATTACCCACTCAACACTTCTGGCTAAAGATTGTAGCAAATGCTTCAACCTGATCTTTTGCACTGACGTCCTGGACTGTTCCACCATTGAGGATGGGGATATTTGTGGAGACTCCTCCTCCAGTGAGTTGTTTAATTGTCCACCACCATTCATGACTGGATGTGGCAGGACTGCAGAGCTTAGATCTGATCCGTTGGTTGTAGGATCTCTTAGCCCTGTCTATCACTTGCTGCTTATTTTGTTTGACATGCAAGTAGTCCTGTGTTATAGCTTCACCAGGTTGACACCTCATTTTTAGGTAAGCCTGGTGCTGTTCCTGGCATGTCCTCCTGCACTCTTCATTGAACCAGGGTTGATCCCCTGGCTTGATGGTAATCGTAAAGTGGGGTGATATGCCAGGTTATGAGGTTACAGATTGTGTTCAAGTACAATTCTGCTGCTGATGATGGCCCACAGCGCCTCATGGATGCCCAGTCTTGAGTTGCTAGATCTGTTCGAAAGCTATCCCGTTTAGCACAGTTATCGTGCCACACAACATGATGGTGGGTATCCTCAATGTGAAGTCGGGACTTTGCCTCCACAACCACTGTCTGGTGGCCATTCCTACCCATACTGTAGTGGACAGATGCATCTGCGGCAGGCAGGTTGGTGAGGATGAGGTCAAGTATGTTTTTCCCTCTTGTTGGCTCCCTCACCCACACCTGCCGCAGACCCAGTCTAGCAGCTATGTCATTTAGGACTCGGCCAGCTCACTCAGTAGTGGTGCTACCGAACCACTCTTGGTGATAGACATTGAAGTGCCCCACCCAGAGTACATTCTGCACCCTTGCCACCCTCAGTGCTTCCATGTGATGTTCAACATGGAGGAGCACTGATTCATCAACTGAGAGGGCAGAGAGTTGGGCGGTTTGAGGTAATCAGCAGGAGGTTTCCTGACCCATGTTTGACCTGATGCCATGAGACTTCATAAGGTCCAGAGTCAATGTTGAGGACTCCCAGGACAACTCCCTCCTGACTGTTGACCACTGTGCGCCCACCTCAGTTGGGCCTGTGCTGCCGGTGGGTTAGCACCAATGGTGATTGTGATGCCTGACACATTATCTGTAAAGTATGATTTCCCGAGGATGACTATGTCAGGCTGTTGCTTGACTAGACAACTGTCCCAAACTAGCCCTCAGATGTTAGTAAGGAGGACTTTGCAGAGATTGCCATTGTCATTTCCAGTGCCTAGGTCAATGCCAGGTAGTCCATCCAGTTTCATTCAGTTTTTGTGACTTTGTAGCAGTTTGTTACTGCTGAGCAGCTTGCTAGGCCATTTCAGAGTCAACCACATTGCTGTGGGTCTGGAGTCACATGTAGGCCAGACCAGGGTAAGGGTGACAGATTTCCTTCCCTAAAGGACATTAGTGAACCAGATGGGTTTTTACAACAATTGACAATGGTTTCATGGTCATCATCAGACTTTTAATTCCAAATTTTTATTGAATTCAAATTCCACCATCTGCTATGGCAGGATTTGAATCCGGGTCTCCAGGGGATTACTCTGGGTCTCTGGATTACTAGTCTAGCGACAATACCACTACACCATCACCTCCCCAGCTGCCTGCTGTTTTGCTGAATTTAGCCCACGCTACCCTGTGCACAGGGGAGGCTTAATATCGTGAGTGGCAAGCACTTCTTAACCCCTTGAAGGGGAGGTACAATGTGGCTTCAAGAAGTGGTGGGAGCCATTTAAAAATGATTCTGTGCTCTAATGGTTCAACATGCGAGACAATGTGCACCAAGGTTTTCAGGCATTGCACTAGAGGTTTTGGTGGAAGGGGAGGAACCAAGGAAACCCTTTAAACAGATGCTCAAGAGGTAGTGGGAAAAATAGCAGTGGAGGCCAATGCCAAGTTGGTTTGCTCCAGTAACATGGATACCATGCAGGAAGAAGTTCAATGATCTTACTTGAGTGGCCAAGGTCAGTGTGTTTCTCTCTAAAAGACACATCCAGTCTTTCCATTCAGCTTGACTTGCTTCTGGTATATAAAAATAAAAAATGAATTTGCCACGCCGGTCCACATTGTTGGAAGTCTTGCTTATATTTTCAGAATTCTGTTGCTTTCTGTACAAGTACTAGTTCTAAAGAACTGAAACTTTGGGCAGAGTTTTGCTGTCGGAGAGCAGGGGGCGAGGCCCACTCGCCGACGTGTAAAACGACGCGGGATGACATCAGGAGGAACCCCCGATGTCACCGCGCCCCATTTAAATTTTCAGGAAGGCGGGGGCGCAGCAAAATCAGGAGTGCGCCCGCCGACCTGTCAATAGCCAATTGAGGCCATTGACAGATCAATTAAAGTACTTAGTGTACCTGCCCGTCCAACCTTAAGGTTGCCGGGCAGGCCTGGCGGCAACTAGAAAAAACACGAAACCTCATCCACCGGCGGGATGAGGTTTCATGCAGGGTTTTAAAATTTTTAATAAAGTTATTATGTTAATTATGAACATGTCCCATCTCATTGTCACGTGAGGGGGACATGTTAGGGAATTTTGTTTTCTATTTTTAATATTTTAAAAAGTGGAAGCGATCTCCCTGAGGCAGCACTTAGCGCATGCACGAAAGAGTGCACTCTCTCTTTTGGGGAATCCCCACCCCCTGCCCGCACAGGGAGTGCATAGCTCTTCCCACCGGACATCACGCTGGGTGGGCCTTAATTGGCCCGCCCATGTAAAATGGCGGCAGGGCCCGCTTCTCCGGTGGGGATCGGCTCCCCGCCCACCGGAGATTGGGTCGGGCCCGCCCGCCTGGCAGACAGAAAATTCTGCCCTTTGTATTCTGGCCTGAATCCACCGTCTCTTGTGCAGTCTGTTATTTGTTTCTCTATGTTAGCCTGACTCCAGTGTTGGATCAGGGGTAGGGAACCAGTCTTAAAGCCTTAAACATTGTAAATTCACAACATTATATTTGACTTGAAAGCAAGCATCACGAACAGGAGTCAAATTGTAAAGTGCACCTATTGAAAGTAAGCGGAAATCGCTGCTGTCCTTTACAGATTCTCTGATTAATGCCATGTAACTTGTACCATTCGGGTTCTACGAATGGCCTTCAGGGTAGGTGCACATTCAGTGCTATCCTTTGGAGGTGATGTGGGGTCACTGCTGATTAATTAAAATGAGATTTATATACTGCCTTGGCTCCCAGCTTCCTGCAAGCACTCTATTCCATTCTGCAATTTTTCTGTCTCCATCGTATCTACTCTGATGATGCCACCAGATGTGTCTTCCTTTTTCCTCGCTCAAGGATTCCCCTCCACCCCTTCTCCTCTCTCCAAGGATCACAAAGGGGTTACCCTTGTCCTCACCTTTCAGCTCACCAGCCTCCACATTCAATGGATTGTCCTCTGCCATTTCCACCACCAGCAACACATCTTCCCCTCTCCTCCCCTTTCAGCATTCCGAAGGGACCATTCCTTCTGCAACACCCCTGGTCCACTCCCCAACCACCCCAAACATATCCTCCTCTTCCTTTGGCACCTTTCTATGCAAGTACAGGAGATGCAACACTGCCCTTTTTCTTCCTCCCTCTCGCATCTCATGTTTTAAGCCCTCCTTCCAGGTAAAAGAACAAATTACTTGTACTCCTTTCAGTTTAATATATTGTATTTGCTGCCCATAATTCTGTCTTCTCCACACTGGGGAGACCAAACGGAGATTGGGTGATCACTTTGCAGTTGAGTCCACAGATGTGACCCCGAGTTTCCTGTCATATTAATTTTCCAATCCATCTCCCCTCTGACCTCTCTGTCCTTGGCATCCAACACCGTTCCAATAAAGTTCAACAGAAGCTCGAGGAACAGCATCTCATCTTTCGATGAGGCACTTTACAGCCTATTGGACTCTACATTGAGTCCAACAATTTCAGAGCACAGTCACTAGCTCCATTGTTTTGGATAGCAGCTGCTGGTGATGATTCTATTTCCATTTACTCCTCCCCTAGACCCATTTATTGTTTTTATTAATAGTCCCAATACCGTCTCCTTTTGCCTTGCACCATCATCCCTTTTGACACTTAATCTCTTCTGCATTCCACCTTATCACAGAAATTCTCTATTGTTCTTGTCCACCCACCCCTGACCCCACCCCGCTCCCCACCGCCCCCCACCACTGCTCTACAACACACCTCTATAGATGCTTAAATCCTGTCACATCTCTAACTTTTTCCAGTCCTGACCAAAGGTCATCATCCTAAACTGTTAACTCTGTTTCTCTCTCCACAGATGCTGCTGGACCTGCTTAGTTTTTTCCATTATTTTCTGTTTTCATTTCGGATTTCCAATACTTGTAGGATTTGGCTTTTGTTTATATGCCCCTGGTTTGTTCAGCAAGAAGGGATGATACTGGACTATCTAAGCCTTTAAAGTCTGGGAAGACATGCATATGCCTAAAACTGTCAATAGCGATGATTGGGCAGTCTGCTGGTGTCTTCTGTATATGCAGAAGAGGATGACGGAACTTGTACCCCAGAAAATGCACATTATACAACAAATGAGTGGAGACCCAATTGTACTGATACAAGTGTGCCCCTATCTCCTATCCTTAACACCCCAGGAACCAGGAATGCAGGCAGTTAAGGACAGGAATATTGAATCCTAGGTGTCTTGCCATTGGGATAGTTGAAGGAAATGAAGAATCATTAATTAATTTACTCACTTTAACACCTGATTATCCACAGGACATGGACATGTCTCAGACTGTGTGAAACATTCCCTGATTCAGTTTCCTGATCATGATGTTGTTTTGTTTTTAAAAGTCTTTTCAGGGCAAGAATTCATGTGAAACTGTGCATTTTGAAGTAGTTGGCTGTTCTGAATATTTATGAACTATTCAGTCAAGAAATTTCAGTTTGTGATTTTAGTGTACAATTGCCTAGCTTGGCATTCTAATGCCCATTATTTTAACATGGGCATTGACCCATTTATTTTAAAATGACGAACCAAATAATGTCATGTGAAAGCCCTTAGTGTTCGTACGCTAATGTCACAAACAATACTATCTAGGCTTTTGATGTTTTTTAAATGGCGCATGCCTCTCAATCACACTTTGTTGTTGATACAATTGTTACAGTTCCAAAGAATGCATTATTCTTTCTTTAATAAAAATAGAAACTGCTGGAAGCACAGAGCAATTCTGTCAATATCTGAAAAGAGAAAAGATAAACCATTGGCATTGACCTTGATCCAGTTTTTTAACAAAGGAGAGAAAAGATTCTGGTTTGAGCAATTGGGGCACAATTTTGGCAGGAATGTGGGGAGGATTATTATCTGGAATGCAATTTCGAGGGAACCCAGGGGAGAAGGTGAGTGATTCTTTGAACCTGCTCCTGTTTTGTCAAAATCACATTTTTTTTTGAAGTGTGCCTAAAGGACCTCCCTGGGGTCTGTCAGGGATTTCAGGCCAGCTCACCTTCAACAGACTGAGTGAAAACAAGCACAGATCCTACACCGGACCTTCAGATCCCATAACTAATATTTAAGGAAGGGTATGGTCGGTTTTCTTGGTTCAATTCAGGCAATGGTTACGCTCTTTGCTGAGTGACAGGAAATCACTTTGATGGGATAGCCATTGATGAGATTATCTGCCCCATCCTCAAGAGGTCAATGGCTGGTCAAAGTGCAAGCCCAATTGCACAATTTCTAGTCTAGGTGTTTACACCTCAGATATTACCCCATCTTTTCTTTTCTCAGAGGTCAAGTATGTACATAGGATTACACGGAATATACAGCACAGAACATCCAACCCATCCACTCAATGTAGGGGTCTATCCCACACTCCTCTTGCCTTCCCATATCTAACTCTATCAGCATAACCTTCTATTTGCTTTTCCCTCATATGCCTACCTAACTTCCCCTTTAATAAATCGATTTGCTTCCATTACTCCCTGTAGTAATGAGCTCTCTCTGGGTAATCACGTTCCTTCTGAATTTCCTACCTGATTTTTTTCAGTGGATATCTTATATTGATGGCCTTTAGTTTCACTCTTCCCCACAAATGGGAACACTCCGCTTGTGTTCATTCTATCAAAACCTTTCATAATTTTAAAGACCTCAATTAGGTCACCCCTCAGTCTTCTTTTTTCAAGGGAAGAGACCCAGCCTGTTCAACCTCTCCTGATAAGTATGTCCCACATTTCTGGTGTCACCTCTGTAAATCTTTTCTGCAGATTCTTCAGTGCCTCTATATCTTTTTTATAATATGGTGACCAGAATTGTACACAATATTCCGGATATGGACTAACTAAGGTTCGATACAAGCTTAATTTAGCTCCTTTATTTTTCAGCTCTATCCATCTAGAAATAAACCCTCGCGCTTGCTTTACCTAATTAACTTTGCTACTTTTAGTGATTTGTTCATTCACATTCATTCCTTTGTTAGCTCTAGACTTGGCTTTGCCAACATTATTTAATCTGGTCTCTCACAGTCTACCTTCCGTAAACTTGAGGTCATCCAAAATTCTGCTGCTTGTGTCATAACTCTTATCAAGTTGCTTTCAAATATCACCCCTGTGCTTGCTGATCTGCAATGGCTACCGGTCAAGCAAAGCCTTAAAGTCCTAGAGCCACATAGTCATTACTGCACAGAAAGCGGCCATTCGGCCCATCGAGTCCATGCTGATTCAGAGTAATCCAGTCATTCCCATTCTCCTGCTATCCCCATAAACCTGCAAGTTTATTTCCCTCAGGTGCTCATCCGATTATCTTTTGAAATCATTGTTCAGCTCTGCTTCTGCCAAGTTCCAGGGCCACTCGCGTAAAAGGTTCTTCATCACATTCCCCCTGTAACTCTTGCCCAAAGCTTTAAATCTGTATGCCTTAGTCCTTGAATCATCAGTAATTGGGAACAGCTTTTCTTTGTGTATCTTATCTAAACCTGTCATTGTCACATGTAAGGATGGCAGATTACCTTCCACAGAAGACATTAGTAAACCAGATGGGCTTTTACAACACTTCCACCAGGTTCCATGAAGTGATTTGAACCCATGTTCTCAGAATATTAGCCTGGGCCACTGAGTTACTAATAATGACTAATCCGGTGGCATTGGCCTGGATTTTCGCCATGTCAGGTTGACTCAGAAGCCTTTTAAAAATCCCGATTCCAGGATTTCAGACCCAGAGGTGGATGGGTGTAGTTAGGAATTTTCCCAATTCCAGCTCCCTCCCGCCTCGAGGATGAAATCCTAGCCACGACCACTACGCTACCGTCTCACCCTACTTTAATCTTTGCCACCATTGCGCACAATTTAGGGCCCCCAATTAAATCAGTCATTTCATTTGGCGCATTTAAAGGTTTCATGGTGGCGTATTTGAATCATTTCAATAAACACCTGAGAAGATTCAACTTTAGTGAAGCCAAAAATTGGGCCTGATTGGTTCAATACTTGCTGCGCAAAGTTACCATCACAGCTTATCTAAAATGCTGTTTCACCCAAGGAACTGAATTTAAACTCACAGCCAAGTAACTGCTGGACACACTGGTCATGTGTCTCCACCTCAGTTTCCATTCTGTTACATTTTGCCAAGGCGATAGACAAGATGACCTGCCCTGGTTCAGGTGTGAAAGCTGCACTGTAATTGGCTGCTGGAGGTACGCAAGGTGATTCTTTGCCTCCATCTCCAGTTTCACTTGGCTGTCAGTTGGCACCCCAGTATAATGGCTTGCCTGAGTTCATGACATCAGTGAGAAATCAGTCATAAGGGCGGCTCTCATCACCCTGTGGCACAAAGCATTGGAATTTCAAGGGCTTCTTTTCATTGCCAGAATGTGTGCATCACCTGCATGGCCAGCATTTATTTATTTTTTTTTTTTTTGTAAAAATATACTTTATTCATAAAAAATCTTCAATCACATTCAAAACCATTTCAAAAACAACATTACAAGGGTACAATCCAGGTTAAACTTTTACAAAATGTATCACCAGGTGCATCAGTACAAACAATATTACAATCATTTACAGCCTTTCATTTTGATCTGTACAGCCCGAGGGGCTCTAAACAGTTCCCAGTCTCTCGGTGCGCTGTGGTAGAAAGGTCTTAGACAGCGACCCTTCCCCATTGCGCCTTTGCGGCAGCTGCCCCAAGCTTTAGTGCGTCCCTCAGCACGTAGTCCTGGACTTTGGATTGTGCCAGTCCGCAACAATCGGTCGGGGACAACTCTTTGTGCTGGAAGACCAACAAGTTTCGGGCAGACCAAAGCGCGTCTTTCACCGAGTTGATGATCCTCCAGCTGCAGTCGATGTTTGTCTCGGTGTGTGTCCCTGGGAACAGCCCGTAGAGCACAGAGTCCTGTGTCACAGAACTGCTCGGGATGAACCTCGACAGCAACCACTGCATCTCTCTCCAGACTTTCTTTGCAAAGGCACAATCCACAAGGAGGTGAACAACGGTCTCTTCCCCACCACAGCCACCTCGAGGGCAACGTGCAGAGGGGGTGAGACTCCTGGCGTGTAGGAAGGATCTGACGGGGAGGGCCTTTCTCACCACCAGCCAAGCTACGTCTTGGTGCTTGTTGGAAAGTTCTGGCGATGAGGCATTCTGCCAAATGACTTTGACAGTCTGCTCGGGGAACCATCCCACAGGGTCCACCCTCTCCTTTTCCCTCAGGGCCTCTAGGACGTTACGTGCTGACCACTGCCTGATGGACTTGTGGTCAAAGGTGTTTTTCTGCATAAATTTTTCCACCAGGGACAGGTGGTACGGCACGGTCCAACTACTTGGAGCGTTCCGCGGCAGCGTGGCCAGACCCATCCTTCGCAACACCGGGGACAGGTAGAACCTCAGCACGCAGTGACACTTGGTGTTTGCGTACTGAGGGTCTACGCACCGCTTGATGCAGCCACACACAAAGGTGGCCATCAGTATGAGGGCGATGTTGGGCACGTTTTTTCCCCCTTTATCTAGAGGCTTGTACATCGCGTCCCTGCAGACACGATCCATTTTCGACCTCCAGATAAAGCGGAAGATGGCTCGAGTGATCGCCATCGCGCAGGAGTGTGGAATGGGCCAGACCTGCGCCACGTACAGCAACAGCGAGAGTACCTCACACCTGATGACCAGGTTCTTACCCGCAATGGAGAGGGAGCGTCGCTCCCACATGCCCAGTTTCCTTTTCACCATAGCCACTCGCTCCTTCCAGTTTCTAACGCATGCCCCGGTCCCTCCGAACCATATCCCCAGCACCTTCAGGCCGTCAGCCCTGACAGTGAAGGGGACAAAGGATCGGTCAGCCCAGTTCCCAAAGAACATGGCCTCGCTCTTCCCACGATTTACCTTGGCTCCCGAGGCCAGTTCGAACTGGTCGCAGACGTGCATCAGTCTGCGCACCGACAGCGGATCCGAGCAGAAAACGGCGACGTCGTCCATGTACAGGGAGGCTTTTACCTGAGTGCCTCCACTGCCTGGGATCGTCACTCCTCTTATGCCCGGATCCTTCCTGATGGACTCGGCAAAGGGTTCTATGCAGCACACGAAAAGGACAGGCGAGAGAGGACAGCCCTGCCTGACTCCAGATTTAATCGGAAAGCTATCTGTTTCCCACCCATTGATTGAGACTGCGCTACTGATGTTAGTGTAGAGCAGTTGGATCCAATTTCGAATTCCCTCCCCAAAGCCCATTTTGGAGAGCACATCCCCCATGTAGGTGTGCGATATTCTGTCAAAGGCCTTCTCCTGATCCAAGCTGATGAGGCAGGTATCCACACCCCTGTCCTGTACATAGGCAATCGTATCCCTGAGCAGCGCCAGGCTGTCAGAGATCTTCCTGCCTGGCACAGAGCAGGTCTGGTCAGGGTGAATCACCAATTCCAGAGCGGATTTGACCCGGTTGGCGATGACCTTGGACAGAATCTTATAGTCCACATTCAACAGTGAAATGGGTCGCCAATTTCTAATTTCCTCCCTTTCCCCCTTGTGCTTGTAGATGAGGGTGATGATGCCTTTCCTCATGGATTCTGACATGCTGCCGGCCAGGAGCATACTCTCGTACACTTCTAGCAGGTCTGGGCCGACATGGCCAGCATTTATTGCCCGCTTGCAAAGGTGGCCCGCCTTCTTGTAAACTGAATGATTTATGATGCCATTTCAGAGGGTGGTTAAGAGTCAACCACATTTCTGTGGGCCTGGGGCCAAGTATATGCCAGGCCCAATAAGAGCAGTGACTTTCCTCCCCTATAAGTGTATTTGTGAGCCAGATGGATTTTTGCAAAAACCTAGCCATTTCATGCTCACCATTCCATTATTAATACCAACTTTTTAATTCTAGATTCATTGAATTAATTGAATTTAAGTTCCCCGGCTGCCATGGTGGGATTTGAACTCCTATATCTGGATCAATAGCCAGGGTCTCTTAGTTACTAATCTAGTAACATGACCATACATCACTTCTGCCATTCAAGGAAGGGTTTGCATAATTGTGCTAAGACATACCATGCAAGTGTCCGACCAGCCACATTATAATAAACTTTCAGATGAACTATTCTCTCTGGTCAATGTAAGTGATCCTGTGTTGCTGTTGAAAGTAGGGTATAGAAGTTCTCTTGGCTAAAGTTAAACGCTCAGTTAACTCCGCCAAAAACAGACAATCTGATAAATATCGCATTGATGTTGATGGGATCAGACTGTGCACAAATTGGCAGCCACGTTTCCTACATCACAACGCTTTAGAAGTGCCTGGATAGATGTAAAGTATGGTGGGGCAATCTGAGGTCAGGAAAGAAACAGTATAAATATTGTCCTTTTTTTTTGCCAGCATCATTGGCAATTTCAAAGTTATGGTAATAAAACCATTAAAATCATTTTGATTTGTATGCTTTACCACCAGCTCCAGAAAAAAAGCAACTATTTGTGGCATTTGTAAATTTAATTACTGAAACTCAGGATCTAAATGAAATTTTTAATTGGAATATCTGCAAAGCTTTATCTGCACTATTAGATCTTTATAAAGATTTACAAGACAGGCAAAAGCTTTGGAAGTTATAGATGCCTGAGAGCAAAAGATGGTTTGGATAATTGCAAGCTGAATAGGTGGAAGGCTGTAATTATGGAGTTCAGCATTATTTGGAGAACATAAAAGGATCTTGGAAAAAGTAGGAAGTTCAGTTAATTATAAATGGAATAAAAGTGTTCTGTACTGTTTGCAATGATCTTTAAGTATTGGAAAGCTGCCACTGAATGGAAGGCACAGTGAAAAGAGAAACAGGTAAGGTTGCCAAAGCTGGAGTACTGTCATAGAGATGCTACTAATTTTAAAAATGCTGCTGATACTGCGCCAGTTCCTCCTCCCACCCTTCCCCCGCAACAACTAACATCTACCACATTCTCCTCCCACTGCAAGCCTCTCCGTCTCTCGGATCGTTCTCCTCCTTTAAAACCCTTCTTGAGACTAATTTACCCCCAACTCCCCAAAATCCCTGATTGCCTCTATCTTGCCATTTTTTCACACCTCCTCTGTGTTTTCTATGTTAAAGACGCTGTATAGTTGCAGGTGGTAGTATTTCTTGTCTAACAAGTTAATTTGAAGTAGTATTCCATATCTTCCTTTTCTATACTATTTACTGTCCTGTATGTCACAACAAGGTCAATGTGATGAAATTGAAGCAGTTTACTTTATGTTTTATCTTGTCAATAGATATCTAACCCTAAGCCTTAAACTCAAATAGTAGCCTTTCAAGCAGAAATTTGTCAAATGCTTCTTGATTGCCAATGCAAAACCATATCATAGGCTTTGCAAAAAAAAGTCAAGGAGATTTGTCAGGGAAGTAAGTTCTTCTCCATTAACATATGACTAATCCTGAAGTTTATTCTGATGATGAATGTTAGCCAACATATCTAGTTTCCTAGGTTTGTTTTATTATCTTTTTTTTTAAAATGGGCACCACATTAGCTGTATCCAATCAATCAGGATCTTCTGTCAACTCCTTCGTAAAGATATTCAATGTTTCACAAATCTCATTTCAATTTGGGTCAAAGTATGAGCCAGTTGAACATCTTTAGCTTGTCTAAAACTTCCATCTTGTTTATACCAAAGTTGGAAATTCTACTTGGATGTCGCTTGTAGTATTAGGGCGTTCGGGACTGTAAAGGTTAATGTGGGAATGGGGAAACAATACCATCCATATTATGATGTAGAGAGCCACATGGGAGTAGTAGAGTGTAGTGGTGAGTCTGGTAGAAGTCGGCATGAAGATAGCACCTAGTGCCATGAACATTTTAATCATAGAAAATGGTTCATCTTCAAGGATTAAGAACATTCTGGAAGAATTTGTGTTTTAAAAGACATTGTCTCTTAAAGGGTTAATGTAGGACTCTGATTGTTTTTCCTGGAAAAGACATTGTTTTACAAGAAAAGGTAAGTAAGCAGTTTTAAGAAGTTGGAAACTTCTTGACCCTGGTGGAATTTATACAAAAGGGGTTACATGGTAGTTTATGGCTTTGTAAAAACCATGCCTGGAGAAACAGTTTAAATGTTGGTTTTGGGTTTTGCTTTAAGGGAAAAGGCCAACTGCTTGTGAATGGAGGACAGCAGCCTTTTTGCAGTACAGAGCCAGTACATGGCTAGAAGTGAATATAAGCTGCTCCTAAGTTGTTATGCACTGGAATATAGTACCTGCAAGTGTTCCTCAAGTCCACCTGAAAAGCAGTGCAAGAGTCACTGACTGTTTCACAGGTCAGCACTGAGACCTCAACCGTATAACCCAGATATCATTTCAAGGACTCCATCATCTTTCCTTTCCCCTTGGGCCATTGACACTTTACTTTTGGAAAAATTCCTCTATTTTTATTTTTATTTTTTGGTTTGTGTGTGTTTGTGTGTGTGTGCACGTGTGTGTGTGTGTGTGCGTGTGTGTGCATGTGTGTGTGCGTGTGTGTGCGTGTGTGTGCGTGTGTGTGCATGTGTGTGCATGTGTGTGTACGCGTGCGTGCTTATGTGTGTGTGTGTGTCTGTGTGTGAGTAACTTAGGGTATCTCAAAAGAGTAATTAATTTACTTTCATATTTCATACAGTAGGTTAATAAGCTTTGACTTTCTGTTTGAAAAGACTGGTTTTATAATAAACTAATAAGTTTGTTGTAAATTGAAAGAAGCCTGGTTAAAATCTCTTTCATTCTGGGTAACAGTGGTGAAGGTAAATGATTGGGCATTTTGGTGAGCGAATCAAACTCTTAAACTAACGGTGCAACCTATGGAGTAGTGGGGCTAGATCAATTGTGCTCTCCGCCCATCCCGGTCCTAACACAAGTCAGGACTATGTCCTGTATATATAAAGTATATAGTTAAGTGTTATTAACAAACAGTTATTGATCAACCATACCAGCCTCTAGACCTCTTCATGAGACAACAAATGACATTGCACCATCGCTCATGAATAATTGAAGAAATAAATAATTTTACAAACATGGCAGATTGAAATTACCCAATGCCTTTCATGTGGGACAAGAGCAAAATAGTCTGGAAACTTTCAAGTGTTAATGAGCCATTAAGGTGGCCAAGGTGGGGTCTTATGCTGAAGTGCCCATTTAGTCCACATTTAGTACATGTTACCGCCTTGGTAAAGAAGTTGAAACCTTCATTGGGAACAGGAGGATCATCAAGCAGCTGATTGCCACTTAAATTGCTTACTAGTACTCAATAATAAGATTGTATAGCATTTTAGTGGCTAACACTTGACCTAATGTCCACTCTTATTGGAGATCAACTGATTGGAAGTAAACTGCGGAGGATTGAGAATGCTACTTAAAGGTCCTTGTCCACTTTCTGCTGGTGATTTGAACAGAACTTTTGAAACTGTGGGGGCTAAGACCTCATACTGTATATTTTTATAAAATATCTATAGATATGCTGAACAAAGACCTTTAAAATGGCTGAACCTATGTCTGTCTATGACCCCCAAATAAAAGAAGCTACCTGACAGTTTCAGAAATCCTCTCATGTTGTTATCTCTGAGGAGCCACTAACCTGTGGACTGCACAGCCGAATTCAGAGAGAGCTGTACAAAGACCATCTGCATTTAATAACCAAGGTTGACCAACAGGAGATGGATCATCTGCGAAGACAAAGGCCTTGCAATCTTCCTTTCAATTCCTAATGGCTGAAACATTTAACAGTCTTTGGAATCCAGACAATGGATACACATCCTTTGTCAAAGACCTGGTGGAAAGGTGGGAGTCATGTGACATGGGCCTCTGGCTTGTGGAACAAGTAATGTTGCCTTGCTGAACTACATAGCTCAGTCTGCTATTTAACATCTAACTAGCAGTCTCACAGACAAGGAGCTCTATTCAGGTGGAATACCTGGCACTCATCTACACTTATTCTGCTGGAAATTCTGTACCATCACCTCCAAGACTGATTCATCTCTGTATGCCAAACACATCATGTGAAGTCAACACCACCGGAATAGTGAATTATCCAGCATTGGTTTTCAACCCACTGACCTCCCTGAAGGAATGCCTTTGGGCTTTGATTCTGGATTCTGGGACCCATGTGAAGCAACATTCTTTTTCTCTGTGGTCTCTGTATTATAAAACCTTCTTTTCTCTATCCCTCCCTTTATGTATGAATGCGAGGAAGATGTGACAAACCCTCTTTTCATGTTTTGAGTGTGCAAATAAACTAACCCTTTGAATTCATCCTACCTCAAGTTTGCTGTGGGGTCATTAATAGAAAATGGGCCCGCATGAAAACGAAGGTTTGGGAAATATGCCACCGATTATGAAGAGGGAAACAAATCAAAACACCTTTCTGTTTACAGACGGGTGGTGAGAGGAGAAATCAGGACTATTTGAATTAATCCCCCTCCTGTCCATAACAAAACACATTGGGAGACTTGCTGGGACATTTTATTCTGAAAATTCTCTGGTAACGTCACATAAATAGAGTAGGTGTTGTGTTACTCTACCTTATTGGATACCTTATAGGGGTCACCAGGGGAAAGGGAATGTCTGGTCTGTAGGAGGAGTAAGGTGAGTAAGTAAGACATATACACGAACATGTGTACGCTCATTGGGTCCCCGAGCCAATGGAACATTTTGTTGTACATTAGCCAGGCCTCTCCACATCTTCAGTGGAATTTGGTTTGATGAGCCCACATATACTCCTCCACAAACATTGTCTCTAATCCACACTTGATTGTTAAACCTGCAGGTACCTCTGGCTTAACATCTCCAGCCAAATTCAAGTTATGCTAATCAGCAATTAAGTGTGTACTACTAAAGCAGCACCAAGTTAGTGCTTGTTTTCACTTTTTAACCAAACTAGCCTAGATTTTCTTTTACTCATTTTGTTGGTGCACTTACCAAAATAATAGCCCAGAATCTCGTTGCAGCTGCTGTGTCCTCTCTCTTCTCTTGGAAATTTGTGGAAATTGTGAGGGAAATCCCATTTACCTTTATTAGTTCCCTGATTTACACATGCAAAGGGCCTAATGCCTATTTCATGTGATGTTGGGGGGCCTTTACTAACTGGGGGGGGGGTGGGGCATGGTGCCTGTACCCTAGGTGCAAATTAGGTGTGGAGTCTTTTTTTTCCCAAAATTGGACCTTATTGCATTACATCCAGAAAACAGGAACCATGAGGAACATTTCCACCATCCCTCCCCCACCATCGAAAAGATAAAAGTGAAGGTTAACACAGAATAACAGAGGCCAAACATGAACCTTTCTCTCTTCGACAACCTTGGACTTCTCCAATTGTCCAGGACACCAGAAACATTCTCAGCACCTTTTTAAAAAATTGCCGCATGTGATTTTGATTTCAGCAATTTTTCTGTCTATGTTGGCAAGTCTATTCTTCCCACTAAGCCTCTTCAACTGAGTTCAATCGAGGAAGCATAATTCAGATTGGAAACTCATTGGATGCCAATATCAATCCAGATCTCCATCGGCTGATAGGTTGTTATTGCCTGGGCAAGGCCAGAATTTCCAGTGTAGTTTTCCTTGTTACTGCCTCAGGAAATCTAAGTGAGCGATGTCCAGCATTAAGGAAACTGAATCAGTATTTAAAGATGGATTTCTCTATCTAATGTGCATTATACAGAATACAGCTATCATTCCAGTTAAGGATTCCTTATGATTGGCTTTGGTGTAATTATCGACCTAATATGAAAGACAGCCTCTCTCCTAACTTCCTTGCAGCTAAAACCAATGTTAATATAAAATAGCCTCCAAATACTGCCATCTACTTATTCCCTGATGGATGAATGGATGCCCAATGCACCAAGCAAAGTTAGCAGACATTTTGTTGTTTTGATAAAAAATGTAATTATTTCCCCTTCCAAATAGTCCCTTCCTTTGAAAGCAATGTTCCAATAAGTGAGAGGGAGAGAAAAGGAACTATTAGGCTTTAGATCCACGGGTCATCCTCATTCTGCAAACATTGCTTCGTCCAGGAGCTTCGTCATTATAAAGCTTGTCTGACCTATTTTATACCACAAAGAACAATTTAATGCAGATGAACTTTAAAATTGGGCCAAGGCATTCATTTAAGTGCGACAAATTAGCTTTGCAAAGTCTGCTGTTGTATAAACATTAGATTTCCACTTAAAAAGACACCTGCAGTGAATTTCCTATCAGACAGAAACCCGATAAGCCAGTGATGTAGAAGCCTTTCATGGTTGAATCAGGCCAGAGTCCTGAATGTAGCTATTTATGACGCAGGAGTAAGAGCTTGATTCTTTTATTGTTTGGCTCGCATTCCTTAAACATAATCAGCGTCCATATATTGAAAGGAAAGAGTGTACAATATTGTGGCACTGCCAGTTCAGTGGGAATGAACGGAAGCTCCCACGCTCAAGACGGTCGCCCTGTAGACATGCCTCACCCCATTTTGCAGATTTCCCCAGCTACTGAATTAAATAGTGAATATTTACCCATGTTTGTGTCAGGAGACAGAAGAAGTTGTAAAGCAAGGAAACATCTTGTAATGTTCTGACCAGCTGTAGGAGCAGAATTGGAGAGGCTATGGCGATATCCCCCCCCCTCAGCAATTAATTAGATTACATGGAAACCAAATCCTGGATATCGGGCTAATAATTACTTTTAAACATGCAGTGAGTCTCACATGGAAACCTGATAAAAGTGCACCAGGCCAAGTAGTTTGCAATAATAGATGTCCAACTGGAATAATTGCTGGCTATGTACTTGTAACACAAAAATATAGCACTAGAACAAATCCCTTTCTACAAATGGACAATATATACCATAATTCAAGACACCATAAGAGTGACTTCCGTCTGTCTGGGATATAAATAAGAAGCAAGAGAAAGCTGAAGCATGAATTCATTGATTAGCCCCTTCTGTTATCACTTTGACAGATTGGTGTTAAGCTATAAAGGTTGCTGAAATAAAGATAATCCGTGCTATTTAGCAGTTACTTTATGACATAAATATAATGTGGCAGTTTTCACCTTCTAAGAAATGTGCTTGTACAGGAAGAGGCTTCTAACTAAAGTGCTAATACATCACTTTCTGCTGTGATGACCGCACCATCAGTGCAGAATGTATCACATAAAGTTGGTTGGGGTGGGGGAGGGATGGTGGGGTTTAATGCAAATTCTCGCACTTTGAAGAACTATAATAGGAGCTACAGTCACACTGAAGAAAGCATGACTTTCAGCGAAAAAAATTACACAGACATCACCCTGCTCCTCCTCCTTTCTCTCTCTCTCTCTCTCTCTGCAGTTTTTCCCCGCTCTGCTGATCCGAGGATCTGACTGACAATGGTCCAGAAAATCAGTGTGTGGTCCTTTCAGTCTCCACCTGCTCAGCACAGAAAAGGAATTAGCTTCCTCCTGAAACAGCAGCAAAAATAAAAGTGACTACTTCAGTGCTTTTTAACAGAGTGTCTACAGGGCATTTTATTGTGTCACGCGCTCACATAAACAGGCAAAGTGCAAGTTTCTTCAGATGCTCTGACCTCTCTGCCTATTCCTTCTGTGCAATCAATTCATCTTCTTATAGGCGATCTCCAGCTTTGAATGCTATTGAACCAGCCAATTGATGTCAAGGATTTTCCTAGTCGAATGCCCTGGGTGTGCCACTTTGCATTCAGCTCCCTGTCAGTATACAAAAATAACAGTCTGCCAGGACAGGTTTTGTAAAATAAAGTGAAGCAGAGACGGAGAGCGGGAGAAATAGGAAAGGGGAAAATTATATCCCCTTAGACACATTGTTAACTCAGAAGGGAAATTCCATAAAACGAACAAACTCATGTTTTCACAACACAAATTGTAAACCCTCAGTGGGGAGAGGTGATGCGTTTCAAAATTCATACCTTATCAATGCACGGATAGAAATTCCAGTTACTAAACAAGTTTTCTGAAGAATATTGTTTAAAAAATAATTAGCAGGCATTAAAAGGTTGTGGTGGAGTTCAACTGTGTACATTTTATTTTAAACAATGAGTTAGGAATTCAAAATTGTTTTCAAAGTAATCATCATCTACATTTAAAACACATGTTTTTAATTTTAAAATTCAGTTGAATTTATAAAAAGATTGATAAACATGAATTTCATTAGTGCTTAATATTCACAGTAAGGAGATACTGGTTTTTTTTTACTTTTCAAATTATAACAATGTTATTCCAGTAAAGTTAGGGAAATAGACAGGCAAATGTTTACAGTTCTACCAGACATTGTGACATTTACACAAATTCAAATACGTGGCAAAATTAATAACGTTTTGCTGATGTTTCTATCAGGGTAAAGTTATTGTAAGGTATACCAGGTTGAACTTATCTTACCCTCCATTCCTTTTTCACATTGCATTAATGTCATAAAATGTTATCAACAGCTTTGTTTTTTTAAAAACGTTCAATCTCAGTGAAGCATTCTCCTCCTCGCTTTCAAACCTATTTCATTAATAAGTATTATTGATAAGGCAAATGCATTACTGACAACAGAGTGAGTGTAGGGTTACAGTGCACAGTGAATAAAGGCTGGCAATTCACTCCCAATTCATTCACATTAGTTACTTCATGGTTTTTATTATGATTTTTCTTTGAATCTGACACAAGCTTTCTGTAAACACTTACAGGCATCTGCCAAAAACTCAATATCATGATAAGCTATGTTGATAAAGCAGGACTCTGGATTTTTTTGTCCAAATGCAGCAACCATATACATGGCACATGGTTTCTGTATAAACAAAATGCATGTACCAACCATGACCTTGGGCTAGGTACTTGTCCTTATAATTCTGTTAGTAAGTTGTCCTTTGCTGGTAAGTTAATCAGCGGCAGTTTTTTGCTTTGGGGAACTTTTTTCCGAAATCACCAAGTCTCCTTGGATGAGTTTCCATTCTTTTGTTTTGGTTATTTCTTTCTGAAGCAACATTTTTATCCGTTAAATGTAACATTTAAGAAAAGCAAGCTGTTGTTTTCGATAGTTTGGGAAGTGGGTGATGAGAAGCCACGTCTTTAAAATTGCAGTGAAGAGCGTGAGGGAGAAAAATGAGGTAACATTTATTTTTCCAGAAGGCAGAAACATGAATGCTTTGCCACCCTAGAGGTAATTGGAGAAATGTTTCAGGTACAGGCTATGAGGAGAGGGTGGGGAAGTGTGATTTGTTTTGGAGCACAGAGCCAGAATAGACATGGTGGACTGAATGGCCTCCTTCTGTGCTACAGACTTCAATGGGTCTAGTACTCAGTCAGGAGATTAACGTTTATATTTTATTAATGATACCACAGCAATATCTTGGCTTGATAAGAAATCTAGGGCCCTGTTACCTGCTAGAATGCTTGAGTAAACCAATAACAAGTTGCATTTAAATAGCATCTTTGACATAAGTCTATGTACTGAACACTTCAAAGGCAGAATGAAAATAATAGATGATGAGCCAAAGGAGAAGATATTAGGAGGAAAAAACAATAATTAAATAAAATACAACAGAACACAACACTACATTTACACTGGGATAATAGTACAGGGCTGCAACAATTCTAACTCTTCCCCTAGCCAAGCTACAGCTATTTATTCTAACTCGTTTGTTTTCTTGCATTTTTATTCGTGTTTCTACATTTCCCCTGCTACCATATACCTCCCTTTATCCAACAATCCTTTTTCGTGACGTTATATCGCACATGTTCTTGAAAATTTCCTGCATTCCCACTTCTTCAAAAGACTCTTATTAAATTTGTCCAGCTTGGCTCGCCTTGTCCTTCATCAACCCTTGCATTTACAAAATGTTCAGTAGCTCTTTTCTGAAGTTGGCTAGCTGAAGTCAGTCACCATCACTGCCCATGCGTTGGAAAACTGTTCATTGAATCATGAAGAAGTGAGCCAAGTCCAGTGGCAAAGCTTTCAAAGAGCAGGATTATGGTCCACCACATGTTTCAGGAAGATCTGGAGCTAATTGCTGCCTTTTTTTCCTCCTTCTCTGTTTCTAACCCTGGAAGTTGTCTCCCTGACACAGCCATCTCTATCAATAGGTGCCAATTTATTTCCCCAGGTGTAAATCTATTCTGCTTTGGGTCGGCTCTGCATTGAAAAGCCATCTCAATCTGTGTAAATAGGGATAAACTATTCCCTCTGGTAAGTGAGTCAATAAATATAGGCCATAGATTCAAAATAATTGGATAAAGATTTAGAGTAGAGATGGAGGGAAATGTTTTCACTCAAGAGTAGTCGGGATCTGGAACGCTCAATTTGAAAAGCTGGTGGGAGCTGATTCCATAGAACCAAAGAATGGTGAAAGCACAGAAAGGACCATTCGGCCCATCCTGTCTGGGCTGGTTTTCTGCAAGAGCAATTTTTTTCTCTTCAGGTGCTTACCCAATTCCCTTTTGAAAGCCTGGTTGAATCTGTCTCCACTAAACTCTCAGGCAGTGTATTCCAGATGCTAAATGCTCACTACATAAGAACATTTTTCCTCATGTCATCATTGGTTCTTTTGTCAAGCACCTTAAATCGGTGTCTTCTGGTTCTCTTGCCAATGGGATCAGTTTCTCTCTACCTACCCTGTCTAGGCCCTTCATGATTTTGAACACCTCTAACAAAACTCCTTTCAGCCTTCTCTTCTCTACGAAGAACAAACCCAGCTTTTCCAATCCATCCATGTAACTGAAATCCCTCAACCCTGGAACCATTCTGGTAAATCTTTTCTGCATTCTCTCTAAAGCATTCAGATAATTAATTTAAAAAAGTAGCTGCACAATACATAAGGATGAGGAACTTGCAGAGTGATGGACAAAAATATGGGCGTGTGGGACTAGGTAAACTGCTCTCTTAAAGAGCCAGCACAGACATTGGGCTGAATGGCTTCTTTTCTAAGATTCTAATCCTGTGCTATTCATGCCCTTCTGATCTTATTTGCATAATAACCCAAAACTTCTGGGGAAAGCTCAGGTAGACCCAAGGGCAGTAACGCCTTTAGGAGAGGAATGTTGTAAGTAAAACAAATTTAAAAGAATGGGAAAAATTAAAGGAGCATTTGTCACAAAAAGGGGGATAAAGAGGTATAAGTTTTCTGGGGAACATGAAAAGACGTCTTAACCAGTCAGCAACCTTTGCCAATGACAGAAAGAAATGATACTCCAGTATGAAGTGGAAGAGATCCATAGATACAAGTATTAGTCACCAGAAACTGACAACTTACATCCAGCCTCCCCTTTGATGGCTGTTGAAGTTGAGCTGGTGCATGAGATCCTTGCAGAAGAGTTTTCTACTGTTCCACCCCCCCCAGGTTTTCTCTGCTACAAGCCTGCAAGAAGGTGCTGACTGTTGCTGCCATTGCTGTAATTTTACTTGTAACAAAAACAGAAATTTCTCAGTGGGTCTAGCAGCATCTACAGGGAGAGAAACAAAGCTAACAACTTAGGTCGATGACCCTCTATTGGCTCTGTTGCTCTCTCCACAGATGCTGTCAGATCTGCTGTTTACTTCCAGCATGTTCTGTTTTTATTTCAGATTTCCAGCATCTGCAGTATTTTGTTCCTCTGTAATTTTACCCACAGATTCCATGGTAGCGCCAGGCACATCTCAGCATTGTCCCTCTGCTGACCCAGGCGATGAAAAGTCTACCCCATGTTGTCGGTGTTAGGTGGGGGTTTGTCAGGCTCCAATACGTGTGGGGGAGGACAACCAGGTAAGCGCAGTCAAACGTGCACCATTGGCTGTTGATCAACAGGTCTAGTTTCCTTCAAGCAAAGCATGGTGTGCTGTGATTATGGTGCTGCAGGAGAACCATCCTACCGGATGGTTAGACAGGTATTTGCATCTCATTCTGACGCTACCTTCTGATGCAGTCTTCTTAAAGAAACTGAGTCTCCGATGACAACGCCTTCCAAAGATAAATGTGAAACTGCTCTCTGCAGAAACCGGGGTCTGGATACTGGCAGGAGGACGGAGAACAAGTCTTGAGGAGTTTGAGATGCTGTTTATCTTCCCACAGCTATAGACTTCTTCAAATTAAACCCCAGTGACAAATCCTACACTGCCAACAAAGAGGCTCGGGTCAAAAAACAAATAAAAGCAACTGATTATATGGCCCTTGTTTATCTAAGTGCAGCAGGTGAGTTAAAAACAGGGATAACCAAGTAAAGGGGGCACTCAGTAGAGTGCATACCTCTGCTATGCTGGGTTACATCAATGTGATTACAACTGTGCAGCTCTTCCATTACACTTTTTTCTGCCTGGTTGATGTTCCGTAACTACAAAACTGAAAAAAAGAAATATTTTTATTAATAAAAACAAAAAAACTGCGGATGCTGGAAATCCAAAACAAAAACAGAAACAGAAATACCTGGGAAAACTCAGCAGGTCTGGCAGCATCGGCGGAGAAGAGTACAGTTGACGTTTCGAGTCCTCGAAACTGTACTCTTTTCCGCTGATGCTGCCAGACCTGCTGAGTTTTTCCAGGTATTTCTGTTAATATTTTTATTAAGACTTTTCAACTCACTGAGGAGGCTTCAGGCCAGTCCACATCCAACAACCTGCTCTGAAAACTCTACTCAAATTTTGACAGCTGTAGCAAATTCCACCACAGCAGCTGAGACAATCCACAACACCCTAAAACAATAAACAACCTCCTTTAACGTCCTTTCTATCTCCTAATGCTAGTGGGTACTTTAAAAAAAAATCCAGGATCTGGGTGTTGATCCACATATTCACCGAAAACGAATCTGTTCTTCCTTGGGCCGTACCCTACCTGAGTAACAAGACTTGTTGAAATTCACCCATTAGCTTTTGAGATGTATGGTTTACACAAAAACAGACCGACAAGCGGGGATGAATTGTGCAGAATCTGATCGACTGCCCTGCCCTTATTCCATTATTTCCTATGTCCCTTAAAAAGCAGTGTGGTGCTTGAGTACATTAAAAGTAGCAAGGAAGACACACGTGGTTACACTGGATAATTACAGGTGCACTGTCTACCAATTTCTTTTCATTGACTTCAGTGGACAGATGGACACAATGCCCAGCAGCACAACTCTGTTGAATTTGTTGGCAATATGCACTGTTATATTCCCTCTGGGCGAACTGCTCCACACATTCATCACATTCTGTGTAAAGGGAAATTTAAACTTATATTTCACCTCGTGTTTATTATCAAAACATCTTGAAACCTCCCATAAGTGTTTTCCCCCTGGTATAAACAGTCCCAACTTCGATGTCCCTCTGGGGCGCCTGCTGGAAGCAGTGGAAGGCCGCTGCGATGTCCTCTACCCCCGCTCTGGCCACAGGCGGTCCACCAGAGGCACCAGTCCAGCCTGGGAGGTGGCGGTGGCAGCGGTCAGTGCCACAGAAGCACAGAGGAGGTCAACCGTCCAGTGTAGGAAGAGGATGAATGATCTCATCCGTTCCGCCAGGGTAAGACAATCACCTCATCACTCTCAACTCACACACTCCCAAACCTATCACACACCCACAGGGATCTCACACTGCAAAGGACAACATCACTAACTCACACACACCCTCACATCTCCATCAGGCTCCTATACTCTGGGGCTCGTGTCCTCAACCCGTCCATGGTTCCGCTCACCACACAAACATTCCACTCAGTGCCATGTGTCCTATTCACATTCTCCATCTGTTTTCATGCAGAAGAAGCTGGCTCACAACAGCAGGAAGAGGTCCTAGGCAGTTGGGGGGGTGGAGTGACAACATTCGGCCCCTCACTCACTTTGAGGAGTGTGCCATTGTGCTGACTGGTGAGGACCGTGCCTGCGGTGATCGTGAGATTGGCGGTGAAAACCCATGTGAAGATTCTGCACCACATCATCCTTCTCAATGCAACTGTCAGTGCCCTCTCTCCTGTTTTTGACTTTTCTGCCATGCACTAATTATCTCTACTTTGATTCACAGGGAGACCTGCCAAGCGACCGACACCCTCAGCCAGCCAGTCCCTCAGCTCTATCCAGGTCCTCAACTGCAGCCAAGAGGACACCTCCTCCATTGAAGGGCTGGAAACTATCAGCCTGGAAGACATGGCACAGCGCTTACCCACACCCTTCACCAGTGCAGAGACACAAACCTCGGTGGGACCTCGATCTAGAGCAGGCTCGGGCTCACAATCTGGTGGTCACCACATGGATACGTGTCCACAGCAGGAGGAGGCAGGTTCAGCCAAGCTCCCCGGCACTCGGAGGACTGCTGGGGATCAGGCATCTGGGAGGTCCGAGTCAGATGATGAGCCTCTGGATTCGGCCTTCCAACTCATCGTGGAGAGTCAGCAAAAGGTGGGGGAACATCACGCAGAGCTGTTGGAAGCCATTAACAGAGTGGCACATGAGCCAGAGGAGTGCGTCCGCCTGCTCTCTGATGAAGTGGTGCCCACATGTGCGCATATGGAGGTCTCCATGGGGAGGTTGGCGAAGCCATGGAGACCCTGGCCCAGCAAAACACGGAGATGCACACAGATCTGCGCTGCATCGCAGGAGCCACGGGTGAGTTCCTGCAGTGGCAACACAAGAGGGAAATGGGGCACCTTGACGTCCCTCCAGGTGCTCCTTCCCCCCAAGGAGTTAGGCTGGGGCCCTCTGGCACCTGAAGAGAGGATAAGCGGCAGCTGGACACCCCTGGGCCATCCACTCAGGAATCTCAGAGGCTGTCTGACTCCCTCTGAGTCCCCTTTGCCTGTGACCCCTTCAACCTCGTCCTCTGTCACCACAGAGGGAGCAGCTGCCTACAGGAAGATGACCAAAGCAAGCCAGGGCCCTGAAGGCCTCAGCTCTCCAGAGGATGCATGCCGAAGTCATCATGGGAACAGGGCCAATCATTGTACAGGCTGTCTCCAACCCTGCCACAGATGTCAGGGCAGCACCTAGAAGGTAGGCCTAGAACAGTTAAGAAATTCTGATCACACGTGGTTGCATGGGTGAACATATTTTGTCACTTTATAATCTGAAAATATATTCACTTTCACTGAACAATGTGTAATGTTGTCTTTCAGTTTCATTGACAGGCTTCATGAGGCCTTCCACTGCATTCCCCACCCCCCCAACCCCACTAGAAGTTCAGCTGCACATGGCCTGATCACGAGTGATTCTGGAGGGAGAAGTATGAATGTGGCAGAGCCTTTCAGAGCCTCATGCAAACACTGTCCAATACACATGGAGTCTTCATCCATCACACTCATCTCACTGTCCTGAGCATTTTCAATGCTGCCTGCTGGGGCTCCCTTTCAGTTGTCTATCTGAGCTGACCTGCATCTCTGCCCACCCACTGACCACACTCCCATGCAGCACCTGTGCCCGTCCAATATGAGGCTCTGCTCACTTTCGGTTTCACAAACAGGGCCGTGGTAAACTCTTGATTAACTCCCCTGTACTTTCCCCTCCCCCAAGTCACCCATGTCCTTTCCCCCATCACTGTGGGCGCCCCTGGCATCACCTTCCACTGCCCCTCCATCACCTCCCAACCTGAATCCTTTTCTTTCCAGGATGTCCAGGTGAACATTCCCTACCTCCCTGAGAATCCCACCCCCATCCACATTGACCTCCCCGACCTCCCCCTTCCCACTCCCAGGGTCCATGTCTGCCTCCGAGTCACCACTAACTACCCTCATCGTCCCTTCTACTGCTACCAACACCACCCTCACCCTCCCAACCTACCAGCTCCATCTGCCCCCTTTCACACCCACCATTCCCCACTATCATACCCACCATTCCCCGCTATCACACCCACCCTCAGTTTGCGGGCAGTCCACAGACCTCTCCTTTGCACATTCACCTGGACATCCCATCCTTACTCCGTCCTTCACCCTTACTCCCTCCTCCCTCCAGACACCTCCAACTCTCCGAACTCCCTCCTCCTCCCGGACACCTTCCCCCCTCCAAGCCCCCTCATCTCCTTGGACACCTTCACCCCTCCAAACTCCCTTCCTTACACCATCCTCCCCCCTTATACCTACCTCGCTGCATTCTCCCCTGTTACACCATCCTCCTCTCATACTCCCTCCTCCCTCCCCCCAACTTCACTCCCCCGACACCTTCGTCCCCTCCCTCCAAACCTCACCACCCCGCCCCCACAGTACACCTTTGTTTCCCTCTCCTCCTAACCTGACCCTCCCCTGACACCATTGCTCGCTACACCCCCAACTTCAAACCTCCCCGGTATGCCTTCCTCTCCCAGTCACACATAGACCTTCCTCTCCGCCACCCCCTCCCAACCACCCCCCCTCCCCACCTCCACCACTGGTACACCTCCCTTTCCTACTCACACCGGACTTCCCTCTCCCCCAACCGCCCATCATCCATAGCAGCCCATGGCCAAGTCCGAGATGTTCTGAAGCATCAACAGAGACCACCCACCTCCCGAGAGCTGCTTCGCGGTGGAGCCGTGTCCATGTGACTCCACCCAGCACGCGGTGCACGTGTTCCTCCAGGGTCCGGTCGCTGTAGGGCTCCAGCATCTTCTTCTCTTCGGGTGTCCGTGATCTGAGCAAGGACCTAACGATAAGTCCCGACTTCCGCACGTCTCACTTGTTCAGGTGTTTTCCGGGCCAATGTGTTTCCTTGCCGGCGTAAAGTTGAATCGGACGTGGGGAGACCATTCCGGCTGGGCCTTCCTTTGCATCCCGATCCCGGAATGCAAACCGTGTTCACGCCGGCCTCCGGTGGAATTGGTGTTCCACCATGGTGGGCGCCATTGGATGATCCTGCGGCGCCAAATTGTTCCCACCCTGCCCGCCATGATCCTGCTGCCAAGGGGACTGGATGTCTCTGCCCTATGCCATGTTATTGTGGGAATTCAGGTTATACTCTGATGAAGGCCACCTAACCCAACATTTAGCTGCACAGTGGGCAGGACACAATTTCACACTGACAATCCCGCTAATTTCAGCCTCAGCCACACCGCTGGGGGGAGGCAGCGAGCACAGAGCAGGGGCAGGATTTTCGGGGTCTGCCGAGTTGGCAGCGGAGGGAGGCAGGGCCCTAAAAATGCCTGGCAGGTGCCAGCGTACGGGCTCCTCACTGCCATTCACAGTGCGATCATTTTGGCCAAGGCGGGCTTGGGGCCCGGCAGTACTACCCACGCCCATGAAGACAGACAACCGGTTAAGAGCCTTGTTAAGGGTCAGTAATGGAGGCCAACTGGGATTTTTCAGGCAGCTTCCAATTTCCTGATGCGATGAGGGCAGTTTAACTGCCTGGAGGTGGGCACCCATCTGCAGGCTGGGGCGCAAACCCTATGCCTGGCAGGCCTACAGACCCCCTGCCTTGCCTGTGTGGGGATGCAACAGGAACCCACCATGTAGAGGGGACACATACCTTCCCCCCGCATCCCCCGTTACACCTCCTACCCCAAATGGTAGCCTGGCTTCTTTTTTTATTTTTAATCACATTTTTTTTTAAATGTTGAGGGGGCACATCCCTGTTGAAGTGCCCTCTCCGTTATTTACCCCTTTACTGCAGCCTGCTGCTCCTTTAAACCTGGATGGCCTCCGATTGGCTCCCCAGCTTTTTGAAAGCCTGTCCGCTGCCGTTAATTGGACTGGGAACCTGCCCCCCGTGCGATTTAAGGATTGCCCGGGTCAAAATTCACATGGGTGACCATTTCTCCAATGGACCTGGAGACAACTTATTTCCCACCAATTCAGCCCCATTCCTCCCAGGGAGAAAGGGAAAGATCACAGAAGAGAGGACGCCTTGGGTTGATCCCAGGTACAATTGTTCAGAAGAAAGTTGAAGCCTCTACTGTAACTATCCAAAACTCCAGACTACAGCATGCATCTGAAAGTGCACATTGCCACAGCAACGCAGACTCCCTGAGTGATCTGTAACACACCACCAGTGCCACAGCTATCCAGGAGCAGATTTCCAGCCTGTCATCTTGGTTAGGCTGGTGATTTGTGTAAACTTCGGGTGAGAAAGGATAGAGACAAAGAAGATAGAAAAGAACAGATAATGTAATAAAATGTAATTAGCATAATAATCCACCAGCAGTTTCAGGATTAACATAGAAGACAATATCGCTGCTTTAATTTTAACCGAGGTCCGTCTGACAAGGTGCGTTTTAAGAAATCAATATGGAAATAAAGGACGACATTGAATTGTAATGGTTGCAAGAAATACAGATTATCCATTCATAGATGCTTTCCAGGCTGAACAAATTGCTTCCAGTTCCCCTGGTAACCCCCATGCTTCCAATGTAAAGAAACAAACAACATCAGAATTAACCTTCGTTCCATGCCTATTGTTTGTAAATCAACTACGGCGTTCACTGATTGCTGCGGCCCGTTACCATCCTTGTGAGAATACACCTACAGCTTTTGCAATGTTTACCGACTTAAAGTAAATGACAGTCATTCAACCTCCTGTTAGCAAAACAGGTCACTCAACCTGTTAACCAACAGTATCTGTGTAATGAGTTACTCAGTCAATCAGCACCTACTGCTGTTTATCTGCCAGAGAAGGAAAGGAATGTTTTTTTCCCCTAGAATGCTACATTTACTATTGGGAATACAAGTCCATTTGCTGCAAACAGATTGATCAATACATTGCCCTAGTTATACTTTGGTCTCGGAATGAAGTATGGATTTAACTCCAGATTATAACTTGCAGTGCAGACTGTACTGCACCGTCGGCTTCCAGCTGTGGAACCACACTGGTACACAGCTCTCCCATGCCTCGTATATTGTGATTTCTTTTACTGATTTTATAAACAGCTGAAAATGAGATCATAAGAAATTGGAGCAGGAGTGGGCCATCCGACACCTCAGGGCTGCTCCACCACTCAATAAGAGCATGACTGACCTGACTGTAGCCTTAACTCCACTTTCCTGCCTGTCACCCAGAACCTTTGGCTCCCTTTTAGCTCATAAAAACCGTCTTAAGTCAGCCTGGAATATATTCAATGATCCAGCCTCCACTGCTCTCTAGAGAATTGCAAAGATTAACAACCCTCTGATAAATGAAATCCTTCCTCCTCTCAGTCTTAAATGGGAGACCCCTTATTTTGAAACAGTACCCCCTAGTTCTAGATTCCCCCATGAGGGGTAAAATTCTCTCAACATCTTCTCTCCAATGCAAATATATCCTTCCTTAAGTAAGGAGACCAAACTGTACACAGTACTCCAGGTGCGCTCTCCAAAATCTCCTACACTATTGTAGCAAGACTTCCCTACTTTTAGACTCCATTCCCCTTGCAATAAAGACCGTGTGAAACAACAACAACTTGCCTTTACATAGTGCCTTTAATTTAATAAAATGTCCCAAAATGCTTCATCGGAGAATTGTCAATAACATTTGACACCGACATCTACAAGGAGCTATTAGGGCAGGTGACCAAAATCTTGGTCAAAGAGAGAGTTTTTAAAAAGCATCATAAATGAGGGATGGAGAGTCAGAGGTGTTTAGGGAGGGAATTCCAGAGCTTGGGGCCCAGGCAGCTGAAAGCATTGCTGCCAATGTGGAGCCTCATTATGTATGCTTTGCTGGGAGCCCAGACAACCAACAGAGTACTAAAACACTTACGCCCCAGACAACCAACGAGTACTAAAACACTTACGCCCCAGACAACCAACAGAGTACTAAAACACTTATGCCCCAGATAACCGACAGAGTACTAAAACACTTACGCCCCAGATAACCAACAGAGTACTAAAACACTTACGCCCCAGATAACCGACAGAGTACTAAAACACTTACGCCCCAGATAACCGACAGAGTACTAAAACACTTGCGCCCCAGATAACTGACAGAGTACTAAAACACTTGCGCCCCAGATAACCGACAGAGTACTAAAACACTTACGCCCCAGATAACCAACAGAGTACTAAAACACTTGCGCCCCAGATAACCGACAGAGTACTAAAACACTTACGCCCCAGATAACCGACAGAGTACTAAAACACTTGCGCCCCAGATAACTGACAGAGTACTAAAACACTTATGCCCAGAAGAAACATTGTTTGATTCTCAGGCTGTTTGATCTCTGCTGCCAATTTCACAATATTTGTTTATATAAATTAAGTTGTTTCAAGGGTTTGTGGTTTTAGTTATTGATAGTTTAAAGGACCCGGATGATAAACACTTTTATTAGTTTGCAGTTCAACTTTTTGTTCAACATAGGAGAAAGTTATGAACTAATTACTTTTATTCAAAGCTTTTTTTTTTAAAACATACCACTATACACTATAGGGTTCATTGGTTCTAGAGGGGGTACTGTGGGTCAATGGGCATGAAAGTGCCATATCTTGACAAGGTAGCATGAGGGGCCATAGAGGGTTGGTGGATGGGCAGAGCTTGGCATTGGGGACATGAAGAGGACCTTCTGAATTTACTTTTTAGAATATCCCCTCATGCAGACAGTGGTTTTTGACTCCTCTGTGTGGCCGTGAACCATGACTCTTTAAAAACCTGACGCGACTCCATGAAAATTGCAGAGCAGTGGGAACTGCCTGCCTCCATAATGGAACTACCCAGCCCTGATGTGGGCTTTTGACAGGAGCCAGCCCGCACCCTTTAAAGACAGTCCCAAAAATCAGGCAGCCCGGGAATGGGGTCGGGAATCCCGGAATCGGGGCCCCGCCCACCATTTTTAAACAGCTCCTGATTCATCCCAGCTCGGTGAAAATCCAAGCCTAGGTCATCCAAGGCACAAATTGAAACCCACCAATTTGGCAGAACTCAGAAGGCAAGAAACATCTGGAGACTATGAACCAGCACAGGAGTTTCAGCAGAGCTTAGAATATGCAAATACTAAGTGATTTTATCTCAGTGAATAAATAAATGCCTGCTGCAGGATTTTCTGCCTGAAATATCTCCTCAGGGCTCCATTGAGTACAGGAGCAAGGATGTCTTACTGCAGCTGTAGAGGGCCTTGGTGAGACCACACCTGGGACAGAATATTGCACGTGTCAGGCGGGCGCGTGCCCGACCCAAATGAGCACAGAATGAGTCGCATTGATGTCAGGCAAGCATCGCGACATCATTGTGCACTGGTGAGATATTTCGGTTGGCGGGTGCGCGCAGGAGTCAGCAACGCGCCTGCCGACAATTAAGAGACCTATTAAGGTCATTGGAGAAATAATTAAGTTCAATTTTTGCTGCCCATCCAACCTTATGGTTGGCGGGCAGGCTAGAAGATCAAGTGGCCTTTGGATGTTTTAGGAGATCTCATCCACAGGTTTCCAGCAGCAATTATAAATTAAATAAAAATTTTAACATTTCTTTCATGACAGAGTCACGTGAGGGGACATGTCTTTTTTTAAACATTTTCAAATTCTTTATTTTTAATTTTCAAAAATCTTCATCCGTGCCTCAGGGAGCTTTTCCTGCAGGCAACCGCGCGCATGCGCAAACTCGCACACTCGCCCTCCTCCTCCAACACCACCCCCACACACACACACGGGCAGGGCTGAGTGCTGCAGCGGGTCTTTCGCGCCCGCCAGCGTGAAGTCATGGTCGCGGCCCGATCGCGAGCGGCAGTCGTCTTCCCAACCGCGCCCGCTCACCCTCGCAGAGCCCGCCCGACGAGGGCAAAATTCTGGCCCCGGGAGTATTATGTGCAGTTCTGGTCTTCTTACCTAAGAAAGGATACACTTGCCATAGAGGGAGTGCGGCGAAGGTTCACCAGAGTGATTCCTCGGATGACAGGATTTTTGTACGAGGAGTAATTTGGCCGACGAGGCCTGTATTCACTGGAGTTTAGAAGAATGAGAGGGGGATTTCTTTGAAAATTTTTCCCCCTTTAGGGGGGAAGTGCGGGAGCTGGCGCAGGTGGGCACGCCTCCGATCGGTGCCCCTGATTGGGGGCGCACCACCATTTTATGTGCACGGGCCAATTTAAGCCCGCCCCACATGATGTCTGCTCAGAAGCGCTATGCGCTCCCTGTGCAGGCGGGTGGGAGGGGATTCCCACAGCTGGGAGTGTGCTCTTTCATGCATGCGCACGCACTCATCTCCCTGAGGCTCAGTGCTGCCTCAGGGGGAATCGGCTTAGAATTAAAATTTTTAATACAAATTATAAAAAAAATTCCCTGGCATGTCCCCTCATCTGACACTGGCACATGAGTTGGGACATGTCCATAACTTTTACTGAAAGATTGGATAAAAATTTAAATATCCTCATGAAACCTCATCCCGCCCGTGGATAAGGTTTTGTGCTTGTTCTGAAGCCCGCCAGGGCTCCCGGCCTGCCCATCAATCTTAAAGAGGGACGGGCAGGTCCACTAATCGCCTTAATTAGTTTCTCAATGGCCTCAATAGGCCGTTGACAGGTCGGCGCGCGCACAGCTGAATCGGCTGCGCCCCCGCTGACCTGAAAATGGAAATGATACAGGGAGACGTCGGGAGTCCTGCCCGACATCATCTCACGTCATTTTATGCCCCCGCTCGCCGACTGGAAGATCCTGCCCATAAACGTCTGACAGGGATGGACAGATTTGATGCAGGGATGATATTTTCTCTGGCTGGGGGGGCTGGGGGGTCTAGAACAAGGGGACACAGTCTCAGGATAATGGGGTAGACCATTTAGGACTGAGATGAGGAGAAACTTCTTCACTCAGAGGGTGGTGAACCTGTGGAATTCTCTACCACAGAAGGCTGTTGGGGGCCAAGTCACTGAATATATTTAAGAAGGAAATAGATAGATTTCTGGACTCCCAAAGTGTTAAGGGGTATGGGGAGAGTGCAGGAGTACGGCGTTGAGAGAGAGGATCAGCCATGATCATATTTACTGGCGGAGCAGGCTCAAAGGGCTGAATGGCCTACTCCTGCTCCTATTTTCTATTTTTCTATGTTTACAGACTTCAGAACCAGTCTATACTTAAGTTGCTAAAAGAGAACAATAGCCATCTGCTACTCCTGAGTAAATAAACCATTGTCTTAGAAGATCTGTTTGCCTTTTCATCTGATTCTATAAATGGTACGGGGGTTATTTTAGTTTAGCTGTTTGTTTTCCAACAGGCAAATCTTTTCAACACCCAACTGTCAAAATGAAGTGTGCTGTTGTGCAGTTCTAATGAGGGTATCATGATAAAACAGACATCATAGAACACTCCTGTCAAACGTGTTGAAAAGATCTGTTGTGAATTGTTTATCTTCTCCGGCATTCTTCAAGCATTTTAATTGTTTTTAATTTTTGCATTTTAACGTGTGAAACCCCCTCACCAACATTGCAAAGGCAATAACCTGTGAACGCAGCAGCGTGGACAGAGACTATAATGGATTCCTGCAGCATATTCTGAAATGATGGTCTTGCCGGTCAGTCCCTCTTGCCTCTCGTTCCTTGTATTCTACATGGCCGCATTGAAAAAAGGAAATCAAAGACACCGAATGAGCACTGGGTTTATAAAAAGAACAATCGATGCCCAGCCCCCATCGCCCAATAGAACAATTTTAGTTGCATTGTGTTGCCTGATCTGCAATTGTGTCTGCAGAAATCATAGCCCACTATTTGCATGGGGGAAGGGGAGGAATTAATATGAAGAAAGTTAGTGAAAAAGGAAAATTGCTTCATTTGTTAATCAGAGAGTAATTTGTGATCACAATCCATTATAAGAAACTGTAATTGGTACAATATAAACATGTGATTCATGGCACATACTGACAAGACTGAAGATGGGTGCAAGGTTACAAGGTATAGCTGACATGACAGTTTTGATTTTTTATTTGTTCAGTCTGAAGTGCTGAGTAATTATATTAGGATGAACAAACCACTTTGATGAGGTTCTATCATCAGCTTACATCATTCTCAGTGATAATGCCAAGCCAATTCCCCCCAGCACTCTCAATGACTCAGTTAGGTCAGACAACCTTTGTGACGGCAGCATCTGTGAGAAAATAGTGAAAGGGGTGTAGGAGAGAGAGAACAAGAGAAGGAAAGGATATAATAAAAAGGCCAAGCGTGAAAATAGCAGTTAATAAATGATAATAAAGTCTTCGCTTGCTCGTGAAGGCAGCTGCTACAGTAACTGAAATATCTTTTTGATATGCTGGTCATGTCAATGCTTATTCAAAATGACACTCCGGGCTCTTTGTGGCTGCTGCCTGTGAGTCAAATGGATGGTAAGGCAGATCCTGAACGGTATCTGCTATCATTTTTTCATTGTAATCGAACTGTCTACGTGTTAGCACAGTTCATTTTGCTACAACCCCATTCAACGCACTCAATAAATACTTTTTTTCACAAATTCATTTGCTGCCAAGTCTCTGTTTCTAATATGGGAAGATTATAGCGTGGTTCGTTTTCTGAGTGTACTGAATTTTGCCCCATGTATGCAGGCTGTTTGCATTGGATTCCGAAATTACAACAGTGATGATTCTTCAAAAGGACTTGATTGGTTGTAAACCTCTTTGTGACATTCTGGGGTCGTGGGGAAACAGTGGCATGTCAGTAATGTCACTGGACTAGTAATCCAGAGGCCCAGGCTAATACCCTGGGGACAGGGATTCAAATTCCATATTCAAATTAAATAAATTCAATTAATTAATAAAAATCTGGAATTAAAAGCTAGTCCCGGAAACGGTGCCATGAAAGTACCATTGATTGTTGTAAAACTCGGGTTCAGTAATGTCCTTCAGGGATGGAAATCTCCTGTCTGTACTCGGTCTGGATCCAGACCCACAGCAATGTGGTTGACTCTTAACTTCCCTTTGATAAATCGGGACTGAGGCTTGAGGCCGACACTTACCTTGGGAGTCGGAGAAGGTGCTCGGAACCTGCTCACACAGAGTTCGAAAGGGGAGCAAGAGAAAACAAATAGTGACATCACAGGAAAACTGTAAGTTCATTGGTTGGTAAGAAACTGCTGTTAGAGTCTTTCTTTAAATTGCTGTAAATTAGGAAAGCATATTATTTTTAAAGAAGCAGCTATACTTGGATTTAAGTGGAAACACCAGGAATAAGGGAAAGTCCGGGCCAGCAGAATAAAGTAATATAAGTAATCCAAAATAAAATGAAGCTAAGGCAGGGCAGGACAGATCGGTTGAGTGAGATGTGTGGACTGTAATATATCCTCTTGGACTGCATGGTGGTCACCCGTTCCCTTGGCTCTGACTGCACTCCTCAGAGGAGTGCGTTCAGAGCCAAGTTTGTGGTACCATGAGTGGCTGGGCTGTACAGGCTGGGAAGAAGAAGAAAAGGAGAGCAATAGTGATAGGGGTTCATTAATTAAGGGAACAGACAGGCATTTCTGTGACCGTAAGTGTCACTCCAGGATGGTATGTTGCCCCCCTGGTGCCAGGGTCAAGGATGTCACCAAGAGGCTGCAGGGCATTCTACTGGGAAAGGATGAACAGCCAGATGTCGTACTCCACATTGGTACCATTGACTTAGGTCGGAAGGGGGATGTGGTCCTGCAATCAGAGTTCAGGGAGTTAGGTAGAAAACTTGCAAGCAGGATTTCAAATGTAGTAATCTCCAGATTACTCGCAGTGCCATGTGCCAGTGCGTACAGAAATAGGTTAAGGCAGATGAATGTGTGGCAGGAAATATGGTGCAGGGGGGAGGGCGTTAGATTCCTGGGACACTGGGACTGGCTCTGGGGGAGATGGTACCTGTACAAGCCGGAAGGGTTGCACCTGAACAGAGCTGGGACTGTTCTCCATGCATGGTGATTTGCTAGTGCTATTGGGAGGGCTTTAAACTAACTCAGCAGGGGTGTGGGAACCAGGAGAGAATATTAGAGAGTAATACCAAGGCACACAAAATACTGGGAGAGGCAGATAGCGCTAGTGTAGAAGATAGTAAGTTAATAGGTGGAGTCGGAGGAAGGGAGAAAGTCATGAAGTCCTAATCAGGGTTACTGCGCTTGTATGTGAGTGCACGGAGTATAGTAAATAAGGGCCAGGATTTTACAGCCCCGCTGTGGCCAGTCTCCCTCCAGTGGACGCGGCAAACCTTTTAAATCTCCATTCAGTTCACCGGGACAGTAATATCCCACCAGGCGGGAGGAGCCGTAAAATCCTGGCCCAGATTGGGGAGTTACAGGCGCAGATTGCCATGTGGAAATACGATGTTGTGGCAATAACAGAGACCTGGCTCAAGGAAGGGCAGAACTGGGCGCTAAATATTCCTGGGTACAAGGTGTTCAGGAAAGATAGGAAAGGAAGGAAAGGAGGAGGAGCGTCTGTCTTGGTTACGGAGAGCATTGCAGTGCTGGAGAAAGAGGATGTCCCAGAGAATTCAAGCACAGAATCAATCTGGCTAGAGCTAAGGATCAGAAATGGGTGTAATTACATTGCACAGTGTAGTCTATAGACTGTCAAATAGTGAGAAGGATGTAGCTGAACAAATCTGCAGGGAAATTGCAGAGAGATGCAAACATTACAGAGTAGTTCTAATAGGACACTTTAATTACCCAAGTGTAGACTGCGACATTGGGAGTATAAAGGGTGGAGAGGGGCAAGAGTTTCTAGATTGTGTTCAGGAGAATTTCCTAGAGCAGGATGTGTCTAGTCCAACAAGAAAGGATGCACTGTTGGACCTGGTTCCTGGAATGAGGTGGGCCAAGTAGATCAAGTGTCAGTGGGGAAACATTTAGAAAACAGTGATCATTGTATCGTGAGGTTTGGGATGACGGTAGAAAAGGACAATAGGAAATCCAGAGTAAGAATAATTATATGGGGGAGAGGTAATTTAAACGGAGCAAGAACAGAGCTGGGCCTTATAGACTGGAACCAAAGGTTGACAGAAAAAACTGTAACTGAACAATGGGCTACCTTCAAAGAAGAAATGGTCTGGGTACAGTCAAGGTATATTCACTCAAAAGGGAAAAGTAGGGCACACAAATCTGAGCTCCCTTGATGAAAAAGGAGATAGAAATTAAGAAAAAGTGTGCTTATGACAGGTGTAAGGCAGGTAATACAATTGAGAACCGAGCTGAATTCAGAGGGTTCAGAGCAAATGAGAGAAGCGAAGATGGATTATAAGAAAAAACAGGCAGCCAACATAAAGAGAAATCCCACAGTCTTCTACCGGCACACAAATAGTAAAAGGATGGTAAGAGGAGGAATGGGGCCGATTAGGATAAAGAAGGGGATTTACACATGGAGGTAGGGGGAATGGCTGAGGTGTTAAATGAATACTTTGCATCTGTCTTTACCAAGGAAGCAGATGCTACTGAGGCTACAGTGATAGAGGAGGAAACTCTGTCACTAGAAGGCTTCAGAATTGATAAGGAGGAAGTGTTGAATAGACTGTCAGTGCTGAAAGTTGACAAGGCACCAGAAACGGCTAAGATGCATCCAAGGATACTGAAGGAAGTGAAAGTAGAAATTTCAGGGGCACTGGTCATAATCTTTCAGTCTTCCCTAGACTCAGGGGAGGTGCCAGAGGACTGGAGAATTGATAACATTACGCCCTTGTTCAAAAAAGGTTGTCAGGATAAACCCAGCAATTACAGACCAGTCAGTTTAACTTCAGTGTTGGAGAAGCTTCTAGAAACAATTATTCAGGATACAATTGGTAGTCACATGGAAAAATTTAGGTTGATTAGGAAGATCCAGCATGGATTTCTAAAGGGGAAATCGTGTTTAACGAATTTGCTGGAGTTTTATGAAGAGGTAACAGAGAGGGTTGGTGAGGGTAATGCTGTTGATGTGGTGTACCTGGACTTTCAAAAGGCAACAAACTGGTGAGAAAAGTTATAGCACATAGAATAATAGGGATAGTAGCAATGTGAATAAATTGGCTGAGTAATAGGAAACAGAGGGTAATGGTCAATGGATATTTTTCGGGCTGGAGGAAGGCTTATACTGGAGTTCCCCAGGGGTCGGTATTGGAACCCTTGTTTTTCTAGATATATATATTAATAATCTAGATCTTGGTGTGCAGGAGACAATTTCAAAGTTTGCAAATGAAATAAAACTTGGAAGCATTGTAAACTGTGAGGAGGACAGTATAGAACTTCAAAAAGACAGACAATTAGTGGAGTGGGCAGATAGGTGGCAGATGAAGTTCAATGTGGAGAAGTGTGAAATAAGACATTTTAGTAGGAAGAACATGGAGAGATAATATAAAATAAGGGTAGAAGTCTTAACAGTGTGCAGGAGCAGTGGGACCTGGTTGTATATGTGCATAGATCATTGAAGGTGGCAGGACAGGTGGAGAGAGCAGTCAATGAAGCATATAGCATCCTAGGCTGTATTAATAGCGGCATAGAGAAAAGAGCAAGGAGGCTGTGTGCTTATATAAGACACTAGTTAGACCTCAGCTGGAGCATTGTGTACAGTTCTGGGTGTCACACTTTAGGAAGGATGTGAATGCATTGGAGAAAGAGTGCAGAAGAGGTTTACCAAAATGGTTCTTGAGAAGCTTGAGTTATGAAGATAGATTGGAGAGGTTGTGACTGTTCGTCTTGGAGTAGAGAAGGCTAAGAGGAGATTTGATAGTGATGTTCAAAATCATGAGGGGGCTGGATAAAGTAGATAGGGAAAAACTGTTCCCACTTGTGAAAGGATCAAGAACAAGAGGGCACACATTTGAAGTGATTTGCAAAAGAAGCAAATGTGACGTGAGAAAAATTTTTCACAGGGTGGTTCTGGTCTGGAACACACTGCCTGGAAGTGTGGTGGAGGCAGGTTCAATCGAGGCATTCAAGGGGGCATTAGATGATTATTTGAGTAGAAACAATATGCAAAGGTCCGGAAAAAAGGCAGGAGAATGGCACGAGGTCATAACGCTCATTTAGAGAGCTGATGTGGACTTGATGGGCCGAATGGCCTCCTTCTGCACTGTAACAACTCTGTGATTCTGTGAATCTGTTTGCAGCTGGGGAGTTTACAATCTCATGACAACATATTTAAAAGAACATTGCAACCTAAGCCAGCAAGCTGTGCAAAATTATTGTTTGATCCTTATAAAAGCTCGAGGGGGCAAATTCTCAGGACCAGCAGGGCAGCAGGGGATGTACTACAATAAAGTACATAGGAAGATCAGGACAACTAAAGCAATAGTGTGTATATTTATATAACACCCTTCACAACTTTAGAACATCCCAAAGTTTATAGACAATGAAATGTAACATAGGAAATGTAGCAGTCAATTTAAACACAGCAAGGCCTCACAGGAAGCAATGAAATAATTGGCAGGTTGTCTGTTTTTTAGGTGTTGGTTGAAGAATAAATGTTGTCAAAGACCCAGGAGAAATCTCCGGACCCAGGGCCTTGGTTAAAGGTCTCACCAAAAGAAGGCACCTCTGACAGTTCAGCACTCCTCTTGTACTACAGGGGGATAAGAATTGGGCAAAACATTAGGATTCACAGACAATAAGGAACAATGACCAAATCAAAATGTGGTGGTCTAAAACGTTATTTGTGTTGCAGCCATTTTGCAGCATAAAATGGGAAGCTAAGTTTCCAATATGGTAGCTGGTGTGTGATCTCTCACTCCACACGGGAAGCGCACTGCTGGTTGGTGACAAGGGACAGTCCGTCCACAGCTGGCTCATCACTGCTGTCAGGAAACTGGGCAAAGAGCCAGAGCAGGCCTACAAGGAGAGCTATGTCTGAGGCATCTCTCTCCATCTGTCTCACTGCCTGAACCAAGGTTGCATCTGAGACCTTGAATATTCTCTTTGAACCACTGTTAGCCATTTGAAAAGTTTTTCCCCTCTCTCTAGCCACTGTGCACCTGCCCTTTAAGAGATGCGCGCTGCCTCTATATGGGTTAACAGAAACCCGATTCCCTGCTCCCCTAAACAGGCGCGAAGCAACACTGGTAGCTTTTGACCGCATGTCTGACACTTGATAACTAGGTCCCAACATGAATTACATATTGTCCCTGTGCCTGCTTGAACAGGCATGTACTGCCTTTGGCCCAAGTCCTACCCCTACCCCTGTACATCCTGCCTCCTGCATGCCCATTGTTGGGTGCAGTCAAGTTTCTAAGCCAGTCATTCAGCATTTTATGATGGTGGTGAGGGCTCATGTGCTGAAGAAAGTTAATGAACGTAGGTTGGAATTACCAGCAAAGGAATGGGTGAAGAGTGGAAGTCAACAATATGAACAAGGAACAGTGTAGAAAAGAGGACATTGTTTCGGGAATTCCGGAATTAATGGACATGCCATAAGCCATCAATTCCAAAATAAAGCGTGTGGTTTGCAAGGACAATTTTTTTTTTATTCGTTCATGGGATGTGAACATCATTGACAAGTTATGCATTCATTGCCCATTCCTAATTGCCCTTGAGAAGGTGGTGGTGGTGAGCTGCCTTCTTGAATGACTGTAGTCCATGTGGTGTAGGTATACCCACAGTGCTTTTAGGGAGTGAGTTCCAGGGTTTTGACCCAGTGACAGTGAAGGAACAATGATATGGTTCCAAGTCAGGATGGTGTGTGATTTGGAGGGAAACTTGCAGGTGATGGTGTTCCCATGCATCTGATGCACTGCTGGCTTTAATCATAGTTTTGATGGGAAACCAGATATTGGCGACTATTTTGGAAGGTGCATGATATGAAACTCTGGCTGGGTCATTTTCACTTTCAGTGGGGGTAGGAAAGTAGCAGCTAGGGATCAGCTTCCAATTATACACCTGATCTGATTTCTCTTTCTACTGAATCTCTGGTTAAGGGGCACACAAGGAGAGAGGATATTACACCTGAGTGAGACAAAGGTCAAGCGAGTTGTGAATTAGGTTCACATGGGAATTTGGTGCACAGGGGAAAGAGTTGCTTTAAGTAATGTTTATTGCAATTTGTAAAGTGTGTTAAGTATTAGTTGGATTTATCAGTATTAGTAAGTTTTATCAATAATTGTAAGGTTTATTAAGTTAAGGCTAAGAAAAATTAATATAACTAAACCAAAGTAGAATTAAGTTAACATAAGTGAAGTAAAGAGATGGCAGGGCAGATCGGTCATGTGGAATGTGTGTCCTGTAGTATGTGGGAAGTTGTGGACGCTACCAGTGACCTAGACGACCACATGTGCAGGAAGTGTCACCAGCTGCAGGAACTTCAGCTCCAGGTTTGGGAACTTGAGTGGCAACTGGAGTCACTGTGGTGCATCCGCGAGGCTGAGAGCTCTGTGAATAACACGTTCAAAGAGGTGGTCACACTGCAGGTTAGGAGCATGAAGACAGAAAGGGTGACTGCCATGCAGTCCAAGAGAACCAGACAAGTAGTGCAGGAGTCCCCCAAAGCCCGCTTGTTAATCGGTTTTCCGTTTTGGATACTGGAGAAAGCATTGGTTCCTCGGAGGAGTGCAGTCAGAGACCAGTTCATTACTTCATGGGCCGCTCAGCTGTACAGGGCGGGAGGAAGAAGAGGGGAAGAGCAGTAGTGATCGGGGATTTACCAGCTAGAGGAACAGGCAGACGTTTCTGTGGCTGTGTACGTGACTCCAGGGTGGTATGATGCCTCCCTGGTGCCAGGGTCAAGGATGTCACAGATGTTACTTGTAGCACGGATGAAGGAGAACCAATGGATGTGTGTATTTGGATTTTCAGAAGGTTTTTGTTAAGGCCCCACACAGAAGACTAGTAAATAAAATTAGAACGCATGGGATTGAGAAACATATGCTAGTCTAGTGTGGTTTGAGAATTGGTTAACAGATAGAAAGCAGATAGTAGGAATAAACGGGTCATTCTCACAATAGCAGGCTATTACTAATGGGTTACCGGAAGGATCAGTGCTAGGTCCACAGCTGTTCACAATCTATATAAATGACTTGGATGTGGGGACCAAATGTAATATTTCCAAATTTGCTGATGGTACCAAACTGAGTGGCAACATAAGTTGTGAGGGGGATGCAAGGAGGTTTCAAGAGGACTTGGATAGGCTAAGTGAATGGGCTAGAACATGGGAGATGGAATATAATGTGAATAAATGTGAAGTAATTCACTTTGGTAGAAAAAACAGAGAGGCAGAATATTCCTTAAATGGTGAGAGGCTGGGAAATGTGGGTATGCAAAGGGACCTGAGTGTCCTTGTTCACTGAAAGTTAGCATGCAGGGGGGTACAACAAGCAATTAGGAAGGCAACTGGTATGTTGGCCTTCATCACAAGGGGCTTTGAGAACAGGAGTAAAGATGTCTTGCTGCAGTTGTGTAGGGCCTTGATGATACCTCACCTGGAGTATTATGTACAGCTTTGGTCCCCTTATCTAAGGAGGGATGCACTTGCCATAGAGAGACTACAACAGAGGTTCACCAGATTAATCCCTGGGATGGCGGGATTGTTTTATGAGGAGAGATTGGGGTGGCTGGGACTGTATTGTCTTGAGTTTCGAAGAATGAAGGAAGACCAGCCATCATCTAATTGAACGATGGAGCCAGGCTCGAGGGGCTGAATGGCCTACTCCTGCCTCTAATTCATATGTTTGTATGACTTTATTGAAAATTATAAAATTCTTACAGAACGTGACAGGTTGGTGTAGGTAAGATGTTTCCCCTGGGTGGTGAGTCTAAAACCAGGGGACGTAATCTCAGAATAAGGGGCAAGCCATTTCAGACTGAGATGAGGAGGAATTTCTTCACTCAGAGGGTGGTGAATCTTTGGAATTCTCTATCCCAGAGGGCTGTGGAAGCTCAGTCATTGAGCATGTTCAAAACAGAAATTGATAGATTCCTGGAGACTAATGACATCAAGGGATATGGAGATAGCGTGGGAAAGTGGTGTTGAGATAGATGATCAGGCTCGATGGGCTGAATGGCCTACTCCTGTTCCTATGTCCCGATATAAAAAGGTGGCTGGAATTTTAACAGTCACAAGCTTGCACTCTCTGCCCTGAGCCAAAAATGAATGTTGCCCCAGCCTCTGAAGTCAAAACGATGACAAATGGTTCCCCAAGATGACCATGGGGGCTATGGTGGAGGAGGGAGGTTGCTTGAATATCCCTTGATACACTTTGGCCGAGCTGATTTTCTTCATCACCTGAGATGGGAACTGTTGCTGGATTAAGATCAGAAATCCTAAATCTCCATTTTAATTGCTTGTCATGGAATCGCTTTAAATATGTAATTCCATGACACACCGAAAGTACTAAAAATTATAAACATAAATTACTGTCAACAGCTGAGCTATTGCTGCTAGGGATTCAGTGTAGAAATGAAGTGAAGAACTTGCCATTTTTGGGGAAAGACGCCATGTTCAAACATATTTAGCTTTACAGGAGAATTGCAACTTCACTGATTTGAAACATTTGTCATTTAAATACGCCCTTTAGCAAATCATTAAAGTACTGGGGATGTCCCTTGGCATTACTGTAGATAAGATGAATTTCCAGGCCAGGCAGTAATTGTTTTGGCTGCTCTGGCAATTTGGTTTGCTACCTGCGTTGCTAATTGTTTCTTCTGTCTCTGCTCCACTTGGCGTGAGAATTATTCGCTTTGATTTTGGGCTCCCTGGGCTTAGAAGTGTTTTTTTTTTCTCTCTCCTGGAGAAGCGCAGGGAGACAATCAAAATGTTTTCACTCTCTGTGCCTTGCCTGAAAAATGTGCAACCAGCAATTGGAAAGCTGGTGGGGAACTTGAGCACCAGTTTGGGTGTTTTAACTGCTAACTGAGGTGTTACACTGGAACAAAAACAAAATACTGCGGAGGCTGGAAACCAAAACAGAAAATGCTGGAAAAACTCAGCAGGTCTGGCAGCATCTGCGGAGAGAGAAACAGAGTCAACGTTTCGAGTCGGTATGACCCATCCCTATATCCGTATGACATTAACTCTGCTTCTCTCTCTGCAGATGCTACTAAACCTGCCGAGTTTTTCCGGCATTTTCTGTTTTTGCAACATTGGGATCCCTGATTGCAACATGCAAGGAGAAATGGGTGAAATGGATCCTATCCATGTCAATTTTTCAGGTAGTGAGAGAACAACAGGCAACCCTTAAAGGGACTGCTGGTAAATTTGGTGGGGGCGAGGGGCGGGGGGGGCGGGGGGGGGGGGGGGGGGTCCCAAAAGGTATGTTTTTTTGTTGCTTATTTGGGATTTTTATGAGGTTCAGAGGGATGGGCACCATCCTAATTTATTTCAATTGGATGACACTACCATGATCCCAGATACTGGAGCTCCTCCAGAACTCCAGTGCCCATATCTTAACTTGCACCAAGTTACATTCACTCAGCGCCCTTTGCCATTTGCTAACCATTTGCTCCTGGTCTGGCAATGCCTCAATTGTAAAATTCCCATCCTTACTTTCAAATCCCTCCATGGCCTGATCCCTCCTTATCTCTGCAAACCCCTCCAGCTCCCAGATCCCTCCAAGATACATGCACTCCTCCAATTATGGCCACTTGAGCATCCTTGATTTTAATTGCTCCACCATTGGCAACTGTACCTTCAGTAGCCTGGGCCCTAAGCTTTGGATTCCCTTGCTCTCTGCCACCTTCTCCCCTTTGAATAGGTTCCAAAATTTACTCCTTTGACTAGGTTTTTGGTTACCTGCCCTAATATGTCTCTATGAGGCTGGGTTGGTGTCAAATTTTGTTTAATAACCCATCTGCAATATACCTTGGACATTTTAATGGATGAAGGGCACTATCTAAACACAAGTTGTTTTTGTTATTGATAAACTTTCAGTGCAAATATCACCAGTTCTTGGGATTCTGTTCCACTTGCAGGAACTGAGCGGGATCAGAGAGATTTACCTGAGCACGTTTGTCAGAGATAACCCCAAATGACTTAGGACTTACTCCATATAATGATGAGCAGGTGTTGGGTACATCACTCACTTGCTCCCTCTCTGGAGTTGAAATCAGCTGTAATACTTGTTTCTTGCTTTATATCTATTTTTTTTTCTTTTGGTTTAAATTCAGATTTAAAGTTGTAAAACTACCTTTTCTTGTTGGAAGTATAATGAACAGATATCGAAGAAAAATAAAACTCCATGAGAAATGAGAAAGGGTTGAAGGATACAAAATACAATATGGACACAATAGGCAAAAAAGTGAGATGGTTAGGAAAGAGAAAGACGGTAATGAATATCTCAAGCAGTGTAAAATTGCATCTATATTCATTGCTTTTCTCTTCTAATCTGTTTTTTTGTTTTATGTTCCCTGTGTTCTTCTTTGTGCCTTTAGCTATTATTGCCTTCTCTTTCAGCCTGTTTCATTCCTGCCTGTTTTGTTTTATAGCCTTGCCGTAGTATATTTGCCTCCATGCATGTTTATCATTTTTCATACTTGCCAACTACCTCATGTATTTCCTACCTCAAAGTTACTGAAATAATGTGAAGGATAACCAAGGAAACACAGTTAATTAATGCGCTGTCCCAGCCAAGCAATTAGAGAGCCTCTTGAGTGATACTCCATCTGGACATTGCAGTGTGTAAAAGAAAAAGATGAGCAGCCGTGCTTTTATGAGGCAGAACTGTTCATACCATTATTCAATATGCTCACTAATGGTCTGGTTTACCCAGATGCTATGCCACCTCAGGAGAGTTGCTAATGGCCTGCTTTGCCAGAAGGAGCGCCAATCAGAAGATCTGCTAATGACCCAGGTTGAGCAGAGGGCAAAGGGCAAGTGACAAACCAAGAGATACGCAAGGAAGAAGGACCACACAACTTGGTTGAGCCTGTGACAGCCACAGGTTGTGCTTAACTTTTAACTTTTTTTATGTGGTACGTATTTTGCGATTCAAGATAATAATAGCCAACACAATCATATTTGATACTTGTTCAGGTTGCTCCCAATAGAAGCATAGCAAATATAGGCATAGCAAAGTTTTGATTCAGATTAAACAACGCTTCTAATGTTCGACAGTCATTCTTACAGCTCAAGTGATAGAGTTTCCATTGGGGTCCTTCTGATCACCTTCCATAGCCTCCACAGAGGAACCATGTAGACCCCAGTGAAATGCTAGTGATACTGGAAAAACTCAACAGGCCTGGCAGCATCTGTGGCGAGAGAAACAGAGTTAATGTTTTGAATCCAATCCCCTTCAAAACGTTAACTCTTGTTTCTCTCTACACAGATGCTGTCAGGCCTGCTGAGTTTTCCCAGCATTTTCTGTTTTTATTTCAGATTTCCAGCATCTGCAGTACATATTTTAACTGTGAAGAGGGATATCAGGTGAATTCCCATGGGATTATTTTTCCTGCTTTATTTGAGTAAGCGCAGCTCCCCAAGTTTGCACACAGACCACTGAGCAAGGATGTTTTTTTCCCACTTGAGTATAAAGGATCACCTGTGTGTCGCACATGGAGGGGAATTGGGCAAGGATAATTTGATGAGGAAGTGCTCCCACTTTTCCAACCATTAATTAAAAACAATGGGAATTGACATGGACTCTGTTATAAGCAGACAATCCCTCGTGTTCAACTTTGCTCAATGGACTACTCTGAAATAACCTGTTACAATCAAGTGCGATAAGAGGAAAACCTGTCCCGTTTGATATTAGTTAACTGCACAAGGCTCCTTTCCTGGTGCAGAGCTTTCTTGAAACAGCAATGCGAGCTGTAGAAATGGTTAGTAGTCTGGAATATCAGACCTACTTGAATTCGACATTCTGACCACTACACCTAATTCTCCACCTCGTGCTCCTGTTGAGTGCGGCTGTGTCACATGCCGAACCTCTCAAAATATATTGTCATGTACCAATATGTTATCCCTATTCAGGGGCAGACGATGGCGTAGTGGTCATGTCATGGGATGAGTAATCCAGAGGCCTAGGCTAATGCTCTGGGGACATGGGTTCAAAACCCACCATGGCAACTGGTGGAATTTAAATTCAATTAATAAAATCTGGAATGTAAAGATAGTCTCAGTAATGGTGATGATGAAACTATCATTGATTGTTGTAAAGACCCATCTGGTTCTGGTTCACTAATCTGCAGCTGTGGCTCAGTCCATAGCACCCTCGCCTTTGAATCAGAGGGTTGTGGGTTCATGTCCCACTCCCGGAAACCAAGAACTGTGATTGTACTCGAAAAGAGTTGCAATCTGTGACTGTTGATAACTCGAAAGAGTATCTGCCGTCCTTACCTGGTCTGGCCTACATGTGACTCCATAACCATAGCAATGTGGTTGACTCTGAAATGACCTAGCAATTCACTCTGTTCAAGGGCAATTAGAGATAACACATGCTAGTCTTGCCAGTGACACCCACATTCCATCAAAGAATATAAAAATAATAACCAGACTATTCATTCTTGAATAAAAGCAAAATACTGCGGATGCTGGAAATCTGAAATAAAAACACAAAATGCTTGAAAAACTCAGCAGGTCTGACAGCATCTATAGAGAGAGAAACAGAGTTAATGCTCTGAGTTTCATATGACTCATTCATTCTTGAAATTACCTTGGGCTAAAGTGGACAACTGCAGTAATTCAAAATTTCAGCAATTTTGTACTACAGCCTTCCATGTGTAAACTTGAATTCAGCCAACATTCTGCTGCCCAAGTCCTTACTCACATCAAATCACATTCATTATTACCCTTGTGCTCACTAATCTACACTGGTTCCTAATTAAACAACACCTTGATTTCAAAATTCTCATCCTTGTTTTCAAATCCCTCTCTGGCCTTCCCCTCCCTATCTCTGGAATCTCCTCCAACATTGCACCCCTCCCAGGTATCTGTGCTTCTCTAATTCCGACCTCTAGAGCATCCCCAATTTTAACTGCATCATCATTGCTGGTCATGCCTTCAGTTGCCTAGGCCCTACACCCTGGAATTCCCTCCCCGAACCTCTCTGTCTACTGCCTTTCTTCCCTCCTTTAATGCATTCCTTAAAACCTTTCTCTTTGACCAAGCTTTTGGTCATCTGCACTAATTCCTCCTTGACAAATCAATGTCAAAGGTCGCTTGCAACATTCGTGTGAGGCACCTTGAGAGGTTTGATTAGATTAAAGGTGTTACACAAATCCAAGTTGTTGTTGTACAATGTAATTCATGCTGAGAATTAATTTCAGACTTTACAAGATCATTTCACTTCAGACAATATACAGTCACCAGAGAGACAAGCTTTCAAATGTCAATCACAGAAATACCAGGACAGTAATCTAACCCACTCTGCACCAAGTTGCCTCTTAGACTAAATACAAGAGATTGCTATCTAAAGGTCATTCGACAGTGGGGCATAAGGCCAGAAGAGTTCATTACAGTCCATCTGGCCAGTCCCAAAGGTTGAAATATACTAAGTTCAGAACTTTGCACCAGGAAGAACCATTATAGTCCATCTGGCCTGCCTCAAAGGTTGAAAGATATAACCACACATATCCAAACTCCTGCACTCAAGCATTCTCACTGCCAATGATTTATTCAGTTCCCTCCTGTATTTTCTAACACTTATGCATTTTCACTGCCTATGTGGGCAGTCCGCTAGACTTATTCACCAGCCTGTGCATAAAATGATTTACTCCTTCTGTTTAAAATTAATCATGTGCAAGATTTTGTAGGTGTTTTTGTATATCACAGCATCCTTGTATGATAGCTAACAATTAGTTCAATTGTTGCATTTGAGGAAGTTATTATAATTTAGTCATGGGAATAGATCAAAGCAAATTGAATCTCCAAATGGGTCAGTTCTGGTATGAAACAGAACACTCAGGTTTGACTTAATGACTTAAAACACTTCAAATGTAATTGTGCTATTACAAGAACTTCTGATGGGGTTTGATAAGGTTAAATGGCCCTATGGGTTATTCTGCTGTCACTGAAGTGAAGGCATAGTGTCACTGGCCCTCCCATCAGACACATGGGAACACCTGTAATTTCCCCTCCAAGTCACACAGGTTCTTGGCTTGGAAATGTGTCATAGTTCCTTCATCATTGCTGGATCAAAAGTTTGGAACTGTCTCTCTAACAGCACTGCGGGTGTACCTACAACATATGGACTGCAGAGGTTCAAGAAGGCAGCTCACCACCACCTTCTCAAGGGCAATTAGGGATGGGCCATAAACACTGACCTTGCCAGCGATGCCCACATCTAAGGAACAAATAAAAAAAAACATCAGGCAACTCTAATCAAATTATCAGTTTGCAATTTTAGATACCATAGAGAAATAAATACAATTTGAGTAGTTGAAGATTACCATTCCGGGTTTTGTTTCTCCTGTGGACTATAATGCTTTAATTTTGTCAGGATAAGGTGATCTGGAATCCATCCATACCACACACAACCTGAGGGCAGAATTAGGAAAGGGAGACCACATAGTCTGCATATGAATGAAAAGAGGAACTGCAACAAACAAGCATGTTTATTTCTGTTCAGATTCCTGCTTCTCCATTCTCGCAGTAGCAATATTTCTTAGACAGCTGGGTGCCTTGACTAATTGACCTTTAGTTGAATGTCACTTATTAGTATACCAGTCATATAACACCAGATAAGGTTAATGATGATCTATCTGAATCCAGATTCTCCAGCTAAGTCTGTACATTGTTGAAAAGGCAGACATGTTGCTGAAGCTTTTCATCTTGCATTCATCAGGACAAATGCAAGGATACCAAATTTCAAACAATCACAACAATTACTCTACAGGAGAAAAGGGTGCTGATTGGCTGGCAGTTTGACTCTGATTGGTTGAGGCATTGTTATGGAGAAAGCAACAGGGAACTATAGGTTCCCCATGCTTCCAGGCGATTCAAAAAAGGTGCAAGGTTTGAACATATTCCTTTCGTTCGCAGTTCCTATGCAGGGATGCATGTCGCTTCTAGGAAGCTTAATTGAGCCACCTTGATTTTGGCTGATTATCTTAAATTGGTTGTTAGTTCAGCTATTAGCACACTCAGGATTAGTCAGCAAGTGCTGCCCAATTGCGGAATCACGTCTAACAGCAGACATTTTGTTTTGGGTTTTGCAAGCATGTGACGGTTGAGTATGGCCTGTACTCTGCCTGTTATGAACAAATTGAGGAACATGTTGTTTGATGTGACCAGCCCCTCAATGGGACATATGGACTATGTACCTGGCATCACAATGACATTGAAATTCATACACAACACTGCCCAATTGTGAGGTAGGCAGAATGTCTTTTTGGACTGACGGCAGCATCGCATTTGTTCAAACGTGGACCACAGAGCTGAACTTCAGAGGTGAGGTGAGAGTGACTGCTCTTGACATCAAGGCAGCATTTGACTGAGTGTGGCATCAAGGAGCCCTAGCAAAACTGGAGTCAGTGGGAATCAGGGGGGAAAATCTCTACTGGTTGGAGTCATAGCTAGCACAAAGAAAGATGGTTGTGGTTGTTGGGGGGTCAGTCATTTCAGCTCCAGGACATCACTGCAGGAGTTCCTCAGGGTAGTGTCCTCAGCCCAACCATCCTCAGCTGCTTCATCAATTACCTTCCATCATAAGGCCAGAAGTGGGGACATTCACTGATGATTGCACAATGTTCAGCACCATTTGTGACTCCTCAGATACTGAAGCAGTCCGTGTCCAAATGCAACAAGACCCAAACAACATCCAGGCTTGGGCTGACATGTAGCAAGTAACATTCATGCCACACAAGTGTCAGGAAATTACCATCTCCAACAAGAGAGAATCCAACCTTGCCCCTTGATGTTCAATGGCATTACCATCACTGAACCTCCCACTATCGACATCCTGGGGGGTTACCATTGACCAGAAACTGAACTGAACTATAGCCATATAAATACTATGGATACAAGAGCAGGTTGGAGGCTAGGAATCCTCCAGCAAGTAACTCACCTCCTGACTCCCCAGAGCCTGTTCACCATTAACAAAGTGCAAGTCAGGAATGTGATGGAATACTCTCCACTTGCCCGGATGAGTGCAGCTCCAACAGCACTCAAGAGGCTTAACACCATCCAGGACAAAGCAGTCCACTTGAATGGCACCCCTTCCACAAACATTCAGTTCGTCCACCACTGATGCACAGTAGTAGCAGTGTGTACCATTTATAAGATGCACTGCAGAAATTCACCAAGGCTCCTTAGACAACGCCTTCCAGACCCACAACCACTACCATCTAGAAGGACAAGGGCAGCAGATAGATGCAAACACCATCACCCTGAAGTTCCCCTCCAAACCACTCACCATCCTGGCTTGGAAATATGTTGCTTTTCCTTCACTGTCACTGGGTCAAAATCCTGGAACACTCTTCCTGACAGCACTGTGAGTGTGCCTACAGCACAGGAACTGCAGCAGCTCAAGAAGGCAGCTCACCACTGCTTTCTCAAGGGCAATTAGGGATGGGCAAGAAATGCTGGCCTAGCCAGTGATGCTCACATCCCATAAACGAATAAAACAACATACCACTCGCGCTCCCATTACATAGTAATGGCGTGAAATGTTACACAAGGTTGTGCCCAAGCCCTAATTAGGAAGTTGACTAGCTCAGTTGGTTGGACAGCTGGTTTATGATGCAGAATGATTCCTAAAGCACGGGCTTAATTACCACACTGGCTGAGTCAGTGGTAGCTCCCGGAGCAAAAACAAAAATAGCTGGAAAAACTCAGCGGATCTGACAGCATCTGCGGAGAGGAACACAGTTAACGTTTTGAGTCCGTATGACTCTTCATCAGAACTAAGGAAAAATAGAAATGAGGTGAAATATAAGCTGGCTGAGGGGGGTGGGGTGGGACAGGTAGAGCTGGATAGAGGGCCAGTGGTAGGTGGAGGCAAAGAAGAGATTGCCAAAGATGTCATAGACAAAGGGGTGTTGATATTAGCTAAGGAATGTGGGAATACCAGCCTGGAGCATGCATTCAAACTCTGGAGTGGAATTTGGACTCATAACCCTCTGACTCAGAAGTAAGAGTGCTACCAATTGAGCCATGGCTGATGGAATTAAGGGCACAAGCAATTACCCAAAGCATGCCCCCCAACCCCCACCACCTGTAGACACTTATCCTTAATTTTTACAATTAACAATTACCAACTTGCCATTTGTGGGATCATGCTGTGTGAAAATTGGCTGTTGCATTTCACATATTGCAACAGTAACCACACTTCAAAAGCACATCATTGGCTGCACAGTGCTTTGAGATGTCCTGAGGTTGTGAAAGGTGCTATAGAAATGCACATTCTTTTTTCTAAAGTTGAAAGTTCTGATGACTATCTCATTGTTCAGTCAGTTTTCACATCTCTACCAAGTAGACTTGAAGATAATGGTGCAGGTGGCCTGTCAGTCATGTGGGATTGATATTGGAATACATTCACTGAATGATTTTTAATTGATTTAATTTAAATGACACAAAATAATTTTGACCTCTGAATAATATTGTTTCCTTTCAGGGTACAAATGACAATGAACTCTAGGCCAGACATAGTGTAGAGAGATGTTCAGCACAATACCTGAAGCTGATGAGTAGGTATCACCAGCAATTGTTTATCTGCCCTTTCAAGGCTCACAGTGAAACAAACTTCAGCGATTAATGGCCATTTTGAATAAACTTGTCTTATTTTTTAAAAATGTCAATTGAACTTATTACTCAAATGAAATATTAAAATTTCTCAACAAAAATCAAACCAGTGGAACTACAGCAGTAACAGACCTTAACATGCTGAATTCTATAGTTTTTTCTAGACTGTTTAAAGCTCAGTTACAATCCAAAGCTTCTCTTTGCTCATCGATTCAACTTCCACTGTAAGCTTAGTTCCAAATCAGTATAGTTCTGCATGTATGACATTAAAAAGCTAGCAAGTCCATGTATTAAAAAAAACTGGAGTTGGCTATTATCAGCTTTGTCTCACCAAACTAAATCCATTAATTGGCTGTTGACTGCACTTGCTCTGATTCATCAACACCATCACTGTGGCATATTCTAATCAGTTTTCCAGTCAAACTGGCTTTGGTTTTCTGCCTGCTTGCAGTTCATTCGCAAAAATGCAGTGGTGGGAAAAAAACATGAGCATGGAACCCAATGGCAAAGGAAGCAGGTTGTATAATGGGCAGCCAATCCAATAGTAGCCCTTTACACCCCGTGATGAAACTGGAAGTTCTGGTGCCCGTTCTCTACTTTCATATCATATTGCTACACTGTCCTTGCATCTCATCCAACCATGTTCATATTTGTTCATTACCTACGTTTAACCTACCATGAAAAAGAGCTTTTTAATGAAATGATAGGATTAACAGTTTCATCATCCAAGAGGCTTCAAGCAATGAGTTTTATTATTTTTTTATGTGTCCCACATATTAAAATGGAATTATGAATTGCTAATGAGAGATGGTTTCTACCAGAACTGGGAAAAGAATATGCCTAGAGCCATTACTTATAGATCCCTTTTCAATTTAACTCCCAGTTAAGATACATCACTTGCTGACTTAAAACTTATGACTATTCTTTACTAAAATAACTGCTATTCCCACTATTTATCTATTTTATTATTTTGTCTTTGCTGTTGAGCTTTTTTCTTCCATTTAGATTCCTCGTCCACTATAACGCCTAATACCAGCTTGATTTGTGATATTAATTTTTTTTTCTCATTTTTTTTCCTTTTCTTTTTACAAACCTTTTAATCTCCACAATTCTGTAATCTACTGAAGAGTGGGAATTTAGTGTTTCGGCAGCTTCACCTCCACTCTTGTATTCAAATTTAATCGAGGCAGCCAGTTATGGTTCTCTCCTCATTTTCACCAAACTATAAATGGTCATCAGTAACTGCCATATTTTTGTGGTGTTCTCTTCAACAACACTTCCCAAACTCACGACCTCTACCGCATAGGCAGGCAAGGTCAGCAGGCGCATGGGACCACCGCCACCTGCAAGTTCCCCTCCAGCACGCGCCATCCTGATTCGGAACTATAATGCCACTCCTTCGTCATTGCTGGGTCAAAATCCTGGAACTCCCTTCCTGACAGCACTATGGATGACCTACACCACACGGACTGCAGCAGTTGAAGAAGGCAGCTCACCAGCACCTTCTCGAGGGCAAGTAGGAATAGGTAATAAATGTTGGCCATGCCAGCGATGTTCACAACCCATAAATAAACATATTTTTAAAAATAAACATTATCAGTGTGTTGTACAATGTGTAATTAGGTCAATATTTTATACACAAAAATATTGACAACATGCAATATTCACTATGTGACTTACCCTCTTGCATTTTCCCTTCTCTTTTTCTTACAGTTGTTGCAAAGGATGGATTTTCAGGTGAGGCAACATCTTGCACACTCCCACCACTGCTCCACACCACCCTCCCCACATATTTAAATTCAGATCTATTTAAATTTAAAAGTCAGGTTTTAAGCCTATTGGTTGCTTGATTTTCCTTTCTCATTTTGTGGCAACAGCAAGAGACGGGGAGAGTCACTCTGGAAATTCACTGGCTGCCTCAATGAAATTCAAGTTAAATTGTTATGATCCCCAGCTGATGTTACCCGTGGACAAGCCTGATCCCAGGGTGAACCCAGCTTGATAGAGCCTAACTTTTATTTGTTTGTTTAGAAACGCGGAGAGGGGCTGCTGAACAGTCACCGGCATTAGCTAACGAACTTATAACAAAAGAATAGAACATTTATTAAACAAGAAAAGATTAACTATATTATGATACTCCTCCACCTACTACTATACCTTTACAGACATATGCAGGTTTGTAAGGATAACACAAGTTACTAAAGCTATCTTATACGCTTTGCAGAACACCTGCGGTCTGTCCGCAAGAAAGACCCAAACCTCCCTGTCTCTTGCCATTTTAACACTCCACCCTGTTCTCTTGCCCACATGTCTATCCTTGGCTTGCTGCATTGTTCCAGTGAAGCCCAACGCAAACTGGAGGAACAGCACCTCATCTTCCGACTAGGCACTTTACAGCCTTCCGGACTGAATACTGAATTCAACAACTTTAGATCTTGAACTCCCTCCTCCATCCCCACCCCCTTTCTGTTTCTTCCCCCTCCCTTTTGTTTTTTTCCAATAATTTATATAGATTTTTCTTTCCCCACCTATTTCCATTATTTTTAAATCTATACCTGTAATGCCCTGTCAGTCTTTCCACCCCACCCCCACTAGAGCTGTACCTTGAGTGTCCTGCCATCCATTCTTAATTAGCACATTCTCTTAGATAATATCGCCTCTTTGTACCTTTGTCTGTGACATCTTTTGATTATCTGCTCCTATCACTGCTTGCTTGTCCCTACAACCACCACCCACCCCCCAACTTTTCTCTCCCCACCCCCCACAACCTTAAACCAGCTTATATTTCACCCCTCTCCTAATATTACTCAGTTCTGTTGAAGGGTCAAGAGGACTCGAAACGTCAACTCTTTTCTTCTCCTCCGATGCTGCCAGACCTGCTGAGTTTTTCCAGGTAATTCTGTTTTTATCTTATACCCTCATGTTCACAGTAAGTACACAGTCCATGTAAACCAGTCGGCACCCTGTGGTCAGGCACACCACACTGAAACCAAGTAACAGATGCCACCCCAGACTGATGCTATGGTTTCCCTTCAACTCCCCGCAGATGCTTGACACACTGTGAGCCAACCAGTCTCACTGAACTCCGTCTTTCACATCAGGGTTTCCAATCTCCACCCTCCAAGAACTCGTTTTGGAATCTTCTCCCAAACTGACATTTTCTCTCAGTTGCCTTCCACAAGGGTTCACCTCCAGGGTTTTGAATTCTCCTTCCAATGTTCCTCTCCCCTGGGTCACCACATGCATTCAAGCTTTATTCTACGTACTCTCTCTCACTGACTCAGCTGTCAACAGTATACCACTGCTTCACATGTCCATAGCAAAGATCTTCAGTTGTCTCTTTGGACCTTCTGCCCTCTTGTAAGCTGTATTTGCTTTAAATCTGCTTTCTGCAGCTTTTGTCTCTCTAAATCTGAAATTTGGAGCTTTTCTCTCTGCCCCTCACTCTTAACTTTACTTAACATGACCTTTTTCCAGGTTCCTGTCCTTCCCTTTAAATAGAAAGTCTTCTTGGGACTTTCTCCTGTTCCACTCCCCTGGGTTTTGGGGTATTTTCTTTGGCTTGGAACTGGCTATGTGCCCCCTTTGCTCCAGTCTCTTCTGGCAGCTTCTTTCAAAACCAACTGAGCCCGCACAGCTTCCAAACTGCTGTTTCTAGCTTCAACTGTGTGTGTCTGTGGGAGGGACCTGCCTCTTTGGACTCCTGTTGCTAGGCAACAGCCCAGTTACTCTTGCTTGTTTAGCTTATGTGCAACATTCGTAAAACTCTCATTAGAAATACAGGCACCTTTTAAAGTGAAATTAAAACTCAACTTGACCTTTCATAACACACAAATACAGTAATACAAATCAAACTTAAACTTTAAAGCTAAAACTCATTCCTAACACCCACAAAATACACATATAACTTACTCTATTTCGTAACAGAATTTAAAACTTCATTACATAGCTCTTTCAAGGTTGCTAGCACAGGTACGATGGGCCGAATAGCCCCCTTCTGTGCTGTATCACTGATCCTATCATTCAATTTGAACCGCTGAGCAGCCACTGCCCGTTTTAAATCTGACCAGCCAGCCTAATTTATTTTTTTGACTAAATAGTAGTCTGATAGAGGGCAGCACGTTTATGGTTGTTAACTTTCATTGGTCAAACTCCTGGACCAGAATTTTATGTCTGGCAGGCAGGTGCGTGCCCGACCCAGACGGACGTGAAATAGTGCGTGATGACATCGGACCAGCGTCCTGACGTCGTCGCGCACTTGGGAGATATTTTGAAGTCGGAAGCGCGCCAGCCCACAGTTAAGTGGGCAATTAAGCACATTAACGACACAATCAGCAGCGATTTTACGTGGCCCGTCCACATTTACGGTTGGCGGACGGGACATTCTCCCAGGGCGGCTCTCACATCTTTGCTCAAACCTCGACCCAGGGCAGGATGAAACAAAATATCTGGGGATTGTTTTTTTTCATGAGGTATGCTTTCAGGTACTTGATTATGCTGCATGGACATGTTTTGCAGTATTTTTTGTTGTTTCCTTTATTCTGTGGAAGTCTGCAGCTCCCTGGGGCAGTTGTCTGCTTTCAGGGAGCTCACTAGAAGCGCTCACCCACACCCTCAGTTAGGTTGGCGCCTGCCCTCTTCCTGCCCCCACCTCGGCCATGGTTGGGGGGCCAATCGCGGTTGGCGGTCTATTTCCCATCCACTTCCGATCGAGCACACCCAACAGACAAAAAATTCAACCCCTGGGGATTTCATTAAGTGACCTTCCTCTGAACATCCCATGCAGCCACCTTCCTGCTATTAGATGCCTGACATGTTCATCCTTGTGAAACCTCACCTTCCCATGGCCAATCTGAAAGCTAATAGACTCTTCATTATCTGATTTTTAAAAAATTCATTCATGGGATGTGGGCTTCACTGGCTGGGCCAGCATCTATTGCCCATCCCTAGTTGCCCTTGAGAAGGTGGTGGTGAGCTGTCTTCTTGAACCGCTGCTGTCCATGTCGTGTAGGTACACCCACAGTGCTGTTAGGAAGGGAGTTCCAGGATTTTGACCCAGCGATAGTGAAGGAACGGTGATATATTTCCAAGTCAGGATGGTGAGTGACTTGAAGGGGAACTTCCAGGTGGTGGTGTTCCCATCTATCTGCTGCCCTTGTTCTTCTGGATGGTAGTGGTTGTGGGTTTGGAAGGAGCCTTGGTGAATTCCTACATTGCATCTTGTAGATGCTACAAACCGCTGCTACTATGTACCGGTGGTGGAGGGAGTGAATGTTTGTGGATGTGGTGCCAATCAAGCGGGCTGCTTTGTCCTGAACGATGTCAAGCTTCTTGAGTGTTGTGGGAGCTGCACGTGGCTGATTATTGCTCCTTAAATAAAGAGCAATTTTCCCCCCATCGTCAATACCTTTTTCCAACATAAGCATGCAAAGGAAATGTAGTAATGAACTCATTTTTTTAACTTCTATTATTTTTAGGAATATATGAATGCAGAAAGAGGGGGAAGACATTTAGTCCCTTGAGCCTGTTCCATCATTCAATGAGATCATGGCTGATCTGCGATGTAGCTCCATACACCCGCCTTTGCCCCGTATCACTAAATACCTTTGGTTAACAGAACATTCCCCCCCGGATTTGCTCACAGCAATGTCATGAAGATTAATCTTTAATTCCAGGACAATCCTGGAGGTTTGCCAACCCTATTTCTGCTGAAAAATTCCCAGGATGGATTATGAATTATGCTGCTGTGGATAATCCCGAGCAGAAAACAGTCTGGCGGTGTGCCATTTAGATTTTTGGGTTTTTTTTTTAAATACAATGCTTTAGTTAATTTTGTTAGTCCAGTCCTGGGTGGATTTATAGAAATAGATGCTTAGAAAAAGATGAGGTATAGTTTGTAAAAAACGGGCCATGGGAAAGCCCGTTGCCATGCTAACACATTGGCTTGATTAGGCCAAGAGTTATGCCTCACCTGTCAAAAAGGTCATCAGGCGACTGTGTTATTGAATGATTATATCAAGTGAAGCATTTTCAGCCTAGTTACTTTGTAAGAGACAACTAGTCATACGCCTTAATAATCTACTGCATTTGTTTCTTAATTTTTAACAGTTGTAAAATCCCATTTATAAGTGAAAACTGAATTAACTTTAGCCTGCTTTGTTAAAACTGATTACACTATGTTACACTACACGTGTAGAGCAAGGGGAGATGGTGATACAGTGAGAATATCACTAGTAAGCCGGAAGCCCAGGATAATGCTCTGGGGACACGAGTTCAAATCCCACCACGGCAGCACTTTAAAATTCGGTTAGTAAATTTGGAACTGAATGCTAGTCTCAGTAATGGCGACCATGGAAGCATCGTCGATTGTTGTGAAAACCCATGTCCTTTAGGAAAGGAAGTCTGCTATCTTTATCTGGTCTGTGGTTGACTCTTAACTGACCTCTGAAATGGCCGACACTCAGCTCAAGGGCAATTAGGGATGGGCAACAAATGCTGATTTTCCCGGTGATGTCCACGTCCCTCGACGGAATAAAACAATCAGCAATGGTTCGATCACGGTGACATGCAAGTTGTGTGTTTCTACCAGAATTATGTTACAATTGTCTCAGACCACCACTTAAAATGTGGCAGGGCAAGTCAAGAAGGGTGTTGAAAGGGTATTCGGGATGGCTGGCTTTATAATTAAGAGTATTGCGCTCAAAAACAAGGAAGTTATGCTGAACGTTATAAACACTGGTTAGGTTCCACCCAGATTATTGTGGCCAATTCTGGGCACCACAATTTAGACTGGATGTCCAGGCCTTAAGGAGGCTTTAGAGGAGATTTACTAGAATGGTCCCAGGGCTAAAAAGCTTCAGTTACATGGAGAGATTGGGGAGAGTTGTACTTCCTGGAGCAGAGAAAGTTGATGCAATTTTATGGAGATGTTAAAAAACCATGAATGGTTTTGATAGACTAAATAAGGAAAAACTGCTTCGTGGCAGAAGTGTCAGGCAGTGCATTCCAGATTATAACAACTTGAAGCCTAACAATGTTTCTCTCCCTGTTGTCCCTGGTTCTTTTTTTGCATTGGTGAAAGAATCAGAGGCGATAGGAAGAAAAAGATTTTTAGTCTGGCAGTTGTTGTGACCTGGAATGCACTGCCTCGAAGGGTGGAAGAAGCAAACTCAAAGTTGTCAAAAGGGGATTTGATAAATATGTGAACATGCTCAGTTATTTGGGGAAAGGGCAGGAGACTGTGACTAATTGGATTTCTAAAGCATGAGTGAGCAGTGTTCAGCACTCCTCAGCAGCACAGTTTGCATTGTATAGGCTAATCAATTGGTTATAGTGATTCTCTGGGGAACTGGACAACTCAATCACTGAAATCATATTCCATTACACTACTACATATTCTGGCTGACTATATGGTCAACTAAATCAATGTTATACCAGAGACAGGACGGTGAAGTAAGATCAGTACAATGATCACGAGACCTCCAAAATCCTAAATAACAATATAAAATGCTGGAAAAAGTCAGCAGGTCAGTCAGTTTTTCTGTTTGGCAGTTCAGAACACATTGAAAATTCATGAAAAGAGTTAAAAAGCTCTCCAAAAAGATCAGTTTTCTGATTGGCAGCCTTCAAACAGATCCTGGTGTTGAAGCAGATCTCTAAGAATAGTGCAGAGACTGTGTTACTGTGTGTGTTATACAATTGGAAAGAGCAGAGAGCTGAAGACAGGAAGGTCAAGGGATTGTGGATTGGAAAAAACCCATTGCTGCTGCTTCAGTGTTACCAGAAACCTCCAGACCATTTAAATCAGTAAGAGAAGGGAGTCTCTGGGGTGTCTGCGCCATCAGGACTGTCGTGACTCAGGTGAGAGAGGGTTTGTAGATGTGCCCCTTTTTGGCGGTAACCATATCTGGGGACTTTGGATGGGATATGGCTCAATGGAAAAAATGATTTAGTGGGAAGTGAGAGTTCCTACATAGTGGAGGCTGAGTTGGAAAGGCTGTGTAGTCATAGTTATGCAGAAAGTAATGGGAGTGACTGTAGCTATGTGAGGCGCATCATTTAAAATGAAATTTACCTCTTTGTTTGAAATATCCTTCACCTGTTAATTAATGTTTGGATTTTGTTGATTTTGGTTGGTTTGTTACAGTAAAAGCTTAAACAGTGAAATCTTGCCCATCGGTTTCCTTCCTGTTGGCTTTGTGGGGTTTCTTTTCTTTTTCAAAGATATCAGTCTCTACGGGGGATCATAACAATATATATTATGTACAACTGTAAGATCAGTTCTCAGTTGCCTTCTTTCAAGACTAAAAGCCCAAGGGCTCCTAATTTTTCTACATAACTCAGTTCTTTGATTCTAAGGATCAGGATGATGATTACTCTCACCATTGCCTCTGGTGCTTGAAGCTTCTAACCATTTCTCATTAACCAAACTGTTCATGGTGGGATTATCAGCTTAACTGTCTCTAAATTGTGCTGCACTGTTCATTCTGGATCCCTTTTACTTTGAACCAACATTCACCAAATTGTCCATTCATTTGAATTGAAATATGCCCAAAAATACCAGCCACTGAAAATGCATTAAAAATGACTGCTTAAGTTGATTGTATAATTCAACTGTGAATTTCCATCCAAATTGGGGATTAATACAATGCAGTACATCACTTCAGTTGAATTCAATGTGCTATTAGCACCAGGCAGCTGGGAGAGCCAGTCTTCATCCACCTGAATGTCATGTGTTGTTCAGTGAAGACAGGGAGCAGCCTGAGACCTTGGTTAGCTATAGGCACAAGATGCTGATGATCGAAGAGAAGTTCAAGGATCTTGAACTTCCTGAAGAATTCCAGCAGGCATTCACTGTATTGGCAGCGGGAGCGCAGTGGAACATCTTGTAGATAGACAAGGATGCAGGTACACCATGCCTCCCTGCCCTTTGATTCTTAGAGCCCCGAGTCAGCTTTCTAAGAGGTGGGCTCATCCCCTACAAGGTCAACGATGGTGCGAAAGCCCAGGGTCGGGGAAACCCCTTGACTGTGAGTTCAGTTTATGCTGAGATCTTTAGTGTACAGAAGGTTGCAAGTTGATCCCCCATTGTGTGGCCCAGAAAGAACGAAGGAAAGAAAGTCTTGCCTCTGTGTGCAACATCGCAGCAAAAGGAGCAGTAAGAAAAACAACTTAACACTCAAAGTGCTCCACTTATAATGTTGAAATAGTTTTGGATGAAGTTGAAAGACATAGGTAAAACTAAAGATTTAACAACTCAGTCGATATAATCAATGCAAAGTAGCAATAAAAAAAAACAAGTAGAATGTTGAACAACTTCTCAACTACTTTTAATTCTGAGCAGTGTTTTTGCATGGTTTTGCTTTTAATCAGTTGACTTTGTGAATTAACTGACTTTAATGGAGTTTCAACATAATGGTTCACCGTAAATGACAGGAAAACGTTAAAAAGCGCCATAAAGTATAAACCAGCTAAAACAGTATCCATTAAAATCCGAATTTTAGCATTGAGCAAGCTGTGCTTCACAAACCTCCTCTTAATCCACTAAACTATCTAGGATTGTGGTTGGCAGCCTGCCGACTGAATGCTCATCCACAAAATTGTCAGTTCTATTTTCTGCAGACAAATATTCCACCGGGACATCTGAGTTTGCTGCCAGATTCTTCTTCAGCGATTACATTTAATTGGTTAGGGTTTGGTAGCTGGTTTCTTCAGGCTCTGTCTGCTCAATGGATCCACTCATCTGGGATTCTTCCTCACTCTCGCTCTCTCGAAGAGCAACAGGGAGGTAGAGAGGGTGCTATATTTCTGTGCCATCTCCAGGGTGATATCCCACATGTTTGGCCCTGAAAAAACTCACAGACTGCGATCCCAGCGGTTAGTTGCAACAGGATTTGTGCCTCTCGAAGCCAAGCAGCACAAGTTCCCCTGGAGTTTCCCTTGTGGTCAGTGGGTGTGTATCAAGTTAGCGTGGGGCCAGTGGGCAACTGTCCCATCCCAGATGAGCTTCTGGCACCTGCCTGCCCCAAGCTGCGGGAAAATTTGCCATCAGGCAGTTAATTCCCAGGCCATCACCCACTCCAAGGGATCCAGCGTAAGGGGTCTGATCAGGACTTGCTAACTAAACAAAAATAGGCCTTGTCTTCTGAGCTACTGACCTCTTCCCTGGCCTAGCCATGAACCAGAAGGTTGTGGATTCAAGTCTGGCACCAACAGTCCCAGCAGAAAAAAATCTAGGCTGACAAGTTCACTGTAATACTGAAGGAGTACTGCACTTGCCGAGGTGCTTTCTTTCAGATCAAAGGTTCAAACAAGGCCTCTTCTGCTTCTGCTACTGCTTTGGTTGTGTCGGCTTCACAGACCAAGATCTGTATTCTGCCAACATTTACATGGTTAGGGCTAATTAAACCAGGCATGACCCGCTGATATGGTGGTTATGATAATGAAAAACTCCGAAATGGAAATAACCTAAAGATGGGTCTTGAAGATTCCCAGTGATGAGAATGTGACTATTTCCTTTGGCAGCTTGTTCTGTAGTGGAATTGTCCTTGGGAAGGGAGATTGTTGATAGACTGTCCTGGAAACAAATGGTCTTTGTAGTTTGTGTGGATGGCTTCGTCGTGTTTTGTCATTTCCAGAGGGCGCCAGGTATTTTTTTCTGTCAATTGCCACTGGTCCATTCCATATTTTATATAACATGGTCAGTCTATTCTTCTCCCTCCTTTGCTGTAGTGATTCTCATTCCACATCTTTGACCAAGGATGTAATTCTGATGTATTTCCCACAGTGATTCGTGCAGAATCATGCAGCACATATTTGGATCGCTTCGATCTTATTAATATCTCTCGACATAAGGATCCCACACACAACTTGCATTCTCCGGGATTGGATGAACAAATGTTCGGTAAGCTATAACTCTGATAATTTGCTGCAGCACCAAAGATTCCTCCTCAGGAAACCAAAACCCTGTTTGCTTTGGATGTTATCTTCTGAATATGGAGTGGCCATTGAAGATTCTTTCTAAGACGAACCCCCAGGTATAGCTGTGCATCTACAGAACTTAAAGCTATCTATTGGTGGTTCCTTTTTGCATACCATTTTTTGCCATTGAACGCCATCTCCCATTGGCCCAGCCAATTTTGTAATTCCAGAAGGTCATCTTACAGTGAATTGATATGATCTTGAGGTTTCCCTGATGCGTAAGCCACACAGTCACCTGCAAATAGTCACACCCTATTATTCAACTTGTTGGGAAGGTCATTTACCTATGTCAAGGTCGACATAAAATATCATGTGGTGCCATTTCGAAGAAGAGCAGAAGATTTATCCCCAGTGTCCCAGCCAATATTTATCCCTGAATCAACATCACTCAAATAACATTTTCATCTAGTCATTATCACTTTTTGTGAGCGTTTGCTGTGCGTAAGTTGGCTGTGGCATTTCCTACATTCCAACAGTGACTGCAATTTAAAAATGGCTTCGTAGCTGTAAAGTGCTTTGGGATGCCCTGAATTTGTGAAAGGCACAGCCACCCATAGCAGATCGATTAAAACCGTGGGTGTGCAACAGGCCAGAATTGGAGGAGCACTGAGATCTCGGAGGATTGTAGGGGCTGGAGGATATCACAGAGATAGGGAGCAGATGAGGCCAGGGGGGAATTTGAAAACAAGGATGTGAATTTTAAAATTGAAGCATTGATCAGAGTGAGCGAGCACAGAGGTGATAGATAAACTGGTCTCAGTGTGAGTTTGGGCACTGGCAGCAGAGTTTTATAAGTGCCTATGTTCATGTAGGTTGACAGATGGGAGACTAATAGCGTAAAATGTTTAATATATTAATTGATTTGCTGTACTTTGGACCTACCCATTCTGAATTTCACCTGTGCATTGCCTGACTTAAATATTTTAGCGAATTCATTTTGTAGTTCTCAAACTGCCTTTCTGATTCAACAATCCCCTCCCCTCCCCAGCTTTAGTAAAGCTTGTTTGGCGCTTCCAAAGCTACATCATTAATATAAATTAGAATAAGTCGTGGTCAAAACATTAATCCCTGGGACACTCCATTAACTAACTCCTTGTATCCTGACATAAATTCCTCTCACAAATGCCTACTGATTCCTACCCTTTGACCTAATCTTTGTCCATTCCTCGGTTTTAATTTCTATCCCCTGTTTTTTTTTAAGCTTAAGTAATAGACTTCCATGCAGAACCTTCTTTGGAATCCTTCGCTTTCCACAGCGCACTTGAGATGTTATTTTCTGGAAGAGAAACGTCTCGGGGGTTGTGTCAGGCAGATTCTAACTATTTGAAATTCATGTGGAAGTTCATTTTACAAATCATCCAAATTACTTCAGTCAGAATGAGCAGTAGCACCATTCTAATGTGCCAGATGCAACTGGCCCCAACAGATTATTCTTTTCTCAGGACTGGTGCATGCTTAATATGCACAGCAAGTGTTGTTCTGAAGTCAGACAGGCTCTGCTTTTCCACTGAGTGTTCTCCTAATCTCCTGCTCTAACTATGGCTGGAGGTCATGATAGTGTCTGCAGGAAATAGACCTTTAAGGATCTGCTGACCTTCGGATCGACCTCAGTGGAGTCCACACGGGATTTCAGTACCTGCAACACTTTGCACAATGCAATTAAAACACGCCTATGGAAATGAAAATATTCTGTTGGAACTGGCTTGAGTGAAGGTGCACTCCATGAGATTGTCCCAAGGATAGGATTAAAAAAAGATGTCACATTTAACGAAATGTTCCATACAAAGTTAGAGTCGCACCCAGGTAGTGAGATCTGAATGCTAATAACTAATAATAAGTACAACAGTAAAAAACTGTCTGTGCAGTGCCTGCAGTAGACTAACAATTTTGTGCAAGGCTCAAATGGAATCAATGTGGATTCCGTGGAATCAATGAACAATGCTAATAAAACAATTATACTGTTTTACCAATCTTGATGTTATTACAGAAATTAATGTTTGATTTTCTTCTTTTGAGTTTGTAAAATGCTGGTTACTGATCTTTGGAAGGACCTGGACTTTGGAAGGATGCCGTAGAGAATAGTCACGGGGATGCATAGAAGTGGGAGAGGGTTGCTGGGGAAAACATTGACACTGGCATCAGATCTTCCATGGAAAGTCTTTTGGATGACTTAATGGAGACTACAAGAGGCTGTATGCGAGGTCAATAATTGGGAGGGTTTCTAGTTGTGCACCAGTGGTGTGAGGTTATTGGCTTGGTCACCACTGCCCAGTCTAATTATATAAATATTGCTACCTTTTATCATGTGGGTGTGTCTATGGATGTTTACACAGTGGCTTGGGTATTGCCCGTGCCCTCCTTAAGAAAGTCTGCTTTCGCCTTGAGGCTCTTGGATATTGGGAAGGAGGATGTAAGTAATTACAGAAAGACCACCATCTGCTTTGAGTGGCTGACATGATGCAATACCTCTGTCTAGGCCCAAGGCACATCGGGTGATAGAGGACAGTTAAAGGAAAACTCCTCTTCATGGAGCGTAAGTGCTTGATTGAGGGCATTGATAAATTTCCCCCTTGGAAGTTGAATCTTTACCCTCTCGTATCTCATTGTAAGGTAAAAGTAAAGGTTAATGGAGGATGTGAATTTTTTTTACAAAGATGGTGCCGGAACTGAGAGCATACAACTATCGAGAAATGCCAAACTGGCTGAGGCTCTTTTCTCTAGGAAAGAGAAGACTGTGAGGTGACCTGAGAGAGATCTTTAAAATTGCAAAGGGATTTAATAGGCTTGACTTAGAGAAGGTATCTCCATAAATGGGAGAGTCCAGAACTGGTGGCCATAAACATAGGAAAAATGGTTGATCCAATAGGGTTTGCTGGAGAAACATATTCACCCAGAGAGTGGGCTGAATGTGGAACTCACTACCACAGGGAGTGGGAGAGGCGATTGCAACAAGCACCTTAGGGCAATCTAGTGAAGCACAAGATGGAGCAAGGAATAGAAACATACGCTGAGAGGGTGAGATAAACAGTCTCGTGTGGAGCAAAAATACCAGCAGATACCTGTTGGGTTACCTGTTTCTTATTGTAGTTTAGAGTTCTATGTAATTCTATATAATTACTGGACTCCAAATGACAGTTAATGTAGTTTAACTGGATGTAAGTGACTTCTCCTAATGCCGTGATTTATTTCAGAGTACACGCACAGGAAATATTAGCAAACAAATGCCAAAAATTCAGCCGACATTCAGTTGAAAGATATTTACAAGGGGTATTTTGCAAATCTGTTAGAAACTTTACAAGCTAAGATTGACATGTTGTTTCAGGTATAATTGATGTGCAGAATTTTCCATCTACTGTTACTATACTGGGAAATTGTTAAGGAGATAAATGTGTCTCTTACAATCACTAGACTGTTGGGACACTGCTGTTGAGGTGTCTCCCTTGAGCACTTACTTGAATAGTTTTGCTGCTGTTGCCTCCAGCTATTTCAAATGTTTCTTGTGCAGAGAATATGGTAAAATTGAATGTTCTTTTCAGCCTCCTCTTTAAAGTGGTTAATGGGGAGGGAAATCTAGGTGCCAATATATTTTGTTCAAAGCACTCCCTGATATTAATATGTGTCTTGGCTGAATTTGAATGGATGTTTTCTTTCTAATTGCCTATTTTGTTGCTGAAGTGGAGGCCTTGGAAGCAGAACTTCCTCAGTGGGAGTTCCTGATTGATGGGAAGCATCCTGGACCGGTTTCATTAGCAGCAATGGCTTTGCATCATTCTGTAACCCCAGATGGGATGGCACCAGGTCAGAACCAGGGTGATATGAGGGCAAAAGACCCCATTGTTTATTACAGACCTGCTCTGAGATGCACAGGGTTCCTCCTCTCATTGACACAAGTGGAATAGATGAGGGAAACCCACAAGAGGCCTTTAAAAATACTAAGGTGAGTGCTAAAAAAAAAATCCATCAAAACTCAGCTGAGGCTCCTGTTGCATTTCTACCCTCTGGATTCCCCCAAGACTTTCGTTAACTTTTAAGGCTTTTCCATAATCTCTTGATTTCTTCTTCTGCCCCGGTTACTCACTCAGTCAGGCTTCAATCTCCCCTTTGCCCATGCATTGAACTTCATGCCACACATTCTCTGCACCTCCTAGACTCCCTATTCCCTGTTGTGACTGCACCGGCTCTCCGAATGAGCAACTCACCTGACGCCATTTCCCCACCTTCTCCTTGTCACCCTGCACATTCTCCCTTTTCAGATAATAATCCAATTCCCTCTTGAGTGCCTCGGTTGAACCTGCCTCCTCCACCACACAGTCAGGCAGCACATTCCAGATCTTAACCGCTCACTATGTGAAAAAGTTCCTCCTCATGTCTCCATTCTCCTTTTGCCAATTACCCGTTCTCAAATCTTTAAAAGTATTTGCTCAGCGCCTGTGGATGCGGATAGGAAGGGACAGGAATTGAAGGGTTTATGGACGTGCACGCACAAAATAATTTTTTAAAACACTTCTTTCAGAATCGAGAAGAAAGTCAAGCCATTGTTTGATTTGTCAGATTTGTGTGTGTTGTACATGCTTTGTTCCTTCACAGGCTTGCCTGTGTATAATACAAAGTCATACATTATTAACTTTTTCCCCTCATTAAATTAAATTGAAAATGCCAATTGTAGTGGTAGACCTTATTAAGAGGGGTAGAGGGAATTTTTCACACCCTGACTGTCAGCTGAATGAAATTCTAATCAAACCCCAGACTACCCAAAAGTCATTAAAAGAACAGTGTGATGAAAGTTTTTTTTTAAAAAATGAGAAAATTGCAGGAACCAAATTCACTGTGCAATTAGTTTGGTTCCTCAAGGAATGGAAGATAATGACATGTTCACTGGGCAATGGAGTTTATTTTTCTAGTAGTAATTGCTCAAAGCATTACTTCCTCCGCAAAAGCTTAATCACACTAGTTTGTGAAAGTTCACTACTGTAATGAATTAGAAGGTAACCAATTAGTCCAAATATACACAAATGCGCAACAAAAATATGCAACGGATTTTGGGGAACACCTACTAAACCCGGTTACAGCCATTATTTTAACTGCAGGAGTGTTTTGAGCAGGTGAGAGGCGGGGTAGGTTAGAATATTACCTGCTATGGAATCAGGCCTCAGAGTATTTTAATTCGAAGGCATCATCGGCTTGTTGCTGTAGTATAAATTGTTGTGAATGTTTGAAATTTGGCATTCTTCCATTTGTCCCAATGAGTGCAAGATGAAAAGCTTCAGCAAAATGTCTCTCTTTTCAGCAAGACTCATGTTCTGTACTGCCAAGCGTCTGTTTGACATAGAATCGTAAAGCAGAGAAGCAGGCCATTTGGCCCATCCTGCTTGTCCTGGTTCCACCAGGAAAATGTCAAAAAAAAGGAATGGCCTCTTCTGGCCAGGGATTCTCCTCCGGCTTTGGCTGCACCTGGGAGAAAGTGGCTTAAGTCGGCATTTAAAGTCATTGGAGCCAGATCTTCACGTGCTAGGCTAAACTTTTAGAAATCAATGCTTAGGCCTTGGCTGGAACATTGTGTCCCAATTCTAAGCCTCACACTTTAGGAAGGATTTGCCTTATTGAGGGTGCAGAGGAGATTTACTAGAATATCAGGGATGAGGAGTTTTAGTTATTTGGAGCGCATGGAGAAGATGGGGGCTTTTCCCCCTTAAGACATGGAAAAATTTATCATTAGAGTTTTGATGGGGGTGTTCAAAATTCTGAAGAGTAACTCAGGAGACACAGCAGGATGGTCAATAACCAGAGGAGACGGATTTAAGGCGATTGGCAAAAGAACTGGAGGCGATATGTTGTGAGCAAGTGGCTGTAATCTAGAGTGCATTACCTGCAAGGGCAGTGGAAGCAGATTCTGCAGTAACTTTCAAAAAAGGAATTGGATAAATAATTGGAGCAGGAAAGTTTTTTTCATGGCTGTGGGCAAAGGGCGTAGGATGGGATGAATTAGATCACTCTTTCAAACAGGATGGACAAGCAGGATGGGTCAAAAAGCTTCCTTCTCTGCTCTACAAATCTATGTCAAATAGCTTGGTGGTACAGAATTTGTATATTTCAGAAAAAATCTGGGATCACACCAGCACTGAAATTCATGCGCAATATTGCTCAATTATGTGGGAGGCTTGGGGAGTCTACAGTTCCCTGGTGCTTTCTCCATGGCAATGCCTTGGCCAATCAGAGTCAAGTTTTCAACCAATCAGCACCCTTTTCTCTTGTAGTATAAATTGTTGTGATCCTTTGAAATTTCTCATTCTTGCATTTGTCCTGATGAGCTAAAGATGAAAAGCTTCAGCAACAAGTCTGTCTTTTCAGCAAGATTCTATGTCAATTAGGGCCCAGGTGACTTAGCTAGATAGGGAAATCAAAGTAGCTCCAGAGAGGGAAAGTTATTTGATGCATTTTAACTGCTCACCAGCCCAAGCGAAAAGGGTTAATATCTAATTCCATAATGGTACAATGGTTCAATTATATATAATTCCATGATTTAAGTATTTGCTGCTTCTCTTGTGGTTAAGCCAATCTATATGTTCATATTATTTCAAATGCCTATTTTTTCTCAATTTCCTTTTGCTGAACTGATTCGCATCTGTTCAAAGAGTCTGCTTCCTCACTCCTCGCAGGTGTGATTTTTCTAACAGGTATAGGTGCCTAACTTAACCTTTTGATAACTAATTTCCCTGTCAACACTTTTTTCTCCAATGCTATGTATTAGAAAGCTGGTGATGCAGATACCCTTGTTATCAATCAAAGTTTACATGCTAGCTCTTAATGCGACGGAAGCACTGATAAATTGCAATCGCATCAGGGTTTTAGTGGAGTTGTGTGTCAGCCATGTCGTGCATTTTCTTGATTTCCATATTCACAGGTGGCAATTGAATTTTACAATTTTACAAAGGTGAGGGAAGGAGGTTGGCAAAACACTGAAACTGCGAGTTTTCTTTTACAGTGCTACCTGACCCTTGACCAATGACTGTCAATATCTAAAATGATCATTTTCAAACAAACGTTACTGGGGAATTTAAAAAAAAAACTAATTGAGTATCCAAACAATGACAGCTGGCATTTATATATTGCCGTTAAAGTAGTAAAATGTCCCCATAGTTTACCAGCTACATTGAATTCTGCTGGCTGGTTCCTCCTTATTCTTTCTACATCTTTTACAAGTGCAGGAAATGGTCCTTTATATTTCCAGCACTGTGGGAGCCCCTGCTTTGTCCCAAAAGGAACAGCCAGTAAAACTTGGAAACGAAATATACCAATTGGTCCTTTGGAATGGCCTCCCTCTGTACTGTAACCATTCTATGATTCTAGGTATTTTCTTAAAACCAGCTACTTCTCAAACTTTGTCCAGTTCTGATGAAAGGCCGATGGCCTGAACTCTTGTCCAAACGACTCTTGTGTACCTTAAAAGGGAAATGCAGTATTAATGGCACCAGTATTACTGATTTTTACTGGGGTTGGACAATTTGAACTGGTTTGCCCCTCTCACTAGCAATCAAGGCATCCTGCTGGTGGATTAAAATGAGCACTTTGACTGAAGTTCAAAGTCATGAACCTACTTTTAGTGCCACTGAATAACATTTGATTTTTGTACCATGTCATTCTGAATTGGGTCTTGCAACTGTGCTAACCAGGAAGGAAAAAAAAACAGTTCGGACCAGCGTCCTGATTTCCCAGTTTCACTAGCGTTCCATTTTAAGGTATACAAGACCGGTTCAGACCCGTATTCTTACTTGCCAGTTTTTTAACTGTTTTTTTCCTTCTGGGAATGTTTACGGCGACATGATGGTGCATGTGAAGAGTAGCCCAGTAAGCATAAGACATCACCTCAGCATAACGTCTACCACCTCCTACACTGTTCCAATGAAGCTCAGCGTAAACTTGAGGAACAGCACCTCGTTTTTTTTTGATTTGGGCACTCTATAATCCTTCTGGTCTCCATGTTGAGTTTGACCATTTTAAATCATAACCTCTGTCCCATTTTTCTCTTTGAATGGCAGCTGTTCTGCTTTCTCCATTTACAGCTTCTCTAAATCCATCTTTTGTTTCTTTACTTGTCCTATTGCCGTTTGCCCCACCATCACCCCTTTTGTCATTTAATCTCTCCTGCTTTCCACCCTATCACAGAACTTCCCTTTTGTTCTTTCCCGCCTTCCCCTCCCCGCCCCTCCCAGCCTCTCAGCTGAATCGGGAGGATGTGCAGGGTTACGGAGAGAAGGCCGTGGATTGGCACTTGCCAATTGGTCCTTTGGAATGGCCTTCCTCTGTGCTGTAACCATTCTAAGATTCTAGGTACTTGCTTAAATACCTAGACTACTTCTCAAACTTTTTTCCAGTCCTGATGAAAGGCCACTGGCCTGAAATATTAACTCTATTTCTCCCTCCACAGAAACTAGCTGAACTGCAGAGTATTTCCATAATTTTCTGTTTTTTTTATTTCTTTATAACCTATCCTGTTTATTCTAAGGGCAAAATGTGTATCTCATTCATCACTGAACACATTTATAGATTATTAATATTCTATTATGACCAACTGAAGTTAGCACCAGTGACCAAGTCAAATCTGGACCAGTGTGAGACCACAGATCTTGTATTATCATTGTTAGGAATACCCTGCTCTGATTTCCCTGTGTTACTGCTAGGCCTGATTTTAACTCACTCAAACCCCATTCACTTAAACAGAGTTAAAATTGGGCCTAAGTGGCACTGTAAACAAGTGGGTTAATTTCCTATGTTCACTGCTTGCAAAATTGTAAAAGCAATTTAGAAGGACAGCTTTGTGAAGCCTTGCTTTATATCAAAAATTATTTTTGAATTTACTGGCTGGAAACCCCTTAATGAATTTTTAAAAAAGACTAAAGCCACATTCCAACGATCCCACTCAAAGATGGCTGCACATTGGCATCACCATACCTACAGCAATACAAAACAATTGAAATGGAGATGACATGTCTGCAAAACCACACCAGGATCAATTGTCTTGAAAGAACCCTGACAATAGTCCAGCAAGAGCACTGAAAACCTATGCTGCAGAATTTACTGTGCCCCTAGCCAAGCTCTTCCATTACAGCTACACCACTGCTATCTACCTGGCAATGTGCAACATTATCCAGGTATGTCCTGTGCACAAAATGCAGGAAAAATCCAACCCAGCCAATTACTGCCCCATCAGTCTAGTCTCCATCATCAGTAAAGTGATGGGAAGGTTATCAATAGTGCTATCAAGCGACAATAACCTGATCAATGGCGCTCAGTTTGGGTTCCACCAGGGCCACTCAGCTCCTGACCTCATACAGCCTTGGTTCAAACATGAACAAAGAGCTGAACTCCCAAGGTGAGAATGACTGCCCTTGACATCAAGGCAGCATTTGACTGAGTGTGGTGTCAAGGAACCCAAGTAAAACTGCAGTCAATGGGAACCAGGGGGAAAACTCTCCGCTTGTTGGAGTCATACCTAGCACAAAGGAAGATGGTTTTGGTTGTTGGTGGTCAACTATCTCAGTCCCAGGACATCACTGCAGGAGTTCCTCAGGGTAGTGTCCTAGGCTAAATCATCTTCAGCTGTTTCATCAATGACCTTCCTTCCATCATAAGGTCAGAAGTGGGGATGTTCGCTGATGATTGCATAATGTTTAGCACCATTCTCAACTCCTCAGACACTGAAGCAGTCCATGTCCAAATGCAGCAAGACCTGGGCAATATCCATGCTTGGGCTGACAAGTGGCAAGTAACATTCGCGCCACAGAAATGCCAGGCAATGACCATCTCCAACAAGAGAGACTCTAACCATTGCCCTTTCACATTCAATGGCATTACCATCACCCAATCAACATCCTGAGGGGTTACCATTGACCAGAAACTGAACTGGGCTGGCCTTAGAAATACGGTGTCTACAAGAGCAGATCAGAGGCTAGGAATCCTGTGGCGAGGAACTCACCTCCTGACTCCCTAAAGCCTGTCCACCATCTACAAGGCACAAGTCAGGACTGTGATGGAATGCTCCCCAATTGCCTGGATGAGTGCAGCTCCAACAACAATCAAGAAGCTTGACATAATCCAGGACAAAGCAACCCACTTGATTGGCATCCCATCCACAAACATTCACTCCCTCCACCATTGACACACAGTAGCCGCAGTGTGTACCACCTACAAGATGCACTGCAGCAACTCACGAAGACTCCTTCAATAGTACCTGCCAAATCCACAACCACTACCATCTAGAAGGACAAGGGCAGCAGACACATGGGAACACCACCATCTGGAAGTTCCCCTCCAAGCCACTCACCATCCTGACTTGGAAATATAATGCCGTACCTTCACTGTCGCTAGGTCAAAATTCTGGAACTCCCTCCCTAACAGCACTGTGGGTGTACCTACACCACATGGGCTGCAGTGGTTCAAGAAGGCAGCTCACCACCACCTTCCGAAGGGCAATTAGGAATGGGCAATATATGCTGGCCTAGCCAGCAAAGCCCACACCACATAAAATGATTAAAAAAAATGAATGGGGGCCATTTCCTATCCTATTAGTAAAGCATCCAGACAGGCACTTGGGTACTCAACTGGGTGGAGACAAACCAATGGACATAATCACTTGGGCAACGGGACCCTGACTGAGAGATGAATTCCCAGCCATGAGCTAATCAAAATCATTTGGGTCACTGGGCAGTTGGAGAGTGAAGATCCTGTGTCAAGCCACCGCATTGTGTGTTTAAGCATCTGCTTTCTCTGCAGAACAGGACAAGCAACTGAGATGGCTGCTGGAACAAGACCCTGAGCGGGTTCTTTCCCTGCCCCCTTTCATTCTGTCTCTTTCCATCCAACTTGCAAGTTGAACCCTGTCTGCTGATTTCAACTATCCAGGTGCTGTGGACTGAGATTTTTAAGAAGAACTCAACCCAGCACTGCTGTCTTCAGGAGAACAGGAGATAAATCTCATATCTCTATGAGATAAATCGCTCATCTACAGCTTTAAATCGCCTCAATGCTGAAAGCAGCGGGGCCGCTGAGTTCAGCCTGAAGTCAGGAAAATCACCAACCTTTAAGAACCATATACCTCTTTAATTTCACTGGACTCTAAATCACTTAATCTATCCTCCCCACTGTATGATTGATTTATGTGTATGTGAACTTCAAGTGTGTATGTGTGTGTGTAAAAGTTTGAACATTGATTATTTTTACAGAGATCAGGTTAAGTACATAAAACCAGCTCTTAGCTTTTTTAAAACGCTCAAGAAAACTTGTCTGATTGCATCTTTTATGTACATAGCAACTAAACAGTTAAACACTCAGAATTGGCAAGTATATCCATTTAAAAAAAAAACTCTGTTGCGGTCAAACGTGGAGTGGGAAAAGAGGAGAACCATTTGACCCTTCCTCACCTGATCGTAACATTTCATCAGAAACATTGACCACGCAAGTTCTCCTTCCAAAAGCCAATCATTAGCGAGGAGCTAGTCATAGAGCCAATGAATAATGCAGCAAAGAAGGAGGCCATTCAGCCCATTGTACCTGTGCTGACTCTTTGGTGCAAGATGTTCACCATCAAGTATTTATCCAACTCCCTTTTGAAAGTCGCTATTGAATCTGCTTCCAGTGCTCGTTTAGGCAATTACACATTCCAATCCGTACCAACTCGCTACTTCATTTCTTTCCTCTCTTGTCATCTGTAGTTCTTTAGCTAATTACCTTAATTATGTTGCCTTTGGGTATTAGTCATCAGAGATATTGCCCGTGAACTGTGGCCATCTTCAGATGGTCAAAAAATGTCACTTACACAGAATCAGGATCTAAAGTCTATGCAGACAGCAGTAATTCAGAATTCCTGGTAAACTGATTTGAATGTTACGCAAAACCACATTAAAACTGGGCAGAACATTTCAAGTCAATGTCATATTCATAGATCTGGTGCCACTGTACATACCTCAGCCCCTTATTATTTCATATTTACTCAAGCTGTCAATGAAGTGCCAATTAAGTGTCTGCTTAAAGCTAACAAATGAATTGTAGATATGACCTTCTAACGTATTTGTGACTTTGCTATTTAGTATCAACTGATTCAGAAGATTATCCCTATCATAATACTGATGTGTATTCTACTGGGACAAGGACAATTTCAAGATTAGAATAATTCCTTATTTGATGTTACCTGATGTCATATCCGCTACACATGTGGAGTATTATTTTCAATCCTTATTTTCTAATTGGTCTCCTGAAAGGAAACCAATAAATCTCAAAATTTTCTTTTCAGCTTAATGCAAAAAAAGTCTTTTAGTTTGTTTATAATAAAATCATGCAGTTTTAGGGCGGAATTTTACATTCTGGAGACTGAGTGAGGTTCTGGGTGGGAGGGGGTGGCGTTACTCCCACCGGTCAGTGTGGCGGGTTGCCGCACAGCATCATCCACTTTTTAGCTCATTATGTATGCATAAACATGGAGCACGTTGTATCTCGTGGCAGGGCAGGCTGGGATTTGTCACCGTTACCTCATCAGCTCATATTTCCGGACACCATATTTAAATGGCTCCCACACACACATATTCACCCTCTGCAGCCCAAGACGTCATGGCGAGTGATGGCCTCGAGGAGAGAGAAATGGTATGCACCCAAGTTCAGTGATGAGGGACTGGCGGCACTCCTCTAGGCAGTCGAGGACTGACGGGAGATCCATTAACCCCGTGATGGGAGTCGGAGGTCCATCGACCTCACCACCAAGGCTTGGGAAGGGGCCGCCAGGGTTATCAACATCGGCAGTCTCCAGAAAAGGACCGCTATCCAGTGCAGAAAAAGGATAAATGATCCCATCTGCTCCTCCAAAGTAAATCAAACTTCTCAGTCTCTACTTCCACTCTCAGAAGGCCATTGCATTTGCAGAGCTACAATCCACAGGGATCTCATACACTACCATCATATGGGACATCATCACTGATTCTCTCACACAAACATTCATATCTTCATCTGTTGTTATATCCTGCACAATTTGCACCTTCAGCCCCTATGCAGGTCCACTCAACGCACACAGAAGGCAGGCAAGCTTACCATCTGCTTTGGCATCCATCCTCCTCACAGTCTGTCCAGCCGTCAATATGCAGGAAAAGATTGCCCCCAACATCAGGGAGAGATCCCAGGCCGGAGGACGGATGCTGGAGCTTAGGCCACTCACCCCATTTGAAGGGCAGACGGCAGAGCTGGCTTGGAAGGGCAGGGACTGTTTCTACACTGAAGGTCAGATCGGTATCTCTCAAAAAGCCAGTGAGACCCCATCCACAAGCCTTCGCCCACCCACCGGAACTGTGAGTGCCTTTTAATCTAAATGACTATCAAGTCAATCGCTAATTATCTCTTCTCTCTGTTGCAGTCACCAGCAAGAAAAGGAGGAGTGACACCGACAGCCAACCCAGCAGCCCCAGCCCCCGGGCCACCTCGGACGAAGTTCCTGAGGACCCACTAGATGTAGAGCCGTCACTGCGTTCACCTGCACCCTCCACCAGCTCAGAAACACACACCTCGGTGGGATCTCACTTTAGAGCAAGCTCGTGGTCACCATCTGCTGAGCACAGCACAGATTCAGCACCACAGCAGACAGAGGCAGTGACAGCCAAGGCCGCCAACACTCAGAGGACTGCTGGAGGCCAGGCTTCTGCTGACTCCGTGTCCAATGACGAGCCTCTGGAATCAGCCCCAAGAGAAATATTGGAGATGCAGAGACAGGCATGGGCACACCAGGCAGAGTTGTCAGAGGCTGTCACCAGATTAGAGTGGAGGATGATGGACTCCATCCAAGTTTAGACTGATGTCATTACTCCGACATGCTAGCGTGTCGAGGGCACCATTGGATGGGTGGCAACTGCCACTGGAGACCTTGGTCCAGCAGTTTGTGCTGGATATGTGCCCGGACCTGCACACCATCACTTCAACCATGACTGCGTTCCTGCAGTGGCTAGGTGAGAGGGGTCAGGGCACCTCGATCGCCCTACAGGAGCCCCTTCTCCTCAAGGAGCCAGGGAGGGGCTCTTGGGCACCCACAGGGAGGAGCAGCATCGGCCGGACACACTGGGCCAACCCGTCCAGGACTCTGTTCCAATTTCCCTCTGCCTGTCAGCCCAGCAACTCCAGTTGCTTAGGCTGAGGAGGGTGAACCTGCCCCATAGCAGGAGACCCAAAGCAAGCCAGGGCTTCCAGAGCACTTCTGCCAAGGTCATCATGGATAACAGGGTGTAGCAATCAACAGGCTGCCTCCACCTTTTGTCAGGGAAGCACCTAGGCGTAGCGGTGGGATAAGAAAAATTAAGTAAGTTTGAGAGCACAAAGGTGGCACAGGTATTTATCAACTGTATATACTTTGCACATCTGTAAATATATCGTGTTTCTCTGAAATTCTCATCTTATGAATGGCTCTTCTATCTGATGCAATGCTCTGAGGTCATGCTGGTGCACCACCCCCCCAACTCCTACTTCACATATCTCCCACGGTGTGCTTCAAGTCTCTGGTGCCTCGCACAATCTCAGTGCAGTGGATTGCCTTTATATCCGCAGCAGCGACATAAACAAAGCCTCTTGCTCTATCAACATGGTGGTTGGGCAATGCACATCTTTGACTGGCATCAGGGGATCATATCATGTGGCCTCATGAGTATAGGTTTTGCAGTTTGGTTTCTTCTCCTGATGCTGCTGCACTGAAGACTGGTCTATGTGGATCTGATAGGTTTTAATGGTGACCCGCATAACTCAGTGCATCTTTCAATGGCCTCCCTGTAATGTCTAAGATAAAAGCAAAATACTGCGGATGCTGGAAATCTGAAACAAAAACAGAAAATGCTGGAAAAACTCAGCAGGCCTAGTAGCATCTATGGGGAGAAAAACAAAGTTAACGTTTCGAGTCCGTATGACTCTTCCTCAGAGCTCTGAAGAAGAGTCACACGGACTCGAAATGTTAACTCTATCTTTCTCCCCACAGATGCTATTAGGCCTGCTGAGTTTTTCCAGCATTTTCTGTTTTTGTCCCTGTAAAGTCTGTCAGGCTTGGAGTGTGGGTTACAATTCAAGTGATAGTGGGGGATCTTAGGAGTTCATGGCAGCCTGTAGTGTAATGTCATGACCACACAAACAGCTAGACATCACCCCGTTCTCCCGATCTCCACCTGTATGATGCAGAGCTTTGGACCCAGCTAGCCCATGGTGACTCCTGAAATGTTTGGAAGACGGCCATGATTATGTGAGATCCGAGGTGCGTGTCAAGACCCCGGAAGCCGGACTATTAAACGGGAGGATAGTGCCCTGGACCTGAAGGTCTGGCTAATGTGGCTTGACATAACCCCTGAGCCAGCTCTCCGCAGGGCAATCGACATGCTAATCTGATCATGACAATGTTATCAGCATGCCAGCTTCCCTTGTGTATATCTGAAACTGCTGGAATGAAAATGTGGAGGCCTCAAATGGGCTCAGAGTGAACTCTACTACATCTGATGGGTGATCTTTATTAGGAACAAAGATACTAATTAATGTCTAAATGCAGTGTCAGCATTTTCGGGGCCACAGATGCCAAGGCAATGCTGGACGGGAGCTTGGGAAACTCCACACAATGGTTGGGTCATGAATGCTTGACATTGATCAAACGATGGTGCTGCTGAAGCTCTCTCTGGCCACACAAAGGTGACCTGATTCGCAGACTTGCAACCATGACTAAGAGTGACAGACCACTGCGCCCACATCACAATCTCCTGCTGGGGACTCACTCTGGCGATGAGCCAGAACATTATTCTTGCAAGAGGGATGGTCTGTGGAAAAATGGTGCAGTCCAGATTTGGATAAGACCACAGACGTTAAGGCGAGAACCAGCGATTGATGATGATCCTCCTTGAGGCACCTTGCAATGCTCCAGGCATATTGCCATGAGTGCACTGAGCTTTTCAATGCTGCTCCTATCTCCTAAAGGCTGCCATAGGCAGTGAGATATTGTGGTGATGCTTGAAAAGACTTCACCATGTCTAATTTCTTCACAGTGCGTGCTGGTGGAGTTCTTATCTCATAACAGAACGGCTACATTCTACAGAGGCTGCCTCACCTTCCAAGGATGAGGCCATCAGCACTCAAGATTGTAACTACTCTTTCTGAGATTGATGTCCTTCTTGAACTGCTGAGGATATGAAAGAAGGTGTTAATGTCGAGCTTTCATGGAGGGCACAGGTAAAAGAGATGCGTATGAGCGAGTTGCCATCGTTGCTTCGGAACCTGGTGGCAATAAGGATCTCACGGGATGCCGCGTCTGGCCCTTGTTATGAACTCTTCCTCTGGGGCTTCAACTTCCTCACCCTCATTGAGCTCATCCCTCCTGACGTCCTCCTCATCAGAGGAAAAGTACAGCTCCTCCATCTCTCCTTCTGGCAACTCATCCCCCTTTTGGAACATCAGGTTGTGTAGGGCGCAGCAAGGAACGGAGATGTGGGAAACCCTTTGGGGAGAGTACTGGAGAGTGCAGGCTGAATGGTCCAGACATCTGAAACACATCTTCAGCATGCCAATGGTTTGCTCAATCAAGGAGCCTGTTGCAGAATGAGCCACATTGTACCTCTCCTCTGAGGCACTTCTTGGCCTCCTGAACGGGTGTCATTAGCCATGTCTTTTGTGTTCACCGATGAGCCAACCCAGGAAGTGATGAGGGCCCTCAAAGATCCATGGCCCCTGCCAATTACTCAAGGTGTAAGAGCCATGTGAGCTCCCAGCTCTCACAGGGTATCTCACGCAGACCTGCATAATCTGATTCTGGTGGTTACAGATCAGCTGGACGTTGAGAAAGTGGAAATCTTTTCTGTTGATGAATCACAGTGGCTGCTGCCAGGGACCTCTCAAAGCCACAAGCTGTTGGTGGATCCCTGCGCTTGTTGGAATCTGGAGATTGCTGCAAGTCCCACTGCTCTGGCAGCCTGGCTGGTTTCATCCAGGGATAATTGGACATAATTGTGTGTCTTACTGAAGAGGGCGTTGGTAACCTCTCAGATGCATGTATGGGTGGAGGATTGTGATATTCTGCAGAGGCCCCCAGTGGAGTCCCAGAATAAGCCACTCACAAAACAATTGAGCACAGTGGTCATCGTCAGAGCCACTGGCAATTGTTGGTCTCTCAGGCCATGCAGCATTGGCTCATCCCAAAGAATGTGGCCGATGTGAACCGCCACATGCCTTGACAAACTAAGGCATCTATAGCACTGTCTCTCGCTCATCTGTAGCTATGAGAAGCATCTTCGGTGCACCCTTGTTTGAGCCAAAGGTTGGTTTCTCCTCCTCAGCTTCTGTGTCTTGATGGGGCCTCACTGGCCCATGTTCCTCAGGGAGAGGCTCTTCCCTTTGCCCTGTCTGATAGTGGCGGGCCCTTCTTCTCCTCCTCAGCCTGATTGCCATGAAAAAGGCAGCATTGCTTGCTCCATCCATTCAGCACTCCACATCCTCTCTGCAGGACGCTGGACATAATTGAACAGGACCCTGCAATGATCACCTTCCAGTGTCAAGCTGGGGAGTGATTGTGAAGCCCACATTCCAGGCATCCCTTGTAGCTGTCACACAGCCTTAAGGATCACTGAAAGCGCCCCTCACCCTGTACCCGCCCTATCCCCCATCCCTCACCAAACGCTCCAGGCATGACTGCAGCTTCACAAAGCGGGTAGGATCTGGATGAGCATGGCCAGGTGCCAGCAACCTCAGTCAGGGCACTGTCAGGCTGATTCCCTTGGATTAGAGTAGAGTCCAACCTTGTGTTAATGTAATGACTGTAACTGTTGAGGTGTACAAAGCCTGAACCTCTCGGCCGAGTTGTGTAGAGCTCTTTGGAACATTTTGCTTATGCACGTTAGCCGATGCCCCTTTACAGTTGGATCCTTGTCCTTTCCACATTCCTTAGAGAGGCACAAATGGTCATTCAAACTCAAATCAACATTTGGCCCCAAGCCTCAATGGTTCCTCCACACGAATGCACACCACAAGTTAAGGTACCCAAATTCTTTAATTGGCATTTGAGTCTTCCTAACATGTCTCAGCTGAGCCTTGCTCTCCATGTCCCGAAGTGGAAATTATTAGGGTGCCCTTTCAATCAGCCCAAAAGTGTAGTGGTTGACCCCTCCCACAAGCCCTCAGGCCTCTCCCCTGGCGATCTGTTTCCTAGGTTATTTTTGAACTTTATCATTGCATCGACTGGCAAGATGGTTCTGCTCCGCTCCTATTGTGAGACCTATTGAACTCCCCCCCTCCCCTGCACCATGACTGTCCAAGTCCCTCCAATCATCCTGGAAGAGTATCATGTGCAAGTTTCCCTCCCTCCGATCATTTCCCTTCCTCCCCTTCTAATCCTGGATTCCATCATGATTGTTGTTGATATTCCTGTCCTCACTGAATCGTTTTCTGTGGAAGTCCCAGTTCCCCATGTCGACCTGACCCCTCCCCATCTCGATGCCCAATGCACAGTCTCATGCCGAGAAACCCCCATGAGACCATCGAGTGCCACCCCCCCACCAACCCTTTTACCTGTTCCCCATCTACGGGCTGCAAATGCCTCCCCTAACTGTGGCTGTGCCATCTGTGGCCCAGGACCAAGCCACCAACCCTCCAGCGCCAATGTGTGTGAGGGTCTGACCATGCCATGCTGGTCTGACACAGGGTGGGCAGACCCTCCTCCTTTCTGGACTGGGACCGGGGCATATGTGCCAAGCACAACCTTATAACATGGTGCGCAATTGCCCAGGACTGCCTCATCTTTCTGGCCTCAACTAATTGGCCCCCTCTCCTCAGTCATGTGTCACTGTCCACCCCTTCCCCAGTCATTCTCCCCCACAATATGTGTCTCCATCCACCCCTTCCTCAGTCATGCACCCGTGCCCCTCAAAGTCATGTACCCGTGTCCTCCCCTTCCCCCTGGGCTCCGGGCTCCATTTAAGCCCACACTTCCAGCCAAGCCTTTGCCTTCCAGTCCCTTCCTTTCCCTTGCCACTGTCTCGTCTCACCCCCACCTCTAGTCAAGACTTTGCCTTCAAACACCCCCACCCACTCTTCCTGCTGGTCTTGCCTGAGCAGCCTTTGGCGCGGAGTCAGAGCAGATGCAAACGCAACGCACTGAAAGGTTGGCGAGCGCTACGCATACAAACTTCATGTTCGCGAGTGAAGTGCCGTTCGCGAGGTGCACATCTGTCACATCTGGTCGTGATTCATGCCGGTCCAATTAGCCGCTAGCATGGCCAGTTGATATGGAGGTGCTGGGAAACTCAAGAACGGAAAATTGAAAACTATTTTTACACCAGCGGGAAACAGACTTTTGATCACACTCTGAATTTCCCCACTCCGCCTGCCATGATGCCCACTGCCGGAGGGTCTGGAAAACTCCGCCCTTAAAATGGTTACAGCGCAGAAAGAGGCCATTTGGTCTATTGCATCTGTGCTGACTAAATATTAGCAAATTGTTATATTTATATATTGCATAAAATAATGACTGGAACCAGTGTGTGTTTTGTAGCTGTTTACTTTTGTGAGTGGTGACAGGTAGGACATTAATAATGAATAAAAATATTGGGAAATATTAACAAAAGGTAGCTATTTCTGTAAAATGTGCATTGCCTAGAATTAAGGAAACACAAATGAGACTAAACCAAACCTCCATCTTTTCTCATATCGATATGGCCAGATAATAAATTAGCTCAGTTTCTCTTTATGTTGCACCAGCTTTATTTTTCTGTGTCTTGTGGGATATGTTCTCCTTTTGGGTATTGCTTGTGGTTTATGCTCAAATATGACCTATTTTTCATCAAAAACTGTGTGATGGGTTCCTCCAGTGAGAATCGCTAAATCCCTAATGACATTTTCAAAAATACCAACTGGGCTCAGTCTATCTCTAAATACCCAGCTGACAATAACTAGAGAGCCAAAAAGGAGAATATTAACAGCAATCTTTCCAATATAGGCACTACGATGGATCTGGGTAAACTATTAAGCTAAGGGCTAATCCTCAAAGCTACACTATAAATGGTTTATTTCAGTTGTAAACAGACGCCATTATCAAAGGTGTGTTATTTCCTGTGGAATGTAATGTAGAATTCACAACAATAAACACATGTTGGAATTAAAGACTCATGGGTTAAGCGAGCACGGAATGTATCCAGGCACAGCATCCTCAACACAATTTAGTTAGTGTAGGATTTGCTTCAGCTCCTGCCAAGCTCTGGACCTCAGCTGTATATCCTTGGCTGATGGGCGCTTTGATAGCATCCGTTAATTTGGAAAAATTGTATTTCCATTGCAGAGAAATCATCACATGGCTGGTCACTTTACAAGCTAACCATTTCTGGACTTAAGGGTTAAGTTACAAATGCAAGACATACCAACTCCACAATACCTCCACTCTGTTGTAAATGTTGCTGTGTAATTGTTTTCTCTGATATTCATGAAGAAAGAACAGAAAGAGAAAACACTTTAAAACTGAAGTACATTTTGCAAACATGTCATCCATTGAACCAAGCAGAGCATGTAGATCTGAGATTCAATTGCTGGTCATGGCTGAATTGATGTTTTCAGCCTAAGCAATAGTGGAGATACGGAAGCTGGCTTGCGTGTGTCTCCTTGTTCAGGGAATGGAGACATGCAACCACCGCACCCCCCCCACCAACTTCTCTCCCCCCACCCCCTCCCTTAAACCAGCTTATATTTCACCCCTTTCCTATTTTTACTTAGTTCTGTTGAAGGGTCATGAGGACTCGAAACGTCAACTCTTTTCTTCTCCGCCGATGCTGCCAGACCTGCTGAGTTTTCCCAGGTAATTCTGTTTTTGTTTTGGATTTCCAGCATCCGCGGTAGTTTTTGGTTTTTATCTAAAGGTTTTTATCTAAACTCCTCCTCGCCATGCAAGCAGTGACACCTTCTGTAAATTGCATGTGTAGAGCGTGTCAGGTGTGAACAGGTTTGGTCTCGTATATGATTCTCTACCACAGTCAAATGGGGTCGAGTCCAACTCTCTCATGCTTGCCGCAAACGTGACAGCTGAAGATGGAGTTGCCTTTAGCATGGGATGGTTTTCCCACTCCACGAACCCGAGCACAAAAGTCCAGGCTGACACGCCAAGGTCAGTACTGAGGGAGTGCTGCACCGCCAGTGGTGCTGTCTTTCAGATGAGATGTTAAACCAAGGCTCTGTCAGCCGTCTTAGGAGGTGGGAGAGAGATCGCATGGCAACATTTTGAAGAAGCAGCAGAGAGTTATTTCTGGTGCCCTGACCAATACTTATCCCTTAATCAACATTACAAAAACAGATTTTCTGGTCATTATCACATTGCTGTTTGTGGAACCATGCTGTGCCCTAATTAGCTGCTATCTTCCCTACATTACAGCAATGCCTATAGTTCAAAGGAAGTAGTTTTTCAGCTATAAAGTACTTTAGCACTTTGGAATACCTGAGGCTGTGAAAGATGCAAGTCTTTATTTCTTTTAATATAGTCTGATTTTCATTCTCTCGCATACAAATATACACAAAATATATACATCACCCTCATGAAGATTTCAAACTTTGTCCTCAAGTTCCTCTTCAAATAACTTGAAAAAACAACTAAATAGAAATGAATGGAGGGGGTCAGTGACAGGAAGTGCGCCTGGCTCCAAAAACACCCATCAAATCACAAAAGTAACGATGGCTGCTCTGAAGGGTGATCAACCAGCATTGTGGCAACTCCACGTAACATGGCTGAAGGATGAAAGAAGGAAGGAACTAAACAGGTATTGCTAGAAGCTAAAGGAAGATATTCCAACAGCACAGCTTTAGAATAATCCTCATGCATTCTGGAAAAAGTGAATAGATTCAACATGCCCAAACTGCATGGGCTGCACTTTACAGCGGGGTAGGGGGGTTGGGTGATAGGTGAAGGGGACGAGGGGGTGGGGGGTGGGGGGCTGGACAGTTCACCCTCCCAGAACAACAGTCCGCTGGAAGCTGGATCACTTCATACCAGATGGCGCTGCAGCCATATCACACTGTGGGCAGGCTACACTGGCGGAGAGTGGGAATTCTGCCCCTCACTGGGCAGGAAGTCACGTCCTCGGGATCTGCTGGCCAATCAGATTGGCTGGCATCTCCAGCAGTCCCAGCAGCTCCAGGAGTTCATTAGTGGGCCCTACTGGGACTGTAACCATTCCCAAGAAAGTCCAATGCGTCCTGGGGTGAGGTAAGTCCGTAGTGTTGGGCAGGGAGAGTTTGGTCAGCTTAGGGAGGGGGGTGGAGGGCTGGGGGTAGAGGGCTTTGAAGAGCAGGCAGGTAGGAACAAGTGGGTACTATATTAGTGGAGGGGGTGGCTGCACTCCAATGTGCAAAGGGTACTCCCAAAGATAATACCCACCCTTACTCCCACCCTTTTAAAAACTTTTTTACAAAAGCAGCTTACCCACTCCTGCTCGACTGCCCACACTAACCATTTTGTGTTGTGGGCAGCGTATTATCGGGTCAATTGGCTTGTTAACAAGCTCAGTTGGCCCTTAATTATTTATTTACATATTTGGCCTGTCGATTTTGGCACCCACCCACCTACAGTATTGGGGTGAGCTCAAGGGTGGGCGGGAAGGTGGTGGGCTGGACACCTGCCCTATTTACTTGCCCCCGCCCCCCCCCAGCCAAAAACACGCCTGGTATGGGCACATAATATCCAGCCCCATATTCTGAATTCAGTGTACAACATCATGATTTTTAAAATTTATTTGTTTACAAGATATAGGTGTCAGTGGCTGGGCCAGCATTTATCTCCCATCCCTAGTTGCCCTTGAGAAGGTGGTGGTGAGCAGCCTTCTTGAACCTCTGCAGCCCATGTGGTGTAGGTACACCCACAGTGCTGTTAGGGAGGGAGTTCCAGGATTTTGACCCAGCGACAGTGAAGGAACGGCGATATATGTCCAAGTCAGGATGGTGTGTAGCTTGGAAGGGAACTTCCAGGTGGTGTTGTTCCCATGTATCTGCTGCCCTTGTCCTTCCAGGTTGTAGAGGTTACGAGTTTGGAAGGTGCTGCCTAAGGAGCCTTGGTGAGTTGCTGCAGTGCATCTTGTAGATGACACACTGCTGCCTCTGTTCGTCGATGGTGGAGGGGGTGAATGTTTAAGGTGGTGGATGGGGTGCCAATCAAGTGGGTTGCTTTGTCCTGGATGGTGTCAAGCTTCTTGAGTGTTGTTGGAGCTGTACTCATCCAGGCAAGTGGAGAATTTCCATCACACTCCTGACTTGTGCCTTACAGATAGAGGACAGGCTTTGGGGAGTCAAGAGATGGGTTACTCTCTACAGAATTCCCATCCTCTGTCCTGCTCTTGTAGCTATGGTATTTATAATGCTGGTCCAGTTCAGTTTCTGATCAGTGGTAACCCCAGGATGCTGTTAGTGGGGAATTCAGCAATGGTAATGCCATTGAATGTCAAGACGAAATGGTTAGATTCTCTCTTGTTGGAGATGGTCAGAAGCTTTCTAGGTTTCTGAACCATGTTGTCACAACCAGTCGTGTTTCAGAAACCCACACTGTGTGGGGGATCAGAACACTCAGTGTAATTTTCCCTGAACTGGCCAATTGATGGCCAGAGGGTGGGCCTGCCATCCAAATAAGGATGGTGGGCATGTTCTCAAAGCTGGAGGATCTCTAGCACTGAAGAAGCAGCAGGCTGCCTCTCAGGTCAGTGAGGGAGAGGGCACTTCAAGATAGAGGTACCCTCTCTCAAACTTTTTAAACTTTAAATTAAAAAATGACTTCAGCAGCTGGATCCACATTATGGAGGTGGCCTCTAGCTGAAGGCAAGCCAGCAGGTGGGGAGGGCCTCAAAGCCTGCCTGGAGCACTGGGCCCCCTGTCTGCTGCTGAGAGGCCATCTCCAAGCAACTACACAGTTCCCCACTCCCTCCATCAAAAGGCCTTCAACAAGATCAGTTGGCTCCCAGGATGAAAAGGAAGTAAAAACTGGGAAATAAGAATACTGGTCCGAACTGTTTTTCCCTTCTGGGCTATCCACTGCTTGTGGACAGAGAGCCCTGCCACACCCACCAAGACTTCCACTCCCCTCCCACACACACCCACATTCTGCCTCCAGGAAAATGGCCCAGGGGATGGAATGGACCAGAGGCACAAATTTACATGTCCTCCCATCTTCATTCTCACCCCCCATTTGGAACCTGGAAGTTCAGTTCCATAGCTGTAGGGAAAAAATATTAAGACCACGCCCAGTCTAAACATTTAAAAATACTGGGTCTTCTAATAATATGTTTAATGAAGTTATTAGAAGGCACAATTAACAATTCACTGGATTCTTATCGTGATGCTATTGTGAAATATATGTGTGTTTGTAAATGGGCATGATAAATTTCAGTTACTGAGAAAAAACTAGCTTGGCATTTCATCTCAGCTGAGATCCACGTAGCTAGAGCATCTAATCCATAAGGTTGCCAAATTAGTACCTTGAATGTCTTATAGGAAAGAAAACAGTAGGTGATTAGAACATGTCTTTGATACACTAGTGAAAGTAATAAGACATTTGAAAAATATTGACATTGTTCCTAAAGTCCTCCAGGCAAAGGAACAGGCTTGGCTGAACACTTTAGAATTTCATAAGTAATAAAACTAATAATTTTATTTTTACAAATGCACTCACTAACCAATGATGAATATTATTCAGTTACTTTTATTAACATTTTCCATTTGTACATGTCCAATATTCTCTGGAAATAATGAAAAAATGTGCATAATGTAAAATACTCCTGAAGTAAATAAATTAGAACTTTTATCATTTGATAAGGATTAGAATCTTAGGTGGATACAGCACAGAAGGGGGATATGTGCTCCATTGTGCCTGTCCAGTTCTCTGAGGGAGCTTTCCAATTAGTCCCACTCCTCTTCTTCAGCCCCATCACCCTGCATTTTTTTTTTTCCTTTTCAAGTGTGTTTCCAATTCCCTTTTTAAAAGTTACAATTGACTTTGCTCGCGCCGCCCTTTCAGGATTGAAAAGAGGAGCCCATGCTTTGCGGGATCCTCCACCAACCTACCACTGGCAACATGTTGGTGAAGTGGAAAGGGATGAGTTGGGCAGGTGTTTGTCTTTCCGCATCACGTTAGGTTTTCAGAAGCTGCATGATAGACCTGGAATGGCCAGGAACAAGGAATTGCTTGTGTAATTAAAAAAAATATCTGCATGTTCTGGTCACATTCAAGTGCACCATGCAATGGAAGAGATGGAGCACTTGGCAATATTTGGCTCTTCCAACCTCGACAAATCCCTGTATACCTGCTGTGTGCAGCTCAATCTGAAAGCCAGTCTTCAGGGATAGTCAGGACAGTGCCTGTTTCCAGTCTGCGCGGTGTGTCAATCCATCAAGATTGTGATGCGTTGGAGGTCTTTTGCACACATTTACATAGCATGGTATTGGACAGTGTTTCTTGTTTTACTTTAAAGGGTTAAATTTTAACTTGCACAGCTATGCAGAAAGAAGATGGTTAATGGGTTGCCTGCAAGTTATACACCTTGTCCTCCTCATTGAAAAAGGAAGGAAGAAAGACTTGCATTTAGACACTGCCTTTCATGGTCTCAGGTCAGTCCAAAGCATTCTAGAGCTAATATTGTAATGAATGAAACGTAGCACTTATCTGTGCACAGCAAGCTCCCACAATCAGCAATGTGATAATGATGGTCATCTGTTTTGCTGGTGAAGTAAATTGACAAATATTGGGCCCAGGATACTGGGACAGAACCTCCCTGCTCTTCTTCGAATAGTGACTATGGGATCTTTTGCTTCCACCTAAGAGAGTAGATGAGGCCATTTAGAGCCTCATACCAAAGATAGCACCTCTGACAGCGCTGCACTCCCGCAGTATTGCACTGGGGCTGCCAGTCCAGATTTTGTGTCAGAGTCCACGCAGTGGAATTTGAATCCAAACCTTCTGATTCAGGGATGAGTGAGCTACCAACTAAAACAGGGCTGATGGTTACGTCAAAGGGAAAGGAAATCAAGTGAGTATAAGGGGCGGATGTTGCACTTAATGGCAGACTTCCACCTAGCAGTCAAAGTTAAATCTATCCCAAAGTGAAAAAGAAAGTGATGTTCAATATTGCAGCTTCAAAGTTCAAAGCTATAGCAAGCATTTTGTTTATTTTTGTCTCATTTTGCTACCTCTGTTGCATGCCAGTGATGATGTTATTCATTTTTCATTTTGAAAAGCAATGGCATGACTCTGGGGAAGGGGAGTGGGTGGGTAGGATGGGCTGGGGGTAGTTGGGGGGGTGGGTGGGAAGGTAATTGAGGGGGAGTAATATATAGTAGGGGTTTGGGGGATTGCCGGGGGGTCTGGAGGGTAGTCAGGGTGGGTAGTCGGGGAGGGGGGTGGTGAAGTGTTGTCAGTGGGGTAGTCAGGGCAATGGGAGGTATTCAGGGGATGGAGATATTTGGTGGGTCGTGAAGATAGTTGAGGAGTTGGGATGGTAGTCAGGGGAGTGGGGGTATAGTTGGAGGTTCCAGAGGGTAGTTGGGGGTTGGGGGATTGGTCAGGGGGGTGAGGGGTGTTGTTAGAGTTGATTTTCCAGGTAATTTTTCTTGGTGAAAACATTGACCTTTATTTATAAGACAGCAGCAGCAGCAGCAATTACAGATGTGCATCTAACTCTAACTAAAGAAGAACTCTCTCCTAGGGGTTCCCCGCACTGCTAACTCATTAGTTTACACAGATAATATGATTTTACAACACAGGTTTATTCTTAAAGCTACAGTCCTACGTTTATCAGAATTATTACATTCCTCCCCCTGTAAATTTTCTGTACATTTTGTATTTACAAGGATATTTATCTCATGACATTACAATATTTACACAGGTCATGAAATTGCAAGTTCAGTCTTTCAGGTGGTTTCCTGATCTGTGTGGAATGTCGTAGCTCCACGACTTCCGATTCTTTTGCAGGAACCACATTCTCTGGAACCGCATTAACATCAGGCACCTCATTAGGCACAGGCAGTTCAGTGTTTTCCACTCCGACAGAGACATTGAGCATGTCTGTCTTGGTTGTGCAACTTCAACAGGAACCACAGGTTCAACAATGGTTACAGGTGGAACACCATTTTGTTGGGGTGTCTCCCTTCTTCTTACAGGTGATCTGACCCTCCACTTCCACATGCTACGACAATGGTCTGGTCACAGCTTAATTTACCAGGTAACTACTTCGGTCCTCCACCGAAATTCCTTACACACACTGCTTCTCCAACAGTAAATTGTTGCTGACAATTATGGAATTCAAATCGCATTTTGGTTCCCTTGACTTTTCTCCACCTTCCCCTTTAAATTGGGAAGTATCAGGCTCAGCCTTGTTTGAAGACAGCACCTTATCAGTAATTCTGCAGTTGTTATACCTGTTGTAGTGTGTGGATTGTTCTGTAGTGAAATAGGAAACAAGCAAGTTTAATTACCAATGATTCACCTGTTAACTTTTTCATTCCCGCCTTAAAAGTTTGTATGTCTCTTTCCGCCAGTCTGTTAGATGACAGATGGTACGGTGCAAACTTTACGTGGTAGATACCATTGAGGATGACAAACCGTTGAAACTCAGCGCTCACAAACACAGTCCCATTATCTGAGATGATTACCTCTGGCAATCTATGGATGGTGAAGCTTTGGCGCAGTTTTTTCTATAGTAGCGCCTGACATTGGGGACTTTACCTCAGAAACATCTAACCACTTGGAATGAGCATCTATAATCAGTAAAAACATGGTTCCAAGGAAAGGACTGACATAATCTATGTGCAATCTCATCCAGGGTCTATCAGGCCACTGCCATGAGTGTAATGGGGATGCCACTGGCAACTTTTGTAGCCGTTGACATTGCGCACAGTGTTTTACCACGTTTACAATATCGCCGTCCATCCCCGGCCACCAGAGATAACTTTGCGCTATCGCCTTCACTCGTGAGATTCCTGGACGGGCACCCTGTAACTCTACTAAGAGTGGTTTCTTTCCTTGTGAAGGAACTACTACTCGTGCACCCCATAATAGAAAACCATCTTGACTGTTCATCCTGTCTCTTTGGTTGAACAATGGCTTCAATTCATCAGAGACTGGTTCCTGGGACCTGCATCGCAGGTTAGCATCAATTCCTTTGTCAGGTTGTAATGCACTAACAAATTTGAAGAGTGCAAGAGCTGTTTTACTTTCATGAAGTCTTCTTCTTGGGGTGACTTCCAACCCCAATGCTGGTTTTTCTTTAGCAGTGAATGTAGAGGAACTAGAACTAGTGATAAATATGGTAGAAATCAGCCATAATAATTTACCATCCCTAAAAATGATTTAAGTTCAGAGAAGTTCTTACGTGCAGGTGCCTCTCTGATTGCTTTAACCTTCTTTTCAACAGGGTGTAACCCTTGGACATCTATCCGGTGGCCCAAAAAAACAACTTGATTAGCCTGAAAAGAGCATTTTCCCTTCTTTGGGCGTACTCCTGCTTCTAAAAATCATGCCAGGACTTCCCCTAGATTAGCCAAGTGTTCCTTTTCTGTGAATCCAGTTATCAGTGCACCATCCAGGTAGACCACAACTTGAGGTAGTCCTTGTTGCAAGATTTCCATCGCCCTCTGAAAAAATGGCACAGTCCGATAGAACACTGAAGAGCAGGCATGTATATTGATATAACCCTTTGTTGGTGTTTATATTCACAAATTCCCGGGAGGCATCATCCAGCTCCAGTGGCTGATATGCATGACTCATGTCAAGCTTTGTATACATTGACCCTCCTGCTAGTTTGGCTTGGAGGGCACCTGTCCAGTTTGGCTGCTTTGTTGACCATTAGTTTATAGTCCCCACAGATCCGGACGGTCTGGCCTGGTTTAAGGACAAGGACTATGGGTGCTGCCCACTCTGAGAACAGAACCGTTTTTACACCCAGCCTCACTAGTCGGTTCAACTCAGCATCAACCTTCTCTCCCAGGGCTTTTGGCTTTCAAGAAGCGAGGAGTTGCCTCTGGGTCCACGTAAATCTTGGCCTGTAGGCCTTGGCTTTGTCCCAGTTCATCCTTGAGGACGGTGTGCTTTTGTTTAGCAGCTCTGGCAGTCCCCCTGCTCGCAACTAGAAGATTTCAGACCAGTTTAATTTAATCTCTTTCAAGCAATCACAACCTAGAAGGCTTGGTCCTTCACCCTCTACCACCATCACTGGTAGATGTGCTGCTTGATGTCCATAATAAACAGTTACTCCGGTGATCGCTTTTATCTGGATTTCTTCGCCTGTGCATGTTTTCAACTTGACAGATCTTTGTTCCAAATTTAATTGTTGAGCACCTTTATTTAAATATCTGAAAGTGTGTTCACCTGTTACAGGGGTAGAAGCACCCGTGTCTACTTCCATTTTAATGGGTTTACCATTCACCTGCAATGTGACAGTAATTGGCTCTGTCTTCCCAATTTTCATGTTGAATAAGGAATAAATGTCAGAATTGGTTGTTTCTGGCTCTTCCACACTATACATTGAACTTTGCTTGTTGCCTGGGAGCCTGTTTAAATCTCACTTTGCAATGTTTCAACGTGTGTCCACCTTTGTGACAAAATCGTTAGTAGTATGATTGTTTCTGCGTCGATAAAAATTAGTTTTCGAATTTGCTGCTAAACTGTTTCTTCTAAATTTTCAGTCAGCGGGGGCTGTTTTCCGCTTCGTGGCAGAGTCCCGGCTTTTTGCCCCGCTTTCGGCTGACTGTTCCCACCCGACTAGGAGAGTGGCGCCATTTTGTGCACCTTGAATCGCCTGTGAATCCCTTACAGCGCTTTCCATCGCCAGCGCTATTTCTAACACTTTCTTAAAATCAAGATCCACTTCAGCCAGCAATCTTCGCTGAATAGCATCCCCTTGCACACCACATACCAAACAATCCCTGTGCATATCATTCAGGGTTTCACCAAAATCACAATATTCCATTCGTTGTTTTAATTTCACCACGTAGGTAATTGTCTCTCCCGGGGCTCTATTCCGTGAATTAAACCTGAATCTATGCATGGTGACTGAGGGCTTGGGTTGAAAATGTCCCTTAATGAGGTTTACTAATTCACTGAAAGTCTTTAAATTTGGGGCACTGGGGGCTGTCAAGCTTAGAATTAAACTGTAGGTTTTGCTCCCACAAATGCTCAAGAAAGTCATTCTCCTCTTTTCCTCCACTGTGATTTCAATGGCTCGAAAGTAGAACGTAAGACATTCTGTATACCGAGACCAGTCCTCTGTGGCTGGTTCAAAGGGATTGATTCTGCCAAACTGTGGCATCTCAGATGAGTATATCTTCCTTTCTTTTTAATTATCTTAGATACTCACAATGGCTGATCGAGAGACAGTTCCAGATCTGATATTTCCTCATCATCAGTATGTTATCGAGTTGATTTTCCAGGCAACTCTTCTTGGTGTAAAGATTGAACTTTATTTACAAGACAGGAGCAGCAACTACATGTGTGCGTCTAACTCTACAACTAAAGAAGAACTCTCCCCTAGAGATTCTCCATGATGCTAACTCATTGGCATACACAGATCATGTGATCTTACAACGCAGGATTATTCTTAATGCTACAGTCCTACATTTATCAGAACTATGATTAGTACAGGGGGTTAATGGGGGGAGGGGGTTCAGTAGAGGGTCGGGGTGGGTCAGTACTATACCCAGGACTTAGAAGTGGTTTTAATCCTTCTAACTCTTCCTGGGTAACTATTCTGCTAAAAGAGTCGGAACCATCAGAAGTTTGCAATCTCAATCGGTGTATCGGATGGTTCCCAGTGCAGGGTAACTGCCCATCAGAAGTTGAAACTTCCTGGGCAATTCTCATGCAGCCCTTACATGGGGACTTCTGGCAGATCCCCCAGTGCATCTTGTGGGGTACCGCTGGGGTATGATGCCCCGCCCCCAGGATATCTAAATTTCTGGGCCAATGTCTTTGGTATTACTTATGGATAGATTAATATTTGAATTTTGCTGTTTCCTGCTTAACCAAACTTCCACCTAATGTTAAAAGGCGTTTGCTGGTCATAGCAAACTTATTGAAGCAATGCGTGAGATACATCCCCTAGTTTTTGGCTAAATTGCTTGTTTTTCAGTTCACGAGCACTATTTAGCATTGCTGAATTAAGCAAAGATCAGAACATATTCTGTATTGGTAGCACATTTGAGAGTAACATCAGTGTCCCAGTGTTATTGACTGTGAAATGTTAATGATTCAATTGTTCAATTCAAAAACATTCACTTAGTGTTCTTCATGGAGCAAATGTTTCATAGATGATTGTGGTGTGAAGTTGGAGAAAAAAATAGTAATTGGTTAATCCAATGTCAGATTTAGCAATTCTTCTGGATTATTCTTGTAAATATATAAATCGTGATTATAGTCTGTTTAGCAGTAATGAAACAACAAATAATTAAATGTGTCTCCTGCACCGTTTGTGTGATTAACAGCCCAATTAAACACAGAAATATTTCTACCCAACAAGGAACTGATGTGATTTAACCCTCCCAGAGGAGACCCTTCTAATAGAATTAGTATCTGCCCCATTAGAAAGCAGAAACGAGGGAAGTAACCTCCTTCAATTCAAATGGGTAATTATATTAATCAAAAATAATGCAATTAGTAGTTTTGAATAGGTTTATCACCTTAGAAATTGATAATGTACATTAATAATGCACATCAGGCTAAATAACTGACGGTTCATCACCAGGCATATTTATGGTTCAAATACAGAGTGACCTGAATGATCCTGCAATCTAATTACACTGTTTGATATTTTATGGAGATTTAATGCAGCAACTTCAGGTGCCACAAGGTAAGTACTTTAGCACACTCTTATGGGGCTTACTTTTTAAAGAAGATCGCACTGTATAAACTTAGCAAAAAGTAGGCAAAATAGAGCAGATCATGTTGATCCAAAAGTCAATTGTACATGTGAAATAAAACAGAAAAAGAAGGACTTGTTCAGAGCTGAACAAGAGTCATACACACTTGAAACGTTAACTCTGTTTCTCTCTCCACAGACGCTGCCAGACCTGCTGACTTTTTCCAGCATTTTCCGTTTTTATTTCAGATTTTGAGCATCTGCAGTATTTTGCTTTTATCTCAGAATGTCCAAAGTGCTTTACAGCCAATGAAGTACTTTTGAAGTGTTGTCAAGTGTTGTAATATATATTATTTAATATATTATTAAATTATTTATTAGTTAAATATTAATATTATTTAAATGGAGAAAGACTGCAGAAAGCTGCAGCACAGAAGGATTTCGGAGTCCTTGTGCATGAATCCCAAAATGCTAGCAAACAAATTCAGCAAGTAATAGGGAAGGAAAATGGAATCTTGGCCTATATTTCAAAGGGAATGGAGTATAAAAATAGGGAAGTCTTGCTAAAACTGTATAAGGCACTAGTTACATCACACCTAGATCACTGTGAACAGTTTTGGTCCCCTTATCTAAGGAACATTATGACCCAGCATTTTGTAAAGGCTGAGTTATTTAAAATCCCAGAGGGAAACTTTAAACAACTGTCATAACCTATATTTTCAATTGGTATGTTTTGAGTTGCAGCTCTAAATTCAGGAATAAGACCACCAGTTCTCGAGAAATTTTATATCAAACTAAATGAAACATTTATTAATTTATAACAAATCAAACATATACACATGGCTACAAATTACTACTATCATAACTTTTAACAAATTCCCAAATTAATCTCCACAAAGGCAACAATTACCAATAGACTTAAACAGACACCGGGCTAAGTATGTTCACCTTCCAAATTCAAAATGAGGTTCCTTTCAATGTATTCCTTTGCAGACACAGTGGTAGGTTTATGGGCTTAGATCTTACATGCCTCTGACATGCACACACAAAATTCCTTTTTGTTATACCCAGTCTTCCCCTTTGAATGTAAATTCTCATTGTGTCACCAGGTCCTTTGAACCCCTTTCATAGTACCAATTTTATTAGTGATATAAACATTGCTTGGTGATTCCTAGCTGGATACAAGATTTCACCCACAGTTTTTGAATGGTTTATTCATCAAAATGCAAATGTACCATCTACCTTACTGTTTACATCTCAAAGCCACTATACATCAAAACACCCAGACTAGCTGGCTTTAACCTAATTAACACACGCACACAGACTTGACCTCTATTTAAAAAAAACTAATTTCCAATAACATTATATACATTATTATCTCTTGATGACAGGAAAGATATATTCCATAAAGATATATGGGGAAGAATTTTTGGGTCGGCAAGTGGGGGCGGGGCCCACTCGCCCAGGTGTAAAATGACACGCGGTGACATCAAGGCGTGCATCCCGACATCACCGCGCGTCATTTAGATTGTCAGTTCAGCGGGTGCATGGCCGAGTTGGCTGCATGCCTGACAAACTGTCAAAGGCTTTTTTTAGGTCTGTTAAAAACTAACTGAACTGATAAAATAAGCTGCCCGTCCAACCTTAAGGTTGGCGGGGGTGGTGGGGGGCAGGCAAAGAGCCCAGGCGGCCTTCGCATTTTTCATGGAACCTCATCCTCAGGCGGGAGGAGGTTTCATGAAGGGTTTATAAATTGAATAATTTTTTTTTTAAAAATTCATTGACATGTTCCAGCTCATGTGACAGTGTCACATGAGGGGACATGTTTTAGAAGTTTTTAATTTCTTTATTTAGATGTTTAAAATTTAAACTAATCTCCCTGAGGCACCTCTTTCGCATGCATGAAAGAGCGCAGGCCCCAACTCAAGGAACCCCCCCACCCCCAACCCCACCACCGACTTGCACAGGGAACACTCAGCACTTCCAAGTGCGTGTCACGCTGGGCAGGCCTTAATTGGCCCGCCCACATAAAATGGCGGCGCAGACCCGATCGGGTTCACACCCGCCTGCCCCCACACAACCCCCCCACCCCGACAGGGGGCAAATTCTGCCTCATGAGGCCGTCCAGAGAAGGTTCACTAGGTTGACCCCGGGTACGGAGGGATTTTCTTATGAGGAGAGGTTTAGCCTGTACTCATTGGAGTTTAGAAGATGAGAGGCGACCTTATTGAAACATATAAGATTCTTAGGGGGCTTGACAGGGTAGATGCTGAGAGGTCCTTTCCCCTTGTGGGAGAGTCTAAGACCAGAGGGCATAATCTCAGGATAAGGGGTCACCCATTAAGACAGAGATGAGGAGGAATTTCTTCCCTCAGAGGGTAGTGAATCTGTGGAATTCTTTACCGCAGAGGGCTGTAGAGGTTGGGTCATTAAGTATATTCAAGGCTGAGATAGACAGATTTTTAATCAGTAAGGGAATCAAGGGTTATGGGGAAAAGGCAGGAAAGTGAAGTTGAGGATTATCAGATCAGCCATGATCTCATTGAATGGTGGAGCAGACTCGATGGGCCAAATGGCCTACTCCTGCTCCTACGCCTTATGGTCTTATGTAATGTAGGAAACGTAGCAGCCAATTGACGCACAGCAAAATCCCACGAGCAGCGATGTGATAACAACCAGATAATCTGATTTTCTGATGTTGATGGAGGGAAAAATATTGGTCAGGTAACCCGGGATAACTTATCTGCCATTCCCAAAATAGTATCATCCCTTACGCCCGCCTGAGACGATAGCCGGGACCACAGATCAACATCTCCACTGAAAGACAGCACTCTCTCACAACTGCACTGGAGCTTCAGCCTGGAGTTTAGTACTCGAGTCATGAACACATTGAAAGGGAATCAGAACTATTTAAGCTCCCTTCTTCATTTATTATTCAATGAGAATGAATCAAACTAGATTCATAGAATTTTGCAAGAGAAAGAGGCGGGTTAGTCCCACTGTGCCAGCTATATGAAAGACTATGCACTTTGTTTCATTGCTGTGCACTTTCTCTGCGCCTTTTTTAAAAAAAAGTTTTTCAAATATTTATTTATTTCATCTTGTTCCCAGAATAAGGGGTAGGCCATATAAGACTGAGACGAGGAGAAATTTCTTCACTCGGGGGTGGTGAATCTTTGGAATTTTCTACCCCAGAGGGCTGTGGAAGCTCAATCATTCAGTATGTTCAAGACAGAGGCTGATAGATTTCTGGGCATTAGAGATATCAAGGGATATGAGGATAGGCGATGGTGTTGAGGTAAAAGCAGGCTCGACGGGCTGAATGGCCTACTCCAGCTCCTGTTTCCTATGTTCCATCTTAAAAGCTATTATGGACCCTTCTTTCACCATAGCTCCTGGTAAGGTATTGCATGGTCTGTGCAAATAACTTCTTCTAACCTCATTACTTTGGGATGATTTTCAATTTCTTGGGAGTGATTTTTGGTGAAGGAATGAAGATGGGCGTGAAGTAGATTTCCATGCTAATAAGGTCTATCTGTTTGAAAGTCTAACCTGAATGAACAAATTTTGGACTCATTGATGATTTCAAGGTTCAAACATGCCCGGAGGTGATAAAGCAGACTCCTGCAGGTCTAGCACTTAAGCACTGATTAGACACAGTTTCCCACGGAGCAGTATACGTGGCCTCCCTATTGGTCTGCAGGAGGATGGGAGGAGGACATGAAGCCTGGCACAGCAGTGTTTCATCCTGGATTTGGGGTCTAGATGGGATTTTTTTTTAGGTTTGCCTGTTACCCTAAGAATGCTACCATGGACTTACTCATAAAGACAATCTTGTTTATTTACTGATCTGTGTGCATCTCAGTACTCTACTACTCTACTACTTATGCTTCCCAGCAGATCTCAGTCGTTCAGTCATATGACATTGCATTATAGTTACATCAGTAGTTATATCAGTATCAGGTACTCCTGATGTTAAGTCTTTGCAAGCAGCAGCAGCTCCCGCTGAAGATGCGCTGGGTAGCTAGGTAGCTGGCACAGCAGCAGGTTTCAGGGTGGTTCCAGGACCTAGGGAGAAAGCATACTGATTCTCAGGCACAGTACTCATGGTGCTAGCGGAGGAGGTCCAGGTGAGGAGGGATGTCCTGTACCTATTGGTATTGGGGTGGTGGGGCGGTGGGTAATGACTCCAACCTCGCCCTCCTGCCTTTCTTGCAGGAGCTGATGCTGCGCTGCCTGGTGTCACGCCCACCTCCCATTCTCCTGCCGGCCAAGAGGGACCTCGAGCAAGTGCCAATGATCAAGCACTCCCTTTCTCCTGGTGACTCCCACAGGGTATCCAATATGCAAGAGTAACACAATGCCTTCTCTTTCTATGTGAGATCCTTAGAACATTTTCGGAATAAATATTGATGCAGCGTTGGTAAAGTTTTAGGAGTGTCCCAGAAATGGTCCCTATGTGTTTCAATGAACCTCTTCAAATCTCATGCAGCAAGTGAATGGTAAAAGGTGACATGACTTTGAGGAGCACTGGAAGCGCTCAGCACCGACTTCTTTACTACTGTTCAGCTGGTCATTATTTGCAATGGCCGTTAATTAAAGCTCTATCCACCAAATGCCATACAGCCTCTTTAACGAGCACTAAAAGGCAATTTGGTTATTAGTCAAACCCCTAATGATCTTTCAGACGACTGCTCTTAGTACATGTTTCAATTAAGATGGCATCTTGTACTAAAAACAAATTAAGCCGTCATTCAATGCAATACCTCAGCCTGACCACCTCGGAGGCTCTTTAGTGCCTAAAGGACCTGGGGAAAATTGCCCTCATATTCTCTAGTTACTAACTCACTAACCACTCAAAATAGTTTTCCCTGTTTGTGTTATCAAAACTCTAATCATTTTGCACATTTCTGAACTTGTTCTATTAATCTTCTCTGCTCCAGCGAGAAGTGGCCCAGATCCTCTTATCTATCCTCATAGCTAAAGCCTTTTATCACTGGCATCACATTTATGAATCTTTTAGGTACCATCTCTGTGGCTTTCACATCTTTCCCAAAGTAGGGTAACTAAAATAAGACCAAAGGCCTAGATTTTCCTTCATGAAGCATGGCGTGAAAGTGTGGCAGCGAGCATCTTGGCCACCCAAACTGCCTCAGTGCTAATCTTCGCAAATGTCTGGAGTCACCTTAGTTTTAATAATAGAGGTGATTCTGGCAGTACTCTGATTGGAAGCTTGCTATTAAAGGTATAAGAAAGGGTCTGCAGGGTTTAAAAATTTGCCGCAATGTAGAGGGGCCAGTTGTAGGTAGGATCATCAATTGTAAAATGTTAGAGTGTTCACCCACAGTGCGTAAAGCCAACAGCATACCTGGTAAAAACATTCCAGGCACAATTCAAGGGATGTGTGAAGGACTTGTTTGATACTCAGGGGAGAAGGCTATTGAAGGGAACTGCCTGGAAATAGCACAATGAAGGGGTCATAAACAGTAAATTTCACCTCTACAATCCCCTGCATGGCTACTCAGTGCTCTAAGAAAAGTTTAATGACCTCACCAGGTCAGACAAGATCACTCATTTTAATGTAACTTCTTTGCGTGTTTGCTACTTATAGCTATCATCCTTTAATTGTGTAGAAGGGCCTCAAAGGCTTACCATTAATATCCAGGGGAGCATTTACATTGTCAATCTTCACTGGCAAAAAGTTCCTTCAGTCACTGCTTCACAAATGTTTTCTTCATGCATGGACCCTACTAACAGCATCACTTGATATGTCAAACAAAATATTGCATATGCTGGAAATCTGAAATAAAAAATAGAAAAAGCTGAACAAACTCAGCAGGTCAGGCAGTATGAATGGAAAGTTAATACTTCAGGTAGATGACATTTCATCAGAAATAGATATGTAATTGCTTGTTTCAAATACATGTCATCACTCCTGTTATCATCTGTGTCTGACCACATTTCATCGCATTCTGATTTTTGGCACTCTTCTTCAAGGGGACCGGAGCCACAGGTGGTGACACACACACAACATTCTGACCATTTATCCCTAGTAAGGAGGTATCATTGGAGTTAATGGGGAGTTAGACATCAGGGAGAACCAGAGATAAGCAAGTCAGAGGGCAGGTGCCAGCCAGATGGTCATGATGAAACTTAAATTTCTTTTTTCCATGCTGCTGATCCAAACATAACCCATCATTGAGCGACATTCCTTTTTTTATTCACACATGGGATTAGGCATCGCTGGCTAGGCTAGCATTTATTGCCCGTCACTAATTGCCCTTGAGAAGGTGGTGGTGAGCTGCCTTCTTAAACAGCTTCAGTCCATGTGGTGTAGGTACATCCACGGCACTGTTAGGAAGCAAGTTCCAGGATTTTGACCCAGCCACAGTGAAAGAACAGCCAAGTCAGGATGCAGAGTGGCTTGCTGGGGGAATCTTCCAGGTAGTGGTGTTCCCATGTATTTGCTGCCCTTGTCCTTCTAGATGGTAGTGGTCATAGGTTTTGAAGATTCTAGCTAAGGAGCCTTGGTGAGTTCCTACAGTGCTTCTTGTAGATGATACACACTGCTGCCGCTGTGTTGGTGGTGGATGGAGTGAATATTTGTGGATCAGGTGCCAATCAAGCGGGCTGCTTTGCTCTGGATGGTGTCAAGCTTCTTGAGTGTTGTGGGAGCTGCACTCATCTAGGCAAGTGCGGAGTATTCCATCACACTCCTGACCTATGCCTTGTAGATGGTGGACAGGTTTTAGGGAGTCAGGAGGTGAGTTACTCAATAAAGTTCCAAGTCAGAATAGTGTGTGGTTTGGAGGGGTATTTCTAGGTGGTGGTGCTCCCATGCACTCATTATCCTTGTCTTTCTGGGTAGTAAAAGTTGTGGGTTTGGGAGGTGCTGTTGAAGATTGCATGGCATCACCCTCCCCCTGTAAAGTACCAAAGGCATTTGTTCAATTGGCGTGAGACCGAGAGCCATCGGGCAGCGGACAGGGTGGTGCACAGAACACAAATTGTCAAGCTTAGCTGGGGTGGGTAGATAAGCAACAAGTACTTTTGACCAGAAGGTCAGAAAATACTTACTCTCGGGTGAAGAGCTTGATGGGTCCTCCTTTAGGATACCGCTATCCATGCAGAGCATCACACACATATTCAGGCATTGAGCCTCCCAGATTGTGCAACTGATGGCAAGTCATTTGGATATCATTAACCATATCTACAACACCCTGATGGATGGGTTTGTCGCACTTGAAATTTAACCAGGTGCATGTGGGACACTTAGTCTGTAACAGAAGCCCTCACTACAGGATTTGTATATTTGGGATGGATAGTGCTGTTGGCATCCTCAGAGGCAGCTTGATCATACTTAAATGACCCCTGCACTCCCAGCATGGATTGACGGCCAGTGGATTCTGCCAGTTCAACTCTTGAAAGTTGCAATCTCCCTTTATACCACTATAAGGAAGGTGGACGACATGCTGCAGAGTCATTATAATGTCCTTCGGAGCAATATATTTGCATGTTAAAATGAAGCAATCAATCAAAAAAGGTAACATGGAATGACATAATATAAGAACTAATTTGAGAAAATAAAAGCCCAGCAGCCATGTACATTAGGCACAGCCATAGCCAAGGGCTTTCTAATGAACCCAGAGTGTATTTTCAAGGGCCATTTTTGTAGAAATGTGTCTTAAAGTGCCAAATTAGCAGCAGATGAAGAAAAAGACTGCACAATCACTAACCCTAAATGTAACCTCATCCTTATTTATTACAGCTACACAGAAGCCATTCTGGAGAGAAAAACACAGATGCTCTTCCAAATTAGTGGATATGCAACTTCTCAAATTGTAACTGCGATGACAATAAATCCCAGGCAGTCAAACAACAAACCACTCTCTGGGTATTAGAAAGGCTTCATAAGCTGGAAGGCCATACTAATTTGAGTTTAACCATGAGACAGAAGCTAAAATCTATGAGCTCAGTACCTCTGTAATACCTGTTGTGATATCTCCTGTGCGAGACTCCTTTTGAGTCCTTGTTTTGCAGGATTGAAGAGGATTGTAAAATCATTGAGGTGGTCAATTTCCTCTCTGCATGAAACAAATCCAGTAGCCATTATCCTGTAACTAGGTTTCCAATTTTTGGAAACTAATTGGGAATGAGGCAAGTTCCCTATGTATGGCACAATTTCAAAATTTGAAGATGACATGAAGCTTGGAAGCATTGTGAACTGTGAGGAGGAGTGTAGACCTTCAAAAGGACATAGATAAGTTGGTGGAGTGAGCATACAAGTGGCAGATGACGTTCAATGTGGAGAAGTGTGAGGTGATTCATTTTGGTAGGCAGAACATGGAGAAACAATACAAGGTCAAAGGTACAACTCTAAAGGTGGTGCAAGAGCAGGGCCACCAGGGTGTATATGTGCATAAGTCATTGAAGGTGGCAAACCAGGTTGAGAGAGTAGTTAATAAAGCATTCAGTATCCGGGGCTTTATTAATAGAGACATAGGGCGGGATCTTCCGGTCCCGCCTGCTGGCAATATTACCGGTGCCACCGAAGCCAATGGACTTTTGGTTGGTTTGCTGCGTCTGCCACACCGGGGCCGGCCAATCCCGGCCATAGAATACAAGAGCAAGACGGTTATGTTAAACTTGTACAAAACATTGGTTCGGCCTCAACTGGAGTATTGCATCCAGGTCTGGACACCACACTTTTGGAAAGATATGAAGGTATTAGAGACTGTACAGGAAAGGTTAATGAGAATGGTTTCAGAAATGAGGAACTTCAGTTATGAGGATAGATCAGAAAAGTTGGGACTGTTTTCCTTGGAGAAGAGAAGGTTGAGAGGAGGTTTGAGAAAGGTATTCAAAATCATGAGGAGTCTGGGCAGAGTAGATTGGGGAAAAATGTTCCCACTCATGAAAGGATCAAGAACCAGTGGGCACATATGTAAGGTAATTGGCAAAAGAAGCAATGGTGACATGAGGATAAACTTTTTTACACAGCAAGTGTTTAGGTTCTGGCGTACACTCCCTGAGTGTCTGCTGAAGGAAGGCTCAATAGAGGCATTCAAAAGGGAATTTGATCATTATGTGAAAAGGAAAAATGTGCAGGGCTTTAGGGAGAAGGTGGGGAATGGCACTCATTCCGAGAGCCGCTGCTGACACAATGGGCCAAAAGGACTCCTTCTGTGCTGTAGCATTTCTGTGATTCTGTGACAAATGGCTGCTGCATTCTCACCCATGTCATTACATTGTGGCACTTCTAAAAATGGTTTGCCTCTTCCTTTTGGAAGTAGTGGAGTCCTTGTCACTTGATCATGTTTGCTGGCCATCTTGCAGACTTTATGCATGTGTTCCATGGTAAAATAATGGAGCAAAATAAAACAACACCAGCTAACATACCTTGGACAATTTGCACATGCACACACCTTTTGCACACCTTCTCGAACACTATGTTCACGCGCAGTCTTGTTAGTTGTGTGCCTTTTCGAGCACCTGTGGACATGCGCAGAATGTTGTGTGTGTTGAATATGAGATCAAAGGCCTACTTGAGCACTCTGTTTCAAGCCAAGGGTCTTTTTAACTGCATCCACAATAAGGATGGGTATCAATAATTTTGCACAACTACTTTATAACTGGATAAGTGGTACTCACAACAAATAAATCAGTACTAATTTGTTCATTACTTCCTAATGAAACTACACTATTCAAGACTACTTAAAACAGGGTTGATAATCCATGGTTGTCTTACTTATGTATTAAAATCTCTGATGTAATGGGTGTACCACATACCAGCCTGGGGAGGCCTGAACAATTTTGGGCTTGATTTATATTAGATTCGATGTGTGATACTCAGACTAGGGGCAACCTTCTTCCAAAGCACATCTCTTCATTACAGTTATAAAAGGAACAGCAATACAAAAATCACATCCATAGATACCATCACACCATCCTAAGTGTTTGCCAAGATTCAAACTATCTGTCCTGAGAAAGTTGGCAACTACTTGTTATTGGCCAAGATTGATACCCGAGATATCTGCACTTCTCTAATTATGGCCTTTTGATCATCCTATTTTGTTCGCTCCATCATTGGAGGCCATGCCTTCAGCTGCCTGGGCCTAAGTGCTGGAATCCCTTCCCTAAACCTCTTTGCCTCGCTACCTCACTTACCTCCTCTAAGGCGCTCCTTAAAATTTCCCTCTTTAACCAAACTTTTGATCATCTGCTCGAATATCTCCTTATGTGGCTCAACGTCATATCATGTTTTATAACGCCCCTGTGAAAGTGCCTTGCGATGTTAAAAGTTGCCAAGTAAAGACAAGTTTTTTTTGTTGTAAGTAGACTTTTCACGAATAAATAAACAGGTTTCTTTGTGTCACTAAGTATAAGTTATTTCGGAGAGCATTAACTGGGTCAGCATCTGTTTAATTTATAATTATTAGCCCTTTATCTAACCAATTATTGAACTATTGAATTATTGGCTAGGAGCCATACAGGGAGATTTACATTTGTCCTGTCCCTGAATATGCCGAGTTCACAGCAATTGCTACCATCCGCATTTTTCAAATAACGATTAAGCAAACAGTACATACCTCATTCTTTACTCCCTTGCGCATGTTAGACTTTTTAATGAACATTTCCACAAAATATCTCCCCATGTTTTCCCCTCTTTTATTGCAGGAAGGTAAAATCAATATTTACCAAACAATAATAAAACGTCACATGCATAGCTGAATTGGAGTCAGCAGTTTTTTTTCCCTCTCTCCAAAGGAATATAAATAGTATTGGTGAAATAATAACTGTAGTGATATAAGGAAGTGGTTAGAGTGTGCAGCCTTTTATTTGCTGTTGAGAGACCTGAATCAGCAATTTAGACACATTTCTCCAGCATTATGAAACAGACTTTTATTAAAGAAGGTATTCAGAGAATTGCATTGGGATATTTTTTTGAACATTTGCTTTACGCAGGTTGGTTAAATTGAATTAGTACCTTGCACAGGGAATAAGACCCATAAAAATGAGCACTCTCTAAAATACTGTTATTAACATGTGCTGTTTATGATGAACCTTAGCTTAGAAAGAAGGAATCTTTCTCTTAAAAATATTTAACATTTGTTTAACTTTTAGCTTACCTTTCTCAGCTTACTTCCAAATTGAAATGACTTTGTTACGGGGAATGTTAGGCACTGAAGAAAAATTGAAAAAGAACGAGCCAATTGAGGTCATTAACAGCAGTTTAGAGTCATGCCAAAGTAAGTTCATGATTTAGCACACCTTCCATTTCAATTTTGGTTTGACCCCTGTCCCATCTGAATAACAATATTCACAAATCAAAATGTACCATTTGCCTTGAAAAATGATGAAAGGTACATGGCTAAGGGTTAATAAATCGTTTGGGCTGCAGCAAACTGAGTGACAAGCAAAGAATTTTAGAGCTTAAGGACTAAAGAAAATGGATGAAAAAAATTATAGATGGATCAGAATTGGAATGGTCACCCAGCTAATTGAATAACCAACAGTCAATTACCAGGCTGTCACCGCGCTTGAAACCGCATTGATTTGTGGACTGTTCTGTTGTAAGTTTTTAACTGCTATGGTTTATTCTTCACTCAGCTGAAGAAGAAACAGAATCAATTGCACACTGAGAGACAAGGCCACACATTGGTAACCCTCCATACTGTACTGACAGGAGGTTCAAGCTGCCGCAAAATCTGTGAAAGAGCAGGAATGCAGTTGGACAAGACGCCTGCCTTTGATGCCTTTCTGCATTTCAGCAGCTAAGGTTAGAACAGAGATGAGGAGAAACTTCTTTAGCCAGAGAGTGGTGAATCTATGGAATTCATTGCCACAGAAGGCTGTGGAGGCCAGGTCATTATTGAGTGTATTTAAGACCGAGATAGATAGGCTCTTGATTGGTAAGGGGATCAAAGGTTACGGGGAGAAGGCGGGAGAATGGGGTTGAGAAACTTATCAGCCATGATTGAATGGCGGAGCAGACTCGATGGGCCGAATGGCCTCATTTCTGCTCCTATGTCTTATGGTTTTATGGTCACCTTCTCATGGCAAGAAGGAGAAAAATATTCTTTCACGGGATGTGGACATCTCTGGCAAAGCCAGCATTTGTTGCTCCATCTGTAATTGCCCTTAAACGGAGGGGCTTGCGAGGGCATTTCAGAGGAAGATTAGAAGTCAACCACATTTCTGTGGGTCTGGAATCATGTGTAGGCGAGGTGAGGATGGCAGATTTCCTTCCCTAAAGGGCATTAGTGAACCTGATGGGCTTTAATGCCAGTTGGTCACCATTACCGAATCTAGTTTCAATTCCAGAATTATTTATTAATTGAATTAAAACTCCACCAGTTGAGATGGTATTTCATCTCATGTCCCCAGAGCATTAGCCTAGGCCTCTGGATTACTCGTCCAGTGACATTACCACCACACCAACCTTCTCAGCAATGTCCATTTCCCGAAAAATAATTCTACAACTACAGCTGCAAGCAGGCAAAACAAACGCATCTGCCAAATTGGAGTGATCAGAATCGATGCAACATCCTGTCACTCTGAAAGGGACAATGAAGGGTTGATGAAAAAAAAGCCTGACATTTTGCCAAAGCTCCCCTCAAATAGTGGGGCACTTTGCAAAGCTAATGGATTCCTCTGGCTTTTAATTTCTTTCTTTCCTGCTGTTGAGGCTAACTTTTGGGCTACACAGGGATATCCCAGACCCCCTCCTCCACCCCACCCCACTCGCTCCCCATAAGTTTCTCAGTGAAATAGCAGGGGGTGGAGTGAGGTAGAGAACCTCCCTCGGAGGACAATTGATAAGAATCTTCAGAGGGGAAAACAACACCTTTGGTCTGCCTGACCAAAGTTTCCAGGCCAGACAATGGTTTATAAGGGTTAGTTAACAGGAAACACAGAGTAGGTATACATGGGTTATTTTCAGGTTGGCACGATGTAATGAGATGTAATGTAATGCCACAGGGATCAGTGCTGGGCCTCAACTATTTACAATCTGTATCAATGACTTGGATGAAGGGGCCAAATGTGTGATTATTAAGTAAATTGATGACACAAAGGTATTTAGGAGAGTAGGTTGTGAAGAGTACATAAGGAGTCTGGAAAGGGATATAGACAGGTTAAACAAGTGGGCAACATTCGGCTGATGGAGTATAATCTGGGAAAACGTGAGCTTGTCCATTTTGGCAAGGAGAATACAAAAGCAGCATTTATTTAAATGGAGAGAGATTGGAGGGCTCTGAGATACAGAAAAAAATTGAGAATTGCTGAAAAAGATATTTGTCGAAGCTTTTCGTCTTGCACTCATCAGGACAATCACAAGAATACCAAACATCAAGAGAAGCAACAACTTTATATTGTATTAGAAGAGAGTGCTGATTGTTTGGCAAGTAGGCTCTGATTGGTAAAGGCGTTGCCATGGAGAATGCACCAGTTAATGGTGACTGACAGTTAACTGCCAAACATTGCTTGAAATTTAAACCAGGCAGCTTTGTGCTGATTGGTCAAGGCATTGCCCAGAGGAATGAGTCAGCGAATCTCTGTCACTTATTTTGTTTCGTTGAAACAGACGCAATGTGTGTACACGTTCTGTCTGTAACGTACAGGGCCCTGTGTATTAATATATGTAGCTTCCAACACATAAAAATGCACCACACTGCGAGCCTGAATGACAATCTTAAGTTGGTTGTCAGTGTAATTTTTAGCACAATGAGGATTATATAGCAAATGCTGTCCAATCACAGAATCACATCTAATGTTGGGCACTGTGTTTTGAGTTTTGCAAGTACAGGCTGGTCAGGTGCGGTAGGTACCTTGCCCACTGCAAACAGCGGCTGGGACATGCTGTTTGAGACAATCCTTCAGTCTTCGTGATGTACGGCCGACATACCCAGCATCGCACTGGCACTGAAATTCATACACCACATTACTCATTTGAGTGATAGGCAGAACGTCTCTTCGGCTTGACGGCAGCATCCTGTTAGTGGCGAATACCACTTATGTTGCTACTGCATAGTAGCAGCGTGAAACAACCAACTTCACCTATTGCTCAAATTTTTGAGATACCTAGCCCTTCCAGGGTAATCGGAGGTAGACTGGGCACTTTTCAGGGCCGAAAGTGATGGCCTTAGGCCCGTTTATGAGTTTACGTGATATACAGCGCAAAAAGATCTGATCAGGGTAGCCATTATCCTGCAGGATGTCTTTGATGCGCCCGATTTCAGCATCAAGCTTGCATGGTGAGCAAATGGCTTGGGCCCTACTAAGAGGTTTCCAATAAGGCCAACCTTATAGCATGTGGAACTGTAAGAATCCCAACGTGTATATTGACCAGTGAAGGTAGGCTTGCAGTAGACCGTGGTAGAGAGCCCCCTGGAAGATTTCTCAACTAGTACATCAAGGAAAGGGAGTTTATTTGACCGCTCCATTTCAAAGGTGAATCTGAGCACAGGAAGGAGCCCGTGAAGACATGCAATGAAATTATTACATGCTGCTGCAGAGTTAAATATAGCAAACGTATCATGCACATATCGAAAATATATGAGGGGTAGGAGGTTATGTGTCATTCCATTGAAGACACATTTCTCATGGAACCCACCAAAAATGTTTGTAAGAACTGGGCCTAGAGGGGATCCCATAGCAACACCATCTATTTGGGCAAACATGGCGTCATTAAGCTGAACTCAACTGCACGAGTTGCTGAGTTCAGAAGCTCAGTGAATGCTGATTCACACAACGTCTTGCATGATTCTTGGGTTGAAGAGTTATCTTATGAGGAAAGGTTGGCCAGGCTGGGACTGTATCCATTAGAGTTTAGAAGAATGAGAGTTGATCTTATTGAAACATATAAGGTCCTGAAGGGACTTGACAGGGTGGATGCTGAGAGGATGTTTCCCCTTGTGGGAGGGAATAGGACTAGGGGACACAATTTTAAAAGATGGGGTCTCCCATTTAAGATGGAGATGTGGAGAATGTGTGTTTCTCTCAGAGGGTTGTGAGTCTGTAGAGCTCTCTGCCCCAGAGGCTGGTGGAGGCAGGGTCATTGAGTATTTTTAAGGCAGAGGTAGATAGATTCTTGACTGACAAGGGAGTCAAAGGTTATTGGGAGTAGGTGGGAACGTGGAGTTGAGGCCACAGTCAGATCAGCCATGATCTTATTGAATGTAGGAGAAGGCTCGAGGGGCCAAATGGCCTTCTCCTGCTCCTAATTAATATGTTAATTTATAAGAATATAAGAAGTGGAAATCCTCAAGCTAATCCACCATTCAGTAAGATCATGTTTGATTACATAGAATTACATTGGATACACAGCACAGAAAGAGGCCATTTGGCCCAATAAGTCCATGATGGTGTTTATGCTTCATTCGAGCCTCCTTCCTTCTTTAAAAGCTCAGCAGGTCTGGCAGCATCTGCGGAGAGGAGCACAGTTAACGTTTCGAGTCCATTTGGACTCGAAACGTTAACTGTGTTCCTCTCCGCAGATGCTGCCAGACCTGCTGAGTTTTTCCAGGTATTTTTGTTTATGTTTTGGATTTCCAGCATCCGTAGGTTTTTGCTTTTATCTCCTTCCTTCTTTCCTCAGCTAAATCTACTAAAGTAACCATCTATTCCCTTCTCCCTCAGATGCTTGTTCAGATTCCCTTTCACAGAATCACAGAATTGTTGCAGCATAGGAAGAGGCCACTCGGCCTGTTGTGCTTGTGCTGGCTCTCCATTGGCGCACATTTTCCTGGTGCCATTCCTTCCTCCTTCTCCCTGTAGCACTATATCTTCTTAGTTTTCAGCTAACAGTCTAGTTCTCTCTTGAACGCCTCAATTGAATCTGCCTCCACCACATTCTCAGACCGTGCATTCCAGATCCTAACCACTTGCTGCTTGAAAAATGTTTTTCCTCCATGTCACCATTGCTTCTTTCGCTAATCGCCTAAAATTTGTGTCCCCTTGTTCTCAATTCTTATACTGATGGGAATAGTTCTTCCGTATCTACTCTGTCCAGACCCCTCATGTTTGAATGCATCAAAACTATTTCTTGGTGACTGTCTTATATTGGTGGCCTTTAGCTATGCTCTTCCCCATGAGAGGAAACACTCTCTCTGTATCCATTCTATCAAAACCTTTCATCGTTTTAAGGTCCTGTATTAGGTCACCCCTCAGCTTTTATTTTTGAAGAGAAAAGAGACACAATCTGTTCATCCTCTCACAATATATATGCCTACGCATTTCCAATATCATACTCGTAAAACGTCCTAATTGATCTACCTCAACTCCACTTTCCCATCCTATCCGCATATTCCTCGATTCCCTTTTACCTTCCTCTCAGGATGTAAGCACTGTTGGTGAAACCATGAGCGAGGTTTTCAGGCCCCGCCCACCGCCGGGGTCGTCCAGTCTTGCCGAAAATCAGTGGAGTTTTGGCTGGGCTGCCGAATCTCCCACAGTGGGTCCCGCCACAACGGGGGCTGGAAAAACCCCGGCCTATGTTTATTCCACATTCTTGTACAACTGAGTAGCTTGTCATGTATACTTTCGAGGGCATAAAACACACCACCCACAAAGAATGGACGACAATCAACGGGTAAAACAGATCAGGTGGGGCTCGAAGGTTCATGACTGCGAAGGGCATTAAACCCAGTTGGGTTTTTAAAGCATCAAACAGGCAACTTTTACGGTCATTTTATTTGCTGGAAAACCAGAAAGTGACCAGATCTCTGGAATTCAATTATACCACATGCTCTGGTTAGAAAGCGAACGAGTGACCGGATTCCTACTTCAGCCATATAGCCACGACATTGCTATTTGATGTAGTAGGAATGCTTGTCATTAACAAGGCAGGATGTGCTTCTTTCTGGCTTTTGCAGCAGCTAACTGTTACAGGAGTTTGCATTTGCCACAAAAAGTCATCCAGTCCAAAAATAAAGCGGCATTTAAAAAAAAAAGGAGAGAAAAGCTACATCTATTTCGTCACTTTGTTTCAACATGAAACAGAGCTTGAAAAAATAAGAATAAAAGTGGCAGGCATAATCCATTCATATATTCACTGTCTGAAATCGGCATACTGCTCAGACAGGTACTTGTAATGTTCAATTACTATGTTTAGCAATCTTCCATTAACTGGTCTGTTGACTACCCTCGTTCTGCTTATAATGAGTGTTAAATACACTCGACCAACCTTGCAATTTAGAGAGTTACATGAACTCAACTTTACCTTTTGCAGCCTGTTCCCAAAGGTTAGCAATTTCAATATAATTTGAAGTACAGATTTTCTGCTACCATAGTAATATGATTAAATACATCTACTTGTGAATATCGGTAGAGAGTTTTGTTTTCTGAATGGAACAAAATGTTGGAATATTCCCCACAGTGGCTGCTGACAAAGATCATTATTTTAAAGTTTATCACCGTTGAAATGCCCAGCCAAATGGGGTACAAAGATATCCACAGATGTTTTAAAAACTAAAATATCATACCGCATCATTGCAAAGACCTTGTCTTCATAAATAATGCAATGTCTGTCATCATTAATCATTCATATCATTTATAAGAAAGTGTTTTTTTCTTAAATTCAGTAGTTCTGCATCTGTAAGCATTGCTACAAGCGCCACTGGAAACATTGTCTTGATATCTTTTTTACGATCTTATTTATTTTTGTTTCTTATCAGGCCTTGATACCAGATAATGTGCAAGGCATTAATGGAGATAATTCTTGACATAAAGGGGCAATTTCCCAGACACCAAGCAATTTCTAATGTATTTAAATCAATGCAAATTGGTGACATTTAAACAGATGACCCGTTAAATGGGACCAATCCCAGTTCCACCAGAGTGACCCAGTTAACAAGCTTCATTTGTACAAGACTTGACTTTTTTATTTTTTGCTCAATGTAGACATCAGGTCTCTCTTCGTACCCTCCCTCCTGCATTAATTTTCACTGCAAGCCACAATTAACCAAGTGCTTGACATGAGTAAATACAGGTCCTGGAACAATGTGTTGACGCTAGATTAAACATTACAATCTACTTACTCTTTCTATTTACAGACAGAGGTAGCAAACAATCCACTTTGCTCGTGATTCAGTGAAGGATTGAACATTTTCATATTAATGCACTGGGGTTTGAGTTAAAATCCAATCCGATTGAGGGCATGAAACTTTGGTGCCCTTACAGACTATGGATACCCCTAATGGAAAAACTTTGAGCGTTCCCGATTCCAATCCCATTGCGAGCAAAACTTGGATAACAAAACATTTTATTCAACAGCGACATTTAGTTGGAATAAGTGTTCTGAGATAGTTGGAGCTCAGGTTGAAAATCTAGGACCAGTATGAAATCTGGATCTTCTAAATCTTAGAGGAGAATTTAAGACATAACAGGAAAGAGCTGTACCAATGGGACAGCCTCCACATGATGCAGAATGGGACCAGCGTCCTACCTGAAAGGATGGAGAGGGCTTTAGAAAGGTCTTTAATCTCGCAAGGTGTGGGGAAGGATTTGATAGAAATGACATAAATTTGAAGCTAAAAGAAATAGCTGAGAGCAAAGTTCAGAACAAGGTAAAGATTAAGGGTGATGTAAACAGTCAGGGGACTGACAGTTTAGAACAGAGTTGCAAAACATCTGTTAAAAACAAAGTGAGAGAAACAATTAATAAAAATGAATTACATTGCCTGTTCAGGAAAGAGAACACCATAGCAAACAAACGTCAGGAACTGGTGGCAATAATTCATAGCGAGGAACCAGATACAGTAAGGGTCAGCGAAAAATGGATCCATAACGTACAGGACTGGTGGCTCAATATTGCAGATTATAACATAGTTAGAAAGTGTAAGGAAGGGAGAAGGGTGGCTGGAATAGCTATGCTATTTCTAGTTAAGAAATAATAGTAGGAAAAGAGGGACATAGCTAACATCAAGAATCTATATGGATTGAGATGAAGGATAAGAAGGGATCGATCACAATAATATGCATGCCGCCCAAAAAATGAGCACTAAATATGCAGGCAAATTAATGAAATGAGTAAAAGACAAGGAGGAAATGTTTGTTTGTGTAGTTACGCAGACTTACATTAATTCTCTAGGGGACAGAAAGTGTCACAGAAAACTACCCCATGACCAATTGGTATTCATTATTGAAGAGAAAGCTGAGGGGTGACCTAATAAACATCTTTAAAATATACTATAGTCTGATAGATTAGGTGTAGAGAAAATAATGCTTCTGTTTGTGTGAGGAATCCAAAACTAGAGGAATTCAGGAGAAACCTGTTACACAGAGGGTGGTTAGGACTTGCTTTTACATTGAGTAGCATAGATGCTTTTAAGGGGAAGCTAGATAAATGCACGAGGGAGGAAGGGATATAAAGTTGTGTTGATAGGATTAAATGAGAGTGGGAGGAGGCTTGTATGGAGCAAAGGGACCAGCATAGACCAGTTGGGCTGAATGGCCTGCATCTGTGCTGTAAATGCTATGTAAAGATTTCAACTTCCTGAGGTTTGGGAAAGACCATGTATAAATTCAAATTCTCTTTTCCTTTCTTTAGAACCAATGTACTGGTTAGAGTAATAGAGCAATGGAAAGTCCAGGTATTTGTGTCTACTACCAGTCTTTAATTTTACATTTACAGTGGACTAAGCAGCATAAATGCAGGGTTTTAAAATCAGTTCTATATTGCTGTTCATGATAAAATGTTCTTGAATGCTTAAGCTTATGTAATATTCTTGATTATGTATGTTCTTGCATTAGAACATTGCAGGATCTCAAATTTGTTCAATCTCAAACTTAGGTTTTGAGACACAAGTATCTGCCGGGCTCAAAATGTTCATATCTTGCACCCTGTAAATCATCGTGCAAATGGAAAGTCTTCATTTGACCATGAGTTATTTAGTTACGTATAAACTTTAAAGATCAGGCAATCTAGTATATGCAGCTCTCTTCATCCATCATATCTAGACTACCATTGGACTGCATTGGAATCAGATAGAGTCACCTGTTTCATCTCAGTGAGCAGAGGGGTGAATGGGGAACAGGACCTGTTGCGAGTTAAGGCATGGAGAGCAGAGTTTTGGATGATCTCAAGTTGTGAAGTCAGGGAGTAGTTGGGGGGTAGGAGAGGTAGTCAAGTGGTTTGGTAGGGTAGGCGGGAGTCAAGGGGATAATCAGGGGAGGTTGGGGGCATAGTCGGGGGGGTCAATGTGAGTGATTGCGTGCGTGGGGGGAAACTTATTCTGGAGTTACCCAGGAATTGGATTGGGTTTTAACCTGTCTAACATTTCCTGGGTAACGAACCAGGTGAATACATCGGAGGATAGAATGCGGGAGACTATCCAGGAGTGCTGTCACAAAACTATAATAAGTTTCATAATATTATTGTGCTTTATTGTAAAGTAGGTTTATGGGTGTGAGTGTAGATGGTTCTGTCTGTGAGAGTCAGATAGACTGAAAGCTTGAAATTATCAAAATAAGGTAGGCATAAAAGGAATTTGAAATGCTAATGGGTAAATATGGATGAAGTCTTAGCATGTCGAGTGTGAAGGAAATTTGCATTTTAGGTAAGTGAAGGAGTTGTTTGGGTTTCAAAGGGTTGGTGGGATGTTTACAACTAACAAGGTAAATGGGACAAGGTTATTATGTTTATTTTTCCCAAATGGTACTGACCATATTGGCAACATGAAAGATTATTATATTATGGGAGAAGTACATTTCCAAAGACATATAGAACAATGGGATTTACAGATTAAAGAGAGAGAAACATATATAAAGAAGGAAGGAAAGTGATTTTTAAGAACTAAAAGGAGTATGTAAAACAGTCTTGGAGAAGCCTATAGCCATGTTTGCAAAAGACTGCTGTGTCCAGTAACTAAACTTCGAGAAAAGCCTTTGGAATTCCACTGTCGAGTGGGTGCTGTGGTAAATTTGCTGGCTTGCTATTTATATTTAAAATCCATTTTGGACTGTTGCCTTAAAGTGGGTGTGAATTTGGGAATCAGTTTAATTAGGAATTTTGGGAATTGTTATAATATTAAGTAACTGTAATCTTACGTATGTGCTTGAAATCTTTTCTTTTGTTAATACATGTTTTAATTTAGTTTTTTTTTAATTCTAAAGGTGTTAGTGGACTCATTCCTTTTGAATTCAGTGCCCAAATCTTCTTATAATAAATACAAATTGCAAAACCATTGTGACATTGTGGCCAAGTTTCCCTTCTGGATTTGGTCTGCCTGGCACACATCACCTGCCACATCATAACAGTGCATTGGAATAGTCAATTCTAGAAGTAATTAAGGCAAGAATGAGAACAGACCTCTCATCCAGTAGATGCTAAGAGTTTTGATGCATTGCACTTACTGGTATCCATGCAGTGATAATGTTGCAACATCTGCTCACATGAGGATGGAGCGAGGAGTTTGGTAGTTGCATCCTTAACACACAAATAGCTGTATGCTACAGAAAAAAGGAAGACTTGCATTTATATAGCACCTTTCACAATCTCAGGACATCCCAAAGAATTTTACAGGCCATGAATAACATTGAAATTTAGTCATGATTAGGAAATGCAGCAGCCATATGTACAGCAAGCGTCCACAAACATCAACAAGGTAATGGCCTGGATCTTCCAAGGTGCAGCAATCATCGTCAGACTGCTGCTCTACTCAAAAGTTCCACTGCTCTGCATTTCTTCCGGGACCTACTAAGCCAGAAATGCACAACACAACATCATTTGGAGAAATCCCTTGCAATGGAGTAGCATTGGAGGGAAGACAGGACACATCCCTTTTTACAGCACAAGTGCCCTATGGTAAGCTTAAATGTCCAGTCTTTGAATATTAGTGAATGGATGAGCGAATTACTAGGATAGGTGAGTAAGGGCTGGGTGAGTAAGTGGACAGGTTGGGTAGTTGGGTGAAGTGGGTGATGTGGATGGGTGGGTGAGTGAGTAGGTGGGAAAGGTAGGTAGGCGGTTGAGGTGGGTAGTGGATAGATGGGTCAGTGGGTAGTCAGATTGCGTCAGGAAGGGTAGTCAGGTTGAGGGCTAGACAGGTCGGGTCAGGGAGTTAGTCAGGTGGTCAGGATGGGTAGTCGGGTTGGGTTGGGTTGGGGGGTACTCAGAGGCTAGTTGGGGGTTCAGCAGGTTAGCTGGGTCAGGTGTGGTGGCAGTTGGGAAGTCAGGGAGTAGTTGGGGGGGTAGGAGAGGTAGTCAAGCGGTTGGGTAGAGTAGTCGGCAATCAGGGGAGATCGACTGCGTAGCCGGGGGGGGTCAGTGTGAGTGATTGGGGAGGGGCGATGGATTCGGTTCTAGAGTTACCCAGGAATTAGATTGGGTTTTAATCTGTCTAAAATTTCCTGGGTAACAAACCAGGTGAATACATCGGAATTGTCTAAGTCTCCGACTCTAACTCAGACTCGGAGATTTTTGCGCAGTGTCCCAGGGACCAGCGGAATTTTGCATCAGAAGTTCAAACTTCCTGGACAATTCCCACATAGTTGTGTGTCAGAACCCCCACAGGGTTCTGTAGCACATCTTCGATCATACGTCCGATCTCTGATGATCTGGAGACCAAAAGATGTGGCCCAATGACCCAAAAAACTTTTATGTTTTCTCATGATGTTGATTGAGGGTTAAGTATTGGTCAGGATACTAGGGAGAATCACCCTGTTCTGTCTTGAATGATATACTTTGAGATCCACCTGTGAGGCTGTTACGATCAGGTGAAGAGGTTCAAATAACTCCCCAAGTTGCCCACTTCTCATTTGACTGCAACAGGTTTTTTATTGAAAAGGATGTATTTGGCAGTTTAGTGAATACTTTACTGCTCATGCATTGTGATCATAATGGAAACAAGTGGACAGATTTTCTTGAGTTAACAAAGAAAGAGATTAGCTAATCTAAGTAAAACAAAAAAAAAAATGTGCTCTGACTTTCACACACACTGACCTGCAAAGTTCACACATATACATAAATAGAGGTTACAGAGTGGGGGACGATAGGTTGGGCAAATTAGGACCCAGAAAATGTAATAAGGAAGATACAACCTGTAATTTGGTGACTCCGCTGGCTTCAGGCTTTCCTTCAATGCTCCAGATGCTTTTGATTTAGAGATATAGATGGCTGATCTGATTGTGCCTCAGGAGACAGTAGCGCTGGGCTGAATTCTTAAGAAGCCTCTGTCTGCAACTGGGATGTTCCTGGATGGTCATGGTCACCAAACAGGGTTTGAATTTTGCCAGGTGTGTTGGGGAGAGAGAGAGGGAGGGAGGCAGGAGGGACACCACTTGGGTCTTTGCTCTCAGCGTCTCAGCTGCTTGTCCTCAGTTTTGCTGAGAAAACATGCATTTAAAACACAAAAAGGATTGGCTAGTCATGTGACCTTCTCCAATTGCCAGGAGGTCCAAATAAGGTAATTGTCCATGTATTCCAAGGGTAACTTGATCAGTTCATTTCTGGAATGCTGTCTTAGCCAGGGTCCCATTGTCTAAGTGATTAGTCTTAATGATTCAACAGTTGAACATCTCAGGTGATTGTCTTAATGACTTTTTAATGGCACATGAGGCATTGTGGGTTTTTCTCAATCCCTGGACGTTCGTTGTCTTTGGTTGATTTTATAGACAGCCTGCCTCCATTCCAATTGGATTGAAATGTTAAATGTGCAGTATTGCAAATTGGGATAGCCACCTTGGACTGCAGGTTCAGGTCACTTTAGCCTCTGTGTTTATTAATAAGTCTATTCTTAAAAATTCAATTTAGGTTTCCAGCCAATGGATTTAAACTCATTATTTGGCATTAAGCACATATTCATAACAGGGCAGACAGTTTAATATCGCTTCTGAAAAATAGCACCTTCTGGATTATCTTCCTAGATTTTTGTGCTCAAGTCTCAGGAGCAGGATATGAGCTCACAATCTTCTGAGTCAGAGTTAAGAGTATTGCTAACTAGGCTGAGGCTGGCTCTGTTTGTGTATTGTTTACACTCCAAGTGAGGCATTTGCTTGTTGGACAGTGGTATGAAATTTGGTTTTTTTAACAAATTTAGACATGAGTGAACGTGAGTAAACACACGGGAACTGGCTTAAATATATCATTGACAAACTCTTGGTAGGATATTACAATGCCAAAAATTCCATTTTACAGAAACACGAGGCATTTTGTTGGCAACACACAGAGAGAGAGAGAGAGAGTTAATGTGTATCTACTTTGATAACACAAAGAGAAATTAATACTGACTCTGGATTGAAATAGGAAAAGTACTTCATTTGCCGTCTCTCTCAGCTCTTATATTCATGAACATAAAATTAGAAAATTAATAAATAGACAAATGCACAAGTATCACGGGTTACCTGACAGGGAAACTCGACCTGGTCCTCAATAGATATTTATGCACAGGCACATTCCAGCATGGGACATCCAGATAGCCCTCAGGGGCAGGTTTTTAGCCAATTCTTCCACCCTTACCTCCAGGGCCATGAGACTGGGGGTCAGATTTTAACTACCGAGGTGGGCAGCTCGAGTTAGGAAATCTCCTGACTTGCTGGAAACCCCCTCCCCCCTCAATAACAAGTGCCCACATTGTGAAGCAGGTGTGGGATGAAGCCAAGCCTGCCAACACCAGAATCAGATGGCAGGAAACTTGGGCATGGGCAAGTGCTGAGGTGAGCCGACTAAATGACCCAGCTTGATTTTCTGAGTGCAATTACTTGAGGGAGCAGACAGAATTCAACAAGACACAGATAAACTTTATTACAGGGAGTTTTTCAGATGCTACATGCTCAATCAGGGCTTCAGTCAAGAAGCCCCGCCCCCCCCCACCCGGATTGTCTGGGCTCATTGGTCAGAGCCTCCCAGAACATCACGTGACCCTTGATAGACAGCAGGAGAGGCTATACCCACAGTTACTACATTTCCTTGCCCTTTAGTTCTTTACAATTTCTATTTACAGGGAAACATTTGAATATCCAGCAACGTATACATATATACAACTTCAGGTGATTAAAGATCAAGCGTCTGAGGTGCTCCCCTTATACGGCTGGCTGGGCACAGCTTTACCACCTGAGGTTCTTCAACAGGATCAATGGGACCTGGAATTGCAGCATGAGATGCATCATTAGAAAGTGGCAGTTCAGGGTTTGGCAACTCTACAGAGACATCGGGCATGTCTATTCTGGGCCGATCAGTCACCTCAGGAATTGACGGTTCGATGTTAATCACAGGTAAAATAGATGGTTGTTGGGATGTCTCTCTCACATGAATATGATCTACTTGCTTATGGATGATTCTATCTTCCACTTGAATTTTGAAAGATAATGGACCAGTCTTTGAGACAATTGTTCCAGTAACACTTCTGAAATTTTGCACGAATACTGTGCCACCTACATTTAATGTGTGAGCTTTGCTGTGAATATCATGGTTCAATTTTTGATTCCACTGATTCTGCTCTACCTTCCCCTCTAAACGTTGAAACACCAGACTCAACCATGTACGTAGGCAGTGTTTCACCAACAATTCAGATGGTGTTGAACACATAGTCGAATGTGGCGTTGTATGATAACTAAGAAGTGGGAAAGTCGAAATTCTAGAGTACCTTCTGACAACCTGTTCACACCAGAGTTGAAAGTTAAACCATTCAATAAGGGATGGTAAGGGGCTGTTTTAATATGTCTGATTCCATTCAGATTCATGAATCTCTGAAACTCTGTGTTGGTAAAGGCTGTATCATTAGCAGAAACGGTGATTTTAAGTAGGCCATGTATGCTAAAACAGTGAAGCAGCCTCTCGATAGTTGCACTCGACATTGGCGATTTGACTGTGTATATATCCATCCATTTAGAATGTGCATTTATAATCAATTAAAACATGGTACCTAAGAATGGTCCTACATAATCGAAATGTAATCTAACCAGGGTCAACCAGGCCACTCCCACGGATGCAGGGGAGCTGAAACAGGCAACTTCTGTTGTTGCTGACAATGGAGACAGTGCTTGACCATGCTTTCAATGCCACTGTCAATGCCTGGCCACCAAACATAGCCTTGCACAAGAATTTTCATCTTCGATATGCTTGGATGCATACTGTGAAGCTCTGTCAACAGCGTGTCTTTTCCTTGTGATGGGCTGACAACTCTTGATCCCCACAAGAAAATTCCATCTTGACAGCTTAACTCTGTGTTTCTGGCATGGAATAGCCTCAAATCTTCAGATACAGGCGAATTTGACCATCCTTGCACTCTCTGACTTTCAACAATATTGGATCTCTGCTCGTCTAATTTCTAATTTGTTTCACACACACAGGCAAAAAGTCCAGGGAATTCAGTAACAGCACAACTCCATGTGGAACAGGGGCATGTACAATGCTTTCTGGTAACGGGAGACGACTGAGTGTGTCCACATTTGCAATACATAAGCCAGGATGGTACATAAAGGTATACTCAACTCAGATAGCAAAACCCAACATTGTATTCTTGCTGAGGCTATTGGCGGAATTGCCTTATCCTCACTGAATAAACCCATTAATGGATTATGGTCCGACACTATGGTGAAATGTCGTCCATGTAGGTACTAGTGGAATATTTTCACTCCGAATATCACCAATATTCCTTTTCTAGCCGGGAATAACCCTTCTCGGCTGTGGAGGGGGTTCTCGAGATGTAGCCAATGGCCTTTCTGATCCATCTTCCATTCTATGTGATAACATGGCTCCTATACCATGAGGAGAGACATCACACCTGAATACCAATTCTTTCGATGGGTCGTAGTGTACCAATAAACACGGCAAATGCAACAGTTTCTTTACTTTCACAAAGGCTTCTTCCTGTCGTGAATTCCGTGACCAACCGTAATTCCTTTTTTAACATTAACATTGTAATGGTGCCAACACAGTTGATAAGTTAGGTAAGAAACGGGTATAGTAGTTGATCAGACCCAGGAAGGACTTGAGTTCGGTTATATTGTATGGTGATGGTGCATCTTTTATTGCCCAAACTTTCTCTTCTACCAGATGCTAACCTATGGCGTCCACCCTGCTGAGACAGGTCTGGCACTTGAAATGTGCATTTTCCCTTCTTTAACCGTATGCCGGCTTCCATGAGCCTTCTTAGCACCTCCTCCAGGTTGGCCGTGTGTTTGGTCTCGGTTGACCCTGTGATCGGAACATCATCTAGGTATACTACCACTGGGGATGTCCTTGCAAAAGACTCTCCATTGCTCTCTGGAAGATACGGCATTCAGACGATACTCCAAAGGGTTGGTGAGTATACTAATAAAGACCCTTGTGTGTGTTAATAGTCACACATTCTCTCGATATGCTATCCTGTTCTAATTGTTGGTAGGCGTGGCTCATATTCAATTTTGTATAGGACTTGACTCCAGCCAGCTTTGCATATAAGTCGTCTATCTTTGGAATGAGGTCCTTGTCTAGTTTTGCTGCCTTATTTACGGTCAATTTATAGTCCCCACAAATGCATATGGTTTGTTCAGGCTTAACCACTGGAACTATAGGTACTGCCCATTCTGAGAATTGGACAGGTTGAATGATTCCCAGCTTTTCTAACTGGCACAGTTCTGCATCCACCTTCCCCTTCAACCTATAATGCACTGATCTGGCCTTAAAGAAACGTGGTGTTTCCTGAGGAACCACATCTATCTTGGCCTGCACGCGTTTTAACTTCCCTAATTCATCCTAGAATACGCCGTCATATTTTCTTAGCAGTTCAGGAACTCCTCTTGTTTTCAGGAGAAATATCTCAGACCAGTCAGGCTTGATTTTCTTGTACAAAAACAAAAATACCTGGAAAAACTCAGCAAGTCTGGCAGCATCTGCGGAGAGGAACACAGTTAACGTTTCGAGTCCGAATGACCCTTCAACAGGCCAGACTTGCTGAGTTTTTCCAGGTATTTTTGTTTTTGTTTTGGATTTCCAGCATCCGCAGTTTTTTGCTTTTATCTTGATTTTCTGTAACCGGCCTCAGCCTAAAAGACTGGGTCCTTCTCCTTTCACTATTATCACTGGAAACTGGGCTGTCTGTTGCCTATAAGACACTGGTACTGTGGCGCTGCCCTTTACCTGAATAGATTCTCCAGTGTATGTCTTTAATTTAGCAGTTATCCACTCCAGGTTTATTGGCTGTCTACCTTGGTTAATGTATTTGAAAGCGTGCTCTCCCACCACTGTAGTTGAGGCTCTTGTATCCACCTCCATTATTAGTGGCTTCTCACTAACTTGGATAGTGACAGTGATAGGTTCGGTTTTTACAGCGGTAACGTTATACAGGGAATAAATGTCGGTGTTGGCAGCTTCAGGCTCTGCTGTATTCTTTAATTCAGTCATGTTGGTTTGCCGCTTTACGGGCTGTTTCGACTTTGCTCTGCATTGCCTGACTACGTGACCTTTCTGATGACAGTAAGGGCATTCTGACTCCTTGAATCTGCAGGTGTCCGGCCTGTGGCCTGTAACAATTTAATCTTGAAGTCGCTGCTGAAGTGTTTCCGCTCGGCCTTTTCATGTTTCTAACAGTGGACATTGCACCTCCCTTCGATGCTGTGGGTCTGGTTTTCGTGCCACGCTCGGCGGTAGGTTCCCGCCCCACATGAAGAACAGCGCCATGTTGTATGTGTTACAAAGCCTGTGAGTCTCTCACAGCACTTTCCATGGTGAGGGAGATTTCTAGGGCGCGCTTCAAGTTGATGTTGACCTCAGTGAGTAAAGGGCGCTGAATGATATCGTCCTGAACTCCACAAACTAATCGGTCCCGCAACATATCATTTAATGTGTCCCCGAAGTCGCATTGTTTTGTCAACTGCTTCAGGTTCGCTGCGTAGGTTGTGATGGACTCTCCCGGGGCCCTAACTCTGGAATTAAGTTTAAAACGCTTCATTATTACGATAGCTTCGGCAGGAAGTGCGTTTTCATGAGGTCCACTAATTCATTAAAGGTGTCAGGTTGCAAATGAGATTGAATGTCTTACTGCAACATACACTCAGAAGGATGGCTTTCTGCTTTTCCTCTGTAGTAATTTTGTTCGCTACAAAATAAAACCTGAGGCGCTCTACACACTGACCCCAGTGTTCCATAGTCGCATCATAAGGATCGATTCTGCTGAAGAGTGACGACTGGTGAGTAGCCTTCTCTTTTTCTTAAGATTCGATGTACTCACGGTAACAGGGTGAGGAGCAGCGTCGGAGATATTTTACCCTCATCGCCAAATGTAGTGACTCCAGAGCGGACAGGTTTCAACAGGAAACAGAGAAAATTTATTACGGAACATTTTTCAGATGCTACCTGCTCAATCAGGACTCTCGTCAGGAAGCCCCACATCCGCCCCCACCTCCACCCACCCCCCACCCACCCCACCCCACCTCCACACACCACCCCCCCCACCGCCCCCACCCCCCCCGGATTGCTTGCACTTAGGGCTCATTTGTAAGAGCCTCCCAGGAGATCAAGTGACCCCGATAGACAACAGGAGAGGTTTTAGCTTCAGTTACTACATTGAGATTTTGTCCCAATTGTTTTAGAAGATTTTAGACCATCTAGCCCTTACCCCTCACACCTCCTCACCCCCACCTGCTCCCATGGCCCCTCATACCCCCATGCCAGCTCATGTTAGCTCATGCCCTCCACCCACCCCTTACCCCCTTCATAGTCCTCCTCACTGTCAACTCATTCGTCCACCATGGGCAGACTTCAGGAGCCATGTCGAGATGAAAAGAATAAACTTCTAAAAATTAATTACAGCTCTCACTAGATAGACTTGTGCTGAAAAAAAAATCCCATCCATGAAAGCATCAAAGCTTTTAAATCTCCTTAAGCAGTTAATCTCTTATAAAATGTTCTGTTCATGACCATCATCCTTTAATAATCTCTTTAAACTGTTAATCAAACCCAGCACCCCCTGCTGAGATAATTGTAGCTTTTGAAAATCAGCAAAGTGGTCATAATGAATAGATTTTAGGGAAATGTCTACAAATATCTCTATTGAATCCTCTTGAATGAACGCTACGTCAGCTAGCCTGTCAGTCAAACCAGTCCAGACAAGGATTTTTTTGAACAATGACTGACAGCTGCAGCTATTGTTTTTTACAGTTTAAAGAGCAGAGGATTTAAAACCCTCATGTAATGACATTATATAGAACTTATCCACTCTTCAAGGGTATTTACATCTACTCCATCAATTTGTGACTCCCACACTGTGGGTTAAGGCCCTTGAAACAGCCAAAATGGGGTTTGTTTGAACTCAGCACCTTTCTCCGAACAGCAAAAATGGGATCTGTTGGGACCCTCCTCATCCGGGTTCCACCCACCATTCTTAAAGGTCCGCAGAGTCTTCCTGACTCTGTGAAAATCCGTCTCTGAGTATAATACCCGCAGCCTTATTCCATTTCAGATGTGTCGACTCAGCATGGATCATGAACTCTCTCCTCCATCCCCACCCCCTTTCCGATCCCCCTTTTCCTAATTATTTATATTTTTTAAATATATTTTTATTTTCCTACCTATTTCCATTATTTTTAAATATATTCCCATCCATTGTTTCACCTCCACCTTTTAGCCTATTTCGATCCCTTGCCCCCTACCCCACCCCCACTAGGGCTATCTGTACCTTGTTCATCCTGCTTTCTACCCTTAATGTCCCCATTAGCACATTCCTTAGATAATATCACCACCGTCAACACCTCTTTGTCCTTTTGTCTATGTCATCTTTGGCAATCTCTTCTTTGCCTCCACCTATCACTGGCCCCCTATCCAGCTCCACCTGTCCCAACCCCCTTAACCGGCTTATATTTCACCTCATTTCTATTTTTCCTCAGTTCTGATGAAGAGTCATACGGGCTCGAAACGTTAACTGTGTTCCTCTCCGCAGATGCTGTTAGACCTGCTGAGTTTTTCCAGCTATTTTTATTTTTGTTTCAGGTTTCCAGCATCCGCAGTATTTTGCTTTTATCTATGGATGGGAAATCCTTGGTTTCAAATCCAAAACCCTAATTGGTGCACTTAGCCCCTGAGACATCGACAGCACTGCCGGGTTTTACAATTTGCCAGCACCCTTTCCAAAAAACAACCTTCTCTCCAATCCCACCATTCCCTATGTGCACAAAGTACCATTTCTGATTAAAAAAAACCCACAACCCTGCCACAGCTCCAATTCTCTCATTCTAAGCATCAATAACAATTGTCCCAAATTACTTATCATTCACCCCAATGATGTACAGATCAAGAACTTAGCATATGCTATTATACAACCATTTTGATATAAATGCACTTTAATTGCTCAGCTTGTTAAATATTACAACATGTTATAAATAAAATAAGTCACTTGTGATGTTTCATTTGTTTTATCATGCATCAAATTATTAACACAGACTACAGTGTACAGTCTAAGTATATCTGACAGTGCACTTATGGTACAAGTTCAGCAGGAGTGTGAAGTGGTTTCAACTTTGCACAGATGCCGAACCTGTGGAGTGTAAATTGGGTGTCAAGACCCCAGCTGACATGGAACGTGTTTTTGTTCAATCCTTCAGCTTCTCTCTGGTGTTAGGTCAGGTTCTGTTTCCATATCCAGGCTGAATTTACACCATAACTTCAGTGCTAAGCCTTTCATATTAACGCCACCATTGTGTCCTGAAGGCACCATTAAACACAAGTGGTTGGAAATTGCCCTCCTTTTAAAACAAAGCCCCTGCGAGTGTTTGCAGCTGCTTTGCATCTTATTGACCTGGATTGTTCGGTGTTTACTGTGTTTTCATATTCATATGTTAATTTGTTGAAAAGCAGTATTTCTTGCTCGAATTAGTACCACCTGAATCAGCAGCATGAGTGTGAGTGATGGCATTTCCTTTCCTTCATGGATTATTGGATCTACATATATTAATACATAAAAATCAATTCTAATGAGATGATTCAAAACATATGTGCTTGTAGAGGCAGATTGTGTTGTGACAAGGCAAGCTTCAGAAAGGACAGTAAAGAGATCAAAGATGCATCATCATTTAAAAGGAAATGAAATACCACAGACCAATTCTCTGCCGCTTCAGCGACATGTGTTCCCCTAGTCCGCTGGTATTATGGACTAACTATTTAAAATAATGAATCACTTCAGAACTCTCTGTGAATAAGTAGTTGTGCTGCCACAACAAATTTAGCCACAGTGTTGTGTGGGTGAAACTGGAAAACTGGCAAAAACTAACCAAGGGTTTGAAAAAAACTGACAACTGAAAGAAAAAACAGCTATGGGCCCAAAATTGCAAAACTGCACAGTTTTTCATAACATAAACTTAAAGGGATACCTGGCAAAACATTTTCCTTCATTTTTCTTTAGAGAAATTATCACTTATTATGGACCTGAATGAGTGCAAAGCATCACTGCCCCTACTCTATTCTGAAGTCAGTCCTTCAGACCTGTCACCCTTTAGGTTTTCGTTGGACATGGCGGTAAGGCTGGTGGACAGAATTGAGTTCTAGGTCTGTCATGATTTCATCGAATAATTTTTGTCCCTCAGCTTGAAGGTCTGCTCTCCCGTTTCCTAACAATTTCAGCAGCTCACAGTCCCAGAGCCAGGCAGGACCAGTCACAATACCAGCTGCAGACAGTCAAATCCACCCCAATTGCCCTAGCTCCAGGCCAATGAATTGGTAAAAATTCGGGTTGGCTGAATTGATTAGTGCATTAATCCAAGCACGTGCTGGGGGTGGGGGTGGGCGGGGTGGGGTGGGGGGTGAGGGTGGCGGGGGTTGGGAAGGAGCGGGAAAGAAATCGGCCAGGCGCTTGGAAAAGCATTCCAAGGTCCAACATCCTTCCGCAGCTGAGCCCGTTCAGCGTCAACTCCAATGATACGCTTGGAGTCTGACTTCTGAGACAATTATACCCACTCAAGCAATACAAATTCCTGATAGTGCCGCTATAGGCTTGAGAGGCTGAATGGTTTACTCCTGTCCCTGTGTTACTATAAGCCGCCAGTCCCCAATGCTTTCATATTCACGTTTAAACCACTTTATGACCGGGATTTTCTACCCCCTGATCAAGGCAGGCGTCTTCAGAAAATTTTGCGAGAAGGCCCCAGTCGTGTTTTCCCTGCGGTGTGAATCCAGGAGGCGACTGTCTCCCCCCACCATCCCACTCCCCCCACCCCCCCCAAATGTCAAATTTAAATCCCACATCGGCGTGACGTCAGAGCGGCGTGATTTACGACTGCCTTTAAAAGGCCTGCGCCTAGCAACCTCAGCTGTGAGGGGAACTCAGAGCGCACAACTTAGCGCAACGCTCGCGAGAATCGAGGATCCCCCCATAGGAATTCCAGGAAGCGGCAGCACAGATTGAAATGGGGGATGGGGGTGCGTTACAGGCAAGTCTCCAAAGCGGCTTCTTCCCAGCTGGCTTTCAAGGAGGTGCTGGAGGGAAAGAGCTCCAGTGTGGGGCAGCGGGGGGTGGGTGGCCTGGTAGTCAGGGCAGCACTGAGGGGAGCCTTGGGGAATGGGCTCCAGTGCAGGGGTGGTGCTGGGGGGGTGCCAAGGCAGCACAGACTGAAGGAAGCTAGTACCCAAGCACGTGCTGGGGGAGGGGGTGCGGGGTGGGGTGGGGTGGGGGTGGTGGGGGTTGGGAGGAGCGGGAAAGAAATCGGCCAGGCGCTTGGAAAAGCATTCCAAGATCGAACGTTCTTCCACAGCTGAGCCTGTTCAGCATCAACTCCAATGATACGCTTGGAGTCTGACTTCTGAGACAATTATACCCACTCAAGCAATACAAATTCCTGATAGTGCCGCTGATTGCTCCTGAACTTTTAACCCCTTGGGCGTAGACTGCAAAATAATCTGAGTTTTATGGGGCTGCAGAACAATTGGGTGATTGGGCAAGTTAGAGGATCCCCTTGCAAGAGGTGGGCATGGAACAGTCACTGAGCGAGATGCTCAGAACCCCGTGCTTTGTAGTTATTCAGGCTTTGAGCAGGAACCCTCATGATCCAAGCAAACTGCGCAGCCTTGGAGTGCGGGGTTAGGATAACATCTGCGCCTGAGCTGAGAGCACAGGATGCAGACGAGTGGCCAAAGCTGTCACCACCAGGTCACGTGATGTGGGGCGGAGGTGGCTGGGTTTTTTAGTCAGGCATCCAGCGAACTAACCACTGGCCATCCAAGTGGTGGCCAGGACTCTCCGGCATGTGTGAAGGGGCCTTGAGAGGCGGCTGGAGCCAGAGACTTAACCAAGAGAGGTCCTTAGGAGACGTATGCTAACCCTCATGTCTCACTCTTTGAGGCTGCAGCGAGGAGACCATGATCTCATTGTCTACCTCATGACTCATAGATAAGCAAGATAGAAGAAGGAGAAAAATGCGATGCAGGCACCAGGCTCGATAAAGGGAGGAGCACAACCCTCAAGATCAAGGGGCAGCAGGACCATGTAGAGGAAGATCATAGAAACATAAAAATTAGGAGCATGAGTAGTCCATTCAGACCTTTGAGCCTGCTACACCAATAAATATGATCATGGCTGATCCTCTCTCTCAATGCCGTACTCCTGCACTCTCCCCATACCCCTTGACTCCTTTAGTGTCTAGAAATCTATCTATTTCCTTCTTAAATATATTCAGTGACTTGGCACCCCCCCAGGCCTCTGTGGTAGAGAATTCCACAGGTTCACCACCCTCTGCATGAAGAAATTTCTCTTCATCTCGGATCTAAATGGCCTACCCTGTATCCTGAGACTGTGACCTCTTGTTCTACACCCCCCCAGCCAGAGGAAACATCATCCCTGCATCCAGTCTGTCCATCCCTGTCAGAATTTTATATGTTTCAATGAGATCCCCTCTCATTCTTCTAAACTCCAGTGTATACAGGCCTAGTCGGCCCAATCTCTCCTCATACAACAATCCTGCCATCCCAGGAATCAGTCTGGTGATCCGGCTGCAATCCCTCTATGGCAAGTATATCCTTTCTTAGGTAAGGAGACCAAAACTGCACATAATACTCCAGGTGTGGTCTCACCATGGCCCTGTACAGCTGCAGTAAGACATCCTTGCTCCTGTACTCAAGTCCTCTCTCAATGAAGGCCAACATACCATTTGTCTTCTTAACTGCTTGCTGCACCTGCATACTTGCTTTCAGTGATTGGTGTACAAGGACACCCAGGTCCCTTTGTACATCAACATTTCCCAATTTATCACCAGTTAAACAATACTCTGCCGTTCTGTTTTTCCTACCGAAGTGGATAACTACAGTTATCCACGTTATACTGCATCTACCATGATTTTGCCCACTCACTCAACCTGTCTATATCACCTTGAAGCCTCTTTACATCCTCCTCACCACTCACATTTGCCTAGTTTTATATCATAGGCAAACTTGGAAATATTACATTTGGTTCCCTCATCCAAATCATTGATATCTATTGTGAACAGGTGGGGCCCAAGCACTGATCCCTGCGGTACCCCCTAGTCACCATCTGCCACTCTGAAAAAGATCCATTTATTCCTACTCTCTGTTTCCTGTCTGCTAACCAATTCTCAACCCATGCCAGTATATTACCCCCAATCCCATGTGCTTTAATTTTACACACAAACCTCTCATGTGGGACTTGATCAAAAGCTCTCTGAAAATCCAAATACACCACATCCACAGTTTCTCCCTTATCTATTTGACTAGTTACGTCCTCAAATAACTCCAGTAGATTTGTCAAACAAGATTTCCCTTTCATAAATCCAGAATGACTTTGTCTAATCCTATTGATATTTTCTAAGTGTCCTGTTATCCCATCCTTTATAATGGACTCTAGCATTTTCCCTACTACTGAGGTTAGGCTCACCAGTCTGTAATTCCCTGTTTTCTCCCTCCCTCCTTTTTTAAACAGTGGGGTTACATTTGCCACCCTCCAGTCTGCTGGGGCTGTTCCAGAATCTATAGAAGTTTGGAAGATGACAACCAATGTATCCACTATTTCCATCGTCACCTCCTTTTGTGCCCTGGGATGTAGATTATCGGGTCCTGGGGATTTATTGGCTTTCAGTCCAACTAATTTCCCCAGCACTTTTTTATTTCTTTAACTAATACTAATGTCTTTCAATTCCTCCTTCTCACTAGATCCTTATTTCCCTGGTATTTCTGGAAAGCTATTTGTGTTTTCTTCCATGAAGACAGAGCTAATGAAGTTGCTTAATTGCTCTGCCATTCCCTTGTTCTCCATTTGAAATTTTCCTGTTGCGCACTGTAAGGGACCTACATTTGTCTTCAATAATCTTTTTCTTTTTACATACAGCGAGCTGTCGTTTGATGGCACCTTGCTAGTCCCAGGGTATATCAACTGTGCTTGTCCTACCTGCAAATGAGCGAGAACCAGGGTTGCCAAAAACTGTGGTTGTCAAGGGAACTGGTTACTCACATATGCCACCAGGATTTATGCAGGATTTGGTGCCTAGGGGACTCAGAGGGCATCCACTGCCATGGCATTAGAAATGACCGCCACACTCAATTTCTACAGCAGTGGCTTCTTCCTGGACTCCACTGGTGACCTGTGTGGGACCTCTCAGGTCCCTGCCCATAAATGTACCCAGGAGGTCACGGACGTCACCTTTTCCAAGGCACACAACTTTCTCAATTTCGACTGAGATCAGTCGAGCCAGGAAGCGAGGAGCACCCGAATTCGCTGAGATTTGTGGTTTCCCACAGGAGCAGGGGGCCACCAACGGCACTCACATGGCTCTAAAATCTCCATGGCAACAAGCAGTCCAGTTCCGCGAACTGCAAGGGCTTTCACTTGCTCAACGTTTAGCTGGTCTGCCAGCATAATAAACGGATCAAGCAGGTCTGTGCACGATACCCAGGGAGCGTCCACAACTCCTATGTCCTCAGCAGGTCTCAGATACCTGACATCTCCCAAGGTCCACAAAGGCTGCAAGGTTAGCTCCTCATGGACAAGGGCTACCCGCAGAGAACGTGGTTGATGGCATCCATGCGGTGGCCTGAGACTCCAGCTGAGACAAGGCACAGTGAGGCTCATGCTGCAACCCGGACTTTGGTGAAGCACACCATTGGGATCCTGAAGGTGGGGTTCTGCTGCCTCGGTAGGTTTGGCGGAGCACTGCAGTACAACCCCAGGGGGTATCACGCATCATCGTGGCTTGGTGCATGCTGCAAAACCTGCCAACGCAAGGTGGGGAGGTCTCGGATGATGAGGAGATGGAGAAGTCGCATGTCTTCTCTGATGAGGGGGAAGTGGAAGGGGAGGAGGGCGATGAGGCCCCGGAGGCCCAGGAGGCAGGCGACAAGGCCATTGCTCTGGCCAGGAGAGGCAGGTGTGCTTGTGAGGCCCTAATAGCAGCAAGATTCCTCAAGGAGGATGATGAGATGCAGTGAGGTCTCCCCTGAGAGTACTAGATAGCAACTGGGGGCACCTGGCACCAGCCTGGCAGAGGTCATCCCACTCGCACTCTGTGCAGAGTCTCATCTCAGGCAGACCTTGCTGGAATACAACGGGAACAAAACTACCTGATCGTTTTGCACACATGATCACCTGTCTGTCCCCTTCAGCATTACCCCTTCATCTGTCCAGAATGCAGACGAGAAGTGGGGGGTGTAGGGGACAGCCCACCTCACAGGTGCTCACAACACACATAACATCACCTGACCCACAACACTAGGGCACAATATTCTTGCAGGAAGCATAATTAGCATAATGTGCAGCCATCACTGAGGTGGGCTGTGACTTTGGGACGGGACAATCACTGTGGTCAGAGGGTTACGCACTGCACAGAGGAGCGACCCTGGACTGAGACTCATGGCTTCATTTTGCACAAGGATCAAAGTTTCACTTCTGAATGACATGAACACACCTCATCATAACAAGGAGATATGAGTATGAATGCACTTACATTGGTGAACATTATATACAAGTGATTAACATCCATGCTCACATTGTGCAACTACATCGTCTTAACCTTCCTAACCCTGCCGCTACGTCTTGGTGCTACCCTAACATCCACAGTGGAGGTGGAGGCAGCTGCTGACTGCTACACCCTATTGTCTGTGATGACCTTGGCCGGCGTCCCCTGGAAGGCTGAGACTTGGAGGGCCCCAGCCTGCTTTCGGGGTCCTGCATTGTAACAGTGGCTGTGGAGCTGCTGGGGTCACAGGAAGAAGGGATTTGAATGGGCCAGTGACTCCCAGAGTCACTAGGGTGGATGGACCCAGGGTGTGCATCTGCTGATCCTCCTCCCTATGGGTGCTTTGGCTGGCTCCTTGAGAGGAAGGGACAACTGGATTGCGCTTGAGATGCCCTGCCATTCCTTGCGTTGACAGTAATAGAGGCCAACAAGTGGCTCAGTGATGGAGTTCAGCCTACGCAGCAGTGCAGGACCAATGTGCTGGACCAAGGTTTCCATGGCAGCCACCACCCTACAAATGTTGAGTTCTGTGATGGAATTCCAGCGCTATCACCCTAGACTGAAGGTGGGCAGACTCCTCCATTGTGCCTTGCAATCTGAGGAGTGCAGCGGACATCCCTTCCTGATGTTCCCGAGCTTGCCTTTGCAGCTCCAGCAACTGAGGCGCCACCGAATCCAGAGGCTCATCATCTGACTCAGACTCAGCAGATTTCTGGCCTCCAGCAGTTCTCCGAGTGCCGGCACCCTGGAATGTCCCTGCCTCCACCTGCTGTGGATCAGGGAGTGCGCTGTGCTCACCAGATTATCACCCCGAGGCTATTCTATAGCAAGGTCCCACCGAATTGTGTGTCTCTGCGCTGGTGGAGGGTATGGGTGAGGGTTGTGACAGGTCTTCAATTAGGGTGTCATCAGTTTCCTCTTCCAAGGCGTCTTCGGGTTGGAGTTGAGGGCCTGGCTCATAGACCCCCTCAGTTGTTTCCCAGATGTGCCTGTAAAAGCAAGGAGAGATTATTAGTGCATGGCAAGGGCCTGCAGACCGGGAACTGACTCACAGTATGGTTGTCTGATGGATGTTGTAGTGCAAGATCCTCACTTGGTTGACTGCTGCCGGCCTCACCATCAGCAGGAACGGTCCAGATCACTGCCTCTATTCTCAAAGTTGGACCGAACCTTCAGTTGAGCCATTCCACTCCTGCTCTAGGACCCCACCCTTTTGTAATGAAGACAGATGGAGAGAGTATAAGCAGGACACCTGTCAGGCCAGATGAGAAGGATGCCTGGCATGTGTGGGTGGTGAGAATTGCCATGGATGGGATGAGGACACAGTCAGTAGGGGAGATGGAGGTGATGTGTGGGAGAGTGAGTGGTGATGTCCTTTGAGCTGTCAGTGAGTGAGATCCCTGTGGATGTGTGATTTGTGGGAGTGTGAGTTGGAAGCGATGAGAAGGGTAAATTACTTTGACATAACAGAGGAGATCATTCATCCCCTTTTGGCACTGGGTGGCTGTTATCTTTTGGAGGGTTTTGGTGCTCACCACCACTGCCACTGCCTCCCATGGTGGATTTGTCACCTTGGATGAGGTTCTTTACCCGGAGTGGGGGCGGTTGAGGACTTTGTGATGTGCCTCCACTGCGTCCAGTAGGTGCTTGGGAGAGATGTCACTGAATTGGGGGCAGCATGTTTCTTCCCTTTGGAGGCCATGACTTTCCAGCAGCTTCTGATCCCTGCGAGAGTGCTAGCTCTGTGCAGGGGTACCCTTTAAATATGGCGCCTGGATTACTGAAGGCCTGAGGTAACGCCTCAGGGGCTGGAGAATCAGAGACCCTCCCACCAGCTATCCGATGAAAAACCCATGCCTCTTAATTTTTTCAACAAAATGGTGCACAGTACAGTGGAAAAAAACGTCATTGCCATTGGCCGGTCAAGCTCCGATTTCCCCACCCACTTTGGACTCGGCCAATTTCTGGGACAAATCCACTCCATGGCCTCACCTCTCCCTCTTCAATCTTCCAACCCGGACCTTTGTACATTCCCCTCCCCCCACTCCACAGTTGATAGCCATGTCTTCAGCAAGCTAGTCTTTACTAGTTGCAATTCCCTCCTCAAACGGTTCCGTCACTCTTTCCCCTCCAGAAACTTGAGCACATATCTAGGATGACATTCCAGTGTAGTACTGAGGAACAAGGCATTAAACCAAGGCTTTACCTGCCCTTCTGGAGCTGGAAAGAGTGTAGGGAATTTCTCTTGTCTTGGACAACATTTAACTCCCAACCAACACCTAAAACAAATTATTTGCCTGTCTAATGAGGAAAGGTTGAGCAAGCTGGACCAATGCTCATGGCAGTTCGGTGAGAGAGGTGACCTTATTGAAATGTTTAATATTCTGAGCGGGTTGACAGGTTAGATACTGAGAAGATGTTGCCTTTCGTGGGGGAATCTGGAATGAGGAGGCACAGTTTCAAACTGAGGGGTCTCCCATTTAAGATGGAGATGGGGAGGAATTGCATCTCACAGAGACTCATTAGTGTTTGGAATTCTCCCCCTCAGTGAGCAGAGGAGGCTGGATCATGGAATATATTCAAGGCTGAGGTCGACAGATTTTTGATTGACAAGGGAGTCAAGGTTATGCGGGAGAGGCAGGTAAGTGGAGTTAAGGCTACAATCAGATCAGCCATGATCTTATTGAATAGCAGAGCAGATTCCTTGGGCTAAATGGCCTCCTGCTCCTGTTTCTTATGTCCTGGGATGTGATCAGAAGGAGGTAATCGGGAGGGTGATCAAGGCAGCAATTGGGAGTTAGTTGTGAGCAGTGACAAACAGAAGTGCTTGGTCTTATTATGGAAATGGGGGGGGATAATTTTACTCCTACCGCTTTCATGTTCTGTAAGCTTTTATTTTGTGGCCTCCAGCGGGATCATTGCTTAGGACACATGCAGAGCTGTTTTTTTCTGGAATGCGCCCAACCCCAATGCCAGCTGTGTTAAGGATAAACCAAGTTGGAAGGGGTATCATTAAACAGGCGTTAGGCCATTCAGGCTGCCATATAAGCTAAGGGCCAGCACCAGTTTCAGCTGTGGGCCCAGGTGGCTCTTCCGATGCCCATATCAATACGTTGGGTGGTAAATTTCCCATTCAGAATTGTGAGCATGATATGGGTGCAACATCATCAGATCTCTAGACCCAAATCTGGTCGTTATTTCCTTGCCCATTTGCACACAAATTACCTGTCACATTTTTCTACATTGTGATTGCATTTCACAAGTGCTTCTTCAGCTGTGACAGCAATCTAGGAATTCCTGCAGTCGTGAAGGGTGTTATATAAATGTTCTCTCTCTCTCAATGCTGAGGAAGATCCAATTCTTCTAAGAAAGGATGAGAGAATTGGGAAAATGGAAGGGAGGAGGGGAAATACTCCATGGCATTTTGCATTGTAAGGATATTTTTCATGTTTCTTTTGAAGAGAAATGTGATCCTTACATTGATTTTTGTTTAATCTACTCATTTCAGTCAATATCAAGCAATATAGAAGCATGTTTTCTGGCAAGGATGTGTTCAGTAAGTGGAAGGCATTCAAAGGCGAAATTTTGAGAGTGCAGAGTTTGCATGTTCCTGTCAGGATTAAAGGCAAAGTTAACAGGCATAGGGAACCTTGGTTTTCAAGGGATATTGGTGATCTGGTTAAGAAGAAGAGAGAGGTGTATAGCAGGTATAGGCAACAAGGAGCAAATGAGATACTTGTAGAGTATAGAAAATGTAAGAAAATACTAAAGAAGGAAATCAGGAAGGCAAAAAGAAGACATGAGGTTGCTTTGGCAGATAATGTGAAGGCAAACCCGAAGGGTTTCTACAAGTATATTAAGAGTAAAAGGATAGTAAGGGACACAATTGGTCCGCTTGAAGATCAGAGTGGTCGTCTATGTGTGGAGCCTCACGAGATGGGGGAGATCTTAAACAGTTTTTTTGCATCAGTATTTACTCAGGAAACTGGCATAGTGTATAAGGATGGAAGGGAAACAAGCAGTAGTGTCATGGAACATATAGAGATTAAAGAGGAGGAGGTGCTTGCTGCCTCACAGTGAATAAAGGTAGATAAATCCCCCGGGCCTGACATGATATTCCCTCGGACCTTGAGGGAGACTAGTGTAGAAATTGCAGGGGCCCTGGCAGAAATATTTAAAATGTCCTTAGCCACGGGTGAAGTGCCGGAGGATTGGAGGGTAGGTCATGTTGTTCCGTTGTTTTAAAAAGGCTCCAAAAGTAAACCAGGTAGTTACAGGCCAGTGAGCCTGACGTCAGTAGTAGGTAAATTATTGGAAGGTGTTCTGAGAGATCGGATATACAATTATTTGGACAGCCAAGGGCTGATTAAGGATAGTCAGCATGGCTTTGTGCGTGGTAGGTCATGTTTAATGAACCTTGTAGAGTTTTTCGAGGAGGATACCAAGAAAGTAGATGAAGGAAAGGCTGTAGATGTTGTCTACATGGACTTTATTAAGGCCTTTGACAAGGTCCCACATGGGAGGTTAGTTCAGAAGGTTCAGACACTTGGTATCCATGGAGAGGTTGTAAACTGGATTCGAAATTGGCTGTGTGGGAGAAGACAGAGAGTGGTAGTGGATGATTGCTTCTCAGACTGGAGGTCTGTGACTAGTGGTGTGCCTCATGGATCTGTGCTGGGACCATTGTTGGTTGTTGTCTATATCAATGATTTGGATGATAATGTGGTGAATTGGATCAGCAAGTTTGCTGATGACACTAAGATTGGAGGCGTTGTGGACAGCGAGGAAGGCTTTCAAAGCTTGCAGAGGGATCTGGACCAACTGGAAAAATGGGCCAGAAAATGGCAGATGGAATTTAATGCAGAAAAGTGTGAGGTGTTGCATTTTGGAAGGACAAACCAAGGTAGGACATACACAGTAAATGGTAGGGCACTGAGGAGTGCGGAGGAACAAAGGGATCTGAGAGTTCAGATACATAATTCCCTGAAAGAGGCGTCACAGGTAGACAGGGTTGTAAAGAAAGCTTTTGGCATACTGGCCTTCATAAATCAAAGTATTGAGTATAGGAGTTGGGATGTTATGGTGAGGTTGTATAAGACAGTGGTGAGGCTAACTTTGGAGTATTGTGTGCAGTTCTGGTCGCCTAACTACAGGAAGGATATCTGTAAGATTGAAAGAGTGCAGAGAAGATTTACTAGGATGTTGCTGGGTCTTCAGGAGTTGAGTTACAGGGAAAGATTAAACAGGTTAGGACTTTATTCCTTGTAGAAGAATGAGGGGAGATTTGATAGAAGTTTACAAAATTATGAGGGGTATAGGCAGAGTAAATGCGAGTAGGCTCTTTCCACTTAGATTAGGAGAGATAAACACGAGAGGACATGGCTTTAGGGTGAAAGGGGAAAGGTTTAGGGGGAACATTAGGGGGAACTTCTTCACTCAGAGAGTGGTGGGAGTGTGGAACGAGCTGCCATCTGATGTGGTAAATGCGGGCTCACTCTTAAGTTTTAAGAATAAATTGGAGTGATACATGGATGGGAGGAGTCTGGAGGGTTATGGACTGGGTGCAGGTCAATGGGACTAGCGGAATAATATTTCGGCACAGACTAGAAGGGCCGAATGGCCTGTTTTTCTGTGCTGTAGTGTTCTATGGTTCCATGGTTCATAGCCTCACTGTAAATCCTTACACGGTTGTCTGAAGCCTTATGATTTTGACAATTGTGAGGCAATTCTGGGAACATTCAGCTTGATGAATGATATGAAAAATGGAAACATATATTAGCAAAAGATCCACATACATGTACAGGAAGTATCCCATGTAATAACAGCGGCAACTTTAAATCCAAAAAGCATCAGAGACCACTGAATTGTACTCATTGGAGTATTTTTCATGTTCACGAATGCATATCTCCTATTGAGCTCAGTGTCTTATATAACTCTTTACCCCAATGCCAGTAGTTTTCTTTGTCAACCTGTAACATTAGCCACGCATTACTTCAGTCATTGAAAGTGCATTCAGGCTGAGATGTGGCATGAAGATACTCTTGTTCTCTTTGTGGTGGTCATGCTGTTAACGTAATTCTTGGCCTCTTGCGCGCTTGCAAAAGTTGTTGGAACAGATTAGATCAAAAGGGTGATAAAAGGAACTAAAAGTACAAGGGAAGCTGTGAAATAATGCTGCGATTGCTTCTTGATCCTGATTAAAATAGATGCAATATTCAACTGAGGGTAATGGAGGGAAAACAGTGCAGAGTTCAGCAGGTACATACTGACAAGCACATTTATTCTTGCCAACAGCACACAGAAGTCTGCTCTTTTTGTACCAGAGAGACGATATGCATGACAAAAGCGGGTAATCTCAAGTAAAATCCAGAGAGCAACACAGTTATTATATTTTCCACAGAGTGATACAAATAAACTGCCTTAGAAAAGATTCAAAAGAGGCGATGTCAGCCAAGATACAACTCCGAACACAGAAGAGCTGTGTTTGCAACAAAATGATAAACTATTCGTAACTCACAATCTTTATAATGCTAGTTCTTGTCAATTTACAAAACCGAATCCAAAACTCTTTCAGCAGGTACCAATTCGTACAGACAAAGGAACCATTGAATTTCAACAAAGGCCTTGAGTGCCAGCAGGTGGCAAAGCTAATTGTCAGGTCACCTGAACCATTAAAATCGCTATTATTTTCAAACATGCAGTTTGATACATTGATTAGTCTCATCCTGCCCTTCAAGGTAATGAATGGTTGTTAAAAAAAATCTTTGACAGCCATGCAGCACAACTGAGATGTGAATAGCACCGAGGATTCTTCACAATTCTGATAGTCCCACGTCTTAAAACAGATTCAAAAATCACTTCGCTTGGCATTAATGAAAGTGGAAACGCCCATGCTCACTTCAGGTGGTAACACTTTACAACTGTACATTAATTCTTTAGCCTACCATGCAAAGATGGTACATCTGTGGCACAACAGGAACTGCTAAAGTTGCAAACTCGTACTGGCTGCAACAGGAAAGGAGCAACTGAGATACATCGCAACTCAACAAAGCAGTGAACAATTTGGAAAGATACGCTTGCAATGAACAAGACGGCTACTTGAGAGGAAAAAGAGTGTTGATGGTGAAATAGAGCTGAGAGTCATCAGTATACGTGACTGGCCTCCTGACTTTGAATGAAAGAAAGGCGGTATGTGGATGAGGACAAAAGGGGAGGTCAAGGCATATCCTTTAAGGGGGCGGGTGCCTTCAGAGTTACTGGTGTTGGAGCTCATCTGGCTTCAATAGTTGAGAGAAATGAAGTGAGGAAATTTTAACCCAGCTGGGCAATGGTACAATTATGCTGGATGATGTGGTTGACCATGTGAAAGGCTAGAGAGAGGCCCAGAAGGATGAGAAAGGTCAGTTACAGTTCTTCATGGTGACGGGCACAGTGGATTCAACTCTGACTTTAATTGGGCCCACTTCATTGTGATGTGAGTCCTTTATTTCCGGTGTAGACACATAAGGAAGCAGAATTGGCAGCAGGAGGTGCTGTTGCTGTGGTTGTTGAAAAATACAGGAAATGGTCTGAACGAGAGGATAGGAACAAAGAGACCGCAGGAAATGGCAAGGGGTTGTTGGGGGGGTTGCAGAGGGTGTTGGGTGGGGGGTGGCCATGGATATGGGTAGAGGAGTTTATATGGAGGGAGAGTTTAAGGGAATATACACCTTTCCAAAAACCTCTGTTCTGCATATCAATGGAAGAGGTCGAAAATGCAGCAGCAGCAAAAAATCCATGGCCATGAGGTACAATGTCAAGATACAGCAGTCTCTTCAGTATTGTCCCTGTTCCAGAGAGAGTACAGGTGGCACAGCCTGTACCCATGGCGGAGCTGCATATGGAGAAATACACTTCATGGATGGAGCCCTTGGCCATCTACATGAAATCCTGCAGGAGTATTTGAGTATATGTACTCCTGCAGGAGTACAGGTCAACTTCACTCAGGGTGTTCCCAGTCAAGATGAAGATCAACCACAGCTCTGAACTTCTCATACAATCATAGAATGATGTAGCACAGAAGAAAACCATTTGGCCTATTACGTTTGTGCTGATGTTTATAGCTCCAGGTTTTTCCAGTCAGATGTGGGTGTAAGGACATGAATTTTCCAGGTGAGATGCCTTTTTTTTTTGAATGCACAGAGCTGATCAGTTTTGGCATGTTTCAAGCTGAGCAAAGAGGCAGGGGCCATTCACGTCTAAAAGGTGCCCCAGGTGCAGGAGAAAGCACCAACATCCACAAGTGCCAACTATGGACCATGTAAGTTAAGTCAACGGGAAGGGCTTCCCCTCCCTTATTGTGCAGATTTGGACACCAAATGTTGATGCACAGAATGCAGGAAGTACCTGTCTGAAACAATGTAAATTGTGTTGGATTGTCTACCTAATTGGATCCCAGGAAACTCTGGGCTATTGTAACTAATCACAGTTTGAACATTGAGGCATTCAAGAGGGCATTGGATGATTATTTAAATGGAAACAACGTGCAGGGTTACGGGGGAAAAGACAGGAGAATGGCACTAAGTTAAAATACCCAGAGAGCCAGTGCAGAGCCTCCTTCTACACCATAACAATTCCGTGATTCTGTGAAAGGAATCCTTCTCTGTTCAGGAAATTCAAAGGATTGAGAGTAGGGACAAAGGGAAGTTGCTCTGATTGGCGGGATGTGACAAATGATGTTCCGTAGGAGCCTGTACTGGGCTCTCAACTTTTCACCACGTATATCAATGACATAGATGCTGAAATAAAGAGTCATCAATCCATGTTTTGCAGCTGACACTGTTGAGAGGTAAGAAAGTTGTTTGGTTTTGAGGAGGGTGTTACAAAGGGATATAGACATATTAAGTGAGTGGGCAAAATTATGGCAGATAGAGTTCAATATGGAGGTTTCTCAGATCATCCATTTGTTGCTGAGAAAAACAAATGGGAGTATTTTCTTCATGGTGAGAGACTAGGAGCTGTGGAGGAGTAAATGGATTTGGTCTTTTGTTTGAATGATTTGGTCCTTCCTGGCGTGTTGTGGTCACAGAATCACAGAATCACAGAATCAGAAGAGGCCCTTCGGCCCATCGAGTCTGCACTAACAAGTGCCACATGGCAGAGGTCAGGTGACCTCTGCCATGAGGCACTGACTGGAAGCAGCCTCTTAATTTTGGTTCTGGCATTTTGAGCTGGGTTTCACTCCTGATTGGTTTACAGCCTCTAAAAGCAGTTCTAATGAAGGCAGAGCACAAGAAGCAATGCACGCATTGAGTTCGTAACACTGTCCGTGTAAACAAATCACTAATATCTCGTGCACAGGCCCAAAATGTAATCAAAAAGGGTAATGAAATGTTGGCCTTTATCTCAAGGGTTTGGAAAGCAAAGGGAAGGACATTATCCTTCAGCTGCACAGAACCTTGGCCAGGCTGCATCTGGAGTACTGAATTCAGTTTTGGGCACTGCACCTCGTGAAGGATTTGTGGGTTTTGGAAAGCAGAGCTATCCCATTACCTGACCTGAGCTTCAATGTAAAAGTTCATCTAGGAGTTTCTTAGTGAACTGAAGCCACTCTTGCAGTTTGAAATGCAGTCCAGGGCTCCCTAAAGTTAAATAAATGTTTAACCATGCAGGCAAACATGATATATGGACAAAAGCTGTCTAGGCAGTAAATACCTCTAAGTGGAGCACCGTGGCTGGTGATCAGGTTACAACTCTACTATCTAATAATATGATGTTAATGATAGCTGCAAAAATGGGAATTTTGACCATGCATTTAATTTGCATTTGTGTGTCGGTGATAGGGCACCAGAAAAAAACAATTTCTGTTGCCTGGACTCGTAATCATGGTGTAAAGAGAAGAGGGTGTAAGTCCAGCAGGAATGAGACCGAGCTCAAAATCGGACAGCCAAAATTAGGAGGCGTTCTAATTCTTCTCAACTTCTCAAAAAACAGGGTCAAATTTCACCCCCTTTATCTTTGGAGCTTTGACAGTTGCACCTTAAGTATCAGGTGGCGGTGAAAATTTCCTCCCTTCTCCCAACAAATTTCACCAAGCCTCAAAGCAGCTGGGCAAAAAAGCAGAGCTTCTGTGTCTTAAAGATGAAGAAAATACTCTATTTACTGAAGGAACTCATTTCTCTTTTGAAGGATAATAAATTAAAGATAACACGTAGGAATTTCTTGTCACAGATCTTATCCCCTGTGGTCTAATTGCTCAATATTTCGTCGGAAATCTGATAAGAAGGGATGATGGATCTTCATCATTTTCAAATTTAGAGATGATTATATTTTCAAAAGGGAAGCGCACCTCCTATTGTTAGTGGCTCACAGGAGAGTCAAACAGCTTTCAGAACCATGGGCAGAATCTGGCCCTTGTCGGGCGGGCTTGATGGTGGGGGGTGGGGGGTGGGGGGGCTGGGGAAAGCTGACTACCACCTGTGGTTGGGGCTGGACCCCGATTTCATGGTGGCAGGCCGATTAAGGCCCACCCAGCATGAAATGCACGCTGCAGCGCTCAGTGTGCCTGTCTGAGGAGGGGAGGAGGAGGAGTGCGCAAGTTCACACATGTGTGCGGGTGCGCCCTAGGAAAAGTTCCCAGAGGGACAGAGCTGTCTCAGGGAGGTGAATAGATTTGAAAAATAAAAAAGATTTCTAAAACATTAACAAACGTGTCCCCTCATGTGACTCTGCCACTTGAGCAGGGACATGTTAGAAATTAGGATGAAATTTTTTTTTAAAGAGTTTTTAATGATTGATCGAAACCTCATCTCGCCTGTGGATGAGGTTTCGCCGAAATGCGAAGGCTGCCCACCAACCCTGAGATTGGGTGGGCAGTGAAACATTTAAATCGATTGGATTGTTAACGGCCTTAATAGGCCTTTTAACTGTCGGGGGGGGGGGTGAGCTGCCAACACACACACGCGTGTGCGCGCACCCGCCGACCAAAATATCGTGCCAGTGCGCACGATAAAATCGGGACACTCGCCCAATGTCATCGCGCATCACTTTACGCTCGAGCGGGTCGGGGGCACACCCGCCCACTCAGCGAAAAGCCCTGGCCATGTTTTCAACGGTTAAATTCCACAGGATTGATGATATCACCATATTGGTCTTTGTTCAGTTTATTAAAAATCTGATTACATCAAACAATTATTCTCATTTATATCTGTGATCCTTGTGACTTTAAATAGCACATCCAAAGCAATAAATCAATATTGTTCCATATTTAATAATTCCCTGCTGTAGGACACTAGCAAATGTGTTTTAATCGCTATATTTCAAAATAATATAGATCACGTTCTCAAGTTATCTTCTTTTTAATCACACCTTATCAAAAATTAAATCCAAATTGTTGAAAAAAAATGTTACAGTCCATGTTTACAACGCCTTTTTGAAATATTATTTGTTACTTCAAGACCTGAATCTTCTGGTAAGCCTGTGGGGATGGGGCCTAATCGCCGACGCATAAAATGACGTGTGGTGACGTTGGGCGTGCGTCCTGCCGTCACTGCGCATCATTCCGATCTTCAGTTTGGCGGGCGCGCACCAGAGTTGGCTGCGTGCCCACCGAACTGTCAAAGGTCTGTCAAGGCCATTAGTCAACTAATTAAGCCTATTGAGAAAGCTGCCCGTCCAACAATAAGGTTGGCGGGGGTGGGGGGGGGGGGTGGGTGAGGGAGGGGGGGCGGGGGGGGGGGGGGTGTGGCGGGGGGGGGGGGGGGGGGGGGGAGGTGGGGGGGGGGGCGGCGAAGAGCCCAGGTGGCCATCGCATTTTTCATGGAACCTCATCCACAGGCGGGATGAGGTTTCATTAAGGGTTTACAAGTTTTATAAAAATTTTTAGTAAAATTCATTGGCATGTCCCAGTTCATATGACAATGTCACATGAGGGAACATGTCTGAATATTTTTTTTTTCTTTATTTCAATTTTTCATAATCTCCCTGAGGCAGCTCCGTGCTCCGATTCCCCCTCCTCTCCCCCCACCCGCACAGGGAGCGCTCAGCGCTTCCGGGTGCGCGTTACGCTGGGTGGGGCTTAATTGGCCCACCCACGTAAAATGGCGGCGCGCACCCGATCGCCGGCGGTGATCGGCTACACACCCGCTCCTGCCCAGCCCGCCCGATGGGGAGAGAATCCTCCCCCAAGAAATAAAATCTAGCCAGTAATTCATTTCATACTTCATATATTTCAAGGCTGGAGGTTTGATTCAAACCAAGTCTATGCTGACAGGATGGAACCTTTCTCTCCTTGGGTGGAAATTGGCCAGCGGCAAGTAAGTTCTGGTTCATGCAGAGTTTTGAAACTGAGCACATGAGCCTGGATTTTGCGGCCAGCACTTGCCGCCGACCTTGAAGAAAGCCTCCCACAAAGACCTACCGATCCCTGTGGCATTGATTCCCTCTTCCCCAATGTCAGATCAAATCTGACGCCAAGTCAAGGTGATCTCCAGGCATTCTGCCACAGCAGTGGTGTCAACAAGTAGGGTAAGCAGCCAATGACATTGAAGTATTCTCACAGAAAGCAAACCAGGAAGTTGAAAGCATTGACTACTTTTAATTTAACACTTTCGAAGGGTTATGATTACATTATGAAGAAGCCAAGATAAAGACAAACAAATTTTAAAAGGATTATTTTACAAATACATGAAGTTTTTTTTTATTATAATTGAGAAATTTGACATTTCACAAACATAAATTTAGCTATTCAGGACTATTCTGGGTGTTTAGCAGTAAGTATGCAGTTAGTACATTGTTAAAACACCAGTTCCACCTCATTCAGCAAGGTGTAACTTTTTCAAAGATTTTCTCAGAGAGATTTCCGGTATAAGAGTGGAAATTATCATCAGTTCAGTGATTTTCCATCGATTAGGATCTGGGGTGGACCTTAACAGTACAGCCACTGGAGAAATGTGGAATCACTGACAGCAACTTCTCAATCTCCACATTATTCTGTGCATGTACAGATTCCAGAAGTTGCTGTCAGTTTTAAAGGAGCAATGCCAGCGATTGCTGACAGTTTTACCATTATTACCACCACAAAATCCAGGCCATAGTTTCCTTAACTTGACACGTGATAGTTAATCTCACGCGGCCAGTCAAGCTGGCTGGTGTGGAAAAGGCAAAGGTAAGGCTGCTTTCCTGAATCAAGGCCCTAAGTCACCTGTGGCAAAATGAAACATATTCTCTGTAATGATATGATGAGCTAGGATAGTTGTAAATCTGTAGGGGATTAGCAGGTTAATTTTTGGGTCTTACATTCTTGGGCAAAATGCTAAAAAGGCAAAATCAATGGCCCTTTACTTAAATACATTTAATATTTGAAATAAAATAAATGAATTAATGATACAAATAGAGTTTAATGGTTATGATCTTACAGCCATTACAGAGATATGGTCACGAGGAGATCCAAGCTGGGAACTAAATATTCAGGGGTATGTGACTTTTTGAAAGGGCAAACAGGAATGAAAGGGTGGTGGGGTAGCTTTGTTAGTATGAGATTGAATAAGTACAACAGCAAGAAAGGATCTTGGATCAGAATCCATATGGGAGGAGGTAAGAAATAACAAGGGGAAGAAGGCACTGGTGGAAGTAGTCTATAGACCCCCTGACAGCTATACTGTAGGACAGAGAATAAATAAGGAGATAATGAAGGCATGTAAAAAAGGCAGTATATTAATCATGGGTGACTTTAATCTTCATGTAGATTGGGAAAATCAAATTGGCAGAGATAGTCATGAGCAAGAATTCATAGAGTGTATTTGGGACAGTTTCTTAGAACAATATGTTGTGGATTCAACCAGGGATCAGGCTAATTTGGATCTGGTAATGTGTAATGAGGCAGGTTTAATAAATGATCTCAGAGTAAACAGTGAACATAATATGATAGAATTTAGCATTCAGTTTGAGTGTGAGCAAGTTGGGTCAGAAACAACTGTGCTAAATTTCAATAAGGGAAATTACAGAGGGATGAAGGCAGAGTTGGCTGGAGTGGACTTGGTTAGAATTTTAGCAGAAAAAATAGTTGATGAACAATGGCAGATATTTAAGAAAATAGTTCACGGCACACAACAAAGATATATCCCAGTGAATAAGAAGGATTCAAGAAAGGGGATAAACCAAGCATGGTTAACAAAGGAAGCTGAGGGTGGTATCAAATTAAAAGAAAAGATGCATAATGTGGTAAAGATTAGTGGTTAGCCAGAGGATTGGGAAAGTTTTAAAATCCAACTAAAGATGAAAAAAAATTATAAAGAGAGAGAAAATGAACTTTGAGGGTAAACTAGCAAGTAGTATAAAAATGGATAGCAAGAGCTAAAGAGAGAGACCAAAGTGAACATAGGCCCCTTACAGAATGAGGCTTGGGAAATAATAATAAGGAACCAGGAAGTGGCAGAGGAGTTGAATAAATACTTTGCTTCAGTCTTCACGGTAGAAGGCATGAATAACATTCCAATACTAAATAATCAAGGGGCAAAAGAGGGAGAGGAAATAAATACAATAACTATCACTAGAGAAAAAGTACTAGGGAAACTAATGGGGCCAAAGGCCGATAAGTCCCCTGGACCTGATGGGTTGCATCCGAGGATATTAAAGGAAGTAGCTACAGAGATAGTGGATGCACTGGTAGTAATCTTCCAAGAATCCTTAGATTCTGGAAAAGTCCCAGAGTATTAGAAAACTTCCAATATAACACCCTTATTCAAAAAGGGAGGGAGACAAAAAAAAATGTAACTATCGGCCAGTTGGCTTAACATCTGTCATTGGGAAAATCTTAGAGTCTATTATAAAGAATGTAATAGCAGAGCATTTAGAAATACATAATATAATCAAGCAGAGGCTTCATGAAGGGGAAATCATGCCTGACCAATTTATTAGAATTCTTTGAGGAGGTAACTAGCAGGATAGATAAAGGAGAACCAAAAGATGTAATATATTTGGATTTCCAAAAGGCTTTTGATAAGGTACTGCATGTAAGGCAATTTAATAAGATAAGAGCCCATGGAATTGGGGGCAGTATATTAGCATGGACAGAGGATTGGCTAACTAATAGAAGATAGGGAGTTGGGATAAGGGGGGTATTTTCTGGATGGCAACCTGTAACTAGTGGAGAGCAACATGAAACAGTGCTGGGGGCCACAATTATTTACAATATATATTAATGACTTAGATGAGGGAAGTGAATGTACTATTGCCAAATTTGCAGATGATGCAAAAATAGGTGGGAAGGCAAGCGGTGTGGATAACACAAGGAGTTTACAAAGTGATATAGACAGGTTAAGTGAGTGGGCAAAAAAGTGGCAGATGGAATATAATGTGGGAAAATATGAGGTAATGCACTTTGGCAGGAAGAGGAGCTGAATATTACTTAAATGCAGCACAGAGGGATTTGGGGGGTCCTTGTGCATGAATCCCAAAAAGCTAACATACAAGTTCAACAGATAATAGGGAAGGCAGATGGAATGTTGGCATATATTTCAAAGGGAATGGAGTATAAAAATAGGGAAATCTTGCTAAAACTATACAAGGCGCTAGTTAGACCACACCTAGAAAACTGTGAACATTTTTGATCCCCTTATCTAAGGAAAGATATACTGGCATTGGAGGAAGTCCAGAGAAGGTTCACTAGGTTGATTCTGGGTATGGAGGGATTTTCTTATGAGGAGAGGTTGAGTAGGTTGGGCCTGTACACATTGGAATTTAGAAGAATGAGAGGTGACCTTATGGAAACATATAAGATTCTTATGAGGCTTGTCAGGGTAGATGCTGAGAGGTTGCTCCCCCTTGTGGGAGATTCTAGGACCAGAGGGCATAATCTCAGAGTAAGGGGGCACCCATTTAAAACAGAGATGAGGAGGAATTTCTTCTCTCAGAGGGTAGTTAATCTATGGAATTCTTTACCGCAGAGGGCTGCAGAAGTTGGGTTGTTAAGTATATTCAAGGCTGAGATAGACAGGTTTTTAATCAGTAAGAGAATCAAGGATTATGGGGAAAAGGCAGGAAAGTGAAGTTGAGGATTATCAGATCAGCCATGATCTCACTGAATGGTGGAGCAGACTCGATGGACCAAATGGCCTACTCCTGCTCCTACATCTTATGGTCTCATTGACATGTCATACTTTTTGGTAGCCTTACCTTAGCTTTCTTAAAGTCTGTAATTTTTTGCATTTCTTTCCATGTTCTTTGAGCGCTGTTCATAATTTTGACCCTAAGAACCATGTTGTGTCAGACATGCTGCAATGCCTTCCCCACAATATCTTGGAGTGTCAATCAGGGAAGCCCTCCTCATGTATCCCCTACTCCCATTTCAACATCCATCGTTTACACATTCAGTTCCTGTATCACTCCATCACTTTCCTATACATTCCATGCACTGCCCCAATCTCTTTAGCCTCCATATTTTTTCTGCTTTGCTTTTTTTTTTGCCAGCCAATAACTACTCACTTTTAAATGCCCACTTTCGTTTATATGTCTGGTACCCATCATGTATCATTCTTCCTCTAATTTGTTGTGGTATAATTTTTACATGAGAAGTAACTAAGTGCTAAAAGAATTCCACATTGTTTATGTTGTTTAGAATTACACAGGGTTTACAGATGATAGATCATGATCATTTTATTTATACCATGACAATTTTCTATGTCCCCCATTTCTGCATGGAGTGAAATGTGATGTAACTTTATACCACAGTTTCTATAAAAGACATTGGGCAGAATTTTGCCCTTAGTGGGGGTGCTTGTCGGGGGCGGGCAGGGGAGGTTGGAAGGTGCCCGTGATCGGCACTACACCGCAATTTCACATGGGGTGGGCCAATAAAGGCCCACTCAGCGTGGAATGCGAGTGACAGCGCTCAGCGCTGCCTGTGCGGGCGAGGGGAGGAGGGCAAGTGGGCCTAGCGCGAACATCACGCATGCACGCAAAAGAGCGCTTCAATCTCCCTGAGGCACGGAGCTGCCTCAGCGAGATAAATGCTGTTAAAAAAACTAATGAAGAAAATAAAAATGTCATAAAACACGTCCCCTCATGTGACTCTGTCACATGAGCAGCGAAATGTTTTTAATTCAAGTGTAACATTTTAATTTTATTTTTATTTGCTTTAGGGAACCTCGTCCCTCCCGTGGATGAGATTTCCTAAAAAGTGCAAAGGCCGCTTGGCGTTTTCGCCTGCTCGCTAAGCGGAAGGTTGGACGGGCAGCATAGATTTGAATTGAATGACTTTGTAATGGCCTTAATAGGCCTTTTAATTGTTGGCGGGCGCGCGCCAGAGTCGGCAGTTGAAATACCGCAGGAATGCGCGATGACGTCGGGACCCTCGCCCAATGTTATCGCGCGTCACGCACCACCAGTCCGCCGAGCTCAATATTCCGCCCATGAAGCTATCTTTAACTACTGAATTGTGTCTTCCAATCTTAAATGATTTATGTATATCTGAGTTTTCGAGAATTATTGCTGTACCTGTTATCAGTTCTCAGTGGATCCTGTAATATCAAATTGCTGTCCATTTTTCTATAAAAGTAATGCTTGTTTTCAGATATGTCTGCAGGCTCAATATACTTGTGCAAACAGAATTAATAAAATGTGAACCATTAAAGTTGTTTTTTTCCTTTTCAAGAATCATCATTACTCTTCTACTTAGAAGCCTAGTCTGTTGAGAATTATTTTCTTTCCAGCTGCTTAAATGATCTGATTATAGCAAGTCAGCTTGCAAAAACCAATAGAAGAAACAGAAACCCATAAAGCCATGTTTAATCCCACGAAGACTGAAGCTCCTGGATCTGACGGTGTACCAGTCGTCTTATAATATGTGCCACACGAGATAACCCTGGTTCCACTTGACAGGTCTAATGAATCTCTCCAGTTTAAATCAATGCCTGCTTCATTAACATAAGTTTCAGAGTCACTCAGTACCGTGAGGTGGTGGCGTAGTGGTATTGTCACTGGGCTGGTATTCCAGAGACCCAGGGTAATGCTTTGGAGACCCAGGTTTGAATCCCACCAGGACAGATGGCGAAATTTGAATTTAAAAAGTCTAATGATGATCATGAAACCATTGCCGATTGTCATAAAAACCCATCTGGTTCACTAATGTCCTTTAGGGAAGGAAATCTGCCATCCTTACCTGTTCTGGCCTACATGTGACTCTAGGCCCACAGCAATGTGGTTGACTCTTAAAATGCCCTCTGAACAAGGGCAATTAACAATGGGAAATAAACGCTGGCTTAGCCAGCGATGACCACACCCCATGAACGAATCAAAATAAACCTTGAAAGTCATGTGACATCAGCAAAGAGAAGATTATGCCAAAGCACAACCCTGTTTGACCACACTGAGGATCTCACAGGGATCTGATATTGCACGGGTGTGGTGAATTGGCCGCGGGGTCACAACCTTCTGGGTATCACTGAAAAAAGACTTTTGTCAGAGCTTTTTGTCTTGCACTCATCAGGACAATCGCAAGAACACTAATGTCAGGGGAAACAACAACTTTATACTGTATGAGCAGAGAGTGCTGATTAGTTGGCAAGTGGACTCTGATTGGTAGAGGTGTTGGGGCAATATACCTCGTGAAATGATCTGATTAGGGTAGCCCTTACCCACAGGATATCTTTGATGCCCCTATTTCAGCATCAAGCTTGTGTGGTGAGCAAATGGCTCGGGCCCTATTTAGAAGGTTGCCAATAAGACCAACCTTATAGCATGTGGAACTGTAAGAATCCCAACGCATGTATTGGCCAGTGAAGGTAGGCTTGCAGCAGACCATGGTAGGGAGCCCCCTGGAAGATTTCTCAACTAGTACATCAAGGAAAGGGCGTTCAATTGGCTGCTCCATTTCAAAGGTAAATTTAAGCGCAGGATGGAGCCAAAACTCATGAATGGGCCTAAGGACATCACTTTCAGCACTAAAAAGTGCCCAGTCTACCTCAGATTACCTTAGAAGGGCATGGTATCTCAAAATATTTCACGCGGCTACTATGCACCAGCAAGACCAGCAGTATTCACCACTAACAGGATGCTGCCATCAAGCCAATAAGACATTCTGCCGATCACACAAATGAGTAATGTGTTATATGAATTTCAGTGCCAGTGTGATGCTAGATATGTAAGCTGTACATCCTAAAGACTGACAGATTATGTGAAACAGCATGTCCCAGTCACTGTTTGCAACGGGCAAGGGACAGACTGTACCCAACCAGCCTGTGCTTGCAAAACTCAAATACAGTGCCCAACATTAGATGTGATTCCACGATTGGACGACATTTGCTAAATAGTTCTCAGTGTGCTAAAAATTACACTAACAACTAATTTAAGATTGTCAGTTAGGCTCATAGTATGGCATATTTGCATGTACAGGAAGCTACATATATTAATACATAGGGCCCTGTTCTTTGCAGACAGAAAAAAAAACATATACACACATTGCGTCTGCTTCAGCTAAACAAAATGAGTGACAGTCATTCACTGATTCATTCCTCAGGGCAATGTCTTGACCAATCAGAGTCAAGCTACCTGGTTTAAATTTCAAACAATGCTTAGCAGTTAACTGTCAGTCACCATTAACCGGTGCATTCTCCATTGCATCACCTTTACCAATCAGAGGCCACTTACCAACCAATCAACACTCTCTTCTCATCCAGTATAAGTTGTTGCTTCCCCACCATTGGTCTCCTTGTGATTGTCCTGATGAGTGCAAGGTGAAAGCCTTGACAAAATGTCTTTTTTCAGCAAAACTCAAGTTCTATACTACCAACTGACTCCTGGGTATCCACAACTCCCCTAAAAGGGCACCTGCAAGTGAGATATGAAGATGGCAGACATTGAAATTGACAACTGGGAGACAGTCGCTGACGGCTCTGACCTCTGGAGGTAGACTGTTTGGAAGGGCATTGGAAGAAGTGAGCAGAAACAAAGGTCTCAATCAGCTGACTAAGAAGATGGCCCAGAGAAAACAGAGGCTAGAGAATTGTGCACCTTCTCAGCCCCACTGTCTTCCTTTGCAGCAAATGAGATAGGGACTGCCGTGCCAGAATGGGGTCTCTGAGCCTCATCAGGAGATCCTTGGGTCATGAGGACTCGAAACGTCAACTCTTTTCTTCTCCACCGATGCTGCCAGACCTGCTGAGTTTTTCCAGGTAATTCTGTTTTTGTTATCCTTAACACAGGGTTGATCACCATAGCACTGCACTGAGATGGAAGGCTGCCACCTTCATGGTTAGTACCTGTCTGAGTATTCTTCTTCACTCAATTCTTTATCTTTGTTGCCTCACTTTGTTGAACTTAAGATCCTTTGCTCAGTTTCTAATTACAACCAATTTTAACCAGAACCTCAAAACTGTGGAACCCTTCAGCTCTTTCTATGTTCCCCAGGTACCTGGAGGATGAAATTGGGCATGGGCAGTAATTGAGTGCTAACATATCAGCTGCTTGTTTCATACTTTACCCCATTGAACTCATTGCTCAGGTGACATTTGAACCAAGTTTCAATTCACTACCAATATCCTTGCTAACTGCAGAAGAACTATTTCACCCACCCACCCCGCCCCACCAAACCCAAATCGGACAAAATATGATCGCAATTTATTTCCTGTGTCTACTTTTCTACTTTTTATATCCTTGCTGCTCTCACACTTTGCTTTTCATGAGGGGGCCAGCTTGAGAGCCTTGCAACTACCCTCTCGCTACCCACCACCAGAGCATTGTTGCTCCATGTGCTGACAATATATTCCGAGTGAAACACATCTAAAGTTTATTGAGTCAAGGTAGATTACATGGAATTATATAGCATTTGCAGTGCAGAAAGAGCCCAGTTGACCCAACTGGTTCTTCCAGCGCTTATACTTCACACAGGCCTCCTCCCACTCTCCTTCATCTAACCCTATTAGCATTTCCTTTAATTCATTTGCCCCTTATAGAAGCGTAGATTGGCTACAGGACAGAAGGAGGCCAACTGACCCCTTTTGCTCACTGGTTCTCTGCAACAGTCCCTGCCTTTTCCCCACAGCCCTGTAGTATTTTATTTCCTTCAGGTGCTTACCCAATTCCCTTGCAAAACCCACAGTTGGATTTGTCTCCACCACCATTTCAGGCAGTGGCTTCCAGATTGTAGCCACTCACCGTGCTTGCCTTTGATTCATTTACCAATCACTTTAATTCTGTGACCCTTCTGCCAATGGCAACAATTGCTCTCCATCTACCCTGTCTGGGACCCTCTTGAATTAGCATCATAGAATTGTTACAGCACCAATGGATGCACTTACCACACTGCCCTTTATTAGCCTCAACTAATCCATGAGGTGGAAGTTCCACATTCTCACCACTCTCTGTGTAAAGGAATCGCTTCTGAATTTCATATTGGATTTATTAGCAATTAATTTATACTGGTGTTCTCTAGTTTTTGGCTCCTCCACAAGTGAAAAGAAAACCAGTTTCTATCATTTCTTCTGAATGTAGAAAGCGATGTACTTGTCAACCATGTGTACTTCAAGCTGACAGTGTCTCAACAACATGTCAGCTTGTCAGTGTTTCACATTGAAGAACTTGCAGTGGGATTAAAAGTTGTCAGTATCTACCAATCAGATCACTTGGAAGGCAAGAGTGAAAGTCATTTATTTAGTGTCTCCAGGGTTTCTGTCAATCTGCAGGTTGTGTCCCTGTTACCAAATAAGAAACGCTAGAGTGCACATTTTTTTCATGTATCCTAAATGCATTTAATTGTTTATCATTGAGAAACCTAAAGCAAAAAGCGGTCAGCATCAAGGATGAAAAAAAAAACACATGGAAGTAGGTGAGTTAAATAAATGATGATTAGATACTGTCACTCCTGGGCATCGGTTGCCTATGGAATATGTAAAAATCCGAGATTGAAAGAGATAAGAAATGGACAGTTTTGAGATCTTGAGAAAGAATGAACTCTAACCGGAGGTTGCACAATAGATCCACATTTCAAGATAGGGAAGGGAGCAAAGACAAAAAAAAACACTTGCGGCTTTGAGGATATAGAAGAATGTTCAATGAACTTGGACCATAGAGAAACAAGAAAGGTTACTCCATCATTAGAATACTGCCTGTGGAACCAATCAGATTGGTTGGAGAGTAGCACTGCAGGTTACCATAACAAATTAGAATGATTGGATGGGGCAATGGATGCCTTCAGAACTAGTCAGATATTACTGTCACCTATTGTTGGTAACTTAATAAAGAATGAAACCATTCCACGGTGGGCTCTAAAATACTCTTGGTATTGTTTGACTGATGCAGAGTATTTACTGTGTCTGCAGAGGTATATGTAAAACAGGAACTTTGAGACACATCTTATTGTACTGGCTACATCTTACACAAAGTTGTACGAGAGAGAAAACCATTTGATATTGCATCTCTTCCTGTGATGATGTACATAGTACCTGATTGGCATATTACACAGTTAGAATTAATCCTTTATGCTACACCACCCTCTTCAAGTCTCTGATTTCCATTTTTTGTACTGCGGAGATCTAAAAAACCACAATTATAACTCTAGTGTTTTGCAATTTTTAATCTTGTTTTCTCTTCTTAGGTCCTCTTCTTTCCTCCTTTCCTTTTATAGTAACGACCGCTTGGCAGTTTCATGAGTCTACCAGAACAGATCATTGGCTCCTTTAGAGGGGGTTGGGGGTTTGACTCCAGCAGGTGGTCTCTCAGACTCTGCTGGGCAGAAGGGAGTTGGTATGACTGAGGTTCACCAGTCAGGTTGTCATCTGGATTGGGGGATGAATGCAGCATCTCTAGCCAGTTTGACTGGATAGATGACAGCTTCCACAGGGTAGGAGGCTGTTTCTGTGTGGCAAGTAATGCACATCTGTTCCGTCTCACTGTACCATATGCTGTTTGGATGAGGTAGCAATATGGGGGCGGTCTCTTTTAAACCACTTGTCCATAGAGAGCTTGAGGGTAGCTTGGTGAACTGGTAGTATGAACAAATCCATATGCTGCTGTGAACTCTTTGAAGCATTCATTGGCAAACTGCGCTCCATTGATGAGGTTACAAGATCTGGGATTCTATGAGTTGCAAATATGTCTTTCAGTGATGAAAACATTGCTTCAGAAGTGTGACCCCGCAGTTGCTTAACTTCTATCCATCTGGAGTAGTAGCCTACTATCATCAAGACTATCATACCTCTGTGTTCAAAGAGGTCCAACCCGAGATGTTCCCATGGTCGTGATGGGCAGGAAGGCAGTTCTCTTGTCTCCTGACAATGATTAGCACAGGTATTACAGTTTGATATCATTCCTTCCAATGACATTGAGCGGCCTGCCCTCCGAATGGAATATCTTGCTCTGCTTTGACATTTTGTCGTGCCCAAATGGTCCTTGATGCAATTTTTATACAATGTCAAGTCTCGGAACTCTCAGAATGACTACTCTCTCATCAAAGATGGCTGGATAATCAATTACACTGAAGTGTCATCTCTGTTCATAGTACTGCCTGAGGACGGGATTGTGTGGCATCTATGCTGGCCATCCTTTGATGCAGTACTATCTAACCTGAGCAGATTCTTCATCAGATTTTTGTGCATCTCTGATTTCATCCTGCCACTGAGTTGTTGCTAGTAGAGTTGTGGGTGTTGTCAATGTAAAGGTTTCTACCTCTTCGGCAAGGGCTATATCACATTGCTCGGGCATTGCCACTGGGATACGGGACAAAGCATCTGCCGTGGCCTGCTGCTTTCCTGGAACATGCACTGACTTTGCATCAAACCTCATCATCCTCGGTCTGAATCGTTGCACTTGTGAAGGAACTTTTGCTAACTGCTTAGAATTTAAGAGTGTTACAAAGGGTTTGTGGTCTGTCTCTGTCTTGAAGCAGAAGCCAAGAACATAATCTGTGAACTTCTCACAAGTCCATGTTGCAGCTAATGCTTCTTTCCCTAACATTGCATACCTCTTTTCAGTCTTTCAGTGAATATGATGCACAGTAAATTGGTCTGTGCTTTCCATCCATCTGTATCTCAAAAAGTAAAGCTCCCAGACTTGTAGAAGATGCATCTACAGCAATGATAGTGGGTAGTTCTGGATCATAATGAACTAAAATATCAGTGCTATCAGCATCTGTTTGATTTTCTCAAAGGACCTCTGTTGTGTTTCGTCCCGGCACCATGTATTGTCTTGTTGTAACAGCTGACACAGTGGCTCATTGACAACTGCTAGGTTGAGCTGGAACGCTTTGACTTGGTTTACCATATCCATAAATCTTTGGAGCTCAGTCACATTCCACTCTTTGATTGCTCTTGTCTTCTGTGGATCAACTCTGACTGTGGATGCATCCCTAATATGCCTAAGGAACTTGACAGTTGGCTGTGAGAAATCACATTTGTTGTTGAGTGTAAGTCCTGCTTCCTGTAGGTGTTGCACCACAGTTCACACTCTTGTGTCATGTTCTGCCTGAGTGGATCCATGGATCAGGACATCATCCATGTGACATACAATCCCATCCAGTCCTTCTAGGACACTTAACATTTTCCTCTCAAAGATTTCTGGAGCTGATGTGATGCAAAGGATAATCTGTTGAAACAAACCCTTCCAAACAGAGTAATGAAAGTTGTGAAAAACATAAACTCCAAAAGACACTATTTGCATCTAGTTTCATGAAGAAGGAACTCTTTCCCAATTTAGCTAAGCACTCATCCACAGACTACACAGGGTGAACTTCGTGTTCAACTGCTCTGTTCAGCTGGGTAAGATCTACAAACATTCTGATCGATCTGTTGGGTTTTGGCACCTGGACCATCCCCGAGCACCAGCTTGATGGTTCTGTCACAGGTGAAATAACCCCTTGCTTCAACATAGAGTCAATTTCCTTCTTCACTTTTGGCAAGAGCAGGTGAGGGACTTTTCTGGGTGTAAACAGGCATACTGGTTTCATTTCGGGATGCAGACTGATGTGGAATGCTGCCTTCAGTTTTCCTAGTCCTGTGAACAGCTGTGTGAATTCAGTTTTTAGGCTGATCTTCTCGATTTTCCAGTTCCTCTACTTTGCAAATCAAGTGCAAGTCGGTATTGGCCTTCTTGCTTTAAGTGAGCAACTCTGGATCTGAATTGCATATAATTTTTCTGTGATTTCTTTCTCTCCAAACTAGAAGGCTGCCTTCAGTTCTCCCATGACATTGAGTTCAGTCCTTCCCGACCCATCTAGTGTTTTGCATGATGATTGAAGAGAACCTCTCTCCAACCAGGAATCAACGTCCGAAAGAGCCAAAAGTGCTGCATCTGCATCTAACTTAAAGTGAGTCTTGTTTCCTTCTACATGTATATCAGCACTTCAGTCGCTTCTGCTTGGTTCTGGATTTCCCCAAGGAAAGGCATCTCAATATCATCTACTTCATTGAACCTGCCACCATTCAAAGGCTCCCTCTTTGTGCATATTCTAAATAGGCTTCTTACTATGGCACACAGCCTGGAAGTGGCCCATCTTTCTGCATAAATGGCATTCAGCCCTTTGGCAGGGCAGTTTTCACCCCTGTGTTTATCCCTGCCACACCAGTTACAGTTAGCTTGTGTTGTTTATAGACGGTCTTCCTGTCTCCCCTGCATTTTTACGACAGCTTCTCTGTTGTTAAATTTCACATACTCTACTGAGTCAGCTGCTTTTGAGATAGCGTTCCCCTTGACATCTCGAATCACAGGTCGATTTTGCTTCTTGACCTCAGCTTGCCTGTTCAGTTGGCTTGTCTTTGCTAAGGTTAGATCATCTCCCCACCGTAAGTGGCAAGACAAGCCATCATCCAACACTCCCACAACAATTCAGTCTCTGATCAGCTCATTATTTAAGCCACCATATCCACAGTTCTCTGCAAGTCTATACAGATCATTGATAAATGCATCAACACTTTATCCTTGTCATTGGATACATTTGGCAAATTTAGCCCAGTCAGTGATGGTATTCTTTCTCAGGCTGAAGTATGTATCAGTGCCTTGAGTTCTTCCTCGTACATGGCTTTTTCCTCATCAATATCCAGCCTGATGAGGATATATTCTGCACAGTCGCCCATCACATATAACAGCCTGCTGATCGGCCCACTGCTCACCTTTGTAGCAAGGCCTGATGCAGGTCAATATCTAGCAAATCTCTGATACCAATCCAGCTACACTTCTGCTTGAGTGAGGCCTGCAATGATCTTGAAGCTTTCTGTCAATGGTAGAGACTTCTCCATAACTATTCTTTCACTCACTGCCACCATATAATATTCTCGCTATTGTTTGATTAATACAGAATATTTACTGAGTTTGCAGAGTTGGTGTAAAACAGGAACGTTATTGAGATACACCTTCCTATGTTGGCTACATATTACTCAAGGCTGAAAGAGAGAGAGAGAGAAAACCATGTGATGTTGCATCACTTCCATGCGATGATATACACAGTATATGATTAGCATATTACACACTTTGAATTAACCTCTTATACTACAGCCTCCAGCAACCTCTTTAAGGGCTGCTGGTTAGGCTGTCTTTGAAAAATAGAGGGAAACACAACTGTTCTCTCTGCCCATTTCTGAAATCCTACAAGGCAAGACTCTAGACCAGGAATGGTCTCACAATTTTGGGGCCAATGTGTCCTATAAATTTAATTTTATGCATTTTGGCGGAGAAATTGAACCCCATTTCACCCATTGCTCTGGTGCACAATAGGGGCAGGAATGAACATTTTTGTGGGCCTAAATGCAGCACCTGAATTGCTGGCTTAAATATGTCTGATGTCATATTTCCCCAGTTGATATTCGAGTATCGCTGGTGAGCATTTCAAATAGTTCTTCGACTTCTTGCATGTGCTAATGAGGAAGCTAATACCTGCTTGTGGAATCTGTCTCAGAAACTCACCAGCATCAATCACCTCAGTATTTTTGTGTTCTCGTTGTGGCCTAGCCGGCAGTCCTTAAGGCAAATACTAACCGCCACTGGAGCTGGTTTTATCAGTCTCTCTGGATTCCCATTAAGGGTGGACCTCAGGGTGTTCTCTCTGATCTTGAGTTGAGTTTACTGCTCCACATTCACCTTCTTCCACAGCTAGCACAGTGCTTGCTACATCCCTACTTTACTTTTCTGGTGCCATCGTCTTCATCCATGTCATTTTGGGGATCCATCTTTTTTTCTATTCTTCACTCATACCTTCGCACATACACCAACTCATCCAGAATCTGGTAACCTGACTGTTTGGCCGGGATTTTCTGGTCCTGCCTGTGACAGGACGTGTTTGGATGGGAACATAAAACTTGGACAGCCAGCCAAAAGTTTCGGCAGCACTGGAAAATCCCAGCCGCAGGTGAGGCTGGAAAATCCCGGCCGCAGGTGAGGCTGGAAAATCCCAGCCTTTATCTGAAAAAAGCTCCCTAGAAAATTGAACATCCCAATCCTCATATCCACCATATCCCTGAGGCCCAGCAAATCAACTTCAGCATCTTTGAACTGATGTTTAGATCCCTCCACAGACTTGTCACACCCTATTTGGGAAGTATTCTTTCTCTATACGTTCCACTCCATAGCCTTCATTCCTCTGACTCCAGATGAGGACTCATGCCCTGCTCACTTTCACTCAGATTCAACCATCATTACAGCCCTCATTCTCATACTGGAACTCTCTACCCAAACGCTGTCATCGTGCAATCTCTCCGAAAACACGTCTTAAATAAAAAAAGCCTCTTCACTACAGCTTATGTCTTTTCACAGAATTATTTTATTTTAACAACAATGACAAAAATTTGCCTTTTATATAAAAATTAATTAACGCAGAAAATTATCCCAGAAGTGTAATAAGACAAAGACACAGAGGCAAATGCAAAGATAATGCGTCCTATTCATTGTTCATCCCATATCTCTTGTAAAGTTTTATGAACCCTTCCTGCGTGTGAGAAACACTTCATAAATGTAAGTTCCTTTTTGTTCAGTGTAGCTCTCAACAGGATAATGACACTTTTGTTTGACTGTAAAGTTTGACTATAAAGTGTCTCTATCTTTTGTTACAGGAATTCATGACATGTTTCTAAGGTTCTATTAAAAAGGAGGAGAATTGAGAAGCTTAGATGGGCATTTTTAAGATTTGCGAGAATAATTCGTGCTATTGATTTTGAAATCCGCTCTCCGTGTCCTTCAAAGTTAATTGAATGCGTGATTTCTCCTTTTGTGAAATCCACGAATTACTCGGCATACTTCTCAAAACAAGTTTCTGAACTTGTTTTATTTTTTTTATTTTTCGGGAATCCTTTAGGCCAAGTAACTTCTGTGTAAAATAATTGCGGCCGATGGGTCCCAATTTCAGAAACTGTATTGGAGCTCTGATTTAAAATAACACAATAAAAGCAGAAAATGCTGGAAAAACTCCTCAGGTCTGGCAGCACCGGTGGAGAGGGAAGCAGTGTTAACGTTTCGAGTCCATGTGACTCTTCTCCAGGACAGTATTTTGCTCTCACATTAAAAATAACATTGGATTCCACCATAAATGCCCATGCCAAACTCATAAATTTCACTGCAGCAAGAAAACAGGCAAGTTTTTGTCCTATCAATAGCTTTTGATACAAGTGTAAATTACTGATTAAACATCTTCCTCACCAAGCAATTTGGTGTAGCTTTTGAAGGTTATAGCTTGGCTATTGTGGCCTATGGGGAAGCAACGACGCTCACTGGTGACCTCAAAGAAAGCTGCCCAAAAGAGTCTAGCGATATCTGTGGTGCAGTCCTCTCCTATCCTGGCAGCAGTTTGAATCTGGTGCCTAGTAAAAGGGGTTTTGAGGCGTAAATTTTTCCAAGTTTCTTTTTTTTCTGTTAGTGAGACTATCTGTTAGTGAGGCTAACAGTATAAAAGGGAAAGTTTTCACCAGCTCAGTGATTTCTAATTGATTATACCTTGGGGGAGATGGTGCATCCCCTGGATAATTACAGAATCACTGGCAGAAATGTCTGGACATCTGCATTATTCTGCACGTGCGGACTCCAGCAGTTGCTGTCCGCTTCAGTGGGGTGATGTGACGTTTGCTGATAGTTTCACTGTCATTATCACCAAAAAGTCCAGGGCTGTGTTTTCTATGCGAGCTGACAATTTGATATATAATTAACACTACAAAGTTTTTTTAAGAGTGAAATTAACTTCACTAATATGTACAGTGAATACATAACCCTACCCATGTAAGATCAGTGCGATTTGAGCGTTTACATTAATCCACGTGCTGTAAATCTGTGAGAGAATGGGGATAACTTTCACAGCCACGGCCTGCAAGGTGACATGCTAGAGCAGATTTGCCCACCCACCACAGCATCCACCCAAATATCATCCCAGCGTTTCCTCGTGTGATCAAAATTGGGTGGGTTTTTACAATATGCTGATTATTCTACTTCACCAGGTTGTCACATGGGCGGTGATAGAGTCAATTATCCCAATGTGAGCACATAGGAAACTGAATGTGAATTCAATAGCCTACAAATGCCACAGAGAGCTATCCCCTTTTCACTAGATCTAAATTGGGATTCCTCTTCCTGCTAGACATTTGTTGGTCAAATTAAGTTAAAGGGAATGTAGTTTATTGAATGTTTTCAGCCTCAAGATAGTCAAAAAAGTTGCAATTCTTTTCAAAGCAAGGGTAATAATTAATTGTGTGTGTGATAGCTTAGGCCCCTCTTCCAACTCATAACCTCAAATAAAATAATATGTTCACTTTTTGCTTTACAGTTTCCAGGCATCAAAAATATAATTCAGCAAATGGCTCCCCATCACCAGCTCAGAGGACAAATACACTGTAGGAAGAGAGCAGAATAGGAAAATCCCAAGCTTTAGTTTTGGTCTATTCAGATTTAGTTGTGGCTCAGTAAATGAGGGCATACAGTTGGATCTTAGTGTGCTTTGACTCGAAAGGGAAAAAATTAGCCAATGTCTATCTGACTTGAAAGTGTGCATTAATTGGATGAGGTTGAGGTCAGTTTCAGGCTTGGTAGTAATACTCCCACAGTGCAATAATGTGCTAGACTGATGTCTAGTCTCACATAGGCAGTAAGCTTCTAGATTAAGAGAACTGGGGTCAGCAATGAGAGAGGTTGGTTGCATTCTCACCTCAAAGTTTGAAAGTTATGGTTTCGAGCCACACACTTGGACCTCAGCATAAAAATCAAGGCCAACACATTGCAGAACCGAGGGAGTGCTGCACTGTCAGAAGTGTGTTTTTCAGAAGAAACGCTAAAGGCCCCGTCTGCCCTCTCTCATGGACTTAACAACACAGGGGCTCCTCAGGGTAGTGTCCTTGGCCCAACCATCTTCAGCTGCTTCTTCAATGACCTTCCTTCCATCATAAGGTCAGAATTGGGGATGTTCGCCAATGATTGCACAATGTTCAGCACCATTTGCAACTCCTCAGACACTGAAGTAGTCTGTGCTCAAATGCAGCAAGACCTGGACAATATCCAGACTTGGGCTGATAAGTGGCAAGTAGCATTTGTGCCACACAAATGCCAGGCAATGGACATCTCCAATAAGAGAGAATCCAACCATCTCCTCTTGACATTCAATGGCATTACCTTCACTGAAACCCTGCTATCAAAATCCTGGGGTTACCATTGACCAGAAACTGAACTGGACAAGCCATATAAATACTGTGGCTACAAGATCAGGTCAGAGGCTAGGAATTCTGTGGTGAGTAACTCACCTCCCGACTCCCCAAAACCTGTCCACTATCCACAAGGCACAAGTCAGGAGTGTGATGGAATACTCTCCGCTTGCCTGGATGAGTGCAACTCCAACAACAATCAAGAAGTTCGACACCATCCAAGAAAAAGCAGCCCACTTGATTGGCACTCCATACACCACCTTCAACATCCACTCCCGTCACTGCCAACACAGTGGCAACAGTGTATACCATCTACAAGATGCACTGCACTAACTCCCCAGGGCTCCTTCATCAGCACCTTCCAAATCCACGACCCCTACCAGCTACAGGGACAAGGGCAGAAAATGCACAGGAACACCGTCACCTACAAGGTCCCCTCCAAGCCACACACCATTCTGACTTGGAACTATATCGCTGTTCCTTCGCAGTTGCTGGGCCAAAATCCTGGAACTCCCACTTTAACAGCACTGTGGATGTGCTACATCATGTGGACTGCAGCAGTTCAAGAAGGCGGCTCACCACCAACTTCTCAAGAACAATTGGGGATGGGCAATAAATGCTGGCCCAGCCAGTGATGCCCACATTCCATGAAAGAATTGAAAGAAATGTCCCCTGGAACTATTTAGTAGAGTAAGGGAGTTTTTCCTGGTGTTCTGACCAATATTTATTGCTCAATCAACGTAAGTAAAAAAAAAACAACTGATTATCTCATTCCTGTTTTTGGAGCTATTGTGTGCAAATTATAACAGTGACTACACATCGTTAGCTGTAAAACACTTTGGTATGTCATGAAAGTTCATTTGGTCTCTGTATCATAATATTTCTTAAAAATTATGGCAATAGGAAGTAAGGTTTCTGGATAGGAAGATTTTTGGTCTCAGGAAATTAAGGGATATTAGAAGCATATGGAAAGTGGAGTTGAAGCCAAAGATCAGCCATGATTGCATTGAATGGCAGGGTAGGTGCAAAGAGCTATATGGTCTCCTCCTGCTTTGATTTCTTAGCTTCTTATGTTTTTACACAGCATAGGCAAGTCTCTTAGAAAGATGTACAGGTATTTAGCCAATAAATACAGTTATGTGATTTTATTTAATTGCTCCTGATTTTAAAACATGAAACTCTAAATGGCTCCTTTTGAGCAAGATGTACAAAAGCTTTTTGGACGAGCGGATCTGCCTTTATCTCTGTTTATTAATACAGGAAAAAAGTTTTATATGATTCTACCTAATTAGTCTATTTACTCTAACTTTTCACATCCTGGCTAGACAGCAATATGCATTTTTAATGGGAAATCTCTATGTGAGCTGTGCTTAATGGAACTTGTAAACATCATCCAGAGTTGGAATTGAAAAGTAGAACATTGGAGCAATTAATTAATCACACAGCAGAAAGATATAACTTTGCTTTCATTGCACTGATTATTTAATTAGTTTCCTTTAGATAATCTAATCTAACTTAATAAAAGATATCTCGCTTGGAGGCTTTTGTCTATCTTAATTTCCTACCCGTTTCTGAGAAGGATCTTTGTAAGAATATAACTTTTTAGCTTAGGGTTGTAGTGAAATTTGTCAGCAGTGACTATGCATAATATTCTGCATGTAGCTGCTTATCAATGCTGCCTTCACACAGATGGATATTAAGATCAGTCTGAAGCAGTTCAGTCTCTATATGGGATACAGGGTAATTTGAAAAGGTGGATTCAAAATTGGCTTAGTTGTAGGAGACAGTGGGTGATGACAGAAGGATGCTTTAGTGACTGGAAGGCAGCGTCCAGTGGCGTACCACAGGGATCTGTGCTGGGTCCCCTATTTATATAAACAACATAGATGACTATGTGGGGGGCAGGATTAGTAAGTTTGCAGATGAAACAAAGATTGGCCAGGTGGTTAACAGTGAGTTTGAGCGTCTTGGGCTACAGGAAGATATAGGTGGGATGGTCAAATGGGCAGATAAGTGGCAGATGGAATTTAACCCTGAAAAGTGAGAGATGATATACTTTGGAAGGAGTAATTTGACAAGGAAGTATTCAATAAACGGCATGACACTAGGAAGTTCTGAGGAACAAAGGGACCTTGGCGTGTGTGTCCATAGATCTCTGAAGGCGTTGGGACATGTTAGTGAGGTGGTGAAAAAGGCATTTGGGACATTTGCCTTTATCAATCTAGGCATAGATTACAAAAGTAGGGAGATCATGTTGGAATTGTATAGAACCTTGGTGAGGCCACAGCTGGAGTATTGTGTGCAGCTCTGGTCACCACATTATAGGAAGGATGTGATTGCACTGGAGGGGGTGCAGAGGAGATTCACCAGGATGTTGCCTGGGATGAAACATTTAAGTTATGAAGAGAGGTTGGATAGACTTGGGTTGTTTTCGTTGGAGCAGAGAAGACTGAGGGGCGACCTGATCGAGGTATACAAGATTATGAGGGGCATGGACAGGGTGGATGTGGAATAGCTGTTCCCCTTAGTTGAAGGGTCAGTCACGAGGGACACAAGTTCAAGGTGAGGGGCAGGAGGTTTAGGGGGATGTGAGGAGAAACGTTTTTACCCAGAGGGTGGTAACGGTTTGGAATGCGCTGCCTGGGAGGGTGGTGGAGGTGGGTTGCCTCACATCCTTTAAAAAGTACCTGGATGAGCACCTGGCACATCATAACATTCAAGGCTATGGGCCAAGTGCTGGTAAATGGGATTAGGTAGGTAGTTCAGGTGTTTCTCACGTGTCGGTGCAGACTCGATGGGCCGAAGGGCCTCTTCTGCACTGTGATATTCTGTGATTCTGCGATTCTGTGCGATTCTATATCTTAACCCATTCGCTATTGTAATGCCCCTTTTCACTTTCTGAACCTTCTGAGCTGCCACATCCTTCCGGCATTTTTCTTCTTTCCGACACTATTTCATCAGGAGTTCCTTGATTCCATTCAGCTTTCATTTTGGGGGGCATTTCACATGCTCAGTTGGTTGGACTGGTCTGCAAAGAGGTCCATGACAGCAGCGAAATAGCAATTGGGATCATTAAAAATGGTCACAGCCACACTGAAAACTCAGCCATGACCAAGGTTTGTTCAGATGTTTTTTGTATCCCAATGACACACTGTTATTCTGCCTGTCTGATTAACTTCACTATGTTCAGTTTTGATCTCCTTACCTGAGAAGGATTATATTTGCTTTTGGGGAAGTGCAACTGAGGTTCACTGGACTGGTTCCTGGGATGAGGGGGAGTGTCCTGTGAGGAAAGATTGAATAGCTCTGTCCTATGTTTCCTGGTGTTTAGTGGGATGAAACATGATCTCAGTGAAACATATAAGATTCTTAAGGAAGTTGATTAAATAGATGCTGAAATGCAAGTGCCCTGAATGGGAAACCTGGGGGGGGGAATTTTCCCCATGTTGGGCAGGTCGGTCGGGTTCAGGCGAGGGGTTGATCGCCGCCCGCGATCGGCTCTGCGCCGCCATTTTAGGTGTGCGGGCCTTAATTGGCGTGACACACGGCCGGTAGCGCTCAGCACTACCTGTGCGGGTGGGGGGGGAAGAGGGAGAGACGGAGCCTGTGCTCTTTGGCACATGTACGTGAAAGAGTGCAGAAATCTCCCTGAGGCTCGGAGCTGCCTCAGGGAGATCAAGTACAATTTGAAATTTTTGAATGAAGAAGCATAAAAATTATTTACACACGTTCCCTCACGTGATAGTGTCACATGAGCTGGGACACGTTTGTGAAGTACAGAAAAGTTATTTATTTATTTTATAAAACCTTCAGGAAACTTCATCCACGGATGAGGTTTCCTGAAAAACGCGAAGACTGCTTGGGCTCTTCGCCTGCCCGCCAACCTTAAGGCTGGACCGGCAGCGTTGACAATGACTTTAATTGGTTTTGTTAATGGCCTTAACAGGCCTTTGACAGTTCGGCGGGAGTGCAGCCGCCTCCAGCATGTGCCCACTGAATGAAAGGCCTAAATGACACGCAGTGACATCAGGACGTATGCCCGACATCACCGCGCATCATTTCACGTGTCGGCGTGTCGGGTCCGCCGACGTCAAAATTCTGGCCCTGGAATTGGGGGTCACAATCTCAGAGTAACGGGTCGGCCATTTAGAACGGAGATGAGCAGAAATTTCTTTACTCAAAGGGTGGTTATTCTTTCAAATTCTCTACCCCAGAGAACTTTGAAGGGTGCTTCAGAAATATGAGTCCTATTGGTTGCTCTTCTCTGCTCTGCCTCCAGTGCTTAAGGATGTTTCTTGTTGCTAGAAATCAGGGAGAAGGCATAGTATTCTGTGTGTGGCATGATCTCAGCACTCCTCTGATTTAGATGCTAATGTGTTAACAATGTTGTCCTATATTACACTGGCTTCATTGATTATTGCCTTGCATAGGTTGGGACATGTTTAAATTTGAGGATAATGATTCTTGCAACGGACTCTGAGATGACTCACTCAGTAATTCCACCCACTCTGCCATCTCTGACTAGTTGTGTCCTACCCTTCAGCCAGTATCTTACCCATTTTCAGGGCTTACACTGAATCCCCATTAATTTGACTTAAATTAATGGCCTGTATGTGAGACTTAAAAGTCTTTCAGAGGTCAAGGTGGACCATATACAAAATGTGGCTTCTCCCACCTAGAAGGACAAGGGCAGCAGGCGCATGGGAACACCCCCTACCTGCAACTCCCCTCTAAATCACACACCATCCTGAATTAGAAATTTATCATAATTCCTCCATCATCACTGAGTTAATATCCTGGAACTCCCTTCATAACAGCACTGTGGACTGTAGCAGTTCAAGAAGGCCACTTACCTTAGGAATGTGCAATAAATGTTGGTCTTACCAGAGAAACCTACATTCTGTACTCAAATCCATTTAAGAAAAAATGTCACAGGGCTTCTTACCAATCAGCTGGGTTGTCACTTGGTGTCATTATTTTAAATTGAACAGAAGTAAGACTAATGGGTCTGTATTTGCCTATGCCTGTTCAGTCAGCCTTTTCGAACAGGGGCACTTTATTAACCTCTTTCCAATTTACTTGCACCTCCCCAGTGTTCAATCACTCCTCCATCATTGCCTCACAAACCTCCTCTCTGGTGTCTTTCATCATTCTAGGAAAAAACACCATCCCATCCTTGAATACATATTTTGTTTTGAGTCCACTTAGCCTGACTGAGACTTCAACCTCATTCTGAAAAAGCCAATCACCTTACTTACAACATTTCTTTTTTGAGACAGTGTGTTGCTCAAGTCCTCTCTTGTGAATTTAGTGATGACAAAGGTGACAATGAGGCAAATGGCTCCCCTCTTTGCCCTCTCCTTGTTTAACTGCAACAGGTTTGTTTGTTTGAAAAGAATGTACTAGTTAATTCAGTGAGTACTTAACTGTTTGCATGCTACGATCATCAAAGAACCAATAGGACAGGTTTACTTTAGTTTAATAAAGGAAGAGATTAGCTTTATTATACTTAAACCGATCTAACTAAAATAATAGAATACACACCAACTTCTGCACATACAACCACTCATAGTTCACACACACACACACAAATACAGATTACAGAATGGGGAAGGATAATTTGGCTGAATTTGAGTCCATAAAAATATTAAAAGAGTATACAGTCTGGAGTTTGGTGACTTGGCCCAGCTTCAGGCAGAATTCAATGATCGCAATTCTTCCGGTCTAAAGATGCAGATGATTCAGTTGGTTGTTCTTTTGAAGATAGTTGTGCTGAGTTGGATTCTTTTAATTAATCTCTGTCTGCAGCAGGGCATGTCTGGATGCTTACAGCAAACAGGGCTTGAACCTTACCAGGCGGATTGGAGATAAAAGGGGGCCGGGGGATCCTACTTTGGTCTTCTCCCTAAGCTGCTTGTCCTCAGTTCTTCCGAAAAAACATGTGTTTGAAACAGACAAGGGTTGGCTTGTCATGTGATCTTCCTTTTCCAACCGTCAGGGGGATTTAAAAAAAAAGACATTGTCCAAGGATTCCAAAGGTGACTTGATTATCTCATGCCTGAAGCTAACTTAACCAGGGTCCCGTTATCCAAGCAATTAGTCTTAATGGCCCGTCCCCAACAGTTGAATACCTCAGATGATTGCCATAGATGCCTTGCTAATGAGACAGGAGATATGAATCCTTCAAACCCCAAACCCCACTGCAGTCATTGTCTTTGATGGGTTTTGCAGACAGACTGATTCCACTCCAATGAATTCGAATGTAGAACGTATAGTAATACAAATTGGGGTCAGCCATCTTGGGCTGTGAGTTCAAGGCACTTTAGGCTCTGTGTTTTAAAAAAGTTTGCTTTTAAAATTCAATTCAGGTTTACAGCTGGTGGATTAAAAATCATTATTAAGCATCAAGCACATCTTCATGACAACACTTGGAAGAAATAGACATCCAGAAGTTGACTATGTGCTCAGTCTCAGCTTTGAGCATGCTTGCCTCTTAAAATTTTGCTTCCTCTTATACTTCACAATGTTGTGCTGAAAATTTTTTTCTCTGTTATGCTTAGCTTCAGCTGCTGTAATATAATAATTATTACTGTTGGTTAGGGACCCTAGGACTAGGGGATTTAGCCCCAAAATTAGAGCCAAACTTTTCAGGAACGAAAGTAGGAAACAATGGCCAGAATTTTCGGCTCAGCGAGTGGGGGCGGGGTCCACTTGCCGAGGCGTAAAATGATGTGGGGTGACTTCGGGCGTGCGTCCCGACGTCACCACACGTCACTTAGATTTTCAGCTCGGCTGGGTGCCCGCCGAACTATCAAAGGCCTATTAAGGCTATTTAAAAACTAATCAAACTAATAAACTGAGCTGCCCGACCAAACTTAAGGTTGGCAGGGGGGCAGGCGAAGAGCCCAGGCGGCCTTCGCATTTTTCATGGAACCTCATCCACGGGCAGGAGGAGGTTTCATGAAGTGTTTATAAATTGAGTAAAATTTTTCATAAAAATTTATTGACATGTCCTAGCCCATGTGACTCTGTCGCATGAGGGGATGTGTCTTAAATTTTTTTCTTTTCTTTATTTAGATGTTAAAAACTTTAATCTCCCTGAGACATCTCTGTGCCTCAGGGAGATTTCTGCACTCTTTTGTGCGCATGCTCGAGAGAGCGCAGGCCCCGACTCAGGGAACCTCCCCCCTCCCCCCCGCCCGCACAGGGAGCGCTCAGCGCTTCCGGGTGCCCATCACACACGTAAAATGGTGGCGCGAACCAGATCAGGGGGTGTCGATCGGGTCCGCGTCTGCCCTTGCCCGCCCCCGCACAACCCCCCCGACGGGGGGACATTCTCCCCAATTGCTTCACACAAAGGATGGTAAAAGTTAGGAACTCTCTTCCGCAAATGGCAATTAATGCCAGATAAATTGTTAATTTTAAATATGAGCAATAAACCCGAGAGCTGCTGGACAATCAGAGGCTGGCAACCCCCCACCCTGCCAGTACGAGTGGGTCTGGGAGCAATGCACCCACCAGAGGTCCCGAATTGTTATGGGACTCCAGACCAAAGTGAAGGCGAGATGGGGATCACAGGAAAGGGTGTGTCAGGAAGGGTAGGAGTCAAAGGTAGTGGGTGGTTTTCAGCACCTCTCCCAACCCTCCCTGATGCTGGGTCCCTCAGTCCGACACAAAGTGCCTGACTAGGAGGGACTACCCTGGAAGGCTGCTGGCAAACCTGAAGGGCTTGCTGGCCATAATTCAGGAAGCACAGGAAAGTCATGTGGCCTCCATTTAATTCCTGAGCCACCACTAAATTGGGGTGGACTCATGGCTAATGGGTGTCAATTGGCTGATTAATGAACCTAATTGATATCCCGCTGCTGGCAGGCGGGAATCCTGTTTCAGCCGCTTCCATCCTCCCAGCCTAATCAGGGGAAGTTTCGCCACCAAAAGGAGGATAACGCAGGGCCTGTTCTGTGACTAAGTGGGCCCAGTTGCCATGGTTCCTGTTGCGATGGGCTGCATTGAACCAGCTCACAGTGTTTGACAAAGTACTTGGAGTGAGTCATTGGTTCATTTCTACCCCATGTTATCACTTGCAAAATGCTGGCTTTTGATCAGAGTGGTCTTGAAATAGGTGATTTGTCACTTTTGCTATGTGATGGTTAGTACGCTCCGTACCTGACTAATTGTGATTTTTTACAGCTTAATGAGTACAACATTGCAATGCAACTTCAAGTGCAATGTGACAAATGTACGTTGGTTACATATTGTAGCTACAAAGTCTGATTCAAATAGTGCAATGGCTAGGTGCAAGGTTTTGCATATAATAAGATTGCCACCAATGAATATGTCAAACGTACTCGCAGTTGATTACTAATGTGAGTTCCGTTATATTTATTATTTCTGTTAAAATTTTCAGAATTAACTAACTCAGTGTCCTTGAAATATGGTTAAAGGGTCCAATAAAATCCATGTAGAAATAACTTTTCCAGTTGTCTCAGAAACATGCTGCCATTCAGTTATTGGACTGACCTTGAGTATATAATCAATACTCTTTGTCTTCTGCCAGCACAGTACATTCCTGATTACTTCTGTTGCCTCTGAGGCATTATTTTAGTGTGGTACCTGGTCCATATTGGTACCAATGACATAGACAGAAAGAGAGATGTAGTCATGCAGTCAGAATTTAGGGACCCAGGCAGGAAATTAACAAGCAGGACTTCAAACCCCTGGATTTCTCCTAAGTCCATGCACAAGTGACTATACAAATAGGAGGATAAAGCAAGGTGAACCTGTGGCTGGAAAGATGGTGCAGGAGGGAGGACGTTAGATCCCTGGGGTATTAGGACCAGCTCTGGGGGTGACAAGACCTGTACAGGCCAGTCAAATTACACCTAAACGGAACCGGGACCGGTTTCCTGGCAGAGGGATTTGCTAGGATGATTGCAGAGGGTTTAAACTAATTTGGCAGGGTGTAGAAACCAAGTGGTAATATCAGGGAGGAATACCTAGGTGTACAGAATACAATAATCAAAGTGAAGGTGGGATGTTGATCACAGGAAACAGTGTGTCAGAAAGGATAGGAGTCAGTGACAGATAGCACTCGGGCAGGAGATAGAAAGGTATTAAGTGGGTTCAGAGTAAGGGAGAAAGTAATAAGGACAAATTAAGGTGCATGTATGTGGATGCGCGGAGTTGGGTAAATATGATTGGTGAGTTACAGTTGCAGGTTGCCATTTGGGAATATGATGTTGTGGCGATAATAGAGACTTAAAGAAGAGCAGAACTGGGTATTAAATATTCCTGGATACAAGGTGTTCAGGAAAGGCAAGGAAGAAGGAAAAGGGGGAGGGGTGATGGTATTGATTAAGGAGAACATTGCAGTGTCGGAGAAAGAGGATGAGTGGAATTTCCTGGCCCCTTTGTGGTGGAAGTAGAGCCAGAAAACGCTGCGAGGCATTCAAACGTTCATTCACTTCGGCAGGAATGTAAGATCCCACTGGCAGGAGGGGCTGGAAAATTCCAGCCGTTATCCCAGAGGGATCAAGGCCAGAATCTATTTGGCTCGAGCTAAGGGACAGAAAAGGTGTAGTTACGTTGCTCAGTGTAGCCTAAAGGCTGCCAACTAGTGGGAAAGATATAGAGGTTGAAATGAGGAGAAATTACTTCTCTCAAAGGGTTGTGAATCTTTGGAATGCTCTACTCCGGAGGGTTGTGGATGTTCCATTGTTGAATACATCTAAGGCTGGTATAGACAGTCTCTTAGTTTCTCTGGGAATTGAGGAATATGGAGAGTGGGTGGGAAAATGGAGTTGAAGCCAAGATGAGCCATGATCATACTGAATGGCTGAGCAGGCTCGACAGATAACGTGGCCTATTTCTTGTGTTCTTGTGAACAAATTTGCAAGGAAACTACAGAGAGGTGCAAGACCTGAAGATTGGCTACAATGGGGGACTTAATTATCCAAATATAGACTGGGATAGTTGTAATGTAAAGGGAAGAGGAAGCAAGAGTTCGTAGAGTACATTCAGGAAAATTTTCTATAGCAGTATGTTTGCAGTCGAACAAGAAAGGAGACATGATTCCCGGGAATGAAGTGGACCAAGTGGATCAAATGTCAGTAGGGAACATTTAGGGAGCAGTGATCATTGTACCATAAAGTTTAGGTTGGTTATGGAAAAGGACAAGGAACAATCCAGAGTAAGAATAATTAACTAGGGGAAAGCCAACTTCAGTGGGGTAAGGATGTATTTGGGCCCGATAAATTGGTATCAATTATGGGCAGGAAAAATGGTGACTGAACAATGGGCTGCTTTAAAGAGGACTTAGTTCCGGCACAGACAAGCTATATTCCCATGAAGGGGAAAGGTAGGAAAAATGAATCCAGCGCTCCCTGGATGATAAAAGAGATAGAGATTAAGATGAAGAAGAAAAAGTGTGCTTATGACAGATGTCAGGTGGATAGTACAACCAAGAACCAGGCTGAATATAGAAGGTTCAGAAGGGAAGTAAAAATGCAAATAAGAAAATCAAAGAGAGAGTATGAAAAGAGACTGTCAGCTAACTTAAAAGGGAAAGACTTCAATGGGCATGTAAATAGTGAAGGGGTGGCAAAAGGAGGAGTAAGGTTCAATTAGAGACTGAAAAAGGAGATTTGCGCATGGAGGTGGAGGCATAGCTGAGGTATTAAATTAATACTTTGCATCTGGCTTTACCAAAGAAGAAGATGCTGTGCAGGTCATGGTGAAAGATGAGGTGGTCCAGACGATTGAAAGATTCAAAATTGATAAGGAGTATTGGACAGGTTCTCTGTATTTAAAGTTGATGAGGCAGCAGGACTGGATAAGATAGAAATTGCATAAGCACTGGCTACCATTTTCCAGTCTTGCTTAGACTCGGGGGTGGTGCAAGAAGACTGAAGAATTACAAACATTACACCTGTGTTCAAAATAGAGTCTAAAGGTAAGCCCCAGCAGCCGCAGGCCAGTCAGTTTAACCTCAGACTCTATAAACAATAACTCAGGATAAAATTAACAGTCACTTGGGCAATTGCAGGTCAGTTAAGGAAATTCAGCATGATTTTTTTTTAAGGGCAAATCATGTTTAATTAATTTGCTGGGGTTTTTTGATGAAGTAACAAGGGATCTTGATGAAGGTAATGCTGGTTGAGATGGTGTACATGAATTTCCAAAAGGCATTCAATGTTCCAAAAGTGCCACACAATAGACTTGTGAGCAAAGTTTTGCTCATGGAATTAACGAGACAGTGGTAGCATGGGTACCAAATTAGCTGAGTGACAGGAAACAGAAAGTAGTAGGAAAGGGTTATTTTTCAGTCTGGAGGACACTTGTAGTGGAGTTTCCTAGGGATCAGCATGAGGACCCTTGCTCTTCCAAAGCCTTTGTGTACAAGGCACAATTTCAAAACCTGCGGATGATAGGAAATTTAGAAACGTTGTCAACAATGAGGAAGATTGTGCAGAGCTTCATAAGGACATAGATAGGTTGGTGGAATGGACAGGTAAGTGGCAGATGGAATTTAATGCAGAGAAGTGTGAAGCGATTCATATTGGTCAGAAGAATGCATAGAGACAATATAAAATAAAGAGTACAATTCTGTACAGGAGTAGTATCTGTGCACAGAAGGTGTATATGCGCATAAATCATTGAAGGTGGCAGGACAGGTTGAGAGAGTGGTCAATAAAGCATGCAGATTCCTAGGTTTTATTAATAGGGGCATAGAGTACAAAAGCAAGGAGATTACGTTAAACTTGTATAGAACATCAGTTCAGCCCCAACCAGAGTATTGTGACTAGTTCTGAGAGTCACACTTTAGGAAGGATGTGAAGGTATTAGACAGAGTGCAGAAAAGGTTCATGAAAATGGTTCCAGGGGTAAGGAATTTAAGTTATTTAAGTAGAAAGATTGAAGAAGTTAGGACTGTTTTCCTTGGAGAAAAGAAGGTTGAGAGGAGATTTAATAGAGGTATTCAAAATCATGAGGAATCTGCACAGAGTAGAAGGAGGAAATAAATTCCCATTGGCGGAAGGATTAAAATCAGAGGACACAGGTTTAAGGTAATTGGCAAAAGAAGCAATAGAGACATGAGGAGAAGCCTTTTCACACATCAAGTGGTTAAAATCTGGAACATGCACTGGTTGAGAGTGTGGTGGGGGCAGGCTTAATCAAAGCATTTAAGAGGAAATTGGATTATTATCTAAAAATGAAGAATGCGCAGGAGAGGAAGAGAAGGAGAAGGCCAGAGAGTGACACTCGGTCAATTGTTCCTTCAGAGAGCCAGCACATACTCGATGGGCCGAATGACTTCCTCTGCTGCGACTATCCTGTCATTCTGTGATGCTCCTCCAGTGCAACGTGGACATGATAGTTGCCTTGGATCTTAGCACTGCCAAAAAGAAATGAATCCAAGTTCAGATTTTCCTGCCACATGTATCTTTCCCTTTTCTGTTATCTGAACTTGTTTGTCTCTTTTCTGCTCACTTCAGTGATGTTTTCAATTTCCCATTTTGATTTATTTGTTTGCTTTCTTTCCTAATCGGTCATGAATTAGTAAACGGTAGGTGTGGAGATGGTAAACATATCCTAATGAAACAAACAGTCCAGCTTATGAATATAAGTACCCGAGGCTACATTATGAAATGCATCTGTGATCAATTTTGCAACAACCAGTAATTAATCATAGCAGCAATTCCTAACAATCATTTTAGTCGTGACCTCATTCTGTAATCTCTTCCCTGATTTTTATTTTAGATTTTAATATCACAATTAAAAAATTCTAATCATCTAATAGTTGACCTTTGCTAAGGGCCTTTTATGAATTATCCCTTGCAGTTAGATGGTTTGATCATCGACAATGAATAAGAATGAGGCTGTCAAAAAATATCCTGAAGGGCTGACTTAAAATAATTTCCAATTTGAGAAGTTTAAAGTAAAGTATAAAAGATGCTGGCATTAAGTCAAAAGCCCAGACAAAATGAAACATAAAACAGCAAAATCAGTGCAGGAGATTTTAATAATTCTTTCTAGAAGTTTGCAGAATTTTTACCCTCATCTCCGATGGATACTAGAGAACCAAGGCACTAGAAAGTATGAGGAACTGAAAGAAATTAGTATTAGTAAAAATGTAGCACTGGAGAAATTAATGGCGCTGAAAGTTGATAAATCCCCCGGACCTGATGATCTACATCCCAGAGTGTTGAAAGACATCCTGTTGAGATAATGGTGGTCATCTTGCAAAATTCTATAGATTCTGGAATGACTCTTGGCACATTTGATGGTAGCAAATGTAACCCCACTATTTAAGAAAGGAGGGAGACAGAAAAGGGGGAACTACAGACCTGTTAGCCTGACATCAGTGGTAGCAAAAATGCAAGAATCTATTAAAAAGGATATGATACCCGGACACTTATAAAATAATGTGAGGATTGAGCAGAGTTAACGTGGATTTTTTAAAAAATTCATTCATCGGTTGTGGGCGTTGTTGGCTAAGCCAGCATTTATTGCCCATCCCTAATTGCCCTCGAGAAGGTAGTGGTGAACTGCCTTCTTGAACCGCTGCAGTCCATGTGGTGTAGATACACCCACAGTGCTGTTAGGGAGGAAGTTCCAGGATTTTAGACTCAGACTCATAGACTCACAGACGTTTAAAACACAGAAGGAGGCCATTCAACCCATCATATCTGTGCCAGTTAACAAAGATCTGACTACACTTAGCCCATTTTCTAGTGCTTGGCCCAAAGCCCTGGAGACTATGGCAATGTAAGTGAATATCTAAATATCTCTCAAATGTTACGAGCTTCTGACTCAATCGTCCTTTCAGGCAGTGAGTTCCAGATTCCCACCACCTTCTGGGTGAAAACATTTTTCCTCAACTCCCCTCTTAGCCTTCTACCTCTTACCTTAAATCTGTGACCCCTGGTTATTGGCCCCTCTACTAATGGAAAAAGTACCTTCCTATCCACCCTATCTTTCCCCCTCATAATCTAATACACCTCTATCAGGGCCCATCTCAACCTTCACTGCTCCAAGGAAAGCAACCCTGCCTATCAAATCGTTCCTAATAGCTCAGACCCTCCAGCATATTTTGACCCAGCAACAGTGAAGGAACGGCAATATATTTCCAAGTCAGGATGGTGTGTGTCTTGGAGGGGAGCTTGCAGGTAGTGGTGTTTTCATGCATCTGCTGCCCTTGTCTTTCTAGGGTGGTGGAGGTCATGGGTCTGGAAGGGACTGTTGAAGGAGCCTTGGTGAGTTATTGCAGTGCAGTGCACTGCTGCTACTGTGCATTGGAGGGAGTGGATGTTTAAGGTGATGGATGGGGTGCCAATCCAGCAGGCTGTTTGTTCTGGATGTTGTTGAGCTCCTTGAGTGTTGTTGGAGCTGAACTCATCCAGGCAACTGGAGTCTCCTGACTTGTGCCTTGTGAATGGTCAACAGTGTTTGGGGAATCAGGAGGTGAGTTATTTGCCACAGAATTCCCAGTGTCTGACCTGCCCTTGTAGCCACAATCTTTATATAGCTGGTCCTATTCATTTTCTGGTCAATGTTAGTCCCCAGGATGTTGATGGTGGGGGATTCAGCAACTGTAATGCCATTGAATGTCAAGGGGAATTGGTTAGATTCTCTCTTATTGGAGATGGTCATTGCCTGGCACTTGTGTTGTGCGAATATTACTTGCCACTTATCAGCCCAAGCCTGGATATTGTCCAGGTCTTGCTGCATTTGAACATGGACTGCTTCAGTATCTGAGGAGTCACAAATAGTGCTGAACATTGCGCAATCAGCAGTGAGCAACCCCACATCTGACCTTATGGTGGAAGGAATGTCATTGATGAAGCAGCTGAAGATGGTTGGGCCGAAGACACTAACCTAAGGAACTCCTGCAGTGATGTCCTGGAACTGAGATGATTGACCTTCAACAATCACAACCATCTTCCTTTGTGCTAGGTATGACTCCAACCAGCAGAGAGTTTTCCCCCTTGATCACCATTTACTCCCGTTTTGCTAGGGCTCCTTGATGCCACACTCAATCAAATGTGGCCTTGATGTCAAGGGCAACCACTGTCACCTCACCTTGGGAGTTCAGCTCTTTTGTCCATGTTTGAACCAAGGCTGTAATGAGGTTGGCAGCTGAGTGGCCCTGGCGGAACCCAAACAGGACATCAGTGAGCAGGTTATTGCTAAGCAAGTGCTGCTTGGTGGTGCTGTTGATGATCCCTTCCATTACTTTACTGATGGTGTGGTATTGCAGGACTGTATCCAGGCAAGAGATTGTGAAGAGAAGTTTCATGTTGGCAGTCCTGGTAAGGTGATTAAAATGTTCCTGGCACTACAGACAGAAGCTGAGAATGAAGCTGCTGACATTGACCTCTCTCCGAGCATGCTGACTTATTTAGTGTGAGACCTAGCTGCCATCAGAGACAAATAAGACCTCCCTCATGGCCCTTGCTTGTTCAATAAGCATCTTCAAAGCAAATATCTAAAAATTAGGCATCATCATTGTTCTTGCTGTCCCAGCGATCCATATTCCAATTAAAACACCACCTCATGCCTAAGAGAAACAGACTAGCTTTAAAAGTTGGCAGGTCTTTGGAATTTCCCATCATTTTAAAAGGCAAGTCGTTGGGTTTCCAACTCTGGTTAGGTGTTTTCCTGTAGGTTTCATCATATAACTATCTCACCATTAAACCGCTCCACCCCCATACTTACACCATTGGTCCATCATCCAGGCACACTACCTTCCTCTAGCCAGTTGGTAAAGGGACAGACTCTTTGCTATCCAGTTGAATTAATCTTGACAGTCAGTCAAACAGCTATCTAATAAATGAAAACATTAAAGCAAATGAACACAACACACCTTTTTTTAACACTGCAATTACATTTCTCCTGGGTTTTGCTCACAGTGGCATCCTGGAGATTAATCTTCAATTCCTGGAGATGCCAAGAAAATCAAGGAGAGATCCTGGAATGGGAGGGCAAATAGACAGAGCTTGTGATTTGTGTCGAAAATATAATAATTCTCATAATATTATTGTGATTTATTGTAAAAGCTGGTTAATTTGTATTCTTGTCTTTGAAACTATGCAAATATCATCGATCATTGCTCCTTCCATGTCCGCTTACAACAGTTGTTGTTTTTTCTATTCATTCATGGGATGTGCCTCATTCTTACCTTGAATGTTGGACATCAATACTTCCCAATCTATCATTATTTAAGAAACTTCTGTTTTTCCATTCAATGTGGATAACTTCACATTTTTCCATGTTGTATTCCTTCTGCCATGTTCTTGCCCAGTCACTTCACCTGTGTAAATCCCCTTGAAGCCTCATTCCATCCTCCTCACAACTCACATTCCCAGCTAGTTTTCTGCCATCAGCAAACTTGGAAATATTACATTTGGTCCCCAAATCAAAATCATTGATATAGATTGTGAACAGCTGGAGCCCAAGCACTGACCCTTGCGATGCCCTACTGCTCACATCCTGCCAATCTGAGAATGACTCATTTATTCATACTCTCTGTTTTCTGTCTGTTCACCAGTTCTCAATCCATGCCAACATATTACCCCAATCCCATGTGCTCTAATCTTGTTTACTCACCTCCTGCATGGGACCTTATCGAAAGCCTTCTGAAGATCCAAATACACCACATCCAATGGCTTCCCCTTATGAATTCTGTTAGTTATATCTTAAAAAAAAACTCTGACAGATTTTTCAACCATGATTTTCCTTTCATAAATCAAGTGACATTTACTCACCAATAACCTACTCTCTGGCGCTCAATCTGGGTTCGGTCATGACTACTCAGCTCCTGACCTCATCACAAGAGATGAGGTGAGAGAGAGTGACTGCCCTTGACATCAAGGCTGCATTTGGTTGAGTATGGTATCAAGGAGCCCTAGCAAAACTGGAGTCAATGGGAATCAAGGTGGAAAACTCTCTTCTGGTTGGAGTCATACTTAGCACAAAGGAAGATGGTTGTGATTGTTGGAGGTCAATCATCTCAGTTCCAGGGCATCGCTGCAGGAGTTCCTCAGGGTAGTATCCTCAGCCCAACCATCTTCAGCTGCTTCATCAATGACCTTGCTTCCATCATAAGGTCAGAAGTGGGGATGTTCACTGCTGATTGCACGATGTTCAGAACCATTTGCAACTCCTCAGATACTGAAGCAGTCCATGTCCAAATGCAGCAAGACCTGGACAATATCCAGGCTTGGGCTGACAAGTGGCAAGTAACACTCGCACCACGCAGGTGCCAGGCAATGACCATCTCCAACAAGAGAGAATCTAACTGTTGCCCATTGATATTCAACGGCATTACCATCACTGAATCCCCCATTATCAACATCCTGCGGGTTATCATTGAATAGAAACTGAACTGGACTAGCCATATAAATACTGTGGCTACAAGAGCAGTTCAGAGGCTAGGATTCCTACGGTGAGTAACTCATCTCCTGACTCCCCAAAGCCAGTCCACTATCTACAAGGTGCAAGTCAGGAGTGTGATGGAATACTCTTCACTTGCCTGGATGAGTGCAGCTCCCACAATACTCAAGAGGCTTGACACCGCCCAAGACAAAGCAGCCCGCTTGATTAGCACCACATCCATGAACATTCACTGCCTCCACCACCGATGCACAGTAGCAGCAGTGTGTGTACCATCTACAAGACGCACTGCAGCAACCCACCAAGGTTCCTTCGACAGCACCTTCCAAACCCACTACTTCTACCACCCAGAAGGACAAGGGCAGCAGGTGCATCGCAACACCGTCACCTTCAAGTTCCTCTGCAAAACGCACATCATCCTGACTTGGAAATATATCGCCGTTCCTTCACTGTTGCTGGGTCAAAATCCTGGAACTCCGTTCCTAACACCACATGGACTGCAACGGTTCAAGAAGTCAGCTCACCACCACCTTCTCAAGGGCAGTTGGGGATCAGCAATAAAAATGCTTGTGTAGCCAGTGACCTCTATGTCCCGTGAAATAATCAAAAATAAAGTAGGGCCCTATGATACCTTTAAAAGCCGGGTGTTATCTTAGACTGTCTACATGGTCATCCCTGTTTCCTAAGCCTGCCCATAAGCTATGGACAGCACAGGGTGTGAGGCAGCAAATACCAAAGCAATATGAAGACTGGCTCACTTTCTCTCACTCAAAAGACTTCAACTATTCCTGTGATATCTTGCTATGAGCTCACAGTCATTCTTGGAGTCAGAATTGCCGCTCTTTCGCTTGAAGTGCCTGATATATCTTCAATAAGGTTGAGGGCCCACTGGAAGTTTCCTCTTTTTGCCATTTCTTTCTAGAGCTTCAGCAACAGGAAAACCCTCAGAGAAGGATGATAGCATGCAGATATCCTTAACCATTCTCCCCCCACACAAACCCTTATAGATTATAAAGTCCTGGAGCTGTTTCGGAGGGAAGCGGTTACCATAAGGGGGCTTTGCTTCACCTAGAAAGCTGTGTCATCAGCTACAGCAAGACCTATAACCCATGTTTCCAGGCCTGATACTGCCGAAAATAATCGAGGTCAATATGGCATTCCCTGTGTCTCTTTTGGTTCCTCCCCAGCTGCAACAAACCACATCAATCAGTCTGCAATTCATTTTTGTGTTAAGAAGGTGACCGATGCAGTGCCTGCTAAGGAGAACTATTCCATCACGTTCCTCATGGACATTTGGAAACAGCACTTCAGTGCTCCGGGGTTCCTGCAGTTTCACAATTCTAAGGCAATATTGACTGCGCACATATCACATCACCTTGCATATGAGACCGCTATACGACATATATTACAAGGGTTTCCATTGTATTGTTGCTCAGGTGTTGTGTGATCTTCAGGAGCACATCATGTGGGTCTGTGCCCTTTCCCCTCTACGTTTATCCAGCACCAGCACTCTGCCTGCGCACCTCTTTTCCCTGCAAAGCCTGTAAGAGGCTGAATATTTTCAGACTGCCTGGATGCTTGGCTCAGGACTCCTTGTTGAGACCCACACAGCAACCAAACTATGCCACAACCAGATTCAGAGGTTGACTGGACTCCTCAAGTAGCTCACAAAGAGAATCATTGTCTGCTCCACTACCATGAGTGTCCTATATCAGTTTGCATCAGTGCATGTGGCACAACTTTATTCAGCAATGGAGACAACAGACTGAATGAGAAACTTTAACCAGATGGTGCAGATGACATGTGACATCGAAGATGGCAAAGACATGTGAGAGCCTCATCAGCAGCCTGTAGACAGAAGTCTTTGGCAGCAGCTCACTGAGGGTCCCTTCAGCTCAATGATTCCTATTTGTGCTCCGTTAGCATCCAAAAACTGTCTCTGGCCTTTCCTCTTCCAATAAACAGCTTCCACCCAAAGATCAACATGGATCTACATGCTGCCTGCCACTTCAGGGACACCAGCTATAACAGGATAACACTGCACACATCACTTTCAAAAAAAGTTTATTGTTTTACTGGTGTACAGAATTGTTTAGCACTTAATATCACTCAATGTGAGCGCAAAGTGCCTTTCTAATTCTTACCTGACCTGTTTCCACCTCGGCTTCCACATGGCTGCACTTCAGGTGAGGGCTTACGAGGTGCTCATAGTGGGAAATACATGAAGCTGTGGCCTGAGTAGGCCTGTTACTGACCACAGCGGGTAATGGCGCCAGTTTGGTCCACCTGCCTTCTTGGTAAGAGGGTGGGCATTGGTTGAGGCTTCACCCTGTTGGCAGCATATTCCACTTTCCAATGTCTGGCTGCCCCTGAGATCTGTGCTGTGGATGAAGCCTTTGCCCAATCAATCCCCCAGCTTGCCCAAGGAAGGGGAGATGGTGCATGAAGCCTGCACAGGCCTTGGACATCTCCAATCTCACCTCTGCTCACTGCACCAATAAGACTGACAGAGGAAACTTCCACTAGAATGAAGTTTTGTAATGTGGCTGCATCTCCCTGCAAGATTCTCCCAGTTTCCCTCTGCTCTGTGCAGATTTGTCCATGAAAGGATTGTGAGCATAATGAGAGGAGGAAGCAGCAGGAATGAGGAAGAGGTGGGAATTGTTAGATAGAGAGTGTATGCAGTGTGAAGTGTCACCGACTTTAACAAGAGAATTAATGCCAGTCCAAACAAAATAAAAGCAGAATTTTGTTTGTTCCAGTATTGAGCACAGGAGCAGAGGTAAACAGAAGGAGGTGGAGTGACGTGTCCTGTTGTGAAAGAAGAAGATATTTGCCTAGCAGGGAGGGAAAGATGGTTAGCACTGAAGTGAGATTTTTTTTTTATTCATGCATGGGATGTGGGCTTTGCTGGCTGGGTATTTATATGGGCTTATCCAGTTTAGCTTCTGTTCAATGGTAGCCCGCCAGATGCTGATCGTGGGGGATCCAGTGATGCTAATGCCATTGAATGTCAAGGGGAGATGGTTGGATTCTCTCTTGTTACAGATGGTCATTGCCTGGCACTGGTGTGGCGCGAATGTTAGTTGCCACATATCAGTCCAAGCCTGAATATTGTCCAAGTCTTGTTACATATGGACATGGACTGCTTCAGTATCTGAGGAGTTGCGAATGATGCTAAACATTGTGCAACAAACAGCGAACGTCCCCACTTCCAACCTTATGATGGAGGGAAGGTCATTGATGAAGCAACTGAAGATGCTTGGACCTAGGACACTACCCTGAGGAACTCCAGGGCAAATAAAACAATTAACATCCCATGGGTTTCAGATGAGAGTGTCGGTTGCATTAATTACAGTCTCCGCAAATATGATACTGGGAAGTGCCTCTGCCAGGTTAATATTCGTTTGCGATTTTTGTCTGGTTACCACTCCGTCCATATTGAGAAATAGGACGATAAAGAACGGGAAAGCAACTTCCACACATCGGTCTTCACTAGTTACAAATATTGACATCCTTCATTTTCAGTGAGAATTAAAACAGTTATTAAAATGCACTTGTCAATATATCTGAAACATTTTCACACGGTTCAAATATATTTGTTCATTTTTCTAATGAATATTCTGATCTGGGAAAAAGGCAAACAAACTTGGCTGAGGTCTTCTTTCTTAACATTATGATGAATATTACCATATGGCGGTGTTCTTGTCATATCTTCACATGCTCTTGCCTTGCAAAAAGGTGTGAGGTAGGGGATTGACATGCTGTGACATAAAAGCTTCTGCAATGGCTGTAGCGATTTTTATACCACCCTACAGTATGGTTAGATCTATACGACTAGGAGATTTTATAGATTCATACAAATCATATTTCAGAGGGGAGGGGGTGGGGGGCGTGCACGATGTGGGGGTTTGAAACTTCCATCTCCCGGATTCCGGATGTTAACCCAGAGATTCAGAGTTACAGCTCAGGCCTCCACTCAGTAGCACTGTCTGGGCAGATGAGAATGCTGCTGCTAATCATAGGCATTCTCATTTAATGAGCCAATGCGATGTGCATCACAAACCACAGAGTCAGTTATATATCCAAGCTGCATGAGCAAATTCAGTAAGAAAAAAACAAAATCATTGCTGCTGTGATGGCTTATCTAAACAAATCAATTGTTACACTACCAATCTAAATCTGTTCTTAACAGCAAAATCCAAATGAAATTCTGGATGGCAAATATTCTTAACATCAATATTTATAGAATGCATAAATAAAAGCAAATGCCGTAAGGAATATGCAAGGCACATTTCACTCATAATGCATAAATGATACTTGTGCTTTTAGTAAAGGTTCAGGGCCTTTATAGGGGGCTTCAGCAAAACTCACAATAGCTCCGAGCTCCGGTTGAGCCCCACCAGAGCCATTTCTAAGGGTTTCTTGGACAGACATCACTGGGCTCGCCACATGAGCCTCAACATTATAATGATAGTGAAAGAGTGCGCTCAGGGATTCCCACCTCACTGAAATCCACAGCCAGAAAGTGATCGCTCCAGTGGAAGTTGCCTGAAGATATATGAGGAGATAAGTTGTGTCGGGGTCTGCTAGGGTCCCAAGGGGGCAGCAGACCCAAGAGGAAAGAGGTGACAAGATGCATCAATGCTAAGACACTTTTCACATCTTTCTCAAATTAAGGGGTTGCTTTGAAGCTACCAATTGTCTGGGCTCCCTACCTTCACCCATTTTGATGGGATTTAGTGAAGAGTGAGGGAAGCTCTTGTGCAGGATCAACACTGTTGAGTCCAATGACCTGTTTCCGTATACACAGGGAACCTCAATTTTCATAAAGACTGATCTATTTATTTTTCAGTCACAGGTTTTGACAGAACAACGACCTGTCACAAGTATAATAAGAGTAAAATACTGCAGATGCTGGTGGTCTGAAATAAAAACAGACAGTGCTGGTAAAACTCTGCAGGTCTGGCAGCATCTGTGGAGAGAGAACTGAGTTAATGTTTTGAGTCCAATATGATTCTTCTTCAGAACTGAAGAGTTAACTCTGTTTCTCTCTACACAGATGCCACCAGAACTGCTGAGCTTTTCCTTAACTTCTGGTTTTTATCTCTTTATCTAATTACACCTTCATGTAATTAGGGAGTGTTTTATTTTTTGCCTTTATCCTTTCATGGGATGCGGGCATCGGTGGCAAGATCAGCATCTCTTGCCCATCCTTAATTGTCCTTGAACTGGGTAGTTTGCTGCACCATTTCAGAGGGTGTTAATTGCTGTGGGCAGAGTTTTCCATGCCTGCCGGTGTCAGGAGTGATCGGTGGCAATGGGCGGACAATGTGGCGCAATTGGTTTTACGATGGAGGGAAACTAGTTGGCGATTGTCTGCTCAGCCTGTGGACAGCAGGCTGCGTTTCCCGCCATCAGACTTAGGGAACCTTATCATCCTACATCAGCACATCATTACCAGGCTAGCCCGCCAGAATTGTCCGGCTCTGTTCCCCCTCTCACCCCGCTGGATCATCTGCCCACGTCGGTGGGAAAGTACACATGCACTTGGCGGGCTGCTCTTTGAGGGAATCTCAGAGGTGAGTACACAGTAACGTTGTGCAGCGCTCACCAGGGTTGCCTGTTGGATTTCAAGCTTCAGGGGAGATGGGGTTAAGGGCAGCCCTGCTGTTGGACATAGCGCACACGCATTCGATGTGGGGTGTAGGGTGGGCGAGGGAAGTGGCCGCATCTTAGGGAAACCTGTGTAAAGTGGCCATTCCTCTGCAAGTGAGACAGTTCAGGCACAGCCACATTGATATGATTGGGGTTGGGCTCCTAGCTTACCTGCCCACTCAATCCACACAGAGGCATCAAAGTGCCACCAAATGCTCTGAAGTTTTTCACTGCACCTCTTTCCCCACCGTCCCTGACACAGACGGCAAATACATGAGCGTTTTAGCGGACTGCAGAACAGTTGGACTTATGCACACGTTGTACAATCTCCTCGCTAACGTTGGCCATGGAGCAGTCACCGCTGGAGGTCCTCACAGCCCCTCGCAATGTCATCATCCAGTTTGGACCAGTCTCCCCCTTGGTTCAAGCTAACAGGGCAGCCTTGCAGTGCACTAATCTCTGGCCATCCAAGTGGTGGTCAGCACTCTCCAGGAAGTGTTAAGGTGCCGTCACATTTAACCAGGACAGGTTCTTAGCACACCCATACTAACCACGTGTCTCCCTCTTTCACCCTGCAGGAGGAGTACATCAGGATCATGGAGCCTGGTGAACTAGCTTCATGCCTGATGGCCTACAGAGCATGAAGACAATGGAGGAGAGAGTGACTGAGGCTCATGGCTGCGCAGAGACCAGAGCAGCAACCTCAGGAAGAAGGGGTGGCTGGGGCTCCCGTACATACCGCCCAAGAACCACAGCGAGCAGTCGCTGGTCGGCGCCTTTCGACACCCAGGGTCTATAGACGCCGACTTTCACTCCTGTCGCCGAAGACTGCGCATTTTTAGGGAACTGGCCTGTCACACCTGCCACCTGCTGCAGGATTTGGTGCCATGGGGACATGGAGGGCATCCACTGCCAGTGGCTGTGAAAGTGACAGTGGTGCTCAATTTGTACATCAGTGGCTCCTTTCAAGGCTCCACAGGTGACCCCTGTAGGATCTCACAAGTCTCCACCCACAAATGCATCCATGACGTTATCGATGCCGTCTTCGTGAGGGCCACACAACTTTGTACATTTCACCCAGGACCAGGACAGCCAGGATGCAAGAGCCATTGGATTCACCCAGATCTCGGGTTTCCTACAAGTGCAGCAGAGTGACGGTATAATGAGGCTCATGCTGCAACTCACAACTTGGTGGAGCAAACAATTGGGATGCTGAAGATGTGGTTCCGGTGCCTGGACCGGAACTCTGCCTGCAGCCCTGCAATACAGTCAACAGAGGGTGTCACACGTCGTTGTCGTCTGCTGCGCCCTTTACAACATGGAGCTGCAACAGGGAGACGCGATGGCTGAGGAGGAGATGGAGGAGCTGGATGTCTCCTCTGATGAGGAGGACGCTAACGGGGATGAAGGTGAGGAGGTCCTCGGAGGTGACAATGATGGGCGCTGGCACTGCCTAGATGAGGCAGGCCGTCATAGTTTCTAGATTTGTGGAGGATGATGACAATATGCAGTGAGATGACCCCTTAGATCCTCACATCACATTTGTGAATGTTTGATTCCAGTCTGGCTTATGACAGCGCAAATACTCTCTATGAGAATGCTTCTGTCATGGAGATGCAGTGGAGGCCCTAATAGCCACTCGATTTCAGCAGAATGATGATGAGATGCAGTGAGGACACTCCATAAATATTTATACAGTCACTGAGAATGTCTGACTCCTGTCTGGCCAAGGGCAGCTCTGTGATCAGGGTCATATTATAGAGACACAGTCATGAAACTTTAAAAAACATCTGATCCTTTGTCCGTTTTCAGCACCTGAGCCCTTCAGGAGCACATCGTCATTGGTCACAGATGCTGAAAAGATGGGGGCCAGCCCCACCTTAAAGATGCTGAGAGCACACAGAGAGAATGAGGGAACTCTGTGACACCTGCCCACTACATTCTGGCAGCAATGACCAGCACTGCCGAGGTGCAGGCACCAGTAATGTTTCCAGGGAGTGTGAGGCTGGACCATCACTTTGGTCTGAAGGCTGCACAGACATAGGGAAAAGGCCCTGGACTGAGACACCTGCCTTTATCTTGTGCAGAAAGTTTTTACATCTGAGTGACAAGAACACTGCTCATCAGAACAAGGAGCCATAGGCAGGGAGACATTCTTGGGAGTTTATTGAAAATAGTGAAAAATATGTACATGTAGTTAACACCTGTGCCCGATCTGTGCAACTAATTCTCCTTAACCTTCCTAACACTGCCGCTACACCTTGGTGCTCCCTGGACATCCACAGCGGAGGTGGAGGCAGTCTGCTGACTGTGACGCCCTGTCTGTGATGACCTTGGCGGGCGTCCTCTGGAAAGCTGAGTCTTGGAGGGCCCCGGCCTGCTTTTGGGGTTCTGCTGTGTGGCAGTGGCACCCTCCTCAGCCTGTGGAGCTGAAGCTGTTAAGGTCACAGGAAGAGGGGAGTCGGATGGGCCGGACACTCCCGGAGTCACCTGGGTGGATGGCCCTGGGGTGTGCACCTGCTGATCCTCCTCCCTATGGGTGCCTGAGGGCCCCTGGCTGACTCCTTGAAGAGCAGGGGTAGCTGGAATGAGATTGGGCTGCCCTGGACCCCTCTTGCTTACACACTGTTCGAGGCCAACTTTGACCTCAGCGATGGAGTTGAGCCCATGCAGCAGTGCAGGAGTGACTTCCTGGACCAAGGTCGCCATGGCAGCCACCACTCTACCAGTGTTTACCTCAGTACATTGGCATGCCAGCGCTATCACCTCAGACTGAAGGCAGACAGACTCCTCCATTGTGCCGTGCGATCTGAGGAGTGCAGCGGACATCCCTTCCTGATGTTCCCGAGCTTTCCTTTGCAGCTCCAGCAACTGATGTATGACCGAGTCCAGAGGCTCCTCATCTGACTCGGACTCAGCAACGTTCGGGCCTCCAGCAGTCCTCCGAGTGCCGGGAACCTGGGAAGTCCCTGCCTCCACCTGCTGTGGATCAGCCAGTGCGATGTTCTCACCAGATTGTGATCCCAAGGCTATTCTAATGCTAGGTCCCACTGAGATATGTGTCTCTGCACTGGTGGAGGGTGTGGGTGAGCGCTGTGATGGGACTTCAAGGAGGCTGCCTCCATATTCCTCTTCTGAGGATCCCTCCGGGCTTGATTGGAGGCTCTGTGTCATGGACACTGTCGGCTGTTTGGCAGATGTGCCTGCTGAAGCGAGGGGAGATAATTAGTGCATGCCAGTGGCCTGTGAAACAGGACACATCACTCACGGTATGGTTGTCTGATGGATGTTGCGCTGCTGGACCCTCACTTGGTCGAGCACCACCAACCTCACCATCAGCACAGGAAAGGTCCAGATTGTGGTCGGCCAGCTGGATGGCTCTGTTTTCAAAGTCCATGAGGACCTTGATTTCAGGCATTCCTCCACCTGTCTATGGCCTCTCCCTTTTGTTGTGTGCCAGCTTGTCCTGTATGGATAGAGATGGAGAAAGTGTAAGCAGGACGTCTACCAGACCAGATGATAAGTATGCCTGGCTTGTGTGGGTGGCGAGTGGTCTCATGGACGGGATGAGAACAATGACGGTACATGTGAGAGGGTGAATCGTGATGTCCCTTGAATTAGCAGTTAGTTAGGGCCCTGTGGATGTATGATGGGTTTGTGAGTGTGTGAGTTGAGGGTGATGAGGAGAGTGACTTATTCTGGCGGAACAGAGGAGATCATTCATCCTCTTGAGGCATTGGGTAGATGTTCATTCTTCCCAACTCCACAGGCCTCTAGAAATGGTGGGTGGGACCCCGCTGCGGAAGTCCCACATCCATTTCCGACATATCAGATTTTTGCCGATAGAGGAAATGGGTTGGGTTGTGCAATTCACACAGGAGAAACACCCAAACTCAAACAAACTGAGCTCAAACAAACCCAACTTTGGCTGTCGCAAGGGCCTTAGCCTGCAGTTTGGGAGTCACAAATTGGTGGAACAGATGTAAACACTCTTGGAGGGCAGATAAGGTCTGTGTAACTGTCATGATCTGAAGTTTTCTAAATGTCCAACTCTTTAAAAAGATTGAAGCTGTCAGTGAAAGTTTAAAAAAAACCCTCTGCAGGACTACTTTCATTGACAGGTGTAGATTACAAAAAATATTAGCATCTGTTCATGCAGTTTCAACAGAGTTCTTTGTTGACATTTCCCTAGGACTAGTATGTCATTATGATTTTTTGGCTGTGTTTCAAAAGCTACAATTATCTCAGCAGGTATTCTGAAATCACAGTTTGCTTGACAGTTTAAAGAGTCTATTAAAGGATTAGCTGGCTTTGATGTGGTATCTGAATAGAAGTTTATTTTTAATTTCAGAGATTAATTGCTTGTGGAGGTTTAAAAGCTTTGAATGGATTTCATGGAGCCTTCTATATTATCAAGTGTATATGAGTGAGTGTTGTATTACCTTGTTAGAACATTATCTTTCTTTCATCTTGATGTGGTGTCTTTGATGAACGGACCACAGGGGACTCAGGTACAGGTTACCATCATTTATTCGAGCAATTGCAAGGAGGGCACCATCGCAATACAGCTTGAGACAGTACTCTGCTAAACTACAAGTATTCAACATATTTATACATTATTGGTCACGTACAAGAACAGTTTCCAGATTCCGATCTCGTCAACATATAGGTTTACATTACAAGACATCTCTGGTAACAAGTACATCCTTATTTGTTTTCACCCAGGCAGAGACCTTAACATCTGTTCTTCCCCTATCTGTTGAAGAGCACACTTAATCTTAGTTGTTATTGCCATCCTCTGACTATAGTCTGGCTCTAGGGCCTTTCTGTTGTTTGCAGGCCCTTAAGGCTGTGCAAGGTTCATCTGGTAACATTTAACTGCCAATGTGCTTGGAGATTTTAAGTAATTCATTCCCTTTCAATAAGTTCTTACTGTACCCCTATATTCCCCCTAATAATTACTGTATCCCTTTATTTCCCCCTAACAATCTCCACATGACTCTATTGGTCTTCCCATGGAAAATACTATGGAGGTAGTATGGGGGTTATGAGGGGGCATTGGGAGCCATTGGTGAGCGTGAGTTGGCATTGAGTTGGCATAGAGGCAATGAGAGGGGCGTGGGTTTGTGGTGGTGAGTGAGGTGTGAGAAGTAAGGGCTAGCAGTCACCAGGATGACACCTCATTGTTAGATATGCCTGGTGCTGTTCCTGGCATGCCCTCCTGCACTCTTCATTGAACCAGGGTTGATCCCCTGGCTTGATGGTAATGGTAGAGTGGGGGATATGCCAGGTCATGAGATTACAGGTTGTGATTGAGTACAATTCTGCCACTGCTGGTGGCCCACAGCACCTCAGGGATGCCCAGTCTTGAGTTGCTAGATCTGTTTAAAATCTATCCCATTTGGCATGGTGGTAGTGCCACACAACATGATGGCGGGTATCCTCAATGTGAACACGGGGCTTTGACTCCACAACGACTGTATGGTGGTCACTCCTACCGATATTGTCATGGACAGATGCATCTGCGACAGGCAAATAGGTGAGGATGAGGCCAAGTATGTTTTCCCTCTTGTTGGTCCCTCACCAGCTGCCACAGATCCAGTCTAGCAGCTATGTCTTTTAGTACTCGACCAGCTGGGAAGGTAGTGATGCTACCGACCCACTCTTGGTGATGGATATTGAAGACCCCCAACTACAATCTTCAGCCAGAAGTGCTGAGTGGATGATCCAACTCGGCCTCCTCCGGAGGTCCCCAGCATCATAGGTGCCAGTCTTCAGCCAATTTGATTCACTCCACGTGACATCAAGAAACAGCTGAAGGCACTGGATACTGCAAGGCTCGGACAATATTCTGGGAATAGTACTGAAGACTTGTGCTCCAGAACTTGCCGCACCCCTAGCCAAGCTGTTCCAGTACAATTCCAACACTGGCATCTACCCAGCAATGTAGAAAATTGCCCATGTATGACCTGTACACAAAGAGCAGGACATATCTAACCCAACCAATTACCGCCCATCAGTCTAATCTTGTTCATCAGTAAAGTGATGGAAGGGGTGATCAACAGTGCTATCAAGTGGCACTTGCTTAGCAATAACCTACTCACTGAGGCTCAGTTTGAGTTCCGCTAGGGCCACTCAGCTCCTGACCTCATTATAGCCTTGATTCAAACATGGACAAAAGAGCTAAACTCCAGAGGTAGGGGTGTGAGTGACTGCCCTTGGCCACATTTAACCGAGTGTGGCATCAAGAAGCCATAGCAAAACTGGAGTCAATGGGAATCAGAGGGAAAACTCTCCGCTGGTTGGAGTCAAACCTACCACAAAGGAAGATGGTTGTGGTTGTTGGAGGTCAATCATCTCAGCCCCAGGAGATCACTGCAGGAGTGCCTCAGGGTAGTGTCCTAGGCCCAACCATCTTCAGCTGCTTCATCAATGATCTTCCTTCCATCATAAGGTCAGAAGTAGGGATGTTCGCTGATGATTGCACAATGTTCAGCACCATTTGCAACTCCTCAAATACTGAAGCAGTCCATGTCCAAATGCAGCAAGACCTGGACAACATCCAGGCTTGGGCAGACAAGTGGCAAGTAACATTCGCGCCACACAAGTGCCAGGCAATAACCATCTCCAACAAGAGAGAATCTAACCATCGCCCCTGGGCATTTAATGGCAATACTATCGCTGAATTTCCTACTGTCAACATCCTGCCAGTTACCATTGACCGGAAACTGAGCTGGACTAGCCATATAAATACTGAGGCTACAAGAGCAGATCAGAAGCTAGGAATCCTGTGGCGAATAACTCACCTCCTGACTCCCCAAAACCTGTCCACCATCTACAAGGCACAAATCAGGAGTGTGATGGAATACTCCCCACTTGCTTGGATGAGTGCAGCTCCCACAACACTCAAGAAGCTTGACAACGTCTAGGAAAAAGCAGCCCATTTGATTGGCTGTCCTTCCACAAACATTCACTCCCTCCACCACTGACGCACAGTAACAGCAGTGTGTACCATCTATAAGGTGCACTTTAGAAACCCACCATGGCCCCTTTGACAGCACCTTCCAAACCCATGACCACTACCACCTCGAAGGACAAGGGCAGTAGATAGATGGGAACACCACCACCTGGAAGTTCCCTCCAAGTCGCTCACAATCCATTCCTTCATTGTTGCTGGGTCAAAATCCTGGAACTCCCTCCCTAACAGCACTGTGAGTGTATGTACATCACATGGACTGCAGTGATTCAAGAAGGCAGCTCCCCACCACCTTCTCCAGGGCAATTAGAGATAGGCAATAAATGTTGGCCTAGCCAGCGAAGCCCACATCCCTTGAATGAATAATTTTTAAAAGTGGTATAAGAACCAGAAATGACATGAGGAAACATTTCTTTGCACAACCAGTTGCTGTAATCTGAAATATGCTGGCTGAAAGGGTGGTGGAAGAAGATTCAACAAGAAGTCCCAAAAGTGAATTGGATAAATGCTTGAAGGGGTAAAAATGCAGGGCTCTGGGAAAAGAGCAGGGGAGTGTGATGAATTGGATAGGTTGACCACAAGAACATAAGACATAGGAGCAGGAGTAGGCCATTCGGCCCATCGAATCTGCTCTGCCATTCAATGAGATCATGGCTGATCTGATAATCCTCAACTCCACTTTCCTGCCTTTTCTCCATAACCCTTGATTCCCTGACTGATTAAAAATCTGTCTATCTCAGCCTTGAATATACTTAACGACCCAGCCTCTACAGCCCTCTGTGGTAATGAATTCCATAGATTGACTACCCTCTGAGAAAAGAAATTCCTCCTCATCTCTGTTTTAAATGGGTGACCCCTTACTCTGAGATTATGCCCTCTGGTCCTAGACTCTCCCACAAGGGGAAACAACCTCTCAGCATCTACCCTGTCAAGCCCGCTAAGAATCTTATATGTTTCAATAAGGTCATTTTTCATTCTTCTAAACTCCAATGAGTACAGGCCCAACCTACTCAACCTCTCCTCATAAGAAATTCCCTCCATACCCAGAAGGAACCTAATGAACCTTCTCTGGACTGCCTCCAATGTCAGTATATCTTTCCTTAGATAAGGGGACAAAAACTGTCAACAGTATTCTAGGTGTGGTCTAACTAGTACCTTGTATGGTTTTAGCAAGACTTCCCTATTTTTATGCTCCACTCCCTTTGAAATAAATGCCAACATTGCATTTGCCTTCCCTATTACCTGCTGAACTTGTATGTTAGCTTTTTTGGGATTCATGCACAATGTCTCCCACATCCCTCTGTGCTGCAGCTTTCTGCAGTCTTTTTCCATTTAAATAATATTCAACTCCTCTAAGCTCCCTGCCAAAGTGATTAACCTCACATTTCCCCCCATTATATTCCATCTGCCAAGTTTTTTGCCCAATCACTTAACCTGTCTATATCCCTCTGTAGACTCTTTGTGTCATCCTCACCACTTGCCTTCCAACCTATCTTTGTGTCACCTGCAAACTTGGCAATAGTACATTCAGTTCCCTCATCCAAATCATTAACGTATATTGTAAATAACTGTGGCCCCAGCACTGATCCCTATAGTATTCCACTAGTTACAGGTTTCCATCCCTTATCCCAACTCTCCTTCTTCTATTAGTTAGCCAATCCTTTATCCATGCTAATATACAACCCCCAACACAACGGGAGCTTATTTTATTAAGTAGCCTGATGTGCGGAACCTTATCAAACACCTTTTGCAAATCCAAATATATTACATCTACTGGTTCCTCTTTATATATCCTGCTTCTTACCTCCTCAAAGAATTCTAATAATTTTGTCAGGCATGATTTCCCCATCATGCAGCCATGCTGACTCTGCTTAATTAAATTATGTATTTCTAAATGCTCTGCTATTACATCCTTTATAATAGGCTCTAACATTTTCCCAATGACAGATGTTAAGTTAACTGGCCTATAGTTACCTGTTTTGTGTCTCCCTCCACTTTTCGCATGCATTTGCCTCAGGGAGATTGAATCGCTATTTAAGTTATTAAATAAATCGTTCCGAAATTTAATTAAACATGTCCCCTCATGTGGCTGTGTCACATGAGATGGGACATGTTTTTAGACGTAGGAAAGTTTATTTATTTATTTAATTAAAGCTTGAGGAAACATCATCCTGCTCGTGGATGAGGTTTCCTAAAAAATGTAAATGCCGCTTGGCCTTTTCGCCTGCCCGACAACTGTTAGGTTGGACAGGCAGCGTTAACAATGACATCAATTACTCCCTTAATGGCCTTAATAGGCTGTTTACATATCGGCGGGCACACAGCTGACTCTGGTGCATGCCCGCCATACCAAATATCATGGGACTGCGCGATGAAATTGGGTTGCATGCCCGATGTCATCACACATCATTTTATGCATCGGCGTGTTGGGCCCACCCCTGCAGGCCGACTGAAAAACTCTGCCCGGGGTGTTACATTGACAGTTTTCCAATCCAGAATCGAAATTCTTGGAAGATTATTACCAGTGCATCCACTATCTCTGTAGCCACTTCCTTTAATATCCTAGGATGAAACCCATTGGGTCCAGGGGACTTATCGACCTTTAGCCCCATTAGTTTCCCTCGTACCTTTTCTCTAGTGATAGTTATTGTATTTATTTCCTCTCCCTTTTTGGCCCTTGAATGTTTAGTATTTTTGGAATGCTATTAGTGTCTTCTACCGTGAAGACTGATGAAAAGTATTTATTCAACTCCTCTGCCATTTCCTGCTTCCCCGTTATTATTTCTGCAGCCTCATTCTCTAAGGGGCCTATGTTCACTTTGGCCTCTCTCTTCCTTTTTATATATTTAAAGAAGCTCTTACTGTCCGTTTTTATATTACTTGCTAGTTTACCCTCAAAGTTTATTTTCTCCCTCTTTTTTTTTCGGTCATCTTTTGTTGGTTTTTAAAACATTCCCAATCCTATGGCTTACCACTAATCCTTGCCACGTTATATGTTTTGTCTTTCAATTTGTTACTATCATTAACTTCCTTGGTTAACTATAGTTGGTTTATCCCCTTCTTTGAATCCTTCTGCCTCACTAGGATATAGTTTTGTTGTGAGGCATGAACTATTTTCTTAAACATCTGCCATTGTTCATCAACTGTCTTTTCTGCTAAACTCCTTTCCCAGTCCACTCCTGCCAACTCTGCCCTCAATCCTTTGTAATTTCCCTTAATTAAGTTTAACACAGTTATTTCTGACCCAACTTTCTCACTTTCATACTAAATGCGAAATTCTACCATATTTTAGTCTTGGTTTCCTTTGGGATCATTTATTAAAACAGCCTCATTACACATTACCAGATCCAAAATAGCCTGATCCCTGGTTGGATCCATAACATATTGTTCTAGGAAACTGTCCTGAATACACCCTATGGCCAGGATTTTTATCTTGTCAGGCGGGCACGCGTCCTACCCAAACCAGTGTAAAATGATGCGCGAAGATGTCAGGCAAGCGTCCCAAAGTCATCGTGCACTCGCACGACATTTCGGTCAGTGGACGTGCGTGGGAGTCAGTACCACGCCTGCCGACAATTAAAAGGCCTGTTAAGGCCCTTAAAGTTATAATTGAATTAAAATTTTCCCAGGCGAAAAGGCCAGGCGCCCTTTGCATTTTTCAGGAAACCTCACCCACGGGCGGGATCAGGTTTCCAACAGCAAATAAAAATGAAATAAAAATTTTAACATTTCATTAGTAATGTGCCCCTGCTCACGAGGGGGGCAAGTTTTAAAAATATTTTAAAAGTCTTTACTTTTAGTGTTCAGAACTCTTCATCTCCCTGAGGCAGCTCTGTGCCTCGGGGAGCGTTTCCTGCATGCACTTGCACACATGCGCAAACTTGCACACTCGCCCTCCTCCTCCCAGCCCACTCAGGCAGCGCGCGTTTCACACTGGGTGGGCCTTAATTGGCCCACCAGCGTGGAATTGCGGTCTGGCCCCGATTGCCCGCAGTGGTCAGCTTTCCGACCGCTCCCGCCTGTCTGGGCTGACCCCGCTCAATGAGGGAAAAGCCCTGGCCTATGTACTCTTGCTCATGGCTACCTCTGCCAATTTGATTTTCCCAATCTACATGAAGATTAAAGTCACCCATGATTAATGTGCTGCCTTTTTTACGTGTCTTCATTATCTCCTGGTTTATTCTCTGTCCTACAGTATAGTTACTGTCAGGGGCCTATGGGCTACTCCCATGAGTGTCTTCTTCTCCTTGTTGTGTCTTACCTCCACCCATATGGATTCCACATTTTCTAATCCAAGGTCATTTCTTGCTATTGTACTTATTCCATCTTGTACTAACAAAGCTACCCCACCACCCTTTCCTCCCTGACTGTTCTTTTGAAAAGTCACAAAACCCTGAATATTTAGTTCCCAGTTTTGATCTCCTTGTAACCACGTCTCTGTAATGACTATAAGATCATACCCATTAACATCTAATTGTGCCATTAATTCATTTATTTAGTTCTGAATACTATGTGTATTTAGGTAAAGAACCATTAATTTTGCATTTTTACCATTATTTCCCCCTTTTACCCTATTTGCTGCTGATTTTAAAAAATGTTTGTACACTCTGTCCCTTCCTGTCACACCCTGGGAATCATTACCTGAATAACTGCTGTGCCATGCTGCCATATCCTTTTGCTTTGAAAGCCTACGTATTCCCTCTCCAGAACCCTCCCCACCCCTGCTCCCCCATTTAGTTTAAAGCCCTCTCTACAGCCCTAATTATTCGTTTCACCAGGACACTGGTCCCAGCACGGTTTAAGTGAAGCCCGTCCCAGCGGAACAGCTCCCTTCTACCCCAGTAGTGGTGCCAGTGCCCCATAAACTGAAACCCATTCCTCCCACACCAATCTCTGAGCCACACATTTAACCCCTTGACTTTATTTACCCAATGCCAGTTTGCCCGCGGCTCAGGTAGTAAACCCAAGATTATTACTTTGGAGGTTCTGTTTTTTCATTTAGCTCCTAACTGTTCAAATTCTTTCAGCAGAACCTCCATTCTAGTCCTATCAATGTCATTGATACCAACATGGATGACGACAACTAGATTCCTCCCCTCCCACTCCAAGTCCCTGTCAAGCCCTGAGGAGATGTCCTTAATCCTGGCACTGGGCAGGCAACACAACCTTCAGGACTCATGCTCATGGCTGTAGAGAACAGTATCTATCCCCTAATTCTACTATCCCCTGCCACTACTACATTTCTATTTCCTCCACCCACTTGAATGGCTCCCTGTACCACGGTGCCGTGGTCAGTTTGCTCATCCTCCCTGCAGTCCCCGCTCTCATCCACACAGCTTTCAAGAAACTCATAACTGTTGGACAGTTGCAGGGGCCGAGGCTCCTCGAATGCTACCCCCCCAGGTCCTCATACCTGCCTCAACGGCAGTCACACCCTCCTGTCCCTGATCACAGACCAAATTGCCTAATCTGAGGGATGTGACCTCCTCCTGGAGCAAAGTGTCCAGGTAATTCCCCCCTCCCTGATGTGGCGCAATGTCTGCAGCTCAGACTCCAGTTCCTCAACTCGGATCCGAAGTTCCTCGAGCTGAAAACACTGACTACAGATGTGTTTGCTCTGCATCACCTTAGTGTCCAGCAGCTCCCACATGCTGCAGGAGCAACACATCACCAGTCCTGCCATCATTACTGTGTTTAATTTAATGTATGAATTAATTACTCTAGTATTCCTGCTCTTGAAGAATCCCCCGCTCTTTACACTTTATTATAATTATTTTTTCCTCCAGTATCGATCTGATAATTAACAAGCTATTTTTAAGAAAAAGAGAGAAAATAAAAGGCTAGAGACCTAAACACAAACTAAAGACCTTACTTTTACTTTAAAGACTAGAAACACCCACCAATCCTACTCACCAACCAGCTGTGTTCCCTGCACTTGCATTACGTTGTGGTTCGTGACATCACTCCGTCACTGATCTCACACGAACTCTCCCTGCTCTTTTTTTAAATGAAGACTCCCCGCTGTTTTTAAATTAAGCCTCCCTGTTCTCCGCACTCCGCATTGACCAATGAGCCAGCATGCACATGATGGACCAAATGGTCTCTTCCTATGCTGTATCAGCCTATGATTCTCTATGGATGTTGTTGAATTGATAGTGAATTTATAGCAATTTTCTCCCCTATGCTTAGCACCAGGATTGCTTCTTAAGCCATTGAACATTCACCAATCAAGTTCCATTTAAAAAGCCCATCAGCACCAATTCTTTAAGCTGAACCATATTCAGGGCTTATTTTGTTATTACATTTATGCTGTCCTTAAGTAAGCAACATTGAAGATGCATAAAATGAATGCTGACTGCAAAGTAGAAACTGCTTTGCAGTGAGGGTAAAGGAGCAATAAATCTTCCCTTTTGTAGTCCTGACTAAAATTCATTATCAAATGGAAGCTTTTTCTGTCCAATGTGACATTTCCATTTCCCACTTAAGCGAGCTTTGCAAACTCTGAGCGAAACAGGCAAAAAGGGATTATTGGCAGTTTGTGTCATTTCACACACTTTTTGCTTTTGCTAAGAATACTTCAAATCAATCAGAAAGGAAGGTTTATCCCATCTGTTCAGATTGGATAACAGCCCAAGTTCCAGTTGTGAAAGGACTTTTTGCTAAATTTTTGTGTCAGCTATGGCTCTGTGCTGGGTAGCACTGATTCAGAAGGCTGTGGGGGCTCCAGTCCCACTTCAGAGACCTGAGCACAATAATCTAGGCTGTCACTCCAGTGCAGTACTGAGGGAGTGCCGCACTGTCGCAGGTGCTGTCTTTCAAATGAGATATCTGACTGTCTGCTCTGTTGGTGGGCATAATCAGTCCCATTTTCTGGTCATTCTCACATTGTTTTTGCTTTGTGCAAATTGGTTGTCACGTTCCTGACATCACAATGATGAGGATACTTTTTTAAAAACTTGCCATGGGGGTCTTTAATATTCACCTGAAAGGGCAGGAGAGGCCTTAGTTTAATGCCTCACCTGAAAGATGGCACCTCCGACAGCACAGCCCCTTCCAGAGTGTCAGCCTAGATTTTTGTGGACAGATAACTCCTGAGAGGGAGGCCTCAGATAAACCATCTGAAGTTGTAGAACTATGACAGTCGACATGTTTGAAAAAGCCTCCTGAGAGACTGAATTTGTAAGTAGTTTATTTTTGTAAATAGTTAATATATTGTAAAATGTACTTTCAAGTAAAGGGGGAGGGATGTGGTAATCTAAGGTGTAATACACCTTTAAGAGAATGTGAGCAGGTTGACCAGGTAACTGTCAGACCTAATAGCTGTGTAGCGTGGGCTACAATGTTAAGAGTTAAAACAAAAACAGAATTACCTGGAAAAACTCAGCAGGTCTGGCAACATCGGCGGAGAAGAAAAGAGTTGACGTTTCGAGTCCTCATGACCCTTCAACAGAACTCAAGAGTTAGTCTAGAGTAGGATCTGGTTGGAGAAGCAGACATCATGTTAGTGCTCTATTGTTTGTGTAATTAAATAGCATATGCTTCATTTCATATTGGCCTCTGCTTCTGCCGTATATTGTAATCGACTCACCTGCCGACAGGTAAGCGTGCAACCATGAGCAGAGCGATCCCGCAGTAGAATATAACAACAATTATAAAGTAAAAGTGCCTAACATTCCTGAAGATCTTGCCCCACCAAAGAACACTCAGTAAAGGTTCACTCTGGTCACTCACCTTTTCCAACTGATCTAACCAAGTGCTGAAACAAAAACAGAAACAGAAATACCTGGAAAAACTCAGCAGGTCTGGCAGCATGCCAGACCTGCTGAGTTTTTCCAGATATTTCTGTTTCTGTTTTTGTTTTGGATTTCCAGCATCCGCAATTTTTTGTTTTTATCTAACCAAGTGCTGATCCTCTCGACGCGCTGTCCCACTCACTGAACTGACAGGCTATGTACTGCAATCTCACCACAAGGGATTCATCTGCTTACTAGCTCTTTATTTGAACACTATCTTACTGTGTCTTCCAAGCTTTCCTGTGCAGTCACCACACTGTAATTTCAACACTCACCGACGCTGTGACTCTTTTGCAGCCTGACCAGACGTTCGGGGTTGGCTCATGCCACGATGCTGTTCACCACGTTATACCTGTACTTAATCTTTCTGCCATGCTGTTTGGCCACCACTGAACCTCGTGTCATTTTGTTATAATGACATAAAGTTACCAGTCACTCATAAGGGATTGTGTAAACACCTTGTGGGTTTATTTATTTAAACTAAGCACATGAGAACAGATATACATGGATAGAAAGCTTGAAGACATAAGCAGCAAAGCTGTGTTCTGCCCACAGGCAAAGGTGAAACTAGAACTAGCTCAAATGGCACACTTCCCTTCTAGTGATGGCATGCTTTCATCCCTTTGAGGCATATCGCAACAATAGACATGTAAACGCTCAACATTTGACTTAGGGTCTCATACAGCAGATCATAAACGCTTACCTGTCCATATCCTGGATGTACAACACTTTTGAGAAGCATCTTGGGATGTTTTGCTGTAATTAAAGATGCCACTTCTCTTTTGCTTTCAAACATCGTTTTGGACATTTCAGATATTGTTTTAAAACAAGGATATTACAGATATTCTTACCCTTTATCATTTAATGCTGAAATATTAGCACGTTCTGAGGCTAATTGTATAGGAATCCTTCTGGTTGCAATACACAATGAGGTCATGAATGCAATTAGGAAGAAGTTTCTCAATTTTAACTTACAGCAAAAATTTTGAATCCGTTGTGAGGGAAAATGTTTGCAGTTTCATTAGGATAATGCTCACAGTCGCAATGGCAATGCTTGGTAAGCAGACTTTCTAACCCCAATATAAGAAACAACATAAATGGGCTAAATGTACTAACTACAAAAATGACTATACTTCAGAAGTACTTCACTTGCTGTGTTACAATTAAGAGGTTTATAAGATTGTTATGTTTTGGCACTGTATCTTCAATAGAAGGTAAAAAGAAAGGGGGCCAAGTAACTTGTTCTGAAGTCTGCCTGACAGCAAGCTTGGGTGGGCTGATTGTTAATAATTAAGGGGAGCTCTAAATTGTTTTACTGGGCGAAGTTGAAGGTCTTTACACTTGGTGACAATGGTAGAAGTTAATGTGCTATCAGTGGATAGACTGAGCCCCCAAAGTTTTGGAAAAGTGTTGAGAATGTCAGCAGGGGGAGGGAGAGAGGGGAGAAAAACTAAGGGCTGAATTTTCGCCCCATTGCGGGGTGGGGGGGTGTTTGGGGTTGTGTGGGGGTGGGCGGGAACGAGCACAAACCTGATCAGCGGCCCCGATCAGGTCCCCACCGCCATTTTGCGTGGACAGGCCAATTAAGGCCCGCCCAGCTTGACACTCGCCAGGAAGCGCTGTGCGAGCGTGGGGGGTTGGGGGGTGGGATTCCCTGAGTCGGGGCCTGCACTTTTGTGCACCCATGCATGCGAAAGAGCTCAGAAATCCCCCAAAGGCACGGTGGTGCCTCAGGGAGATCAGTTTAAGGTTTTAAAATTTAAATAAAAGAAAAAAAAACTTTTAAAACATGTGACACTGTCACATGAGCTGGGACACGCCAATGAATCTTTTTAATCATTTTTATTGAATTTTAAAACACTTCATGAAACCTCATCCCGCCAGTGGATGAGGTTTCATGAAAAATGCAAAGGCCGCCTGGGCTCTTCACCTTCCCCCCCACCAACCTAAAGGTTGGACGGGCAGCTCATTTAACCATTTTAGTTAGTTTTTAACAGGCTTTAATAGGCCTTTGGCAGTTCGGCGGGTGCACAGCCAATTCAGCTGCGCGGCTGCCGGACTGAAAACTTAAATTGTAATGTCAGGACGCCCGCCCGACATCAACGCGTCTCATTTTACGCACCGGCGAGCAGGCCCCACCCCCCCCCCCCGCTCGCCAACCGGAAAATTCTTCCCTAAGTTTTTCTTGTGAAGCCTGGCAGAGCTCGTCACCCACTCCCCTTCACCACATGATACATGTAAAACTATATTTTTAGAATGGATCCTGTCATTCAGGTTTTGGACTGTTGCCCTTGACACCAACATGGTCAAACGGGTTCAAATTGAGACTCATCAGTTCATGGCAGCTTCTAGACAACCTCGGGGCTGGCTTGACCCACCCAGTTTCCACCGGGCAGTTAGGGTGGAAATTGTCCCTTTTAAGTCTCCTAAAGTGCAAGTCTAGTCTTTGAGCACATCGCATCCACAAAGGCTAACGCTTCTAGGTTTAGTCAATTAGCTGGATAAATTCCACACTAGGTCAAGAACTATCACCTGCTGGAAACGAGAAGCTAGAAAAAATAGAAAACAGACAGCTGAGTGAAGCTAGAACCGCAAAACAGAACAAAAAAAACATTGGGGAACTCAAAAAAGGAACTCATGCCAGAGCCAGTTCTAAGGCAAATAATAATTTCAGTGATGCACCACAAAGCTGATTAGGAACCATACTGCTGCAAAGGCCTGGTCATCAGTGATAATCCTTTATTTATAGCTCACTGTTCATTGTCTGATGTAGGGATAAGCTATACACAGTTTGAGCAGTTGTTTTTCAACATTATATCAGCTTGTGGAAGTTGCTGTTTGTGTAGGGCTATACCATTTACTTGGCAAAGGACTACACATTGCTAATTGTTTTATTTGTGAACTCATTGTCTCTGCCTATCTGGGGCAGATCCTAACTCTAATCTTACTCATGATATTCTTGAGCTACTTATCGGTAGCTGAGGTGTTTTCCCATTCCATTCCTCACTTATGTTATATCTTCAGAATACCTTCACCGATGTGGGCTGCAACTCTGGCTAAAAAGCCCCCCTATCCATCCTATACAAGGATGTTTGCCACCTAAGCAGATTGGATGCAGGGATAACTGCTGGAATCAACTCAGTACTCAGGGCTAGTGCTTCTGTATCCTTTTGGGCTGACTGGAGTGGGGACCAAACCAATGGCGAGAATACAACCACTGAGTCAAAGGTCATTCCCATCCAGATCCAAGTATTCCCACCCTAGACCGTCCCCGCCTCACTCCATCTCTACCTTTCCTTCCTCCTTTAAGACGTTCCTTAAAAATTACCTCTTTGACCAAGCTTTTGGATATCAAACCATGTGTTTAGAGAGTATTCTGATGAGGCGGCAAAACTGACTTCCACTGAGTGAGTTTCCTTTGTGAAGTGATAACCAGGCTACAGAGGTTTGACCTGAAGCTGCCAATGGCAACTTTGTTGAAAGTTACCTTCCATCCATGTGCAAAAATAATTAATTCCTTGATCGGTCAACCGCTGGAGATGCCTCTGTGGTGGCATGAGAACCCACCAGCCTTGTGCCAAGTCGGTGCCCTCTCACTGACCTCTGTAATCCCTTGTGGAGATAATGCTGGACGGTAACTAACGCAGGCAACTGCCCAGATTACAACCTGCAAAAGAGGCTCAAAATAGCAATGGACAATGTCAGCAGGCACGTGCTTGACACATATGACATTACTTTGTAACTTTAATGGAGGAATTATGCTATTAAAAATAAACGGGCTAATGCTTCCCCTAAATTAGCTGTCAGAGGAATGTCATAAGGACAAGATAAATGTTCATCCATAACTATATTGCCAAGAAGAATTTCAGCCTATATTTCTAATTTAACCTTGGAACGAGGGTTGTTTCCTACAAGAAATGAGTCTTCTCACTGCAACACTTAGAGGAAAAGAGCCAGAAGTTTACAGGAAACTGATTTGCAGGGGGGCTGAATTGAACACTGTCAGGTGGACATGACTGATTGCAGGGTTATGGGAAAAGAGCAGGGAGTTGGACTAATTAGATAGTCCTTTAAAAGAATCAGCACATGTATGGCTGCCCCCCTTCTGTACTGTATCATTCTATGATTCTATGATGGGCTGCTTCTGGGGTTTGTAATCAATTACACTCTTATTGATTATCAAGGTTACGTCTCACATTTCTCATTAGGTGTTAGCTGTACTGGAATGGCGCAGGCACTCTCACTATCCTGCACGGTGACAAAAGGGCCTCCACTAAAGGGATGTGAACAAACTGAAACAGGGACGTAAACTGGGTGCTGTATTCATACATATAAAGGTCAACAGTCTGCATTACAGTTGTGCAGTGTAGTAAAACCCTCAATATGGGAATCTCAGAGTGATATTTTACATTAAGTGACTCTAAATTTCAACCCCAGTGACAGTTTTATTTCCAAACCACGGAAATCTGCATGTGCAGCAGCATGACTCTTCCAATAAATCCAACTAACACACTCACTGCAGGAAATAGCTACCCCTGTCTCAATAAAAAGGTGGGGCCAACCAGTCTTGAAGATAATGAACCTTTGTGCAAGACTGCAGCCAACATGCCTCCAATTAAAAATGTATACAAGCTGCGGATAAGATGGGAGCCGACAATTGCATCAGTATGGGGTCGGGAAATGGAACATCCAGAAATAGCGCCTCACAAATTCCGACCGGCGTGTTGAAGAAGATGCTGTCCTCTCAGAAGTAGGCTGGTGTAAATCATCGAGCTAGGATGGGATGGTATCATCCTTCCTATATTCAATGACTTCTGCATCAAGAACATAGGAATGAGAATGGCCATTCAGCCCCTCAAGCCTGTCCTATCACTAAGTGAGGTCATGGCTGACCCATAGCCTAGTTCCAACCTTCCAGCTGAGCCCCAAATCCCTTAACCTTGCCTATCAAAATTCAATCAGTCTCAGATTTGACGTTATTAATTGAGCAAGCATCCACCTCTTTATGTGAGAGAGGGTTCCACGATTCTGCCTCCCTTTGCATGAAAGACTGTTTCCTAACTTCTCTGCTGAATAGCCTGGCTCTAACTTTAAGGTTATATATCTTGTTGTAAACTCCCCACCAGCAGCAAAAAAATATCCAAGCTATCAAATCCTTTCAAACCTACAGTAAGATTACCCCTTAATATTCCATATTCTAAGGAATACAAATCTAGTTCATGTAATCTCTCCTAACAATCTAACCCTTGGAGCCCTGATAACATTCTGGACAACCTGTGCTGCACCCCTACCATGGGTTGGAACAGTACTGTCAGCTTTCTGATTACGCATCATTATACGGCGGGCACAGTAACCAGGCGTGGAGAGAAGTTTCTAGAAAGGGTGAGATGAGGTAGATGGAATGGGAGGAAACTCATGGGGAGTATAAGCACCTGAACAGAATAGGTGGGCCGAATGGCCTGTTTCTGTGCGTATCCTATGCTATTCTATGTCATATTTTTCAGCTGTTTCTTGAATTTCCCGCAGGCATCATCAACATTCACACGTTGTTGTTGTCAAAGAATTTCCACACACATTTCCTATTACCTGAGAGGAAATTGGGGAGGAAGTTGCAAAATGGGTTTCGCAATGGGGGAATCCTACTCTACCCAATGTACATGTTTAAGGAAGAGAAGGAGCAAAAATTTTTAATGGAACACAAATTAATCAATTAGCACCAGAAGAGAGTCAGAACTCTTGAGGTACAGAGGGATCTGGGTGTCCTGGTACATGAATCACACAAAGTTAGCATGCAGGTACAGCAAGAGATGAAGGCAAATGGAATGTTGTCATCTATTGCAAGGGGAATGGAATATAAAAGTAGGAAAGTTTTACTATAGTTGTACAGGGCGTTGGTGAGACCACATCCAGGGTACTGTGTACAGTTGTGGTCTCCTTATTTAAGGAAGGATAAAAATGTAATAGAAGCAGTTCAGCAAATGTTCACTCGGCTGATATCTGGGATGGGAGGGGCTATCTTATGAGGAAAGGTTCAACAGGCTGGACCTGTAATAGAGTTTAGCAAAATGAGAGGTGATCCTATTGAAACATATAAGATTCTGTGGGGACTTGACAGGTTGGATGCTGAAAGAATATTTTCCCTTGTGGGAAAAACTAGAACCAGGAGGACACAGTTTAAAAATAAGAGGTCTCCTATTTAAGACTGGGATAAGGAGAACGTTTTTTTCCTCGAAGAGGATTGTGAGTCTTTGGAATTCTCTTCCCCAGAGACTTGTGGAGACAGGGTCATTGAATATTTTTGAGGCAGAGGTAAATAGATTTTTGACTAACAAGGGAGTTAAATGATATCGGAGGTAGGTGGGGATGTGCAGTTGAGGCCACAATCAGATCAGCCATGAACTTATTGAATGGTGGAGCAGGCTCCAAATGGCCTACTCCTGCTCCTGATTCATACGTTGGAATGTAGATCATCAGAGACGTCCCCATCAACCAGGCAATCGCTTCAAGATATTTCTTGTGAGCTGTGTCTCATTCATGAAGCCTTGGGTGAGCTTTATCCACTACAGGCAGAGCTGAACACAAGATCTGCAGCACAGATAGTTCTGGCTGTATCAGAGAATATTGCCACAGCTCTGAATTTTGATGTCAAAAGCTCATTCTGGAATGCTACAGGGGACCTTATTTTTCCCTGATCAGCCAATTTACTGTGCATTCATGTGTAAGCCAAGTGATCAATGATCTCTTTTCCAGGACAGCTTAGTTTTTACATTTTGGCAGCTTTCCTAGATAGACGAAGAAAAGACCAATAAGCACTTTTTTTCTGAGTTTCCAGGTTCCTCAGGGTTGTGAGAACTATTGATTTGACCCATGTGGCATTGAAGGTCCCAAATATACGTCAACTGGAAAGGCATCGGCCAGGATTTTCCCCTCGGCGATTTGGGGGCGGGGCCCGCTCGCCAAGGGGAAATTGACGCGGGATGATGTCGGGAGGAATCCCCGACGTCATCCCGGTCCCTTTAAATTTTTAGGAAGGCGGGCGGACTGTGAAATCAGCTGTCCGCCCGCCGACCTGTCAATGGCCAATTGAGGCCATTGACAGGCTCATTGAGATAATTAAAGACCTGCCTGTCCAACCTTAAGGCTGGCGGGCAGGCCAGGAGCCCCAGCGGGCTTCTGATAATACAGGAAACCTCATCCACTGGCGGGATGAAGTTTCATGTCCATTTTTAAAAAATTTAATAAACTTTATGTGTTTCTTATTAACATGTCCCATCTCGTGTGACATTGTCACATGAGGGGGACATGGTAATAATTTTAATATTTCTCTATTTTTTGACTTTTCTTACCCATCAGTTAACTCCCTGAGACAGGACTTTGCCTCAGGAAGCAGTGCACGCATGCGCGAAAGAGCGCACTTTGACAGATGGGGAATCCCTCCCCCCTGCACAGGGAGCACATAGCGCTTCCTGTCGGGCAGGCCGCTAGGCGGGCCTTAATTGGCCCGCCCACTGAAAATGGCGGCGGGCCCCAATTCGGTGGCGGGGGTCGGCTGTATGCCCGCCACCGAGCTGGTGGGGCCCGCACGCCCACTGAGGGCAAAATTCTGCCCATTCATTCCCGAAATGGGCAGGTCATGTGCTGCCGCAATTACAGTTTCCCTGTTCTACGTAAGTTAAAAACAGGTATACCTAGTGCTCCTACGTCTCATGACACCCACCATAAGACCACTAGTGTTCCAATGAAGCCTACAACACAGGGAGTTGAACCAGTCACTGAGATGCAAAAAGGAGGCATTGGTACCATGGAGAGGTCCATTTTGGGAATTGTGCAAGGATGCTGTGTGCTTCATACCTCTGGAATCAAGAACAAACAGTTTGTAGAAGTGTCAGACATGCCAAAGAGATTAACGATGACACTGCAGGTGCCAAAGATTGGTGCCATACAGATCGTTTAGCAGCCAGTGTTGCTGGGCAGCTGAGGGCTAAGTTCACCTGGGCCACCTTTGCAGGGGAATTTTGCTGAGGATTTAGCCTATCACAGTGCTCCCTCAAAGCTAACCATCACATCATAAGCATGAGCCACGACATCAGCACTTTATCTGTTCAACATTGTCCGCGAAGATAGTGACCAAATTTTGAGTACTCTTTGCATTAGTAATTCATTACTTTTTTTTTTAACAAAACCATTACGTGGTCACTTTACTATTCACTTGACATTCTAATACTTCTCCAAATTGCAGCTGTGAAGTTTGAGAATCTCAGGTGCAGGTGGTTGCTCCAAGTTACGACCCTTTTTTGAGATTGAGGTGGATGAGGAGAGACTCCCTAAAGATTTCCTTAAACATAAACTCAAAAATGAACAAATTATCAAACAGAAAGCTTGGAAATGAAAGGGCTGATGCTGATCATACCTCCTGCTTCAACTCATTTACTTTTCGGCCAGATGCAAAATCTGTGTTGAACCAATGGAATCGAGGCAACACTTTAAAACATCATTTAAAAAATTTGTTTTACAATTATTATTTGAGAAAGCACAAGTGTTGACATGGTGCAGTTTGATTAAAACAGCTGACAATGGGTTTATCACCAAAAAAAAAAACAAGTTTAATCACAGGGTCAGTCTGCTTGTAACCCAATTTTAAATAACTGAAAATGACTTTTAAAAATTATGCAAAACAGTTTTCTAGTTAGATTGGGGTCCAGTAGGCAGTTCCTTAGTTTTTTTAAAAGAATCTATTCAAAATGTCTCAATGTTTTCCGATGGTTGCCTTTGCTCTCACAAGTTCCAGCTTAATTATGGAGCTTCCTTAAAGCTCTGCAAATGAGTGAAATATGTGGTAAATCCCAATGGTGTCTAATTCGCCCCAGGGGCCATGGCCAGTTTTGTGGATGGGGACAGCTTCGAGTGCAACTTTAAAAAAATTACCGCAAAAGATTGGAGAAGCTCAAGATGTACTAAATGCAATCTGCGTGGAAAATTTCACCATCTTTTGTGCAAGTTGCATCAATACTGAACAAATTGCACCAAAGAAACCAATGTAATTGAGCAGAAACTCCAGGCTGAGGGCTCATGCAAATAAAACATTCCTTACCAGGGACAGAATATAAGCCATCAAGACTACCAGCACTGAGTATGGCTTGCAAAGGAGGGCAGAAAGATGTTCTGCCTTATCAGGAATTGTGTAGCAACCCTGTGAGCAAATATCTGAGAGCTAGGCTGTAATCCAAATACAGCTAATGCAGAAGGTAAATTTAAAGTAGAGGAGAGGATCCAGGAGGAAAGAATATAGATTGTAGGCATACAGGGTTCTGTAGCATTGGCCAGTGTGCTGTGTCAACGTCAACCTGGCTACTGTGTAAAATTATTTTATTTTTTTAATTTTTAGAAGGCTCAAGGATTTACCCTGACTAGCCATGACTCATACCAGAGGAATCCCTAACCTTCAGAAACCAGCAGGGACCTTGTTATCATTAAAGAGGTACTAATGCTCTCTGTGGCTGCCAATAATCAAATTCCAAAGAAATGCCCCCACTTCTTCATAGTTCTAAGGCAGAACTCCGGCCACTGGAGACGGTATATCTGCAAAGGACAAAAGGGACCCTGACTTTTCATTTAAACACTTTAAGATTCCAGACCTGGGAAAATACAACCTTTGACCAAGACCCAGGAGAAGATGTGGGAGGTATGTCATATGACCTCCCCCAAGCTGCTAGAACCTGTAATTTTTCCCTGTGGAACTGAACCCAGGCTGTCTACCATTTTATTGTCTAACAGGTAGCAGCAGAAAGAGCTCTATCCATGTAAAGTGCCTGGCCCTCGTCTACACTGTGAACTACTAGAACATTGGAACTTCTGTATCTGTGCCTTCAAGACTAATTTATCTCTACGAGTCTTCTCCCATCATGGATGTTCTCGCTTCTGGTGCTCCTGCACCAGTTTCAGCCTGCTAATCTCGGAAGGAATACACCACTGGACTTTTGATTCTGGACTCTGGACTCATGTGCAACCATAACTCTTATTTTTATTGTGGTCTTGCCCTGTACCCCTTTCTTTCCCTTCTCTCTCTTTTATTGTATGAGTGCAAAAAGAGGTGGACGTTGCAAAACTCCTTTCCTGCGTTTTGTGTGCGTGTCCAGAATAAACCAGCCCTCATATTTTACCTTACCTTGAGTTTGCTGTGGGGTTATTAATAGAGGATTGGATCTCTCCAAAACTGAAGGGTTGGGGAAAACACGCCACCAGTTATAAAGCCAGAAATCAAAAATCAAAAACAGTTTTCTGTTTATGGTTGGGTAGTGAGAGGAGAAATCAGGTCTGTTTAAATTGCTCCCCCTCCGGTCCATAACACTCATAAACATTAACATATTTATTCTTATGTTGTGCAGAAGGAAAATGTGTGATCAAATAATCTTGGGCTGCTTGGTATGGTTTGTGTGTGTGAGATTAAAGAACATTATTGCGTCATTATTGAGCGATGGCAGGTCACAAATCTTAACCATGAAATAGCAGGTTATGAGAACAGACCTGTGGAGGAAGGAGTTCTAAAGAAGCTACTGAATTTTCTGATCACCAGAATTGGGCAACTTTATGACTGTATCTTTGTAGTGTTATTAACAAAGTCATAAAGGACAATTTTTTGCTTTGAGCTTGATTGTCTGGTATTCAAAAGTATAAGATTCCCATCACTAGAGTCAATAATATGAATTATCAAACTGAAAAATGAAAAATAACACCATCTACCCAGAGGGAAATGCGACAAAAGTTCACAGAGGGACACGAGGGTTCACATACTCAAGCCTTATAGGACAAGCTGAAAAAAAGTATATGGCTATTGGATCTCTGGTTTTATAAATAGAGGCTTAGAGTACAAAAGCCAGGAAGAAATGCTAAAACCATTATAAATCATAACTTGAGTATTGTGTTCAATATTGGGCACAACAGTTTCGGGAGAACGTCAAGGTCTTAGAGATGGGTGCAGAAGAGATTTACCAGAAATAAACAGGGCTGAGGAACTTCTTATTTGGAGAGCCCAGAGAAGCTGAACCGTTCTCATTAAAATGGAAAAGTTTAAGAGGAGATTTAATTGAGGTGTTCAAAATTATGAGGGGCATTGAGAGGTTAAACAAGGAGAAATCATTTCCAGTGGCAGAAGGGTTGGAAACTAGAGGATGCAAATTTAAGTTAATTGACAAGATAACCAGATGGTAGGTAAGATGTTTTATTTTGCACAGTGAGTTGTTATGATATGAAAGGCATTGCCTGAAAGGGTGGTGAAAGTAAATTTAATAGTAACTTTCAAAAAAAGGGTTGGATAAATATTTGAAAATTTAAAAAAATATATCGCTAAGGGGAAAGTGCAAGGATGAGGAACTAATTAGATGCCTCCTTCTGTGATTTTATAATTCTATTCTTTGCTACCTCATAAGTATGAGAATGTATAAATTCTGTAAACAATGCTAACTGCTACAGACTTTAATCCATTCAATAGACTGGATCTCTTTTAACTTGTCAACTGTCTAAAGAGACTAATCCTGAATTAATCACACAAAATTATACGAATCTCAGACACTGATCTCAACTGTGAATTTAAAATCAACAAGCGGTTCATGCAGAATTATTGTGGCATAACTGATTTGCCTTTATAACCACCTACTTATTTTTCAATTAACCCCATCCACTAATTGTTTACATATTCAATACTTAGGTTTAAATGCTGCTGAAAAGTTTTTTTTTAAACTTATATTATTTAACTGAATGTAACAGGCAAGGCTATAATTTATTGCCTCTCTAGTTTCTTTTAGGAAGGCAACGATGAGCTGACACTTTATTAGCTTATTACCTAGTTGGCTGATATTTTTAATAATTGGTAAAATAGAGTTAATCTGTTCACCCACTAGCTTGTGTAGATCCAGATTGTCGGTTGATAGTGTGAATGCTATTGCAATCATAGGAAGTTGCCTGAAGCTTAGACGTCATTAACTCCAAAACATAGACTGGGTCACAAACCCCAGTGAACCCTTTGATGAAGGATTAAGATGAAAAGGGTTAAGAATTCACCTGATGACCTTGATAAATGTTCTTGCAGTGTTCATTCTCCCAGGCTCCCTGTTGGGATGGATCTTTAGAAACCTGGGCTTGCAGAGTTGAAAGTTTCTTTGTGGAGCTATGGATGTTCTCCTCTGTGCTGCTGCCATGAGCAAAAGCAGATTCACTGGCGTGCCAACCATCTATACCACTGGCATCGGGAGCAAGGTTCTCGAAACTGGGATCTGGGGTTCAGAGCAACTGCCCTGACAGAAGCAGAAATATCGTTATTGCACAAAAAGTCATGGGCTATGCAGTGTTGAAACAGGCCATTTGGCCCAACCAGCCCATGCTGGCATCCATGCTGTACTTGAGCCAGTCCTTGAAAGAGAATATTTTTACACAGCGAGTTGATGTGACCTGGAATGTACTGCCTGAAAGGGCAGTGGAAGCAGATTCAAGAGCAACTTTCAGAAGGGAATTTGATAAATATTTGAAGGGGAAAAATTTACAGGACAACAGAGGAAGAGCAGGGAAGTGGGACTAATTGGGTAACTCTACCAAGGAGTGGCCTTCTTCTGGACTGTATAATTCAATGATTCTACCAATATTCTCTAAACCCTCCAAGTTCCTGCCCTGTATATTTTACAATCCAGTTGACATGGGCCCCTCCAAATGATTCTCCAAGATTTGCAGTCCTTAATTCACTGATTCCGTATTGAATTGACTGCATGATTGGAAACTCCCTCGAACATTGGATAGCACAGCAATGGATTCCAGCATGATCTTAGCCTTGTTTTGGTATTTTTGTGGTATCGCGTACACAGGATAATACGCAACAGGGAATGGAGATTTGCGGGAAATGTCTGATGATGACACCATTCAGAATTAGTGGTCATCCATCATTGGGCTGGCTTTTCTCCAGGTGTTCTCTAGGCATGAAGCAGCAGTGATGTCATGAAGCAGGTTAAACAACCAATCACATTGAAGTATTCTCATAGACAGCAAACTAGGAAGTTAAAAGCACTTTAACTTTCACTTTTAATTTCAATTTTCAGATAGCAAGATGTGTGATTGTGATTGCATTAAGATATGTGTTAAACTATTATAAAAAAGCCTTTAAAAGATGTTACTTTAAAAAGATGTGGAATATTTATTCTAATGGAGAAATCTGACATTCCACAAATATAAAATTAGATTTTCAGGACCAGTAAAGGCATTTAGCAGTAAGTATGAAGCTAGTACACCATTAAAAACTCAGGTACACCTCATTCAAAGGATTATACATTTTTCAAGGGTTTTTACAGCGAGACTAACAGTACTAGAGTGGAAGTTTCCATCAATTCACTGATTGCTTAGGAATTTAACTCTGCAGGGGAGTCCAAGGAGGCCTTAACATGTGCCTTCTGGAGCAGCGCAGAATCACCGAGAGCAAATTCTGGATCTCTGAGTTATTCTGCGCATGTGCAGACTCCCAAAGTTACTGTCAGTTTCAGTCCAGTAATGACAACGAACATTGACAGTTTCACTGCCATAACTACTGTAAAATCCAGGCCAAGGAAGAGATGATATTTGGATGAAATTTCTCTGTCGACGGTTTTAGCAAAGTGACTGACAGTGTTGCCAAAATAGGCAGTGGAAACATGTGCTGGAATTATCAACTCGGGTAGGGTGTATGAAGGGCAGTAACAGATCAGTGATGATATTAGCAGAAAGGAAACTTGGGCAGTGTTTGTAATGGGCGGCCGGTTTGCTGTCATCAGTTTAACATCCTGGCTGGAGCTGGAAGTTTTGTACATGGGTTTCTTCACGAATATGACACGCTGTGTTTTCAAAACCATGATGTTATCACTTGGTACTAAAAATCCACAGCTTGCGATCACTCAACAATGTTAGTACATCTTGTCACACCTTCACTCTTACTCTTCTTTATCTCATGCTGCTTTGCCCAGTCCAAGTACTGATGTAATACAAGCACAGCAAGGAAGATCTCTGCAGTGCTTCACACTAGCACGGAATCACACAATCTACATTATGCAGTGCAACGCTGAACCATGGCATCCATTGCCTAGTCAGGGATGAATTACTTTCCAGTTTGATGGAAAACACAACCTGCCACTTACAAGGAGCACCAGAGTGTTTATCTCCCATTCTTCAAACCTTCAATATACTTCGCTAACAGTGTCAGCTTTTTCAAGACTATTGATCAGCTCTTTATCTGCACTGTGACATATATTATAGCAATAGACTTTCCAATCATTGAGTAAAAATATCAGAGAACCTGGCTATGGTGAGTGTTACCATTAAGAATTATTTTAGTAAACAAATAATACCGGAGAATTATGATTCACTTTAAAAATCTTTGGTTATATTCATCTCTGTTTATTTCTGAACACCTTTGCATAAGGAGTAAGTGCTGCTGGCATTGTGGAGTGGAGAATACAATAGCTTTGGACACTAGGGCCAATATTACTGGGGACATAAGGTGCTGGTTTGACATTTGTCCGTACATTTTGAGCACCCCCGAATGGGTGTGTAACACTTACCACAGTCGGAGTGAATGCAACATCATGGGGTAAGGCTATTTAGATCTTGTAAAGTATAAAAATGAAGGTGCTGGCAATTTATTAATTGACAGATAAACTTCAATGTGGATGAGGGTGAGATGGTGCATTTTGATAGGAAGAATAAGGAGGACACTTACCACTTGGAAAATAAGTGTTTAAATAGGCTAGAGGAACAGAGGGACCCTGGGGTACAGATACACAGATCACTAAAATTAGCAACACTGGTTACTAGGACCATAAAAAAGAGAAAAAAAGCACTGGGATTTGTTTCTGGAATAGAACTGAAAAGAAGAGGAGTTATGTTAAACTTGTGCAGAATATTGGTTAGACTACACTTGGAATTCTGTGAACAGTTCAGGTCTCCATATTATAAAGGGGATATATAAACACTGCTTAAAGTGCACAAACGGTCTTTTTCTTTAATTTTTCATGGTATGTTGATGTCGCTGGCAAAGTCAGCATTTGTTGCCCATCCCTCATTGCCCTTGCTAGGTCATTGCAGGGGGCAGTTAACAGCCAACCACACTGCTGTGGGTCTGACGTCACTTGTAGGCCGGACTGAGTAAGGACGGCAGATTTCCTTCACTAGGATCCTTTACTAGGATTTATACCAGGACTAAGAAGTTGAAAGACTGATGAGGCTGAGGGTCTTTTCTCTGGAAAAGTGAAAACTGAGGGTTGACCTTATAGAGGTCTTTAAAATTACATAAGAGTTTGATAGGGTAGATGTGGAGGAGATGTCTTCACAGGCCAGGGGGCCCTTTTATGCTTCCTCCAGTGCCTCTGTGTCTTTTTCACAGAATTGCTAACGATAGTCCAAGTGGGAAGACCAGGAAAGGGGCTATAAATATAAAATATACTAGTAAAATATAAAAATAAAATACGCTAGTAAATTCAATGTGAAATTGAGGAGAGACTTGTTTACCCAGAGAATAGTTAGAGTGTGGACCCGGCTACCACAGGGAGTAGTTAAGGTGAATGGCATAGATACGTTTAAGAGAAAGCTAGATAAACACAAGGGATAAAGGAATAGAAGAATGGGAGGCAATGGAGTTGTTGTTGGACTGGTAATCCAAAAACCCAGGGTAATTCTCCAGGGACCCATGTTCAAATCTCACCACAGCAGATGGTGAAATTTGAATTCAATAAAAATCTGGAATTCAAAGTCTAATGGTGACCATGAAACCATTGCCGATTGTTGTAAAAACCCATCTGGCTCACTCATGCCCTTTAGGGAAGGAAATCTTCTGTTGTCCTTACCTGGTCTGGCCTACATGTGACTCCAGACCCACAGCAATGTGGTTGACTCTAAAATGGCCTAGCAAGCCACTCAGTTGTTACAAAGTCACAAAAAAGGAATGAAACTGGACAGACAATCTAGGCACTGGAAATGACATCTGGGGGCTAGCGTTTTACACCTTGAGAGTTTGAGACAGTCAATGTCTTTGCTGGACCAGCATTTATTGCTCATCCATAGTTGTCCTTGAGAAGGTGGTGGTGAGCTGCCTTCTTGAGCCGCTGCAGTCCATGTGGTGTAGGTACACCCACAGTGCTGTTAGGAAGGGAGTTCTAGGATTTTGACCCAGCGACAGTGAATAAGTGGTGATATATTTCCAAGTCAGGGTGGTGAGTGACTTGGAGGGGAACCTCCAGGTGGTGGTGTTCCCATCTATCTGCTGCCCTTGTCTTATGAGGAAAGGTTGTTCAGACTGGGCTTGTTTCCACTGGAGTTTAGAAGAGTGAGGGGTGATTTGGTTGAAGTATACAAGATCCTGAATGGTATTGACAAGGTGGACGTTGAAAGGATATTTCCTGTTGTGGGTGAGACTAGAACTAGGGGGCACTGGTTTAAAATTAGGGGTAACCCTTTTAGGACAGAGATGAGGAGAATTTTTTTCTCTCAGAGGGTTGTGCGACTTTGGAACTCTGCTTCAGAAGGTGATGGAGGCGGGGTCATTGAATATTTTTAAGGCGAAGGTAGATAGATTCTCGTTAGGCAAGGGAATCAAAGGTTATCGGGGGTAGATGGGAATGTAGAATTCAAAACACGAGAAGATCAGCCATGATCTTATTAAATGGAAGAGCAGGCTGAATGGTCTACTCCTGTTCCTATTTCTTATGATTCTTATGTTTGATTGGAACCCCATCCAAAAACTTAAACATTCACTCACTCCACCATTGACACTCAGTGGCAGCAGTGTTTACCATATAAAAGATGCACTGTAGCCAGTGACCAAAGCTCCTTTGGCAGCACCTTAGAAACATGCAAACTCTACCGCCTAGAAGGACAACGGCAGCAGATGCTGGGAACACTAGCACGTGGAAGTTCTCCTCCAATTCACTCACCATCCTGACTTGGAAATATATCGCCATTCCTTCACTGTCGCTGGGTCAAAATCCTGGAACTCCCTCCCTAACAGCACTGTGGGTGTACCTACACCACATGGACTGCAGCGGTTCAGAAAGATGACTCGACAGCACCACCTTCTTAATGGAATTAGGGATGAGCGATAAAGACTGGCCTAGCCAGCGACGCTCACATCCCAGGAATAAATTTTTAAAATTCCCTACAGTAGTAAGCAGACACAATTTCATAGAATCATATCCATACCAGACCTATATAATTTCAAAACTGGAACTAAAACAGAAAATTCTGATAAGAAGCAGAAGGCCCATCAACAACTGTAATGTTTCAAGTCGGAGAAGGTAATATTTTTGGATTCCGAATCTGAACAATTTGACTCATGACATGTGGTGAGTGAAGTTTGTTTGTGAGAAACAGGTGACTTTGTACCTATTGCCCCCAAAACTCTCCACCACTGAGAATTTTCCTCACCTGATGTCTGGGTCTGTTGTAGACTATTGATCGCCATGATTAGTCAATAACTCAGAGTGGGGGCTAGAGGCGAGTGTTCATGATGCGGTCAGACAGGTTGATATTCAATCTGTTAGTCCTTCCAATAGGGCCCTTTATGGCACAGAAGATGGCCATTCAACCCATCGGGTCTATGCTGGATATTTGGGGAGCCATGCTATCCATTCCACATTTTCGTCACTCCCCGTAGCCCTGCAATTTTATTCCCTCTAAGTGCCCATCCAACTTCCTTTCAAAATCATTGGTTCTTTCAGCTTTCACCACCCTCATGAGCAGTCAATTCCAGGTCATTACCACTTGCTGCAAAAAAAGTTCTTTCACATATTCCCCTCTGCAACACCTGTCCAAAACCTTAAATCAATGCCGCCTAATCCTTGCACAATGAGCTAATGAGAAGAGGTTTTCCTTGTCTACTTTCATGTTTTTGGTTATCAGGTTTGCTTTGTCCAGCGAACGCTAACTGTGCCTTTGATATTAACACATTAATTGGTACTTGAAACAATACAGGCAGAGGGACAGATTAACTGAACAAACACTGGTAGTTTATTGGAACTAAGAACAGAGCACTAACACAATGTGTGCTTCTTCAATCACCTCCAGCTCTAGACTTACAGTTACCAAACTAGCCTGCGCTGTGTAGCGATTGGTCGATACAGTCACATGGTCAGTTAACTACATTCTCTCAAAGGTACATAGCACTCCACTTTACCACATCCCTCCCCCTTTACTTGAAGTACAATTGACAAGCTTCACAACATCCCAATTATTTACACAAATAACTATTTACAAGTCAAGTCTCTTAGGAGGCTTCCTTGGGTGTTGTAGCTCAGTGACCTTGGCTGGTTTTTCCAAGACCCCCTCCTCAGTGGTCAACTGTCCACCAGGTTCTTCGGTGGAAGTGGACAAGTTTTTGTCTTCGACCATCTCGGGTCCAACATGCCCTACCGGTACTTCCAAATCATGTGATATCTCTTCTACGTGCGGTGAAGACTCAAACGCAAATGATGATGGCATTCCTTCTTGTGGGATTGTCTCTCTTCTCCGGAGATGATCCATGTATTGTCTAATTATTCGGCCATTTGTCGATACATTATAGAAGCGAGGTCCTGTCACGGCACTCACTTCGCCTAATAGCCAATTGGGCCCATCTCCAAAGTTCTTCATGAGAACTGTGTTTCCCACCATGAAATTTCTTTCATGATTATGACCATCATGTCTAGCCTTCTGGGCCTCTTGGCTTCTCTCCACCATTCCTGCTAAACTTGGCCTGATAAGAGATAGACTGGTGCTGAGACGTTTCTTCATTAGTAATTCAGCGGGGGCAATACTGGTGGTCATGCGTGGCGTCACCTGGTATGCGAACAGGAACCATGATAATCTGGGGCTAATGGGAGTCCCATCCAGCTTTTTCATCCTGGACTTAAAAGTTTGGACTGCCCGCTCAGCCAACCTCCTCCAGCTTAGCTAAGTGTTCTTCTTCAGTTAGTCCAATGACTAAGACATCATCTGGATAAACAATGACATGGGGCAGTGCCTGAAGTAGATCTCCCATGGTACGTTGGAAAATAGCAACGCCAATGAGACCCCAAAGGGTAGTCGTGTATATTGATACAATTCTTGATGTGTATTGATGGTCACAAATTCCCTGGAGCCTTCTTCCAACTCCACCTGCTGGTAGGCGTGGCTCATGTCGAGTTTGGAATATGTGATGCCCCCTGTCAATTTCAAAAATAATTCACAAATCTTTGGTATTGGGTGTCTATCAAGTTTGGCCACTCTGTTTACAGTTAACTTATAGTCACCACATAAACAAACACTTTGGTCTGGCTTCAGTATGGGTACTATGGGTGCTGCCCACTGAGAAAATTGCACCGGTTGTAAGATACCCAACATTTCCAGCCTGTTTATCTCGGACTCAACCTTGTCCTGTCGAGCATAACGGACTGGTCTTGCTCTGATAAATCTGGGGATTGCCTTAGGGTCTATGTGGATTTTGAGTTGTAGCCCACGAATCTTTCCTAGCTTGTCACTGAAAATGGAAGGTTACTTTTGTAACAATTCCTGTAGGTTCCTCGTTCTGATTTAAAAAATTTCGGCCCATTACAATTTAATCTTTTTTAGCCAGTTGTGACCAATTGAACTGGAGCCTGCCCCAGCTATTCTATAAGGGGTACATTTGCAGAATGATCCCCCTATTGCACCTGAACTTGATATATCCCATTCACTCTTATTTCATCACCCGTAAATACTTTTGATTTAGTGTCCGAATCTTCAAAACTTAAAGAATGGACTCCTTTATTCAATTATGTTTGTTCTCCTATGGCAGACATTGATGCCCCAGTATCGACCTCCATCTTGATAGGTCGTCCATTGACTCTATGACTACCTGGATTGGCTCAGTTCTACCCACTTTCAGGTTGTACAATGAATAGATGTCAGATTCTGCTTCAGCTGGTTCTTCAACAAGGCAGGTTTTGCCATTTCTGTCTTTGTTTTTAAAATGCCATCTCAGCCGATCCTGACAGTGCCGCACATTATGTGACCATTGCGGTGACAGAAAAGGCATTTGATATTTGTAAACTGTCGATCGCCTGCAGGCTGCCTGGATGCATTTCTCCCACTGATGTCGTGGGTTTTCACTGTAGTTCTGTTGTTCTTCAATGTCTGTACATAGTGGCCGTTTCCCGCCGGTCTATGGAGTTCCACGCTTTTGCGCCTTTTGTTACCGGTCCTTCCCGCCCTACAAGACGGACGGCACCATTTTGTGTATCTTTTATTGCCTCTGAGTCTCTAACAGCCTCTCCATGGCTGTTGCTAATTCTAATGCCTTACTGATGTCTAGATTAGCTTGAAATAGCAATCGCTTTTGAATAGCATCGTCCCCAATTCCACACATCAATCGGTCTCTCAGCACGTCATTAATTGAAGTCCCGAACACACGATATGCCGTTAACTCCTTTAAAGCAGCTACATAGTCAGCGAATGTCTCTCCTGGAAGCCAATTCATCAAATTGAATTTAAAACACTGCATAGTGACTGAGGGCTTTGGCTTCAGGTGATTTTTGACAATATTCACTAACTCATCGAAAGTCTTCGTATTGGGGATGTTTGGTGACGTGAGGCTGCGGATCAGCCCATATGTTTTGCTCCCACATGTGGACAGAAGAATTCCCCTCTTCTTGTCCTGCCCACGATGTCGTTAGCGGTAAAGAAAAACGCTAGGCTCTCAACATAATGAGACCAGTCATCGGAAACGGGGTCAAATGGTTCAAGATGCCCAAACCGCAGCATACTCAATGACTAAGGAGACTGTGCTTTCAAACAGTTTCAAGGTAGGTGCGAAGTAAAGTAGCTGGCTTAGTGTGGCTTCCTTGATTGTCGTCAATTGATCTGGTTTATCCTCATTGTCAGTTTTATATTTTTGGTTATCAGGTTCACTTTGTCTGGCAAACGCGAGCTGCGCCCTTGATGTTATCACATTAGTTGGTGCTTGAAACACTATAGGCAGAGAGACCGATTAACTGAACAAACACTGGTGGCTTATTGGAACTCAGAACAAAATACTAACACAACGTGTGCTTCTTCAATCACCTCCAGCTCTAGGCTTACAGTTACCAAAGTAGCCAGTGCTATATAACGATTGGTCGATATAGTCATGTGGTCAGTTAACTGCATTCTCTTAAAGGTACATAGCATTCCACTTTACCACATTGACCTTCTCCAAACCTGGTACAACTTTGTACAAATGCTGAAGTTCTCTGCAGGTTAGGCAGCATCTGTAGAAATAGAGATAGAGTTAACATTTTTGGTTGATAATCTTTCATCAGAACTGGGAAAAGCTAGCGATATATTGGATTTGAGCAAGGGCTGGGTGGGACAAAGATAAAGGAAGGTCTGAGAAAGGGATATGCCTATAACAGGGGGGTAAGAGCGGGAGAGATTCCTGGTCAGTCATTAATGACATCACACCTTGTCAGTGCATCAGTGTAGGTTAGAAATTCCTCATGAAGAAAGCCTGAGGAGGCTTACATCCTGAACTAGGTGAACACAGCTAAAGAAGAAGACAACAGCTCCATTATCATTGTGTCAGACGACTACCTGAAGGTGAACGACATAAACCTTGGTCTGTTTTCATCCAGAAGTTCCTACAAATCTGATAATTGTAAACTGGAAGATAAGCAAGGCTAGTTATCTCAAACGCCATAACTGACACTCAAATCACAAACCTGATGCTCTACAGCAGCCAATCCTTTAGAGCAACTTCAGTCTGTTTTATGGAATCAGATGACAATGATAGAAATGCAGTTCCCTTTAAACTCTTTCAAGTTATCAACAGTCACAGATTGCAACTCTTTCAAGTACAATCACAGTTCTTGGTTTCCGGGAGTGGGACATGAACCCACAACCCTCTGATTCAAAGGCGAGGGTGCTATGAACTGAGCCACAGCTGACACCTCCCAGTTCCCTTTAAGAGTGAACCAGGTCAAGATTCAGAATGAATTGAGAGCAGGTGATGCTCATTGAAGCCTGGACTTAAGAGCTGGATTTTTCCCCAGTAAGTGGGCTAATGCTTCTTGACAGGGAAAGGATCTGGAAGGGGAGAGTGGGAACTGGTGTTTGTGCTGAACTATAGTTTAGTGATAAAACAGTTGTGATTCACAGAAGGTCTTCTGCTGCCTGACTTGGTAAATGGATCTCCGTCTATTAAACAGACAGGTTACAGTACAGAAAGAGATCAGATTTTTTTTTATTCTTCGATGGGATGTGGGCATTGCTGGCAAGGCTAGCATTTGTTGCCCATCCCTAATTGCCCTTTAACTGAGTGGCTTGCTAGGCCATTTCAGGGAGCAGTTAAGAGCCTACCATACTGCTGTGGAACAGGAGTCACATATAGGCCAGGCTGGGTAAGAATGGCAGATTTCTTCCCCTGAAGGACATTAGTGAACAAATGAGTTGTTATGACAACCAATGATGGTACTGAGGCTAGCTTTACATTCTAGATTTTATTGATTGCATTTAAAGTCCACCCACTGCCATGTTGGGATTTGAACCTATTTCCCAGAGCATTAACCTGGGTCTCTGGATTACTAGTCCAGTGGCACTATCACTACTGGCTTTTCAGTAGGAGATATACATATATATACAAGTTTCAGTTCCATGGATCCTTTCATATTATTGCTTTCAAATAATTACCCAATTTCTTTGTAAAAGACATTGCCAACTCTTCCTCAGCATCCACCTGTGGCAAACCGTTCTACATCCTAATAACAGCCTTTGTGAGAAAAAACAAACTTCTTGTATCTACTCCCATCCTTCTTCGGAAGATAATCCTTAGTTTATGCCAACTTATTTTTAAACCACCAGGCAGTGGAAATAATCTTTCACTGTTGGCCATCTCAAAACCATTAAGCATGTTTTCATCTGTTCCTGGCTGTAAACTAATTAATAGATACTCACAGAATGTCAGATATATGCAAAATACTGTGAATGCTTCAGACCATAAACTCTCTCCTCCACCTTGACCCCCCTTTTAAATCCAATTTCTATTTATTTATTTAAAATTTTTATTTTATTTATTTGTTCATTTTTTAAAATCATTTTTCCCTAACCAACAGCCCCTTGCCCCACAGGGCCATCTGTCATTTGTTTTTATGTTTTGCTTTCACAGAGCGCTGACCCTTTTACACCAGTTATCTTATCTTTATGCCACCATCAACACCTTCTTTACTCTTTACCACTACCATTAACATTCCCTTTGTCTTGTGTCCCTGACATCTTTGTCAATCTCTTCGTAGCTCCCACCTATCTCTGACCTTCTATCTCATTCCACCTGCTCCATACCCTCTTAAACAGTACAAAATCCATTACATTTCTACTTCTCTTTAGCTCTGGACAAGAGTCATACGGACTCGAAATGTTAACTCTGTTTCCCTCTCCACAGATGCTGCTAGACCTGCTGAGTTTTTCCAGCATTTTCTGTTTTTAACCACGGAATGTCAGGTCTTAAATAATAAGTACAACAAATATAACAGCTCACAATCATCTAAGTCTAAATGAACATGCCATGCAGACCCAGTGAAAGGGGACACTGCCTCATACCTAATGCAGCTTGAGTTCTCTCTATTAAACTAAGGGACTTGGCACCTTGATCTTAATCATTCAATTCCACATTCCACAAGGTTGGATTAAGTAGGCATCCTCCCCTTAAACGTCAGTACGTCTCCGCACACACACATACATTTATTTTACTCATTCATTTGGCACATTTCAAAGGTGGTACAGGAATGGAGGGACCTGGAAATTTATGTGCACAAATCTTTGAAGTTGGCAGGACAAATTGCAAAGGCTGTTAAAAAGCATGTGGGTTCTTTGGATGTATTAATAAAGGCATTGGGTACAAACGCAAGGAAGTTCTGTCAAACCTTTACAAAACGCTGGTTAGGCTTCAGCTGGAATAGTCAATATTGTTGAAAAGACAGACATGTTGCCAAAGTTTTTTGTCTTTACACTCATCAGGACAAACGCAAGAATGACAAATTTCAAACGATCAGGACAATTTATACCAAGGGAGAAGGGGGTTCTTATTGGTTGGCAAATTGACTCTGGCCGAGGAAATACCATGGAGAAAGTAACAGGGAAGTATAGGCTTCCCAAGCTCCTGGGTAATTCAAAAAAAGGCGCAAGGCTTGAACGTATTCTTTTTGTTTGCAGAGAAAGGGTCCCTATGTATGAACGTATGTCACTTCTAGCAAGCATAAATGAGCCATGTTACGAGCTCAACTGATTATAGATGTGTGGTAGTACAGAACTTGAATATTGCTGAAAAAAGAGACATTTTAGGTCGAAGCTTTTCATCTTACACTCATCAGGACAATTCGCAAGAAAATACCAATGTCAGGGGAAACAACATATTTATACTGTATGAGAAGAGAGTGCTGATTGGTTGGCAAATGGACTCTGATTGGTAGAGACATTGCCGTGGAGAATGCACTAGTTTATGGTGGCTGACAGTTAACTGGCAAGCATTGTTTGAAATTTAAACCAGGCAGCTTGACTCTGATTGTTCAAGGCATTACCCTGGGGAATGAACCAGTGAATGGTTGTCACTTATTTTGTTTAGCTGAAACAGGCACAATGCGTGTACACATTATTTCTGTCTGTAAAAAACAGGGCCCTATATATTAATAGATGCAGCTTCCGGTACACGTAAATGCACCACACTGCAAGCCCGACTGACAATCTTAAATTGGTTGTCAGCATAATTCTTTGCACACTGACAACTGTTTAGCAAAGGTTGTCCAATCATGTTTCCGCAATACTCAACTGATTATCTTAGCTTAGTTGCTAGTGTAGCCATTTGCACACTCAGGATTGTTCAGCAGGTGCTGCCCAATTGCAGAATCACATCCAACAGTAGATGTTCTGTTTTGGGTTTTTCAAGCGTGGCTGGTTGGGTATGGCCTGTACTCGGCCTCTTACGAACAAGTGAAGGAACATGCTATTTGGAGTATTGTGTTCAATTCTAGGCACCGCACTTTAGGAAGGACATCAGGGCTTTGGAGGGGGTGTAGAAGAGATTGACTAGAATGGTACCAGGAATAAGGGACTTCATTTAGGATGAGAGACCAGAAGAACTGGGATTGTTCACCTTAGACCAGAGAAGGCTGAGAGCAGATTTGAGAGGGGCCTACAACACAATGCCATGAACGGTTTTGATAGAGTAAATTAGGAGAAATTGTTTCCAGTGGTGAAAGGGTTGATAACCAAAGGACACAGATTCAAGATAATTGGCAAAATAAAGGGGAGATTTTTTTTTTTAAACACAGCGAGTTGTTATGGTATGGAATGCACTGCCTGAAAGGGTGTGAGAGATTCAATAGCAACATTCAAAAGGGGATTAGATAAACACTTAAAGAGAACAAAAATGCAAGGAGAAAGAGCAGGAGAGCGGGATTAATTAGACAGCTCTAGCAAAGAGCCAGCTCAGGCATGATGGGGGAATGGCCTCCTTCCACATTGTAGCATTCAATGATTCTATATGTGGTCGTGTTCATTTCACTTGTGGAAAATATGCAAGCAATTTCTTTTATTTTTGCCTTGCCCAATAATAGTGGCACAAGCAAGAGATACAGTGAGTGGCATAGAGGAGGCTCTGTGGGTTTATGTTATTGATTCATCTTTAAGTCCACTGCTGGTTTATACTGGCATTCATGCAAATCAGCAACAACGATTCACATGATTCACCCGACCTCCATTTGCGTCTGTAAGAGCAGCCAGTGTGCGTCTCCATATCAGACTCTGTACGGTGTTCTGTAAATTGGCTGAGTTGCAATGCCCAACATAGCAGTTGAAATTGTTAATTTAGAGCAGAAAATGTTATGTTGATACTAGCGAGGTCACTATTCATTTGCCTAGTGTCTCAAATCGTTGCAGAGTGCATGAACAGTGTACATTTCTTAAATAAACACTAAACTGCAACCACCTTTGGCATGTGGCTTGATCATAAATATGAAAGGTAATTGTGCCATAAGAATAAAAGCCTTTGCAGTACTTCCAGTTACACAGGAACCCAATTCCACATCAGTTTTTTAAAAATTCCCTGAAGCGCAGTAAATTGGCACTGGCTGTGTAAAATGCTGGCAATTTCGTGATTAGAACCTAAACAAGTAATTGGTGGATTAACTCAATTAGTCAGTGATATGAGATTCATGGAGCCAACTTTCTTTTCAAGCCAATAGAAACAACTCAGTAGATTGATCCTGATCTGTCAGGCTCCTTGCCACATTGATGGGAGTCAAATAAGTAGAGACAGGGGAATTTCTAGCTCAAACTGGGAAGGACTCGCTGATCCTAATTGATGTGGACTGCAGTATATTTCTCTCTCTCTTCACATTTTCCTCTGTCCTCTACCTCCCTCTACCCATAAGGAAAAACAGTAAAAACTGGGAAATAACTGTTCTTTTCCTTCTGGGAAACAACACCACCAGCGCACACTTGATTTGTGAAAGGGATAGGATGAGAGTAGAACATATGAGAAATGGGACCATTGATAGCAGGACCATCTAAGAAATGAGACAGTTGCAACAACTGTATTCAGCTAAGGGCACACAGGACTATTGGTGGACGAATCAGCTGTAAAACAAGACAGAGGTGCAGAACAATAATGCTGTCTTGTACTAAATCATTTATAAATATAACATTGGCAGATGCCGCTCCATCAACAGAGTTCCTTGGGAAAACATTCACAAAATAGCCAAGTACTCTTAAGGATAAAGTTGTATTATTAGGCTTCTGTAGGAACCAAACTAGATGCCAGAAACAGTATTGACCTGTGCCAGATGTTACTTTGCACCAGTAATTGTATCAGAAATTGTGCATTGTGGTCTGAAAGTAGATTTCCAAATTTCTGCTGCATTGAAAAACAATATTGGTGGAATATCATTGAAACATCAACCTGTAATTCTAATAGCTATAATAACTAATAAAACAGATACTCTTCCAAAATGTTTATGGATCGGGTGCCAATCAAGCGGGTGGTTTGTCCTGGACGGTGTTAAGCTTCTTGAGTGTTGTGGGAGCTGCACTCATCCAGGCAAATGGAGAATATTCCATCACAGTCCTGACTTGTACCTCGTAGATGGTGGACAGGCTTTGGGGAGTCAGGAGGTGAGTTACTCGCCGCAGAATTCCTAGCCTCTGACCTGTTCTTGTAGCCACAGTATTTATATGGCTGGTCCAGTTCAGTTTCTGGTCAATGGTAACCCCCAGGAAGTTGATAGTGGGGGCTTCAGTGATGGTAATGGCATTGAACATCAAGGGGCAACGGTTAGGTTCTCTCTTGTTGGAGATGGTCATTGCCTGGCACTTGTGTGATGCGAATGTTAGTTGTCACTTGTCAGCCCAAGCCTGGATGTTGTCCAGGTCTTGCGGCATTTGGACATGGACTGCTTCAGTATGTGAGGAGTCACGAATGGTGCTGAACATTGCGCAATCATCAGTGAACATCCCCACTTCAGACCTTATGGTGGAAGGAAGGTCATTGATGAAGCAGCTGATAATGGTTGGGCCGAGGACACTGCCCTGAGGAACTCCTGCAGTTATTTCCTGGAGCTGAGATGACTGACCTCCAAGAATCACAACCATCATCCTTTATGCTAGGTATGGCTCCAACCTACAGAGAGTTTTCTCTTTGATTCCCATTGGCTCAAGTTTTGCTAGGGCTCCTTGATGCCTCACTTGGCCAAATTCGGCCTTGATGTCAAGGGCAGTCGCTGTCACCTCACCTCGGGAGTTCAGCTCTTTTGTCCATGTTTGAACCAAGACTGTAATGAGGTCAGGAGCTGAGTGGCACTGGCGAAACCCAAACTGGACATCAATGAGCAGATTATTGCTAAGCAAGTGCCGCTTGATAGCACTGTTGGTGACCCGTTCCATTACTTTACTGACAATGGAGAGTAGGCTGATGGGGCAGTAATTGGCCGGGTTAGATTTGCCCTGCTTTTTCATCTAATCATCTAATTAGATGTTCAGTTGCACAGTCCACTGTCAGGTTAAACTAATTGCTTTATAATAGAGTAAGCACATTTTTGATATTGCGTAGGGTGCTTTCAGTTTATGCCTTGTCTAAAGACAGTTTTGAACAAGGCTACATACCCTGAAAACACATTTAATCCAGCGATTTTACAGAGAATTTCTGTTTGCCTTGACAACCTTTCACTAGATCTTAAGTTTAATCAGAAGTGGGCTCTTCTTAAGGTTCAGAGAATTTATTCAGTGAGTTGCTAAGCTACACTAGATCAAAAGGATCCTAGGTTTTATCCCAGGTTTTTGCAGAAATCGCTGTTCTCAGGCACTGTGGCAATAAGCACATTACAACAAGTCTTCAGAGCTCTGTATTAGCGAGGGGAAATGTACCAGTATTCCCATTGCCTATTGTTTTACAATGACCCTGTTGAGCTTTTTTGTCGTTCTCCCTCAGGACATGGGCATCATTGGCAAGGCCAGCACTTGTTTGCGATCGCTAATTACTCTTGAACTGAGTAGCTCACGAGGCTATTTCAGAGGGCAGTTAAGGGTCAGGCACATTGTCGTGGATCTGGAGTCACATGTAGGCCAGACCAGGTAAGGATGATGGATTTCCTTCCCTAAGTTAATCAATGATAGTTTCATGCTCAGTATTACTTTCAATTTCAGATTTTTATTAGTTAATCAAATTTAAATTCCACCAGGTGCCATTTGAATCCAAGCCCCCAGATTAGTCTGGGCCTCATAATTACTGGAGGAGTGATATTACCGCTATGCTAACATCCCCCATGAGTGTAGCTAGGTAGAGATTAGCAGAGGGCTCTGATGTTCTCTGGGCATATGGGGGTGGGGGGAAAGGCATTCATCCCTCAGCCCTATTTTGCCACTTTGTTGTATCATGACTGATCTGTACCTCGGCACTTTTAGGCAAAAAAACATTAATGGCAGTCTTGAAAATTTTAGTTGACCTCCAGTATCCACAGCTTTTTTGAGATCAGGCTCTAGATTTCCACTAACCTGTGTGTGAAAAAGAAACATAAGATTATGTCTGAACAGAGTACTTGAAATGAGGTCTGACCAAGGTTTTGCACAACCAAAGCGTTGCTTCCTTGCTGAATGCCAAATCCCTTGAGGAAAGGGCCAACATTCCAGTAGCGTTTTAGATTACTTTGATATTTCTGTGCCAGTGTTCAATGGTTTGTGTAGATGGGCACAGATGTATGTGGGCACCTGAATGCTCTGTGGCTTTTCACATTTCACCGATGCTGAAAAATCTCTCTCTTTAAAGAGTTTTTCTCCACTCTTCCTTTCAAATCTTTCCACAAGCATTTCTCAGCTGAGAAAAAGAAAGAGAGCAGACAATTGACCTGCTTGTCTCTTTGCTTATACTACTCTCAAGGTAACTGCAAGGAGGCATGTGTGAGTTCTCCACTGCAGGCTTTAATGTCAATTTTCCTCTTTGACTGAAGGTTGTGGTCAGTACCGTGCAACACCCTAAATGCACAGCTCAGTTAAGCAGCTTACCATGTGGGGGGGTGTACGCGGCAGGGTTTCGGGGGGTGGTAGCGGGACGGGGGATGTGGTTAAGGACACAAGCCTTTCGCCTTCCATTCTGTGATCCACCACATCAGGTTTAGTTATAAATGCTTCTGGGTCAATTTTTTGGAGTTTTATTTTTAATCATTCACCATTGTATCAAAAAATGTCAATCGTTACTGTGTAAACCCCTCTGGGATCCATACCCTTTCATAATCAATTTCCTGTTCAAATCCCTATCATCGGATTTCTACTGACTGAGATCATCGACAATTGCACTTGGAAGAGGCTATCCCTTAACTTCTGTTCAATGGCATTTGACATGGTTAATCAAACCATTTGCCTCTGTACCTCACCTCTGAAGTCCAGCTTCATGCATGATGCCATTCTTATTTATGCCAAGCACCAGTACATCTTCAGCATTGGCTTCACCCCCTGGAGTATCCCAGGCATCTATCCTTGGCCTCCGCTCCCCCTTCCTCATCTGTGTACTGCCTCCCAGTTACATTGTCATTGGGCACAAGGAGAATTCACTGTGTAGGATGACAACACTTTGCTTTGATTCACCACTAGTCCCCTGGTACCATGACCATCTCTGTGTAGCCCATCTTGCAATAAGTCATAGGTGAGCCAGAGAATTTCCTCTACTTGAGCACTGATGGAAGGCCAAAGCCATTGTTACAGTCCCATTTAAAACTCTCTTCCGTTGCTACTGACTCTAGCTCCTACTTTGCTACTGAGTCAGGACAAACCTTGCTGTCCTGTTTGACACTAAGCTGAGCTTTATGTTCCGAATGTGTCCTTTGGTGTTTCGGCTTCTGTGTATCTCTTCCTTCTGCCATAGGTGGGAGAGCATTCAATCATCTCAGCCATACTTTCTAGAGAGCGTTACCTTAATCTCTCTAACGCTTTGTCTTTCAGTCGAGCTTTTTGTTCTAGCTCTCCTGACAATGGTTTTGAGTCCATTCCTTTTGTCTCTGTCAAATGGCTTGTGGTTCCTTTTCTCCTACATTAAAGGTGTTCCATAAATGTGTGTTGCTGTTGTCAACGTGTCGAATGTATTTGTGTGTCAGAACGTATTTGTCAAGCCAGCCTTTCAAATCTGTTGAAAAGCTGTCTTCAGTAACAGAGGACACAGAATTTATGCCACTGGAATGTTTTCCTTATTCACAGCTGAATACAAAATGACTGTGGCCTGCAGAAATGTAAATCATGCCGAGCTTGGATTAGTTATTGGAGTGACCCTATCCGTCAGTATGGGTTCAATTATAAGCCTGACATTAATGTCCCAGTATTACTGTTCTTACTTTTCACAGATAGGATGTTTGTCAGCTCTGAGTCACCAACTCCACACAAACTACAGAAAGCGCACTGAATAAAAAGGTGCTTTATCTTTAAGGCAGGTTCTTCATTTGAATTAAGTGACTAGGAGAATACATTATGGCAGTCTGAATTTCATTTAAATTAATATAGGGATATCTGGCCGGCGAGAAGAAGGTTCTTCTACAAAACGTGTTCATAAGAACATGCAAATTTATTTCACAAAAAGCAGCCAGAACTTTGGCTTAAGTATTTTTTCACAGTTTAATAGGATTTTTTTTTACAGGGAAATGACTGGTACTCTCTTTAGTTTTTTTTTTCTAAAGAATGCCCCCTGTACGCACCCTTTGTCACCTCCGTGGCACATTGCGTCAGCTTAGGCAGTGAGTTTCTGTAATCAATCCAACCGTGTAGGGCAACAAACCCAAGGCAGTTTCAGCTCTCACCCTCACCAGGTCCCCATGCATACACTCTTTCTGTGTGAGTCATAGAATAAATAGATGCCAACTGTTCTGTCATTCTGTTTACCGCAAACATACCAATTATATAAAAAAAGATTGGTAAAACAATAATGTGGGTTCTTTGTTTGAAGATGAGACTATATATGGACAATGATAACTGGGGGGGCTATGTAGCCATGTCTGACCTGCAGGACTGCTACTCTGTCCGGTCTACAGAGTACATGGGATTATACATCACATCCTGTCTGATGGTGAGTAATGCTGGACAGCAGTTTGAGATGTGCCCCTTAAAGATGCATATACATCACAACACCAATCATCAGTGTTTAAAGCTGATAATGTTCTAGTTGTCTGGTAATTTGTTTCAGAAGAAAATGAGTTTTTATTCATTAGGATTAGAAGGTACTAGTACCAACCAATTTGATGAGTTAGAACCTGTCAAACCTTATTTTAGTTACGTTTGAATTTGAGGCAGAGATTGAGATGAGCTCAGATGAGTTGGTAGATTTTGGGTGCATAGTTACAGATATTTTTATTTGTTGTTTGTTGCCAACTAATTTATATATAATAAATTATATTTTATGTTAAATGTTACTTTAAAAACTTTTCTTTATCCATACAGAAACATTCAGAAGTATGCCAATTATTACCTTATGAGAGATTTATTTTCACCAATATTACTTTCAGACAAACTTGTGAGATAAGTCAATATTCTGGGCTGCACTATTTGACTTTACTTGTGCATTCCTGTCACTCTGCTCACAGGATTGCCCAGGGTTGAAAAAAAAATAATAGGCAAAGGGATTAGAGTTTCACTCAATTTAAAAATAAATTACACAAGATTCCCACTTTTAGAACCTTATTACAGAGAACTACTGTAATTGTAATGCAGTTCATTGATCTTTTTGTGAAGTGCTTTGCCTGGTTATGTTCTGCAACTTTTAAAGCTATCTTCAGTTTGTTTATTTTTTAATTGTGTAGTATTGTTTGTTAGCAAGCAATAATAGTAAAGAGAACTTATAACATCACTATTAGGGAGAGAAAGAACCTGTATTTATATCGTGCCTTTTGTAAACTGGAAGTGTGACATTAACCCTGCAGTGATACCGCAGAGTGATACGATGCAGTTTTGAGTTGTTAATCCACTTAGTTTCTGACCTTCTCACAGAGAGGATGGAAAAATTGAAAACAAGAGGTTTGTGTCAAGATCACTGTCCTATCTTCTGATGGTTGCTTCATTCAAAGTTGCATTGCGGAATTTAGGGGAATGCATTCTTATGGCACCTTCCATGACCTCAGCGCATCCCAAAGTGCTACACAGCCAATGAAGTAATTTTTGAAGTGGGGTCACTGTTGTAATGCAGGGAAAGGCATCAGCTAATTTGCGCACAGCAAGCTCCCACAAACAACAATGAAATGAATGATCAGATAATCTGTATTTTAGTGGCGTTTGATGAGGGATTATCTTTTCTTCTCTCCCCAGTATGGACAGTGATGGAGGTCTTGTGGTGCAGTGGGTGGGTGTCCCTGCCACTGAGCCAGAAGCTCTGGGTTCGAGTCCACTATGGAATTTGATAGCCAAGGAACGTGCTTCTGTAATGTGGCCAAACAGGTCGACTGTCAACCCGCAAATACCTCCAATACGTCTATAGCAGGTAATAAGAATGGGAGAGTCTTAATGCGGAGCAACACCCCTCAAACTATAGCCGCTGGCAACCTATTCCAAGTAAAACTGGCTATTGAAGCAAACATGAGCACATACTTTGCCTCATGCGTCACTAGATGTGGGAAAACCTCTAAGTCCAAATAATATGGACAGTGTAGATAAAAACATTCTTTTTTTTATTCATTCATGATATGCAGGCATCACTGGTTAGGCCAGCATTTATTGCCCATCCCTAATTGCCCTTGTTTTTAGAGGGCATTCAGGAGTCAACCATATTGCTGTAGATCTGGAGTCACATGTAAGCCAGACCAGCTAAGGAGGGCAGATTTCCTTCCCTAAAAGACATTAGTGAACCAGATGTGTTTTTAACGACAATCAGCAAAGGTTTTGTGGTCTTCATTTTTTAATTCCAGTTTTTAAAAAAAATTCAAATTTCACCATCCGGTCGTGGTGGGATTTGAGCCCAGCTTGCCAGAGCATTACCCTGGACAATACCACTATACCACCGCCTCCATACATAGGACCGCAAGATTTTTTACATCCACCTTAGATTGCGGACAGGGCCCTGGTTTGACATCTCATCTGAAAAAAAATGACATCTCCGACAGGGCAATATTCTCCCAGTGCAGCACTGAATCATCAACCTGGAATATGTACTCAAATCCGAGAGAGAGGCTTTAATTTACAACCATTTAACTCAGAGGTGAAAAGTTACCACTAAGACAAGGCAAACAACACATCGTCTGACTACTTCCTTGGCAGTTAATGCATGGTTTGGGGAGAACGGGAATCGAAAGAAAACTAGCAGAACTTCAGTCAAATAAAATGTTCATGCAACAAAATGAAAACTTCCTCGAAATTTATTTCCAAATATATCCTGAAATACAGCTGTCGACTCTGGGGAGATATTGGCCGTATTGTCATGAACGTGTAGTTGTGATATTGTAGGTATTTCTAAAATTTAAAAAAAGCTGATCTTCCTTTTAAATGGACACAAGAAGCCTGAAAGATGGCTGCCAGAAGTCACCTGATCTTTTTCAACTGCAATGTGGTCAAGCTTCCAGAAAGTTCCAAGCAAATTGCAGGCAGCCATATCCAATCAAGTGAAAACATTTCAAATTCAATCCGCAGCTCCACAAGGGTAAACAGAAACTCACCAGGTGTCCCCCGGTGGTGTGACTAGCTCGTTCCTATCCCCTCAAACCTGGAAGAATGGGAACCATTCAAGTTAATGGCTGAGGCTTTTAAAATGATAATAGCAATGATGGGGCTGTGGCCCCAGACCGGGACTAACCCAATGTCTAATATGAAAGCACAATTCACAATTTGGGATAGCTGCCATTTTAAATTTTGGAACTACGCAAAGTCTGGCTCAGAGCAGACATTGTGTGTGCAGATCCTCAGGAAGAACTCTGAGAAACAACTTCATAGAGGGTTCTTGGCTAAGGGGGGACAAAGAGGAAGGTATTAAGAAATCAACTACTGTATTGCTGAAAGAGACCAGGCAATTTGCAAATGCCGTAACTCCAGTATGAGTGAGGAATAGAAAACTTCTCTCTCTCCCAGAAACCTGCTGACCTGTTTCTACCTGAAAAGGCAAACCTCTGAATAGTTGACTGCAAGAACCATCACAGGTGCTAAACAGAGCCTCAAGTTTCAACTGCTTCACTTCGGAAATAAGGGGCAGAATTTTCTGCCTACTGGGCGGGCGGGCCCGACCCAATCTCCGGCGGGTGGGGAGCCGATCCCCGCCAGAGAAGCGGGCCCTGTGACACCCGGCGGGAAGCGCTATGCACTTCCTGTGCGGACGAACGGGGATTCCCCTAATGCGAGAGTGCGATCTTTCTCGCATGCGCACGAAAGAGCGCACATCTCCCCAAGGCTAAGTGCAGCCTCAGGGAGATCGTTTACACTTGTTCAAACATAAAAATAGAAAAATAAACAAATCTTTAACATGCCCCCGCTCATATGACAATGTCACACGAGATGGGACATGTTAATAAATTTCACTAAAACTTTATTAAAGTATTTTTATTAAACCCTACATGAAACCTCATCCCGCCGGTGGATGAGGTTTCATGTTTTTTTCAGAAGCCCTGGACTCCTCAGGGCTCCTGGCCTGCCTGCCAGCCTTAAGGTTGGATGGGCAGGGCCTTTCATTGTTTTAATTATCCTGTCAATGGCCTCAATTGGCCATTGACAGGTCGGCGGGCCCGCAGCTGATTTCGCTGTGCCCCCCACCTTCCTGAAAATTTAAATGGGGCGGGATGACGTCGGGGGTTCCGCCCGGCCTCAGCCCGAGTCATTCTGCATGTCAGCGAGTGGGCCCCACCCCCTGCTCACCGACGGCAAAATCCAGCCCGAGGAATTCAAGCAACAGGCCTGCAATGATATCTCACAGGTGGCTTTATTGCTGCTTGATCCAACCCACCTATTCCACCCTGCTGTGGAAATAGATACAGAAGGATCTGATTTGAAATCACACCTTAAAGTATCTTTTTATCATTGTCTGCTTTTAATCTTTGTAACTGTTTTAGTTCATAACTTCATCACTTTTACCTAAGTAACTTTCAGCAGTAGTTTTTGTAATAAACAAACCTTTATCTTGTTTAAGACCAAACCTTATCTGCTGGGTTATTTTTAAATTGAACTAAAAGGGGGCGACACACACACACACACATACACACACACAAATTCTTAGCTCACAGACCACTTTAAGGAAACACATTTTTTGTGCTTGATTGATGATCACAGAAAGTGAGGCAGTTTGTAAACTCTTTTATATTGGGAAATTTTCCAATGTGTGGTCTTTTGGTCAGATTGCTTAAGGTGCCCAAACAATCTACCAATTTAAAGCCCCCACTCATTGAGCTGCTTTCTCAGCAGAGATATGTCAAAGTCGGCCACACTTTGAAAGCAACATGACTAACTCTGCATCCTAATGATGGAGGCTTCTGGACAACTATAAGCAGTACAAGCACCAACTCCTTGGGCATGAACTATTGTGCGAACATTATTTGGAAATAGCTGCAGAAAGGACATAACAAATGTTACATGATGTGAGTTTAAGCAATACTGTGACTCAATATATTTGTTGTGCTTGCTTTCAGTTTTACATTTCTAATGATGCTTCATCTGAGGAAATAGTTCAGCCATGACAGGTAGGACTGAACTGAAAGGGGACAGGTGGGGTTTTCTAGTCGCTATCTAGGAGAAAGGTGCATGGAAAGTCGGTATAATTTCTGACAGAGAGAGAACGTCAGACCTTGCTAGGCACTGAATGATTAAACCCCAGCATTCAGAAAGATCCAGGGTCTGGAGTTTTTTGTTTATGTAGTAGGAAATCAATCGGCTTCACTTGTTTTCAAATGTAAAGAGCGCTTCTGCATAGAATATTCTGAAGTAGCAGGCCAGAGATATGCAGCAATAAGACGACAGGAAGCTAAACTCTTGACGAATTCCGTGAACAACTGGAAGTCAGTCAGCAGCTTGGCTTCCCAACTGCTTTTCTTTTGGTTGGTGATTAATATTTCCCAAACAGCAGGAATCAACATTCTTGTAAAGTGACAGACGAGAAAACCGGAACAACAGCAACACCACCAAGACGTCCTCACACACCAGGATAATGAAATCAGGAGGAGGATGAAAATTATGTTAACGGTGACTAATCCATGATTACTCTGCCTTAAAATAAAGTGATTCATACTTAAAAGTGTTAAGAATTTTTTTAAAAAAAGTGTCCCAGAGCCTACAGGAATCCAGTCATCTGAATATTTTACGATAAACCTCATTTCTTGTGCTATAACTTGATTTAATAAGATGTTATTAAGCGTTATTCCACACCGAAGGGTAGATCCAAATTTCGACCATAAAATTTGGAATTGTGAAATGTTCCATGCACATCCCTAAACATTAACCTGAATCCTTTGAGGTATCCAGTATTACACACTGTAAGATTTATTGGTTTAATCATTTACATTCATGTTGTTGGCCTGCTAACAAATGAAGACAATTAATTAACGACTGGATAGTTGGCCTAGTCATAATTTAATGTACTTTAGAACTAATAAAGCCAAAATTATGCTTTTTGCTACCCTCCAGTGATGACATTTTACTACATCATTTGCTTTAAAGAAAGAAAGGGGGTGTTGGTGGGGAAATTGGTTTGCACTGTGTTTGTTTACAGAATATAAAACAGGAGTACAAGGACCAATTTTGGGTGTGTAGGCCTGAGGCCTGCAGGCCGCCAGCCACTAACTTTTGCATTTTATTTCTGCTTTGCTCTGGAATTTAAGCCTGTGGCGAATATTTAAACTTATTTTGTATTATTGGTAGACGTTGATATTAACGCAGCTATGATTGTGCTTTGCTTAATGAATCAATAATAATCAGTAGAAATATGTTTTTCCAGGCCTTGTCTTTTCACACTGGCCGTGCACAGCTGGTATTTAGACTACATCTTTTTTTGCCATTGTTCAACCTAAAATATTAAAATAAGCTGTCCTTTGTTTACCAGAAATCCTTTTTCTTACTGCATTCACTAACCCTTGGACTACAGGCCAGGACGATAGGTTACCTTATGGTGGTCGCCTGGTATGGTCATCAGAAGATGAATTATTGATTGATGGGCATAACACATGAAGGGTGACATATGGGAAGATACCATCAAAAGATAGGTAAGCGACTTGGTTATTGCGAAGTCTGCATGGCCTTGCAGTGCCCGTGCGATGAATTGATAAGAGCTGAGATAAAAACAAAAAACTACTGTGGATGCTGGAAATCCAAAACAAAAACAGAATTACCTGGAAAAACTCAGCAGCATCGGTGGAGAAGAAAAGAGTCGACGTTTCGGGTCTACACGACCCTTCAACAGAACTGAAGTATAGTTAGGAGAGGGGTGAAACATAAGCTGGTTTAAGGTGGGGGGCAGGGGGAGAGAAGTTGAGGGTGGGGTGGTTGTAGGGACAAGCAAGCAGTGGTAGGAGCAGATAATCAAAAGATGTCACAGACAAAAGGATCAAAGAGGTGTTGAAGGTGGTGATATTATCTAAGAAAAGTGCTAATTAAGAATGGATGGCAGGATACTCAAGGTACAGCTCTAGTGGGGGTGGGGTGGAAAGATTGACAAGGTATTAGTTGTAGATTTAAAAATAATGGAAATAGGTGGGAAAAGAAAAATCTATATAAATTATTGAAAAAAACAAAAGGGAGGGGGAAGGAAACTGGGTGGGGATGGGGGGAGGGGGAGTTTAAGATCTAAAGTTGTTGAATTCAATATTCAGCCCGGAAGGCTGTAAAGTGCCTAGTCGGAAGATGAGGTGCTGTTCCTCCAGTTTGCGTTGGGCTTCACTGGAACAATGCAGCAAGCCAAGGACTAAGAGCTGAGACTTGTTTTGGGAAAGGACTGTACCAGGTCTCGGGAGGGTGGGATGGAGCCAGAAATTTGGCTCAAAGGGACCCTGCTTCGAGGACTCTTTGCTGCAGCCGTACTGGAACAGTCACCACTGAAGACAGGAGGAAGGGCCAGGAATGGAGCAACTGACTGTAGTGCCCACCCGTAGGTTACTCAGTGACTTGGTAATGTATGTACCAAGGAGACAGTAATGTAGGTACTAATTTAAGGTGCTGTTGTGGAACAGACTAAGTGGGGTTATTCTTTGCTCTTGAAAAATCTATCCTTTTCTTCTGATATATATAAAGTGCATTCTCCTTTCAATATAATTATTTTTCTTTAATTTCACTTATTTTTCTCTTTTTTCTATATATTAATATATTATCAATTATAATCATCATATTATTGTTATCGTAATCATTATTCAATATTCAATAAAATTGCTGTTCTAACACATTAGTTGTCATAGACACTCATTCCTGTTACGTCCAGAGTACGGCTCCAAACCTAAGTGGGATGGGAGAAAGGGATTCTCATCCCCTCACTCAAGGTGCAACATCAAGCAACTGATCTGCACCTATGGTTTTGGCACCAACATGTTAGTTAAGGCTTCTTCCCAGGTGCCCATGGTGTCCGGGCTAATGGCAGATGTTAGGCCCTCATCCAAACTCAAATCAGAGACCTACTTAGGTTTCCTCTGGGAAACTGGTCAAAAACTAAGTGGAGGATGGGCTGAGCAGGTTTTCCACATCCACAGTGACCCACCCAAACTACAAGAGAAAGCAGGTGAACTTTTTTTAAACTCCCTTACTGTGGAGCCAAGAGAAATGGATGGTGCTCCTCCTGGTTTCACAGTGCTACTGCAGGCGACTGCTGCTCCAAGCTTGGCCTCCCCTCGCTCCAATTCCCCTCCACAATCCCTCCTCTCAAGCACTTGTCTGAAGATTGATGACCACAACGCACAGTAGCAGCAGTGTGTGCCATCTACAAGATGCACTGCAGGAACTCACCAAGGCCCCTTAGACAGCACCTTCCAAACCCATGGCCAATGCCATCTAGAAGGCCAAGGGCAGCAGGCACATGGGAACACCACCATCTGGAAGTTCCCCTCTAGGTCACTCACCATCTTGACTTGGAAATATATCACCGTTCTTTTATTATCTCTGGGTCAAAATCCTGGAACTCCCTTCCTAACAGCACTGTGGGTGTACCTACACCACATGGACTACAGTGGTTCAAGAAGGCAGCTCACCACCACCTTCTCAAGGGGCAAATAGGGATGGTCAATAAAAGTGCTGACCCAGCCAGCGATGCCTACGTCCCGGGAGAAGAATAAGAAAAAACGGCAGTTGGCCCTCACTGATTATTCCTTAGATAATATCACCACCTTCAACACCTCTTTGTCCTTTTGTCTATGACATCTTTTGGCTATCTCCACCTATCACTGGCCCTCTATCCAGCTCTACCTGCCCCACCCCCCTTAAACCAGCTTATATTTCACCTCTTTTCTATTTTTCCTTAGTTCAGTTGAAGAGTCATACGGACTCGAAACGTTAACTGTGTTCCTCTCTGCAGATGCTGTCAGACCTGCTGAGTTTTTCCAGGTATTTTTATTTTTGTTTTGGATTTCCAGCATCCGCAGTTTTTGCTTTTATCTTAGTGTTTAATTGACTGACACTTCTCTTCAAGGAATGCCTACCTTGAAGAAGTATTGCTCTTCTCTCCGACAGGATTTCCATCTCTCTCTTTTGCTTTGTTCACCTTCATTGCTTTCCATTTCTCTCTTGGTGTTTGACAAGGTGTTTACTAAAACTCGCTTTCACAGCCATATTTCCTTCCTCAGTGACTGTCTCCATCTCTGACTTACCCCAAGTGGATTTCAACTGAAGTTCCATCCCTCATGTTTCGAACCCACCCAGGATTACAGGTATCTCAGGGACATACAACGCTCCTCGGACTGCTGTTCTCGTCGCATGCTGAGATCCACACTCAGTGCCAATCGCCGCCATATGAACACACTCGACCTCTCCCTCCATCATCACGACGCATCCTATTTCTAAGCTGCCCGTGCCCCCAGTTTCATTTTATTCTTCGTCTCATCTGATGCCTCAACAAGAAACAAGTCTCTTTCTTTCAGGTGCAAAGGAACGCAAGCTCCAACAACTCATCGACACCAACGCCAACCCAAGACCCTCCACCCCACCTGTCCCTCTGTCCCCACCCCATCTTCCAATCCCAGCCCCGGCCGTGTATTCACCATACTCCCTGACCTTCCTCTCTCAGATGCTGAACGTTCAGTGCTTAGCAAAGGACTCAGTTTCATAACCTTACGCCCTCATCTCAATGAAGTTCGGGCTTGGCACGATGCTGAACTCTTCTTCCGCCACCTTCGTCTCCGTGCTCACTTCTTTGGGCAGGAGTCCTCTCCACGTTCAACGGATCCTTTTACCCACCTCCAATATTCTCCCTCCACCTGGACCCCTCCCTCTGGATTCTTACCTTCTCTTGATCTTTTCATTGAGAACTGTAGCAGTGACATTAGTCGTCTCAATTTCTCTGCTCCTCTCACCTAATCTAACCTGTCTCTCTCTGAACTTACTGCACTCAGTTCTCTCAGGTCTAACCCTGACATTGTCATTAAACCTGCTGACAAGGGTGGTGCTGGTGTTGTCTGGCGCACTGACCTCTACCTCGCATAGGCTGAGCATTAACTCACAGACACTTCCTCCTACCTCTCCCTGGACCATGACCCCACCACTGAACATCAAGCCATTGTTTCCAGGACTGTCACTGACCTCATCTCCTCTGGAGATCTTCCTACCACAGCTTCCAACCTGATAATCTCCCAACCTCGGATGGCCCACTTCTACCTCCTCCCAAAATCCACAAACAGGACTGTCCCGGCAGACCGATCGTGTCAGCCTGTTCCTGCCCCACGGAACTCATTTCTTGCTATCTTGACTCCATTCTCTCTCCCCTTGTCCAGTTCCTTCCCACCTACATCCGTGATTCCGCTGACACCCTACATCAAATCAACAATTTCCAGTTCCCTGGCCCTAACCGCCTCCTCTTCACCATGGACGTCCAATCCCTCTACATCTCCATCCCCCACCGGAATGGTCTGAGGGCTCTCCGCTTCTTCCTCGAACAGAGGCCCGAACAATCCCCATCCACCACTACTCTCCTCCATCTGGCTGAACTTGTTCTCACACTGAACAATTTCTCCTTAAACTCTTCTCACTTCCTTCAAATCAAAGGTGTGGCTATGGGTACCCGCATGGGCCCCAGTTATGCCTGTCTCTTTATGGGGTATGTGGAATATTCCTTGTTCCAGTCCTATTCTCGCCTCCTCCCACAACTCTTTCTCCGGTACATCGATGATTGCTTCGGTGCTGCTTCATGCTCTCGCCTGAAAAAATTTATTAATTTTGCTTCCAATTTCCAGCCCTCCATCATTTTCACGTGGTCCATCTCTGACACTTCCCTTCCCTTCCTTAACCTCTCTGTCTCAATTTCTGGTGATAGACTGTCCATCAACATTCATTACAAGCCTACCGACTCCCACAGCTATCTCGACTACAGCTCCTCATACCCCGCTTTCTATAAGGACTCCATCCCATTCTCTCAGTTTCTTCACCTCCGTTGCATCTGTTCTGATGATGCCACTTTCAAAAACAGTTCCTCTGACATGTCTTCCTTCTTCCTTAACCGAGGTTTTTCACCCACGGTGGTTGACAGGGCCCTCAACCGTGTCCGGCCCATCTCCTGCGCATCCGCCCTCACACCTTCCTCTCCCTCCCAGAACCATGATAGGGTCCCCCTTGTCCTCACTTATCACCCCACCAGCCTCCGCATTCAAAGCATCATCCTCCGCCATTTCCACCAACTCCAGCATGATGCCATCACCAAACACATCTTCCCTTCACCCCCCTGGCGGCATTCCGCAGGGATCGTTCCCTCCGGGACACCCTGGTCCACTCCTCCATCACCCCTTACACCTCAACCCCCTCCCACGGCACCTTCCCATGCAACCGCAGAAGGTGCAACATCTGTCCCTTTACTTCCACTCTCCTCACTGTCCAAGGGCCCAAACAGTCCTTTCAAGTGAAGCAGCATTTCACTTGCACTTCCCTCAATTTAGTCTACTGCATTCGCTGCTCCCAATGCGTATTCCTCTACATTGGAGAGACCAAACACAGACTGGGTGACTGCTTTGCAGAACACCTTCGGTCTGTCTGCAAGCATGACCCAGACCTCCCTGTCGCTTGCCATTTCAACACTCCACCCTGCTCTCAAGCCCACATGTCCGTCCTTGGCCTGCTGCAATGTTCCAGTGAAGCTCAACGGAAACTGGAGGAACAGCACCTCATCTTCCGACTAGGCACTTTACAGCCTTCTGGACTGAATATTGAGTTCATCAATTTTAGATCATGAACTCTCTCCTCCATCCCCACCCCCTTTCTGATCCCCCTTTTTTCCAATAATTTATATAGATTTCTCTTTTCGCACCTATTTCCATTATTTTTAAATGTATTTCCATCCATTGTTTTATCTCTACCTTTTAGCCTATTTCGATCCCTTCCCCCCACCCCACCCCCACTAGTGCTATCTGTACCTTGCTCGTCCTGCTTTCTACCCTTAATGTCACCTATTATCACATTCCTTAGATAATATCACCACCTTCAACATCTCTTTGTCCTTTTGTCTGTGACATCTTTTGGTTATCTCCACCTATCACTGGCCCTCTATCCAGCTCTACCCTCTCCCCCCATGCCCTTAAACCAGCTTATATTTTACCTCTTTTCTATTTTTCCTTAGTTCTGTTGAAGAGTCATACGGACTCGAAACGTTAACTGTGTTCCTCTCCACAGATGCTGCCAGACCTGCTGAGTTTTTCCAGGTGTTTTTATTTTTGTTTTGGATTTCCAGCATCCGTAGTTTTTTGCTTGTATCTTCGGGCTCAATGTCTATATGGTTTTGGGCCTCCTGGTCAGCCCTGACACTAATTTACTATCAGTTCTGCAGCGGAAAATGGAACACGGTGGATTCCCAGCCTTTTGTAACTTAAATACAGTTGAAATAAGCTTCAGGTTATGGTATGCTGTGGGTGGATGAACAGATGATCTCCTATTGGCATTTAAACCTCACACTAACTTAACAAGAGCAGGCGTCAGTGAATCATACGTGAAAGTCAAGGATGAAGTGTGAATTACTTTTAACCTTAAAAGCACTCCATGAATAATTACTTGGAAACCTCTAAGATCTCCTGTGGAATGTTCATGGACAAAATGAGAAATCTCTCATCTTGGCTATGAAGAACTTGAGAGGCGAGATCTTCCTTGGTCGTTGTGAGCATTCGTTCCTGGTCACTATGAATATGGGGAATTTAGATGGATCAGAGTACACATCTGTATAGGAACCAGCCCAATCTTCCTTCCGGAAATTTAAATGAAAGAAAATTCAAATGGTTTGCATACAGGTCGATGCCTCATTTGCCAGATTTTCCACTGTTCACTGAACCCAATGAACCTGGGTACAAACCCAGGGAAAATCTCTCCTGAAAGTGCACCTGCGAACTTTCTCTAAGCTCAGTGTCAGTAAAACCCTGCTCTTGTTATGCTTCCTTACTCACCCCTGCAGTCATCGGGCTTAAAGCCAAACACAAAACTGCCAGACACTGTGCTAATACAGTGATAGGATGAGGGGAAGAGAGGTGTGAAGAGGCTTATGTGGATATAAGCGCTGACATGGACTTGTTGGCCAGCATGACTTGTTTCTGCTTTGTAAAATCAATGTAACTCTATGCAACCGTGTATATTCCAATGAACGCATTGTTTGAAAGGGTTTCTTGAAGCCGGCATTGTGACACATCATCCCCATCTGTTTTTTGTAGCTTAGATGAACTGTTTGCTGACAGAGAGAATGGCGCAGAATGAGCCAAAAACCTCTCAGCACCCTGCCCTAGTCTCACCAACTGATGAAAGCACCAACACAACTATACTCATGCCAGGCCACTCAGTGAGTGAGTTTGAGGAGGTAGTACATGCGGAGTAACAGTGCCTGTGTGAAGAAGAACAAGTGATAGTGCTATTAGGGGAGCAGGAATCTGCTATCTGGGAAGATAGCTTGCTTCCTTCCTCAATTACATGTCTAGTGATTTGGACCTCACATAAGACCCCTGTAACAAGAGACTGATTCTGATTGGGATCATCTCCAGCAGTACCGAAATACCCTGATCAAAATACGAATTGGAATTGTAGAAGAGTCCAGTGATCGCACGTACACCATTGTACATGACTGCTTCCCCTGTACAGCAATCTACCATGATGTATGCAGACGAACTGTCACTGGCACAGATCCTGAGTAGTGTGAAGTACTTTTGCCCTAATGGGCTTGGAATTAAAACTGCAAGAGGCTCTCTTGCTTTGTTCTGTGTCAGTGTGGCTCGGTTTGTGGCGCCCTAGCCTCTGAATCAGGAGGTTGTGGGTATAACTCCCGTTTCAAGGACATGAATCAAGACTGGCACTCCAAAATAGTACTGAGGGAATGCTGCACTGTTGGAGGTGCCATACCTCAGATGAAACATTAAAAGGCCCTGTCTTCTCTCTGAAATGAATGTAAAAGATCCCATGGCACGATTTTGAAGGAGAGCAGGGGAGGTGTCCTGGTCAATATCTATCCCTCAATCAATATCACAAAAATATATTCCATAATTCCCTGTTTTTAATTGCTCCGCCAGTACTGACCATGCTTTCAGCTGCCTGATTACTAAGCTCTGGAATTCCTTCCCTAAACCTCTCCACCCCTCAACCGCACTCATTCCCTTTAAGACACTGCTTAAAATGTATCTCTTTACCAAACTCTTGGTCATCTGCCCTAATATCTCCTTATGAGGCTTAGTGTCAAATAATGCTTCAGTGAGGGACCTTCGAATGATTTATTATGTTAAAGGCACTATATGAATGCACGTTGATGTCATAAGCAACTTTGACAGAAAGCTCTGGAAAAACTCGACAGGTCTGGCAGCATCTGAGGAGAGAGAAACAGGGTTAACGGGCAGAAGTGTCCAGTCCAGTTGGCGACCAGCGTCATGGCGGGCAGGGGGGAGAGAATTCGGCGCGAGGGGCAGAAATTGATTTCATGCCGGCTTGAAACCATAGCGGGATCATCTGATGGTGTCCGCCATAGTGGAAGGTGAATCCCACTGGAGGCTGGCGTGAACACAATTTGCATCCTGCTAGTAGAATGCAAAGAAAGGCCTAGCCGGAATTGTCCCCCCCCCGAGCCCAATTTACCGTTATGCCGGCCGGAATACACGCCATCCCAGCACAGGTGAGAATGGGAGTGGGGGGTTGTGGGGGGGGAGACAAAGGTGTCAGGAGGGTGAGGTTGGTTAGTGGGGCGGGGGGGGGGAAACAAAGGTGTTGGGGGGTGAGGTTGGGAGGGGGTCGATGGTGTCAGGGGGAGCAGGGTGTAATGGGAGAGAATGCTGCAAGTGGGGATGTAGCTGTCAGTGGGGGAGGAAGGTGTAAGAGAGTGCGGAGAGGGGAAGGTGTCCGGGTGGGGCGAAGGGAGTTTGGAGAGGGGAAGTTGTTCCGGGGGACGAGGCAGTAAGGGTGGAGGAGGGGATAAGGGAGCGGATGTCCAGTTGAACCTGCAAGGGAGGTGTCTGTGGAGTCAATGACTGTCTCCTGGGGAGCGAACTGAGGGTGGGCATGGTAGGAGGGAATGATGATTGTGAGAAGGGACAGAGGGAACCGGCTGAGTGCAATGGTGAGGGTGCGTTGGTAACTGTGGAATTGGTGGTGATGGTGGTTGGTGGGGACATGGTGGCAGACATGGATCCTGGGGGTGAAATGGAGGAGGTTGGGGAGGTCAATGTGGACGGTGGTGGGGTTCTCCGGAAGGTAGGGAACGTGCACATTCACCTGGACATCCTGGAATGAGAAGGGTTCGGGTTGGTAGGTGATGGTGAAGAGGGGGAAGGTGTTGCCGGGGGGTTCACAGTGATGGGGGAAAGGACATGGGTGACTGGGGGAGGGGAAAGAACAGGCGAGCTAATCAACAACTTGCCATGACCATGGTTGTCGAAATGGAAAGTGAGCGGAGCCTCGTGTTGGACGGGTACAGGTGCTGCATGGGAGTGTGGTCAGTGGGCGGGCGGAGATGCAGCTCAGCTCAGATGGACAACAGAAAGACAACCCCAACAGGTGGCATTGAAAATGCTCAGGACAGTTAGATGAGTGTGATTGATGAAGGCTCCGTGTGTGTGGGAGAGTGCTCGCACGAGGCTCGGACAGGCCCTGCCACACACACACATTTCTCCCTTCAGAATCACTCATGGCCCAGCTGTGTGCAGCTGAACTTCTAGTGGGAGGGGGTTGGGGGAATGCAGTGGGAGGACTTGCAAAAGCTGTCAATGAAGCTGAAAGACAAAATTACACTTGATTCAGTGAAAGTGAATATATTTTCAGATTATAAAGTGAGAAAATGTTTTCACCGGTGCAACCATTTTTGATCAGAATTTCTTAAGATTTCTTGACCTACCACTTATTTTAGGTGCTGCCCTGACATCCACAGCCTGTTGCCTCTGATGACTTCGGCGTGCGTCCTCTGGAGAGCCGAGGCCTTGAGGGTCCCAGCTTGTTGATTGCCTGTCCTCCTGTGGTCCAGCTGCTCCCTCTGTGGTGACAGAGGATGAGGCTGAGGGGGTCACAAGCAAAGGAGACTCGGAAGGAGAGGGCAGCCACTGAGATTTCTGAGTGGATGACCCAGGGGTGTCCGGCTGCCACTCCTCGCCCCCAACACTTCAGGTGCCCGAGGGCCCCGGCCTGACTCTTTGAGGGGAAGGAGCACCTGGACAGACATCGAGGTGCTCCATTTCCCTCTCGCCTTGCCACTGTAAGAACTCACCCATGGTTACCGCGATGGAGCGCAGGTCTGTGTGCATCTCTGTGTTTTGCTGGACCAGGGTCTCCATGGCCTCCGCTGTCCTTCCCATAGAGACCTCCATGTGTGCATATGTGGGCACCACTTCATCAGAGAGCAGTCAGATGCACTCCTTGGCCACACTGTTGAGAGCTTCCAACAGCTCTGCATGATTTTCTCCCACTTTCTGCTGACTCTCCAGGATGAGTAGGAAGACTGAATCCAGAGGCTCATCATCTGACTCGGACCTCACAGATGCCGCTTCCCCAGCAGTCCTCCGAGTGCCAGGGAGCTCAGCCGAACCTGCCTCCGCCTGCTGCTACAGACATGTGTCTGTGCAGTGACCACCAGATTGTGAACCCAAGCTCTAGATCTAGGTCCCACCGAAGTGTGTGTCCCTGCGTTGGTGCAGGGCGTAGGTAAGCACTGTGATGGGTCATCCAGGCTGCTTATTTCCAGCTCTTCAATGGAGGAGAGGTACCCTTCACCGGAGGTGAGATCCTGGATGGAGCTGAGGGAGTGGCTGGCTGAGGGTGTCGGTCGCTTGGCAGGTCTCCCCGTGAATCAAAGTAGAGATAATTAGTGCATGGCAGCAGAGTCAAAAGCAGGAGAGAGAGAGAGCACTGACAGTTGCATTGAGAAGGATGATGTGGTGCAGAATCCTCACCGCCAACCTCACCGTCACCACAGGTACCGTCCATGTCCTCACCAGTCAGAGTGATGGCACGCTCCTCAAAGTGAGTGAGGGGCCTAATGTTGGCCACTCCATTCCAGGTCTGGGACCTCTCCCTGCCGTTGTGAGCCAGCTTCTCCTGCATGGAAACAGTCAGAGAGAGTGTGAGCAGGACACTGTGTGGAATGTTTGTGTGGTGAGCGGAGCAATGGACAGGATGAGGGCACGAGCTCCAGAGGATATGAGCCTGATGGAGATGTGAGGGTGTGTGAGAGTTAGTGGTGTTGTCCCTTGACGTGTGAGATCCCTGTGGATGTGCGATGGATTTGGGAGTGTGTGAGTTGAGAGTGATGAGGTGATTGTCTTACCCTGGCGGAATGGATAAAATCATTCATCTTCTTCCTGCACTGGATGGCTGACCTCCCCTGTGCTCCGGTGGCACTGACCGCTGTTACCATCACCTCCCAGGCTGGATTGGTGTCTCTGGTGGACCTCCTGTGCTAGAGCAAGGGTAGAGGACATCGCGGTGGCCTTCCCCTGCGTCCAACGGGTGCCCCAGAGAGGTGTCACTAAATTTAGGGGCTACCGTCCTCCTGGCTTTTGGGGCCATCTGTCAGCTGGAGCAGTCCTGGTCTGTAGACATGAAGTAGGCTGTGCTTTGGTGCAGTTTAAGTATAGTCGCTGGAGCAAGGAAGCACTGACATCAGTGTAGCGGGCAAATCTGAGCCTGCCCACCAGCGACCCAGCGTGTTTCCTGTGAATGCAGTATTAATACCAGGAAAGGGACAATATGGCACGAAAATCCACCAATGCAGCCAGCGGGCAAAATATCTTTTTTCATGCCTGCTACCGCACTTAGTGCAAATCTGGGATGATTCCGCCCAACGTTTTGAGTCCAATATAACTCTCCTTCAGAACCGAAGGGACTCAACCACGGTCTTGAAACATTAACTCTGTTTCTCTCTCCACAGATCCTGCCAGACTTGCTGAGTTTTTCCAGCACTCACTGTTTTTATTTCAGATCTCCAGCACCTGCAGTATTTTGCTTTTATTCGAATTTAGAGAACTGGGAAGCATATATTTTTTTTGTTTATTCACATAAAGCTGTGATTGTTGACCAGTATTGATTATTTACTCACCATCTTCAAAGCACATGAGTCCAGTTACAATATATCAGTGTACTCCTGCCTGAAACAGGGCAATGGGAAAAGAGACTGGAGCACGTGGATCGTCACTCTCTTCCGTCAATACCTTCAGCGCCTATGGTTGACTCTTTTTCCTGCTTTCGACAATATAGCAAGAGACTGTCATACCTTAGTTGCTCTCCTGAGCCACACCAGGTGATGCTTAACAGAGAACTGACAACCATGGCACAGACCATTGCCTTACAAGGCAGACGATTACAACCACATTATACAGCCCCAGCTCAGAAGGTCTAAATATCAAACATTACAAAACTTTTAAAAGAAAGAACAAACACAGAATATAAGCAAAAAAAAAAACCATCAGCTTGCATTAAGGCTTAAATCCATTTGGAACTGACCCTTTCATGCAATGAGGCCATCCTTATTCAGAGTTAACCTTTGGTGCTCTGCTGATATGGTTTTTTTGGGGGGGTTTTTTGCTGTTCATTGTCACCAACAAGAAGAAGCATAAGATTCAATTTTACACAGCGCATGTCATGGCAACATCCTGTTCATGACACATTTCACTGTGACTCAAACGCCTGGATCTATGGGCAGCTCTGATCCTGTTCAAAGATTGTTCCATACTTTCAGGCACTAAGCCTCTCTAATGCTGCACTCAACACCATGATAAGAGTTCATGTGCAGTAGCATATCGGCAGAAATCCCCTTTTCATTTCCATCAAGGTCAATCAGGACAGGTGAACTGAGAATGCTTTGTGTTGCACTATGGCTCCTTCCTTCTCACCCAAAGTCAAAATTCCTCGATGTATATTCTACCTGTACCTGTGAGCGTAGGAAGAGAGCTTCACCTGTCTGTTCGCCACCAGCACATTTGCAACTGAGCTTGGCTGTGTCCTTGTCCAACACATGGGGCTGAATTTTACCAAGGAGGTGGAGGCAGGCTCAGATTGGTGGTGAACATGGGGAAATTCAGAGAGGGTTACGGATCAGGTCAGCTGCCTGAATCTGTCCCACCTCCAGATGAGTTTCCCAGGAACAGGTTGCCATGGGAATTGGCAACCCGCTCCACAGAGGTGGGCAGCTAAGGCGCCACTTCTGGGCCATTTTCAGAAACTTCTGGAATTTCAAAGCGCTGGAAAGCCCACATCCGAACCTCCCCACCCACCCGCCACCACCTCCCACCCCCACCACCTCCCACCCCCCCCGACTACAAACCCCCACCAGCTCTGAGTCCCCAGGTCAGCAACAATTTGGAGGCGGCCTCTCACTGGCCCAATGAATGAAAAGGGTGCAGGTGCTGCCAAACTCAATAGTGTGGAGATGTTTCCTCTCCACACTGATGGATATATCAACTGTGGCCTGTCTTTAACTTTAAATTTTCAGCAGACTTGAGCAGCCATCGCTATTTTGAGGCATCTTCACTCTCACCTTCCTGCCTCAACAGTGCCTTTCTCCTTCATTGGGTCTTCTGGCCATCCAGTGCTGCAGGCCTCCTTAGTGAGCATTCCAACTCAGAGACCCACCCACTGTCCTCAATTGGACAGTGAACATGGAGATGACTGATTTGAAGTTTTGCTGATGGGAGCCTTGACCATAAGCGATGGGATTGGGACTGCACAGGTGTTCCCAAAGCCCGTGGGAAAATTCAGCACATGGCGTTTGAAATTCCTTTAGTCCTGGCTTTGGGCATGAAGTGAATGCTTTGCATGGAGCAGGTGCCCCAAACAAGGGGCACGAGACTGGCCAGTCACATCTCCGCAGCCAGCTCGCCTGTTTGAGGAAAATAAGTGTTGCACTGCTGCCTCCCTGGCAGCCACTCCTTGGCAATTCTTTTTGACATGGCTGGGCCTGGGGTAGGGAGTAACCATGGGAGAGGTGGGGGGGGCAATTGAGATACTGTGGAGTCGATGGAAATCAGTGCTGCTCCTTGTGGGCGTCACGGGAACATCAAACTTACCTGTTGTTTAGGCTTCAGCAACCACTGAAGGAACCAGGGAGTAACGTTCTCCACTTTGCAGTAGCTAGGTTCTCAAAGGGAGACGTAAGGGACCCAAAGCCTGTTGTAGCTGACCATTTGCGCTGTGAAAAATGACCCATCCCATTATCAGATCCACCTTGTTTCAAGCACTGTTTGGGCAACGGTGTTGAAATTTGTCCCTCGTTGCACCTGTTTTAAAGCAGGCGCAACAGGGTCCAAATAACACCCCATGAACTTTCCCACATAGCCTCTCTCACCGGGCAGCAGAAACCCTGGCTAACTTTTACCCTCCCTAACTTAGACACACTGAAACTAATTGTGGAGCCCCACTGCCATCTGCCTGGGATCAGTGAACACGGCACAGGCTACGACTTTATCTCCTAATCAGGGTTTCTAAAGGATCATCTATGTTAAAATGGAGAAATTTGGGTTACTTCGAATTTTGAAATCTTGTTTCATGTAATTGTGCTGAGACCTTCCAACTGACTAGATAGTAATTACTAGATTCTGAAAACAGACCATGCCACAGTAATGGCTGAGTATGGAATATATTGGTACGTTTGCCTCAAACCAGTAAATCAAGAAATATTGCTGATGATTATTCGTAGAGCCCAGGGAAAGATTGCTGATCTCCATGCTCAGGAGTTTCAACACTACATTTGTGTTTATTTAGCACAATTAGAGAATGGAGTTATCATGGTTTAGGGTTCTGGACCATTTCATTACAACAGATCTTTTGTATGATCTACATCAAAATGTTGACTTCAAGACTTGACCTAGAAAATTATGCCAGTTTTGTATCGCCAAGCTGGACCTTACATCTACGAATGCTTTGCAGTTCTTTAACTAACCTTTAACAAAGCTGTAGTGTAAATCTCACATAAGACAGGAGTAAAGTGCTGGGGTCAGGTGCTTAAAAATGCTAAGTGCAGCAGCTAAGTTGCCATGTCTGTCTGAAGCTTACCCCAGCACGCTGGAGGAGCAGTAGATAAGAGGGAGAACGTTTGACACGATGATAAAAGCAAAAAACTGCGGATGCAGGAAATCCAAACCGAAAATAAAAATACCTGGAAAAACTCAGCAGGTCTGGCAGCATCTGCGGAGAGGAACACAGCTAACGTTTCGAGTCTGTATGACTCTTCAACAGAACTAAGTCAAAATAGAAAAGCGGTGAAGTATGAGTTGAGACGAAGCTCCAAATCCTTCCAGGTGAGACTCAGCAAACTCGGTCAAGGAGTGGGATAGATCATTGGATCCTCATGGAAGACAACGCCAAAAGTTATCTCATACCATTTGTAAAGAGGTGTTAGTAGACTTGAGTAGCATCTCTCTCTCTCTCTCTCTCGTTCCCCAAGAACTGCACAGCAGTATCACAAAAAGGTCAATGATCTGACAAGAGTAAGCAATCTGAAAGACTCTCACTGCCTTTCTTCCTTTGGCAGCCTGGGTAGGACACACTGTTTATCCAGAAGTTTACTCACAATGCGCCCTTGTTAAAGGGGGAATTAACGCAGGATCTTATGGTATGGGCTCTGAAGAAGGGTCATAAGGACTTGAAACGTTAACTCTGTTTCTCTCTCTTACAGATGCTGCCAGACCTGCTGAGTATTTCCAGCATTTTCTGTTTTTATTTCTTATGGTATGGTATTTAGCCTCAACACTGGGGGTCCCAAAGCCCACAGGAAAATCCTGCCCATGGTGTCAAAAGAGAGTGGTTGGTTTTGGTTCAGTTTGGAATTTGATATATTAGAGAAGAATGTGCATTTATGCCGTGTTTTATTATTCGTGCTGATTCTTATCATATAGGAAAAAGTGCATTGGTTTCATCCTGACTTAGTCAATCAGACGATTGACATTTGCAGTCACGTATGGGGCAAAAAGGTTTGATGTAATGTTCCAGGATGGGTACTAGATTGATTATTTTTTTTCTTTGAAGTTGGTTGAGAAAGGCAGACTTTGTTAATATTAATTAGATGCCGGACAGGTAATAGAAACTGTGCTTTGTAAGAGGTCCATGAACAGGAATGGTTAGTGGCGTTGAGTCCAATTAAGGCAAATATTGAACATATGCCCCCAAAATGTAAGAAGTATTCCTTTGTTGTTTGAATGATGATGGCAATTTTAATAGTGGATCATAAGCACCATAAGTTATTCCACTGTGATTTTGCATAAACAGGGTTTCTACCCCAGTTCTGATGAAGTTATAATGAGCCAATATCCAGCTTTAGTGCTGTGCTGTTAATGACATTGTTAACAGTGAATTTCTGTCTCATTTCAATATGTTGATACGAATAGCAAACATTCAGTACACCATGAAAAGCATTTCATTTGTAGTTGTGAGACTGATTTTTGCATCTTTCCTCAAATATTTAAGGATCACTTTAACATACTCCTGGAAAAACTTGTGTTGTCGAGCCTCACGCTTTTCCAGTCCCTTGAGGAGGAATGGGAATGTACGAAAACAAAACACCTCAGATGTTGGAAATCTGAAATAGGAACAGATTAAACTGCAAATACTCAGCAGGTCAGCCGGCATCTGTCGAGAGACAAGCAGTTAATATTTCAGGTCAATCACCTTTCATAAGACCTGTTCTCAATTCTGATAGAAGAGTTCTATTGCAAGGTCATCAGCTGAAATGCTAACTCCGTTTCTCTCTCCACAAATGCTGCCTGACCAACTAGGTATTTCCACCATTTTGTGTTTGTATTATTGAACATGTACCTTTCTTGAAGTTAAGGATCCATTCAGCCCGGTGATGAAAACATGCAGTATTTTAAGTAAGGACAATGATGTCACAAGTACCATTTGGCCTGGAGAAAGGAGAGGTGGTTGACTGAGTGCTTTGTGTGTCTTCTGATTGGTCTCTTCTGATTGGTCACTTGACTGTAGTACTTGAGTTCAAGCGGCAGAATTAGTGGGACCGAAAGTTCAGAGCTGAGTAAAGCAAACTGCTGAGATGACCACAGCTACAGGAATATGCTAACCAACAAGGTAACATCTTTTTCTATTCGCTCCCAAGATATGGGTGACACTGGCAGGCCAGCATTTATTGCCCATCCGTAGTTACTCTTGACAAGGTTTTGGTGAACCACCTTCTTGAATACATGGCTTCCTAGGCCATTTCAGAGCCCAGTTAAGGGTCAGCCACATTGTTGTTAAATTGGAGACTCATGTAGGCCAGACTGGGTAAGGATTTCCTTCCCTAAAGGACATTAATGTACAGTAGCTTTATGGTCACCATTATTGATACTAGCTTTTTATTCCAAATTGATTGTATTTAATTTTTTGCTGCTGGCATGGTGGGATTTAAACTCATGCCTTTGGATCCTTAGGAATACAAGTTCTCTAATATAACCATAGCCAAATGTTTGCAAACTCCTCAAGAAAGAGAGCCGGATGTTGGGGAACATAAGAACATAAGAAATAGGAACAGGTGTAGACTATTCGGTCCCTTGAGCCTGCTCTGCCATTCAATAAGATCATGGCTGATCTTCTTGTGGTTCGATTTCCACATTCCCGTCTACCTCCAATAACCTTTCATTCTTTTGTCTAAAAAGAGTTTCTTCTGACCCAGCCAAACAAGGACAAATCACCTGGAAACTGAGACAAGAACCACTGTGGCAATTTTACCAGTTTAGTTTACTTCATACTCTCTTTCAATTATTCCCCAAACCTCTATTGGATGATTTGGGGACTGAGGTATCTGCCTGCTCTTGTTTCAATGGCGCTGTTGGGTTGTGGGAAGAGAATCTGTTACTAAGCTTGCACAGCATAGGACCCATACATTGTGGAGGTGCTAATTCTATGTACTAGTCGTAACATGAATAATGTCTTGTCTGTTATGTTCAGCAGGAGGTTAACTCTGTGCAGTTAATTGTGCTGTCAGAAATACTGGCCATGTGTCTTCGCACGGGTCTAACTCAGATTTGTCCACGGTTAACACAATCTGTCTGACACCTGTCACAGATATTGAGTCCATCTCTTTTTTTGATATTCCTCCTGGGTTATTCCTGACCTTTCTCAAATAACAGTGTCTTGGTTAACCCAGTTGTCATCCATCCTATTTACATGATGAAACTGCCCATCCACTCAGCACTTATTCATTCTGTGGCACTTGTCGAATTTCTTGGTTTGAAGGATAATCTTTCCGTGTCACTTAAAGGATCTAATGATTGCATTTAGTTTCATGCTTTTTAGCAGTCTTGGTGCTGAGAACACACAAGTCATCAAGCAAAGCCTTTTGCTACTCCTGTGTGCTTTTTCTTTTCCACACTTTCTTTGAGCAGGTGTTAATGGCATTGTAGGTATCACACAGGCAATTGAATTCTGTCACATTTTGCAATAGTTTGTTTCCTGGGCATTGAAAATTGATTCTTTGTGACAGCTTTCATATCTTTGCAGAATAACCAGTTGTCCAACATCCCTGGTAACTCCATATTATTTACTGGCTTCTTTAGTTTCACCTTGTTATCCATGAGGATCACCCTACATGTTTCTTTCAAGTTATCACCTCCAAGATTATTCATGATAAATAAAATTAGAGTGTGGAGATGGCATATGGGTTGAAATGTGTTATAATACCCCAATGTATCAAAGAACTCAGGTCATGTTAAAAATCATGAGAAAATGCTGAAAGGCTTTTAAGTGTGAATTAAAGTAGCTCTCAAACATCATGCTAAGACATTTTATAAATGTGTCTGCTACTCAGCATGTGCAAATTAACTGCTTTAAATACACTCCATGAAAATGTACTCAAGAGAATAAGACTTTTGGAGTTGATGTCACCAACAAGTATAGACTTACAGACCTCCAACACAGCCAATGGAAGTGAAGACCTATTTTGTTTTTGTTTACCTGATCTACTACTACAGAAAATATCCCCTTCCCTGCCACCTGTTCCCCCTCACCTCCCACCGCCCCACCCTCCTCACCCTACCATAGGCTATATAACCATTCTGGGCCATGATATGGCAATCGAGTCTTTGCTGCTTAGCTGACACACAAGATCACCTCAGCAGCAGATTCCAGCCAAGGAATGACACTCACACATGCACGGAATAGCCAATTGTCACTCTGCCAGCACTTGGGTACCAAGCATGGATGGACCTTCAGGTTTCCAGTTTCAGAAATGCCTTCACAAACACTGAAACAAATTCGCCACCCAAATGCGGGAGAATTTCATTCATGGGTCCACTGGGCGATACTCCTCTAAGACTTGAAGCTGTACCGACAGGAAGGTGAACATCCCTGCAGATTGTAAATGTGGCTGATTGTATTTGCTTTACAAGATTCTTCATTTGTTTAGTTAAACTTTCATACTGGACCACAATGGACAGCAGAGCCCCGGTTGATTGAATGGAGAGTCAATGCTTGACCTGTTAATGCCTCAATTTAAACATTCTCATCCTTGGTTTCAAATTCCTCCATGGCCTCTCTACCTCTGGAACCTCCTCCAGCCCTACAATGCTCAAGATCTCTGTGCCTCTAAAGTCATATTTCTGACTTTAGTAACTCCAGCATTGGCGGCCATGTTTTCAGTTGCCTGGCTCTAAGCTTCGGAATTCTTTCTGAAGTTTTTATTCATTAAAATATAGCACCCTATGAAGGGTTGGTGTTGGACAAATCAAAAAAACTTGTGTTAGCCAGAAACCTACTTGCCCATGAACTGTTATTATCCTGATAAACGCTGTATTGCAATCTACCTAAAATGTCAAATCTTTTTGTTAGGCCCAGGTCTTAGGCTTCACCTGTTAGACATATTATGGATTAATTTCTTTCACTGTTCCTCCAATTGCCCATCATAACTCCAGCCGTGGAAATCTTGGTGGAGGAATGGAAATTCATCCTCAATCTTGTTGGATACTAAAAAAAGTAAACTTTACAAAGTTGTGTTTCTGACGTTTGGGGCAGAATTTTTCCCTTGGCGTGTGGGCTCGGTGGGCAGGGGCAGTCGGGAAGCCGACCACTGCCCGTGATCGGGATCAGAAGGCAATTTCAGTCCGGCGGGTCAACTAAGGCCTGTCCAACGTGAAGTACAAGCGGCAGCGCTGAGCGTGTGTGGGCGGGGGGAGGAGTGCGAGCAGGGCAAGCACAACCTTGGTGAATGGACGCGAGTGCGCGCTGCATAATCTCCCTGACGCACAGAGCTGCCTCAGGGAGGTGAACTGATCTCAGATACAAAATTAGAGATTTTATAAATGTTATGAAACATGTCCCCTCATATGACTCTGTCCCACGAGCAGGGACACGCTTTTAATTCAAGTGTAACATTTTTATGTGATTTTTATTTGCTTTAGGCAACCTCATCCCGCCCCGTGGATGAGGTTTCCTAAAAAAATGTAAAGGCCGCTTGATGTTTTCACCTGCCCGCCAACTGTTAGGCCGGATGGACAGCATAAATTCCAATTTAGTTAACTTTTTAATGGCCTTTATAGGCCTTTTAATTGCCGGTGGGCATGCTGCTGATTACTGCGTGCACCCGCTGAACAAAGTGTCGCGGGACTGCGCAATGATGTCAGGATGCTCGTCCGATGTTATCGCGTGTCATCTTACGCTTGGCCGAGTCGTGCGTGCGCACACCCACTGAGCATAATTTTCTGTCCTTGAGGTCATCACAGGATCAGATAATTGTTACAGCATGGAAGGAAGCCATTTGGCTCACCGTGTCTGCACCTGCTCTCCAAATGAGCAACTCGTCGAGTGCCATTCCCCGCCTTTTCCCCATAACCCTGAACATTCTTCCTTTCCAGATAACATTCCTCCACCACACTCTCAGGCAGTGTATTCCAGAACTTAATCACTCGCTGCATGAAAATGCTTTTCTCATGTCGATGTTGCTTCTTTTGTTAATTAACTTAAGCCTGTGCCCTCCCATTCTTGATCCTTTCACAAGTGGGAACAGTTTCTCTCTGTCTACTCTATCCTGATTCCTCATGATTTTGAATATCTCTATCAGCCTTCTTCAATTTCTCCAACCTTTCTCATCCCTGGAACCATTCTCGTTCCTGTACTCTCCAATGCCTTTCCTAAATTGCAGCGCCCAGAACAGAATACTCCAGCTGAGGCTGAACTAGTTTCTTATACAAACTCAACATAATTTCCTTGCCCTTGTACTTTATGCTCCTATTATTAAGCCTAGGATAATGTATGCTTTATTAGACATTCTCTCAACCTATCCTGTCAGGCTCATGCACATACACACCCAGGCCTCTCTGCTCCTGCACCACCCTTAGAGTTGTACCCTTTATTTTATTGTCTCTCCAGGTTCTTCCAACTAAAATGAATCACTCCACATTTCTCTGCATTGAACTTCATCTGCCACCTGTTGGCCATTCCACAACTTGTCCATGTCCTTTTGAAGTTCTACACTATCTCTCTCACGGTTCACATCTTAATCTCTTTTGTCATCCAGGGATCTCTGGATTTGTTTGCCCTATCTTCCCCTTTCAAGGGAACATAACCTTGACTGTGTTCGAATTATCTCTTCTTTGAAGGTAGCTCAGTGTTCAGTTACGGCTTCCCCTGTCAACATTTGTTTTCAACTTATTCGGCCCAGATCCATTCTTACCCCATTGAAGTTGGCTTTCCCCCCAGTTGATTATTCTTACTCTAGATTGTTCTTTGTCCTTTTCCATAGCCAACCTAAGCCTTATGATACAATGATCTCTGTTCCCTATCTCCTAAATGTTCTCCTATTCACACTTAATCCACTTGGCTCATCTCATTGCCAAGAACCAGGTCCAGCAGTGCCTAACCTCTTGTTGGACTAGACACACACTGCTAAAGATTTTTTTTTATATACCGTATCCCAGAAGCGTATGTGAAGAATTTGGGTGTGGAGTTGAGAGGACTTTTTGTTGAAATGGACAGAAATCCCAATATATGGGACCTGTTGATCTCCACACCGGAATTCTTAAAATAGGCATTCGTGGTGGGAGAAATTATGTAATTTGTAAATAAAATAAGACTAGCCGCTTTAGTATTTTAGTGCATCAGGTGGTGGGAGAAATTATGTAATTCGTAAATAAAATAAGACTAGCCGCTTTAGTATGTTCGTGCATCAGGTGGTGGCGATGGGATTTAACTGCTACAGGAATTCCAACAATACCGCTCTAAAGCTGGTGACAAGAGAGTGAGCCTGTCTTACAAATCTCTCTCTCTCTCCTTTTGGGAAAGCATCTTGCGTCTGTTCAGCACAGCCCTGAGGCAGAACATCTGAAATCAGGAACAGCATGTGGAGATCCATGGGTGCAAAGTAGCATCCAACCGATCAGCCTCAGGGAAAGGAAGACAGGAAGCAATGTTGAGCATGACTGCAACATTACTGTTAACCTTTGAAAAGCCAGCACTGTCAAATGATATGTTAACTTGAATTGGGTGAATATTATTTGTGTTTGCATAAAGGTGAAGGTGGATTTGCTCTGCATTTCCTGATTCAACATATGTAATACCCATGTAAAAGCAAAAAACTGCGGATGCTGGAAATCCAAAACAGAAACAAAAATACCTGGAAAAACTCAGCAGGTCTGGTAGCATCTGCGGAGAGGAGCACAGTTAACTGTGCTCCTCTCCGCAGATGCTGCCAGACCTGCTGAGTTTTTCCAGGTATTTTTGTTTTTGTTATGTAATAGTCATGTTCTGCCTCCCCACTATTTGCCATTCCTCGTCGGATTTGCACTATGAAGGAGGTGGTGGAGAAAATATTAATGGGCCACCTGAGGCATCACCATTGGAATTTTATTTGACGTTAGCTGACACGCAATGTGGTTGACTCTTACCCGCCCTTTGAAATGGCCTAGCGAGCCACTCAGTTGTGTCAAAATGGTTACTGAAGGCCGTAACCCAACGGTTCAAGAAGGAAGCCTGCCACCACCTTCACAAGGACAATTGAGAAAAATCCTGGCCTTGCCAGCAACACCGGTGTTCCATGAACAAATAAAAATAAGTGCAATCTGGCGCGTCAACACTACCACCTGGGCAACACAGACTACAGGGACAATATTTCAAATGTAGAACGCTTTCCCTGAATAGAGAAGTGCACATATGTATAATAAACAGTGAGAGTCATTCCCCATACTGGCGCTCCCGTGTAAGGTGACCTCACCAGCCCAAAAACAGGGTAGAAAAAAATATTAAAATGGCCTTGCAACATGTTTCTTCACTGAATCATAGCTTTGCAGCAGGAGCAGGATTAAGTAAATCATTGCTTTGACACCAACTCACCAAAAAAAACACAAAAAAAAAACTGTCTTGCTCGAGCTATAATCAATCATAAGGCCACTGTAACTTCCCTGCCTGACAGTTTCAACCTGTCTTGGATATGATCTGTACTTTGTGTAAATTACATGGATCTGAAGTAGTGGGAGAGTACCAGCTGCTTCCCCAACAGCAGCCACACAACTGCAAGCCTTTCATTGCTCAGCCATTTTGATAGCTTTTCCTAAACAACATTACATTTCACCTGAGATAAAAAACAGAGATAAAAACATGTCCTCTGACATGTCCTCCTTCTTCCTTAACCGAGGTTTTCCATCCACGGTCGTTGACAGGGCCCTCAACCGTGTCCGGCCCATATCCCGCGCATCCTCCCTCACGCCTTCTCCTCCTTCCCAGAAACATGATAGGGTCCCCCTTGTCCTCACTTATCACCCCACCAGCCTCCGCATTCAAAGGATCATCCTCCGCCATTTCTGCCAACTCCAGCATGATGCCACCACCAAACACATCTTCCCTTCACCCCCCCTTGACGGCATTCCGTAGGGATCGTTCCCTCCGGGACACCCTGGTCCACTCCTCCATCACCCCCTACTCCTCAACCCCCACTTATGGCACCTCCCCATGCCCACGCAGAAGATGCAACACCTGCCCCTTCACTTCCTCTCTCCTCACCGTCCAAGGGCCCAAACACTCCTTTCAAGTGAAGCAGCATTTCACTTGCATTTCCCCTAACTTAGTCTACTGCATTCGTTGCTCCCAATGCGGTCTCCTCTACATTGGAGAGACCAAACGCAAACTGGGCGACCGTTTTGCGGAACACCTGCGGTCTGTCCGCAAGAAAGACCCAAACCTCCCTGTCGCTTGCCATTTTAACACTCCACCCTGTTCTCTTGCCAACATGTCTGTCCTTGGCTTGCTGCATTGTTCCAGTGAAGCCCAACGCAAACTGGAGGAACAGCACCTCATCTTCCGACTAGGCACTTTACAGCCCTCTGGGCTGAATATTGAATTCAACAACTTTAGATCTTAAACTCCCCCTCCCCCCATCCCCACCCCGTTTCTTTTCCCCCCCCACCCGCTTTTTTTTTTTCAATAATTTATATAGATTCTTCTTTCCCCACCTATTTCCATTATTTTTGAATCTAAAACTAAAACCTTTAGTCTTTCCACCCCACCCCCACTAGAGCTGTACTTTGAATATCCTGTATTCCATTCTTAATTAGCACTTTTCTCAGACAAAGACCACCATCTTCAACACCTCTTTGACCCTTTTGTCTCTGACATCTTTTGATTATCTGCTCACACCACACCCTCAATGTGTCTCTTCCCCCCCGCCCCCCACCCACCTTAAACCAATTTATATTTCTCCCTTGTTGAAACTATGCTGCAGTTCTGCCGAAGGGCCATGGAGGCTCGAAACGTTGACTGATTTCTTCTCCGCCGATGCTGCCAGACTTGCTGAGTTTTTCCAGGTAATTCTGTTTTTGTTTTGTTTTTTATTACATTTCACCTGCTTACTGTGAGCAGACTTGCAAGAGCTGTACTTTTACTAGACTCTCGTCGCTGTGTGGCGTCCCGATTATCCATCGTTTTCTTTTATTAGCACACCATCACGGAAATGTATTTTTACTCATAGTCTGCAAGGGGGTTAAGTATCATTATCAAATGTGCAATAAGTAATGAGACTGAAGCTGATTGTAGGCTCAGGCTAGTAAGGTATTTACTGGGTAAGGATTGGGCATATTCCCACCAGTTTATGTGTACTGGTTAGGTTCACCAAAACTGGACAGGGTAATGATACGTTTATTGGATTTTTGTGCATTTTGCATAAGGATTTTTTTTTTTTTAATTTGCAAGAGTTTTCTTCATGAAAAGACAACTGAGAACGCATTGTGATTTCTTCCCACACTGAGAAAGTGAAAAGGCCAACAGGCAAGCAGAGGAAATGCAGTGAAGCTCTGTAGATGCTGCCAGTGTGTCACGTAAGTGGCCATTCTTCATGTCTGAGCCTTGATGTAAAGTTGGCCAGCTATCCTTATCATCGGGCGCATCACAGCTCAGTCTGATCCTGTTCTCACCTGCCACTCACATCCAGCCATCGCTGATTGTGATCAGGAGCAGAAATCCCAGCTGTTTCTTTTCCTTTAACCTTTTTTTCCAGCTGAAGGACATTGAGCTAATTCTAATTCACCCACACCCTGCTCAAACGAAGATTGGCTGAGCTAGTACTATCTCGGTATTGAATCAGGCTCTACACATTCAGGACCGCAGTGGGCAACGCGTTTGCACAAAAGTGACTGGGGAGCTCCTTACATCAATTTCCAAAGTGTTTATTCAGAATTTAATGCAATGCACCAAATCATTTTGAATTAAGCTTGACAGTGGAATAAAGCCTGACCTGAATATAAGTCACATAAGCAGTGGCACGCATTATTTTCAAATTCAGAATACACCACATAGCTCAAACTAATTGGTTTCAACTCTGTGATTGGCTTAACTGAGGTTTTGGTTTATGATTGGAAAATGTTTGCTGCTGTCCTGGACACTACATTGGAATATACAATCTGACAGGTCTGGACTTTCAGTTACTATGTAAAAACATAAAAGTTATTGACAAACATCTTTGCGGTTTTGTCAAATTGGCTTCATTGAAATACCAATCACAGCTTGTAAATCTGTTTCAGCTAGTAACATTTCCACTTGTATATATCAATGCATGTAATAGTTCTTCCTGACAAAATAGGGCGGAAATTCACCATGTGCTGTGGTATAGCAGGCCAAGACAATTCCCCACTTCAGATTTAGTTAGATAATCTCAGTTGAGTGAGACCGGAGGCACCTCGACTTGACTTGGGTTCTAGGCTAAGGGAAGATAAACTGACAAACTTGTTATCTTTGATCGCTATCCACCATCTTTCGCTGAAAGTGTACGTATGAAAGGGACAGGACCTTTCTCTGTTGTGATGGCCTTTTACTCAAACAATTTTGCAATCCACAATTTTAATCACTCTTCTACTGGTGGCCATGTCTTTAGCTGTCTGGTCCCTAAGCCCTGGAATTCCCTCACTAAATCTCTCCCTCTTCCTTTAAGATGCTCCTTAAAACCTACTTCTTTGACCCAAGTTTTTGTGGTCACCTGTCCTAATACCTCCTAATTCACTCAGTGTCAAGTTTTGTTTGAAATGCCATGAGATGCTTGACCACATTAAAGGTGCCGTAGAATCGCAAGTTGTTGTTGTTGTTGCTCCTCCTCGTGCCCAAAGAGTGCTGAGTTGAGCGAGGTGAGGTGGGGGCGCGAAAGTAGCTGATGCCACGCCCCAGCAAGTAAAACCAATATGTAGATTTAATTGAAACAAAGAGAAATTCAGATTATTGTGATAAAGCTGAACAGGATTCCTTCCCGCAATGGGTAAATGCACCTTCTAGCGAGTTGATTAATCAGTTTAATGGACTACATCCATGAGAAGTGATCTTCTAACCAAAAACTGTGGTGACTTTTTGTCAACCCATTGCGCTTTATTTAAAATATGCTACCAATGAGCTGAAATAAGCTTTGCATTGTAAGCAGCATGACATTTCACCGCACCCTAAAGACATGGAGCATGTTTTCTCAAGAAAGAGAAGATAACAGGGATAGAGAAAGAAAGACAAAATTAAGGAGAACAAAAATCAATTGGAGAAATCAAGCTGACACAACCTTTGAAACATAACTTTAGTACCCAGGAACTCGTGAAGTTACATTGCTCCAAAAAGCCTTATTTGTATTCAAGTGAGACAAAGCTTGTTTGTTAATTAAGGAAGAGGGCAACTGTTTAAAAATGTTTATCTTTGCTTAAACACCAGAGATCACCCTCACAAACCCACCGCATACAGAACACCAACGAAGGACCTACTGCAGATGCTGTAGCTTTGGATAATGAGCAAATATCAAACCAAACAGCCTTGCAAAGCGTGTGAAGGTTAATGTTAGCACAAATCTCCAGAAAAATGTTAGTGGTGCAAACTCTGTGGCAGGACAATGCATGGTATCAGTGTCCATTCAGTTTGTCCTGGACTGTTTAATGGCAATTGTCTGACAAGGTGCTGAAAATTGAGCTGATAAAGTTGCTGCAGGGGAAACCAAACACCTGGGACTTGAGTGAACAGGGCAAGCAACTGGATACATCCTTAACCAATCAGTTTGAAGATTGTGAAATTAACAATGCAAGGCGCGAGAAGCGAGTATAGATTAGAATAGGTAAATTCATGCCAAATCAGATACAGAAAGAGAAATAAAAGACAGGAAAGAGCAATTCGGTTGAGTGAGAGAGAGAAAATAAGAGAGACTGGAAGGAATTGTAGAAAGGAACAAAATTGTTCATTTTATTTTTTTAAATTTCCACTAATTAAAGCCTGAAGAAATGAGATTTCACATTTTTAAGGGTTAATTTTCAGTGCCAGAGAGGTTCGTTGACAGTAATTAACACTTAGCAAGTTGCTTAAAAAAATTGACAGCTAATCCAGGCTTAATTAAGTATGCGCAGATTTTAAATGGCTCCAAAGCAGGTTCCTTGCATCATTGCAGAGCAGTTCTGACTCTCTGTGATGCATTTAAAAGGTAAATACAGCAACTTTGTGCCATTTCATTGGTGAGCCAGTCAGCGTAATGTTGTTTTCACAAAGCGAATGGTAAAGTGGCAAATGTCAGACACCAGCATTTGTGTTTAATTTGTATTTAGTCGTGCACCTGCCCCTTGCCTGAAGGTCCTGCAGCATTTGTGCATAAATAATGAGTATACCATTAGTCTCAGAGCATCATTTTGTCAAAAAGATATGGCCCCATATATCCAGAGGAGGTTGTAGTTGTTAAGTGGGGAATGTTTTTAGGGAAAAGCTAGGATTTACAGGTTAACCTTTTCCAAGGTCAGTCATCTGAGTCAAGAGCTTCAGTGTGATTCTTGTAAGAATGAGGAGAAAAGTAGAGTGCAACAAGAACAATGAATATCTTGTGGTAACATTGAATGAAGCTGAAGTATGAATGAAGACTGCCATGCACAATTCTGAGCCAGAGCTAGAAAAAATAGAAACTTTGAACTGTTCAACTTCCCCATTGTCAATTGCTTCAGGGAAGAAGATCTCAAAGGAGAGGATGCCTTTTTCCTTGGGGTGGTAGCTACCGCTTTAGCTACCTCCTTGTGGCTGTAGCTAAGAACGTGAGAAATAGGAGCAGGAGTAGGCCCTACACCACTTGAGCCTGTCTTACCATTGAGTAAGATCACAATTGATCTTCTATCTCAACTCCACTTTCCTGCCACCAATTGTCCCAGCAGTGAAACACAGAAGACTACTGCAATGTATGTGTATGTGTGTGTGTGTGTATGTTTACGCTTTGTTGATAGATGTCTTTAGCACACAGAGACAGTAAGACAGTGAGTTGGGGAGGGTGTGGAATCTTTCACTATCTGTGTGCAAATAACTTAGGTTTCTTCTTTTTCATTATTTCTTTAATTAAAACATGTAAGATCATGGTTGATCTTCTATCTTAACTCCACTTTCCTGCCTTATCCTCATATCCCTGGTTTTCCTAATTGTCCAAAAGTCTGTCACTCCTTGTCTTAAATATACCCAACAGCTGAGCACGGACAGTTCCCTGGGGTAAAGGATTCCAAATATTCACAAACCTTTATTCACCAGAGTAACAAAGTAGTGACTGTGCATGAGATTTTGGATTCTGCCTCTGGTTCAGATTTGAACAGTTCTGAACTTTGGAGAATCCAATTACCACCTTGAGCCTGCGTTTTAATGGCTCAGAGGCTTCCAGCAGGAAACTGCGCCGGTGAGTTAATCCTGCGCGGCAGGAAGCAATTCTGCCAGTCTTAGGGCCAACCTTCCTTTGAATCCCACCTGCCGATGATTTCCTGTGTGTTCTGGACAGATTGGGTGGCCCAGAACCTGTTCACTAACAGTAGGTAAGCAGTGAAACCAGGAAGCAATCTAGACTCAAAATTATTGGGCAGGACTTTTCAGTCTCTGGAGGGCGAGTGAGTGGCAGGCAGGAGAAGTGGCGTGTTTCCCACCAGCCTGAATGGCAGGTTTCTGCAACAGATTGTCTGCTTTTCAGTTCATTAAATATGCACGATCAGGAAGCATGTCGGATCTCGTAGTGAGCCGGGCTGTGAGTTGCCCGCCCCACCGTGACCCCATGGGGATCATCTTTCCGGGCGCCATATTTAAACCGCACCCACACACATCATTAACTTTGCGGAGCCCAGGACTTGTCGACGATAGTGATGACCCCCAAAAGAGAAGGAGCAGAGTGCTCCAAAGTTCAGCAACAACGCACTGACATGAATCTTGGATGTGGTGGAGGGACACCGGGATATCCTTTACCCCAGTGATGGGAGAAGGAGGTCCACCAGCCTCATCACCCTGGCTTGGGAGGAGGTGGCGAGCACGGTCAACACCAGCTCAGCTCATAACAGGTCCACCATTCAGTGCAGATAAAGGATGAATGATCTCATCTGCACCACCAAGGTAAGTTCCCCTCACTCTCAACTCACACTCTCACAAGCCCATCAGGCATTCGCAAGGTTACATTCCACAGGGATCTCACACACTACCAGCACAAGAGACATCGCCACAGATTCTCTCACACGCACTTTGACATCTTCATCTCTTCTTGTACCCTGTGCAGTTTGCATCCTCAGCCCTTACACAGGCCCAATCAGCACCCACAGAAAGCAGGCATCCTTATTATTTGACTAGGCATCTGTCCTGCTCACAGTCCATCTGTCTTTGTGCAGGAGAAGCTCACCCACAACAAAAGGGAGACATCCCAGACTTTGGAGGGGTGGGGGTGTGGGGGTGGGGGTGTTCCTGAGTTCAGGTTCCTTACTCGAAGAACCTGCGGCAGCGCTGGCCAGTGAGATCCGGGACCGAACCTGTACTGAGGGTGAGATCGTAGTGTCCCCAATCCAGTGAGGACCCATCACCAGCTCAACGTTCACCCAACAAAACTATGAGGGCTTTGTAAAGTTGGTTGCTATGCAGCAAATCACTAGTTATCTTTTCTCTCTTTGACAGGCACCAGCAGGAAATGGAAGATTCCAACTGGCAGCCAGGCCCTCAGGCCCACCCCCAGACCACCTCTGACGAGGATCCTCTGGACCCACTAGGTGCAGAGCCATCACAGCGTTCGCCCACACCCCCCAACAACGCAGAGACATGCGCCTCAGGGGGACCTTGTTCTAGAGCAGGCTCAAGGTCACCATCTGGTGAGCACAGCACAGATTCCGGCCCACAGCAGGTGGAGGCAGGGACATCCAAGGTCTCTGGCACGTGGAGGGCTGCTGGAGACCTGGATGCTGACCCCCCCAGTCAGATGACGAGCCTCTGGACTCAGTCCTAACGCAGATGTTGCAGCTGCAATGACAGACACAGGAATATCAGACAGGGTTGTCAGATGTGGTCAACAGGTTGCAATGGACATTGGAGGAGTCTGTCTGCGTTCTGTCTGAGGTCATTGCGCAAACATGCTAGTGCACCAAGGTCAACACTGGTAGGATGGCAACTGCCATGGAAACTTTAGTCCAGGACATCAGGCCTGATGTGCGTCAGGAGTTACACTCCTTCACTGTAAGCATTGGTGGGATCCATCAGTCACTAAGCGAGAGGGAGACGGGGCACCTCGACCTCACTCCATGTGCAACTTCTCCTCAAGGAGTCAGCCAGCAGCCCTTGAACACCCATAGGGATGAGGACCAGCAACTGGATACACCAGGGCCATCCACCCAGTTGACTCTGAGAGTGTCCAGCTGATCCCAATCCCCTCTGCCTATCAACTGCTGTCCCACAGGCCAAGGAGAGTGCACCTGTCCCACAGCAGGAGACCCAAAACAGGCCGGGCCCTCCAGATCTCTGCCTTCCAGAGGACACCCACCAAAGTCATCACAGACAACAGGGCGTAGAAGTCAATAGGAGGTCTCCAGCTCCTCTGTGGATGCCTGGATGCACCAAGACGTAGCGGTAGGGTTAGAAAAATTAAGAAATACAAGGAGAACAAAGACGTTCACAATCTGCATGGATTTTTCACAAATGTAAATAATTTCCATTCATTCCACTTCTCATGTTGTGTATGCCTCTTCTATCTAAAGATATTCCTCGTGATCATTCAAGTGTCACAGGCTCCCCCCTCTCCTCGTAGATGTCCCAGTTTGTGCATCAGCTCTATGGTGCGCAACACCTAACAGTCTCTGTCTGTCCTCTGCCCAGTACCAACATGAGTTGATGTTGAGTCAAGAATGTGGAAGCTGATTTAGCTCCTCGAGCTTCTGCATTGCAGAGTCCTCAATGTGTACCCGAGATGATGAAATTTGATTGTACATGGAGACGCAGCATCTTTCATTGTCCTGCATGTATTTTCCATCAGCCTTGAGTATGCTTTACCTCTGATCCTGAACTTAGAGCTCTTATGTGCTCCTGTCTGTCTGCAGTGCTATCTCATGCCCGCGTGTACATCTGTACTTCACCTCAAGATTAATGCCCACTTTCATATTTTTAAGTTTTTGACCTCAGACACATGTTTGTCCTTGCGTTTCCTCCTAGGTGGTTAACAGTGTGCAATTTAAGAATTGTGTGCAGAGGAGCCCAGATTATGACATGGACATGGGAGGAAACAGCACTGGGCCATAAGGTCTGGATAACATCTCCTGACACTAACGCTCTGCCGATGGTCAATCGAAATGGTTAATGTGAAAGTAACAATGGCATCGGTGTGCCTGGTTCCTTGTGCATTTGTCGGGCTGTTGGGATGAAAATGTGTAGCCCTGAAATAGGATCAGAGCGAGGCATGGAATACATCTGATATGTGCTCTTCACTATCAATGATTTGGGTCTTCAAAGGCTGGATAGAGTGTCAGCATTTTTGGAAGCTCAAATGCCATGGCAAGACCTCTGGGGAAGTTGAGAGAGTCCAATGTTCATGAATGGCGGCAAATATTAGAATATGCTGCCCATGAAGTTTTCGAGGTCCATTGAAAGGTGAGCTGAACTGCAGCCTCACACCCTTCACTGAGAGTTACAGATGACAATGTCCTGAGGATGTGTGTGATGCTGAGGACTGAGTATGATGAAGAGGCATCAACATTTGTCTGGCATCAACAATTGGCTGTGTGGAAAAACCACCGAGCGGGCTCAGGATCGACCTCACACATGAAGGCAATATCCACTGAGTGAAGATTGGCCACCGTGAGGCACCCTGTCACAATGCAGGCATGCTGAAGATTGAAGTGCTGCTCCAGCCTCTTTCAGGCTGCTATAGGCAGTGAAATGCTCGTAAGATGCTTGAAGAGGCAGCGCAATCTCAACGTTGCTCACGAAACACCCTGTTGAAGCTATTATCACATTACAGAAAGACCACATGCTCCCGAGGCTGCCCTTACCTTCCAAGGATGAGGACAATGTGATGCCAGAATGAAACTACTCATTCTGAGATTGAAGTGGTGCAGTGAGATGAGGAGGATAGCAATGAAGGTGGTAAGGTGGACCCAGTGGAGGGCACTGGTGAAATAGAATCGTCATGGCTAGTTGTCATCATCCTCCAGGAATCTGGTGGCTGTTTGCGTCTCATGTGCATGGCTGCCTTGTCTGGCCCATGCTATGGCTTCTTCCAGTGAACCCTCAACTTCCTCACCCTCACTGAGCTCAGACTTCACAACATCCCCTTCATCGGAGGACATGTGCAGCTCCTCCATCTTGGCATCTGACAAGACATCCCCCTTTTGGAGCATCAGGCTGTGTAGGGCACAGCAAGCCATGATGATGCATGAGACCCTATGGGGATAGTACTGGAGAATGGCACCTGTCCTGTCTAGGTATCGGAAACGCACCTTCAAGATGGCAATGGTCTGCTCTATCAATGAGCATGTTGCAGCATGAGCAGCATTATACCTCTCCTCTGAGGCACTTTCAGGCCACCAGACAGGCATCATCAGCCATGTTTTTTGCAGGCAGCTTTTGTCACCAAGGAGCCAACCCTGGAAGCCCTGAGGACCCTTGAAGATCTTTGGCACCTGTGAGTGACTCCAGATGTATGAGTTGAGGGAGCTTCCAGGGTATCTCACACATTCCTGCATAATCGGCTTGTGGTAACTGCAGACCAGCTGCACATTGAGAGAGTCACTTCATCTAGAGAAAGCTACGTAATTGAGAGCCTTGCTAAACAGGGCATCGGTGACCTCCTGCATGCATTTGTGAGTTGATGCTTGAGAAATCCTGTCGAGGTCCCCAGTGGAGCCCTGGAATGAGCCACTCACAAAGAAGCTCAGAGTGGCCATGACTTTAGAGCCACTGACAGTAGATGGCCTCCCAGTCCCTGTGGCTTCAGCTTCTCTCGGAGAATGTGTGAGCCACCACATCCCTAGATATGCTAAGGCGTCGATGGCACTGTCTCTCAATCACCTGGAGGCATGAGAAGCATCTTCTATACACCCTTGGTCTTGCCAGATGCCTCTGCTCAGTGGCTCTGTCAGTCTCAGCTTCTGGGTGTTGAGGGGCCCTTGTTCATCAGGGCGAGGCCCTTCCCTTTGCCCAGCCTGGTGGGAACAGGCCCTTCTTCTCCTTTTTAGTTGCCTGATTGCCAGGATGAACACCACGTTGGCTTCCCCATCCATGTTTCCCTTGTGCTTTTCTCTGCAGGAACACAGAACAGAAACATGGGTGAACATAAGCCTGCAAAGGTCATCTTCCTGTCACGTATGAGGGAGTGATAGTGGAGCCAATGGGTTACTTTCATCCCAGTCTTTACACCCCCCACTTAGTCCCTTTGCAGCACTATTACAGCCTTCAGGATCAAGTGAAGCAAAATCATCACCATGACCACCCCTTCCCCACCCCGTCCCCAACAAACCCAATTCCAGTGACAGTGCTTTGGCACAGGGGCTGGGATCTGACCGAGTTCTGCCAGGTACGAGGAGCCTCAGACAGGGCACTCTCAGACTGGATCCTTCACACACTACAGGAGGTGAGGTTTCACTTCATGCTTCCAAGTTAGTAGCTCAGTCCTCAGGATTACCAGCTCACTAACATAACCACTATGCTATCTTATCTTTCCAATCGATCATGAATGAATAATTTGCACATCAAAGATACTGCACAGTCCTACAGATTTGGCTGCTAAATATTTTATTGTTTAAGATTCAAAATGTTTCCCCCATACCGCCCACCCCCCGCAGTCACCTGCATAAACAATACAGCCATTTAAATAGGTAACACTGCATACGGAGTGATAAAGCAATGCAAGAGCTGCTTTATGCCCTTAGTTGACCTATGGATTAGATTGCCATCTAGTGTAAATAATATTGAAATAAGAAGAGAAAATGTTGAAATACTCAGCAGATCTGGCAGCATCTGTGGAAAGATAAATAAGGTTAATGTTTCAGGTCAAAGACAAACACCCAGGTGACCTTGGAGAAGGACCAGACAGTGTCAACCAAGTACACTTGAGGCCTTTTTGTGACCAGTGGGCTCTGTAGGCCATGATCGCTGACCATGAGAATAAGATTCTCTTTCACTTTTATTTTGTGCATCTTTCTGTTTAATTGGGCAACCTACAAAGTGCTTTAGCAGTGGCGCCCTCCTCCAATTAAGTGGGTAACTATGGTGCTGCTTTCTCTCCTGGTTACCTAATGCTGCTCTTTTTGCTCCAATTAAAATAATCCCACTACTTTTGATGGTGGCTGTACTTTCTGCTGCCTAGGCCCATGCTTTGGAATTCCCTCTTGAGACCCCTTCACCTCTCTCCTCCTTTTCTCATTTGCTCTGTCATTCATGCCTTTGTTACCTCCAGACTTTACTGTTCCAATGCACTCCTGGCTGATCTACCATGTTTTATCTTCCATAAACTTTGAGATCATACAAAACTCTGCTGCCCTTGTCCTAACTCGCACCAAATTCCCTTCAGTCATTACTCCGGTGCTCGCTGACCTTCAGTGGATCCCAGTCAAGCAACAACTTAACGTTAAAATGCTCATCCTTATTTTCGTATCTCTCCATGGACTCACTCATCATATCTCCTAGCTATCTCTGTAGCCTCCTCCAGCGCAACAACCTCTGAAATATCTGTGCTATTTTAGTTCTGGTCTCTTCAGCACCCCTGATTTTCATCGTTCTACCGATGGTAGCCTTGCCTCCAGTTGCCTGTGCCATTAGCTCTGGAATTCCCTTCCTAAATCTCTCTGCCTCTCTACCTCTCTTTCCTCCTTTATGACGCTCCTTAAAACCTATCTCTTTGCCTAGGCTTTTGGCCGTCCACCCACATATCACCTTACATAGCTTGTTGTCTAATTTTGCTTTATAATGCTCCTGTGAAGCACCTTGGGATATTTTGTTACATTAACGGTGATACTTAAGCTGCTGTTCAAGAGACTCAGTAAACCCCTCTCTTTGTCTTAATTTCTCTTTTACTTGGCTCAACATCCATTTTTTATATCCTTACACTTCTGTAAAACATGTCAATGTTTTCAATCTGTCTTGGGTGCCGTATAAGGACAAGTTACTGTTCTTGTCTGTGGATTGGAACATTAAAAATGACCAAAGCCACTTTCAGCCATCAGCGTCTCTCGTTAAGACTGATTTTTGATTTTTTTAATTGACAAAGGAGTCGAGGGTTATGGGGGGGATAGGCAGGAAAGTAGAGCTAAGGCCGCATCAGATTAGCCATGATCCTTTTGACAGCTGGAGCAGGCTCAAGGGAGCTAATGGCCTACGCCTGCTCTGATTTCTTAGGTGTGAGATAAGAACGTAAGAACATAATTGCTGGTACTTACAGGAATGACGGAATCAATGGAATGGAGAAAGATCATTTGAATCATCATTGGTGCTCTCTGAAAAATTTGCCAAAGCTGGGCCAGCATTTATTGCCCATCCCTAATTGCCCTTGAGAAGGTGGTGGTGAGCTACCTTTTTGAACTGTTGCAGTCCATGTGTTGTAGGTACACCCACTGTGCTGTTAGGAAGGGAGTTCCAGGATTTTGACCCAGTGACAATGAAGGAACGGTGATATAGTTCCAAGTCAGGCTGATGAGTGGCTTAAAGGGGAACTTGCGGATGGTGGGCGGTGTTCCCATGCATCTGCTGCTTTCGTCCTTCTAGGTGGTCGAGGTCGCGAATTTGGAAGGTGCTGTCGAAGGAGCCTTGGTGAGTTGCTGCAGTGCATCTTGTACAAACTGCAGACAGAGCCTGCACTTGATTTTTAACTGTGCAACTAGGTGAGTTTTGAATGAGTTAAAATCTCACCCTATGTGTGTGTACATGTATTTTGTCCTCTTTTTTATTGCTTCTCCTGGAATGCGTGGAAATGTGTAGGTTTAATCATCGTGACTCCTTGCAGTGTTACTGTGCAATTCAGCAATCAGAGCAAACAAGTGGCACCCGATTAACAGTACTGAACCACTTCTTATCTGTATTAATTGCATTTAAGCTGTATTAATAATGGTCAGTGCAGCAATTCTGCTATGGAATATGCAAATGGCAGCTCTAATGGAAGCAATGAGCAGCCAAGAGGCTCACTTCAAACATGAGGTCATGCAAATTACTTTGGATGTAATGAAGGAGCAGAGAAAGGCTCTGTATCTGAAGCTTGACACTCACAAAGTTAAGGCTTGGAAAATCGCAGTGGAGGTCACCTTTGTCTCAAAACCCTGCTGTGCTCGCAAGCACAAGAACTGTCATAAGTATCATCGCAAATTATCTAATACCGCTGTGTTTTTTTGCGTGACTAGCCCCACAGACACCCACACAGGGGGCTACAGATATTGTAGAGGAGGAGTTAGCAAGTCATGAGGGACAGAGTAGAAAGAAGCAAAGGAGCAAGCTGTGTTACACTTTGGCTGCAGAGTGTATGGATAATGAAACGCCGTCTTCTTGTGAGATGATGAATGGCACTGGGGCATCAAACAGTAAAGGAAACTCTGCAAACCTTCCCAAAATGTGTTGCAAGCGTCTGGAGTAGTGGCAGAGCCCACAACCCCCTAGTGCGCCAAGATCTGAGAGTGTTTCAACTCACTGCAGGGTACCCTGGCAAAAAGAACAGTGTCATGAAAAGTTCACCAAGTTTCCCCTTTAACTGGGCACTTGTGCCTTGAAGAGAAGCCGTGGCAAATTGTGCCATTTAAATAGTGGTTGGCATTCTTGAGGGTTCTTGTGAAGGTAGAAGTCATGCAACATAGGATGGGGAATGTGATCCCATCTGAACACTGAAAGCGCAGACAGTTCTTCAGCAGACTGTGAAGCTGAATGGAATTGATGGTAGAGAGCTCCTGGAGTAGAAATTCAACAGATATCATGGTACGTCTTAAAATCCTGATCCAGCAAATGTTTAAATATGGATACACTGTTCCCCCAACCCAGGAATTTTGGGAGCAGTGCTTTTTGATATAATTCTGACTATAGTTATCCAACATAAATACTGCCACCAAATCTATAATGTTTGTCATGAACATTGTCCTCTTTAACTTAGGGTAAAACAAAATATTCTGAAACGGAGAATGATGAGGTCATGGAAATTCAAACAGAAACCCATTGAAATGCCAAATGATAATCTTAACACCTTTTCACAGTTTCTTTCAGAAAAAGGACAGCTGCCTTTTGAGAGACAAGGGAGACAAAGAAGTCTGCTGTGGGGGAGCAGAGCAGAATTTGCTGTTTTGTGTTAACAACCAAGCAGGATGCTTGGGAGAGTTTGTTTTCTGTTCAGAAGAAAGGGAACAGAACGGACAGGGCTTTTGAAGTTTAAGGAATGGTGAGTTGCCAACATGTGCCTTGCTGGTGAAAATTGGATCTGGAAAACTCTGGCTGAGTAGAACAATTTTCAAAAGACATCGGAAGTTTCAACACGCTGGTCAATTGAGTTTGCTGGAGGGCTGGGAGTTACTGACGGATTGTTCCTGGAATGGTGCACATCTGCCAGAGTGTAGTACACAGTAAAAGGCTTTGGTAAGACATGTTGTGTCACTTAGTGAATGCAAAATTACCTTTTTCTTCAGTTTGGTGTGTTAGTGGTCTGTTAATTAATATTTGATCTACATTGATTTCAGTTTGTTGGATACAGTAACCGTTTTAAAACATGAAATCTTGTCCTTTGGTAATTTCCTCAGTTGCCGGGAAATTCTTCTCCTGTAAAAAGTTGTCAGTCTCTACAGGGATCATAACATATTTCAGGATTGCTTTTGCCACAGGTAAGTCCCTGGACCTGGCCTTTTGATACTGTGACTATGTCTTATCCAAGGCCAATATTAAGAGCGCACAATGTGATAAATTACGAGCATGCACAAAATCACTAACTGTTTTACAATCTTGATTATTTAAAGGTTCTAAACCCTTTAAACATAAAATCAATGTTCATATAATCTCTCCTTAAGTAAATGGCATGCTTGCTCGAATTTAGGTTTGTAATTGAAATATCCATAGGGAATCAAGGCCAAAACAAATGTTCTAATATGTTTTAGAACACAAATGATGCATGAAATAATAACTCTCATCTGATTTGCAGCATCGTGTGTATTAGTACAAAGCTAAAGCCAATCTGTTAGCAGAGGTGCGAGAGAGATATTCGATAAAGCGGCGGTAATTTTGACTTTGGGTGATCATATTAAGTGGGCAATGTTATATTAGCTATTGATTGCACACATAACCCAACTTCCATTTAATTGAGAATGTTGGAGAATGAGAGGCTGATTCAATATTGGCAAAGTCAAAATTACCCTTATCAAGCCACGGGAATTCAGTAATGAACATGACAAGTCTTCAAATAATAGCATCAAATATTTAAGAGAGTGAGGATAATATATTATAGCAGCTCAAACTGTAGACTGGGTTGTAATTTTACCCCAATCCACTTTTAGAAGTTTTTGCATATCACGTTCACTTCTGTGAAATCAGCTGGATTTCCAGTGTCTGCAGAGTTCCAGAGTACGGCCTAGTGAGTTATTCAGGGTTTGTCATGGCTGATACTTTTCACTAATATTATCTGGAGATGCTCACTGCCCTGCAATTTTCTTCGTGTAGCTGGAAATATTCATCTCTGGAACATTCAGTTCTCCGACATTCAGTTCTCCCTTTCTATCATGACTCGTGCTCGAGGAATGATTGAGTGGTGCATCTTGCATAGAAAAAAAAAAATACCATTCCCCAGATTCTCCCTCTTAGCAGATATAACTCACCGGGAACTGACAAAAATAATTACCAAGAGTTGCAGGTGGGCACAGATGACAAGAAACTAAAGCTCAGGAACTTACACTCCTGACCATCTGGATAGATGGTAGGGTTTCCATTGACTATACTACAGGGATATGCAAAAAAAAAATGGAAAATTTTGACCTGATGGTTAATATTCACTGAAGGCTAAACAAGTAATTCCTTATTATCTTTTGAAGGATACTCACTAATTTTAGTTCAGTCAAGTCTGACTGGTAATTCACCCTCTTCCGAGAGTATGGTAAACACGCCCGCCTTGTTGCTGGTTGCTTAATTGTACATTATTCAAATTCTCATCTGCAGCAGCATCAGTGAATTCCACGAGTCTCTGTGGTTACCGAGAGTCAGGTGCAAAGACAGATGTGGTGAGCCCATCATTCGTGTTGCTTTACCACCAGCAATCAGAGAAAATAGGGTTAGACTACGGGAGGCAGAGGATCCACAGCTGCATCTCCCCAGCATTGGCACAAAGCCCAACCACTGAACTTGGTGCAGTAACAAAAATGATCATCTGATTTTTTTTTCACCGCGGATGCCATATCTGGATTTTTTTTCTTTTTCCTTAGGCAAGTAACTTTTATATTTAAAAGCAAAACAATTCACCTCCCTAAGCTGTGGTTTGTTGACAAGTCGTCACTGATTAATCGTTCAGAATAATAGGCAATGTTTTTACCGATATCCTAATGAGAGAAGAGCTGAGTGCGATATTTTTCCATGCAATTTTATTGACAGACCTTGTCTGGGATGTGTTTCCCAGGCTTGTTTGACATTTCAATTTATCAATCAAGACCAAAGTAAATTATGGTTAATTTAGAAAAGTGCTTTGAGGATAGATTTTAGTGATGATAATTAGAACAAAGCCCTTAGGAAGATCCATTTAGAGTAGCTTAAGGAGACGCAAATTCAGTTACTTTCTTTCAGTATGCGATAGTATTCTGCTCAGCATTATTGATTTGAGAAATCAAAGTGAAGGGTAAGAATCTTCATGCCCTATCAGTAAGATTTATGTTGTTTTATTCTTTAATGTCTCATGAATATTCTGTAATTACTTTTGAAATTGGTCCAGACTATTGAGATGAGAGTGTGTTCTTCTGGCAGTTTTAAGGATCCGAACTGAAATTACTTTGGGGAAGCTCAAGACAGTTTAGGGAGAAATTTTTCATGATCTCCAGAGCAAGTGAAAGATACTTTTCATTCCATCTTTCCTTATGTTCTCAATTCAACTCAAATTGACATTCAGTAAGTCATCTGGTTAGGAGGGGCCAGGTTTACTGCTGTACAAGATTGAATAATCAGCAGTGCTGCATTAGGGAGGCCTTTCTGAAGTCGGGGTTAAAAACACATTTTCTTCCGATTGTTATTAATTGTAAACTATGAATTCAATTATAAAGACTGCGGGGGTAAAATCCAACTTCAATAAGCGATATCAGATTATCCACCGATTGTTCACACATTGTTCTCAGTATAAAGGAAAATTGAGTGAATGTATAACTGCGGCTGATCCATTACTTTCTGCTTTGCAACCAGACGACCTCCAGCTCAGCTCACTCCACACTGAATTTGACATTCACTCCCACGTGTTTGCCATTTTGCTACAAATAGGAATAGGCGGGAATTCCCTCCTGTTACTAAGGTGGCGTGAAGTGAGTTCCCCTCCGCATCACTCACCATCCTGACTTAGAATATGTCACCATTCCTTCACTGCCATTGGGCCAAAATCCTGGAACTCCCGCGCTAGCAGCACTGTGGGTGTACCTACACCGCATGGAATGCAGCGGCTCATGAAGGCAGCTCACCACTGCCTTCTCAAGGGAAATTAGGGATGGGCAATACACGCCAGAGACGAGACGCCCACATCCTATGAATTAATTTTAAAAAAACACAGCTACGGCAGTAAGAGCAAATTAAACTTCATGTAGAATTTATTTTTCAGTGTATTACGTGGATGGAGGACCCAAATAAGGACATGATATGCATGGGCCATGAAAAGAGCAGTCTTCATAATTCAAATTACTTCTCTTGACATTGAAACCGAGTGACATTAATGGAAACATCATCTGTTCCCCTAACGCTGATATACTTCATCTCAGTAAGACAAAAACTATGAATTAATCATGATGAGCAATTTTGATGAAGATGCATTACAATTTAGTTTGAAGAAACTCCTGTATTTTGTAATTTTGCACTTGGTTTGGTTTTAGACTAGATAATCTTCAGACAAGAATACATCCATCATTTTCAGCAGACGTTTTTTTTTTATTCACGGGATGTGGGCGCCGCTGCGCTGGCTCAGCCAGCATTTATTGCCCATCCCCAATTGCCCTTGTTCGGTGTGGGGGCGGGGGGGGGCGGGGGCGCGCATTGCCGTGGGTCTGGAGTCACGTGTAGGCCAGAACAGGTAAGGACGGCAGATTTCCTCCCCTAATGGACATTAGCGAACCAGATAGGGTTTTTACGACATCAACAACGGTTTCACAGTCATCATTAGACTTTTTTAATCCCAGGGGGAGAATCTTCGGCTCGGCGAGCGGGGGCGGGGCCCACTCACCGAGGCGTAAAATGACGCAGGATGACTTCGGGCGTGCGTCGTTTAGATTTTCAGTTCGGCGGGCGGGCGGGCAGCCAGTATTAAGGCCATTTAACTAACAATTAAAATAATTAACAGAGCTGCCCATCCAATCTTAAGGTTGGCGGGGGGGGGATGGTGGGGGGGCAGGCGAAGAGCCCAGGCGGCCTCCGCATTTTCCATGGAACCTCATCCACGGGCGGGATGAGGCTTGATGAATGATTTTAAATTTTCTCAAAAACGTTGATTGAAATGAATGCACATGTCCCAGCTCATGTGACAGTTTCGCATGAGGGGACATGTCGTAAAAAATTTTTCAACACTTTATTGAACTGGTAAAACTTAAAACTAATCTCCCCGAGGCACCCCTGTGACTCAGGGGAGATTTCTGCGCTCTTTCGCGCGTATGCACGACTCAGGGAACCCTCCCCACCGTACAGGGAATGCACAGCGCTTCTGGGTGCGCGTCACGCACGTAAAATGGAGGCGCAGACCCGATTGGCGCCCCCCCGCCCCCCACAACAACACAGGGAGAAAATTCTACCCCAGATTTTTATTGAATTCAAATTCCACCCTCTGCTGTGATGGGATTCGAACCCAGGTCCCCAGAGCATTACCCCTGGGTTTCTGGATTAGCTGTCCAGTAACAATACCACTACAGCATCGCACTGCCCCCCACCCACTACTAATCCCACGTTATCTTTTTGTAATCTGCCACTCCTGGAAGTTGGTTACCGGGAAGCTCAGGCCACCACTAACAGTGAAAAGGAGTTAAGAAGCTTTTCTTTATGCAAAAGACCGACAGATCATGGGCTGAATTTTCCCCCCGTCGGCGGGGGGAAGTTGATGGACAGGTACATGGGGGCGCGTTTCCGATCGCCACCCCCGATCGGAGGCATGGTGCCATTTTACGTGGGAGGGACCAATTAAGGCCCTTCCAGTGTGACGTCCGGTGGGAAGTGCTATGCGGTTGGGGGGGGGGAGGAATTCCTAAACCCAAGAGTGCACTGTCTCGCGCAGGCGCACGCACTCATCTCCCTGCGGCTAAGTGCAGCCTCAGGGAGATCGGCTCAAAATGTGAAAAAGCTCAAAATAGAAAAATAACATTTCCCTAACATGTCCCCTCATGTGACAATGTGACATGTTCATAATTTCCAAAAAATCTTTATTAAAATTTTTAAAACCTTACATGAATCCCCATCCCGCCCGTGGATGAGGTTTGATGCTTTCTCTAGTTCCCGCCGGGGCTCCCGGCCTGCCCGACAACCTTAAGGTCGGATGGGCAGGTCCACTGATTACTTTAATTGCTCTGTCAATAGCCTCAATTGGCCATTGACAGGTCGGCGGGCGTGCAGCTGATTTTGCTGCGCCCCCGCCTTCCTGAAAATTTAAATGGGGCGCGGTGATGTCGGGAGTTCCTCCCGGCGTCACCGCGCATCATTTTAACATTTCGGCGAGTGGGCCCCGCCCCCGCTTGCCGACAGTAAAATCCAGCCCCATGGAAGGCTTTACTACAGGGAGGAATAAAGCTTTGCATCTTTTAAGAGATGTCAAGTGGAACAGAGGTTAGATTGGGAGAAACTATTTCCACTCATTGTTGGTTCCCCTTCATAATCGAAGATGGGCATTTCATGCATGCGTAGAGTCATCTGTTGTGCATTCAGGCATGACTGTGGAGGCCAACTGCAAAGCTGCAAGGTTTCCCACAGGGATGAATTGATTTATTTTGCTGGGGCTGCCTGGTTTCTCGAGCTTCATGGGGTGTGGGCGTCACTGGTTTGGCCAGCATTTATTACCCATCAGAGGGCATTGAAGAGTCAACCACATTTCTGTGGGTCTGCAGTCACGTATAGGCCAGACTAGGTAAGGACGACAGATTTCCTTCCCTAAAGGACATTAGTGAACCAGATGGGTTTTTACGACAATCGACAACGGTTTTGTGGTCATCAGCAGACTTTTAATTCAAGATTTTTTAATGGATTCAAATTTCACTATGTGCCATGGTGGGATTTGAACCCAGGTCCACAGAGCAGTACCCTGGGTCTCTGGAATACCAGTCCAGTGACAAAACCACTATGCCACCACCTCCCTCTAGCTGCCCATATCCTTTGCTGTTTGTTGGAGACAATGCCCGTACTTGGGCACATTCTCCAGTTGTTCTCTCTTGTGCGTTTTTCTCCCAGTTGTTGTGAACATGCCACGCCTCCCGAGGGTCACCTTAATCTCAGACTACCTTGCAGGTGGTGTCTAAGTTTAAATTGTGAATACATAACTGCCTTATAGGGTGATATTGTTAGTCACACATACTACATGCCCGCTCCATATAAGCTGAGCTTTGATGATGAGCGCTTCAATTCCAGACATTTCTGCTCTTCGAAATACCTCAGTGTTGGGCACTTTGTCCTCACATTTGATGCCCATTATGTTCCGAATGCATCTCATGTGGAACCTGTCCAACTGTATCATATATCTGCAGTAAGCAGTTGATGTCTCTCAGACATATAGGAGTGAAACTATTTGCCCTGGTTGAGGACTAACAGGCATAGCCTAAAACTTAGGGTGGAACGTTGAGCTGGCGATGGTGGACTTGGTGCCAACTGGAGAGCCAGCGGGAACTCTTCATCCCTTCTTTCTGGAATGCCCGCCAGTGTTACGTGCCAACCAGGCACCTGACACCAGCTGGCCTTTCCCCAGGACCAGGACCCTGGGGGCGGAGGTCCCGCCTGCCAAGATCAGCCAACCAATCAGAGGCTGGTAACTCTTTTGAATAATAGCATCACCAGGGAGGCAGTGTCTACTGCTGGACAACACCCACCCGAGGCCCAGGATCCAGCCCATGGGTGAGTGATGGCTGGAGGGGTTTTGCAGGGTGGGGTTTACAGGGGAGCAGGTTGTCGGGGCGTCGGCAGCAAGGGGAAGGGGGGTGCGTCTTATCACACAACACCCTCTCCCAGATGCAGGGTCCCTCCATCCGGCAGTCAGTGCCATTTAATGATGGATTCCCCCTCCCCACCACCAGCCACTGGAGCCAGCCAGTGAACACACCAGTGTTTGCTTCTCATGCTCCCCACAGGGTGATCGCCAGCACCTGACACTGGGTTAATACCAACAGCAGCAGGAGGACCTTTAATGGGCATTAATTGCCCACTTAATGGCCTCAATTGCACTGCCAAACATCCCAATGAACTATGTTTACTGGGGAGGTGGTGGCATAGTGGTATTGTCACTGGACTAGCATTCCAGAGACCCAGGGTAATGCTCTGGGGACCCACGTTCAAATCCCACCATGGTAGATGGGGAAATCGGAATTCCGTAAAAAGTCTGGGAAGGTCGTCCACCGTCCTTCCTGAGTGAATGTCCCCCTATCATCAAACCCATCATGCTGGTGGAGAGATGGGGTGCAGTGGAGAGGGGTGTGCGGTGGTGCACAAGATTCTGGCCTTAGAGTCAGACTTTTCAGGGCTAAAATTAGGAAACGCTCCTTCACATCAAAGGGTGGTTGAAGTTTGGAACTCTCTTTTGCAAACGGTGATTGATGCTAGATAATGTTTCTTTTTCATTTGAAACTAAGATTGATAGATTCTTGTTAGGAAAGGTGATATGGGGCAAAAGTGCGTATGTGGAGTTAAGTTGCTGAATAGCCATGATCTCAGGGCAGGCTCGAGGTGTTCAATAGCCTCCTCCTGTCCTGATGATCCTAGAGTAAACTGGATAAGAATTCGAAGACACAGTGATAGGGAACAAGAATAGGGCAGTAGGGTTTGTTTTAAGATTTCCCCAGTAAAGAGCTGGCACAGGCATGATGGGCTGAATGGAGTCCTTCTCGCTGGATGCAAAACTGAGATTGCACTTCATTTCAGTTGTATGACTGCTGAGGTTATAACAATCAATAGAGTTGACATTCATATCTTCATCTTTCTACCACTAACAATGTAAACTCTAGCAGTATAAGACTTTTCAAGAGAGGGCTAAGAAGTATTGCTTGATAGTATGCTCTGACTGTGCTGTTTCCATGTAGATGAAGTTAAATAGATAATATCACTCCAGTTTGAATTACATGATTTGATTACAACAAGTCGTGGTTTATGTTGCTGTCTTCCAGGAGGCCTGCCATAATCAAAGATGATGTGGTCACACACTATATAAAACCAACCGTACCAGTCAGAGAACTGTACGCATTTATAACAGTTATCACAGGCTGGAGTATATTTCAACGACCCAACAGGTCCCAAGGATTAGATGGCACTGGTGAACTGCTTGAGATTCACTGCTGCAGTTATCACATTGTCTGAACTCCTCCCTCTGTTGCCACCTTGGAACATACTCTAACTTATACATTTATTTATTTTTAGAGTTTCTCTGAATGGAATAGAAAAATAACAAGGAGCTTTTGAAATTTGCAGCAGAAAGATATAATTCTGTGACAGCTATGTGTGAATCGCTTAAGGTACAAGACACCACAGCAAAAGGAAAACACGTCCTTGGTGCATAAATATTAACTCCTTCGCACAGCTCTTGCAAGTGGGCAGGGTTTCTTCGGAGGGCCTGTTGAATATGGGTGAGCTGCCTCCTGGAATACAACTGAATGGTTTGCTAAGCAATTTCAGAGGGCAGTTAAGAGTCATTCACACTGCTGAGGGGTCTGGAGTCACATGTAGGCCAGACCAGGTAATGATGGCAGATTTCCTTTCCCGGAAGGACGTCAGTGAATCAGGTTTTTTATGACAACCCAGTAATCACATGGTCACCATTACTGATATATGTTTATTTTAGTTTTATCTAATTAAACAAATATAAATACCTAGCTGCTATGGTGGGATTTGAACTCACGCCTCTGGATTATTAATCTGTATTCGCTAGTCCAATAACATACCCCCTATGCTACCATTTCTCAATTTTTGGCTGAATTTACAGGGTGATTGTGAGAGAGACACTTTTCCCATTTTTTTGCCACACACAGGCCAGGATTTTCCGATCGTCCGGTGGGCGGAGAGGGCAGGCGGGCCCGGGAGCGGTCGGGAAACGACTTGCCGCCCACAATCAACCCCCTGACCGTGACTTCACACTGGCTGGCCAATTTAGTAGCCAGCCAGCCAGCGTCAAAGGCGCCCTGAGGAGCTCAGCACTGCTGGGGTGGGGGAGAGAGGAGGGCGAGCGCTAAAGTCTGCGCATGAACGGGGAGTGCGCGCACTGAGAGCTCCCTGAAGGCACAGAGCTGCCTCAGGGGGCTGGAGAATGGTAGACTCAAAAATAAAGATTTTAAAAATGAGAGAAACATGTCCCCACATGTGACTCAGTCACATGAACAGGGACATATTAAAAATGATGTTTAAAAATGTTTATTTTTTTAAAACTACTGTTGGAAACCTCATGTCATCCACCGATGAGGTTTCCTAAAACATCCAAAGGCCACTTGGCTGATTCGCTCGCCCAGCAACCATAAGGTTGGACGGGCAGTGAAAAATACTGCTTAATTAATTGATTCATTGGCTTAATAGCCCTCTTAATTGTTGGCAGCTGCATTGCCAACTCCCACGTGTGCCTGCCAACTGAAATATCGCGCGAGTGTGTGATGAACGTAAACTCCTGCCGATAATAAACTTAAAACATTAAAGGTGGTCATAAGTTGAGACAGTTACCAAATGGTCTAATCAGCTCCTAACGAGTATGTTTTCTTTCTCTTATTCTTAGTTGCCGACATTAAGGGAAAGCTCCACTTTAAAGAAAAGTGTCATCGTAATGAAAAGGAGGTAAAAGACCATCAATTAACAAAATTGGAACAAACAGCCACTCTGGCATGCTAGGAATAAAGTTCAAAATGGTGAATTTAGTCGCTGTCCTTGAGAATAGAATTTTACCTTCGAACACAGCACCTATCCATCACTTCAACATTCACTCTATCACTGGCACAATGTCTGCTCCTGGACATAGGTTACAAATCCCTGTGTACGGTGATGCGCAGAACTTGCTATTGTCACACAGCAGAGCCCGGCATCCAATCATCTTGGAACAGCCGAGTCAATTAGATGAATGCCCCGTTCCGCCAAGATCGTGTGGCGTGCAACGACCACCTCATGTTAAAAGAAATAACACACTTTCCATCTTCCATTTGTCAAAATGAAGTTTGGGACCTGGAGCATCAGGACCTCCATGGACAGTCCCAACAGTGACAGACACAAGCGCCGCACCTCCATCATAGCGCAGGTACTTGGGTGCCTCGACATTGACATTGCTGATCTAGGTGAGACACTACGTGCAAGAGAAGGTCAACTGAAGGATGCTTGTCACCAGACGCCCAAGCAACTGCTCGACTCGGAGCTTGGTCACAGTAGGAGACTCCCAGGAGGACAGTGGAAACGCTTTAAGGATGCCTTCAAAGCATCACCAGAGAGGTCAAACATCCCCGCCAACTCATGGGAGACCCTGGTTTGTGACTGACCAAAATGGAGGAGGCTCACCCTGGAAGGCACTGAACACATCAAGAGATATCGTCAGCAATGTGCAGAGTCAAAGTCGGAGTGTCGGAGGGAGTGCATAAATAGCCCATCTATTCAACTCTTCAAGCATGGCCTACCCCACATGTGGAAGGGTCTGTATATTGCACATTGGACTTATCACCCACCTCAGAATCCATCAAACCAGAGTGGCCGCAAGGCATCCTCAATCTCAAGAGACCACCTAAGAGAGAGACGCACAGTGGTAGCAATGTGTGCCATCTACAAATTACACTGCAGCAACTCGCCAAGTCATCTTTGACAGCACCTTCCAAACCTGTGAACTCTAACGCGTCTTAGGGAACATGGGCACCAGGCACATGGGAACAGCACCCTCTGTAAGTCCTCCTCCAAGTCACACAGCATCCTGACTTGAAAATATGTTGCCTTCACTGTCCTTCACAATTCCTTCACTGTCGCTAAGTCAAAATCCTGGAACTCCCTCTCTAACAGCACTGTGGCTGTACCTACACTACCTGGACTGAAACAGTTCAAGAAGACGGCCCACCACTATCTTGTCAAGGGCAATTAGGGATGGACAACAAATGCTGGCCTTGCCAGTGATGCCCACATCCCGTGTTCAAGTAAACAACAATTGTATGAACATACAGTTATGATATGTATGAGGGAGAATTTTGCTGAGATTTGGTTACATCTCTATGATCTCTTTGACCAGAACATAAAGTTTAAAAATAGAGAATTGAAACTCTGGTACATTACAAATCTTGCCAACATTAGATTGATTTGAGAAGGAGCTGCTTTGTAAGTCATGTTTGTTGACATGTGAAGCTATGAATGTAGCCAATCAGATAATAGCAGTGTGAATATAGCTTTTATCATTAGGAAATACCCACTTTTGAAACAGCTGATTATTGACTGTTCACCCAAACAGTCATTCTAGTGTGAATTCTAAATTGTCCTCTCTCAGAAACCCTTCATGACTCTCCCTTTCACTTCACTCTTTTTTGCCTTTCAATCTCTTATTTTTCTGTTCATACTTTCTTTATTCCTGTAAAAATAATATTGACTGGGGCATAGCATCAAGGTAATAGTCTAATCAATAATATCAATGATATTGTGAATGTGTGAACAAATCCTGAACTATAGCCCCGCGATTGCAGCATAAACTTAAAATTATTGCAGGAATAGATTCTGTTCAATCTGTGATATCATTAGGTTGTGAAGAAGATATAAGGAGTTTGCAGATGGATATAGATAGGTTGAGTGAGTGGGCAAAAGTCTGGCAGATGGCGTACAATGTGGGAAAATGTGAAGTTGTTGACTTTGGCAGGAAGAATAAAAAAGCCGAGAACGGCTGCAGAATTCTGAGGTGCAGAGGGATCTAGGTGTTCGAGTGCATGAGTCACAAAGAGTTAGTATGCAGGTACAGCAAGTAATCAAGAAGATGGAATGGAATGCTGTTCTTTATTATGAGAGAGATTGAACATAAAAGTAGGGATGTTATGCTTCAGTTACACAGGGCATTGGCGAGACCACATCCCAAATATTGTGTGCAGTTTTGGTCTCCTTATTTAAGGAAGGATGTAAATGCATTGGAGGCTGTTCCGAGGAGGTTTACTAGATTGACACTTGAAATGAGTGGGTTGTCTAATGAGGAAACTGGGCTTGTTTCCACTGAAGTTTAGAAGAGTGAGGGGTGACTTGATTGAAGTATATAAGATCCTGGACGGTCTCGACAAGGTGGATGTGGTAAGGATGTTTCCTCTTGTGAGTGAGTCCAGAACTAGGGAGCACTGTTTTGAAATTAGGGGCAGGATCACCCCAGATTTGCACTAAGAGAGGTAGCAAGTGCATAAAACACCGTCGCCGGCTGCAATGGCAGGTTTTCAAACTTTATTGTCCCAAACCCGCTGCATTAGTTATGCATTCCCAGGAAACACGCCATTTCCATGGCGGGCAGACTCTCATTCTCCCGCCATGCCATCACCTCACTGCTACATCATGCTGGGCGCCATATTTAAACTCCAGATGCGTGCTGCACACATCTCAGTGCTTCCAGTCCAGGACTACCGCAGGGAAGATGTCCAGGAAAGGCAAAAAGACTGCGGCCCCCGGGTTTAGCAATGTGTCAATGGGAACACCTTTTGGATGCCATGGGGGCCTGTCGTGATGTCCTCTACCCCTGTTCTGGCCACAGGATAGGCAGCGGCATGACCAACCAGGCATGGGAGGCGGTGGTAGTGGTGGTCAGAGCCAACGCTGCACTGGAAGAGGTTGGCCATCCAATGCAGATGGAGGATGAATGATCTCATCCGTGCAGCCAGGGTAAGGCAGTCATCTCATCACTCTAAACTCACACACTCACAAGCCCATCACACATTCACTGGCATCTCAGTCACTGCCAGCACAAGGTACATCACCACCCATTCTCACACACACACCCTCACATCTCCATCTGGCCTCATCTCCTCTGGAGACTGCCCCCTCAGCCCTCCCTCACCATCTTGAGGCCACTTGCACAGATCAACATGTGCCTCCAAACACACCCTGGGATATTCTCCTTCCCCAGTACAGCCCTCACCCTGCAGCCTCTTCCCTTGCCTGAGGCCAGATCTCCCCGTTCCTCAAGCAAGACCTTTTCCTGCAGCAGCTGGAAAGCCACCCACATACGGCTGGTCTGGTAGGTAGAGACCTGCCCGTGAGTCACCCTAAAAGTGATGTGGTGCTGCCTGTGAAGACTGGCGCTGATGACTGCAAGTGCTGCCCGAAGCAAGGTAGGCAAACAAACCCCGAAGTCCCGAGCGAAATGCCGCCCGCCAGGTGCACGTCGCTTATGTGCTGTTGTGAAACACGTCAATGTGTTTTCCCGCCAATGTGGGTGGACGATCCAGCGGGGGAGGGGGGAACGATTCCAGCGGGCTGGCCTGATAACGATATGCAGATGTATTATAATGATGCTCCTGACGTTTGATGGCGGGATGGTGGGCCGAGCGATCGATAGCAAACTGGTTTCACGCCATCGTGAAACCGACCGCGCCATATAGCCCACTCAAGCCACTGAACATGCCCGACGCTGGTGGGCACAGAAAATCCCGGCCTAGAGGTCATCCTTTTGGGACAGATTGAGGAGAAATATTTTCTCTGAGGGCCTATGTGACTTTGGAACTCTGCCTCAGAAGGCGGTGGAGGTGGGGGTCACTGAATATTTTTAAAGCAGACGTAGAGAGGTTCTTGGTAGGCAAGGGAATCAAAGATTACTGGGGGGTAGATGAGAATATGGAATTTGAAACATCAACAGTTCAGCCATGATCCTAAGGAATAGCAGAGCTCGAAGGGCCTAATGGCCTGCTTCTGCTCTTATTTCGTACGTTCGTATTTTATTCAATTCCTGACCTATGTTGGTGCCATCTGAGACCACCATTGCAGAAAATGATTGTGGATCATCCACCACCTCTGTGCTCACTGACCTACATTGCCTCCTTGGTCAGGGAATACCTTTATTTTAATATTTTCATCCTCATTTTTAAATTCCTTCATAGCTTTGCCTCTCACTATCTACGTGACCTCCTCCATAAAGTCATAGAGTTATACAGCACAGAAACAGGTCCTTCGGTCCATTGTGTCCATATCCGCCATCTAGCACCTATCTATTCTAATCCCATTTTCCAGCACTTGGCCCATAGCCCTGTATGCTATGGTGCTTCAAGAGCTCATCTAAATACTTCTTGAATGTTGTGAGGGTTCCTGCCTCTACCACCCCTCAGGCAGTGTGTTCCAGATTCCAACCATCCTCTTGGAGAAAAAAACTTTCCTCAAATCCCCTCTAAATCTCTTGCCCCTTACCTTAAATCTATCCCCCCTGATTATTGACACCTCTGCTAGGGGGAAGAGGTTCTTCATTTCTACCCTATCTATGCCCCTCACAATTTTGTATACCTCTATCAGCCACCCCCCCTCAGCCTTCTCTGCTCTAAGGAAAACCACGCCAGCCTATCCAGTTTCTCTTCATAGCTCCAGCCCAGGCAACATCATGGTGAATCCCCTCTGCACCCTCTTCAGCACAATCACATCCAGCCCTGTAACCTCCACGATCTCGGATCTTCTCCAATTCTGGCCTCTTGTGACTCCTGATTTTAATAGTGCCATCAATGACAGCTGTGCTTTCAGATGTCTTGGCCCTAAGGTCTGGTATTCCCACCCTAGGACCTCTTTGCCTCTCTACCTGTTGCTCTCTCTTTTAAGACACTCCTTAAAACCTTCCCTCACCGACCAAACTTTAGGTCATTACATGGAATTATATAGAATATATGACACAGAGAGAGACCATTCATTACATGCTAGCTCCACTTGAGCCTCTTCTCATCCTTCCTCATGTAATTCTATCAACTATAACCCTCTATTCCCTTCTTCCTCATATGTTTATCTAACCTCCCCTTAACTCCATCTATACTATTTGCTTCAAACTGCTCTCTGTGGTAATAAGTACCACTCCCTGCATTAATAAGTTTCTTGTAAATTCGCTATTGAATTTCTTGGTGATTGTCTTTCATTAATGGCTTCTAGTTATGCTCTCCCCTACAAGAGGAAGCATATTCCCTGTATCTACTCTCATCAATTCCTTTGATAATTTTAAAGACCTCTATTGGTCCACCAGTCAGCTTTCTGTTTTCCAAGTGAGAAGTGTCCCCATCTGGTCCTCCTTTCTTGATATTTATTGCCTTGCAGTTCTGGTTTCAGGCTTGTAATTCTTTTCTGCAATGTCTCCAGTGGCTCTATGTCCTTTCCATACTATACCAACCAGAACTGTCCACAGTACTCATGTGTGGTCCATTCAAGGTTCAATGGAAGTTTAGCATAATGTCTATATTTTTCAGTTCTAACCTAGAAATGCAACCCAGCGCTAGGTTGTCTTTTGTGATGGCCTTATTGATCTGTCACAACTTTTGGTGGCTTGTGTAATTCCCGGATCCCTTTGCTCCTCCATCCCATTCACATCCCTGTTTCCCGAGTGATATGTGCCCTCCATATTTTTCTTACCCAAAATGTTATACCTTACTCTTAATTATTTTGAAATTCATTTGGAAATGATATGCTCATTCTTCAAAAACTCAGCAGGTCTGGCAGCATCGGCGGAGAAGAAAAGAGTTGACGTTTCGAGTCCTCATGACCCTTCAACAGAATGTTCTGCTGAAGGGTCATGAGGACTCGAAACGTCAACTCTTTTCTTCTCCGCCGATGCTGCCAGACCTGCTGAGTTTTTCCAGGTAATTCTGTTTTTGTTTTGGATTTCCAGCATCCGCAGTAGTTTTTTGTTTTTATGCTCATTCTTCGAGTTTATTAATGTTCTCCTGTGATTTGTTGCAGTCATCCCCAGTATTAACTATCCCTCCAAGTTTGGCATCATCTGCAATTTTAGAGATTTGATTTTTGATTCCAAAGTCTAAATTGTTAATACAAATTGTGAACAACAGTGGCCCCAGCATTGATCCCTGTGTAACCCCACTTCTGAACTTCTGTCCTTTACCCCTTTGTTCTGCTTTTCGGCTTTCAGCTAGCTAGCTATTCATGCCACTAACTGTCCCCTGACTATGCATAATCTGTCCTCATTCATTAGCACATTATCTGGCACTTTATCAAAAGCCTTTTGGAAATCTCAGTATATTACATCTGCTGCATTACTCACATCCCTCCATGGATCACCACCTTGACATGGTGGAGAGGCATACGTGCTCTGATGATCCCTTGGGCGATGCCATCGGGAGCTCTTTGCTTGCGGTTGGGCCACCCATAGCAGCAAGGTCAAGGAGAGGTGCCAGACAAAGTTCCATCCAAAAAAGCCCTCAATGGTAGAACAGGCAAAGGAAGACTGCGTGTCTCCCTGTCTGTGAAGACGGAAGAAGGCTGAAGCAGAATGGTGGTCCCAGTTATCATGGTTCGACACGTCACTAAAACCTGACCACCATCCCTTTGAGATCACGAGGACAATGACAGTGCCTCAAGATCCTTGCGTAAAGCAAAGTCACTCACCGGTTCCTACCAGGGTCCATACCTGTGCGTTGAGAATTGGCCTGTTTAGCCACATGAAGATTCATGGCAGAAATTCATGATGCTAGGTGGATGTCAAATTGAAGGACAGTCGATGAAGATTATGATTAATCTTTGCCTGCTCTCTCTGATAGTTCTACAAAAAATTCAATGTGATTCATCAAACAAGATATTCCCTTTAGAAATCCATGTAGAGTAATCATTATTTTATTTTTAGTTTCTAGATTTTTAAAAAAACGTTTCCCTTTAGCCGGGGTTCCATTATTTTTCCAACGACTGGTGTTAAATTGACATAACATGCTCCATCTTTCTTTATAAATATAGATGTAACATTTGGGCCTATACCCTTTTCTATCAAATTATTAATTATGTGTAAAAGTGCCTTTGCTATTTTTGCCTTGGATTTTTTCAGTTGTCCTGATACCTCTTAATGTAGCTCACTGTCAAGTTTTGCTTGATAAAGCTCTTATGAAGTGCCTTGAGACATTTTACCATGTTAAAGGTGCTATATAAATTCAGGTTGATGTTGTTGTTTGTGCATCAATAAACAGAATATGCCGCTAATAACATTAATTTTCAAAGATTACTGTTTGGGACATGATGCGTCAAGTTTTTGATGAAATCATTTGTTTTCTATTTCTCGGAACTTCTTGGATTAGTTTAATCATATTTTTACATTGCAAATATCACTAAGGTTTACTGAATAAAAGATTCATCTCTGAAATTGAAATATCAGGGACAAATAGTGTAACTGATGGCTTGCTGTCCAGTTGATGCTGTAGCTTGTGAAATGATATGCTGATCCAGTAAATACACTTATCACCTAGATAGTATTTTTTTTTCTTCTTGTTTATTCTGTTAGGATATTCTATGCATTTAAAAAAAATATTTATCTATAATAATCTTCAAACAGCCAGAGTTTTCCACTATCAATTTCAACGAATGCTTTTTATGGGGCATATCTTTTCTGGTTTTGCAGTTTATACTTCCAGTCCTGTTCTGAATTGGAATGCATTGTCTGAAGGAGGGGTGATTTAGCAACCTTGAAAAGGGCTAAGTGCTTGAAGGGGATTCATTTGGAGGCTTATGGGGAAAGAGTAAGGGTGTGGGATTAATTGGATAGCTCTACCAAAGAGCAAGCATAGACACAATGGGCTGAATGATCTCCTTCTGTGCCGTATCATTCTATGATTTTTACCAATGTTCATCTGAAATTTGTTTATCTAAAGGCTACAGTCTGGGCATTGCAGTGTGGCTCTGAGTTATCAGGATAAACATAAACCAGAATTTGGAATATGGTTCATTTTCTCCTTCTTTAGTTCTCTGCCTGAAGGTAGGTCCAACTCATAGTGCCACAACCTCCACCACCGGTAAGGCAAGGAGACAGGTCTCGAATGCATCCCAGCCAGGATGGGGATCAAGCCCCATGCTGTTGGCTCCAATCTGAGCCTCACCAGCCATCCAGCCAACTGATCCCACTGGCCTCCCAAGGAGTCCGAGTTGCTGTGGCGACATGCACGTGTATATTCATGTTGTAGCCTGGAGCAATGAATAGTGATGGTAGATGCTCCAATTTTCTTTTCTAATACCAAGAAGCTCTCTTGCTCTTACTGCCCATCATTGGCATATGTTGGAAGGATTTATAAATTGATATTTAGCCTGTTTGGCCACATCATGAATGCACCTTCCTTGACCATCAAGTTCTAGAGTGGAATTTGAACCCAGAGCTTTTGACTCAGAGGCAGGGAAGCTACTCACTGCATCACAAGATCTCCATGGTTCATTTTATAGGAGGTTCAAATGATTAAATAATACATATAAACAGAATTTTAGGCTCTCCCAAAAATGTATTTTGTTGACCATAGTTTTTGGCAGAAATATTTTGCAGCATCACAAAGATTGGAACATAAATTGTGGCAATTTTTTCATGTTCCTCTGGTTTGAGAGAGGCATCTTCCTCTGGGGTACTTCTTTGGCTGTACAACTTATCAGAAACCCCTGGAATTCAGGTCCCCAAAGATTTCCAGAATTAATTTTTAAATTGCTTTAATTTGAATCTGAACTAAATTCACACAAAGGTTAAAGGGCTTTGTACATTGTATATCCTACCATTGTGCACTTAAACAGAATTTGCCACATTTTCCTCCAGTGTCAATTGAGTTGTAGCCATGACTTCAAAAAAAAAATCATAGCTGGGGACCTTGATAAGGCTGTCAAGGTGTCAAAATAGTTGCTGGAAGGATCAGCTTTACTTCCTGTGTGAGCTGTGCTGCAGCTTTCACTCATGTAATAATTGCACCACAGGTGTCAAGATTTGCAGTGAATTAATGCAGGCATATTGTCTGCATGTGAGTGTGATTTTATGAACAAGTGTGTTTCCAAAGCAAATCACGTTAACCCATTCACACTTAAATATCTGAGATCATTATTCAAACAATACTGATTCTCGCAGTTATTTTACATGCTAGAGCGGCTGATTTAATCCCACAAAATTAGCACCTTAAAATATCTGACACCAGTTAATGATAAGAGAGGAGGTTTCATTCTTTTCAAAGGAAAATAAAAATGACAGTTTAGTAAAAACATTTTTGGCCTTCATTTCTCTGAAGCCCATAAATGAGGAGATACTGAGATTTGTTTAATTTATATACAGCACCTGTAGGAATAGTCAACCTTAGATTCTGTTTAGTCTAGTGCAGCACTTTTAAATATTAAAACAGCACCCATGTCCACATCAGCATTAACACTTCCTATCACTGCAGCAACTCCTTGTCGATAGTTGAAGTGGTGGCATTTGGCTTCCACTTGGGTATTAAATCATGACAAGTTTTCTGCATCAGACTTCAATCTCCATGCAGTAAGTGTTATCGCTATGGTTTCCAGTCTACCACTGACAGCGTCGGTTTTGCAATTTGTAGTTTTTTTTCTCCGCCCAGTTTCTCAGCTGGACCACTGGGGTCGGTGAACCAATGTATGACATTTGATACCAATGTTAAAGCAGTCTTGAGACGGTTGAACCAGGGCGCTCCAAACCCTAAGGCAGCTCTTCCAAGATGGTGCCTTGGCTATCAGCCGCATAATTTTCCAATTTATTTCTTGACCTTGACTGCTACCATCTACACAGTCTTTCCCTATTGACAGCGTTAATAGGTTTCAACTGTGTTTCACAAGCTTTGCTTGTGGGTATTTGGTGGATAATTTATGAAGTTATTTAATACAATTTTTATGCACCTCGAGCAAGGAGTAATTATTTTGATATCACTAAGTCATCATTATCATTCTGTAATAAACACTGTTTACATTATCACATTTTCTAATATACCAGTACAATTTTACTAAAAAATGTTCTTTTTAAATAAAGGTTCTAATGAGTCTATTATTTGCACTTTCACGTTTTGAATGCATAACAGCCAAGTCATTCTACTTAATGGAAGAAAGTATCCAAAATTGGAAAGATATACTTGTGATGCATATTTGAAGCCAAAATGCAAAGAGCAAAAAAGCTAATTAGAGCCATTAAGGAATGTCAAATACAGCAATATATTAATGGATCCAAAGCAATCCCAAAGCAATCAATTTAAATTTGAACAGGTCTATTGCAAAGCACCAAAAATGGAAAAATACTGTCTTATCTGCACTGCCAAGTAATCATTTATTTAATGAATAATCTCTCTCTTTTAAGACTGAGCTATCTAATTGCTCCACATTCGTGCTGCTAATCTTTGGGAATGATGTGGTGGTCAGTGACCTGGCTAGCAGCACTTTTCTAATCACTTGACCTAATGACTAAAATCAGTTTATAAAACTCCACTATACTAACCTAAAGACATTGGAAGACATGAGGGGTTGGAAGGGTTGGGTGGGGCAGGGAAGGTTTTGGGGGTTTAGGGTGTCAGAGAAATTCAGTGACCTGAGAAAATCACAAGAATGCAGTGACAGACTGGTTAGTTATTTGCCTTTGACTGTTTTTTTTATATGTTAAACCCATACCAGAAGCCTATAAATCTCATTAGTAAAGCATACTGAATTAATGATACCATATACTTGAGATAAACTGGATTTTATTTTGTGCAGTGTTTGCATGGGTGATGAAAGTAGTCTACTAAAATTATCAATATAGTAATGAGGACACTAATAGAAGGACTAACTTGCATATAGTAGTGCCATGAAGCTATATAATAATATTATTGGAACGTACTTGTCTTTTAAAATAGAGGTTTAGTCTGTGGGTGTGTTTTAGCTGGATTAAAGCCAGCTAGTCTGGGTGCTTTGATGTGCACTAGTTTTGGAGTGTAAGAGAGGTAGATTAGAGTGCATTTGCATTTTTTGAATAGAGAATTCAAGAAGTGGGGTGAAAACTGGTGCCTAGCTAGCAGAGACCAAGCAATATGTTTACATTACTAATAAAATTGGTACCTATGAAAGGGGTTTTATTGCTAGAAGAGGTGGAGTTCAAAGGGGCTGGTGATACAATGAGAATTTATATTCAATGGGCTGTGCTTGGTATAACTTCAGCAGTTTTCGTGTGTGTAGAGTAGAGGCAATGTGAGATCAAAGCAGCTATAAGCCTATAACTGTCTCCACAGGAACCAAAGTGAAAGGAACCTAACTTTGAATTTGTAAGCTGAAAATACTTTGCCTGGTGTCTGGTTAAGTCTATGGTTGCTGTAGTCTTAATGAAGATTAGTTTATGAATTTGTTAAAAGTTACGATAGTAGTAATTTGTAGCCATGTATATGTGTTTAATGTGTATGTTTCATTTAGTTGAATATAAAACCTCTTGAGAACTGGGGCTCTGATTCCTGCATTTAGAGTTGCATCTCAAACATACCAGTTAAAAATATAGGTTGTGACAGTTGTTTAAAGTTTCCCTCTGGGATTTTTAAATAACTCAGCTTTACTGAAAGGCTGTCTCATAACAAGCAGTAACTTCATATAGGGTATGGTAACATAATGGTTATGGTACTGGACTGGTAAGCTGGAGATTTGGGTTTATATCCCACTAAGGCATTTGGGAAAATTCAAATGTAGTTAATTGAATAAACCTGGAATAAAAAGCAGGTAATGAGCAATGGCAACTATGAACTTGTTGGATCACTCTAAATGTCCATTGGGTTCACTAATGTCTTTAAGGAAATCTGCTGCCCTTACCTCCAGTGTGGCCTAAATGTGATTCCAGACACACAGAAAAGTGGTTGACCCTTAACTGCCCTGTGAGTGGCCCTGGAAAATCACTTAGTTGTTATAAAGGTGGCTCATCACCACCACCTTCTGATGGACTATAAAGGCTGGCCTTGCTAGCAATCCCCACATCACACGAATGATCAAAAATAAAACACACATATACAAACTTCAAAGTAAGCTACACATTAACTTCGGAGTGTGCTTAGCAGAACCAATTTTTACTCATTACAATGTTGTCTAAAGAAGATGATCCACCCAATGTTTAAAATCTATGTAATGCTCTGTAGCACTTTACGAGCATTAACGTACAATAAGGACATGAGTACAAAATGAACAAGAGCCGGATAAGAACAGAGATTAGAAGATGTTTTCACTACAACTTGATCGATATGTTGAATTAACTTTCAACAAAATCCGTTTGGGGGTAATTTTATACGTCTGTGCTGTCAGTGAAGGTCTCATCTGAAAGCTGTGCCACTTGTCATCTTAAAACAGCTGGATAATTGCCAGGGTATAAACAGGATCATAGATTATAAAAACAAATGGAGATACAGATGCTGGGGATCAAATACCCTATGGCACCATTGAAATGCCACCCGTGCAGTGTAACAGCTCAGAATTAATGTCGGATGTAACTTTAAACTGAAATATGGAGGGCAGTTTTCAAACTGTTGGACAGCAAGGTGATAATGCACACATTTATGTCTAAGCCATGAATGCTACATTCCGATACTCAACATCTTCATATAGAGTTAGCAGTAAATTGACATCTTATCAGATGTTAACTGATGTGATTCAAATTTACTGCCTCAATAAATGGAAATGAGATACTTAGGCTAGTGACATGGTACTTTGGTTTTGGTATGGAACAGAAAATAGAGACCAAAATTAGCTTTTCAAAACCGGAATTGTTTGTCCTTGAATTCATTGACTATGTAGGTATCTCTTTTTTTTAATGGCCCAAACTCTAATCTCCAGTCACAAAAGGACATTGGAAAATTGGACCATGATGGTGCAGAAAGTTAGTAAAGCTTCTATAATTCCATGAAGTACGTGATTGCCATAAATGTATCTGATCATGGTGGCAAAGATGAATAATACGGAATGAGTACCAAAGAAAGGAAACTGAAAGCTCCTCAAAATAAAATCTGCATTTGACAGAAGTATCATATTACATTTCTTGACGAGGAAGACAAATTTTTCTGAAGGTTCGGAACTGCCTGCTAAGTGTAAAGCAAAGCTGTTTTGTACCAGTTGTCTCATGCAGCTGTAGTTTGCACTATCTTTTATCATCTTCCTTTAAGTTACTGTTTATGAAACTGTTTAAATTATTCTCTGTCTCTGATATCTGTAACAGTCCTTCTGTTTTTCAAATGTGTTTTGAGTGCAAATAAATTAATGAAGCAATATTTTTTTTTCCTCTTTTCAGGCATGATTGGTCTTTATCCTGACATATCGAAATGAAATCTGTGCAATTGCCATTTCAGAGGATAGTGAAAGTATCCAGGGTTAGGTGAATCGGGTGAGGGACATCCAGCCATAGCAACAGGACCCCGCTTTATGCTGTAGAATAGTGGAAAAACTCTTCAGTTATTGCTGTTTATTACTCTAAACCGAAGGGTATACAACTGAATCTGTACACCATCTAGGTCAAAGGAAATGACCTGATCAGCACCCCATCCACCCACCACCTTAAGCCCCTCATCATCGGTGCATGGTGGCTGCAGTTTGTACCGTTTACAGCATGTACAGTGGCAACTCACCAAGGTTCCTTCGACAGCACTTTCCAAACCTGCAAGCTCTACCATCTAGAAGGACAAGGGCAGCAGACATAGGGGAACACCTCCAGGTTCTCTGCCAAGCTACACGCTAACCTAACTTGGAAATATATCATCGTTCCTTCATTGTTATTGAGCCAGAATCCTGAAATTCCCTTCCCAATATCACTGTGGGAGCCCTAGGCCACTCGGACTGCAGCGGTTCAAAAAGGTGGCTCACCACCAGCTTATCAAGGACAACAAGGAATGAGTCTTTACAATGTGCACACTGGCACAGCCATCTACAAGTTGGTAGAGCAGGCTTAATTTCTAATTAACCTGTCAGCTCTATGCTGCTACACGGGGGCTGTCACTCAACTCCTTTGAATCCATTGAAGATCTTTGAGGACAGGAAATGCGTTCTTTTTTCCCCTTGGTGAGACACCTCCTGATCCTGCATTTACCCAGGACGTGACAGCCTGTATCATGCAGGTTTGGTGGAAGTAGCATTTTTACAACACACCTTCCCCTGCTCACTTAGTGGTTAATTGCAGTGTGAGGCCCACTGTGGTCCTGAGTCCTAGTAATTTGGAGTGGGCTGGATCTGTCCCCGATCCTTGATCACTACTGGGTTAACACATGTAAGCAGGGGAAGGTGTACAAACAATATAAATTATGTTAGAGACCCCAAGCTAGTGTGAGTAAAAGTCAACTAGAGTTCACACTCATGACTGTTGTAATATGCCTTTAAGGAATGGAAGCATGCAATACCAATATCAATGCAATATCAATACCAATGTCATGTCCACCATGAAACTAGGGGGAGAATTTTCTCCCCGCTGGGAGGGGTGCTGAGCAGGAGCAGGCGCGGGCGGGCGCACAGCCGATTGCTGCCCACATTCGGCTGTGGGCCGCCATTTTACGTGGGTGGGCCAATTAAAGCCCATCCAGCGTAACGCGCACCCGGAAGCGCTGAGCACCCCCTGAGCCGGGGCCTGTGTCCATTCGTACGTGTGTGCGGAAGGGCACAGAAACCTCTCTCTGAGGCACAAAGCTGCCTCAGGGAGTTTAATTGCATGTTGAAAAATTTAAATAAAGAGGAAAAAATGTTTTCGGACATGTTCCCTCATGTGACAGTGTCACATGAACTGGAACATGTCAATGAATTTTGATTTTAAAAAAAAAAAAATATTTGATTTATAAATCCTTCATGAAACCTCATCCATGGGTGGGATGAGATTTCATGATAAATGTGAAGGCCGCCTGGGCTCTTCGCCTGCCCCCCCTGCCAACCTTAAGGTTGGATGGACAGCTCCGTTAATTATTTTAATTTGTTTTTAAATGGACTTAATAGGCTTTTGACAGTTTGGCGGGGCGTGCAGCCAATTCTAGTTGAGAAACTTATCAGCCATGATTGAATGGCGGAGCAGACTCGATGGGCCGAATGGCCTAATTTCTGCTCCTATGTCTTATGGTCTTATGGTCTAGTGCGCGCCTGCTAACTGGAGATCGGAATGATGCACGGTGACGTCGGGACGCATGCCTGATGTCACCGCGCACCATTTTATGTATTAGCGAGAGGAGCCCGCCCCTGCTTGCCATCCAGAAGATTCAGGCCTAGATGATTGGAACACCTCGCAATTATTACCTCTCTCGATTTGTGTTTGGAGCAGGAAGTCAGGCAGTCAAGTTGGGAAATTGCATTGACGTCTTAGCGATGTCACACAATTCGGATTTGCAAGCTTTACACGAACCTCATTCCTGGCTCAATCGTGAGCTCTGACAAGCAGGAACTACCTCTCCCACCTGAGAAAATCAGCTGAATTCTGTCAGTACTGCACACTAAGCGGGAGGGGACTGACGCTAATTGTAGGCCACCCTGCGGGAAACTGAGGTGATCGGATTGGCTGCCCATTTTTCATGATCAGCTAAATGGGAAGTAAAACTGAGTTACACGTGGACCAGGTGGGCCAAGTCAAATAGGCCACTTTGACGTTGGGGTGGTTTATATTAAAATGGTCTCCTTCCCCATTTTCTGTTCTCACCTCACTTTCCAGCATAATTAAGGCTCAAACTGGTCTCTCTTGAGTTCGAAGGCAGCACGTGGAGTAATCTTGACTGAGTGTAATCACGAAAGACACAGTGAATCGGAAGCGCTTTTGAAGTCAATAGGGATAAAGTTTGGGAAACATGTTAAACAAATTTGCTGATTCACTGTTGCCCGTTTTACGCTATCGCATAACAGCAAAATTAAATTGTTCCCCGCTTCCACTCACCCTCAAAAGTCATGTCTGTAATGCTGAAAGCCAGGACATTTACTATTCCTAATGAGACTGGCAACAGCTCAGAAAATCCAGCAGGTCTGCTTTGATGTGGCTGATGACTGGAGAGCAAACATCAAAGAAATTTCAACCAACCAAGTTCAATTACTGTTTAATTGTATTGTGCATGTCTTCAGTTTGGGAAATTCTCTGTTGCCATTTCACACATTACCTGAAATACTTTTATTTTTTGTTTGGTAGGGCTCAGGGTTTTGCAGCTTATTTGGCAGGTCTGGAGGGCAGAGTGAGCAACAGGAGGTCTGTAACTTTGTTGGGAATCTCCGCACTGTCCCATGCAACATTTCTTGTTCCATGCACTTGGGCCTGGTGGTGCCCATTGCTCATGTTATGCGGTGTTGTTTGGCATTTTCCACCGAAATAAATGGGAAAAATTTACAACAAATTGGCAAGAATCCTGAGATGTATTTTGTACCTTTTTCAATGACCAGCATCAATACTGATGCCAGCACAAGTAGCAATGGGCCAGGGAATGCAGCAACAAGTAAGAGATCCTCGCTATTTACAGTGCACAAATTTTAAAGATTAATATAACCTGCTGACCCTGGAAACCATGAACAGTCCAAATGTACAGCTGCAATTTCAGAGCAGAGTATAGGAAAAAGCATATTTTGTAAAAACAGCACAAGATGTCACAGCTGCTGTATGTGATTTCAAAACTACTTTCACTCCATCAGGCCTTCTACAGATTATGACTTTCTGTTAGAAAACAGAGTAAAAGACAAATTGTACTCGAGGGGCTCCTGGCAGCATAGTCAACATTGACTGTGAAATTCAGTGGGCTGGTGTTACACTGTACTTATTCTTATGGTGCGGCAATGCTCCTTTCACTGCCTGCACAAGTGTACTTCAAAGCTTCTGGTACCTTGACCTGCACCAGGCTAATGTTAGAGCCCATTGATTTATATTGAGGGGAATGGCTGCTGGAAAGCCAATACAATCTTTTGTGTCTCCACAGCTGAGGACCGGAGCTCTCTGCATGAGAAAACATCATTTCTCTCTTCACCACAGGCAGGGGTGGTAATCCGATGAAGTGGCAGACCCACTGTTAATTGAATGGGTTTCATAATGGCCGGGAGACTCGTTCCTCCAACTGATCACGACTCATGCACTGAAAAGGAAATTTCAGCCTGATGGATGTTTCACGCAGACCTATGTAAACTTACATCCTTGTTACTCCATGGCACTACACCTCATTGTCTAATGGCCCCCTGTCTCTGGGCCATCCATTCCAGAGCCACTCTATGGTACAAACTGGGTAAAAGTGAACAATGTCGTCACATTACATCAGCACTTGTCTTTGCTTTCGGTACAACTCTGGAATGTGGAGGATATTATAGGTTTGGTGTGAGATGGGCCAAAGGATCGTCTTGACCTATAGGCACCGTGTGGTTTTATGACATGCAATAGGATATTTTGCTTATCCCGGTGAAGTGAACGAGGTGAACGGTGCATTATAGGCGCAACATTTCCGTGTATTTAAAACACAGAAGAGGACAAACTTCTCTGGGTAAACCACAATTGATTCGTTTAATAACCTGAATAGATACAGCATCAAGAATTCAGTCACTTACTTGATTTTCCTTCGGGCTTCAACCAGAGCTATGGCAGGAGATTGAAAGGTCTCTCATGGAATTTCAGGGCATCAATGCTTAGTTACACGAAGCATCTTAAATTCATGTACTCAGACTCCGAGCTTATATGGTCGCAGATCTTACCTTCCTGCTTAGTAAGCGCTACACAGGGCTGTAGAGCAGTCTCACCTTTGTTGAGGGAGTTGGGTAAAGATCAGACAGATGTATCATTACGAGGCATTCACTGGTTTCACAGTGAGCTGCCAGGGACTCGATCCAATTCATATCAAGCTCAAGCAGGAATAAGGGATGAATTTGCATTGATATAGTGCCTTTCATGTCCTCAGGGTAAACCAAAGCGCTTCACAGCCAATGGAGCAGTTCTGAAGGAGAGTCCCTGTTGTGATATAAGCAAACACAGTAGCCTATTTGAGCATAACAAGGTTCCACAAACAGCAATGAAAATAATGACCAGGCAATCTGTTCTTGACAGTAGATGTACATTCAATATGCTAATGTACATTTTTAGTTCTTTCCTCATCTCTTTTAGAACCCATTCTTTCTGCCACTTGCCATTGCCCTGTCTAGACAATACATATACGACCTGTTTCAAGGCCACTACAAGTAGTGATCTCCAAACATGCACTCGAAAGTACAGAAGAATGGCTGAAAATGATGAATTATTTCTTCACGGTTATTCCTCCCACTTGACCAAGCACTTTTGAATATTAATGCACCCTGTCACTGGGCCACCTAAACCAACATATTTCTCATGTTGACATTTCATGGCATAACAAAAATCCACACAGACATTGTACTGGCAGTATTAATATTTTTTAAGAGAGATTTAACTGCTCCTGGTTGTTATGGCTTAGAAGTTTCTCTCAGCAGTTTTATTTCATGTGTTCATAACAAAGAGTTCCCGTAAGATAATCTGTGTCTTTTTCTGAATTCGAATGAACAATACCTTTTTTGCCATGGAACTATACACCAGGGGTCACATGGGCTAACGATTGCACTCTCATCTACCCTGCAAGGCAGTAAATATTAAATTGTCGGATGGTGACATTCCAGTTTAAAATTAATTGTCAAAATGTATCTACAGAAGCAGAATTACACAGCAGCATGAAAAAGCACAAGTTGAACTCGACATTGCAGGAAAGGATCTTGCATGTATTGCCAAATCGCCAGTCCTCCAAATGAAGAACTGTCAATCAAGCCGCACAGAGGAAATTGAAAGATCACTGGTCACAGGCTTCATGGATTAATACCTTCACCACTTTTTAATCAATTAGCACCATATGAGAAAGCATAACCATTCTGACCACTAGGCTCCAATCCTTGCCTTTACTCAGTTGAAAAGTAAATACGACTACACGGGGTCTAAATTAAATACCTGCTAATACTGGGTGAGAAATGGTTGGTGCACTGATCTCCCTCAGCCAAAGAAAAAGACCCCAGAGCGCTCTTAAATTTGTCCTCAATCGTTCATAAACAAATTCCAGCAAAATGTGTCGGGACACCTCAATGGGAGTCAATTCTCTTCAAATTCCAGCTGGATTGGATGTCAAGGTCATTCCACGGATAACTCCAGGGAAGCAACTGATCACCTAGGCTCCTTCGACAGCACCTTCCAAACTCACGACCTCTACCATCTAGAAGGACAATGCAGCAGATGCATGGGAACACTGCTATCTGCAAGTTCCCCTGTAAGTGACACACCTTCCCCGCTTGGAACAAGAATGCCAACACTTCACTGTTGCTGGATCAAAATCCTGGAACTCCCTCCCTAACAGAAACTTTGGGTGTACTTACACCACATTGGCTGCAGTGGTTCAAGAAGACAGCTCACCACCACCACCTTCTCAAGGGAAAATTAGCCAGTGATGCCAAAGTCTATGCAAGAATTAAAAGAAAGATAAACAAAAGGGGAAGAAGAGTGGTCAGTGTAGACTGGCAGCAACTCACAGTGTTAATGAGGGAGCTAGAGGAGAATCTCTTTGTCGCCTGGCTCCATATTAATGTAAGTTAAAAAGAAAACTTAATTGCTAGTCTCTTCCGTGTCCTCCAGTCATTCCTTTAAGGTCAGGGCAAAGGCTGAATACCAAGTTGCAACTCATCTGAATGAATTCGCTGTGCTGAGAAGTTGGAACAGCAGCTGGCTAACAAACACAAATTATTCTGGCTTTCAACCAATGCCAAAGTAACTGCACTTTCAGTTGTCTTTGAATGGCAGTCATTGTCGTTTGCGTTAATAATAACACGAGGGCACCAATCGTTGATAAGGGATTGTGTAAACACGTTGTGGGTTCATTTATTAATTCTAGGCACATGTGAACAGATATACATGAACAGAAAGGTTGAGGACATCAGCAGCAGGACTGCAGCTGCTGTGTTCTGCTCCAGGCCAAAGAGAAGCTGAGGCTGGATTGCATGACACACTTCCCTTAAAGTGACGGCATCCCTCAAAGGCTTATTACAACATCCCCCTTTCTTCTTAAAGATACTTTCCCCCCCACTTCCAACAAAGTATAACTATTTAAAATACCTGTTCATGTTTAGTTACTGTTACATAAGTGTATAGGACTGGTGAATCTATGAGACTCTAAAATGTAGGGGTCATCTACTGGTACACCCAGATCTTTTGATGGTAAACTTTTCTGGAGGTTTCTTGGATTTCCCACAGTGATCTGTGGGATTGTCATTTTTGGTGTTATTCCTGGTTGCATTTTGGAACTTGTCCTAGCTGCAATAGGGCTATGTGGTGGCTGAGGGGCTGGTATGGATCTGATTTGTCCTCAGTTACACCTCACTATTGCACCTCTGTGTGCAATGACTTCACAGGACCTTGGTTCTGAACAAATCCTTGTCACTTTGGCATACTGCCCACACAGAGAAACTGAAAGCATTTTGAGCTCAGTTGGTCATTATGCTCGAAGGTGAAGGATGCAGTTAAAGTCTCTCTCCAGCTGGACATTCAAGGTGATTGCTGAGGAAAATAAGTCTAAGAATCTTAGATGAATTCCTCTAAAGTTAAAGTAACAGTGAATGTCAAGAGAGCTCTGGATCTCAAGGGAGATACCAAGCTGTCAGCAGTCTACTAGGAGAGGGAGCTGCTGGGGGCAGATTCTAAAGGAAAAATAGAGACCCCAAGACGCCCTTTAAATTAAGCCAAAGGACAAAGACAGGAATTTGGAACAAGACCCTGTTCAGTGGAAGTGAAAGTAAGGAGCAGAGAGGAAGGCCCCAAGCTTAAAGGGAGAAAGCTGCAGGATACAGACGTAAAGCAAAATAGATTTGTGAGAAGCCGGAAGTTCCAAGGAGACAGGCTGAAGGCCTGTAACTCTTTAATATGGGCATGTGAAGCAGTGATGTTCTGCTGGCATGGCTGAGTCAGTGAGAAAGTGTACGTGGAAGGAAGTTTGAACGCATGTGGCAATCTAGGGGAGAATTATATTGAATGGAGAGTTCAAAACCCTGGAGGTGGACCCTTGCAGAATGCTTCTGAGAGAAAGCATCATTTAGGACAAGATTCCAAAGCAAGTTCTTGGAGAATGGAGACTGGATGCCCTCATGTGAAAGACGGAGTTCAGCGAGACTGGTTGGCTCATGGTGTGATGAGTGTCTGATGGGAGAGTTGATGAGGGATCCATTGCCTCTGTTTAGGGTGGCATCTGTCACTTGGTTTCAGAGTGTGGTGTGCCTGACCATAGATCACCTGTTGGTTCACATGGACTGTGCAATTACTGTGAACATTAGAGTACAAGATAGCTTTTGTAACTTGTGTTATCCTTACAAATCTCCATATATCTGTGAAGGTATGGTTGTGGGTGAAGGAGTATTATAATATAGTTCAGCTTTTCTCGTTTAATAAATGTTTTATTCTTTTGTTAAAAGTTCATCAGCTGACTCCTGTGACTCTGTTCAGTAGCCGCCCTCCATGTTTCTAAACAAAAAGAATAGTTAGGATCTATCAAGCCGGGTTCCACTCTAAGATCCGACTTCTCCAGTAGTAACGTCAGCTGGGATCATAACAGTATCCTTTCGATTGTCCTGATGAGTGCAAGGGGAAAAGCTTTGACAAATGTCTTTTTTCAGTGATACTTTAAAGCACATGTGATTTTGTTTTATAATGTTTTTCAATGTAAAGCATTAGTATTCACCTAAGGCAGTGTTTATTTAGTAGCCTTTGCTTTACTTGTTTCTTGTAGAGTAAAATTCATTTGTTTTAAACTGTGGTAGCTTGCAGCAGTTGATCATCGGGTGTTCGAATTTCCCTTTAAATATTAATAGCCATCTCCTGACTCCGCAAAGCCTGTCCACCATCCACAAGGCACAAGTCAGGAGTATGATGGAATACTCCCCACTTGCCTGGATGAGTGCAGCCCCAACAACACTCAAGAAGCTTGACACCATCCAGGACAAAGCAGCCCGCTTGATTGGCACCCCATCCACAAACATTCACTTCCTCCACCACCGACGCACAGTAGCAGCAGTGTGTACCATCTACAAGATGCACTGCAGGAGCTCACCAAGACTCCTTAGACAGCACCTTCCAAACACATGTCCTCTGCCATCTAGAAGGACAAAGGCAGAAGATGCATGGGAACACCACCGCCTGGAAGTTCCCCTCCAAGCCACTCACAATCCTGACTTGGAAATATATCGCTGTTCCTTCACTGTCCCTGGATCAAAATCTTGGAACTCCCTTCCTAACAGTGCTGTGGGTGTACCTACACCAAATGGACTGCAACTCACCACCACCTTCTCAAGGGCAATTAGGGATGCTGGCCTAGCCAGCGACACCCATATCCCATGAATAAATTTTAAAAAGTGTCTACAAGAGATCATAACAGCAGGCATTACAAACACTAATTAAAGGAATCCTCAACTGCACTCATGTGAAGCTGCTCAAGGCTTTTGAATACATTTCTGTGTACTAGCTTGTCAGTTATTTTGATTTAAAATGTTTAAACATTATTTTAGCCACTATTGTAGGCTCTGAATAATAAAGGGGTTCATGCACTACATTTGTCTCTTCAGCTCTTTGGGTCCAAAGCTCTGTAATATCCTCGCTACAACTCTCCACCTCCCCACCCCACCTTCCTCCTTTAAGACACTTCTTGAAACTTACCTCTTTGACCAAGCTTTTGGTCATCTGACCTGATATCTCCTTATGTGATCCGATGTGATATTTTATTTTATAATGCTCCTGTGAAGCGCCCTGGGAGATTTTGTTATGCTAATGGAGCTATATAATTACAAGTTATTCTTGTTGTTGTTGTTGTAGAAGTAGTTCAGAGAGGCTCCTCTTTGGGAGGAGGGGGAGGGAAGGGGTAAACTCTTGCACCTGGAGGGAGAGGTTATAGATGCAATCTGCAGTTCAGCGGAGCGTTTATCTTAGATGGTTTCCTTGTATCAGGCAAACACTGGCAAAGCAGTGTCACCCCCCGGCAAGGAGACCTGCAGTCAATTGCTACAGATGGCACAGCCTAGGTCACTGCTCCTTCCAAGACAGTACACATGCTGCCGGCAGCATTAGCCAATTTGCTGTGTGAAGCAGCTGACCCAATGCCTTGCTTTCCAGAGCAGATTCCTCACTTTGGCCATGCGTATTCAAAAATGAAGGCTTGAATTTTTCAGTCAGTCAGTGGGCGGGCTCGGCAGGAGCAGTCGTGGAGCCGACTGCCGCCCACGATCGGCTCCGTGCCGCCATTTTACGAGGCCGGGCCAGTTCAGGCCCACCCAGCATAAGACTCGAGCCGTAGCCGCTCAGCGCTAGCTGTGCGGACGGTGGGGAGGAAGCAGAGTTGGGACCAGTGCTCTTTCACACATGCACGGAGCTGCCTCAGGCGATGGAGCCACTATCGAATAATTAAATAAATGGAAAAAAAATTCATTAAACATGTCCACTCATGTGAGATTTGAGATGGGACATGTTTTGTTATTTCACAAAACTTCGAATTTTGATTCATAAACGCTTTAGGAAACCTCGTCCCGCGCGTGGATGAGGTTTCCTAAAAAAACGTATAGGCCGCTTGGCCTTTTCGCCCGCCCGCCAACTGTGAGGTTGGACGGGCAGCGTTAACAATGACGCTAATTCATTTGCTAATGGCCTTAATAGGCCTATCATTTTTCGGCGGGCACGCAGCCGACTCTGGCGCTCGCCCACTGAACGAAACATGGCGAGACAGCGCAATGACATCCGGTCGCACACCCGATATTATCGCGTGTCATGTGATGGGCCGGAGTGTCGGGCCCGCCTCTCGCACGCCGACTGAAAAATTCAGGCCAATAAGTGGCATTGACCACACCCAGGTTACCCACAACATGACCAGCTTCACAAATTTTCTTGGGGCTGCAGCCGGCTTTGCGTTGCCCGGCTCCCTGCAGCTTCTTATCGGAAAGCCAAAATGGACTCCGAGCTTTTCCACGATCATTGGAATGCTTATCGTGAGTTAGGGGCCCACAATTCAGCCCATGGAACTGGCCACGATCTCATGTTCAGCTCTATTCTGCTGCAGTGTGTGTGCTCCATGCAGTGTTGCCACATCACAAAGTTAAACAGCGGAGAGAGCTCAGTTAGCTCCTACTCCTGAGATCCAGACAGCCATACAAAAAACAACTTTATTTTCATAAATCAGAAGTAGAATGCTAAGATTGGAATCTGGAGATGGATGGTAAATAGGCCAAATCATTTGATATAACATGACAATCCACAGCAAAAGACTGCAAATTTCTCCCACTGTACTGTGGTTAGCAGCCTATAACTTCACATTAGAATCCCTGAATGTAATGAAGTGCAGGCTTCTTGAATAGACTTGAGGGATGACAAATAAAAAACTATTTTACACACTTCACTGGATAATTTCTGATGAGGCAGCCATCCTAGTTCTTCCAAAATAAAACACTCCGTTTCATTCCAGTTGTTGCTTTTCTAACACGTTCTCAGCCAGTCTCCCCTCTTCCACCCTCCATACATTAGAGGTCTTCCAAATTGTCACTGTCCAAATCCTAACTCTCATCAAGTCCCGCCTCACCTATCACCCCCGCCCCCTGTGCTCACTGATCTATGTTGACTTCAGTTCAGGCAGAGCCGTGAGTTTAATATTCACATCCTTCTCTGCAAATCCCTCCATGTTGCCTCACCCTCCATATCTCTGTAACCTCCTCTGGCTCTACAGCCCTCCAAGGTCTCGGCACTCTTCCAATTATGGCCTTTCGCACATCTCTGATTTTAATTGCTCCACTACTGGTCACCATGCCGTCAGCTGCGTGGGGCCCTAAGACACTCTATCTCTCTCTCTCTCCTCCTTTAAGACACTCCTTAAAATTGACCTCTCTTGGTCGCCTGCCCTAATATTTTTTTTTTTATGTGGCTTGGTGTCAAATTTTGTTTGATAACACTCCTGTGAAGTGCCTTGGGACATTTTATATTACATTACTCATGCTATAAAGATGTAAGTTGCTTAATTTTCCAGTGTTTTTATCTCCAATTCCCAACCTAGAATTTCATCCCATGAGTTGTTTACATTTTACATTGGATAAACTTGCTGGCATTAATTTGCTTTTTCATTGTACTGAACATGTAATCTTTTTTTCTACTATTATGATTGAATTTGAAGTTCTGGTTTTAAATTCCCATTTGCACTGTCTGCTCAGCTCCATTCATTCCCCACCTCAGCCTCGTTTCGAGGTTTAATAATCAACAATTCCACCCCCTTTTCCCTTAATTCTGTCCCTTCAATGTTAGAGGTCAGTCATTTTGGTTCTTCCCTGCACTGGTTCCAGGGGTTGCACACAGCAAGCTCCCACAGACAGCGGTATGATAATGACCAAACGATCTGCTTTATGTAATATTGACCATGCTAGGGATAACTTTTCTATTGTTCTTCACAATAGTGCCATAGGACCTTTAACTTCCTACCGATAGGGCTGATGAGACCTTGGTTTAATGTCTCATCCAAAAGGCAGTGTAGCTTTTCCTCGGGGTACTGCACTGGAGTATCAGCCTAGATTTTCGTTTAAGTGTTTGGAGTGTGATTTGAACCCACAACTTTCCAACTCAAAAGTAAGGGTATTACTCATTGTGCCACAGCTAACAGCAAAACCACAGCAGTGGCAACACTTCAGAAGAACTTCATTAGCTAAAAAGCATTCTGGGATGTCCTGGGGCTGTGAAAGGCTCTATAGAAATGCAAATCTCCCTTCCATGCAGCAAGTGGGCATACAAAACAGTGAAATAAATGTAAACAGAAAATGCTGGAACGATTCAGGAGATCAGGCAGCAACTGTAGAGGGAAAGACAAAGTTAACAGGCTGGATTTTTCTGGAGGAGGTGGGAAGGACATTCCAGGAAACTTCCTGACTGGCAGGCATGCCTCCTTCGAAGGGGTCCCCTGCCACCATATTTATGTGTCAGGGAGGCGGGGACAGGGTGGAGTCGGGCCCATTGCCTCTGGAGGCAGGCTTAAGGTGGCAATGGAAGTGGGCAGATGGCCAGGCTGGCAGCCAAGAACACCCATCGCCATTTACTGAGACATTAGTCCTGTGTTACTGATGAATGTCAGGCACTGATAAGCTCACTCCACACCCCAATCCTCCATGACCCCTTCATACCCTTTATGCCCTCCAATATTCCCATGTCCCCACGCATGCTCCATGCCCCTTCATATCCTCCATGTTCCCATGCACCCTATATCCCCATAGCCCCCTATGTTCCCCATACCTCCATCCACCTCTATAACCCCATATCCCCTGTGCCGCCAATGTATCCTTCATAGCCACACACCCAGTATCCACTATGGGCAGGCCTCAGAAACCATGAAGAGAAGAAATAAAATTAAACTTCCATCATGCCAATATTAATACTCAAACACTCAACCATACTTGACATATAAAAGAATATTCTCATTCATGAAACCCATTCACTTATGTAAATCTCCTCACGTGACCAATTTTTGTCAAAACAAACAAATATCTATTTCATGAATCACATCAAAGACAATTAATCATTTAATAGCATCTAAAAACTTCAAAATGTCTCTACATCCCCCTGCTGAGATAAGTGATTCTTGATCTTTTGAAACTCAGCCAAGCCTTCATAATGGATTCAGCTGTCATGAAAAACTTTGTGAAATCTAAACAATGGAGGATATTGAAATTGCAAAACCAGATGTTTTTTTTTTCCTAAGCTAAATCAGGTGCATGTTAATCAATGCACTCTAGAAGCTATTGATTTATTTTACTCTAAGTGAGAGCTACAGACTGCTTTTGGATTTCAATTTTAAAGGTCTGGGGATTTAAATAAATTGAGATCATGACAAAGATTTTAAGCCTGCCCTTCACAAGTGTTTATGCCTCCTCCATAAAATCCTGTTTTCCACACTGCTGGTTAAGACCATTGGAGTGATAGCATTTAGATGTGTTTGTACTCAGCAGTCAAATCAAATGGCCCCGCTGTGTTCGGGATTTCCACCCATGAGATTTATGTCACTTCCTTCCCTTGCCAGCAAAAATGGGATCTGCTGGAAATGGAGGTGGACATCTGCATCAAGGTCCCACCCACCATTTGTAAAGGTCTCCTGAGTCATCCTGACTCAGCAAAATCCCTGGCCGACGTTTCAGCTCTGCAATCAAAAATGACAGGAAGGTCACAGGTCTGTAACGCTGACTCCGCAATTTTCTTCACAAATGCTGTCTGACTTGTTGAGTATTCCCAGCATTTTCCATTTTTATTCTAGCCACCACAGTATTTTGCTTTTATATAAAACGCCAAGACCATTCAACTTTTGCCTTAGCCCAATGGCTGATGGCAAATCTGAAGGTTTTTATATTCATTCAGGGGTGCAAGGGTCATTGGCATGGCCGGCAATTACTGACCATAACTGAGAGGCTTGATGGGCCATTTTCAGGGGCACTTCAGGACCATTCACACTGCTGAGGGTCAGGAGTCACCAGTAGGCTAGACAGGATAAAAGCAGCAGATTTCCTTCCCTAAAGGACATTAGTGAAATGAATGGTTTTTTATTCCAGGTATAGTTATGAACTGGATTTAAATTCCCTGGCTATCTTGTGAGGTTTGAACTTGCATCTCTGGATCATCAGGCCCAGGTAACATAACCACTATGCAACTACATCTGCATTGAGCCACTTTAAACAACTGTTAGTCACCACAGCCTAATCAGGTTTTGTCACGTACACTGATCATTGTTAATTCCTCATGTTTTGTTGATTGAGGACCCTCATTGTTCTCTGTAGAACATGAAATTTCTCCCCAATTTACTTGCCAGACAGAGGTCTTAGAAAAGCAATGAGAAAAGGCTGAAAAGGAACCAGTTAGAGAGGGGACAATAATACAAACAGTTCCACAAAGTGACAGGGTAAATAAAAAAGGCGACCATGGTTTATTTTGCATTTATTTTCTCATATGAAAGCAGGCATCCATTTGAGTAAGCTATTTCTTAGATAACAATACAAATTAGGCAAGCAATTTAACTCCTTTCAACATGTCAACTTATTTTAAGCTTTGCAACTCTACATTCAGTTCAAGAATTATTCAGTGCATGGTGATGTTGGAACAAGCACAATATATAATGGATTAACAATTGATTAGCTCTCGCATTGCAGAACCATCCCATTGCTCTTCAGTTGCCATTATGTGCCGATTTACTATGCTAAAGGCGTCATATAAATGCAGTTGTTGTTGTCCTAAATGCTCTGTGACAATAGACCTGCTTAAAGTTGTCGCAAAATACCTTATGCACAGTGCCACAAAACCGCAGACTCCTTGGAGAATAAAGAGTGTAGCTGTCAGGTCAGAGGGATACTCTCGAAACTAGCACACCCTGTTTGATGGGAGCAGGGCAAATGCTTCTCTGCAATGTAATGAGGTTGTCACTTTAACACTAGCAGGGCCTCTTCATCAAGCAATAACAACTAGGCAAGGTGACAGCTAGGAGCACCACATCACTGAGGTACCAAAAGATTAGAATGTTAATGTACTAGACCAGGCCCTTCTTATTGTTTTAATTATTAACCTTGTATTCCAAAGCTTTGTGCTCTGGCTCTGCTGCTTGTGTATTCACATGCCATGCTGATCGCAAAACCTCAAACTCAGACACACACAAATCATTTCAAAGTCATCACAGACATGACTGGATTTAACCTAGATCCTGTCAAGTGAATCTGTAAGGTAGCACCAGCATTTTATTTTTTTAATCTATGATATGCCATTCTCATTTTGCTGATTTCTTTTTCTCAATTTCCTGCACTAAATGTTCTACAGTTGGAAATATTTGTTGTTGGGGCTTGATATGAGTTTCCACAGATTCACACCGGCTCCCAACACAAGCCCACAATACAAAAATGGTGCATATTAGCAGCAAATGGCATTAAGTTAAAGGCAAAATACTGCGGATGCTGGAAATCTGAAACAAAAACAATAAGTGCTGGAAAATCTCAGCAGATCTGACAGAACCTGTGGAGAGAAAGACAGAGTTAACGTTTCGAGTCCGTATGACTCTTCTTCAGAACTAAAGAGAAGTAAAAATGTGGTAAAATATGTACTGTTTAAGGGGGGTGGGACAGGTGAAGCTGAATAGAAGGCCAGTGATAGGTGGAGGCGAAGGAGAGATTGTAAAAGATGTCATAAACAAAAGGTCGAAGGGTATTGATGGTGGTGATACTGGCTAAAGGAGGTGCTAATGGTGACATTGAGATTAGAAAGCAGAATGAGCCAGTGACAGATGGCCCTAGTGGGGGTGGGGTGGGGGGAGGTGACGGTGTGGGGACGGTGTGTGGGCAGTAAGTTGTCTGTTCACTCATGTAGTGTGACTGTAATGAGAAAGGGGAAAAATATCATGCGTGATGTGCACACATGAGGGATATCACTCAGGTAAGTTGGAACTAATATGGTCATACAGCCATTATTTGCTATTAATTTAACTTTTGTATTGGCAGAAGCCATTTACGCCTTTACCTTGCAGTGTCACCAGAAGCAGCCAGCCCTCACTTTAACAGTCATGCCACAGCTAGCAATTATTTTAAGAGGAGACATTCCCAATATTTCTTCTGGTTTCTGGCAGGCTGAATGTTTTTGCTGTATAAAAGCTGAACATTAAGCTCAGCTTTAAAGGCCAACAATGAGGTCCACTCATCACCACGACAACAAAACCAAATAATTAGAGCTAGGGGTGGTGGTGGTCTGGAGCTCACTGCATGAAAGGGTGGTAAGAAGCAGTAAAACTCATTGCATTAAAAAAAATGGATATGCACTTGAAGTGTCATAATCTACAGAGCTACAGACCAGATGTTGGAAGGTGGAATGAGGCTTGATAACTCCTCCTCAGCTGGCACAGATATGATGGGCTGAACGGCCTCCTTCTGTGCCATAAATTTTCTGAACTTTTTATGTTTCTAACTTGCATTTATAAAGCAACATTAAGAAAGTAAGATGTCCCCCAAGGCGCTTCACAACCTTAACAGACAAGTAAAAAATATTGACACTGAGGCAATGAATGAGGCATCAAGACAGCAGATTGAAAGCTTAGTTAACGAGGTAACTTCTTAAAAAGCATTTTGAAGGTGTCCAATATGAACCTTCTACAGGCACCATGGAAAGTGCCAATGGGCACAAATAGAGGCCATGGGATGTGTTGGGACAACTGGTTATCTGTGGTACTGACAACAGCAAAGTCTCTTCTGTATTTTGAGAGGGGTTGGGTTTCTAAGCATCACCAATGAAATTATCGCAAGACACTTTGCCTTTGGAAGGGGAGAGAATCCACAATGCAGTCGCACTGAATTGTGGGAAGACAAAGCTTTCAGCTGCTACCAAGGTAGTCCTGCCCTCAACCCCAGGGATGGAGTAATTTAAGTATGGGGTGCCCATACCGTAGCAGAGTGACAGAGGTGTACCTGCCCTACAAAGGCAGTGGAGGCTCAGAGTGACCCCACTCTGCTCAAGAGCAGGAGCTGGAGGCCTGGAAAATTCTAAGAAAACTGTCGTCATTTTGCTATTGCACTTTGCCCACCGCAAGGCGATAGAATGGCTATTGAGAAAGGGTAATCAATCCCTCTGCAAGTAACTCACATTGCATTGTTATGCTGGGACCACTCGAGCGTTAATGACACAATTCCTGCAAAATCAAATTGTGGATACAGATGGGAGTGCACAGAATAAATTCTGGTCCCAGACTGGGAGTTACGGCTCATTAATGGGGTGCAAACCCACAGGTGAATGGGACTAGGAAGAATGTTTTTTTCAGAGAACCAGTGCACACTCAGTGGGCTGAATGGCCTCTTTCTGCACTGTAAAGATTCTGTGATTCAGCTCAAGTTCCTGCTCCTAATTTCAAGCCCTGCAGCAACCCCCCAACTTCAAATGTTTTTTGTATTTGTTCTTTGGATGTGAACGCCACTGGCAAGGCTATCATTTGTTGCTGATCCCTAATTTCCCCTGAGGAGACAGTGGTGAGCTGCCTTCTTGAACTGCTGCAGTCCATGTGGTGCAGGTACACCCACAGTGCTGTTAGGGAGGGAGTTCCAGGATTTTGACCCAGTGACAGTGAAGAAATGGTGATATATTTCCAAGTCAGGATGTTGAGTGACTGGGGGTGACCTTGCAGGTGATCGTGTTCCCATGCATTTCCTACCCAAGAGTGGTGGCCTTGACCAAGGGAAAAGGACTTATACCCGAAGAGACAGAAATTATGGTCTAGATTTTTGTGCAAATGGAGAAAGAAGCCAGAATTCTGAATTCCCACCCACAAAAAATGGCACCTCCCATTTTCATGGGGGCAGGTCACATTTCACATATGCATGTTTCATAGAGGCATCTGCCCACATAACTTGGCAGCTGTCTCCAGTCATGTATAATTTTGGTGACCCAGGTGTGCGAAACATGACATGTGCAGGTTAGACCTGGTAGGAGTAGATATGAACTTTGTGGATTCTTTTGGAGAGGTAGGATACCCCTTTGGATATGGTCACAAGCTACCTTTAGGAGAGGTTGGATACCCTTTGGGGGAGGTCTGGTGCCCCTTGGAATTGTTAAAAGTGGGCATAAATGTGCACAAAAAGTGCATAAACTCATTAACTGTCAAGCTCACTGGAACTGTCAAACATGTCAAAGTGAACTGTCAAAGGTACCCGTCAAGCTGTCAAGGCATTTAAAACTCTTGCCTTTTAAATCTTTGAAAAAAAAAATTCCTTGAGTTTTTAAAACAAATTATTGCTTTCTATTTCACGCTATATGTCACATAAGCCTGAGGGTTACCATTACTGAATTAGTGCTGCATGACTGATTTCACAACCTTCCATTATCACAGTAGGGTGCCTGCTATTTCACAGTTTGCTTAACAACATCAAGTGGTTATAGACTCTTTGAAGTGGAATTTTTAATTCAACGGCATAATCCATTATAAAAACAAGCATTGGAATTCATATTTATTCTTATAAGGGATTATGTAGTTGAAGGAATATAAATGTAGCAATTGTTTTTATTTATACTTATGCGTTTTTTCATCTCACACCTTCCCATGTTTGTAACTTCCTCCAACTCTACAACCTTCCGAGATCTCTGCACTCCTCCAATTATGGCCTCTTGCGTATCTCTGATTTTAATCATTACACCGTTGATGGGCATTGGCTGCACATAGACCAAAGCTCTGGAATTCCGTCTCTAAACTTCTCTGTCTCTCTACCTCTCTCTCACCTCCTTTAAGGTGCTTCAGGAACCTATCTCTTTGACTAAGCTTTTGGTCAATTGCCCTAATGAAGCTCAGTATCAAATTTTATCTGATAATCCTGTGAAGCAAGAAGGGATGTTTTACTGTGTTAAAGATGCTACATAAATGGAAGTTTCTGTTGCTTCAATAGGCAATAGAAACTTTTAAAGGAGAGGTGTGGGGTATAGAAGAAGGTGAAATGTTTGAAGGAGAAATTCCTAGAGAAATAGTGATAGACAGGCAAAGATGAGGCATGGTGACAAGAGTTAAAACTGCCACTGGCGCATGCCTAAATCTAAAGGCCCAAGGATTGATGGATGTGAATCCTCAGAACTTTATCAATGTGCTTGACAGGAGCTGCTCGGGTTGTCAACTCTTAAGGGTCAGCCCAGAGTCTCCAGGAATTTAAGATCAATCTCGAGGGCGCTGCTGCATGCAACCCTGGAGAAAAATCATCGGGACATTCAAAAAAATATTTTTTTTGTCATTTTCTTCGAAAGTTTCTCTGTCCTAAATTTAAAAATATCGAGAAGAGGAAATCAAGGTTGTTTGGCTAACAGTCAAGCATCATGCAATTGGGTAATGAGTCTTTTTGCTTTCCAATTGTTTTAGGAGGGCAATCACAAGGATGGATCTGTTGGCCGACTAATGGCTGGAGCGTGGGAGCAAGTCATGTGATGGAAACTTCAGGAATACAGTTAAGCACAGTTGGCACTCTTGCTCTTCATGTCCCTAAGGAAAGTTTAATAAAAAATACTTATCTTCAGTTACCTCTTTCAGTCCTGGGTCCTATTCCCGCTGCCTTTAGTGGATTGAAAGTTTACAATACCTCTCTCTCCTCCTAACTCAGGGCAGAGTTAATAACTGCAGTCAGGACAAACAGGGTTAAAAGGGCCCTAAGATAAAAGCAAAATACTGCGGATGCTGGAAATCTGAAACAAAAACAAAAATACCTGGAAAAACTCAGCAGGTCTGACAGCATCTGCGGAGAGGAACTCAGTTGACGTTTCGAGTCTGTATGACTCTTCATCAGAACTAAGGAAATAGAGAAATGTGGTGAAATATACGCTGGTAGAGGGGGGGTGGGACAGGTGGAGCTGGATAGGGGGCCAGTGATAGTTAGAGGCAAAGAAGAGATTACCAAAGATGTCATAGATAAAAGGACGAAGGGGTGTTGACGGTGGTGATAATATCTGATGAAGAGTCATTCGGACTCGAAACGTCAACTGTATTCCTCTCCGCAGATGCTGTCAGACCTGCTGAGTTTTTCCAGGTATTTTTGTTTTCGTTAAAAGGGCCCTAATTTCTAAGAATTTATTGTCTCTCCACCTTCCACTCTTTAAGCCTTCCTGCACCAAGTAGCACAAGTAGACCAAAAAAGATTAACAAGATTCTGAGCCCAGGTTCTCCACCAGTGACAGATAAGCATTCCTCTGTGGTCAATGTGTCCAATAACACTGTGAATATAATTGTAAAAATTTGCAAATCTGTTTACCATTTCAATGGCAATAGGATTCACAATGTTGCTAGACATGTTGCCCAGATTATTTTTTTACCCTAAATTTCTTGAGCTGTTTAGTGAAACAGCCACCTAAGGTGACTTTTCTTTTCCTCTCTTGAGCATTCCAGTTTTCACATGTCACCTTCCCAAGGAATTAACAGTGACAGGGAAGCTCCTTTGTGTTAGAATCTCAGAGGCAAATCTGCATCTGAATACCCGATGACACAGGGGTTGAATTTTCACACGGGTTCTGCTAATCTTCTGCCGCGGCAATCCTGGAGAAATAGCGGATGAAGAGGATCCCCGTGGACATCCAATCCCCAACAGCAAACTGAAGCATTGTGACAATTGTCATCACCATGATTGCTTCAAACATAGCCGAGTGCAAAATTATCATATTTCTGGATTGTTCATTTTCTTCCCTGAGTAATTCTGATTATTAGAATATAAATGATTTTGTTTCATCATAAATGGATCATTAATATACAGCAATAAAGGAATTTCACTCCATTTCCAGCTCCACCTGTTTCTAGGCCTGCACTCTCATTATGTTTAATTTTTCATCCCTATTTCAATTTCTTTTAGCAGGTGGTTCTGCTCTGCAGTGGTCTATTATTGAACCCTGCACTCTATCAAACACCTGAGCTTCGAATATTCAAATCCTGAACTAAATTACTGTCATGTTTCCTTCCCTATGGGTGTGTACTCTATAGGTGATTTACTGACAGACCAGTTGAATAAAATGAGTCATAAATCCACCAGGAAATAACCTAGATACTGCATGATGCTCTAAATCTCTCTGAAATTTGCTCAGTGACCTTATATTGAATTCTGTTTTGCTTGCATATATTCCATCCAGTCCGCTTCACCTTCCCCTGATGTGACAGGCAGTAAATTTGATTGATTTCAGATATTCCTGCAGGTTATTAAAGAAATATTCAGAAAGATGGTCCCTTTTAGTATTCCATCGCAACCTGCCATCAGTAACAGGGAAGGATGTTTAAACGAGGTGTCACATATGCAGCAGGCATCTGGTGGCTTTCTGCTTTGTTTAATTCGACACTTCTGGAAAAGACAAACAGAGCCCAAGCTCACTATTATTTATAATGCGTATCAAAATCTAAGATTGAACAGCATGTTAAAATAAGGCAAACAATCTGTACAGCAATACATGTCCTGGAATCCGTGTAAGCAATTAAACAATAATGAACTCAAAGGGCCACGTTAATAGATGGATAATGAAAGCAAGGGGTAGTTCATCACGAGACTAAATATGAATCGTAAGTAATCCAACAGATAATTCATGCATTTGAATTCATATTTGCTATTGGTTAATACCTGAATCCAGTTCCTATTGTACATGAAGAAGTGAATTGTTTTTCAACAAAGTGTTCGCTAATGTGCACTCCTTGTTGCAAAATATCAGTTAAAGTATAGTACAAATCACTCAAGTTGGAGATGCGTTCAGCGTCTGGTGTGGTTGAACTCTTGGATGAAGGTCTGAATTTAATCTGAACAGTCTCAGACCAGGCATAGGTGGTACGGGAACACTGCACAGAACTGCCTACACAGTTTTATTTCATCTGGCAGTCTTGGTCAGATGGCTGATGTTTTGGGACGTTCTTCTGAGTTTAGTACCGAACCATGTTATTGGAGAAATACAGGGATAGCTTTATTCTGCACGCAACCCAAGCTATATCTTGAAATGAGCATAGACTATCCAGAATTTAACTTGCATATAAACCAAAAGATCTTTGCTTCTTTGCAGAACATGGACGTTGTTAAACTTAATGACCATTACACATGGAAGACAATTTTCTGTACTGTAATTGTACTGTAATTATCCAGAAATTACTGCCCGTCCATCACATGTTGGAAGGATCATGGCTCAGACTCAAGCTCAATGACTCTGAACTGGAATGTTTCAAAGCAGAGACATTTCCCATGGGTGCGGTTAACGGAGACAGTCTTGCTGTATACAAAGTTCCATGTACTACAGTCCTGACACACAGCCTGTGCTGAGATTTATAATCTTTATTTATTGATTGAAAACATATATTTCTAGAACTAATGGGATTATAGAGTGTAGCCCTCACTGTACTCAAAGACAAGGTCTTGGACAATAGCACAAGATGAGGGATCGCACAAATGGATTGTCCAATTTGCATCCCTCCCCATTTTCTTTTCCTGGGGAAACATGTAACATTGTTCCAATGTTGAGCATAACCCTGTGAAATTTTGCTTTTCCCAGCCTATTCTGCATCCTAAAAACAGCCTAGGTGGGGCCCAATTTCAACAAGTCTGAATTGACAAATTAGCAAGTTGGAGGGTACGGGATTGTGAACAATTGGCATTCGTGTATCTTTCTCATGCTTTCAGCCTTACAAAGAACCCATTGGATTGTGTGCCATGTGATTGATACGCTGCAGGCTGTCCAGAAGGGCTCTGGGGCAGCACCCTCCAGAGCGGTGAGCCCGTACAGAGATCAGGCTCACACAGAGGCACTTCGTTCACAGTGTTTGCTGGTGCCCTCAATGCCTAAACCCCTTCCCCTGTGCACCCACCCCTGCCATACAGCATCTGAGCTCTCTGTGTGAAAGTGTCAGGGACCCACAGGGGCCTCTCCAGCTGCAGACTAGGTGGACTGCAGTGGAGCTACGAGGCATCAGCTTTTCACGTTGAGTCGCTCTTTTATGCATGGGGCGCACGGATGGTGCCCTTGCCACTGAGGACCATGTCCCCTGTGTGATGTCCAGGCGCCTGTTAAATGTGGTGCCAGGGTATTACAGCGGAGCCCACCCTGCCGGATAAAACGTCAAGAAAGCCCCCACCCCCCGACGACATAATTAATGAGGCCGGCATCATGTGATGCAGAGTAAATTCCCACCACCCTCCATGGGTGGAAAACACTCCCGGTTCCTACCCCTGCCACGGGACTGAGCCCCGGAATGGAAAATTAAGCCCTTTGATTCTGGGACCCACCTGAATAATTTAACATTTGAATTAAGTCAGGTTAGTTCTTCTCAGGCTTACTGTCAGCAGCCCCACAGCTAAATAAGGCCGATATAAAAGCAAAGAACTGCGGATGCTGGAAATCCAAAACAAAAACAGAAACAGAAATACCTGGAAAAACTCAGCAGGTCTGGCAGCATCGGCGGAGAATAGCACAGTTGATGTTTCGAGTCCTCATGACCCTTCAACAGAACTAAGTACTTAGTTCTGTTGAAGGGTCATGAGGACTCGAAACGTCAACTGTGCTCTTCTCTGCCAAATAAGGCCACCTGCTGTCTTAATGGCTTTCACTCTCCTACCACTAACCTCTGAAGTGCGCATGGGTCTCTTTGATCTGCCATTATTTGAGGTGTTCTGGAAGTTTGTAAAGTCCAGCATTTTGATTAGATTACCCTTACAAATTTAATCTTCCCAGAACTAAAAGTTAGCTCTAATATATTAATATGAACCATGGGCTAGATGATTATGACAGTGTTTGAATGTGGGTTTGTAGAAGTCGGTCCCTTTCCAATAACACTCTCCAACAGAAAGAACAGGTAACATGATCCTAAACAAAAACAGAATTACCTGGAAAAACTCAGCAGGTCTGGCAGCATCGGCGGAGAAGAAAAGAGTTGACGTTTCGAGTCCTCATGACCCTTCAACATAACTGAGTAATATTAGGAGAGGGGTGAAATATAAGCTGGTTTAAGGTGGGGGGGGGGTGCGGGGTGGGGAGGGGGGGTGGGGGGTGAGAGAAGTCGTGGGGGGGGGTGTGGTTGTAGGGACAAGCAAGCAGTGATAGGAGCAAATAATCAAAAGATGTCACAGACAAAGGAACAAAGAGGTGTTGAAGGTGGTGATATTATCTAAACGAATGTGCTAATTAAAAATGGATGGCAGGACACTCAAGGTACAGCTCTAGTGGGGGTGGGGTGGAAAGACTAACAGGGCATAAAAGGTACGATCCTAACTTACAAAAGCCAAAGACTGCATTGGAAATCTGGAGGGAAAAGTCACAATCGTCTATTTCATCACTGTTACTGTTATTGGTCCCATCTCAGCAGGTGAAATGTACAAACAACATCAACTGATTACAAGTGCCTCCTCAAGAGATGATCAGCTCCTCGTTTTAGTGATTTTTATTTTGAATGCAGTGGTAGATTTAGGGAGTCTCTTTGAAATGTAAATTTGAAGTACTTAGACAGTCAGATGTTAAGTTCCACAGCTCTTTGAGTTTTCCTCTTAATTTGTTGTTGATTTGGTTGGAGGGAGAAAAGGATGTGTTGGTGTTTACTTGCAATGTTAATTAGGCTCTTAAAAATGGAAGATGCAGAACAGCAGATCAAAGTTGTTAGACTGCCTGCAGTTCCTCTGGACTGATCCCAGCTGATTGATCATGATAGCAGAAAATGAGAGGAAGTTGGGGTGGAAGTGTAACAGGAATAAATAGTAGGCCACAAAACCTTACTAGTCCACAAAAGCTTACTAGGCACAGTCAGTTCTACTGAATTTCAAAACACACATAATAATGCTTGTTAGTTAACCTTCAAAGTAGCTACACAGCAGTGTGCATATTTTAGATCATTACAGAATACAGTTGTCTTGCTGATTCTTGGTGCAATTCTGATTCTGGCTCTGACTCTTCAAGTAATTAAGACGCATAATGGAATGGTATCCTTTATTATGAGAGGGATTGGACATAAAAGTAAGGATGTTATGCTTCAATTATACAGGGCATTGGTGAGACCGCACCTCGAATACTGTGTGCAGTTTTGGTCTCCTTATTTAAGGAAGGATGTAAATGCATTGGAGGCTGTTCAAAGGAGGTTTACTAGAATGATAAAAACAGAATTACCTGGAAAAACTCAGCAGGTCTGGCAGCATCGGCGGAGAAGAAAAGAGTTGACGTTTCGAGTCCTCATGACACTTCAGCAGAACCGAGTGAAGTTAAGAGAGGGGTGAAATATAAGCTGGTTTAAGGTCGGTGGGCGGGGAGAGAAGTTGGGGGGTGGTGCGGTGGTTGTAGGGACAAGCAAGCAGTGATAGGAGCAGATAATCAATAGATGTTACAGACAAAGGAACAGGGAGCTGTTAAAGGTGGTGATATTATCTAAGAGAATGTGCTAATTAAGGATGGATGGCAGGACACTCAAGGTACAGCTCTAGTGGGGGTGGGGTGGAAAGACTGACAGGGCATTACAGTTATAGATTTATATAACTATAAAAATATTTTAAAATAATGGAAATAGGTGGGAAAAGAAAAATCTATATAAATTATTGGAAAAAACAAAAAGGAGGGGGAAGAAACGGAAATGGGGGTGGGGATGGGGGAGGGAGTTTAAGATCTAAAGTTGTTGAATTCAATATTCAGCCTGGAAGACTTGAAGCAAAGTGGGCTTAAGAGGGGCCTGAAGATCTGAGAGGGCAACCGAAGGTTGGTGGCTCTGTGCTCCATAAGGGCAAAGGTACCCTTTGGAGCAGTGGTGTTTAGCTAGCATGGTTGAAGTTCTAAAAATGTGCCTGGAAGATGAAGCATGAGTGTACTCAAAGATCCAGGGGAAAGGAATCTCAGAAGGTGAGATTGAAACACTGGAGTTGAATCCTTGTTGAAGCTGTCTGAGCGGGAGTGATATGTAGGAGAGAATTCCTAGGTGAGTTTCAAACACAGAGACTGGAAACCCTCGTGGGAAAGGTAGAGTTTCAGTGAGAACAGTTGGCTGACGGTGTGACAAGTTCCTGGGTGGGTTGCTGGGAAATACATGGAATCTGCTTTGGTTGCATCTGTCATTTACTTTGAAGTGTGGTGTGTATGTCCACAGTTTGTCAGTTAGTTCACATTTGCTGCATATTTATCCTGAATATTAGGGTATAAGATAGCTATGGTGAATTGTTTTATCATTCTGAATTTCTTTATGCCCGGGTGAAGGAATAGTAAATATTTTAATCATTTTCTTGTGTTTATATTAAGACCTTTCCAACCTTTTTTGTCTGATGCAATATCATTTGTTTTTCTTGTTTAATAAATGTTTTATTCTTCATGTTAAAAGTTCATCAGCAGACTCTTGTGAATTTGCTCAGTAACTTTCCTCCACAGTTTCTAAAAAAAAAATAATTAGGGTTTATCAAGTCAGGTTTCACTCTGGGGTCTGACCTGTCCAGTATTAATATCAATAATTGCACATGCTCTGAAAAATACATGTCCTAGTATCTCTTCCAATCTTTTCTGGCACTATATCAGTCTGTGTTTATCAATTTAATTGAGAGAGCCTCCATGCTAATATGATTCAATCTAGCCTAGGCAAATGTTAGAAAGTCCTGATTTGTTTTTGTTGACAGAGCCCTTAGTCATGTCCATTCCCTTTTATGCATATCTGCTCTCACTCTTTTCCCTCACTCCCAGAACCATGATAGGGTTCGCCGTATCCTGACCTAACCCCCTACCAGCCTCTCCATTCCCAGGTCATCTCCTGCATTTTCTTCCACCTCCAGCATGATGCCACCAATAAACATATTTCCCTCCCTTTCCGTGTTCCACAGAGACTGTTTCCTTCGGGCTACCCTGGCCCACCCCTCAAACATCCCCAACAACCCCTCCCTTCCCATGGCACCTTTCAGTGCAACTGCAGGAGATGAAACATCTGCCGTTTACATCGTCTCTTCTCGCTGTCCAATGTGCCAAGCACTCTCTTTCCAGGTGAAACAGCGATTTAGTCTACTGCATTCACTGCTCATGATGTAGCCCCCTCTACACTTGGAAGACCTTCTCAAGGGCAATTAGGGATGGGCAATAAATGCTGGCCTAGCCAATGATGCCCACAACCCATAAATGAATAAGAAAAAACAAATGCAAACTGGGTGACCACCTTGCAGAACCGCCTCTCTTCAGTTCTGCAAACATGGCCCTGAGTTTCCAGTCATCTGCCATTTAATTCTCTATCTTGTTTCTACCCTGACCTTTCTGTCCTTGATCTCCTGTAATGTTCCAATGAAGCTCAGTGTATGCATGTCATCTTTTAACTGTCTTCTGGGGCAGGATCTTCTCCCCGTCAGGGGGGGGCTGTGTGGGAGCGGGCACGAGCAGGCGGGTTCCCGATCGGCGACCCCGGTCGGGGGTACGCTGCCATTTTATGTGGGCATGATGTCCGCCCAGAAGCGCTATGCACTCCCTGTGCCGGCGGCATGGGGGGGGTGGATTTCCTGAGCTGGGAGTGCACTCTTTTGTGCATGCGTGTCAAAGAGCACACAGATCCCCCTGATGCAAAGTGCTGCCTCAGGGAGATCGGCTCAGGTTTCAAACATTGAACGAAGATGAGAAAAAAAATTTATTGACATGTCCCCTCATGTGACACTGTCATTGTCACATGAGTTGGGACATGTCCATTACTTTTATTTAAAAATTTCTGGAACATTTTAAATCCCTCATGAAACCTCATCCCGCTCGTGGATGAGGTTTCGTGTTTTGTCTGAAGGCTGCCTGGGCAAAGTTGAGGTTGGATGGGCAGGTCCATTAAGTGTTTTGATTACTTATTAATGGCCTTAAGTGGCCATTGACAGGTCGGCGGGTGTGCAGCAAAGTCGGCTGCGCACCCGCCGACCTGAAAATCTAAATGACGCGGGGTGACGTCGGGACGCACACCTGATGTTACCCCGTGTCATTTTATGCGTTGGTGAGCGGGCCCCACCCCTGCTTGCTGACCTGAAAATTCTCCCCCTGGACTCAACATTGAGTTGAACAATTTTGGATTGTAACCCCTGCCTTCATTCTGTTTCCTTTTGCTTTGCTTGCTTTGAATTCTCTCCAGTTTCTCTTCTTTTTCATTTTTGGCTGGCAGTTCTTCATCACTCTGCCATCCACACCTCATCCAGACATATCTTTTGTTTCTTGTCCCATTACCACTCCCTTTCACCTCACACAGTGGACCGTTTGCTATTCAATCTCTCCCGTCTATCACCCTATCACGGACTTTCCCTTTTGTTATTTGTCCCATTCTCCTGCCTTTCATTTGCATAAAACCTGTTACATCTCTAACTTTTCCCAGTTCAACTAGGCCAACAACCTGGAATGCTAACTCTGTTTATTTCTCCAGAGATGCTGCCTGACCTGCCAAGTACTTCCAGCATTTTCTGTTCCTTTTTTCTTATTTTTATTTTATTCCAGACTTAGTCAATTCTGATACTGCCATTCATTTTATCCATAAGGCTCATTTTAAGCAACGCTTTATGGATGTCCAAACCTATTGCTATATCAAGGGAGGAATCCATTATTCTGTTAATAAGATTAATTAATTTTCCTACTGTTAACTTGCTAGTGTATGAAATTCAGAGCTACCGAATGGAAATATCACAGCAGCAAGCAGTGTTGGATTCCGTGCAGAATATCTGGCATAAAATGCTTTCTATATTAGAACCAACTTTGCTGGCCTCTTATGTAGTTTTTTTTAAAAATGTGGCAGTAAAAATTAGCTGCGGATTGTTTCCTGAAGGTTACATGTCATGTACGCATTGGTAAATTGCACTTGAAGCTCAGTGGCTGATCATACTGATTTCTAGGATGCGTGGCACTGAGTCACCTCTGTTGCAACATCTGTTCCTATCTCAATGCCCAGCAAGGAACAATATACTGTTCAGATTGAAATGCCTTTAACAGAGATGAAAGAAGGAAGAAAAAAAGAGGTCAGTGCATAGCACACTGAGAGTAAAATGTTAATAAAAGATCTGTGTTCTCTAGATCAGGATATGTCCTATTCAAAATGTCTCAATTGGTGATCAATTGTTCAACAATTAACCACATCGTGAAAAAAAATGCATTGTCAGTCAAAGGAAGCCAATGACAGGTTAAAATATGATCCTTTCTTCAGTAATGCGTCGACAATGGGATTTTTCACTTCTATAACATCAATGGTACACATCGCTTCATATCCCGTGCAACAGGCGATTGATGCTGCGCATGCTACACGTGACTTTTTCACGTTTCTACCCATGTCCAATTACCTAAAATGCCCCTCTGGGCACACTGGGAATATAGAAAGATGTTCTCTTTTCTCTTCTCATCTAATTTGATTCTAGCCATTGTAAGAGGCTCATTCTTAATAAATATGCAAGTGTTATAAATAAAGATTCTCAAGTTAAGTTCATTTTTAAACTGCCCATTCCGTTTTAATAAGCTTTAAGACAATAATGCTTGTGATATGCTTGGCTCTGGTGACAAGTTGCTAAAGGTTACCAACAATTATTAAAAAATATTTTTTAAATGAAACTGATAAATTCGGAATTAATTTGACAAGAGATCTTACATTCTGATTGTGGGTTTTATTAACTAGAAGTTAAAGTATGCAATTTCCAAATGCTCATGCCACAGCTTATTAAATAATTCATTCAGCAAATCAAAAGCTACAGCAAACACTTACCAAAATAAATTTTTAAATAAAAGTAATTGGATTTTGAAATGTGTGATGTTTGGTAGTGGATTGTCTGATGTTGCCTGAATGTTATTAAGACTATTACCCTCTGTGTTAGCACTGACACTAATAGTGATTCTGTCTGCCATGGTGCCAGACACATATCCCAGTGACACACTGAAACAAGGGATTACGCAACTTCAGAAACATATTAAAATGCTAATTGAAATGTGGCTTCAATGTAACAGAAGTGCCAGTGGCTAAAATAATAGGATAGAATTGGCTGGAATTTATAAAGGCAATTCATCTGATTATGAGCAGTTTAAAAAGAAAATAAATTATAGACGGGGCCCTTACCGAAAGCAAGCATTTATAATTTTATTCAGGTTATAGTTTCCACTCTCGAGACACGTGAATTGGGCAAGCGGTAATGAGCCACCAGCTTTGTTTCACTTCCCGCTTAATTGTCAAATACCCTTTACCGGAAGGGGATTAGATTAAAAAAAAGTGGGGAAGTGACATTTGAGTTGCAGAGAGCCTTGGTTAGACTCCATCTAGAGTGAATGTTGTTCAGGGGTGTGAGGGGTGCTGAACCTCAACAAAGGAATACATTGCCGAATTACCAGACTGATACCAGGACTTGAAGGATTAATTTATGAGGCGAGGTTGCGTACACCTATCTTGTAGTCCCTTGAGTTTAGAAGACAGAAGATGACCTAACTGAGATGCTTAAATGATGAAGGAAACTGCTAGGGTAGATACAGAGAAATTTCCTGATTGGAAAATCCAGAACAGGAGGGTACAATCTTAAAATTGGAGCTGGACCATTTAAAATAGAACTTTCTCGTACAAAGAGTAGTGGAAAACTGGAATTCTCTCCTTCAAGAGGTATGAGGATGGTGAGGAAAAATGACATAAAATGTAGATCATCAGCCATAATCTGTCTGAATGACAGAGCAGGCTCGATGGGCTGAATGTCCCATTCCTGCTTCTAGTTGTTATTTATGTCAAAGGCAAATGGAAGATTTCTCAGCTAGCCGGAGTTCCAGTCAGGCATCTTTCGGAACAGAATTTCCCGAGGGATGACCTCAAATTCACCCAAAATGGCCTCTTGAAGTGGAGTGATGGGCAGGGGGTGTGCGGGCTGACCTACCAATGCCTAAAGGACCAGTCTAAATGGAATGGAATTCTGGTCTAACTGCTCCAAATTCCGCACCCCTCAGGTGGAAATTAAGCTTTTCACGTCGTGCAGTCCCAGGGATTTAAGAGTCTAGGTCCTCCTGGTTCCACAAAGTATACCTTAGATCAATGTTCTTCATTGCAAGTCCCTCGAGCCAGTGATGGCTCCCATCGACACTAAGTGCAGCTCCCCGACTTCATCCATCCATTTTCAGTAACCGCTTTATCCTCAGAGGGTGGTGGTGAGCTGGAGCCCGACCCAGCATTATAGCCCTATTTATTTTACTTTTAACATTTGTTATGGCCCAGCAGGAGGTATTTGCCAGGCTGACCAAATCCGTAGTCGCACTATCACAACAATTTTGCAATTTGTATTGATTACGAGAAGGTTTGTGCACTGAAGTCAGAAGTAACAAGTCTACTACTGCCATTAGAGATTTAAAAGGTTAAATTAAAACATTTATTAACAAAAGAAGAAAAAAAAACTTAAACACACACAAGATTACTGTTACACAGTTATTGCAGTTCTCAAAACTTCTACTTAACCAGACTCTCAACTATACATCTCCTTTAAGGCAACAGTCCAAATAGATTCTGAATATTTAAAGTCATCCAGCAATATTACCACAAGCACCCACTGGACAATGGACTTCCAAAGGCTTTTAACACAACTTTGGTTACTGGAGGAGCAAACTTCTGCAGGGTAGCTCGAGGCTTTTTCTCCAAGTCAGTTTCACACAGTCACTTTTCCAGGTCTCACACAACCACACCTCACACAGCCTTCCAACCTTCTTTAAATATATTTTATCCCTTTTGATCCATAAACCCCATTGTTTCCACTTGTCTTTAGAAGTTACTTTTCTCAGAATATAAAAAACGTTCATGTTCTCATTATGGCCAGCACTTTGGGGAAAAAAATCAACATCATAACCTTGCCTTATTTATCTTGCCGGTTGTAAACATTTCCCATGTCCCTTTGAAAATCAAACACTTCACTTATCTAAGAATGCAAATTTCATTCATACCGTATTGACGGACCTCACCTTAGCTCTACTGATTTCCATTTTAAATGCTCACACCTCACTTCTTTGATAATTTAAACCTTGCAGTCTAATCGTCTCTAGTTTAATTAAATTAGCCACACACACAGAAACACACACACACAAACACACATAAGCTTGCTTTAAACTATCTCACAGTAATATTAAGAAAAATATGAAAGTTCCTTGGCGCAATAAAAAAACGTGTACTGAGCCTATCAAAAATCAGCCTTCTTTACATGTCCCATGGTACAATGTGTACCAATAAGTATATCTAAGTATGTGCATTGTATAGTGACAATTACATTACCATAGCAACCACCATAGAACTAGCAGAGTATTCAACCGTTGGTGTTGTGTACTTTTTTGACCCTAGTGAGCAGTGATAATTTAGTAGTCAATGTGGCTCTCATACTGCAGGTTTTTTGCAAAAGTGACCCTTGCTTGAAAAATAGTGAAGATAACTATCTTAGATTATGAATCACCAAAGGAGAAGAGCTGATTCAAACCAGGCTAGATGGTCTTTTGACATTTCAGTTATCTAAATTTGATCATCATTCAATTGTCACAGTTGAAAAATAAATCAATATTTTCAGGAGTTTGAAGAGATAATTTTATGGGATATATGGGACCAGAAAATGTTGTAAGTTAGCCTTTTGCTTAGCTAATAGGGCGAATGGGTTATTAAAATTTATAGACTGCCTTCTGTGCGTTAGGACCTTTCTAATTTCATACATATCAGATGTAGCTAAATTCAGGCTAACTAGAAAATGATATCTTAATCATTGGGTGTGAGGAATCTTCTCGATTGTGGATGAAGGCAACATCAAAAGAATTATGGGTTTGTTTTTTGAGAAAACCAATCCAACAATCTTCTACCCAACCATCAAGCAACTCAACAGTAAATAAAATAAGAAAGACAGTTAGAAATCCCCTGTTATTGGTGGATTCAATAGGTGAGCTATTTTGGTTGACTGAGACCATGGGTGGAATTTTATAGCCCCTCCCATCGGCAGGATTTTCTGCTTCTGCCAAAGTCAATAGGCTTTTGAACAGCTTGCCGCATTTTCTGTCTGCGACCCCACCACGATGGGGCCATAAAATTCCACCCACATCTCGAATACTGTGTACAGTTTTGGCCTCCTTAGTTAAGGAAGGATATAAGTGCATTTGAAGCAGTTCAGAGAAGATTCACTCGACTGATTCCTGGGATGGGGGTGACAGGGAGGTTATCTTATGAGCAGTCCATGTCCAAATGCAGCAAGACCTGAACAATATCCAAGCTTGGGCTTACAAGTGGCAAGTAACATACGTGCCACACAAGTGTCAAGCAATGATCATCTCCAATGAGAGAGAATCCAACCATTGGCCCTTGATGTTCAATGGCATTACCATCACTGAATCTCCCACTCTCAACATCCTGGGGGTTACCATTGACTAGAAACTGAACTGGACTAGCCATATAAATACTGTGGCTACAAGGGCAGGTCAGAAGGTAGGAATCCTGTGGTGAGTAACTCACCTCCTGACTCCCCGAAGCCTGTCCACCATCTACAAGGCACAAGTCAGGAGTGTGATGGAATACCGCCCACTTGCCTGGATGAGTGCAGCTCCCACAACACTCAAGAAGCTTGACACCATCCAGGACAAAGCAGCCCGCTTGATTGGCACCCCATCCACAAACATTCACTCCCTCCATCACCGATGCAGAGTAGCAGCAGTGTGTACCATCTACAAGATGCACTGCAGGAACTCACCAAGGCTCCTTCAACAGCACCTTCCAAACTAACAGTCACTGCCATCTAGAAGGACAAGGGCAGCAGATAGATGGGAACACCACCACCTGGAAGTTCCTCTCCCAGTCACTCATCATCCTGACTTAGAAATATATCATCGTTCCTTCATTGTCGCTGGGTCAAGTTCCTGGAACTCCCACCCTAACAGCATTGTGGGTGTACCTACACCACATGGACTGCAGCAGTTTAAGAAGGCAGCTCACCACCACCTTCTCAAGGGCAACTAGGGATGGGCAATAAATGCTGGCCCAGCCAGCAAAGCCCACAACCTGTGAATAAATACAAAAAGTGTTTGGACAGTCTGGGTTTGCATCCATTGGAGTTCAGAATATTGATCTTATTGAAACATATAAGACCCTGAGAGGACTTGTCAGGGTAGATGCTGAAAGGATATTTCCCCGTGTGGAAGAGACTAGAACTAGGGGACACAGTTTAAAAATAACGGGTCTCCCATTTAAGACAGAGATGAGAAGAAATATTTTTCTCTCAGAGAGTCAAGAATCTTTGGAACCATCTTCCCTGGTGAGCAGTGGAAGCTGGGCATGTTAACGTAAGGTGCAATATACCTTTGAGAGGATGTGAGCAGGTTGGCCACGTGATTGTTGTACCCAATTGCTGCATTGTTGATCAATAGTTTTAGAATAGGATTTTGGTTTGAGAAGCACACATGTTATTGCTCCGTTGATGGTTTGCTTGTCTGGTTCAGACACACCTGAATCAAGAAACCATAGCTCTGTACGCTGTTTAAATGTTTGAAATTCGCATAGTAGGTCAGCTGCATCCCAGTTCAAACTGGGGAGGTTTTTGGACATCCTGACAATATCCCTTTGACCTTCCTTCCTCTGTTGTACCAGGGATGTGTGGTTCTGTAATTGCTTTTGTACGCTCCTCTGAAGCTCCGCCCATGAAGACGATTTGTGGCTGGAACGCATCCCGGGGTAATGGTATCTTCGTTTTTTGTTCAATTTATTGTTCAGCAACTCCTGAAGTCACTAGTTATAATTGCAACCCTCTCTGGCCCGATTTTTATGGCCTTTTTTTTTTGGTTTGACCGTCCCTCGCTCATCATTGATCCGGCCCATTCCCGGGTGACTTGCCTATCCTAAACGAGTGGTGGTCCTCACAGCACGTTGTCCCACTCACGGAGCTGACAGGCTGTGCGCTACAATCTCACCACCAGGACCTGTCTACTCACCAGCTCTTTATTTGAGCACTAGCTCAGCGCTGTGTTTGCGAAGATTTTCCTTGCAGTCACCACTCTGCATTTTCAGTGCTCTCTGATGCTGTGACTTTGTTGCGATCTGACCAAAATGTCAAAGGTCTTCTCATGCCATGTAGCCTGATCTAAGGCTGTTCACTATATCATATCTGTAACTAATCTTGCTGCCACCAGTCTTGCCATCACTCATCGCCATGTCATGTTAGTATATGATATAATATAATATAATGTAATACCTTGGGTTTATTTACTGTACAAGACACAAGGCACCAATCTCTCATAAGGGATTTTGTAAAGATGTGTGGGTTTATTTATTAAGATTAGGCACATGAGAACAGTTACACATAGGTCTAAATCTTGATGGCGTCAGAGCTCCATGTGTACTCTGCTCAAAGCAAAAGTGAAACTAAGGCTGGATCACATGAATTGATGAATACATAAGAACATAAGAAATAGGAGCAGGAGTAGACTGTTCAGCCCCTCAAGCCTGCCCCGCCATTCAATAAGACCATGGCTGATCTGCCCCAGGCCTCAACTCCTCTTTCGTGCCAGCTCCTCATAGCCCTCAACTCCCTGATATTTCAAGAATCTATCTTCCTCCTCTTTAAATACTTTCAGTGATCTAGCCTCCACAACTCTCTGGGGTATAGAATTCCAGGCATTTACTACCCTCTGAGAGAAGAAATTCCTTCACATCTCAGTTTTAAATGAGTGTTCCCTTATTCTGTAATTATGTCCCCTAGTTCGAGATTCCCCCACTAGTGGAAACATCTTCTCAACATCTACCCTGTAAAGCCCCCTCAGAATCTTGTACACTTCAATGAGATCACCCCCTCATTCTTCTAAACTCTAATGAATAAAGGCCTAACCTGTTTAGCCGTTCTGGATAAGTCAACCTCTTCAGTCCAGGAATCAGCCTAGCGAATCTTTTTTGAACTGCCTCGAATGGCATTATATCCTTTCTTAGATATGGGGATCAAACTGTACACAGTACCCCAGGTGCAACCTCACCAACACCCTGTACAGCTGTAACAAGACTTCCCGGTTTTGAAACTCCAACTCCCTAATACAGAAGTTTAACCTGACACTGAACTGTATGTAGCCCATACTTTTTAGGGATCCTTTAGCTCTTCTTCTGTTAATCCTCATGTGTTCAGTCTGTGTAGATCTTCTTTCCCAATTGCTAGGCAAATTTTCATGGCTTGCTTGTCTGGTTCAGAAACACCTGAATTAAGGAATCATAACTCTGTACGCTGTTTAAACATTTAGAATTTCTGCTCAAGTGATGTCATGCTGGTGCCCTTTAAAGGCATATTACAACATTAACTCGCTCAAACGGTCTTTGATTATTAATTTCAAAAGCAGGCTGCTAATTTCGAAGCCTGTCCGCCTAATGTCTTATTGCAAACCGACGTAATGGCATCAGGCTCACAATCCAACATTACCATGCCGGATATTACACTTCCACAGGGCTACAGCATTCCTGCTTTTACAATGTAAAACTCGACCCATTAAGTCAAGGCCTAGTCTCCCCTCACAGGTAGACACAAAGAGGTCCAATGGCAGCATTTTGAAGAAGAGTCAGGGAATTGCCTCTGATGTTCTCGTCAATATTTATTACCCAATCAATATCACAAAAAAAACCAGGCCAGCTGTTCATTATTGTATTGCTGTTTGTGGGAGCTTGCTGTGTACAAATTAATTGCTGCATTTCCTACATTGTAACAGTGGCCGTATCTCAGAACGTACTTCAATGACTGAAATGAACTGTGGGGCATCCTATGGCTATGAAAATGCGATGAAAATGCAAACTGTCCTTTTTTTTCACCATTAGTGTACAAGCTATGAACGTATCCCTTCGAAAGTCCCCCCTCCGTTGTTTTAACTGAAGCACTAACTCATCTAAAATACATGATGAATATCTCACTGGAAGATTTCACCAAACAGGTCTGGCCAACTCACTCATTCCCGCTGAGCTGTAGAATCCTAGGCCCGAGTCCTGCGTTGCGAGGTCGGGCGCACGCCCAACCTGAATGTACGTAAAATCGCGCGAAATGTTGCCGGGCGAGCGTCCTGACATCATCGCACTTGCGCGCAATATTACGGTCGGCGTGGGCGCGCTGGAGTCAGAAGCGCGCCCGCCGACAATTAAGTGGGCAACTGAGCCCATTAAGGAGGTAACTATCAGTGATTTTACATGGCCCGTCCACTTTTAAGGTTGGCCAATGGGCCAAATGGCTAGGCGGCCTTTAAATTTTCAGTACAAACTCCGTCCAGGGTGGGATGAAATGCCCAAGGTTTAAATAAAATAAAAGAAGATGTTTGAGGGATGAAGTGCTATGTGGTCTGCTGCCAGGTGCTTGCATTTACTGTATCGTCACAGTTTGCAGCGGTTTATTGAGCTCATTTCATTTTTTAAGTGAGGCAGCTCCGCAGCAGCCGTCAGCCTTCAGGGAGTGCAAGCCCACACTCTCCCTTCTCTTGGCGCCCGCTCTCTTCCCCCCCCCCACACCCGCCAGCAGCGCTTAGCCTTTCTCAGCGCATGTTTCACGCTGGCCGGCTGTTAATTGGCTAGCCGGAGTGAAATTGCGTTTGGGGGGGCCGATCGTGGGAGGAAGCGCAATTCGTGCTTGCTTCCCCGCCCGCCCATCACGCATGCCCAGTGAACACAAGATTCAGGCCCTAGTGTGCTACATCACGGAAGTTGGCCATTCAGCTGGTCATGGCCTGTGCTGGCTCTTAGAGAGAGATATCCAATTAGTCCCACTCACCCTGCTCTTTCCCCTCCAAAAGAAAATGGCGCCTATGGATCTTCCTCCTGTCTTTGGATGAGAATTGGAGACAGCCTTGGCTTCATTTCAACATGATGAAGAAAGTAGATCCACTAATTTTAACATGTCGGAACTGTCTTTGTCACATGTCGTAAAATAGCTGTGCTTTTACAAATTTTTCAACAATACGCATTTATGACATTTTTGGAAACTCCCAGAATTGGAACAGCCCAATAGCTACGATGATGCTCAGATTCAAAATAATTGGCAAAAGGCGGTTGGAGTCTGGAACGAGGCAGGTTCGATGGAGAAGTTCAAAAGGGAATTGGATCGCTACCTGAAAAGAGAGAATGTACCAGGTTATGGGGATAAGGCCGGGGAGTGGGACAAGGCAGAATGCTCCTTCAGAGAGCCAGTGCAGACTCAATGGGCCAAATCGCCGCCTCCTGCACTGTAAAGAATCTGTGATGCAGTGTTAAAGGATTCTGAAAGTATAATATTTGTATTCTAGTGGGCCAAGGAAAAAATATTGAAACAACTGATGCAGTTGAATGCATTGCTCCATATGCTAATTCACCAATGTGAATAAAAACAACATTAATGTTATCCAAACCTGTACACCTTTATGCCTACAGAAATGTGCATTGTGATAACATCACTATAACTTTGGAAGTCTCAAGTGAACCATTGCTGTATGGAGCAAGGAAATTCTCCTAATCCCCTGAGTCATATTCAGCCCCAGCCAACACCACTGACGAAAATAGATTATCTGATCATTAACCGCATTGCTGTTTGTGGGACCTTGCTAAGCACAAATTGTCTGCTGTGTTTACCTGCATTAAAACAGTGATTGCGCTTGAAAAGTACTTCATTTCCTGTAGATAACTTTGGGCTATCTTGAGGTTATGAAACCTACCGTGTCAATTTCTTTCTAATTTGAAATTTCTGAATTCCGAACTTCAGGCAATGACCAATCACAGCACCAAAACAATGCTGCAAGTGGCGCTAGGAAAGTGAACAACACACACCATGAACAAATGCAAAAGGGTAAGAAAGCTAGCGATCAGAATTCAAGCCATACATGTTCAGTTGGAGGCAAATCCTGCAGATTTGGCAAATGCAATCATTTTGCAAGGGAATGCCATTTTGAGGCAGCAAATAGCTCCAGCGAATAGTTTACAGCTCAAACTCCCAATTCCAAATGAAGTGCTTAAAAAATACAGCTCAAGATTGGAGTGACCTCAATCCAACTGCATGAATGATAATGGAGCACTTTTACGCCAACTCCCCAAGTGGGAATCCCATAGGATTCAGGTGGTACACCGATTTTACACCCGGCCAATGTTACTCATTCACTTCAATGGAGAGTACAACCCGGCGGGTGCAAAAAACATTGCCCCCCAACCCCGTCAGTTTTGTGACTGGTAGGGCGGGTTAATATTGTCTCCATTGAGTGGCTGCAGCATTTCACCCAGAGATTTCAGTTAAAATTGCTCTCTAAGTTATCCAGCACAGCTGATGATTTGATATGCCACGTTCACTATCCCAGATAACCCAAGGCTGACGTTACCCTATTGAAGAATCCAATAATGTTAGGGACCAATAGGAAGCTTTTTGATAAAATAATCTCCAATGTGCTTAAAGCATCCAAGACCTGAAATTCTAAGTCAACCAGCCTGGCTTCAGAATGGTGTAGGAATGGGATTCAAGTCTGCTGATGCAAGGAGCTGCTAGTCCAAATTAAAGGAAAAGGTTATCACTACACTTAGGAGAAGTGTACCATGCCTGTAAGAATACCTCAATTTGTTCTCCGCCAACAATCTGGAAAATCAGATGTATCATTGGTCCCAGGAGAGCCTAACTAGCCAGGCCAAACTTGAAGGGTCATTCGGACTCGAAACGTTAACTGTGCTCCTCTCCACAGATGCTGCCAGACCTGCTGAGTTTTTCCAGGTATATTTGTTTTTGTTTTGTGTCCAAAATTGTAAAGCTTGTTTCTAAAGGAGTACGGCTTCACTCAACTTAAGTTAATAGATTCCCTCCCTTATTTTTTTTTATTATTCATTCATGGGATGTGGGCTTCGCTGGCTGGGCCAGCATTTATTGCCCAGCCCTAGCTGCCCTTGAGAAGGCGGTGGTGAGCTGTCTTCTTGAACCGCTGCAGTCCATGTGGTGTAGGTACATGCACAGTGCTGTTAGGGAGGGAGTTCCAGGATTTTGACCCAGTGACAGTGAAGGAACGGCGATATATTTCCAAGTCAGTGACTTGGAGGGGAACTTCTAGATGGCTGTGTTCCCATCTATCTGCTGCCCTCGCCCTTATGTGGTCATGGGTTTGGAAGGTGCTGTCCAAGGAGCGTTGGTGGGATTCATGGGATCCACGGCATCAATAGGATTCATGCCAGCTCCCAGCTGGAAAGAGCTTTGTTGCTATTTGCCAGGTGTATACAGGGTAGGACAGAGGGGATGGACTGAGAGGAAGAATTAACTACTCAACCCATCCTCCTCTTCATTACCCCCCACAAACAGAAAAATCACTCAACCATTCCAACAAGACAGAATCTCAGCAGTAGAAGTTTCTGACTTATTATCCACTCTCCAATCAGAAAGGTGTTCTTTCCAAGGGCCCCGATTGGAATTTTGGGCCCACTGTATCTCTTGAAATGGTAAGTATCCAGGTATTACCATATAGGTCACTGTACTTCTACCTATTATAGAGAGGTTTGTCACGGGAAATAAATCAGAAGCCATGGGAGCTGAGGTTCTAGCAGTCCTGGCCTGCCTGGAGAAATATGTTTGGACAGAACTATTATCTGTTCATGAAGCCAGACATAGACCCAAGGGACTGTACAGAGTGGATGGCCTCAGCCTGCCATCAGCAAGAACCTGGAGCTGCATAATGATGCTCCCCTAGGGGGGAACCACAAGCCGATTCCTTGCAAAGATAAAATGTGTTATGTACTTCAGCTTTGGAAGGTATTAATGGCCTTGACTTATAACCTAACTCTGGGATTGGCCTTTACTCTGTGCAGTGCTAGGGCCTTTACCAGGCTGAGGGTTGAATTGCATCACACTCCTTGACGACGGGGGAAGGGAGGGTCTTTTACTCCTTCTCACAACTTAGAACTTAGGTACAATACAAGTGGAGTGGGGACACAGCAGGACTGGATTCAACCCCACATTCCTGGCCGTCCTGTTGGAAATGTCCTTTTTTTTTGCTCTCCTCCTCGCCAGCCCAGGAATTTCAGCCCTTAGATTGAAAATGCAGCAATCCACATAGCACAAAATGACCTAGATCAAAAGATGTTAAAACCCCTAGTTCGGTGAATACCACAAACTGTTGTGTCATGTTATTTTGATGTGCACTTCAGAGCTGAAAGCATTCGTATTCGGGCAGTCGTGCAGCAGTGCTTTCCATCAGGTATCACTGATACTTCTAAACCTGTTCGCTGTATAGATGAGGCTTATTTTTTGTAATAGAAAGTGAGGGATTTGGTACATTGAATCACATCATGGTTTCAATTTGACAGTAGTGCTGTCTGATTAAGAGAAAGCAGAAATCAGAGAGTGACCTGCAGAAACCGATTGATACAAGTTGTTGTGCATGTATTGTTTTCAATGCTGAAGTTGAGCTGTTCCAAGTTATGCATTCTGTGTTCTTTTTCACCGAATATGTGAGAAAATCTAAAAATTATAATATTAAACAGAATTTTTGAGATGGTGTAATAGATTTCACCTTTGAAGTATTGTATCACATCCTGAATAAAGATAAGATAATATGGCTTAAAATATATCCTCAGAAGGCAGCCTATGATTTAATGATTTATGGCTGCAAGAACATGTTAAACTGCAGTTTTTCTTCTAACCATTGACTTGTTTGATGCTGCATTTACAATTTGTCAGTTTCCCTCCGCATCCCACACCCCTAATCTCCGATATGTACACAGTACCAATCAGAAAAGCAGCAGCCCTAATGGGAGCAATTTTAACCTAACCGGTCACAAGATTGGCCGACATCAATGGAGATTAAAATTGGGTGGGGTATAAAACTGGCTTTGCCACCGATCCGCTCTGTTTCCCTACGTGGGGTTCAGATTATAATTGCCCCCTTTCGAAACCATCCAATGTGTAACAGGTCTGCCAATGAATGTAAGAGTAAAGCTCAGTGTAGTCCTCTCACATGACCAGTCTGATCTGATCAACCTAACCTAACCCACCAGTTGGAAATTTGACAGGATCGGGTTGAATGTTGGTTTTTATACCTTGCCCAACTCCACACTCGATTGAATTCAGTGGAGCGTTACAGTGCACATGGCATTCCGTCCGAGTCCATGATCTTCCATTCATCAATTTAGATTAATGTTGCCTCGACTGGCAGACTTGCATTCTCTCAAGCTTTTAGCCCAATTCTGCCCTTAGAAATTTCAAATTGTGAGAATCTATTTCACTTCTGTTATTGGCATCCATGAGCCCTCTTGCACTTTGCAACTGATAACAGAATTATATTATTGAAGTTTGCTTGGCTTGGCAGTGATACTGACCTGAATTAAAACTGTTCCTTCAAAACACTTGATCCAGGTTTTGCTGCCTCCCCCACCCCACTCAACCCTCCCCCACCACCAGCATACGGGAATATTCCGTCACTCCTCCAACAATTTTCCCACAAAGGCATGGCAAGTGATTTCCGTTCCCAGATATTCTTTTAATTCGTTCGTGGGATGTGGGCATCACTGGCTAGGCCAGCATTTATTGTCCATCCCTAATTGCCCTTGTTCAAAGGGTATTTTTTAAGAGTCAACCACCTTGTTGTGGGCCTGGAGTCACATGGAGGCCAGACCAGATGAGGACAGCAGATTTCCTTCCCTAAAGGGCATTAGTGAACCAGATGGGTTTTTACGACAATCAACAACGGTTTCATGGTTATCATTTAGTTCCAGATATTTATTGGATTCAAATTCCACCATCTGCCTTGGTGGGATTCAAACCCGGGTCCCCAGACCATTACCCTGGGTCACTGGATTATCCATCCAGTGGTAATACCACCACGCCACTGCCTCCCCTATCTGCCATCCTTTGGTGCCTTGTTCTCCCAATGTTTCCTGACTTCAAATGCACTTTGCCCCACTTTTTTCCTCCATTGCTATATACCTGTGTCCTTGGTATCAGCTGGCATTTTGGCGGTGGGGGGTGCGTGGGTGGGGGCAATGGGCTAAATTTTACACCCCCCCCCCCCCCCACTCCAGCCAGATATATTTTCAATGAGGAGGGCAGGGGGGCACGTAAAATATGAGGGGCTCCCAGCTCACCACCTTCCCGCCCACACCAGAGCTGTCCCCATGACACATAATGGCAGGCACTAAAACCAAGGCAACCTCTGCTCTCAGGAGGGTGTGAAAGATTCCGTCGCACTATTTTGAAGAAGAACAGTGGAGTTATCCCCGGTGTCCTGGCCAATATTTATCCCTCTATGGACATCACAAGAAAAACAGATGATCTAGTTGTTATCACTTTGTTGCATTGTGGGAGCTTGCTGTGCACAATTTGGCCGCCACATTCTCTACACTAAAACACTGATTACACTTCAAAAGCTCTCGAACAGACCCTGAGATCATAAAAGGCGCTATACAAATGCAAGTCTATCTAGATACAGTTTGAACACAGCTCATGAACATGTACTGGCAGGTGCCTTTCCTTCTGCAAATTTAAATCCTTTTGGGGGTAGGTTTTGTACTGTCAACAGTATTTGTCACGAGGCATTGTCCATTTTGTACTTAGACCATTTTTTCTGGCTAAGCAAGAGGGGCAGAACTTTACGGGGGTGGTGGTGGAGGAGGGGGGGTCACACCACCTCCTGACCCCCTGGAAGTAAGGTCGATCTCTTGGTCCGTTCTAGCCCACCCTGCACCCATAACGCCCAGCGGTTGGGCTAAGTTGGCCAACAGCGGAACTTCCGCCCCCACGCTCAGGAGGAAGTCCCGCCCTCGGGAGCTGCCGGCCATTCTGATTGGCTGGCAGCTCCATCGGTCCCGGCAGCGCCAGCCAACAGTGGGCGCTGCTGGTTCTGCAGGAAGAAGGCCGAAGAGGAACATGTCTACCCTGAGAAGGTAAGTCCCAGGGTTTTAGGGCTCAGGGACAGGGAGAGGAGGTTGGGGGCTTTGGGTTCTTTGGGGCAGGTGGTGTGGAAAGAAGGGATGGTTCTTGTCTTAAGGGGTGCCCCTGATGCATGCAGGGAGCCCCCTGAGTGAGGTTCCACCCCTAACTTCTTGCCTTTGTTCATGTAGGTCATGGGAAAGCAGCCTGCCTACTCTCGCCTGACTGCCCACACCTGCCTTATTATGGCCTGGGCAGCGAATTATTCAGGTTAATATGCTTGCCAAAAATCATAATTGATCTTTAATTATTTATTTACATATGGCAATGGACTGCTGATTTTGACACCTGCCCACCTAGCGCATTTTGGGGGGTGAGTTGGGTGGTGAGTGGGAAGGTGGTGGGCACGCCTATTTCCTGTGCATCCCCCACCCCACTACCGAAATTACCCCTGTCGGGGCATGGAAAATCCATCCCCATGTCTTTTTTGAGTTTTCTCTACCAATCTTCCCCCCATTCCCCCCTCCACCCCCCAACACTTTGCTCTCGAAATCTTGGTATATAGTTCGATGAGAACCAGATACCTTTTAAGGTGGAGTTCAAAGCATCATTTTTCAGAATGGATTTAAAGCCTGTGATCAGCTATTCAAAAGTATGGGGCAGCACGTTTGACATCTATCTATGTACCCGCTTCACCCAGGACATCAAACCAGGGGCATGATTTCAGACTGTGTTTTTCTGTTTTACAGCCGGGGCCAATCAATCGGACTACCTTTGTTTTTTTTATCTGCTGAGATCAGTAAATGTCATATAGAGCAGAGACCAAACCCTGTGATGTCACTTAAACATTACCCACTTAATCATTCGGGGAGTTCTGTGTTTCTGCTAATCTAAACTTTCACTGGTTTACAATCCCTTTAAATGGGATAATATGACAGTGAATATTTTTTTTTAAGTTACTGTGACGATGACGCACGGATAGAATTGAGGGCAATTTACAGTGAGCTTTTTCAGATCCCCTAAAAATAAACCGTCTCCTTGGGTGGTGATAATGCAAGAAGACAGAGCCTTATAACTGCAATTTGCTATCCTACCTCCTCTGTTGTGATCTCACTGCACAGTGACAAATTTGCATGTTATTAGGAGCCTGTTATGATACAATTGCAGCTCTAATTCATTTATGTTCTGATTAGTGATATTGATGTAAAAGTAATTTCATACAGGTTCACAGAATTTTTTTTTTTGGAAATGTGTTGCAAACTGGAGAAAATCGTCACTTGCAGGTAGTGGAAATTATATATAACCATTCATTCATCCCAGGATGACAATAGAGATTTTCTTTCTATCCTTTCATGGGGCTTGGGTGTCGCTGGCTGGGCCCAGCATTTATTACCAATCCTTAATTGCCTTTGAGAAGGTGGTGGCAAGCTGTCTTCGTGAACTGCTGTAGCCCATGTGGTGTAGGTACACCCACAGTGCTGTTAGGCAGGAAGTTTCTAACCCAGCGACAGTGAAGGAACGGCGATGTATTTTCAGGTCTACATGGCGCGTGGTTTGGAAGGGAACTTCTGGGCGGTGGTGTTCCCATGTGTCTGCTGCCCTTGTTCTTCAAGGCGGTGGAGGTTGTGGGTTTGGAAGGTGCTGTCAAAGGAGCCTTGGTGAGTTGCTGCAGTGCATCTTGTAGATGATACACACTGGTGCCACTGTGCATCGGAGGTGGAGGGAGTGAATGTTTAAGGTGATGGATGGGAGGGCCAATCAAGAGGGCTGCTTTGTCCTGGATGATATCCAGCTTCTTGGGTGTTGTTGGAGTTGGCAAGTGGAAAGTATTCCATCACACTCCTGACTTGTGTCTTGTAGATGGTGGAGAGGCTTTGGGGAGTCAGGAGGTGAGTTACTTGACACAGAATTCCCAGCCTCTGACCTGCTTTTGTAGCCACAGTATTTATGTGACTAGTCCAGTTCAGTTCAGAGGTTAAGATAAAGCATTAAAGAGCGGGTAAATGCAGATGTCAGGTTGAAAATGCGAGTGAGATTCAGGCTGAATATAGAAAGTTCAGTGGGGAAATGATGAAGGAAATCAGAGAGGCAAAGCAGGTATGAGAAGAGGTGTTAGGTAGCATAAAAAAGAATCCAAAAGTCTTCTTTAAGCATCTACATGGTAAAAGGGTCATAGGGTGGGGACAAAAGGGTTATCTACAAGTGGAGGCAGAGGACATGGCTGAGGTATTAAATGACTACCTTGCATCTGTTTTTACTAAGGAAGAAGATACTGCCCAAGTCAAAGTGAAAGAAGAGATGGTTGAGAAACTGGGTGGGCTAAAAATTGATTGCATCCTTATTTCCCCAGTCAGAGATTCAGTCACAATTTCTGGCAGCGTATTTAAATAAGAAAATTTAAGTTTATTGAGCCCAATACTGCTCAACAGCAACTTAAAGGGAAGGGTTGGCAGACATCATAGATTCATGGAATTGTACAATACAGAAGGGGACCATTCATACGAACATATGAGCATACGTACATACGAACGTATTTACATACAGACATACATGAATATGAATTAGGAGCAGGAGTAGGCCACTCAGTCCCTCATGCCTGCTCCGCCATTTATTAAGATCATAGCTGATCTGATTGTAATCTCAACCCCACATTCCTGCCTACCCCAGATTACCTTTCGCCCCCTTGTTAATCAAGAATCTATCTAGCTCTGCCTTAAAAATATTCAAAGACTCTGCTTCCACCGTCTTTTCAGGAAGAGAATTCCAAAGACTCACAACCCTCTGGAGAGAAAACATTTCTCTTCATCTCTGCCTTAAATGATTTGACCCAATGTGTTTGTGCTGGTTTTTCCTAAGAGCCATCCAATTAGTCACAATCCACTATTATCCTTCCAGCATGGCAAATTCTTTCTAATCAAGTTGATGCAAATTCCCTTTCAAAGGTTAATGTTGAATCTTTCCCTACGTTGTTAATAATTGCCTTTGTTTCTTCATACATTTTTAAAATCAGCTTTTGGCTTATACAATGTAAATGTGTGAATATGCAATGTTCCCATCATACTGCCTGGATCACCGCTCGCTCAGGGTTAACTGATACACTGTTGTGCAAGGACAGCATGTAATACACTACGTACTATTCTGCTCCAAAATGAAGTTGTGCACTTCCTGTGTCTAAATCTTATTGAACAATTGCTTGCCTCTGTGGAGTGAGCAAAAATATCTTTAAGGCTTTTTTTCTTTGGCACACTTATGCAACTTTGGAATCGTGCTGTGCTGAACCAAACAGCTAGCAATCTTTAAACTGCTGCCCACCACACAGTTTAGGAATACTAACAGACTCAAGCGCACAAGGTGATCCCCAGTCAAGTGTGTAAGTGCATTCTTCAGTGTATCTACACAACATATTTTCATATACATATTCATCCTGCATTTACACATCAGAGCACGTAAGATCAAACCATTAATCAGTGAAGACGAGATAGAACTTTAATAGGTAACATCTTCTACATGTTTCTACCTACATTTTGCAACTGTTGTCGTGTCTCACAGCTGAATTTCAATTTCCCTGATCTTCATTCCAATTTATTTCTGTATTCCTAGCTTTTTGTTCAGATCGATTCTTCCCTGTTTCTGTTATGAATGAATTACCATGACAGCCACAAGATAGCCATTAGTCAAAATTAATCCAGCCAGCTGAAATAGTCTGATATGGAGGTGAGTGTATTCACCAAACTCTGTGTTAAAGTTCCATTCACTAGAGTGGAGGCCTTGCCAGGCCTTGTTTCCAGGATCTTTGTGATTTGCTGATATGTAGGGGTGAAAATGACTCAGTAAATGATCTGGTGCCTCTTACATTTGCGATGGACTATGCACATGGACCATTGGATAAGGTGTGGTGTCGGTATTGTCTAGAGTCCAGGTGGTCTTGGTTTCTACTTTTTGGGCAGAATTTTGCCCTCGATGGGCGGGTGGGCAGCTGATCGCTGCCGCCGAAACGGGCAAAATTCTGGCCTTTGTTTCCATTGGCTTCACTGGAAGTAAAAATGATGAGAGATGCATAACATCAAGATCAACCCCAGTTAGTTGAGTGTATATTAGTCACATACCATGGATGCACTATTTCTAGAGTGGTCAGCAGTTAGGTTGCATAGGAACCCTTACAGAACAATGTTTTACTCTTTTGCAATGACAGGCTTTTTGATATTAGCTTGGATGGGGTAGGAAATATCATCCACACAAGCACAGCTTTTGCCAGAATAATTAGTATATAAAATTCTCATCTTCCATCACTGACTCAGTTTTCTTGGACATATGAAGGCTTTTCAGTTGTTGTGTCCAGTAACTGGTCCTCCACAGTAACCTTGTTGGTCTAGCAGCTGGAAATTGCCTTCCACTTACATAGAAATATATAGAATTGCACAGCGCAGGACCAGGCCATTCGGCCCAGTTGGTCCATGCCAGTGTTTACACTCCACAAGAGCCCCCCTTCTACCACTCTTCATCGAACCCCATCAACATATTCCTCTATTCCTTATTGAGTTTCCCCTTAAATGTGTCTTTGTTAATCATCTCAACTATTCCATGATGGTGTGGCTTTGCCAAGTGAAACCCAAATTCAACATATCATTTTTGTTTTTTTCAACATTGAGGCTGTTCTTTAGGCAATGCCAGCATAAAATAATACCACCTGATTTTAAATATGGTGGCCCTTTTCAATTCAATAAAATGTTTTCAGACCCAAATAAGTATTATCGCATTTCAAATTAATTTATGATTTCTGGAGCTTCAACTTTGAAACTTATCATTTTTATTTAAAGGGCTTGTCAGGGCAGAAACTGAGGAAACGTCCTGGGGAAAGGGCTGGGAGATTCAGAACACGGGGGTCACAGTCTCAGGATAAGGTGTTGGCCATTTAGCATGGAGATAAGGGGAAATTTCTTCACTCAAAGGGCTGTGAATCTTTGAAATTCTCCACTCCAGAGAGCTGCAGATGCCCAGTTGTTGAGTGAATTCAAGACAGAGGTCGATAGGCTTTAAGATACTAAGGAAATGATGGGACATGGGATAGTGCAGGAAGGTGGTGCTCAGGTAGAAGATCAGCCACAATAGTATTGAATGGCGGAACAGCACCAAATAGCTGCCCCAGCTCCCATTTCTTATATTCTTGTTATGTAAAATTCAGTCGTGCACCGACTACCCTGCTGCTTGATTATGGTGAAAAGGCCCTCACAATTTTGGCAGCCCCTGCCTCAATTTAAATGAGTCAGGCAAACATGGGCATCTGGGATGCTGGATGTGGCTTTAAGTTTGGGCTGGTGAGGAATGCAAAATAAAAAAAACAGTTGAAAGCAAAAGCAATGTAAAGAATTATAAAAGTAGAGAAATGGAGTAAAAAATGATGGGAAATATGGGAACAAGTAAACATGTAAGAAAATGGCTGCCTTTTGTTTTCTGGTGGCATTGCTTGTTGAGATGTGATCGGCCCATGATCATTATATTATCATGGAATAGCTGAGGTGAATGAGACGCCTTGTGGTGCAGCAATGGCGTCCCTACCTCTGGGTCAGAAGCTCTGGGTTCAAGTCCCACATTAGGACTTGATGGTCATGGAAGGTGCATTCAAGATGTGGCCAAACAGGTTGATTATCAGTCTGTAAATCCTTCCAATACACCTGATAGCGGATGACAAGAGCAGGAGTGTTTCCTGGTCAGCCATACTGAAGAATGCAATGGCAAGCCACTGCAGTACTTTGCCAAGCATAATCATGGACCAATCCAACGTAAGTCCATGGTTGGGCATGATACCTGGAGTAGGAGGAGTTGTGTGCATAGTGTTAAGAAATAGAAATAGTTTAAGTAAGTTATATCAGTATTTGTAGGTGTTAGGAATGAGTTTTAGCTTTAAAGTTTAAATTTGATTTGTATTTCTGTATCTGTGTGTTAAGAAAAGGTCACATTGAGTTTTAGTTTCACTTCAGAAATGTGCCTGCATTTCGAATGAGTCTTTTTATGACTGTTGCAGCTAGGTTAAATAAATGAGAGCGGAAGAATTGGGCTGTTGCTTAGCGACAGGGGTCCAGAGACAGGTCCCTCCCATAGGCACACACAGAAAAACTAAAGAAACAGCAGTTTTAAGTTCAGTTTGAATCCAAGACCCAAGAGAGACTGGACACTGGGAGGAGGAGCTGCAGATTTCCCAAAAGAATCAAAATGTTTCAAGGCCAAAGGAGTGAGACAGATACAGGGGAAAATCCCAAGCAGACCTTCCAGTTAAAGGGAGAACTGGAAACTGGAAAAGGCCCTGTTAATGAAGTTAAGAGTGAAGGGCAGAGAAAAAGCCTACAAGCTTTGGATTTAAAGAGACAAAAGCTGCAGAAAGCAGATTTAAAGTGAGAGCAGCTTGCAAAAGGCAAGACAGTCAAAAGAGACAGCTGAAGATCTGTAACTCATTGCTATGGGCATGCAAAGCAGTGGTACCCAGTGCCGTCTCAGTGAGAGGGAGCGTGTGTGGAAGACAACTTGAATGCATGTGGTGACCCAGGGAAAAGGAACACCAGAAGGAGCTTGAAACCCTGGAGGTGAACCCTGACAGAAGGCATCTGAGAGAAAGCGTCAGTTTGGGAGTGGTATTAGAGAGTGGAAATTGAAAACCCTCATGTGGAAGATAGAGTACAATGAGACCGGTTGGCTCACGGTGTGACAAGCATCTGGGAGGGAGTTGAGAGATCCATAGCATCTGGTTGAGGTGGCATCTGTCACTTGGTTTCAGAGTGTGAGGTGTCTGACCACACGGTGCCTATTGGGTTACATGGGCTGTGTGCTTACTGTGAACATTAAAGTATAAGATAGATTTTATAACTTGTGTTATCCTTACAAATCTGTATATACCTATAAAGGTAGAGGTGTGGGTGAAGGAGTATTGTAATATAGTTCATCTTCTCTTGTTGAGTGAATGTTTTACTCTTTTGTTAAAAGCTCATCAGCTGAGTCAGTGACTCCATTCAGTAGCTACACTCCACGTATCTAAACAAACAAATAAAAGTTAGGATTTATCAAGCCACCCTGGGATCAGGCTTGTCCGGGAGTAATCTCAACTGGGATCATAACAAAATGGGAACCCTTGCGAGATTTGAGGTGTGGACAGCGGGTGATTGGATGTAGAATAATAATTGTTTCAGAATTATCGTTAAAAGATGGAATTGGAAAACTTTGAACATTGGGATCTGTGAACCCATATAAAACAAGTACTTGGAGGCAAAGTGGCACTGGACATAGGAATTGGAGTTGGGGTGAGGTCTATTATACGGGTTGGAATTCAAAATGATGTTGGAGGTGGCTAAGACTTTTTTACAGATGTAAAATGTAACTCTGACTGGTTTACAGAAATTAACCAAGAGTAAGCTAATGTAATTGGCGGATAAATTGGAGTTAGAATTACCTGAAGGAGCGAGAGAAGCATATGTAGTTGAGATAAAATGCGCAGCATTTAAAACTGGAAGGGATACCAGAGAGACCATGTTCTCCATGGGGGTGAGTCAATTCAGTTAGTTAAGAACCAGGTGTAAATGAAGCAGCTTGAACCTGAAAGGGTACTGAAAAACTTAAACTAGAGGCAAAAGAAAAAAAAAGGGCAAAAAAGGAAAAAGATGGAGTATCTCAAAGAGAAATGGAAATGTGAAAACTCTACCTCCAGAGGGAGAAATTAGCAACAAAGGAAAGAGAGAAGGAATGAGAAAAGGAATACCAGCTTACAAGGCTGGAAGTTAGAAAAGGGATCTCAGATGTTGGGGAAAGCTCTAATGATGAAAAAACCTTCAGCCCAAAACCTAGTGGTGAGATGTTTAAGTTTGTGCAATCACTCCTAAAGCTTGAGGAAAGAGATATGGAGACATTCTTTATTTTGTTTGAAAAGGTAGCTAGGCAACTGAAGTGGCCAGAAGAAATCTGGATATTACTTTTGCAGTCTATGTTGGTAGGTAGAGCTCATGAGGTTTATGCTTCACTTTTAGAAGAGGAATTGGTGAATTATGATGCAGTGAAAAAGGCTATTCTTAGTGCATATTAGTTAGTCCCTGAAGCATATAGGCAGAAATTTTGGAATAAAAGGAAATAGACCTATATTGAGTTTGAAAGGGTAAAGCAAAGTAATTTTGACCATTGGATATGGGCATTAAAGGTAGTGGCGACTTAATAAGATCTTAGGGAAATAATTCTCTTGGAAGAATTTAAAGATTCACTTCCTCTTGTAGTTAGAACCCATGTTAAAGACTTGAGGGTTAAAACAGCTAGACAGGCAGCGGAGATGGCTGACGATTATGAACTGGTCCATAAATCTATTCCCCTTTTCAATCATCTTCATAAACCTGAGAAGGATGGAAGATGGGGAGATGAAAGGAAGGCAAGTAGCTAGGAAATGTGTCCTCAGATCATAAAGGAAAGTATTGAAGGTGGTAGTGACATTTGAAAGTGTTTTCAATGTAACAAGGTGGGACATGGCAGGGCAGATTGCAGGAGATTAAATGGTAGACCTATTGCAGTAATAGGACCACCTAAGGAATCCTCAGGAAAGACAGCATCGGAAAAGGAAATGGTTGTTAAAACTGTAGCAGTGGTACAGGTGAAACGCATTCCCTCAAAACATACAGGAAATGGGGATATGCTTCAGTGTAATCCAGAGAATTCTTCTTTGCTTACTGGTGATGGAAGTCAGGCTAACAGAAGGTCTGGGTGTTTGGTGTTGAAAGGGGAAGTGTTCCCTTACTCCTCCAACAAAATAAGTAAACAGATTAAAATTTTGAGAGAAACAGCGGCAGATCAATCATTGATGGTGGCTGATGATACAATTTGTGTTTCATATAGTTTTCTGAAGGGAAAGGTATTGATAAGAGGTATTAATGGAATTTATGAACCTGTTTCTTTGTGTAAAGTTAACTTACAAAGTCACTTTGTAAATGGAATTGTTATGGTGGGAATTATTCGTAAATCACCCAGTGAATGGGGCGGATTTTATTTCTGGGTAACGATTTGACTAGTGGAGCCAGTAATGTGGTAACAACCGTGTTGCAGCAGGTGGATGATCATGCTGATCTTAACCAACTTCAAAAAACCACTGTGGCCAAAAATGAGATGCTTATTGCTGACAAGAAACAATTGAAGGAAAACCTGAGTAACGTAGAAAATCAATTTTCATGTATGAAAGATGAATTTGCTAATGAAAGGAGAAAATTGATGAGATCAATTGAGAACCAGTTACAGAAAGTAGAGCACTTGACTGACGACTTGGAATGTCTGAATGATAAACTTGTAGAAGCAAGTTTAACAAAGGTCAACCTTCAGTTAAAACTTGATGAACTTCGAGCATCACAAGTTGCTATGAAATATCGGGCAAAATGCCTTGAAAAAGAAAAAGGAATTGTTGGCAAATCAGAATAATTAGCTGAAGGTAGAATTAAAAACTAAGACTAACAAACTGTTAAAACTTCTTTGGGAAAAGAGTAATGAGATTCTCAAACTTCAATGCAAACTGGAGAAGGTGAAAGAGAAGGTGTGTGATATGGTGTGTCACAGTTTGAAATTTGTTCCTGTGAATAAAAACTCTTTGCTGAATTGTGGTCATGTTGAGCAAAGAACCGATCCAAGTAAAATTACTGATCCTCAGTAATGGACAATATGAAAACAATTAAAGTGCATGCAGAATTGGAAAGCAAGAACTGCCAACAAAAAGGACTGAAATTGCAAAATGACATTTCCAAGTCAATGACCAGAGACATTGATTTACAAGTGATTGCCGGTGCTAATATACAAAATACAGCAGTTGGAATCCAGGCAAGTGGACAGGTTGCAAAAAGACCATCTAAAACCTGGAAAGGAGTGCAGTGATATAGTTTGTGGATTATGCAAAAGAATTGAAGGTTTGGAACAAGCTATGGAACTCCACAGGGAGAACATAATTGACATTGCTCAAAGAGAAGCGGAAAGGACCTGTTCAAAATGGAATCTGGAGAAACAACAGCATCACAAAAAGTTTAAAGACCAAACTAAACAGGAGTTAATGAAACCATTCTGTGTGAACATGAAAAGCATCTCAATAACATCCTTGAAATGGTGCCAAGAGATTTTAATCAGCGAAGAAATGAGATGTTAACTAATAAAAATGCTATTTTGACTTTACTAAACCACAATGAAAATTTACCACATTTGGGTCTGGAAAATGAGTTTGAAGTTGGAATTATGCCTAAGCAAATGAAAAGGACAATTAGGCAGTAGCCACAAATGAAACATTCTTTGCTGAGCTAAAGACTGGGAATAACAGGAAAAAGAAACATAAGAGTTGAGTTATAATAATACTATGATGCGCAAATTCTACTAATCTTATTACATCTATTGACTTTGTTTAAGTATGTTTTTGAAATTGTACAATATGATGTGTAATTGTGAAGAAATGGAAAATGTATTTGTATAGCATGTAATAAGTTATTGTTAGAAGTGTATGGTGTTAAGTTTGTGTGAGGCAGATGTAAGGCCATTGCAATGAAACCTTCACTGTTGTGAAGCTTTTTTTTCTCCAATGGGGTGGGGGAGGGTTAGGAAATATAGACAGCTTAAGTAAGTTCTATTGGTATTTGTAGGTGTTAGGAATGAGTTTTAGATTTAAAATTTGAGTTTGATTTGTATTTATGTATTTTGTTAAGAAAAGGTCAAATTAAGTTTTAGTTTCACTTTAAAAAGGTGCCTGCATTTCTAATGATGCTTTTTTATGACTGTTGCAGCTATGTTGAATAAACAAGAGTGGAAGAATTGGGCTGTTGCCTAGCAACAGGGGTCCAGAGAGGCAGGTCTCTCTCATAGACGTACACAGAAATCTGGACACTGAGAGAGGGAGCTGCAGATTTCCCAAAAGAGCAGAAGGGTCCCAAGGACAAAGGAGTGAGATGGAAACAGGGGAATGTCCCAATCAGAACTTCTTGTCAAAGGAAGGACAGGAACCTGGAAAAGGCCCTGTTAATGAGCTTAAGAGTGAGGGGCAGAGAGAAAGGCTGCAAGCATCAGATTTAAAGAGACAAAATCTGCAGAAAGTAGATTTAAAGCGAGAACAGCTTGCAAGAGACAAGAAGGTCCGAAGAGACAACTGAAAGCATGTAACTCTTTGCTTTGGGCGTGTGCAGCAGTGGTACTGTTGATGACTGAGTTGGTAAGAGAGAGTATGTGGAAGACAGCTTGAATGCATGTGGTGACCCAGAGAAGAAGAACATCAGAAGGAGAGTTCAAAACATTGGGGGCGGACACTTGCGGAATGTGTCTGAGAGAAAGCATTGACTTGGGAGAAGATTCCAAGGCGAGGTATTGGAGAGTGGAGATTGGAAACCCTCATGTGAAAGCCTGTGTGCAGTAAGACCAATTGTCTCATGGCGTGTAAAGCATTTGGGGGGAGTTGAGGAGAGATTCATAGTATCTGGCTGAGGTGGCATCTGTCACTTGGTTTCAGGGGGTGGGGTGTCTGACCACAGGGTGTATATTGGTTTACATGGACTGTGTATTTATTGTGAACATTAAAATATAGGATAGCATTTGTAACTTGAATTATCCTTACAAATCTGTATATATATGTAAAGGTATAGGTGCGCATGAAGGAGCATTGTAATATAGTTCATCTTTCCTTGTTGAATAAATGTTTTATTCTTTTGTTAAAAGTTCATCAGCTGAGTCAGTGGATCTGTTCAGTAGCTGCTCTCCATGTATCTAAGTAAACAAATTAAAGTTAGGACCTATCAAGCTGGGTTCCACTCTGGGACCAGGATTATCCAGGGGTAACCTCAGCTCGGATCATAACAATCACAGAGATGGATTTTAGGGAAAGATAGATGAGCACATGAGGGAAAAAAGTATAGAAGGATATGCTGATGGGGTTCGATGAAGAGTGGTAGAACGAGGCCTGTGTGGAGCATTAACATCAGCATGGGCCAATGAACAAGGCTATTCATGGAAGAAATTCCAATTAATAATCTTACACCAGCGTAACTTGTAATATATATATTGGGAAGTGCCATGATGAAGCCCACATGCGGCGATGGAGCACGCATGCATGGTGTCACTGATCCTAACTCACAATAGGTTTCTTTGCTATAACGCAAGTAAATATGCAAACACCTGCCACTTCTGATTGAAACTGCACTGACAAAATAACTGAAGAGCTGAGAATAAAGCCAGCCTTAATTTGGCACTGTGGTACAGATGTTTGATTCCTGGCTGCCAAAGCAGAGCTTTTATCTGATAACAAAAAAAAAAGAATGAAATTAAAATGAATAAGAAGAATGAATATCCGCCCTATCTCCAGCACCTCTAAGATGGTGGAAATACATTGAGTATTCATTGATTCGTCTGGCAGTCTCTTCTTATATTTTGTTTCCATTATTGTCAGTACCTTCTCCTTTTTGACCTTGTACTTCTGTAAAGATTTTCTATTTTTCCTTTCCTCAGGAATAAAGCTCAACTATCAAGGGTAAATTCCAACTGCCTGTTCTGATTCTAAGGATAAAGCTAAGTTGATCTGATGCTGTCTAGTGGAACATCTTTCTGTGAGTTCTTGTGAAGTATTGCTGTCCTCTGATGATTGTTACATGTCTGTGAATTCAATGGGGATTGTGCATTTTCCATTCGCCGCCACAGATTCCATTTTGCATTGGCTGTGTGCTGTTCAGCTACCACTGCCCCGTTTGGACTGTTTGGAACAGGTTCTGTACGACTTTGCCCCCGCACACTCTTTGACACTCCATACCCTGAATGTTAAATGTATGAACAACAATTCATGTCCTAATGTGTGTTCGCTTAGGGCAGAAACTCTCGCTCGGTAGGGAGGTGCTTGCCCGACCTACTCGAGAGTGAAAGGAAGCGCACTGATGTTGGCCGAGCATGCCGACATCACCGCGCAGTCGCGCGATATCAGCTCGGTCAGCGAGCGCACGCCAGAGCCGGCAGTGCGCCCGCCGACAATTAAAAGGCCATTAATCAATCAATTAACTTAATTCTTTTGCTGCCTGTCCAGCCTCGCGGTGGGTGGGCAGGCGAAAAGGCCAAGCGGCCTTTGCGTTTTTTTTGGGAAACCTCATCCACGGGATGGGGTGAGGTTTCCAAAAGCGAATAAAGAAATAAAATAAAAGTTTTGGAATTGGTACGATAGCGTGTCCCTGCTCATGTGGCGGAGTCGCAGGAGGGGACATGGTTTATTCCCTTTTCATCTCTTTCATTTCCTTTTCCTAACAGTGCTTGATCTCCCCGAGGGCTGCTCTGTGCCTCAGGGAGATTATGCAGCGCTCACGAGGGCGCATGCACGAGGTTCGAGCTTGGCCGGCTGGCACTCCCCACACTCCCCCCTCTCCCCACCCCCCACCCCACACAGGCAGCACTTTGCGCCGCTGCTCGTGTTTCACGCTGGTGGGCCATTGCTGTGCCGTGCCGATCGCGGGCGCTGGTCTGCTTCTCGACACCCCCCCCTGCCCGCCAAGGGCAAAATTCTGCCCATAGGGTAGGAGCCCCACAACCTCTATTAAAACTTTAAATGATCGCACCCTTGTGGTGATTTGTCAACACTGCAATATGCTTTCATCTTCCTTCCTGTGTGCTAGCGCTTTGTTTCCATCTACTTAACTCCCTGATGTTTAAACTTCACTGGGTATTAGCAAGAGGCGTTGATATTTCCCCCTGTAGCAGATATTTTTCAATCAGTCATAATATTAGGTTCATACGTGTTCTGCATTTCAGTTTTCATCAGCAAACATAGATGAAAAATTAAAATCTCCCCATGCCCTAATTGATGGGCGGAAGAAACTGCTTCTTGTCACTGACTATTTTTCAGGTTTGAAATTGTCGTGCTTCTGGTTTTTATGTTTCTGCCTCGTGTTGTAATTTGCTCACTTCAAAAGGCAATAGTAGTCCTGTGGCTGGTCCACCTTTTAACTGCAGGTGTAGCACACCCTCTGTTTACTTGGTAAATTACATAATTTTAAAGAGAAACTGTAACAGTGACAATGTTTGAAAATCAAATACACACAGCTTCATACCTGCCGTAGGCCCATTCCCTCCCTACCACCTCCCCAACCCAGATTTATCCCTCGTTGCTCCTCTATCCCCGTGACAATGCTGCCTCATGTCCCACAAGTTCTGTCACTCCTCCACTTAGTCGCGTACATGCACATCAGGTGTGAATTGGGCAATTGTGAAGCCAAGACTGCTGTTAGCATCACCAAACGTTCACCCATGTTGCTAGTGCAAGAGGGTCAACCAATCAATTTTTTGCGCCGCCAGCCACCTTAAAAGAATCACTCCAGTCAAATGCACCAACGAAGATCAGTTGGTATCCCGGCCATTATGAATCCCATCCTACTTTCCATTTAATTAAATTTAATTCGGGGCCTATTGGCCAGAGATTCCACTTGCCCCATTGAGTCCAGACACAAAATTCCTCAATTCTCTCCTCATATTTGCCACCTCTTTCATTTTGTGCCCTATTGGTTATGTGCACGTTATAGGGTAGAATTGTCACAAGGATTCCCTACATCCTGTCATAAGCCTGGGGGAAGATCAACAGAAGCTCTAAAGAGATGGTGGAAATGACTCTTTAGCCTGTTTCTCCAGGTTTAACTCCCGGATCCCTGAGACTAACTCCAGTCCTACAGCCCTCCCAGATCTCTGCGCTCCTCCAATTCTGGCATGTTGTCCACTCCGATTTTAATCACTCCACCATTGGCGGCCATGCCTTCAGCTGCCTGGGCCTGAAACTCTTGGCTTCCCTCCCTAATCCTCCATGCTTCTCCACCCCTCTCTCTCCTCTTTTAAGATTCTCTTTAAAGAAAAACACCTCTTTGACCAAGTTATAGTCACCTGTCCCAATATCTCCTTACGTCGCTCGAATTTGCTTTGTTAACGCCCCTGTGAAGTGCCTCGGAATGTGTTTTTCTACATTAAAGACGTTTGATAAATGCAAGCTTTAGTTGTTGTTAACACTAATATCCTGCCAAATTCATGGCAGGAAATTAGGAAAACCCGTGTGGAAATGAGTGAAACTTCTTTTTAAACACAGGGGCGTTGGGAGATTAAGGCTAGGATTTTCTGGTTGTCTGCTGGGCTTGTTGAGGGGTGAGCTGGGAGCAGCCACGAAACGGACTGTCGCCCGCGATCAGCCATGACCGCAATTTCATGCTGGCTGGCCAATTAACGGCGTCGCAGCGTTGCCAGGGTGACGGGGAGGGGGGGTGGGGGAGAGGGCGAGCACGGAAGTTCACCCCTGCATGTGGGTGTGCGCTGCAGTAAAAGCTCCCTGAGGCACAGAGCTGCCTCAAGGAGCTGAACATTTTTAAAATAAAAAAATAAAGAATTTAAAAAGAAGTTAAAAGCATGTCCCCTCATGGGGCTCTGTCGCACCAGCAGGGACATGTAAGGAATTAAATTGATCTTTTTTAAAAAAAAAATCACTGATCGAAACCTCATCCCGCTCATCGTGGATGAGGTTTCGCAAAAAAAATCCAAAAGGCCACCCGGCCTATTCGCCTGCCCGCCGACGTCAGGTTGGCCGGGCAGCGAAAAATTTCTTTTAATTATGACGTTTATGGCCTTTAGTAGGCCTTTTAATTGTCAGTGGGCGCACTGCCCGAAAGATCACGAGTGTGAGGGGGTGGGTGTGGGGGTGAGAGTGAGAGTGAGAGTGAGAGTGAGAGTGGGAGTGAGAGTGAGAGTGGGAGTGGGAGTGAGAGTGAGAGTGAGAGTGGGAGTGAGAGTGAGAGTGAGAGTGAGAGTGAGAGTGGGAGTGGGAGTGGGAGTGAGAGTGGGAGTGAGAGTGAGAGTGGGAGTGGGAGTGGGAGTGGGAGAAAGTGTGGGTGTGAGTTTTAATTGTCAGTGGGTGCACTGCCCGAAATATCACTCGCTCAACTGCATCGCGCGCCATCTTACACTGGATCGGGTCGGGCACGCGCCCACCCAGCGAGAAAAATATTCTGCCCTAAGAGTGATTTAATTTGCAGAGCTTTATTTCTTTGGTATGGTTTCTTTGGCATCATGGCCTGTATAATGTAATTTCTATAGCCTTGCTATTTTTTCCTGATGCATCTACAGTATCCAAATATTGTGAGCACAGCAATTTTTCAATTATAGGTAACAACAGTGATTTTCTTTCACCTCCATATATGTGGGGCTCTGTTATCTTAAACATTATTCATGCGTTGCCTCTACGCTCTTTCTAAAGTCTTATAACTTTGTCTACAGCAAGTCCTTTGTTGCAATTGTTGAATGTTTGTATTTCCCCTGACATTTAAGTCGCTGTGAAGAAGGAATTGCACCAATCGTTTCTGCAGCCTTCACCCTTCAGGTTTTTGATGTTTTCTATCCATCCTCCACACGCTGTGTAGGGTCTGGATCTATTAATACTGGTTCGTCATGCTTGTGAGCTGTTACCAATATTCTATCATATCCTTAAGTCTTCACCTGACTTAATGCCTCGAGTAGTTTGTGGTTTCAATTGTCCTATTTGGGGACTTACCTGATCTTTTAAATGGCTCCTTATTTATTATTAAATGATCTGTTCAGGAGGTCATTAAAATTTTATTTCCAGAAATGAGGCATGCTGGATATCTCTGTCAGCAGGTATCAGCCCACAGGCTTCAGCGGAGCGGCTCCAGAGAGCTGCCTCTCCACCTCGATTATGCTTTCTTCATTCTCTACCCCTGGGGGTCTATTCCATGTTATTTTGTACTCTCCAGACTAATCAGTTTTCCTCCACACCACTAAGATTTCTCCCCTAGGGCTGGCCGCACCCCCTCGACTAATCCACCTTTATTCTCCGACACAGGTTATTTTGCACTTCCCACCGACCGCCCCCCCACCTCAACTCAAGTCCAATCCACAACTTCCCTACGGTCTCCTTCCTGTGCACAAGATACTTACCCATCCACCATGGTTCTAAGCTCCTCCATCTCAGCTTCTTTCATTTCGGTCACCGATATTGACCGAGAGTCCTGATATTGCACCGGTCGCTATTTCGACAGCATTTGTGATTTTGCCACCGTAGTGAATAGAGGAAACCTTGTAGCATTTTGTAAGGAAAATAATATCGTGGGATCAATTATATTGTGCAGCCCACCGCATTTTAAAAATTATGTTTGGTAGTTGCCTCTGACTACGAGCATACTCTTTAATAATGGATAAATTTAGCACAGCATCACCTATTTCATGTACAACTTAATTTATGTTACTTTGAATTCATACTGCTCTGACAACAGGACTAATTAACTTCCAACTCCAATTAATGTTCTTTCCTTTTATCTATGAAAACCCCATGATGGTGAGTACACCACACTAATGACTTAAAATGTAGGAGGGCATTCCAGTGCAGTACTTAGGGAGTGCTGCGCTCTCAGAGGTGCCGTCTTTCAAACGAGATGTTAAACTCGGGCCCTGTCTCTTCATCGGATGGGCATAAAAGACCCCATGCCATCATTTCAAAGAAGAGCAGTGAGCATTCTCCCTGGTGCCTAGACGCATATTTATCCCTCAGATAAATTGCAGATAACCTGGTCGTTATCACACTGCTGTTTATGGGAGCTCACTGAGCCCAAATTGGCTACTGTGGTCCCTACATTACGACAGTGATTACAGTTCCGGTGATGGTTAATTGGTTATAAAACATTTAGGGATGGCCTGAGGTTACGGAGGGCGCTACATAAATGCAATCCTTTCTTTAATTGTGGCCCTAACTATTTTGTTCTTATTATATTTTTTAAAAATGCAAATGGTATTTAAACGCTGCTGCTGCCGGTGATGATTTCCCCCTTTTAAAAAAATTAATTTTTACACGAGAAGCACAAATTCTGCTGGACGATTTAAAAAAAAAACGAAAATGAAATATGTGAAGAAAAAAATAAAATGTTAATAAGCTTTTCTATTTGATCCAAAGTTGAAATTGGAACCTTGTTAATTTCAAATTCTTGCCATGTGTTGATGCCACCAGCATGTCAGGCATTATCCCAGGACAAAGAATTACCCTGGCAGTGTTTATCTGCTCCAGGAATGCTTGGCCCTACATCAAAGTGAAAGTGAATCATTTGTACTGGAGTGGGAAGGCAGTTCTAGCCGCCGCTCACCAGCTGCTCGACTCACAGCGCCAGCAGTTCGAATCCCAGCGGCAGTCGAGTTTTATAATCACCAGCCTTCATTGTGTGAGTTTCACCATTTCCCAGCCAGGTCAAGAACTGGGGCATTCTTGCTGCTTGTAGACCTTTCAGTGTTTCAATCTTGAGGGGAAAAAAAAGGGAAAACCTCAGCACATAATTCTGTCACCCAATTAAGTAGCAGTGTTGACAGCAGCTATCACCCATCCATTGACAAGGGCACCCTACACTCCTGACTGGTGGAGGATGCTGGGAGGCGTGGAGGGTAACAGTTGGCTTTCTAAAATTAGAACCAAGGAAAAAGCACACACAATATTTTTGGCTTGTGATGGCGCACAAATGGAACCTTCTGACGCATTAAAATGCACTTCTCTGCCACAAAGTTGTTATTTCTTTTGAGAAACAAAAGGCCACCGTAATCATTGTATGATTACAATCTGTGCATACCTAGCAGTAACATTAAATTGGTTTAACATTCCGCTGGAGAAATATCAGCCTGCCAGAGCTCTTCGAAGGTATACATTAGATGCCTTTAAATCCTGTCCCTGTCAGCCTGCGTATCTTATTATTCCTGTGCTTCTGTTATACTGTTAGGGAAGAAGGGTTTTTTTTTTTACCCATTCATTCATGCATTTCTGAAAGGCCAGCACTTATTGCCCGTCCCTAATTACCCTCGAAAAGGCGATGGTCAGTCACCATCTTGAACTGCTGCAGGGGTAGTGAGTGGCTTGCGAAGCCATTGCGGAGTTAAGGGCAGTTAAGAGTCAATCACGTTCCTGTGGGTCTGGAGTCACATGTAGGTAAGGACAGCAGATTTCCTTCCCTAAAGGACGTTATTGAACCAGGTGGGTTTTTTTTTATAGCAACCCAGTTGTTACGTGGGGCAAAGTTTTGCCCTCGGACGGCGGGCAGGCCCCACCGGCTCGGCGGCGGGCGGACAGCTGACCCCCCGCCACCGAAACAGGGCCCGCCGCCATTTTGAGTAGGCGGGCCACCCGACGGGATGCGCTATGCGCTTCCTGTGCGGGGGGGGTGGGGAGGGAATCCCCATCTGTCAAAGTGCACTCCTTCGCGCATGCGGGCACTGCTCCCTGAGGTAAAGTCCTGTCTCAGGGAGATTACTGACAGGTAAGGAAAGTCAAAAAATAGAGAAATTAAAAAATTATTAACATGTCCCCCTCATGTGACAATGTCACATGAGATGGGACATGTTAATAAATATCACATAAATTTTATTAAACTTTTTAAAAACGGACATGAAACCTCATCCCAGCCAGTGGATGAGGTTTCATGTTTTTTCAGAAGCCCGCTGGGGCTCCTGGCCTGCCCACCAGCCTTAAGGTTGGACGGGCAGGGCCTTTAGTTATCTTAATGAGCCTGTCAATGGCCTCAATTGGCCATTGACAGGTCGGCGGGCGGACAGCTGGTTGCGCTGTGCCCCCGCCTTCCTAAAAGTTTAAATGGGGCGGGATGACGTCGGGGGTTCATCCCGATGTCATTTCCCCCTCGGTCACCGGGCCCCGCTCCCAAATCGCTGACGGGATAATTCAGTCCATGGTCATTATTACTGGTACTAGCTCCTCCACCCCCCACCCCCCCGGGTTTATTTATTTAATTGAATTTTAATTCCCCAGCTTCCGTGGTGGGATTTGAACTCATGGGTGGATTTTACGGTCCCGCCTAAGTCAGTGGACCTTTGAACGGATCGCCTCGTTTTACAGCCCCGCCCCCCACGGCAAGGAGGCTGTAAAATTCTGCCGCATGTCTCAGGATCATTAGCCCCGGTCTCTAGATTACTAGTCCAGTCATGTAACCAATGATGCCTCTTTACATGTTTTAATATATTATTGCAATTCACCCTTTACCTGACTAAGGCTTGATCTTCATGTGGGAAATGTTGACTCCAAAAATTTGATTCCGTGTTATAAGGGGGACAGGAAAAGCAGCCTGGGAGAAAATATCTGAATATTAGGTGATGAAGAAATTGCAATAATATGAATGGTGCAGACAAGAGATGGAAGAAAATTCCCAGCTCTTCACCACAGAGGAAATATAAAGGTCAATTGAAACATTGGAAAGCTGTGAAGATTGTAGGCTGATAGCGTCCTCCTGCCCCGGAATCCCTCAGCAACCTGGAAAATCTCACATACACTGACTAACCATTTTTCTATCTAGTCTCCTCCAACAGAATAAATTACCTATGATCCGGCCTGCGGCAAAGAGTGGTGGTCTTCCCAAAACCTGGGAGAGTACTGACCCGCAGCAACGTGTCTCTTTAAGCTCGGTGTTAAAATTTCTTGAAGGGCTTATCATTCATAGAATGACCTCCAGCATTGATTCTATTTCAAGAGTGGATTGATCAGCTTTCAGACCAAACCACTGTGATCAGGTTTTAACATTCACCAACCGTGCCATGGAGAATGGTTTCTTGATCGGGCAGGTGGAGCGTTGCGAGCTTTCCTGAAGCATTGTGTTGCTTTTAGCTCTTCTTGCACAGGACCTGTGAACATTCAGCTGAATTAGCTGAACAGATTCCGTCAGACCAACCAACATGACCTGTCTGTCATGAAGAGATGTTAACGCATATTGTTATTTACTGTATTAATGGCCAGGATTTTTCCTATGGCTGGTGGGCTGGGCGGGAGTGGGTGGGGTGGGCGCGGAGCTGATCGCCACCTGCGATTGGCTGCGTGCCGCCATTTTACGTGGGTGGGCCAATTAAGGCCCAACCAGCGTAAAAAGCAGCTGGTAGCGCTCAGTGCTACCCGTGCGGGTGGGGGGGTGGGGGAGGAGAGACAGTCGGGGCCAGCACTCTTTGGCGCATGCGTGCGAGGGAGCACAGCAATCTCCCTGAGGCAGCTCTGTGTCTCAGGGAGATTGAATGGAGATTAAAATAGTCAAAGATATGTAAACATGTCTCCTCATGTGACTATGTTACCTGAATGAAGGCGTGTTTTTATTTTTATTGAGAATTAGTTAATTTATTTAAATAAAAGCGCCAGGAAACCTCTCCCAGCCTGTGGATGAGGTTTCCTGAAAAATGCGAAGGTTGTTTGGGCTTTCTACCTGTCCGCCAACCTTAAGGTAGGATGGGTGGCATCCACAAGTGGTTCAGTTGCTTTCTTAATGGCCTTAATGAGCCGCTTACATTTCGTAGGGCGCGCAGCATGTTACACGTCGGCGTGTCGGGCCCTCCCCCACACGCCGACTGGAAAATTCCGCCCAATGTTACTGGATTTTTTTTTTAAATAGAGATTTAGTCTGTGTCTGTGAGTGTGTGTGCGTGTGTTAATTGGATTAAAGCCAGCTAGTCTGGGTGCTATGATGTATAGTAGTTTTGAGATGTAAACAGTAAGGTAGAGAGTATATTTGCATTTTGTTGAATAAACCATTCAAAGACTGGGGGTGAAATTTTGCACCTAGCTTGGAGGCACGAAACAATATGTTTATATCACTAATAAAATTGAGACTATGAAAGGGGTCCAAAGGGCCTGGTGACACAATGAGAATTTGCATTCAAAGGGGAAGGCTGGGTATAACAAAAAGGAGTTTGTGTGTGCAGGGCAGAGACATGCAATATCTAAGTAGCTGTAAGCCTACAGCTGTCTGCAAAGGGACCAAATTGAAAGGAACCTCATTTTGAATTTGGAAGGTGAACATTCTTTGCCCAGTGTCTGTTTAAGTCAATTGGTTATTGTTGCCTTTGTGGAGATTAATTTGGGAATTTGTTAATAAGTTATGATGGTAGTAAGTTGTAACCATATGTATGTGTTTAATTTGCTGTAAAATAATAAATATTTCATTTAGTTTGATATAAAAACCTCCTGAGACTTGGTGGTCTTATTCCTGAATTTAGAGCTGCAACTCAAAACATACCAATTGAAAATAAAGGTTTCACTCTGGGATTTTAAATAGCTCAGCCTTTATCAACTGCTGTGTCATAACACGTCCAATAATCAATTCTTCTGACCTCAGGCAATAGGTCACCTTGCAGTAGAATGCCCTTTCAATGGGCTTTGAAGGAGGTTCCCAGTTTTTAAATGTGAAACCCCACAGGCTGGTTCCTTCTCACCCTGTTCACTATCAATGCCCAGTAGTCCTGCTGATCCCATGTCATAGCTCCACCAGTTAGTTTGGGGGTGGGGAGGGGGTTGAGGCAAGTAAATGTTGGCCTCTCTCAGGCTTACCTCAAACCTTTTTCACGCAAGAATGAGCTGACCTTGTCTCTCAAGGTGAGGGCAGCTAATGTGGACAGTATTCCCTCACTCCACCTGAAATAGTCCTGACACTCTGGGAGCATCAGAGTATCCGAAGGGATGGGTCGAAATTTCAGGTGTCAGTTGTCAGTCGAGGAGTCCTGCTGCCTATAACACCTCTGGCTGATTCTCCAGTGTGGGGGAAGGGGTGTGGAGTCAGTGTGATGCTGGGCGTGGATAGTAATCATAGCGGGAGGAGAAGAAAGCCTTGCTTTTGTACAGCAGTTTCACGACCACAAAGGCATTTTACAGCCAGTGAAGAACTTATGAAGTGTAGTCACTGCTGTAGTGCAGGAAATGTGGCAGCCAAATTGCGCACAGCAAGCTCCCACAAACAGCAATGTGATGACGAGCAGATAATCTGTTTTTTTTTAATGATGTTGATTGCGAGGTAAATATCGGCCTGGACACCAGGAATAACTCCCCTGTTCTTCTTCAAAGTGGTTCTAGGGGACCTCTTGCATCACTCGAGCAGACAAATGGGGCCTCAGGCACAAAAACAGAAAATTCTGGAAAAAAACTCAGCAGGCCTAACAGCATCTGTGGGGAGAAAAAAAAAACAGTTAACGTTTCAAGTCCGTATGACTGCACGCTCTGAAGAAGAGTCATACGGACTCGAGACGTCAACTGTTTCTTTTTCTCTCCACAGATGCTGTTAGGCCTGCTGAGTTTTTCCAGAATTTTCTGTTTTTTGTTTCAGATTTCCAGCATCTGCAGCATTTTGCTTTTATAAATGGGTCCTCAGTTTCTTCTTCAGGTAGTCCCTTCAGGCAGATGGGGGGGATATTTGTCATGGAGCGCAACCCATGGCAAGAACCTGGGCCTGGAGTCTTTTTTAACGTGGGGAGGCTGTTGTGTTGCAGCTACCAGATGTGGGGTCCTAGCTGACCAGAAGACTCTACCGCCTGCAGCAGGCATGTTGCAGGTTGATAATCAATCTGTTTCACCTCATTGTGAGCGTTTTATTCCATGGCCATCAAGTCCTGGAGTGGGATACAAACTCGGAGCTACGGGTTCAGAGGTTGGGACACTGCCCCACAAGCCCTCCCTCGCCTCAGTTTAACATCTCATCTGAAAGGCAGCACCTCTGGCTGTGCAGCACTCCCTCAGCACTGCACTGGAGCATCAGCCTTGATTTTTGCGCTCAAACCGCACAGGGCGGAATTTTAAGGCCCCGCCCGCCACCGGGATCATCCGGTGGCATCCCGCTGAAAGTCAATGGGCTTCCGGCTGAGCCGCCGAATCTCCTGCGGCCAAAGGCCGGGATTTTCTGGCCTCGTCCCAGGCAGGACCTGCTGTGATCCCGCTGGTGCCCCAGCCAGAAGCCCATTGGCTTGCAGTGGGAGCAGGAGATCGGGCGTGTGGGTGGGTGTGGAAAACCCCGCCCATAGAGTGGGACCTGGGGCAGGATTTTACGCATCGGCGAGAGGAGGCGGGGGCGGGGCCTGCTCGCCAACGCGCGGTGATGTCGGGTGGTGGGGGGGAACCCCCGACGTCACCCCGCCCCATTTAAATTTTCAGGAAGGCGGGCGGGGGCTCAGCAAAATCAGCTGCGGGCCCGCCGACCTGTCAATGGCCAATTGAGGCCATTAACAGCATCAATTAAGTAACTAAGGGACCTGCCTGTCCAACCTTAAGGTTGGCGGGCAGACCAGGAGCCCTGGCGGGAACTAGAAAAAACACGGGCGGGATGAGGTTTCATTTAAGCTTTAAAAAATTTTAATAAAGATTTTCTAAAAATTATGGGACATGTCCCAACTCATGTGACATTGTCACATGAGGGGACATGTAAGGGAAATTTTATTTTCCTATCTTTAGCTTGTTTGCATGTACAGCCGATCTCCCTGAGGCTGCACTTAGCCTCAGGGAGATGAGTGTGCTCTTTCCTGAGCGTGCGCGAAAGAGCGCACTCTCGGGCTTACAGAATACCCCCACCGCCCGCACAGGGAGCGCATAGCGTCATGCTAGGCGGTCCTTAATTGGCCCGCCCACTTAAAATGGTGCCATGCCTCCGATTGGGGGCGCCCGTACATGCCCGCCCATCAACTCCCCCCCCACCCCCACCCACCACAATGGGGGGATAATTCAGCCCCTGAACTCAGAACCTTGTAACTCAGAGGCAAGAATGATACTGACTGAGCCACAGCTGCCTGTGGTGTTTCACATTTTAAGAACTGGGTTTCGATCTTTCATACACATTCTAAACGTCTACAATATGCATGGAGCATTGTTTACCCTCTGTGTTTCATTATTACAAACAATTCCTGTGTAGGAGCCCGACAGACTTTACAGTGACCACCAAGGTGAAGCATGCTGGTCACCTTGGATATGTTGCAAGCCCCATGCCCACTGCTCCCATGATTATGGAGTGTGTTTGTCCTTGGATTATTAGACCCATGGGTCGTAAAAGAGAAATTCAGCCCAAAATATCTATTCTGGGGTGGGGGGGGGATAAAATTGCTTGAGGTTAGTTAGAGCTGTCTGCAATTTCTGTGCAATTCTGCTTTAATCGCATCATGAAATTGTGCCCGAAAGGTTAATTTGTTTATCGAGTCAGATTACTTTTCTAGCTCCAAACTAAACAAATATTTCTTCATAGTTTTAGCCGTGTGCACTTCCACACATAACACCAAATTTGCTTATATGTCAGGAACTAGAAACCACCTCTCTGTTAGCCCACGCTATCATACTTAATGTGAAACTGATAACAAAAAACACAGTTTCATTTGTCTTTTTGACAACCATGTGTATTTTCCCTTGATTAAAACATTTATCAGCCATCAAACTTTTTTTTGTATAAGAAAGGGTTTGATTTACCATGCAGTGGAACCACAGACTTCCAATCAAAACAGTTAGCAGTGATTATGCCTGGTGATGGCAAATGCCTGCCTAAGAATAGAATATCAGTAGCAGTAAACATGGAAGTAATCCAATGCTTTATGAGACACTTCTATCTGAGTCCTCTCATGTGCTCAGAAAAGGTAGCCAGGAGAATATGATTAGGACAATGTAGGGTGTAACATTTGATCAACTTTTGCTCTATTACATTTAAAATTCAAGGAGGTATATTTTAATGTGATCACTGTTACTCAGCAGGTGAAGTACGGTTTGGAGACTCTACGGCAGCGCAGACTGTACGTGGAACAACAGGCTCGATGGGTTGAATGGCCTTTACTGCCCCCCCCCAATCTTTCTTATGCTCTCAAAGGGATAAATAAAAATTCCTGGCACAACACTGGCGAGAAATGGCATTGTGGCTTCACTACACCTCCCAAATTTCACAGCAGCGTCTTTGTTCATGGTGACACAAAACAGTGAGATTGAACAGCTGGGAACCTTTGCATTTAACTATACGTGTAATTATGTGAGAGATAAATTCTTTGGGCAACACTGCTGCTGCTCTGTTTTGAAATATGGTAATTGAGAATAGGATCAAACAGCATGTACATAATTTGTATCATCTCATCGCTGTAAGGATCAGTTTCATGAAAATTTAATACCTTCTTGAAGGACTGTAATTCAGTTTTCGATTAAAAATCTACCCCTCAACGGCGATGGCCTTCAGTCTGACTGGACTTCACATTGAAGCTTTTCTTTGAAATACTGCCAGGACAGTTTGTCATCCAAAGATGAGCGAGTACTCGAAAAGGAGCATGTGTAGGAAGTAAAGAAATTAAACACTGACAACATTTATGGAATGTGTTAAAAATAGGTTTCCATCAATATATTCTTGTCACTAGCATCACTAAGCATCCTAATTCTGGGTTTTGCCATTCTTGAATTCACACCCTGTCGTAATTGGTGGAAATAGAATGATTTCCTGTTACCCCTGAATGGGTGGGTATGGGCAATCATCCATTAATTAGGTAATTTATATATTCAGTTATGTTCCTTTGTACAATTGGCTGAGTCACAGCCATTGGGCTGAATTTTCCCGTCGGTGACCAGGGGGCAGGGCCCGCTCGCCGACGGGAAAGTGACGCGGGATGATGTCAGACGGAACCCCCGACATCATCCCGCCCCATTTAAATCTTCAGGAAGGCGGGGGCACAGCGAGATCAGCTGTCTGCCCGCCGACCTGTCAATGGCCAATTGAGGCCATTGACAGGATAATTAAAACAATTAAAGGCCCTGCCTGTCCAACCTTAAGGCTGGCGGACAGGCCAGGAGCCCCGATGGGCTTCTGAAAAAACATGAAACCTCATCCACCGGCGGGATGAGGTTTCATGTCGGTTTTAAAAAAGTTTATCAAAGTTTTTGTGAAATTTATTAACATGTCCCATTTCATGTGACATTGTCACATGAGGGGGACACGTTATTGATTTTTTTATTTTTCTATTCTTAAAGTTTGAAAACCTTTCAGCGATCTCCCTGAGGCTGCACTTAGCCTCAGGGAGATGTGCGCTCTTTTGTGCGCATGCGTGAAAGAGCGCACTCTCGCAGTTGGGGAATCTCCCCCCCACCCGCACAGGAAGAGCATAGCGCTTCCCGCCAGGCGTCACGCTGGGCGGGTCTTAATTGGCCCGCCCACTTAAAATGGCGGCAGGGCCCGCTTCTCCGGCGGGGATCGGCTCCCCGCCCGCCGGAGATTGGGTAGGGCCCGCCAAAAAATTCAGCACATTAATCTGATTACTCCAAAGGTGCTAAACGGCTCCAGCCAGCTCTATTTTTTATTTTTGATGAATTTTTAACCATAAAACAATTTCATGTAATTGCTGCAAGTGCTCAGATGCTAAACATCAAGCGTTCTCTCATGAACTACACTGCGAAGCATGAACATGCTGAAGGCAGGAACGACCAATCATTAACCCATCAGGAGTAGCTCTGGAAAATAAAGTGCCCGCTTTACACCTGCAGAACAGATTTGGCAAAACATGGAGAAATCCACACGCGCAAAGTCTCGCACGTTTGAAATTACCTGGAGTGCGCTGTGTCTGCAGGAGATTCCCCCGGTGTTGTGGAGAGGGACGAAAGATGCCAGCAAATTCATTCGGCCCGCTGATGGCATTAGTGTGCAATATTGGCTGTTGTTTAAACCTTCCCCCACTGGCATTGGAACTCAGAGTGAATCACCTGCTGAGTAATCTTATTGGTTTACCTTACAGTATTGGCTCTGACCATGTGCTTGCTATCAGCAGCAACTGTGTGAAGAGAGCATAAGGCAATCGCCCTGCAGCAACAAGTGGCATTTCCTACATTACTATAGTGATTACACTTCAAAACTTGTAAATTGGATGCAAAGTGCATCGGGACATCCTTAGGTTGTGAAAAGAACTATAAAAGCTACATTTTTTTTCTTCTTTCTGTATCTGCAGTAAATTGTCTTCATTTTTTAGCGTTCTCTTGTTTCCAAGTTAACCCTTAAGTCCATGACACAAAGTTATCCAACACTTTTCCAAAACAGACCAACCTGACATCGAAATGTACGTTCGGAATTTAGTCCCTTAGGTATTCTTGAGTTATTCCCTGTCTGCTGGGCACAATTCATATTCTATCAATTCACAAGTATTCGATAATCACTCAGCTCCTTGAGTGCAAGGTGTTGCCTGAAATGTTACCTTAAGGGCAGAAATTTTCGCTCCAGCGTGACATGATGCGCGTTGACATAGGCCGAGTGTGCTGACATCAATGTGCAGTCACGCGCCGGAGTCAGCAATGTGCCCGCTGACAATTAAGGCCGTTAAATAACCAATAAGTTAAATTTTTCATTGCCCGTTCTAACCTTACAGTCGGCGGGCAGGCGAAAGGGCCAAGCGGCCTTTGCTTTTCTTTTTTTTTTGAAACCTCATTCATGGGCGGGATGAGGTTTCCAAAATCAAATCAAATAAAAATAAAATAAAAGTTTTGCAATTGAATTAATAACACTTCCCTGCTCATGTGACAGAGTCAGAGACAGAGGAGACATGTTTAATTACGTTTTTATTTTCTTTATTATTTTTTCGTTATATCTCTTCATTTCCCCGGAGCAGCTTCGTGCCTCAGTGGGGATTATTCAGCGCTCACTCGCACGCACGTGGGAAGTTCACGGCTTGGCCCGTTTGCTCTCCTCCCCTCCCGCCCGTACACTCAGCGCTGCCGCACGCGTTTAATGCTGGACAGGCCTTAATTGACCCGCCAACATGAAATCGTGGTACTTCCAGACTGCCTTCGCCCACCCCTGCTTAGCCTGCCCGCCAAGGCCAGCACTCTGCCCCATCCTTCTCTTTCCGCTTCCTGAGTGTCCTACTGTGTACTTCCAACATCTTATGTTTCCCTTTTGCATTTCCAGCATTTCTCTGTCCTGTCACTGGGGGCAACTTTAACCTGATTGCCCGAACTGTATTTAATGGGGGTTCAGGGAGTTTCCCCCACCAGCTGGAGAGCCCCACCTCGCCTCTTTTCAGGGAGGCCCATCGAATTAAGTGCCTCTCAGCGCTTAGTTGGGCAGCAGCGGGTCTTCCCCGGCATCAGGGAAATCCCGGTCCCCGAAAGCTGCTAACCAATCAGAGGCTGGCAGCTCGGCAGCACCGTCGAGGAGGTGGTTGCTAAGAGACCTAGACACAGATGAGTGATGGTGTGTGGGGGTGGGGAGTCGCAGCATGGGTGGTGGGGCGGAGGAGGGGGTGCAGTCAGCAGCAAAGGCAAAGAGGGTGACTCTCAGGGGATCTCCCCTTCCCGATGCTGGGTACCGGCATTGGCTGCCTTTGAACAAGGGACCCCCCTTCCCCCACCCGAAGCCCACAAGCAATGAAGACGGAATTTGCTCGTCACATGGTTAGCCCCCCAACAACCTGCTGCTGGAGGGATACCAGTGGTGGCAGGTGACGCCCTCAGTTGGCAGAGCAGAGAGAGAAGGCCATCCATGGGCCTGCCCTGCCGTGAACGTTAAAAGGGGTGGAGGTAGGAAGACAGCAGATGCCCCATCCACCAATCTTCCACCTGATAAAATGCCCTCCACCACCAAACCTGCCTCCAGGGAGGGGGATTTAATTCCCCTCACCGAGTGGGAACCCCCACAGAATCAGGTGAAATGTTGATTTTTACACCTGCCCAATGGGAGCTATTTTAACCCATCCCACCAATCAGCAGATTGACAGGATTGAGGGGAATGTTGGGTTCATATCTTCCTGATTTTACTCTCCATTGAATTCAGCGAGTAATACCGGGCAGAACTTTTCCCTTGATGGGCGGGTGGGTCCCGCCGCCATTTTAAGTGCTATGTGCTTCCTGTGCGAGGGGGGGGAGGTTTCCCCATCTGTCAGAGTGCGCTCTTTCCCGCAGGCGCACACATCTCCCTGAGGCTAAGTGCTGCCTCAGGGGGGATCGCTGAAAGTCTGGCAAATATAAAAAAAATAGAACAATAAAAAATTCATTAAGATGTCCCCCTCACGTGAAAATGTCACGCGAGATGGGACATGTTAACGAAATAAACAAAAACTTTATTACACGTTTTTAAAACCGCGACCAAACCTCATCCCGCCACTGGATGAGGTTTGTAAAAAAAAAATCACCTACCCGCCCTGCCCGTTGGGCCCATGCGCCGAGCCGAAGTTCGCCAAGGGCCCCTCAAAATCGTCGATGATTGGCAAGTTAAGGGCCTTAACGGGGCCTTTAATTAATGGCGGGCGCGCGTCCCGCTGCTGAGCGCGTCCGCCGACCGAAATATCGCGATGCCGCGCGCTGACGTCGGGACGCTCGCGCGATGTCAGCGCGCGACATTTTAAGCGCTGGCGTGCGGACTCCACCACCCGCACATCAGCCAGAAGATTCTGCCCATTGAGCGGATGTAAAATGAACATTCCATGCAATCCTATCGATTTGCCACCCAGGGTGCTAGGATAAAATACCTAACATGGCATCCATTTGCAGATATGCCCCAACATTAACCATCCCATTAATAACCAACCTGAAACTTCATTAAAGACAGCGGGAATCTCAGCCATCAACAGAATCACACTTGACAAGAAGAGTCATATTGTAACAATACGATTTCAACTCTATGGGGAAGAATTTCTCTTCCCCCATTATTATATTTGCATTGATTTTCGCAATTATTCTTATTCAGAAATCTCAGGGAAGAAATTTATATCTGGAGGTGGCGCGAAATGGGCAATATCAGATTGCCGGCACATTATGTGCAAAGCCTGATATTCTGTTCCACTTCAGTCAATTTGTGCATAAAAAGAATTTCTAGCTCCTATTCTTATAATCTCTATTGTCAGAGACTTTTCCAATGGTGTATTGTGGACAATCTATGTGCATGCAATGTGAAGCTGAAAACCAGTGAGCAATGTAAGTTTAAATAATCTTGAAAGTTTGGAGAAGGAGAGGCTTAACTGACTGTAACTGTAAGAGGTGTCACTTTTTAGACAGGGAGGGTGCAGCAGTCTGAAATATATACTTTAAACAAGGTGTTCTATTTTTTTTTTTAAAAAGCAGAATAATAAAGAAAATTATTGACGTTAGGTGGCAGTCATGAAAACTCGTGAGACATTTCTGAAGAAGCACTTGTGGTAATTCAGTGTCTATTGTACTTGAAGGGTACGGTGAACTTCATGCTTTAATAAATGCTTAATATATTCATCCTATTTTTTTATGCAACCTTTGAGACCTCAAGAAAATATGTTTAGCAAACAGGCAAAATGAAAGGACGGAGACACAGAAATTCTTTTTATCTGTTTTCTTTTTTTAACCTTCCCATTTACCCACACATTTATCTTTCTAGTTACCAAGTTTATCATGTAGGCATGTCTATGTTTGTCACATTTCAGCTATCCCACTTCAGGCAAAACATTCTAATGTCACAGCTCTTTCATTGCCTCCATGTTGGTTTTGGCTTTGACCTCACACTGGCATGGTGGGTTGCTCCACAAAGTTGGCAGCAATTTTGGGCACTAATTAAGTTTCTCGCTAAGTTTCTCTGGGCACTCAAATATTAGAACTATCTCTCCCAAATAGTTTCAGTGCAGGTGTGTGTCCTCCAATCAGCCGTTGTTAAATAAATGGGCTAATGTAAATGTTCAAATAATGCCAATAAGACGAATCTAAGTAATCTCTGCTCTGCTGAGTAAATTGACCAATTTACTGCTAGATTATGGGTAGTTTTGTGGACCAGGGACCTGTTTCCATAACTGCCTTTTATTAACTCATTTACAGGCTCCAAGAGTCAGGGACAAGGGCAGTATTTATTGTCCATCCTTAACTGTCCTTGAGAAGGTGGTGACAGCAAATGGGTAAGAATGACAAGTTTACTTCACTAATTGACATTAGTGAACCAGCTAGGTTTTTATGACAATCTGACAGCTTCATTACAGATACTAACATTTTATTCACAGATCACAGCGTATGATTCAACCCCAGTGTATGGGACAACCGCATTGCTGCGGCACCAGTATTCACGTCTAGGCCCATACTCAGCGTATAAGTCGATTCCTTTTCCATTAAGAAATGTCACTATCGCATTAGGAGTTGGCCTCAATTGTTCACCTCAAAAAAGCATGTTTTATTCACTTATAAATCAGCGCATGGGATCAAGCAGGCGATATGAATCCTGTTACCAAGAAGGTGTGCGGGGAGTTAAAGAGATACCCAAACAGAACAGACCATGCACGGCGGACGCCAAACAGAAATGGATCCTCTGGCGGAAAGAACGAAATATGAAGCTGTCTTCAAGCTAAAAGTCATGACATTGGTCAACTCATTTAGTAACTGTGCTTCAGCGAGGGAATTCGGTATTAGTGAACAACTCTGGTGCGGCAATGAAAGAAGAAGGGATTCGGCCTGAAAAAGATGCCCAAGGTCAAATGCGCCACGGCAACAGAGACCCGTCACGGGCCTGATCTTGAGAAGCTTGTATCAGAATGGGTCCTCGAAAATCGTCAGAATGGTTACAGCCTCACAAGCAATGCCACGTGTAAATATACACTGAAGTGGGACAAATCAAAGCAAAAAGCAAAATACTATAGATGCTGGAAATCTGAAACAAAAACAGAAAATGCTGGAAAAGCTCAGCAGGTCTGACAGCATCTATGGCGAGAAATACAGAGTTAACGTTTCGAGTCCGTATGACTCTTCTTCAGAGCTAAAGAGAAGTAAAAATGGGATGAAATTTAATCCACTTATTTTTATTCGTTTTAATTTTTATTAATTGTTTTACCCCCACCTTTTATCCTATTTTCGATCTTTTTTCCCACCACCGTCCCCTCACCCCACCCCATCCCCACAAGGGCCGTCTATCACTTGTTCATGTTGTTCTTTCCAGAGTGCTTACCCTTTTCCTGCTATTATTACATTCTGCTTCCTTACCTTAATGCCACCATCAGCACCTCCTTTAGCCAGTACCACTATCATTAACACCTCTTTGTCCTTTTGTTCATGACATCTCTCTCCTTTGCCTCTACCTATTGCTGGTCTTCTATCCAGCTTCATCAGCTCCAACTCCCCTTAAACAGTATAAATTTCATCACATTTTTACTTCTCATCAGCTCTGAAGAAGAGTCATACGGACTCGAAATGTTAACACTCTTTTTCTCTCCACAGGTGCTGTCAGACCTGCTGAGTTTTTGCAGCATTTTCTGTTTTTGTTTGGGCCAAATCAAACCCTGAGTCTAGCAAAGATTTCGGAGCCACATCTAGATGGCATAGCCACTTTTACAGAACAAAAATTTCTTGCGCTGCAGCAGACGATCAAAATCGCTCAGACTACCAAAACACTTTGATACCAAAATTTCCAGTGATTCATCATCTCACAGCGGCAAAAAGCATTAGTATCCATTCTGTCACATTGGCAACATTGGTGAAATGCCCATGAATTTCCATAAGCCCAAGTATGGAGTGGAAAGGTTCAAAAATGGTTCTAGTGAAAGCCACAGAACACGAGAAGACAAGATTAGCCCGTATGGCCAAAAGAACGAAATTAAAGCCTATGGTAATTGTCAAATGTAAAACCAGGCCAAAAATCAGGTTTCTTGCAGGAGTTTTTTTTTGCATGTCCTTGATAATGGTTGGATGAGGATGGAATGAAGTTGTGTATTAATAATGCGCACCCCGGTGACCTATACGAAGGACACAGCTTAACAGTGTTTGGCCTGTTCAGCTCCCAAAAGAAACTGTCGCGATCAAAAGTGCCTGCGAAGAAATATCTCCCAAATTGAAGTTATACCAGCAGGTCTAACGCTCGTGGTTGAACCTTTGGATGTGTAACTCAACAAGCTCTTTAGGGATCATGGGTGGGTGATTGAAAGAGAAATAAAAAACCTTTACAGAAAAAACTCTCACGCTCTGTTTGACGTTTTGTGTGGTTTTGTCATCAAATCGTGGAATGCTATTAATGCACAAACTGTCATCAGATTGCTCAAGAAATGCAGAATATCCAGCTCAATGGACGGAGAGGAAGATGACTTGCTGTGGAGGGAGGATTCTGAAAGCGAAAGTACCACATCTGATCCAGAGCGGGATCCTTGTGGCGATACTATTGCCAAAGTGACTCAGAATGAATTTGCATCAGGAGCTAAAGACAGTGAATCTGATAGTTTTTGAAAAATGTTTTGATTCACTGTACTTAAGTGTGTCTTTGCGGAATGAATTCATTCGATAGGTAGCACTACCGCTCACGTATTATGCTGGGTGGGCCTTAATTGGCCCACCCGCGTAAAATGACGGAGCAGAGCAATTGTCCCCGCCCGAGATGGGAAAAACTCAGGACATAATTTCGTTGCATGCAAGTTTTTGCTACATGGACATTCTTGGCTCCTTTTATGAATGCATGTAGCAGACTCCAGTTGTAGCAGCCCAGGTCTTCCCACTGCAGTAAGTATTGGCTGCTTTCAAATACAAATGTTTAAAGGCAGCTGTTTCCTGGATTTAGCGATGAACTTCATTGCACCTATTTTCATATCTGAACTGTTTCCAAAAGCATGCATCATGTAAGATTGAACAAATATTCAAGACAAATCCAGATTATAATTAACAACAAGTGTTCTTGCATGTAGATACTTGTTTGATCATTCCCCCAGAACCTATTGCACGCTATAGATTACAACTCACCAATTTCAAGCTATCTGCTCCTTAGCAGCAATGAGTAAAGGCGCCAATTTGTGACAAGAGTGCTTGCCCGCAATTTCATTTCTGTTTGTGTCACATCAGTTGTCGCGAGGCTGTGCCTTTTCATTTTTGAAAAAAGCATTTTTCAACTTTCAACTGACTGGAAATTTGGCAATTTGAAATGAGACAGACAAACTACTTAAAAATACAAGGGCACCTTCCAAGGTGAAGCGGAAAAACAAACATCACCCTTGGGGGAGTGTGAAGAGAGACATTTCCTATAATTCAGAGATCGATCGAAACTCATCGCTGACTAAGGCAGAGACATTAAAATGCAAAGTGCTGGATATTGAAACAATGGCTGCCACAGACAGACCCACCCAAAACCCCTTGGAAATACACAATGGGTGAAGTAAAGCAGACCAGGTGCTACCACTGCAGAGAGATTGCAAGAAGGTTTTTTAGCAAGAAAACGGGCTAAAAGTTGGGTTCTCTCCCTCTCGCTCTCTCTCTCTCACTCATGCACTCGCACTCTCTCTCTCTCTTTCTCTCTCTGCATTACCCAGTTCAGAAGTCAACTTTACTAGAAATGTTCCAAAAGCCAAACGCACCTTGAGCTCGGAGATCAAGGGCTACAAGTCCCGACAGCCTTTGGACTTACCATGCATGTGCAGATTTGGAGAGTGCTGCTGATGAGGAAGTGGAGACCCCTTCACAGACTTGCAAATGAGGGATGGACGCTGATCACTAGGTTGTGGTGTTGCCGAGGTACCATGGGAAAATATTACAGCTAGCACATGAAATCCTGATAGCTGGGCATGTTGGTATACAAAACTCCAAGTCCGCAACTGCCAGAATTTTTAATGGTTACACACCTCCACAGGGATGTAGTAAGGTTTGGCAGAGCCTGCCACACCTACCAGGTTGTGGGAAAACCCCAGCCTGCAATAAAACCCGCACCTATGATTCCTGTGTTGGCTTTTTGGGGAACCATTCAGCAAGATGTTAGTGGACGGTGTGGGGCCCCTGCCCAAAACAAAAGGGGGCTACCAGTGTATCCTTACCATCATGGGTGTGACTACCTGCTTCCCAGAGGCTGTTCCCCTGTGAATCTTATCTGCCCAAAAAGTAGTGGGGGTATAAACAGAATTCTTCACCCGGTATGGTCTGAGCACCGAGATCCAGTCAAATCAGGGATCAAATTTCATGCCCCGAATATTCCAGGAATTCATGGGTAACCAGAGTGTGACCCAGCTGTAGCCGGGGGCACTGATCGGGGCATACCTCCATGAGTACCCACATGGCTGAGATAAAGGACTAGGTTTTCTTCTGTTCACTACCCGCGACTCACCCAGAGAGCCCGTTGGTTTTACTCCATTTGAATTGGTTTTCAGACACCAAGTGAAAGGTCCTTAGAAACTAACCAAGAAGAGAGTTTTAGAACAGAAGGAGGGAGTTTCCATGTTAGACTACGTAACCGTGTTCCATGAGTGACTCATGAAAGCCTGTGATGTGGCTCGAGAACACTTAAAAATCTCCCAGACAGCTAAGAAAAAGCACACAGACAAACAGGCCAGGGTCCAAACCTTTCAGCCAGAAGTCTGTGTGCTAGCGCCCCTACCAATAGCAGGAGAACCCATAAAAGGCCAGTTCAGTGGCTCATACAGAGTAGAAAAGAAGGTTGGGAAGGCAAACTAACTGACGCCCCAGGCAGCAGGAAAAAGCAAAGGTTGTGACGTGTGAACATGATAAAACAATATCACAGCCGAGAAAAGGACAAGTAGGTAACGGTCTGTCCAATAACAACAGACCTGGAGGATGAAAGGAACTGTGAAGATGAACTGGAGGGTGACACCTACATTGAACCCCCTACTGTCCTGTTAACAAACACAGAAATTCCAGCAAAACTGGACACCATATTCACCCACCTAAATGCAGGACAGCGAGGAGACTTGACAACGCTTCTCATTGCATTTAAAAGCATCTCTGCAGAGACAAACCTGGCTGCACAACTATCTCTACATGATGTGGATGTGGGAGAGACCCCTCCCATGAGATCCAGGTCCAGAAAAGCTGGCCCAGGTTCAGGAGGAGATTAACTAGATACTGGAGCACCAGCTAATAGAGCCTTGTAGCTGGAGCTGGAGCTCCCCAGTTGTGCTCAGTGCCCAAGCCAGACGGCTCCAAAAGGCTCTGCGTTGATTACCGAAAGGTTAGTGTAATGACCAGAGCTGACTCCTACCTGATACCCTGCCTGGGAGACTGCATAGATAGGGTAGGTAATGCAGCCAACATTACAAATATAGGTTTACTCAAGAGATATGGGCAGGTTCTCTTGACTGCCTGCGCGAAGGAGCTCTCTGCCTTCGTGACTCCGGATGGGTTATGCCAGTGTTGAGTCATGTCATTTGGACCCTGAAATGCCCCAACCGCCTCTCAAAGGCTGATGAACCAGGTGGTAGGAGGCTTATCCAATTGTGTAGTGCGCCGAGTGAACAATGACACCTGAGAACCTCACTTATAGCAACTGGAAGCCCTCTTTCCAAAATGACAGCCAGATGACCTAGTGGTCAATCTCTAAAGCACGAGTTCGCTAAAGCTCAAGTAATCTACCCAGGACACGTGGTGTGTCAAGGGCAAGTACTGCCCAGAGCTGCCAATGTACATGCAGGGGTGCAGTTTCCCATCCCCACAACAAAATGGGAAATCATGAGATTTTTAGGGATGTGTGGGTTCTACTACAAGTTCATCCCAAAATTCAGCACTGTAGCTGCCCTGCTGACAGACCTACCACAGAAAAAAGCAAAAGCAGTGTGGACTGAAAAATGCCAGACAGCTTTCGTGAAGCTGAAAGCCAGTTTAGTAACCGAGCCAGTGCTAGCAGCTCCAGGTTTTAACCAAACGTTGAAAGTAACCAGTGACATCCAAGTAGGGGCTGTCCTCCTCTAGGAGGACAGATCAGAAAAAGAGAGAACAATCGGTTACTTCTCTAAAAAAAAACTGAACAAATATCATAGATGGTATTCCACAGTAGAAAAAGAAACCCGAGGTTTATTACTGACCCTCAAACACTTTGGGCAGAATTTTATGGCTGACATGTGGGTGGTGGAGCCCGCACGTCAGCGCTTAAAATGTCGCGCGAGGGTCCTGACGTCAGTGCGCAGCATCGCAATATTGAGGTGGGCGGGCGCATGCCCGCCATTAATTAAAGGCCTTGTTAAGGCCCTTAACTTGCCAATCGATGAGGATTTTGAGGACCCTGTGTGATCTTCGGCTCGGTGCACAGGCCCAACGGGCAGGCGGGTAAGTGATTTTTTATCAAACCTCATCCACGGGCGGGATATGTGGGCTCAGAGGGGTTGTTCATGTTTTTTCTGAAGTATTTAAGGCAGAAAGTGTTTTAAACTTGCCTGTGTAATTGTTAACAGTTCAGATCGATTTCCAATAGCTTTCTCTGCACTTTGAAGGTTCAGCTCAGCACTCTGCAGACAGTAATCTTTATTGGGCCTGCAGCTTTCCGGAGGCCTTCAGTTAGCCTGCGTATGGGTTCTGACATCTCCATTGGAGGCAGCTCCTCTGCGGAGGAAGGGAGGGATAGAATAAGGAGGAAGCCAGGAGTGGACAATCAGCCTCCAGGGGAGCCACCTTTGGGAGGCCAGGCACAGGCACAAGGGGCACAAGGTCAAGAGGTTGTCCAAGGTGGAAGGGGCCGCAAAAGACGTCACTATCCTGCTGCCAGGGTATACAGGCGGCGAAGCAGCTACCTCAATATGTCTGAGGTGCAGTGCTGAAGGAGGCTCCGACTGTCAAGGGAAACAGTCAACTATATCTGTCAGATGATTGGGCCTGAGATCTCCCCTAACTGTGTGGGTGGACACCCCATGCCAGCGGCTCTGAAGCACACAGTTGCCCTCCACTACTATGCATTTGGCTCCAAACAGGGCTCTGTGGATGATCTTTTCGGTGTCTCCCAATCAGCTGTCCATACTTGTGTCAAGCAGGTTACAGACGCTCTGTTCAGACGGGTATTGACCTTCATCCACTTCCGCTGCGACCAGGCAAGTCAGACACAGTGAGCCAGAGGCTTCGCGGCCATTGCTGGCTTCCCCCGTGTCCAGGGTGCTATAGACTGTACACATGTGGCCATCAAGGCGCCAGCAGGTGAGCCCGGTGCCTTGGTCAACAGGAAGGGCTTCCACTCCATGAACGTGCAGATAGTGTGTGATCACAGGATGCTGATTCTACAAGTCTGTGCAAGGTACCCAGGCAGCTTCCATGATGCCTACATCCTCAGACACTCCCAGGTGCCGGGGCTCTTCAGTGCTCCAGCCCGGCTGGATGGTTGGTGGGTGGGTGACAAGGGCTATCCCTCAGAAGGTGGCTCATGACGCCTCTCCGCCATCCAAGAACAGAAGCTGAGCAGCGCTACAATAGGAGCCACGGCACCACAAGGGCTGTGGCAGAGAGAGCCATCGGTCTTCTCAAGATGTGCTTCCGTTGCCTGGACCGCTCAGGGGGCGCACTCCAGAACCCCCCAGATCGCGTCTCTCTGATAGTGGTAGCATGCTGCGCTCTCCACAATCTTGCGCTGGAAAGGGGGGATGCAGTTGACGGTGAGGATCTTGACGCAGTTGATGAGGCTGCACATGATGAATCCAGCAGTGGCTCAGAGGATGAGGAAGCACAGGGCAATGATGAGGGGCAGCACGCCGACCCGCTACTACACCAAGGAGGCAGGGACACCCGGGACACTTTAATCCAATGAACCTTCAGCTAGCTCCACACACATGGATCAGCAGGACCAGCCTTGCCTGGTGCTTCCACACGTGGCACTTAGGTGCTACATCTTCCACCTCATCAGCTGCAACTAAGGGTTTAGTGCAGAAACATCAATGTCCACTCAAACACTCATGAGATGTCTGTGAAACAGACAAATGCAGCACAAAGGAAACACCCTCAGCTATGGTCAGAAAAATGGAATTTATTGCCACCAAAATAAACCACAAACGTCTCTCAGATGTACATAATTATATTTTCCCTAAATTAGGGCCGACACAAAATCCCCAGTGACAAAGCCATGGAGTGCCTAACGTGCCTTATGCTTACGTTTGTGGCTGCTACGTCTAGGTGCCGCCCCATCGCTCAGAGTGGCTTATGAGCCAGCCTGCTGACTCTGCTGTCCTGTTGGCCTCGATGACCTTGGCGGCCGTCCTCTGGCCCGTGGAGCCTGTGATGGCCCCGCCTGGGAGGGAGTGGCCAGTTCCAGAACTGACACCTCCCCAGTTGTCGCAGCCTCAACAGATGCAACGGTCACTGGCAGAGGGGCGGAGGAGCTGCTGCCCTCATCCGGAGTGCCCTGAGAGCTGCTGCTCCAACGTGAGGTCACATTGGACCTCCCTGCTCACCACAGATGGATGGGCACCGAGCAGCAACACTTAGTGCCCAGAACATCTCCCACATTGCGAATGACCACCTATGGCCATTAGCGCTGGGAGGGCTTGCAGGCCAGAGCGTAACCCAATCAAAAGATTCTCAATCCGATCGAAGCCCCTCTCCATGAGAGTCGCCAATCTCTCAGTGTAGGAAGCCTGAAGCTCTGCCCTGAGGTTCATGCCTTCACTGACACTCTGCCTGGACTCCTCCACCACAGAGACCAACTGAAGCACACCCTCTTGCAAACCTGCCAGATGCTCCTGCGCACCCGGCAGCTTGTCCTGCAGCTGCTGCATTGGTGACATCTCCAGAGGCACATCATCAGTGCCGGACTCAGCATGTGCCTGGTTCCCTGCAGTCCTCCGGCTGCTGGCGCCATCGGCACTCTCTGTCCTGCCATCTCCTCCAGCGATTGTGAAGTGCCCTCTCCACTGTGCCCGGGACACTAGCCGACGTCATAATCCCCACCAAAGTGTTTGTCGCTGCGCTGGTGCCTGGCTGGCTGAAAGGATGTGATGCAAGTTGCAAGTCTTGTTCCTCAGGTGTGGAGGGGGCTCTGGACGTGTTGGGGGTGGCCATGCGGTGGTGATGCTGAAATTAACAAAAAGGACAGTGCATCAGTTAGTGTTCACTCAGTAACACCTTTCATCCCTTTCCCCCCCAGCCTCATAAGTCGCTCAGCCTTCAAGAACCTAAGGAGACGAACATTGGTGTGGTGGTAAATAGTCAAGAGGAGGCCCAAACATTACACGCGCATACAGACAGGCTGGTCAGATGGCCTAAGGAATGCCACATGGAATGTTATGTGGATAAGTCTTCGGTTAAGCACTTGGGCAAGACAAGCAAGGTATGGGAATACATGAGCAATGGTAGGACCGTGGGAAGTCACGACCATTACAGGGACCTTGCTGGGCAGACCCGTTAAGGTAGCAGAACAGGAACATAAGGCGTTTAACAAGGTCGAAGCCAGACTTGCCTTTATTATCCGAGGAATAGAATGTAGGAAAAGGGAGGTCATGTTGCAAGTGCAGAAAACGCTGTTGAGGCCACATCTACACTTCTGCGTTCAGTTGTGACCTGTGCTTCATGGGAGGGATGGTTTTGGAGTGGGGAGATGCAGAGGTACCTGACCTGGATACATGCTGGCCTGGAGAGTTGGAGTGATGAGGAAACATTGCAAACACTTGTGACTTTTGCCGTGGATCACAGGAGATTGACAGGTCACATTATTGACCTTCATACCGTTAGGAGGGGCATAGACCGGGTGGACAGAAGGCAACATTTCCCCCTGGCACAGGGATGACTAACGTGGTGGCATTTATTTAAGTTGAGTGCCATGAGTTGGACAGGTGAGGTGCTGAGGACTTTTTGGACGGAGTAATGTGGGACGCACTGGCTGAAAGGGTGGTGGAGGTACAAACCCTCCTAAGATGCGTTTGGATATGTCTTTGGATGTGCAGCAGTGATGCCATGGCATGTTAGGCCGTGGGGATAGTGGTCACAAATGGGATAAGGCGACTTTGGAAGGTGGTGGAGACGCGCATCCTCAAGGGGCCCAGGGACCTTTGTATATGACCCACACGTCTGACTGTATCAGTCTGTGAATGAGCAGTGTTGCTGCATTAACGATTGCAGCAACCATCAGTGCTTTGGATGGTGGGGAGACAGAGTGGATGGGACTGTGGCCCTCAAATACCTGGCCGCTGCACCCCAGCCTCTCCGACACCTGCCGGCCTGGCCGCCTGCCTCCTCCCCAGCTCCATGACCTGCTCCTCGAAGGTGGTGAGGCACTGGAGCACGGCGTGCCCACCACCAGTCCTCTGGCGCTCCCTCATATTGCTCTCAGTTTTTTGCCTGCAGAACAGAGAAGAGCATTTATTGGGGCTGATCGCTCATGTACTCTGCACGCGCACCCCGCACCCCAACCACAGTGGCCCATCTGAGGCCCCCAGCGGCTCCTGTCCACACGACTGTTGATCAGTCCCCAGAAGATAGTACGGCTGGTCCCAACCCCCTCCCTCAACGGACACCTTGGACACATTCGGTGTCCATCACTTTGAATAACACACGGGTCTTAGTGCCCATGGCAAGGAGGCGCAACTAGGTGCGGCGCCGAGGCCAGCAGATGGCTCTTGGCCAAAACACCTTGAGGCTCCCCTTCCACCATCTCATCACCATCAATAAGACATGTGTTGGAGTTCTGAGTCTGTGTCGAGCTGCCTCCCCTGCAGGTTGCCCCCAGACCACTCAAATGTGACAAACACCAACATATGCTGCAGGGAGAACCCATCTTCTCCTCAACCACTAAGGCTGATGTAAGCATGGTCACTATCTGTTTGCCCACCCAGCGTGTGCCAAATGCCCAAAGCAGTAACAACAGCAAGATGTGGAGGGGGGGTGGGGGCTCAAAGGCTAAGGCTACCTGCTGGGTAAAATGGCCAAGGCTGACATGGTCCTCACCCTTCCAGAGCGCAGCAAATCATTGAAGCGCTTGTGGCACTGGGTCCCTGTGCGCCGCACAGCATCATGGGAGCTGACAGCCTCCGCCACCTCCTGCCACACCTGCCTGGTGAGGTGGGGGGCCCTCATCCTCCCATCCTCCGGAAACAACATCTCCTGATGGTTTGACACCTCTTCCCGGAGGACAGCAAGGCAGGCATCTGAGAACCGAGGGGCACAGTGGCCCCCCCCGCTGGCCTACCCTTTAGCCTGCCCCCCTCCTCCTCCTCTGCCCTCACCTCTTCTGGTGCCCGGTGACTGGCCCTGGTGAACAGCCTAAAGGATGCTGCCTGGCCACTCTTTACACAGACTGCCTGTTCCCCATTGGAACCGGCGGTCTGAACACGCCCGCCGCCGATTTGAATTTCCCTCTGAACACAGGAGTCTGAAACACGCTGGGTGGGCCTTAATTGGCCGGCCCGCACAAAATGGTGGCGCAGCCCATTTCGCCGGTGGGGATCGGCTACCTGCCCGCCGCCGAGTCGATTGGGCCCGCCCACCCGACAAACGCAAAATTATCCCTTTGAGATATGTGTCCGAAATGGATACAGAGAGACAACAGTCTACACTGACCACAACCCATTAGCCATTGTGGAGAAATTCAAAACTCAGAATGCAAGATTATTCTATTGAAGTTTGTTTTTCCAACCATATCACCTAAAAATCATCCGCATTGCAGGGAAATCGAAGGTGATTGTGGGCACCCTATCCAGAACGTAAAGCGGCCGAGTTAGAACTGATGCAATAATCCAGACCAAGGCTAAGAGAGTGAATCTCATTTCATTTCTTGTGATGTGAAGTTGTCACGAGGATGTGCGCCTTTTATTTTGTAAATATGATTTTTCAACTTTAAACTGGCTGGATATTTTGCCATTTAAAATGAGACAGAACAAACCGTTTAAAAATACAAGGCCACCTTCCAAGGTGAAGGGGAAAAGCAAATCAATCGCCCTCAGGGGAGTGTGAAGACAGAGACATTTCCTACAATTCAGTGACCCATCGAAACTCGTCACTGTCTAAGGAAGAGACATTGGAATGCAAAATGCTGGATATCAAAACAAGGGCTCCAACGGGCAGGCCCACCCAAAACCCCTTGCAAATATACAATGGGTGAAGTATTTCAGGCCAGGCTCCAGACACTGCAGAGAGATTACAAGAAAGTTTTCAGTAGAGAAAACAGGCTGAAAGTTGGGCTCTCTCTCTCTTTTGGAACAAGAGTGTTATCCGTTTCCAAAGTCAACTTTACTGGAAATGTACCCATGAAGTAAGATCTCGTAATAATTACAACATCTTCAACATCTGACTGCAACTAAGAAACCAGCTAATCCAAATTGGCCACAGCATTTAAAAACCTGTGCCCCAAGGACAATCAAAGGACAGCTAACTAAATATTCTTTATTTGTTTCATTGAATTCTATCCTCCCTTATTTCTGATACTTGTGTGTGTGAGACATTGCATTTTTATTATTTTTCCCCTCAGGTTTCGTGGGTAATAAATTTGCTCTTTCTTTAGGTCAAGAAAACCTTGGCCAGGATTTCCCGGTTCGCGAGCGGGGAGTGGGGCCCACTCGACAACGCATAAAATGACGCGGGATGACATCAGGCAGAACTCCCGACATCACCGCACCTCATTTCAATTTTCAGGTCGGCGGGGACTCAGCAGAATCAGCTGTGCGCCCGCCGACCTGTCAATGGCCAATTGAGGCCATTGACAATGTAATTAAAGTAATTAATGGACCTGCCCGTCCAACCTTAAGGTTGGTGGGCAGGCCGGGAGCCCTGGCGGGAATTAGAAAAAGCATCAAACCTCAACCACGGGCGGGATGAGGTTTCATGTAGGTTTCGTGTCAATGAAAGTGATGGACATGTCCCAACTCATGTGACAGCATCACATGAGGGGACATATCAGGGGAATTTTTTTTTTTGTACTGTTAACATTTTTAAATTTGGCGCCGATCTCCCTGAGGCAGCACTTAGCCTCAGGGAGATGAGTGCGTGCGCATGCGCGAAAGAGCACACTCTCGGTTTAGGGATTCCCCCCGCCCACACAGGGAGCGCATAGCTCTTCCCGCCGGGAGTCACGCTGTGGGCCTTAATTGGCCCGCCCACGTAAAATGGTGGCGCGCCCCCAATCGGGGATGCTGATCGGAGGTGCGCCTGCACGTGCCCGCTCCTGAACTTCCCCCCTCCGACGCGGGGGGGGGGATGGGGGGAATTCTGCCCCTTGTTTGATTGGCTCGTTATTGGTCACTATATAAATAGTTAAGTACATTTGGATTCCGAAAAGGCATATCCTCATGGAAAAGAAGCTTAAAGCTTTTGTTGTGACCAATCAAGGAGGCTGAGTAGAGGGGAGTCAGTTCAGCCCCTCTCACCTGGTCATAACATCGGTGCACATCTGACACAAAGTCTGGCCAGAAACCCTCGAGTTAAAGAAATCGAGGGCACAGCAATCCTCTGCATGAAAATAGAAGAATTACACTGTTGAACTTAACAAAGCGACAAATAAAGCTGAGGGACGAAATAGCTTTTGCAAGGTGTGATTTCTGGGATTGGTGTTCTCCACAATAAAAGTGGAAGATCCAATCATGGATCTTTCATGCAACCATGATCCTTTAATGCTTCTCAAGCAGCTCATCAGCCACTTAACCAAGGATGAGTGTTGAAAAGTGTGTAAATCCAACAGTGCAATGATCAAATTGTGATGTAAGTGGCTGAAACCAACCATGTCAAACTCCAGCAAATGGTGAATCCTCACCACTGTTTCGAATCCATGCAATGTCAGGTCCCCGAGATGGGAAATGTGACAATACTTCACCATATGTCAACTCTTTTTAATGTGCCAGCTTTAGCTTAAGGGAGTAAGGTTTGCACTTTGATCTCAATCAATGGTCTGGGTGTAAGCTGCGTTCAAAATCGTGCGGGTTTCCTGAATTGAATTACTTTGCATATCGTCAAATGTAAAATCTTTGTTAAACAAGTGCAGTCGGGTAGTGCTTTTTAATTTTTTTTTCCCCACATCATAATATGTTCCCTGGTATATTTAAACATGGCAGCTGGTGTAGTTTTATTGATACAGCTAAAGATGAAACACGGGCTAAAAGAATATATCTTCCGTGCTCCTGAGGCAGAATGTCTTGTGCTGGTGGTGCACATTGGAAATGTGGGAAACCCAATTTTCCATCCAATAAAAGTGAAATTTGTGGAGGAATGTGTCTGAATTCCTAATATGTTTGACTGGCAAATGAGTGTTTGCATTGGGAGCACGGGGAGTGAATGTTTATAGTTTTATCCAGGCAGGTTGCTTCATGTAGCATTTTCTCTTTTCATGTAGAATATATTTTGACTAACCCTTGCTATTTTCCTTTTCTGAGAAGCTACAGCTGCAATCTTGCTAATTTCATGCACCAGCACAGTGCATTTTGCATTTAATCTATGGTTGATATTTCCCTTCATTAACATATTGATCTTATGCTGATGAATTACAGAAATAGCCAGGTGCTCACTTTTGTGCTCATCTTTAAGTTTTGCATCTAAGGTCTCCTGGATTTTGGGGACTGAGTTCTGCCAGTCGGTGGGGACACTGGAGGTCCCTATAAGTGAGAAATACCAAATCTGGAAGCTGGATACTAAACACCTCACAGAGGGAGGTGAGATCTGCCATTGCCTGTGTCTAATTTGTTCACCTGTTTGAACATGGAGACCTCGTTTGCCTGCTTGCAATTTATTGGTACACCCCAGCCATGGAATTGTACAGCGCAGAAGGAGGCCTTTTGGTCCATCATGCCTGTACTGACCCTTTGCAAGTGTCCATCAATCCCATTGTAATGGTTGGGAGCGTTTTACAAATCTCCTCCCCGGTGTCCTTTAGCACTCTGAGGTATCTCCTCCCCGGTGTCCTTCAGCACTCCGAGGTAAGTACCCTTTATCCCTGGTGATTTATTTGTTTTCAGCCCTCTCAAATTTATATCAATGTCATTCATTTTAATTTTGTTCATTCTATTTGGGTCAAGCACGCAGCATGGATCTTCCCATCAGTCAGAATATTTACTATGCCAAACTCGTCTCAATTTCAGTTCAAGTTGCATTTTTTATGGTGCTCCATTTGTCCTCTTTTTGTTAAGTACTGAAATACGTTTCATTATTACATTTAGTCTCTGATGCAACATCATTTTTTCTCAGTTTTTCTTTGTCCCTGTTCTTCCTGGTTGCCCCCATATGTAAGCATATACTGGAGGTTCACCAGCATTACTGTCACAGCCTGGAAAGAATTGGAGGCAAGGAAATTGAAAGACAAAGAAAGGCTTGCATTTCGGTAGCACTGGGTGAGTGTGCTATCTCCCTGAAAGCTTTCCTAAGATGCTATCCCTCCAACCTGATGTTATGATAACAGCTTGTAAATGCGTTTCATGTTTAAACTGATCACTTGTTCTAAACCTGAAACTGAGGCATTAACCCTTCTCCAGGTGACATTTGTGACATCTCCAGTAATGAGATGAACCCATGAATTAATTTCAGTCAGTACTTTAAAATGTCATGCATTAAAAACATAGATCAATGTATAATTACCTGTGCAAATTTATCAATATCTGGATAGATATCCACTGAAAGTCCTAGAGCCATGATGGGTCTGTTAACATACCTCGTGCATGGCACATTGTGGCACAATTTGGATATCCACTTGTTTTTTTGCAGTGGTCAATAAAGGTGAAGAAAAAGTTAAAATTAGCCCCCTAGAGATTAAATACCTCACGTAAGACAATATACTCCATTGTATGGTGATTTTGTATTCACTGAATGTTGCTTCGTACATTGTTCTCTGAAATACTTGTCGTACAAACTGACTAATTCTGCTGTGGTACAACTGTATCTTCATGCAAAATAATAAAAGAGTAAAGGCATCTATTATACTGACCACTCTGAGCATCACAAAAGAGACTTCTCTCTCATCCTCCATCCACAATTCTACAAACTTTAAAAATTAAAATAAGTACAAAGTGTATTATTCTGTAATAAAAAGAGACCTGGAAATCCACAGTTTCTTTATTCAGCTTTACCCTTTAAAAAAAGAGACTAAGGTTATGTGTATACAGATAGAAGTAGAAGCATGATTGATAGACCAACTGGTGGTAGATGATAGTTATACCAACCTTCAGGGTGGTGGGTGAAAATCAGGTAGAGGTTGTTTAACCATGCAGCAAAGTGATATTAATCTATTGGACAATTGCTATACCTATGTGACCACCTGACTAAGCATCTCTTGGTACCAAAATAAGTTTAACATTGTAGTGAGCTTCTGGATGAAGTGGGTCCAGATTAGATCTTGGTTTGGAAGAAACACAAACACTGGAATGAACCCCATTGACACAATGCATGTAGGGCACCATGTACACCCCATCTGTACCTTGAAATGTTACATCCCATTTCATCATTAACCTTGGTATTATATGCATTACGACTTATCTAGATATGTGTTTTAATTCCACGCTCAGTCAGAAGACTGATAGGCCAGGATGAGGACTAGGTCACAAAATACAGGAAAGTCCTACTTATTCTTTTTGGAAGGCATGGGTAAGGAAACTAGTGTTCCTGGAAGGAAGGGGGCAGTGACTGAGTTGGGGAGAATAATTACACGCAGGTTCTGGATGAAGTGAGCTTGATGAGCTGAATGATCTTAATTTGCTCCAGATTTTCCTGTCTTGTTGTCTTTATTTCATGGGCTGTTTATTCCCAGGAGGCTCCCTGATGACCCTAGCCCTGGAATCTCTGTTCTGCCGTGGCTGACTCCACAGTTGTCAATGTCTTCAATAGTTTGCTTTTCGGGTACTCTTTTCAGCTCCTGAAAAAAGTGTTTCTAGCTCCAGTCGAATTCCCCTCCAATTGTTTCCTTTTCTTAGAGCAGGAACAACTCAACTCTCCCCCCCTCCAACTGCTCAACTGTCCCCCACCCCCGTCAAGATGTTACACAAAAATAGAGATTGACATTAACATAAGAAAAAAAAAATCTAAAATGGCCCAAGAAGCATATGTTTTCTCCCTCAGAGTCTGATCATTATTCTTTCACATATAATTAATCCAACCCTCGTTCATGGTTGTCACTCTTTCCCTTATTTCATTTTTAGATTTTCCTTCTGTTTTATGTTATTTTATTTTGTTTCTTGCCACAATGGATTATTACGGAGGTGAGGTAAGAGACACAGCACAATCACTTAACATTTCTTCAGATTTTATTAATATGCCAGCTATAATACACAGCAGCCATCTGATCCATGGACAAACAGCAAGACAGTGGAAATCTGCCTGTCACTAAACATTTGACTTCATTTGCATAGATACCAGAGAAATAAAATTGTATCTTAATGGCTGAAACTTCATTGAGCGCTATAATATGGCGCTGTCACCTTTTGTTAATGTGACAACGTTCAAGGAACATTCTGCATCCATAGTCCTTCCACCTCATTATTCAAAGTCATTTTCATCACCACGTTATTAAGCAACAGAGAAAATAACTGGGGCATTTTTTTGGTATTTTACTGCATCTTATTTGAAATGGCTTATTCAGTAGAATCTCTTTGTGAGGAGTCATAGCTCATGTTGTTAAAAAAACTTGTTAATGGGGTGTTTTATGTGATTTCTTGATTCATAAAGGACCCATAAACTGTAATTGTTATTAAGGGGTGTTTTATATGGCTTCCATTGACCTTCAGGCATACTTCACAAGCATTTCCTTTCACTGTTCTCGTCCGTCAACGTAAACTGGTGGGGAATTATACTGATCCTCTATAATGATCCATTCTGCTCAGATTTCTTTCAAGCATTAAGAAGCCTATCCAAACAGCCAAAGTCTGTATAGGAAACCAGCAACAGTGAAAAATAAAAACTAGAGATAACAAATGATAAATCAAGAAGTGGCTTGTTGAGGCCAACCTTGGGTTTGAAAGCCTGTCTTTTCTCTTTAGACGCATAGACTGACCTGCTGTGTATTTGTACAGGTTTCAGTTTTGTTCTCGTTTGGGGTCTTTTTTAAAGCCTGCAGTTTTGATTTAATTTAAAACCTGAGAAAGAGAAAAGAGAAGACGAAGAGAGAAAAGAAGTTTTGAGCTCTTGAGAAAGAATGAATGTGTTTATGGCTTGCTCACTGCAATCAGTGCTCACATTCAGAATACCCTTAGAAAAACCTTTTACAACGTACATTGTTTAGCCTTCCTTTCTGAAGCACACGCATTGAAAGGATACCATTAATAAGGTTCCCTCCTCACCCTGTTCACATGCACTATGTGTCACAAAGGTATCTTTGCAAAAGAGTTGTGTAGAAGTGGATTGCAAAAAGACACAAATCAGTTGGGGAAATTGTTACAGATCCTTTGATGTTAGGATGGGAATATAAATAAAAAGCAAATTGAACAAGGAAAATGTCAAAGCTATTTCACAAGAAGAAATTACACCTGAACTTAGCTTAAGAAACTTCCTGTTGAAATATGATGAGCATTTAAGATCATATTATGTATGTTATATGAGTTTTGTATTTAGAAATGAGCTATATCAATGTGTGGTGTATCAAAAGATATGGCCTATCAGAGAATAATAATGAAGATGCATGTTTAAGCTGTAGAAGGGATACTGCAAAAAATGAGAAACTTGAAAATGTGGGTATTCCATCAATTACTAACATAGGCGGACCATTCTAAACTAAAATAATGATTAAATGGAAATATAAGCTGTGGTCACTCAAATCTTTGCAATGTTGCTATCAACGAATCATCCTTTTCCAACGGTGGACGGGGGAGGGGGAGAATGAAAATATATACAGCATGATGTGCAGGAAAGATTGTTTGGCATGGGCAAAGGATTATATTGTGTTGCAAAGTGTTACCGTTACAAATGAATATAAATGCTAAATAAAAGTGTGCTTGATATAATAGCATTACAAATTGGGTTCAGATGGTCCTCAGAGAAAGAACCCAGTTCATCACCAAGCAACTTTAAGAACAGACAAAGCTTATGAAAGAACTGTGTTTTAAAAATTTACTCATGGGGCTGAATTTTCGGGGTGACGCGCGGGTGGCGGAGCCCGCACGTCAGCTCTTAAAATGTCGCGCGATCATCCCGACGTCAGCGCGTGGCATTGCGATATTTAGTTGGGCGGGCGCGCTATGCAGTGCGACGCGCGTCCGCCATTAATTAAAGGCCTTGTTAAGGCCCTTAACTCGGCAATTGAAGCAGATTTTGAGGGGCCCGTGTGATCTTCGGCTCGGCGCATGGGCCCAACGGATTTTTTAACAAACCTCATCCACGGGCGGGATATGTGGGCTCAGAGGGGTTGTTCATGTTTTTTCTGAAGTATTTAATGCAGAAAGTGTTTTAAACTTGCCTGTGTGATTGTTACCAGTTCAGATCGATTTCCAATAGCTTTCTCTGTACTTTGAAGCTTCAGCTCAGCACTCTGCAGACAGGAATCTTTATCAGGCCTGCAGCTTTCCGGAGGCCTCTATTTAGCCTGGGTATGGATTCTGACATCTCCACTGGAGGCAGCTCCTCTGAGGAGGAAGGGAGGGATAGAATAAGGAGCAGGCCAGGAGTGGACAATCAGCCTCCAGGGGATCCACCTTTGGGAGGCCAGGCACAGGCACAAGGGGCGCAGGGCCAAGAGGTAGTCCAAGGTGGAAGGGGCCGCAGAAGATGCCACTATCCTGCTGCCAGGGTTTACAGGCAGCAAAGCAGCTACCTCAATATGTCTGAGGTGCAGCGCCAAAAGAGGCTCCGTCTGTCAAGGGAAACAGTCAACTATATCTGTCAGATGATTGGCCCTGAGATCTCCCCTAACTGTGTGGGTGGACACCCCATGCCAGCGGCTCTGAAGGTCACAGCTGCCCTCAACTTCTATGCCTCTGGCTCCTTCCAGGGCTCGGTGGGTGATCTTTGTGGTGTCTCCCAATCAGCTGTCCACACTTGTGTCAAGCAGGTCACAGACGCTCTGTTCAGACGGGTATTGACCTTCATCCACTTCCACTGCGATCAGGCAAGCCAGAGGCTTCGCGGCCATTGCTGGCTTCCCCCGTGTCCAGGGTGCTATAGACTGTAAACATGTGGCCATCAAGGCGCCAGTAGGTGAGCCCGGTGCCTCCATCAACAGGAAGGGCTTCCACTCCATGAACGTGCAGATAGTGTGTGATCACAGGATGCTGATTCTACAAGTCTGTGCAAGGTACCCAGGCAGCTCCCACGATGCCTACATCCTCAGACACTCCCAGGTGCCGGGGCTCTTTAGTGCTCCAGCCCGGCTGGATGGTTGGCTGCTGGGTGACAAGGGCTATCCCCTCAGAAGGTGGCTCATGACACCTCTCCGCCATCCAAGAACAGAAGCTGAGGAGCGCTACAATAGGAGCCACTGCACCACAAGGGCTGTGGTGGAGAGAGTCATCAGTCTTCTCAAGATGCGCTTCCATTGCCTGGACCGCTAAGGGGGCGCACTCCAATACCCCCCAGATCGTGTCTCTGTGATAGTGGTAGCATGCTGCGCTCTGCACAATCTTGCGCTGGAAAGGGGGGATGCAGTTGACGATGAAGACCTCGACGCAGTGGATGAGGCTGCACATGATGAATCCAGCAGTGGCTCAGAGGATGAGGAAGCACAGGGCGATGATGAGGGGCAGCACGCCAACCCGCTACTACACCAAGGAGGCAGGGACACCCGGGACAATTTAACCCAACGAACCTTCAGCTAGCTCCTGTCACATGGATCAGCAGGACCAGCATTGCCTGGAACTTCCACACGTGGCACTTAGGTGCTACATCTTCCACCTCATCAGCTGCAACTAAGGGTTTAGTACAGAAACATCAATGTCCACTCAAACACTCATGAGATGTCTGTGAAAAAGACAAATGCAGCACAAAGGGAACACCCTCAGCCATGGTCAGAAATTTGGACTTTATTCAGTCCAAAATAAAACATAGCGTCGCTCAGACGTACATAAGTATTTTTTCCCTAATCTAGGGTCAAGACAAAATTACCAGTGACAAATCCGTGGAGTGCCTAACGTGCCTTATGCTTTCGTTTGCGGGTGCTACGTCTAGGTGCCGCCCCATCGCTCGGAGTGGCTTGTGAGACAGCTGCTGACTCTGCTGTCCTGTTGGCCTCGATGACCTTGGTAGTCGTCCTCTGGCCCGTGGAGCCTGCGATGGCCCCGCCTGGGAGGGAGTGGCCAGTTCCAGAACTGGCACCTCCACAGTTGTCGCAGCCTCAACGGATGCAATGGTCACTGGCAGAGGGGCGGAGGAGCTGCTGCCCTCATCCGGAGCGCCCTGAGAGGAGCTCGCAGTGACAACAGGCAGCTGCTGCGCTGACGTGAGGTCACATTGGACCTCCCTGCTCACCACAGATGGATGGGCACCGAGCGGCGACACTTGGTGCCCAGAACATCTCCCACATTGGGAATGACCACCTGTGGCCGTTAGCGCTGTGAGGGCTTGCAGGTCAGAGCGTAACCCAATCAGAAGAGTCTCAATCCGATTGAAGCCCCCTCTCCATGAGAGTCGCTAATCTCTCAGTGGAGGAAGCCTGAAGCTCTGCCCTGAGGTTCATGCCTTCACTGACACTCTGCCTGGATTCCTCCACCACAGAGACCAACTGAAGCACACCCTCATGCAACCCTGCCAGATGCTCCTGTGCATCCTGCCGCTTGTCCTGCAGCTGCTGCACTGGTGACATCTCCAGAGGCACATCATCACTGCCGGACTCAGCATGTGCCTGGTCCCCTGCAGTCCTCTGGCTGCTGGCACCATCGGCACTCTCTGTCCGTGCCATCTCCTCCAGCAATTGTGAAGTGTCCTCTCCACTGTGCCCGGGACACTAGACGACGTCATAATCCCCACCGAAGTGTTTGTGGCTGCGCTGGTGCCTGACTGGCTGAAATGATGTACCGCAAGTTGCAAGTCTTGGCCCTCAGATGTGGAGGGGGCTCTGGATGTGTTGGGGGCGGCCATGTGGTGGTGATGCTGAAATTAACAAGGACAGTGTATCAGTTAGTGTTCACTCAGTAACACCTTTCATACCTTTCCCCCCCAGCCTCATAAGTCACTCACCCTTCAAGAACCTAAGGAGACGAACATTGGTGGGGTGGTAAATAGTCAAGAAGAGGCCCAAACATTACACCCGCATACAGACAGGCTGGTCAGATGGCCTAAGGAATGCCACATGGAATGTTATGTGGATAAGTGTTCGGTTAAGCACTTGGGCAAGACAAGCAAGGTATGGGAATACATGAGTAATGGTGGGACCGTAGGAAGTCACGACCATTACAGGGACCTTGCTGGGCAGACCCGTTAAGGTAGCAGAACAGGAACATAAGGCGTTTAACAAGGTTGAAGCCAGACTTGCCTTTATTATCCGAGGAATAGAATGTAGGAAAAGGGAGGTCATGTTGCAAGTGCAGAAAACGCTGTTGAGGCCATTTCTACACTTCAGCATCCATTTGTGACCTGTGCTTCATGGGAGGGATGGCATTGGAGTGGGGAGAGTGCAGAGGTTCCTGACTTGGATGCATGCTGGCCTGGAGAGTTGGAGTGATGGGGAAACATTGCAAACACTTGCGACATTTGCCGTGGATCACAGGAGATTGACAGGTCACATTATTGACCTTCAGACCGTTAGGAGGGGCATAGAACAGGTGGTCAGAAGGCAACATTTCCCCCTGGCACAGGGATGACTAACGTGGTGGCATTTATTTAAGTTGAGTGCCATGAGGTTGACAGGTGAGGTGCTGAGGACCTTTTGGACAGAGTAATGTGGGACGCACTGGCTGAAAGGGTGGTGGAGGTACAAACCCTCCTAAGATGCAGTAAGTCTTTGGCTGTGCAGCAGCGATGCCATGGCATGTTAGGCCATGGGGATAGTGGTCACAAATGGGATAAGGCGACTTTGGAAGGTGGTGGAGACGCACATCCTCAAGGGGCCAAGGGACCTTTGTGTATGACCCACACGTCTGACTGTCTCAGTCTGTGAATGAGCAGTGTTGCTGCATTAACGGTTGCAGCAATCATCAGTGCTTTGGATGGTGGGGAGACAGAGTCGATGGGACTGTGGACCTCAAATACCTGCCCGCTGCACCCCAGCCTCTCCGACACCTGCCGACGTGGCCGCCTGCCTCCTCCCCAGCTCCACGGCCTGCTCCTCGAAGGTGGTGAGGCGCTGGAGCACGGCGTGCCCACCACCAGTCCGCTGGCGCTCCCTCATATTGCTCTCAGTTTTTGTCTGCAGAACAGAGAACAGGATTTATTGGGGCTGATCGCTCATGTACTCTGCACGTGCACCCTCCACCCCAACCACAGTGGCCCATCTGAGGCCCCCAGCGGCTCCTGTCCACACTACTGGTGATCAGTCCCCAGAAGATAGTACGGCTGGTCCCAACCCCCTCCCCAACGGACACCTTGGACACATTCGGCATCCATCACTTTGAATAGCACACGGGTCTTAGCGCCCATGGCAAGGAGGCGCAACTAGGTGCGGCACTGAGGCCAGCAGATGGCTCTTGGCCACGACACCTTGAGGCTCCCCTTCCACCATCTCATCACCATCAATAAGACATGTGTTGGAGTTCTGAGTCTGTGTCGAGCTGCCTCCCCTGCAGGTTGCCCCCAGACTACTCAAATGCGACAAACACCAACATATGCTGCAGGGAGAACCCATCTTCTCCTCAACCACTAAGGCTGATGTAAGCATGGTCACTATCTGTTTGCCCACCCAGCGTGCGCCAGATGCCCAATGTAGTAACGACACTGAGACGTTGGTGGTGGGGGGGCCTCAGAGGCTAAGGCTACCTGCTGGGTATAATGGCCAAGGCTGACATGGTCCTCACCCTTCCAGAGCGCAGCAAATCATTGAAGCACTTGCGGCACTGGGTCCCTGTGCGCCGCACATCGTCATGGGCGCTAACAGCCTCCACCACCTCCTGCCACGCCTGCCTGGTGAGGTGGGGGGCCCTCCTCCTCCCATCCTCTGGATACAAAATATCCCCAGTGTTGGACTCCTCCTGGAGGAGGACAACAAGGCAGGCATCTGAGAACCGAGGGGCACAGTGGCCCTCCCGCTGGCCTATCCTGCAGTCTGCCCCCTTCCTCCTCCTCTGCCCTCAAACCATGTCCTTCCCTATGAGCGGCCATGGTGAACTGCTTCAAGGAGGCTGCCTGGCCGTTCTTTACACAGACTGTCGGTTCCCCATTGGAACCGGTGGTCTGAACATGCCCGGCTCCAATTTGATTTTCCCGTTGTACACGGGAGTCTGAAACGCGCTGGGTGGGCCTTAATTGGCCCGTCCATGCAAAATGGTGGCGCGGCCCGTTTCGGCGGTGGCGATCGGCTACCCGCCCGACCGTCAAGGGCAAAATTCAGCCCATGGAATGTAGGCATCGCTGGCAAGGCCCTTCCTTAATCGTCCTCATGAAGGCAGTAGTGAGCCATTTTGTTGAACCCCCTCTGTCCATGTGGTGTAGGTACACCTACAGTGCTGTTAGGGAAGGAGTTCCAGGATTTTGACCGAGTGACAATGAAGGATACAGTTCTAAATTAGGATGGTGTGTGACTAGGAGGGGAATTACAGGTGGTGGTGTTCCCATACACCCACTGCCTCATCTAGGCAGTAGTTTTGCACTATTATAGGTACATCCAAACATGGCAATTTGAAGTGCAAAACAAACTTGAAGTAGCCTATTAGAGGGATTTATCAGCATTCAGCTACATATTTAAATTTTGTCACCTAATGGATCCCGGGGGAGAAAAATACATAATGTTCATAAAAATGGCACATTCAGTACAGTTTCCTTCCATGAAATAAATTGGACTAATTGTTATATAAGAACATTCATGCATTCTTCTGTTCCTATTAACAAGTCCTGAATTAAATTACTAAACAGCTATTAATAACTGGTAAAATTACATTGAACACATCATATCTTTTATTTAATATCTAAGATACTATGAGTATTTGTCCTTGGAGTATTGCAGGCACAACTATTCCATTTACTGTCTGATCAACCAAGATATGTTGCGTTCTGCATATTTTAAAATGCTAATGGTGTTGTTTGTAGTTAACCATAATGTGTTCAGTTCTGTCTTCAAGATTGTTTGTATCATTTTTCTGGCAACATAATATAGATTGATTAGAAGAATGCGACATTATTTTTTCCCATATGCATCGATTGTGACCACTTGAATGAATGCTTACAGTCTTCACAGTATTTCTTCATGTTTTATTAGTATACTTGCTTGTTGGCAAATCTAAAAATGTATCTGGAATACAGAGCAGATTGAGGGATAATATATTGCTGAACGCCGCCAATGTTTTATTCAGTTAAAGAAAAAAAAAACAAATGTTATGTCTCTTTCTCTCCATCTAACTGAACATTTTCCATCCAGTGTATGTCCAATATGTCCACAGATTCATAGGAGAAATTCTGATACGTCTTCAAGGTATAAACCATACTAATGGGCTCAAGTGGCAATCATAATGATTTTCCAATCTTCTGTGTAGGCAGCACTTCAGCTCTTCATACCTCAGGTCGGACCCTGGACTACCCAGGAACAAGAGACCTGCTAGAAAAACATAAAAGCTGTTAGGTATATGGTCAGCTTCTCTTTACTTACAATGTGAACCTTGTGGAACTGTAATGTCTTGATATTCTAATTATTTCAGTAGATTAATTCAATCTCTATTGACAAGGGGGTTTTGGGTGGGGGTGGGCGGTAAGGTGGTGTCTACAACCAGGGGACATAGTCTCAAAGTAAATAACCATTTAGAACTGAGATGAAGAGGAATTTCTTCACTCAGCGAGTGCTGAATCTTTGGAATTCTCTACCCAAGATGTCTGTGGAAGCTTAATCATTGAGTATGTTCAAGACAGAGACTGATAGATTTATACAAACCAAAGACATCAAGGGGTTTGGGGACAGTGAAGGATAATGACATTGAGGTAGAAGATCAGCCATGATCTAGTTGAATGGCGGAACAGATTCAAGGGGCCGAATGGCCTACTCCTGCTCCTATTTCCTATGCTTCTATGATCAAAACGTTTTTCCAAAAATTTACAGAAATGTTTGTTTTATTCAGAATACAGAAATTGTAAAACTTTGGAAAGAGAAACATGGAAAATTGCATCACCCTTTCGTTCTACCCCAGTACAAATGTCAATTATGAACTGCAATTTTGATAACCAGACTAATTCTTTCATTCAACAAGGACACTCAGTAAATATTTCTTGAGTGGTTATTCTGAATGAAAACGCTGCCTCACCACTAACTTGTCCAACAAAATCCCATTTGGGTTGCTTCAACTAAGGTTACATTGGAGGAATCATAGAACAATGCAGCATAGAAGGAGACCATTTGGCCCATCACACCAGTGCTGTTGACTGAAAAGGCATTTGGCTGTAAGTGTATCTAATGTCTTATCTATTGCAAAATGGGAGGAAATGAACTGAACTGAATGTTACACTGATCATTGTAATCTGTAATAGAATTGTTAAAAATAACATTGGCACCACTGTAAGTATACGCAAGTGCTATAAATAAATATTAGTTGTCCTATGTTTTAATTAATTTATCTTCTCCACAGGTTACATGAGTTTGCTGAAGAGCTGCAAAAAGAGCAGCAATCTGTATTTATGTGGTACCTTTAATGTTACAGAAAAAAAGTCTCAAGGCTTCTCAGGAATGGAAAAAGATGTGGAAACAAATACTAAGCCATAGAGGGAAAGATTAAGACAGTTGACCAAAGCCTGATCGAAAAGATTCAATCACTGAAAAGTGGTCATAAAATCAATAAAGCGCAGTACAGGCAGATATAATGTTGCTTGGGACTGTTAGGCTATATATTTTGGACACTTATTAAAAAACCTTGGCTGTGAACTTTATCGTTGGATTGATTTCACCAGAAAAAGCATAAAGATAAAATTCACAGTTCAAGATCTAAACATATTCTGTGCTCAAAGGCTAATGTGGAAAGCAAACGGGGCTTTCTGCCACTAAAGATATTTTGCGATATTGGTTTGTATTTCATCAATCTGAATAGTTCAAAACATGAAAAAAAAAAATCAATAATTCCCAATTCAAATTGAATCTGCCATTCAGCTTGGTTCTTTACATGACTTTTCATGCCATGGAACTTTTTATTTTCTATTGTACAGCACTGCCTTTGAAAACTCCAAGAGGACAAATAAAGGAATACTCAGCATTGGTGCTGTTCCATCAGTTGTGATTGATACAATAATAGCAAATGTTTCAATGTGTTTTAACCTGGGTAAGAAGACTGAGCACTGATTAAAGCAAAAGACATAGCTGAACACTTTAGTGTACTCAAGGTTCCTCATTCCAATTTAGAACACCAACATATTGATTCTCATTCTTAGCGGCTAACCCAAATTGCAATGTATTTTGCAGAATCCTTTCTCCACTGAACACAATTTTCTCATTATTAAATTTACCACCTCTGATCTTTTCATGCACCGAGGCAACATCGCATTTACAGCGCTGACATCAGAAAACAACAATGCAAAATTAGTCACTTCATGAGGGAGAGCTTTTTATCACAAACTAATGCGTACTGTCAGCTAGTTTTGGTTAATCTGCACATTAATGGTTGATTTTCTGCAATGGTTAATCATTAAAACAGTTGTGGTATGCTTCAGATAAGATTTTTTTTAAAAATCCTGATTACTTACAGCCACCAAAGCCTTATGGAAATCAGGTAGAAGGTTCCACTTTACTGAAGTGCAGAACAAGTATACTGTAGAGCTTTGTCTGAAGGTAGCTGTGGTGGGTGGGGTGGAATAATCTACATTTGGAGTCTGTGTTTTTATGTTTAGATGTTGTAATCTTAATGAAAAGTGGCCTTTCCCATCTTGCAAATCGCTATACAGTTATATTCCCTCTTTGACCTTCAGATGACACGTGGACGAATTAAACTGGGAAATAAATAAATAAAGTTGTGGAGTGGCTGTGCACTTTGAAAATGAATTTAAATTTTAATAAGTGTGAGGTGGTCTATTTGGTAGGAAGGATTAAGAGGCCACATCCTGCTTGGATCGTAAGGCACAGCCTGCCTCACCCCCCAGCCCCTGTGGCTGCATCCAAACTCTCCTGGGGGTCAGTGGACCTGACTGCCATTATCACCCGCTGCACCATTTCACCCCCGCCTTCCCCCACCAACCCCACCTCCCCGACCCTAACAGTCGGCGGGCAGGCGAAAAGCCCAAGCGGCCTTTGCATTTTTTTTTTGGAAACCTCATCCACGGGTGGGATGAGGGTTCCAAAAGCGAATAAAAACAAAACAAAAACTTTAATGTTTCATTCATAACGCGTCCCTGCTCAGGTGACAGAGTCACGTGAGGGAACGTGACATTAAAAAATAAATCCCTTCATCTCCCTGAGGCAGCGCCGTGCCACAGGGAGATCATGCAGTCCTCACTCGCACTCAAGCCAAGCTCTCCACCCGTTCACCACCACCCCTAACCCCCCCCACCCCCGGCGCCCCACACAGGCAGCGCTGCCGCTCACGTTTCACGCTGGGCGAGCCTTAATTGTCCGCCAACGTGAAATGGCGGTGCAGTGCCAATGAGGCCGGCGGTCGGTTTTCCCGCCCCCACTGAGCACCCCCACCAAGGGCAAAATTCTGCCCCTAGGGCCGGGGTTTTCTGGCCTCGTTGTGGTGGGGCCCACCCCCACAGGCAACGTGACGGCCCAGCCAAAAGTCCACTGACTTCCGGCAAGACTGGACAATCCCGCCGGCGGGTGGGACCAGAAAATTCCGCCCAGGGGTTCATTTCTGATGGGATAGAATTGCAAATAGAGAAGCTTTGTTAAAATTAAACTTATATGGAACCTTTTTAGACCACACTCGGTGTACTGAGCACAGTCTTGGTCTCTCTATAAAATACAGGCACTGGTGAAGGTGCAGAAAAGTTTGAGAAAAATGATACCAGAATTGAAATGATATACTTATCAGGAAAGACTGCACTGTGTATCTTATCTTGGCTGGAAAAGAGAAGATTGAGGGGTGTTCTGTTAGAGGTCTTTAAGATTATGAAAACACTGAATGGAATATATATATGGAGAAAATGTTTCCAGCTGTGGGAGAGTCCAAACCAGAAATCATAAATATAAGATAGTAAGGGAATTCAGGGAAAAAAAATTCTGCCTAGGGAGTGAGGAATTTGTTGCCACAGGGAGAAGTTGAAGCGACTAGCACAAAAGGCATTTAAGGGGAAGCTAGATAAGCGCTTGAGGGAGAAAGGAATAGCAGGACATGTTGATGGGTGACAGGAAGAGGGGGTGGGAAGAGGGCCTTGTGGAGCATTAACACCAGCAGGGCTGAATGGTCACTTTCTGTGTTGTAGACTTGATGTAACTGAATGAGAAATCAAATATTAGCCAATAATTACCAAATAAACTGTTCAATTCGAATGAGGTTGGAGGGGAGTTTCACAACCCGTGGCATGGTTGCTAGAAAACATTCCGACAGGGTGTTTGGACGAGGTAATTGAACAGAATCAAATTTAACATTTTTAATTAAAAAGTAGGAAAAGACAAAAGTGGAGGATTTGCCCTGGTCATTACATGGAAGATACCACGCAGAAACAGGCCATTCAGCCTAACTTGTCCATGCTGGTTGTTCTGCGCCACACAACATCTTTCGGGGCCATGGGGAGTGAAGCTAGCTAAACTGCTCTTGCAGAGAGTTGGGGCAGAATTTTCTGCCTGTCGGGCGGGCGGGCCCGACCCAATCCCTGGCGGGCAGGGAGCCGAACCCCGCCGGAGAAACGGGCCGCACCGCCATTTTACGTGGGTGGGCCAATTAAGGCCCGCCCAGCGTGACGTCCGGCGGGAAGCACTATGTGCTCCCTGTGCGGGTGGGGTGGGGGGGATTCCCTAAAAGCAAGAGTGCGCTTTTTCACGCATGCGCACGATAGAGCCCACATCTTCCTGAGGCTAAGTGCAGCCTCAGGGAGATTGCTTCCACTTTGAAAAATATTAAAAATAGAGAAAAAAAATTCCCTAGCATGTCCCCCGCATGTGACAATGTCACATGAGATGGGACATGTTCATAATTTACAGCAAAACTTTATTAAAATTTTAAAATCCTGCATGAAATCTCATCCCGCCGGTGGATGAGGTTTCATGTTTTTTCAGAAGCCCGCCAGGGCTCCTGGCCTGCCCGCCGACCTTAAGGTCGGACGGGCAGGTCCGTTAATTGTTTAAACGATCCTGTCAATGGCCTCAATTGGCCATTGACAGGTCGGCGGGCCCGCAGCAGATTTTGCTGCGGCCCCGCCTTCCTGAATATTTAAATGGGGCGGGGTGACATGGGGAGTTCCGCCCGGCGTCATCCCGCGTCATTTTATGCGTCGCCGAGTGGGCCCCACCCCCTGCTCACCGATGGCAAAATTCTGCCCTTGGTATGACCATGGGCCGAATGACTTTTTTCTTTCAACATCCTGTGATTGTATTATTCTATTCTATTTGATAGGTGATTTTGAAACAGGCATGTCACAAAGAAAATTAGGAGAGAAATTTTGCACGTAGATCCATTTCATTTACAATATCGCTTAGGTCAAAGTTACCTTCAATGATTCTTTACAGTGTGAGGACTAAGCACAAAATTCTTCATATAAACCTATGGGACCTGGTCGGGGCTCAATATCTATAAGATGAAACCTTTCCACAGGTGTCCACAGCCCACCTTTTGTTACAGCGTTCAGGTTCCAAGGTCCTCTGATTTAATCCTGTAATACAAAGGTACAAATAAGTAGCATTCCAATTATTTTTAAAGCAATATAGGTGCTTTCATAGTTCAAATCTGCAGTTATATATATATATATATACATATATATTTGGCAAGAACTGGAAAAAAGTTTGATCTGAGTTAAGTCAAGTGGAAATCGTTCACTGTGAAATCAGATTGATAGTGCTCTCAAGAAAGTGTATAATGAAGAAAGGCTATTGTAGCCAGTTAGCTTAATCCCTTCACAAGTCACATACAATTTTCCTTTCACTGAATTAGCCAATCCACGTTGGAGGGACACCAAAGGAGAAAAAAGCACAATTGCCAAGGTGCAGAAACTCTGCAAAATTTCTTCATGACCAGTCAAGAAAGTTAGTGAAGTGAAACTCAAAGATATTGACAGAAAATGTTGGCAATACTTAGCAGTCAAGGAATATCTGTAGACAAAGGAACAGAGAGGATTGAGGAACAGCACCTAATTTTTTCAATTCAGCACTTTACAGCTTTTCAGCCTCAGCAATCAATTCAATAACTTCGGATCATAACAACTGCTCGGAGACTTTTGATAGCAAATGCTCTTAATAATTCTGCGGTTGACATTTACAGCTCCTCTAGACACATCTTTTGTTCCTATACATCCCAAAACCATCCTCTTTAGTCATTTAATCATTCCTGCCTTCCAATGAATCATAAACCTCCCCTTTTGTTCCCTCCCTACCTCCCTCCTTGAAGTATGGATGACTTACAGCTACCAAGAAAGGAAGGTCAACAATTTTCATCTTTCGTGGCTGCAGCACATTCTCAGCATCACATTGAAGGAAAAAAGCTCACCAATATGACGGGGAAATCTCCCAAGTATATCAGCACGTATCAAGCAGAGGTGACTCCCCTGGCTCAGGCACATTCACAAGATGCATTTCCAAGGATTTGTCGCACTGTGAGGTGAATGAGCCAGAAAACCGGAAGGATGCCTAAAGCTTCACTTCAAGGATGTTCACCAGGGTAACATGAAGGCCCTAAACATCGATTTTCACACCTGGGAGATACTAGCCAAGAACAGAATTAAATGGTGACATGTGGACCAGAGTGTGTCACCATGACGATCAATGGCTACAGTGACTCAATGACAGGTGTCAACACTGAAAGGAACAACCCGCATCGACATGTGATAAAGACCTCATATGCGGCACTTGTGGCAGAACCTTTTCTCATGAGCTGGTCTCTCCAGCCATCAGCAAAAGTGCACCATGTGAAACTATCACATCCACAACAAGCTTGCTGCACATCCATTGCCTCAAACACCTGGAAGGATGTCGATGGCCATTCACCTTACCTTCCTTCCAGATTTGCTTAAAAACTGTTAAATGTCTAACATCTTCCATCTCTGGTGAAAGGTCACCGACTCGAAACGTTAACTCTGTTTCTCTCTCCACAGATGCTGCCAGACTCATTGAGTATTTTCAGCTTTCTCTGTTTTGATTTCAGATTTCTAGTGTCTACAGTATTGCTTTTGTTTAACCTATTGGACATTAGCACCCTCTTGAGACCGCGTGACAGCAATGAAAATCAATCCCATTAACCCAAATCTTTTTATTAATTCATGAGATGTGGGTGTCAATGTAAAGGCCAGCGCTTATTGCCCATCCCTAATTGCCCTTGAGAAGGTGATTGTGAGCTGCCTTTTGAATTGCTGCAGTCCATGTGTTGTAGGTACACTCACAGTGCTGTTAGGGAGGGAGTTCCAGGATTTTGACCCAATGACAGTGAAGGAACAGTCGATATAGTTCCAAGTCAGGATGGTGTGTGGCTTGGAGGGGAACTTGCAGGTGATGGTGTTCCCATGAATCTGCCGCCCTTGTTCTTCCAGGTGGTAGTGGTTATGGGTTTGGAAGGTGCTGTCGAAGGAACTTTGGCCAAATGCTGCAGTGCATCTTGTAGATGGTACATACTGGTGCCACTGTGCATCGGTGGAAGGACTGAATGTTTAAGCTTATGAATAATCCACAATAAGATGCTCCTGGACAGAGTAGGTAGGGAGAAGCTGTTCCCGCTTGCAAAAGGATCACAAACGAGAGGGCACAGATTTAAAGTGATTTACAAAAGAAACAAATGTGACGTGAGAAAAAACTTTTTCACACGAGTGGTTCTGGTCTGGAACGCGCTGCCTGGAAGTGTGGTGGAGGCAGGTTCAATCGAAGCATTCAAGGGGGCATTAAATGATTATTTGAATATAAATAATGTGCAGGGTTACAGGGAAAAGGCAGGGCAATGGCACTAGATCATAACTTAGAGAGCCGGTACAGACATGATGGGCTGAATGGCCTCCTTCTGTGCTGTTTAAATTCTGTGATTCCATAGATGACATTTTCCTGGTTTCAACAACACAGGAAATTATGTTGCGACGAAAATTTAATCAAGTTCGCGTTTTCATATCTTTATTCCCTTCTTTGCTGTTTTCAAACAGTTACTTGTCTAATTCCTTTTAATAAAGCTAACAGGATGAATATTAACTGCTTCTGTTAGAAATTTACATATTCACTGCTTATAGGGGGGAGAAAAAAACTGCTCTCAACATTATAAATATGTTTCCTGTCCTTATTCAGTCTTCTTTGGCTCAATGAAAATTAATTGATTTCCAAAAAGCTTCTTTGAGTAATTAAACTGTAAATTGTGCAACTGCCCACATCTGCTCAAAGCTGACTAGCGGAGGATTGAGTCCACAAACAGCAGCGTCCAGCAAGAAGCAACATTTACAGGATGAGCACATTTCCTGCACACCCAGCCCAGATTGTTTGTTTACCCATTAACGGACAGACATTTGTGGCCTGTTGGCTGGCTTCTCAATCTGTGCTCCCTCACTGGGATGTTCCAAATATGCTCTCACAAATGAGCTATACATTTTTCAACAAAAGCAAAATGCTGCAGACGTTGCAAGTCTGAAATAAATATATTTTTTTGTCACACCAAACGATTTTCAACGTTTTTTTGTAACTTGTAACTGAGGGTTGGACTCCAATAACATTGGAAAGAGTTTGCCAGTATTCAGATCAAAGTCCTTTTTCACTTGTGTTAAAGTGTAGCTTTTCCTTAAATAGGACCCTGACACAAATTAGGACCCTTTAATATGATCCAGACATGTTACCGGTGTTACCACTTTAAGGAGACTAATTTGGCTTATCGATTAGATGTTATTATCTTCATCCAGTTGCACACTTTGGACCATTGCAGGATAGGGCCTTTGCCTTAAAACCCATCAATCATTTCCAAAATATTTTATCTACCCACATCCACATTAAAATCTATTTGCCATTCCTAACCTAGTAGAGAGGTCTGGTGGCATAGTAGGTGGCATCCCTGCCTCTGAGCCAGAAGTTCAGGGTTTGATTCCCACCAGAATCACAGAATTGTGACGGTGTAGAAGGAGGTCATTTGGCCCATTGTGTCTGCACCAGCTCTCTGAGCATTTTAACTTAGCACCAATCTCCTGCCCTTCCCCCATAACCCTGCACATTGTTTCTATTTAAATAATCATCCAATGCCCTCTTGAATGCCTCAACTTAACCTGCTTCTAACACACTTCCTGGCAGTGCATTCCAGACTCGAACCACTCGCTCTGTCAGAAAGTTTTTTCTCACCTCGCATTTGCTTCTTTTGCAAAGCACTTTAAAACTGTGCCCTCTGGTTCTCGACCCATTTACGAGCAGGAACAATTTCTCCCTATCTACTCTGTCCACACCCCTCAAGATTTTGAAAACTTCTATCAAGTCTCCTCTTAGCCTTCTCCCCTCCAAGGAAAACAGTCCCAACCTCTCCAATCTTTCCTCATAGCTTAAGTGTCTCATCCCAGGAACCATTCTCGTAAACCTCTTCTGCACTCTCTCCAATGTGTTCACATCCTTCCTATAGTGTAGCACCCAGAACTGTACACTACACTCCAGTTGAGGTCTAACCAGTATCTTATATAAGTTCATCATAACCTCCCTGCTTTTGTACTCTATGCCCCTATTAATGAATCCTAGAATACTGTATGCTTTAGAAACAGCTCTCTCTACCTGTCCCGCCACCTTTAATGACTTATGTACATATACACCCAGGTCTCTCTGCTCCTGCACACCCTTTAGAATAGTATCCTTTATTTACACTGTCTCTCCATGTTCTTTGTACCAAAGTGTATCACCTCACACTTCTCCACATTGAACTTCATCTGCCACCTACCTGCCCACTCCACCAATGTGTCAATGCCCTTTTGAAGTTCCACACTGTCCCCCCCACAGTTTACAATTCTCCAAAGTTTTGCGTACTCCGCAAACTTTGAAATTGTTTTAAAAATAACATGGCCAAGCAGGTTGATCATCAACCTGCAAATCCTCCCAACACATGCCAATGGAAGGCGGTAGGAGCTGGCGAGATTCCTGGTCAGCCATGGGATGGAAAGAAATTGCCATCACCATCCATCGCACCGGACCACAACACGCATTTAAAAGTGCATGGTGCCATGGCAACTCAGACTCACTGAGTGATCTGTAACACTCCACCACCAACCTATCCATTGGATTTGTCCAGATTCTGCATATTTTATTTTTTTGCACTGGCTTGAGGTCATCTAAAATTTCACTGATATTATTCATGACCCATTCGCATTTTTGACCCACTATCGCTTCAAAATGCTATCACTGGTTGTTTTTAATATATCTTTTCCATTACTTTAACAGTTAAAAATCTGAATTACTATCACATTATCTTTTGTATTTCCCTTCAGACTCCCCATGCTAGCTTTCCTGAGAGAACATTTCCGTGACAGAATTTTCAATTTAAAGTTGCAATGTTTTCCACAAGTCCGTTCGATTGTAGATTCATTTAATGATGCAGGAAAGAACGAGGCCATTCTGCCCATCGTGCTTATGCCAGCTCTTTAGTACAGCTATGCAATTAGTTTCCCTCCCCTGCTCTTTCCCTCTATAAAGATTCCTTTCAAGTATTTATCCAATTCCCTTTTGAAAGTTGAAATTGAATCCAGATCACAACAATGCATTCTTTTTTTTGTGCCAATCACCTCAAATTTGGTTACTAATTTTCTGCAGCTGCAATGGGCATTTTAGGCACCAGCATTTTAATTAACCGTTTTGACATATAAGTTTGCTGCCCTACCTTCCTCTAACAAGTCAATTAACTGGAGCACAGTCAATAGGACTAAACATCATTTAAAGAATACAACGCTCATGGTAAACTGATACAAAACAGTAGTCTCACTTGGAATAGATTTCTTTCTTCTTTTATTTGTACAAACGAGGAACTTGAAATAAAAACCTGCACATCTCTGTAGAGATCACAATCAATTCAAAGATGGGATGATCCAACTGGACACAATAATCTATGGTTTATACAGAGGGTAGCCCCTGTCCCCCTCCCCCGCCACCACCCCTCTCGCCCACCACATTCCCAAACAGTCAGGTCCATCGACAGGCGGAATTGTGAAGTGAGTGCAGGCTTTTGGATTTCCCAGTTTAAACCAGGAAAAGGTTTACATTGGGAAATGAAAATCTACTTCACAGGGTCAGGCGGTCCTGAAGTCAAATAGTCAAGAGTTTTTACTTTGAAATATGATGAGAATGCCTGTGTAACTCACATCATTGCTCATTTTAGTGATCTTGCCGCTAATTCCCATGTGGTCCACAGGTAAACAAAAACAAAGAAACATTATTCTGTTATCCTGTGGTGAAGATGGTAACATGAAGGTGTACAATATTTAACAAGAGCGCAATTAATGAAACAGTACAATCCCTTGACAAGGGATAGTCGGTGCTCAATCAAAGGATCAAATCTCACATAGTGAAGATAAATTTACAGATCAACGCTTGCTACACGGGATATGATGCATTGGGAGCCCATGTCAGGATTTCAAGGGAATTTCATTCAGAATTTCGTATCTATCAATGTAGCGCCAACAATTTGTAAAATTACCTCCAACATTCCATCAATGGCTCCGCAAGTTTATCTGGCGAGCGGCACAGCCGTACGAGGCAGGGGAGGTCTCAGGTTTGATCTGTTGCCTGTGCCAGGATGAAACCATGGCGATGGGTAAAGGTGATATGCTTGGCCTCACTGTCCCTGGGTTAAGGAGGGTGTTTATCAGCCAGAGCTCCTGCTTCTATCCAGTCACGGTGTTGCAAGTTACTCAGAGTGGAAAATAGGTGTGGACAAGATTGAACTTGACTGCAACGCCACTGTAGTCAAATATCTTACTGACAAGGCTCACGATAGTCACTCGAGGCAGGTCAGGGCTTTAGTAAACATACCTAGAAAGGAATAAAGAAAAAACAAACTCACTTTGCCACTCTGCAAACAAGACATTGTTTGATTTTTCTAAAACACAATTTACTTACCTTCCAATTACACCATCCATTCTGGGGAACGTGCTCGATGAAGCAATTGCAATATTATAAGAAGAAGCTAATTTGCTCCGTAGATTTAATATGGCAAATATTATTGGAAAGATTATCTGCTGACAAGATTTTTAAGCTCTAAAGTCATCAGTAACTCTTGAAATGCCAATAGAAAGAAAGAACTTTTAATTGTAATTTTATTTACAAGGTTTTCCACAACTCCAGGATGCAGCCAATGAGATATTAAAAAAAAGTGTGGTCACTTTTGCAATGCAGAAAACATAGCAACCAAATTGTGCACAGTAAGCTCCCACAAACAACAATGTGACCAGATCATCTGCTGTTCATTAATTAAGGAAGATCCCCTGGCCTTCGTGGTGCCATGGGACCTGAGAGGGCAGATGGGGCATCAGTTTAACTGCTCATCTTGAAAGACAGCATCTCCAACTGTACAGCACTCACTAAGTACTGCACTGGAGTTTTGGCTTGGATTTTATGCTCAAGCCTCAAGGTGTGGGATGTGAACTCACAACCTTTTGACTTAAAGCCAAGAGTGCTAACAAAACTGAACCAGAGTTGATACCATTTTGAGTTGCTGGAGTGACCCATGTCACAACATGTGCGGTTAGACTATTTTCTGCATCCTATAGCTCAAAGTTTTTTGGGACGAAATTAGCTGGAAGAGTGAGCTTTAACAGAGCGTCGAGCAGAATGAGGTACCCAGGATCTTCGTGAAAGGTGGAACTGACAATTTATCTCTTTTACCAATGAGATTTTAGGATTGACAAAGAAACAGAAGAATGACAATTAGGAAACAGGGCGAATTAGAATCAAACCAGGCATAGAAAGAGAAATAAAGAGCAGGAAGAAAAAAGATTGGACTAAGAGAGAGGGAGACAGAAAGGAAATGTAAGACAAAGATGTAAAATTAATATTTGGCATTTTTAAAATTTTCAACCATTTACTACCTGAAGGAATGAGATGTCACAATTCAATTCTGGGCTCGTGAAGTTGATTGGCACTTATTAACATTAGCATGTCGTTAAAAGGGCACTTATACTATTGACCCAGACTGTGTGAATGGCGCATGGCATTATTAAAGCTTCAAATAACATGTGGTGAGGGCGAGATACCCTGTGATTTACGAATCGCCAAAAGTCACTAACTACCAACCACCTCTCTTGGGCCTGAACCAGTATGGCATGTGACCCCCTCCTGGCGTAGGCTGAGTGTGTGGGCTCCAAACCCTATATTGGACCCCACAGTGCACATTTTTCCCTCCAAAAATAGGTGCTGTCTTCTCCAATTCCTCAACACTCATTCCTTACAAAAATCTGTTTCAAACATTCAGTTACAGAGGTTCCCAGAAGGAAAAAAAACAGTTTGGATCAGTGCTTCTTATTTCCCTGTTTTACTGGTGTTCCATTTTAAAGTATACAAGACCAGTTCAGACCAGCACTCTTATTTCCCAGTTTCTATTGTTTTTTCCTTCTGGGTTGCTACTGCTTGCAAGACCCGGAGGGAAAATTGGGCTTTTGTCTCATTACAGTGAGTGATTCTTCACAAGTATTGTACATCCACAGTTGGATTAACAAAGGATTCAACATTTAGACCTGTTGAGTATCTCATTAACTGCTTGACAAGCACGAAGAAGAATGCTTATTATAGGTTTATCATGGATGGCTACTATTTTCTCATTACCTATAATGCAATTCCACTCTTACAAATCATGCTTAAAAACCATGCATTCTCATGATGCCATTAACAAGTTGCAAATTTTAATTAAGAACCATTTCTCTGGCTTAAAAAAAAATCTAGTCCATTGTCATTGTTTCCCAATGCAATGCTTTCCCAAAACTAGCAGATTAACATTTCTTACATACAAGAATATAAACCAATCTTATCAAATAGTATCTTTCTCACAAGAATGCACTTTATGTATCCTTATGTTAATATACAGACCAACACATTTTTGGCTGAAGGATTTATTAAATACACATTAATACTTAATTAATATCTCTTTTGATATTAATATCAAAATTAAATATCTCTTTAATTATCTTTAATTGTCATCAAAAAACATGTGGTTCCTCTCACTCTGAAACATTTGTAGAAAATCCTGATTGTCAGTGTTATGGCTGATTTTATTTCTACCACCTCTACCCATTCGCAAATGTTGAACACAGTTACTTTTTTAAAAAAAGCATTTTGTTTGCTTCCACTACTTTAATAAGCTAAAACATGAACTTTGTTGTAAACATAATACTGATACAAGGTACTGATAATTACTGCTTAATAAATATAGGCGCATATATAAATTCACCATAACAGAATGCTTTAAAATTTGATATTATTCAAAACTCCAGAAAAACGCAACATTGGGTATGATTTTTTTGAATGGTGGGGTTTCCACTGCTGAAAATGTTGTCAAGAAACACATCGCCACCAACGATGGCAGCCTTGCGGTCACTTACTGCTCCGGGGAGCGTTACTTGACTGGAGATGGGACACCTGCCCCTCACTCAGGAGTAATTCCCACCTCAGAGAGCTGCTGGCCAATCTGAGTGGCAAGGAGTGGCGGCCACGCTGAATTGGAACTGTTGATGATGGAGGGAAAACCCCTCTGAGCAAATTGCTGGGGCCCTGGGGGAGGAGCGGGGGTGGGGTGGGGGTGGGGGGGGGGAAGCTGCCTAACCTGCCTGCAGCCCTCCCTGCTTTAAAAACACTCTCCTCCCAGGCAACCTCTGGGAGGCTGCCTCCATTTTGCTGGAAGCCTCCCCATACAGCGGAGGGGGGGTGGGAACAATCCACCTTCAGCAAAATGCTGACGGCCCAGTAAAATGGCCGTTAATAGGGTCTTACTTCAGGAGGCAGCAGCAGCAGCAGCAGCAGTGGTGACCGTGGACCGAGGAGAAACCGAGTTTGAGAATAAACACAATTGGTGACACCAAAGGAAAACTGCTGCTGCTGCTGAGCAATGCTGCTCTGTTTCATCTTCTCCAGAGTTTGGGACTGAGGGCAGGATCGTCCCACATTTGCATAAAATGCGGGTAGCAGGCGGGGAAAAAAGCCATTGGACCTGCCGGCCGCAATGGTGGGTTTTCGTGCCGTATCATCCCCCTTCCCGCCTCATTAATTATGCAGCCACGGGAAAGACGCTGTCTCGCTGGCGGGCGGCCTCCGATTTTACCACCACGCTGTTGCCTCGCCGCTTCCTCACGCAGGGCACCACATTTAAACTGCAGCCGCGCGCACACTTCTCAATGCCTGCAGCCCGGGACTGCTCCGGTGAAGACATGGCTCTGAAAGCCAAGAAGAGTGCAGCCGCCCGACTCAGTGACACATCCCTGGAATGCTTTCTGGATGCCGTGGAGGTCCACCTCGATGTCCTCTACCCCCACTCTGGCTGCGGGAGACCCATCAGCCTCATCACTCCGGTTTAGGAGGCAGCGGCAGTGATGTTCGGTGCTAATGCTGCACACAAGAGGTCGGGAGTCCAGTGCAGAAAATGGATGAATGATCTCATCTCTGCTGCCAGGGCAAGTCAATCATCTCATCCCTCTAAACTCTCACACTCACAAGCCCATCACACATTCACTGGCATCTCACTCACTGCCAGCTCAAGGGACAACACCACTCACTCTCTCACACACACACCCTCACATCTCCATCTGACCTCATCTCCTCTGGAGACTGCCTCCTCAGTCCTCACCACCTTGAGGCCACTTGCACAGATCAACATGTGCCCCCCACATACACCCTGCAGCCCTCGCCCTGCAGCCTCTTCCCTTGCCTACGGCCACTTCTCCCCTTCCCCAAGCAAGCCCTAACCCTGCAGCCAGTGAAAAGCCACCCCCTCCTTATGGCTGGTCTGGTAGGTAGAGACCAGCCCATGAGCCCCCCTAAAAGTGATGTGGTGCTGCCTGCGAAGCCTGACGCTGATGACTGCGAGTGCTGCCCGAAGCAAGGTGGGCAAACAAACCTCGAAGTCCTGAGCAAAGTGCAGCTCGTCAGGTGCACGTCGCTTATGTACAGTTGTGAAAAATGTCAGCATGATGCCTGGATGATCCATCATGGGGGGATGATTTCGGCAAGATTATGATGAGATGCTAAAGTATCGAATTTAGGTCCCCGATGTCTGGCGGCGGGAAACATGGCCCGCCATTGACGGGTCGAGCAGACAATCGCAAACTGGTTTCACGACAGCGTGAAACTGATTTTTGGCCCTCTCACCATATTGTCCCTCCACCAGCCGCCATGACGCCCGATGCCAACGTGGGCGGAAAATTCCGGCCTGAGTCTCAGCAGCTGGGAGATCAAACACCTTAAAAATTTTAAGTTAAACAGTTAATTAACTTCCCAATATTTAAGTATCATCAAGTGAAGACAAGTGAGTGGCTGGTGAGTCATCTTTTTTTTTAATTGGTAAGGGTTATTAATATTAGTAAGGTTTATTATATAGGAGACTGAGGAATGGCAGGGCTGGTCTCACTTCTAGAGTGCACATCCTGTGCTATGTGGGAACTATAGGACTATGGTGCATCTGTGAAGTTGAGAGCTTTGGAGATAGCATGTTTATAGGTGTGGTCACCCTGCAGCTCAACAACATACAGAGATAGAGAGAATGGGTGACAACCAGGCTGTCAAGAATAAACAGGCAGGTAGTGCAGGGTGAAAGCAAATACTGTGGATTTTGGAAATCTGAAATAAAAACAAAAAATGCTGGAAAAGCTCAGCAGGTCTGGCAGCATCTGTGGAGAGAGAAACAAAGTTGACATTTTGAGTTTGTATGACTCTTCTTCAGAGCTAAAGAGAAATGGAAATGTGATGGGTTTTATACTGTTTAAGAGGGGTTGGAGGAGGTGGAGCAAGTGAGAAAGTCAGGAGTAGATGGGAGCTAAGGAGAGATTAACAGAGACATCATGGGCACAAGACAAAGGGAATGTTAATGGTAGTGTTAAAGACTAAAGAAGGTGCTGATAGTGGGATAAAGGTAAGGGCAGAATGTGTTAATAGCAGAACAAGGGTTAGTGCGCTGTGAAAGCACTACATAGAAACCAGTGACAGATGGCCCTGTGTGATAAAGGATTTAAAAATGAATAAATCAAAATAAATAACTGAAAAATAAAAATAAAAATAAAAATTAGAAAAAGAAACAATTGGATTAAGGAAGGAGGAGAGAGTTCATGGTCCAAAGACGTTTAACTCAATATTAAGTCCGGAAGGCTGTAAAATGCCTCATCAAAGGATGAGGTGCTGTTCCTTCTGTTTGTGTTGGGTTTCACTGGAACATTGCAGCAGGCCAAGGACACGCATGTGGGCACGAGAGCAGGATGGGGTGTAGAAATGGCAAGTGTCATGGGTGTGGACTGAGCGAAGGTTTTCCACAAAATGGTCACCCAGCCTGCGTTTTGTCTCCCCAATATAGAGGAGACTAGCGAATTCAGTAGACCAAATTGAAGGAGGTGAAAGTGAAGTGTTGCTTCACTTGAAAGGAATGTTTGGTGTCTTGGACGGTGAGGAGGGAGGTGTAAAGGGGCAGGTGTTGCACCTTCTGCAATTGCATGAGAAGGTGCCATGGAAAGGCAATGAGGAGTTAGGGGTGATGGAGGAGTGAACCAGGGTGTCCCAGAGGGAATGGTTCCTATGGAATGCTGACGGGGTTGGGGGGTGGTGAGGGGAAGATGTGTTTGGTGGTGGCATCATGCTGGAGTTGGCAGAAATTGCGGAGAATGATCCTTTGAATGCGGAGGCTGGTGGGTTGAAAAGTGAAGGTAAGGGGGACCCTATCATGGTTCTGGGAGGGAGGGGAAGGGGTGAAGGCAGAGGTGTGGGAAATGGGTCGGACACGGTTGAGGGCCCTGTCAACAACAGTGGGGACTAAACTTCAGTTAAGGAAAAAGGAAGACATGTCAGGTGCATGTCATTTTTAAGGTGGCGTCATCAGAACAGATGCGACGGAGGCGAAGGAACTGAGAGAATGGGATGGAGTCCTTACAGGAAGCGGGGTGTGAGGAGCTGTAGTCTAGGTAGCTGTGGCAGTCAGTGGGCTTTTAATGAATATTGGTGGACAGTCTATCGTTAGAAATGGGGGTAGGGAGGTCAAAGAAAGGAAGGGAAGTGTCGGTGATGGACCATGTGACAATGATGGAGGGGTGGAAATTGGAAGCAAAGTTGAGAAATGTTTCCAGTTCCAGATGAGAGCATAAAATGGCACCGAAATAGCCATCAATATACTGAGAAAAAAGTTGTGGGAGGGGGACTGAATTGGATTAGAACATGCAATGTCCCACATACCCCATAAAGAGACAGGCATAACTGGGTCCATGTGAGTATCCATAGCCACACCTTTCATTTGGAGGAAGTGAGACAAGTTAAAGAAGAAATTATTCAGTGAGGGAACAAGTTCAGCCAGGCAGAGGAGAGTGGTCGTGGATGGGGATTGTTCAGGCCTCTGTTCAAGGAAGAAGCGGAGAGCCCTCAGACCATCCTGGTGGGAGATGGAGGTGAACAATTTCCAGTTTCCTGGCCCTAACCACCTCCTCTTTACCATGGAAGTCCAATCCCTCTACACCTCTATCCCCATCCAAAATAAGAGGAGAAAGCAGATCAATGCATGGCTGGAAAATTGGTGCAGGAAGGGTGGCTTTAGATTCCTGGGACATTGGTTTCTGCTCTGGGGGAAATGGGGCCTGTACAGGCCAGATGGATTACACCTAATCTGAGGTGTAATCAATTTCCTTGTTGGTCGATTTGCTAGTGCCATTGGGGAGAGTTTAAACTAAAGTTGCAGGGGTATGGGTACCAGGACATAATATTAGAGAAGGGTGCCAAGGCTCACAAGATACTGAGAATAACAGAAAGCACTAGAGTAGGAGAAAATGAATTAGTAGGTGGGTTCAGGGTGAGGAAGAAAGTAATAAAGTAGTAAATTCTAAGTTAGGGTTACTGTGCATGTATGTGAATGTGTGGACTGTGGTAAGTTACAGGCGCAGATTACCACATGGAAATATAATATTGCGGCTATAAGAGCAACCTGGGTACTAAACATCCCTTGATACAAGATGTTCAGGAAAGATAGGAAAGGAAGGAAAGGGGAAGGGGTATACTTGTTGATTAAGGAGAGCATTGCAGTGTTGGAGAAAGAGGATGTCCCAGACGGGTCAAGGGCAGAATCTATTTGGCCAGAGGGAAGAAACAAAAGCTGTTCAATACATTGCTCAGTGTAGTCTATAGGCAACCACCTGCTCACAAAGATGTAGAGGAACAAATTTGCAAGGAGTTTACAGAGAAATGCAAAAATTATACAGTAGTTATAATTATTTGAATATAGACTGGGATAGTAGTGTAAAAGGAAGAGGGGAGTAAGCATAACATGGCTTATTTATACATGTTAAAAGCAACGTACATTCATACACAGGAATCCGTTTTCTGCAAACAAAAGGAATATGTTCAAGCCTTACGCCTTTTTTGAATTAATGAGGAGCTTGGGGAGCCTACAGTTTCCCTCTTGCTTTCTCCATGGCAACACTTCAGCCTATCAGATTTGACTTGCTAACCAGTCAGCACCCTTTTCTCCTGCAGTATAAACTGTTATGATTGAAATTTGGCATTCTTGTGTTTGCCCTGATTAATGCAAGTTGAAAAGCTTCAGCAACATGACTCTTTCTTTCAACAATACCTGTGGTGAATCAGCAGAGTTATCTACAAACGAATGTCGGGTTTAGTAGATCTAATCAAGAAAGCTTGCTTATGAACACAACGGGAGTGAAATTGATCTTCAGTGAAAGGAGATAGTGAATTTGCAGCTCGTTTGACTGTTCATCATTGTCTGTTCCATTTACGCTTGTTTGCCACTTTTATCAATTTCACCCCTTTTGTGTTTATACAGAACCCTTTGTCTCTAATGAATATGACCTTTATAATGAGTACCTGCTTGCTGATCTGTGTATTAATATTGGGACATTAATATTAATGATTTAATGTTGGGAAAAATGGATCTCTCACCTTGTTTCTATCCCTATAGGTATATGATGAGCAATTTAGAATTTGGAATCTTCTTCATCGGCAAATCACTCAGACAGAGGCTGCAGGTAATCAAGTACAGGCTCATCTAACCCTTATCTTACCATTTTGTTCAGTCCTAAGACTCCTTACTTCCATATCAAGAACAACAATTGCCGACAGCCTCACCTCGTCCCTAAGCCTTGGTCTAATCATTCTTCAAGCTTTTGTCAATGATTTCATTGGCTTTATACTGCACAATGTCAGCTTATCCAGAAATATATGGCACATATCCGACTCCAAGATATTAAAAAAAAACAATAAAATATCATTTCAGTTTTCACTGATTTCTTCCATCACATCAACTATAAAATCATTATCTTCACCTTTAAATCCCTCCATGGTTTCACTCTACCCTGCATCTGTAATTTTCTACAGGCTCAAATTCTCACTGCACCCTCTGCTCTTCCAAACTGTTCCCCCCGACCCCACCCCAGCCTTTCCCGTACCATTGGGGAAATTGTCTTCATCTCCAATTGGAAACTCTCAGTCCTCTTTTGCCTTGCAGCCTCTCTCCCCTATTTTCAAAGATTCTTCAAAAACCTGTCTCTTTGAATATGCTGTTACCTTCCATAATTATATTCTACTTTCTCTATTGGTCTCCATTGCTCCCATATAAAATATCTGAGGATAATGTGTAAAGTGCTAATTAATTGGAAAGGGTTTTTTTTGCAAAATACAATGCTCGGGTCAACTTTATGAATCTCCTTAAAATCTCCTTCATTTAAAAATGTCCATTTATGTTCCTATTGGAAAAGCCCCCTCATTTTCAAAGAAAGAAAGTTGACATTTCTTAATCTTTCCTCTGAGGGACTGAGAGCTCAGCCTGTGTATTTTATAAAATTATATGGATATTCTCATCGCTATTTCCAAAAATTTTTTTGAACTGAACAAAAATGCTGAGCTAATATCTCTCTGTGACCCTGAACAAAAGAAACTACTTGGCAGTTTTAGGAAAACTCACACCTCGTTATCTCTGAGGAGCCATTAATGACTACCTGTGGACTGCACAGCCCAATTTCAAAGAGAGCTATACAAAGGCCATCTGCACGTAAAAACCCAAGTTGTACAGAAGGAGACTGATGGTCTGCTAAGGCAGATGGCTCTGCAACCTTTCTTTCAATTCATAATGGTCAAGGCATTTAACAATCATTGAAACCCAGCCACATTCTAAACGATGGTTACACATCCTTTGTTGGAGACCGGCTAGAGGTATGGGAGGGGGTAATGTGACTTAGGCCTCTGGCTTGTTGAACAAGTCTATATTGCCTTGCTGAACTGAATAGCTCAGTCTGCTGTTTAACATCTGACTAACAGATCACACTGATGGAGCTCTGGCCCAGGTTGGACACCTGGCCCCATCTACATTGCCTCAACCAGAAGTCCTGTACCATCGCCCACAAAATTGATTCATCCCTGAGTGCCTGTTACACCATGTGAAGTCAACACCACCGGAAAAGTGAGCCCGCTGAACCACGTGAAGGAACACCTCATTGTACTTTGATTCTTGACTCTGGAACCTGGAACCCATATGAAACAATATTTATTTTCTCCATGATCTCTATACTGCAAATTCTTATTCCTCTTTTCTGTCTGACTGTGGAGGCGGCATTGTGATCCTCCTTTTGCGTTTTGAATGCATGCAATAAACTAACCTCTTGAGTTCATCCTCTCTCGAGTTTGCTTTGGGGTTATTAATAAAAAAATGGGTCACACCAAAATTGAGGGGTTGGAGAAATATGCCACCACTTGTAAAAAGGGAAACAAATCAAAACACCTTTCTGTTTAATGGACGGGTGGTGAGAGGAGAAATTAATGCTGTTTAAATTAACCCTCCTCCTGTCTGTAACATTCCCAAGAAATTGGATAACAATGCTGCATTCTCTTTCAACTGATTCCTGGGCTGAAGGGCTTCTCTTATGAGGAAAGCCTATACACCTTTGAGTTTCGAAGAATGAGAGGTGATCTGATTGAAACATATAAGATCCTGATGGGGCTTGACAGGGTGGATGCTGAGAGGGTGTTTCCCCTTGTGTAGGGGAGTCTAGAACTAGGGGGTATGGTTTAAAAATAAGGGGTCTCCCACTTAAGATGGAGATGAGGCAGAATTTCTTCTGTCATAAAGTCATTAGTCTTTGGAATTATCTTTCTCAGAGACCAATGGGGGCTTGGTCAATGAATATATTCAAGGCTGAGTTAGACAGATTTTTGACCTACAAGGGAACCAAAGATTATGGGGACAGGCAGGAAAGTGGAGTTAACACTGCAATCAGACTAACCTTGATCTTATTGAATGGTAGGTCAGGCTCAAGTGGACAAATGGCCTACTCCTTCCACTATTTCTTCTGATTTTATGATTTTTCTAGGTTAATAATATGAGGTTAAGTCAATGCCTGAACCTGCAACACTATGACCTATTTTGACTTATTTTTAATCTCCAGGCTAATAAGGATTATTTTCAACCTGAATATCCTTGGATTTTGTGTCACTCTGTTGTCGTGACTTCAACAGAGGTGCAACCAAAACTTCAGCCCTGTTAGACTTTCTACCTCACTCTTCAGTTTGAAAATGTTTTGCACTGTGACTTGTCAGGGGCACTCCTAACATTCTGTGGTGAGGTTCATTCAGAATTAATGCGGAAAATGAAACAACTTCTTGAAACAAACAGGGAGCTTGAGACCGAGCGGCCATTTTTCAGTAGGCCACAGGGCCACAAATTGTCCAACAACTTGCCTTGCTACAAGCTGCCGGACAATTTACACATTAACAATGGCGGACATTACTAAACCACTTTTGCCAGCAAATTTTGGGACTACCTCAATTTACATACACAAACATCAGAGTTCCGGCAAAGTTACGGATATGGGACACTAGAAAGTTCATGGAGGTTCAAGGCCCTGTTTTCATTACTGATTTTAAAAAATTCATTCACAAGATGTAGGCATCGCTGGCAAGATCAATGTTTGTTGCCTATTCCTAATAACCTTTGACAAGGTGATGGTCAGCTGCCTTCTGGAACTATACAGTTCATGTAGTGTAGGTACAGCCAGTTTTTGACCCGGCGACAGTGAAGGAATAATATATTTCCAAATCAGGATGGTGTGTGAGCTGGAGGGGAACATGCAGGTCGTGGCATTCCCATGTGTCTCCTGCCCTTGTCCTTCTAGGTGATGGATGTCAGAGGTTTGGGAGGTGATGTTGAAGGAGCCTTGACGAGCTGCTGGAGTAGATGATACACACACTGCTGCCACTATGCACTGGTGGTGGAGGGGGCAAACGTTTAAGATGGGGGATGGGGTGCCAAATCAAGCAGGCTGCTTTGCCCTGGATGTTATTGAGCTTTTCGGAGCTGCACTCGAGTATTCTAACACACTCCTGACTTGTGCCTTGTTTGTGGCAGAGAGGCTTGAGGGAGTCGGGAGGTTGCCTGTTGCCCTTTTTCTTCTAGGGACAGAAGTACAGGTTTGAGAGGCACTGTGGAAGAAGTTTTGGGGAGATACTGCCGTGTATTTTGTAGGCGGTGCACACTGCAGCTGTGTTACGTGGTGTAGAGGAATGGACGCTTAAGGTACCGATTATAAAATGTCTTCAAAGGTGCAGCTGCAGAACTGCTCTCCCACTGATTCAGATGCACAATTATAATAAACCAGAAGCTGTAATTTCCCAGAAGATCATAGTGTTCAGAAGAACCACCTCTCAGGAATACATAGACCCCTCACCAGCTCATTCATATATCACTGCAGAGAGACTGACAACAACAAGACAATAGGCATGGATTTGACAATTCATTACTGTGTGGCTCTGCTGTGCCTCTGACTACAAGTTGCTTTTACCACCACTTTAATATGCCCTTGCAATGATGCATATATTTTATCACCATCTGGTGAATTACTCGCAAAATCCACTTATGGTGATTTACACATGCTGAGAAACAGCTGGGGTAAATACCCTCATAATCCATGTCAGTCCTTTAAACCTTCCTTTTTCTGCTGAGCAGCAACTCCTGCAGTCCCTTGTCTCATAATACTGGTGGTGTGAGAATTACAATAAATGCTGCGGCTGATGCAAAAAGACCTGTTTTACAGGTCTTCACATGAGAAAATTGATGGTGCGGTCACAGCAGCCATATATTTTCCCAATGACCGTGCAAGCTCATGGTTAACCATGCGTGGCACGTTATGGCTGACAGCCACATATGAGAGCCTGAGGGACCCACTGGTATTACTTCACAAACTTTAGCCGCAGAACTTTGATTAAAGTGGTGAGTTATTCTGCTTTAACGAAAAATTTAAAAATGAGCGTAAAGGAGGCTTACAGATCCTGTTTTATATGGAGAAATATAAGCATTGTATCAGGCTGCACAAAGAATCATGGCCATGAAGTTGAGAATTTCAGATTTGAGCACAGCATTACAGTGTGCCATTCCTATTTACCCCTGCTGGGCATTAACATTGAGTTTCAACTGTGCTTCCCCAGGGCCGCTGAAGTAAATGAGCCGAGGTCAACGTGCAGAAATGTTTTATTTTAATAAGGTTTCTCTCTCAGTTTTTACTTTTAAAATCGGGTGGTACATCTGCACTGATAAATATTACTTCAGAACAATGTTTAAGCTAGACCAATAAAAAATATATTTCTCTAGGATTTAGATTATCAGCTGTTGTCAATAGGCTGTTCTCATGAAGAGATATTCATGTATATTATGTTATTGGAAATTATCATTTTTTAAAATAGAGGTTTAGTCTGTGTGTGTGTGTTAATTGGATTAAAGCCAGCTAGTCTGGGTGTTTTAATGTATAGTACTTTTGAGATGTAAACAGTAAGGTAGGTGGTACATTTGCATTTTGTTGAATTGAGCATTCAAGTGTGGGAGTGAAATCTTGCACCTAGCTAGGTGAAACCAAGCAACCTTTATATTATTAATAAAATTGGTACTATGAAAGAGGTCCAAAGGGCCTGGTGATACAAAGAGAATTTACCTTCAAAGAGAAAGGCTGGGCATAACAGAAAGGTGTTTGTGTATGAAGGCCAGAGGCATGTAAGATCTAAGCCTGTAGGCCTATCACTATGTCTGCAAATGAACCAAATTGAAAGGAATCTCATTTTGAATCCGTAAGGTTAAAAATGCTTTGCCTGGTGTCTGTTTAAGTCTATTGGTTATTGTTGCCGTAGTGGAGATTAATTTGGGAATTTGTTAAAAGTTATGATAGTAGTAATTTGTAGCCATGTGTATTTGTTTAATATATTATAAATTAATAAATGTCTCATTTAGTTTGATATAAAAACCTCTCGAGACTTGGTGGTCTTATTCCTGAATTTAGAGTTGCATCTCAAAATGTGCCGATTGCAAATATAGGTTATGACAGTTGTTTAAAATTTCCCTCTTGGATTTTAAATAACTCAGCCTTTACAAACTGCTGTGTCATAACAACCAGGGGCTCTTGGTGGGATAATATTTACAATTCCTTGATTGGTTTCGAATTGGTGAATCTTAAAGGTTACGAGTTCGAGAAGCATTTTGAATTCAGGAGTTGGTGAAGCATTTTAGAAGTGCTGAGACTGCAAGATGGCTCTGTCACAACAGCTGTATATGTACAGCTATAAGATTAAATCAGTGAGTAACTTATTAGCAATGTGAATATATTCTAAAATGCAAAGAGCTGGTAAAAAATTTGAATTTTACTTGTAAATGAGTGTTTTTCAGAAATTTTGTTTTGTCAGGCAAAAGTCCAGCTTGCCAAAATGTGCCCTCTTATTTCTTTGAAGGGGAAAGAGTGGAGGCTTTGAGCGTTTCCACCTCTGTTATTAATTCTACATCTTAGTCAACACGCAAGAATAATGATAGAACTGGACTGATAGCAAGGAACACTGGTTGGATATTTGATGGAATTATAGTTTGCACAACACAGTATAAAGACGCATTTGGCCAAGTGAGGAGGGGTGATTTTTTTCCACTAGTGCAAATCAAGCTTGAAAGGTTAACAATAGCCCCTAGCCCTCCAAATGGTAATGTGCTAAAGCAATTAATTGTTCTGGGTCAACTTATTTGTGTCATCATTCACAAATGTGGGTATGTAAAGTACCTTTAGGGTACCTTTAGGTATCTAAAGGCATCTCAGACCATTCATAGTCTTGCCAAGACTAAAGAGGCAGGATGTTAAGAGATAACAGACAGAACCGGAAGGAAATTAAACCTCATGTGCAGGCTTGAAGCCCACAATTGATGGGTGCTGTCAATGTTCCTGGCAGCTCCATGATGAAGGATAGTAGCAAAAATCCTTACAACAGATGGCAGTTCAGTGTAACTCGCTCTCTCTGACCCAAACCCTGATGCTTCCCTCACAGCCATTGCCATGTAAATGTAACACTGCCAGAAAATATGGTTGATGGCATTTTGTTCAATGTGGGCAGTCAGGCTTGGTTAATGCTCACCCTGACATGCCTGCACTCACATGCTGTGATCAGGATGTTTCTGAGCAATCATCCAGCACATTGAGTCGTACACACATATCCGAGCTGCTAGTTCTACCTTCATACCTTAACTTGAGTTGGGGCATCCATACACACTGCTAGTGCTTTAATCGCCACTGGCTGCAGATATGAGTGTGAGGGTAACAAATGATAGGAACAGAGAAACTCTGCATTATGACCTTCTTGGTAACCCCTTCTCTGGTCCCCTCCTCCCCACACTTCATATCAGGATTTTCATTGAGAAAACCCAACAATTTTAATAATGACTCCATTAATTAAGGTGCAAATAAAAACAAAACATTTAGTAGGAGAGAATCTAAGTGGCAATAAACAAAATGTGAAAAATTGGTCAGAGTTTTTTTGTTATTTGTTGGCGGAGTTACAGTAGGCAACCTGGGAAGTTACGAGATCTCCAAATGTCCATGGAGTTCCTCTTTGTACAAAGCACTAAAAATTTGCATCTGTGTTTAACAACTCAATGGACAAGGATACCTGTTTTTGAATAAAATCCATGGTCTTCTCCCTGGGATACAAGATGCATAGAACACTTTAACCTCAATTTATGCACCTAATCTACTCTGAACAATGATTTTTAAAATAAAACAAAACCTTGATGGCTGGATTGTAACAGATAAAAGTGAGCCTGCTTCACCAAAAATATTAAATCAGAGCATATTAAAAATAACTGCTAACGTGCGGAAGAGATATTTTTGCACTTCAGAAAAAATATGATAAATTTGTGCTAAGTTTTATTGTATGGAACAGAAGCAGAAATTTTTGATCCTTGTATTCATATTGTACTGTAGTGTAAAAAAATGTGTGTGGCACAATAATTTATCAACAATGAGATTAGATGGTGTGATACACTCATCATTATTTTTGGCTGTCATTTCTTCTTTCCTTTTTGTTCATTCTTTTTCAGTTTCAGTCACTCCCTCAATAGGATTTCACTCAAAGCTGAATCAAAAAAGAATTAGACATTAATCCCACAAGAATCCTCACCTTCAGCTGATCAAGGCTGATCAGAACACTTCCCCTTTTGAAAAGTTTATTTAAGGAGTTTTTGCATGAAAGGATGAAGGCAACAAAGGATGCAGCTCTGGAACAGTAAAAACAACAACCAGATTTTATCTTTACACACAAGACTATTATAAATCATCACAGGTAAGGAACAGTCAATCCCATACCTATAATTTTTTTATGGGGAAGACTGTCTGTAGCCTGTGGTTGCCATCCAGATAGTTTGACTGAAGTTTAGTGGGAAATCGTATCACAGTGATTTGTTTTATATGACTGAATCTCATCAAGTTCACAGAAATCAAAGCAGAATGGCATTAATATTTCTGTATTTATTATAAATGCATCCATGTTCATATCCCCATGACACCTTTGAAAAGCTAGACTGACAGTTTTTAAAAAAAAATTATGACATGTTGAACAACCAGCATAGACTTGCATTACCTACTTACATCTTCTAAAAGCTAGAGATTGAGTGACTCTCCCTAACTTCCCCTCTTACTCAATAGAAACAACTTATATTTATATAGTATCTTTAATCTAATAATGCTTCACAAGGTGCATCACGGAAACTTTCTTAATCAAAATTTGATTTCAAGCCATGAAAAATGCTATTAAGGCAGACGGTCAAAAGTTTGGTCAAAGAGGTAGAAACATCTTAAAGGTGGGAAGAGAGGTAATGAGGAGAGGAGGTTTAGGAGGGGGATTCCAGCTCTTAGGACCCAGGCAACTGAAGGCACGGCTACCAATGATGGAGCGATTGAAATTGGGGATGCGGGAGAGTCCAGAATTAGATGAGCGCAGATAGCTCGCAAGATTATGGGGCTGGAGGAAATTCCTCAGATAGAGAAGGGGAGAAGCCATGGAGGGATTTGTAAACAAGAATCAGAATTTTAAAATTGAGGTGTTGCTCAATTGGGGGCTATAGTAAGTCAGTGAGCACAGGGATGATGGTTGGACAGGACTTGGCATAAGTAAGGACAAGGGCAGCAGAGTTTTGGATGATCTAAAGTTTATGGAGGGAAGTGTGTGTGAGACCAGCTGGGAGTGTATTAGAACAGTTGAGTTTAATTAGCAAGCAAGCAGACATCTGCTTCATGTTAACAAAGGAAGGTTTGGAGTGGAAATGCTCTGAGTTCATTATTATTGTTAACCATCTTTTTTTGATCTCAGTCAGCATCAGGTAGGAGCTAGTGAAATCAAAGTATTTTTGTTGTGTCTCTGTTTGTAGCACTTTTGTCCCTGTGTCAGAATGTTATGGGTTCAAGTCCCACTCTTGAGACTTCAACACAGTGTCTAAGCTGACACTCGCAGTGCAGTACTGAGTGAGTGCCACACTTTCAGAGATGCCGTCATTCAGGTGAAACATTTTATAAACTGAGGCCCTGGCTGCCCTCTGAAGTGGACATAAAATATTCCACGGCACTATTTTGAAGAACAGAGGAGATATCCCTGGTGTCCTGTCCAATGTTTATCCCTTAACTGCATCATTAAAACAGATTATCTGGTTATTATCGCATTGTTGCTCATGGGAGCTCGCTCTGTGCAACTTGGCTGCCTCGTTTCTAACAACAGTGAGCAGACTTCAAAAAGTACATCATTGACTGTAAAGTTCCTTGGGTTGTCCTGAAGCTGTGAAAAGTGCTGTATAAATGCATGTCTATCCTTAATTTTATAACTTTGAAAGCCTTTCATTGAATCCCTACCCCAGACTCTCCTGTTCCAGTGAAAAAAGTCACAATTTATCAAGCTATTTTCAGAACAATAACATCTCATTTCTAGTGGAATTCTAGTCAATTTTCACTCAGCCAATATCCATCCTAGAATGTGGCCGACAAAATAAACTGACTGTGGCAACCAGCACCAGAAAAAAACAGAGAAATCACTCATGCTGCATGTGGGACCTTACCACGAGCAAAATAACCATTGTGTTTGACTAGAGAATAACAGTGACAATCCTTCAAAAGTAATTAACTAGTTGTAAAGAGTTTTAAATTGCCTTGACGATATGAAAGGTGCAACATAAATGCAAGATTTTTCTTTCTTAACTTATACCTTGCATGATTCCACCATCACATCGATTTGTTTTGTACTGAATTCTCCTTCTGAATAAAATTTTGTCTACCTGCACCCTATAAGTTGTGTTTGTGGTGCAAAACTTTGTTTATCAATGCTGATTATCAGTAGGATTTGCTGTTCATTAAAATGAATGGGTTATGTTTGTCTTCCAGGCTCACTGGCTACTGTGCATGAAATACTGATATGGATTCTGGGAATGTTAGGTCATGCACCAATTCTAAATGCTGAAGAACTGATGCAGTCTCACCTGGATTTTGCACTCAGTGACCAAAGTGCAATACCAGCCTTTCACTATACTTACAATTGCCCACAGAAAGTCTGTGGAGAACTGACAGCATAGTGTCTTCTCCGGGGGATCTGTGGGAACAGGAAAAACAACTGTGTGTCTCCTTAAGCAATAAGATCCTCATTGAGGGACGCAGAACCTAAAGCAAAAATTGTAAGTTAGAATATTTAATTCGATGACAAATTATGTACTGAAAGCAAAATAAAGTGATGGATAGAAAGATGGGATTGTGTCTGTTTGTGAGAGAGAGAGAGAGAGAGAGAGAGATAGAGAAGGAGGGGAAAGTGATAGGCAGGAAAGATTTTAAAACTTTAATATTTTGAATTATGCAGCAATAATTAAAATCTGAAGCAATGTGACTCCACACTTGTAAAACATAGTTTTCAGTGTCAGAGAGCTTGCTTGGCAACTTAACACACTGCTTAATGTACACACTGGAATGTACAAGCCCTAACTTTTTCTGGCAAATTTAATGGGTACCTACCATTAAGTAATGTAATTACATGCATTTCCATGTGTTTCAATGCTGAGTTTCTCAGTGAGATACTTTAGCAAAACTCCATGAAGAGCAGGGAAATTGGACAGCAACTTCTTGATTATCGCATTTAATTGTACATATTCAGTTGTTGGTGGTTGCTATCCAATTTACTCTTTAACACTACTGAACACTGACAACCTCATTGTTGTTCCTATTGCAAAATCTGGGGCAATGCGTTAGGTTTTTGTGGGTTGGTCTATTTTGTATAATTGCTCACTGCTCCTGGTGGAGTGTTGGACATACTCAGGCAGTGCATTGGTGGTGGGAAGAGAAAGTGGCACACAGGTGAAATTTAAAGGGTTGTCAATAATTAAAGGCAAGTGGCAGAAGAGGGACACACAAGTTCTTAGAAACCTGGGAAAAAGTTGAAGAGATATCACAGCCCATTAGCATCCGAACGGGGAGAGGAACAGGCACAAATGAAGAGAGAAGAAAGTGAAAACTGTTTCTACAGACAAACTGTGGGAAGAATTCAAAGATTAATTTGCAACAGTGCCAATCAGAACATACCCCTGAAAGGAAAAAGAATCCACTTATGTAGTTGAGCAAGTGTTGGGCGAATGTGGAACATCAAAGAGCATTGTGGCTACTTACAACATGGGATAGTTCCCTTGCATATGTAAATGAGGAACCTAACAGCTATTTTAGGTCCCCTCAGGTTATTGGTGCCTTGAAAAGCACTGGTACAGTTTTTCCTGGTATGAATGTGATCTAGGAACTGGTCACCGGTCAGATTTGGTCATTTATTTTCTTGGTAGTCACGGAGGTCACCACCCGTCAGGCAGAAAGCCCGGAATCTACTCATAGAAAAGGTCGAACTGCTTACAGAGCTCTCAGCACTTACCATCAGTTTGGATGAGGCCAGAGGCCCAATTTCTGGTCCGTCAGTCTGGGGATGTTTGGTGGCCGTATTGTCACCTTCATGCAGCCCAACATCTGGTGCCAAAAGGTTTCTATTCTGCAACTCCGCTTGAGCATTGATACCTATTTCTCTGTTTTTGTAGAAGCTATCTAGAGGCTGGGGGGACTACCATTATAAATTAGACCAGCTCCATAAACTGAATCATAGAAAGAGGGAGGCAGTAGTGTGATGGCTATGTCACTGGACTAATAATACAGGGGCTCAAACTAATGGCCTGGGAACACGGGTTCAAATCCTAATCCCATCTCCTCATCCCCTTCCCACAGCACCTTCCCATGAAATCGCAGAAGCTGCAACACCTGTCCCTTTACCTCCTCACCGTCCAAGGCCCCAAACACTCCTTTCAGGTGAAGCAGTGCTTCACTTGCACCACCTTCAATTTGGCCTACTGTTTTGGATGCTCCCAATGAAGTCTCCTCTACATTGGGGGCACTAAACACAGACTGGGTGACCGCTTTGTGGAACATCTTCACCCAGTCCACAAGCAAGACCCAGATCTTCCTGTCGCTTGCCATTTCAACACTCCACCCTGCTCTCATGCCCACATGTCCGTCCTTGGCCTGCTGCAATGTTCCAGTGAAGCCCAACACAAACTGGAGGAACAGCACCTCATCTTCCGATTAGGCACTTTACAGCCTTCCGGGCTTAACATTGAGTTCAACAACTTCAGATCATGAACTCCCTCCTCCATCCTGACCCCATTTTTTAATCCAATATTTTTTAGACTTTTTATATTTATATATTTATATATTTTCCTTTTTTTATTATGTTTTCCCCAACAACCACACCACCCCCCATACCTCCATCAACAGGGCCACCTGTCACATGTTTCTATGTTATACTTTCACGCAGCACTGACCCTTGTTTTTCCATTAACATATTCTGCTACCTTTATGCCACTATCAGCACCTTCTTTAATCTTTGACGCCACCATTAACACTCCCTTTGTCTTGTGTCCATGACATCTTTGTCAAATTTCTCCTTAGCTTCCACTTATCCCTGACCTTCTATTTTGCTCCACCCCCTCTTAAACAGTATGAAATCCATTTCATTTCTACCTCTCCAGCTCTGAAGAAGAGTCATACGGACTCGAAACGTTGACTCTGCTTCTCTCTCTACAGATGCTGCCAGACCTGCTGAGTTTCTCAAGAATTTTCTGTTTTTATTTCAAATCCTATCACGGCAGCTGGTGGAAGTTAAATTCAGATAATAAAACTGGGATTGAAAGCTAATCTCGGTAATAGTGACCTTGAAACTACCGTCGATTTCTTTATGCTTTCATGGGATGTGGGCATTGCTGGCATGGCCAGCACTTGTTGCCCATCCCTAATTGCCTTTGAATTTCATGGCTTACTAGGCCATTTCAGAGGGCAGTTAAGATTCAACCTCATTGCTGTGGATCTGGAGTCACCTGTAGGCCGGGCTGGGTGAGGGTGGCAGATTTCCTCCCCGAAGGACATTGGTGAACCAGATGGGTTTTTACGGCAATCACTGATCGTTTCATGGGCACCACTAGCCTCATATTCCAGATTTACTAATTGAATTCAAGTTCCACAAGCTACCATGGTGGAACTTAAACCCCTGTCCCCAGACCCTTAGCCTGGGTCTCTGGATCACTAGTCCAGCGACATTACCACTATGCCACCATCTCCCCTATCTGTTTTTGTAAAAACCCATCTGTTTCACAACCACCCTTTAGGGGAGGAAATCTAACTTGCTTACCTGGTCTGGCCGACATGTGACTCCCAATTTGCAGCAATGTGGTTGATTGACCCTTAGCTGCCCTCTGAAATGGCCCTCACAAGCCACCCAGTTCAAGGGCAATTAGCAATGTGTAGCAAATGCTGGTCTTGCCAGCGACACCCACATCCCATGAAAGAATTTTAAAAATGTTATTTAGGGAGTTTGCAACTGGTAACAGTGAAACTAATTTCTTGTTTCATTTGCGCTGTTTTGATGTTTTTATTTCGCTACGAATCTACTGTCCTGAACTACAAACCCAAATCCAATAAACACTCAGTCAGGTTTCAGAATTTTGCTCATTTTTATTTGACAAATCTAATCTGAATTGTGCACCAGGCTGACAAAATGATATTCCTTTGGGTTGGGCGATACTTACTGAACCTATTAAGGTATTAATAGTCAGTTATATCTTTCAGTCAGTTCTTCTCCCTTATTAAATTCAAATTTAATTGATATCCCAAGTGTTCCAATTTCTTTGCTTTTTTATTTCTCCCTTATGGCTTCAGCATCAGTGTCTTCAGTGAGACTTTACAAAACGTAATCCTCAATGACAATATTCATCATTATCACTTTCTGCATGTTTCCATAGTCTTAAAATCGCTGTGTATTGATCATTTTGCTATATCTTTATTTTCCTCAAAAAGCTGTTATGATCCCAGCTGATGTTACTACTGGGCAAGCCAGATCCTAGGGTGGAACCCGGCTTGATAGATCCTAACTTTTATTTAATAAAAACAAAAAAAACTACTGCGGATGCTGGAAATCCAAAACAAAAACAGAAATACCTGGAAAAACTCAGCAGGTCTGGCAGCATCGGCGGAGAAGAAAAGAGTTGACGTTTCGAGTCCTCATGACCCTTCAGCAGAACCACGTTCAGGGTCATGAGGACTCGAAACGTCAACTCTTTTCTTCTCCGCCGATGCTGCCAGACCTGCTGAGTTTTTCCAGGTAATTCTGTTTTTGTGTTGTCCTAACTTTTATTTGTTTGTTTAGATACATGGAGGGAGGATACTGAACAGGGTCATGTGAGTCAGCTGATGAGCTTTTAACAAAAGAATAAGACATTTATAAAAAAGATTAGCTATATTGCAATACTCCTTCACCCACAACTATGCCTTTACAGATATATGCAGATTAGTAAGGATAACACATATTACAAAAATGGGCAAGATTCTAGAAACAATTTGGGATAGAATTAGTAGTCATATGGAAAAATATGGGTTGATAAGGAAGAGCCAGCCTGGATTTCTAAAGGTGAAATCATGTTTAACTAACCTGCTGGAGTTTTTTGAAGAGGTAACAGAAAAGATCGATGAGGCTAATGCTGTTGATGTGATGTACATGGACTTTCAAAAGGCATTTGGTACAGTGCCACACAACAGACTTGTGAGAAAAGTTATTGCTCATGGAATAAAAGGGACAGTAGCAATGTGGATAAAAAATTGGCTGAAAAATAGGAAGCAGAGAGTAATGGTCAATGGATATTTTTTGGGCTGGAGGAAGGTTTGTAGTGGAGTTCCCCAGGGGTCAGTATTGGGGCCCTTGTCTTTCGTGATATATATTAATGATCTAGATCTTGGTGTGCAGGGGACAATTTCAAAGTTTGCGGATGATACGAAGCTTGGGAGTGTTGTAAACTGTGAGGAGGACGGTGTGGAGCTTCAAGAGGATATAGATAAGTTGGTGGAGTGGGCAGATAGGTGGCAGATGAAGTTCAATGTGGAGAAGTGTGAGGCAATGCATTCTGGTAGGAAGGACATGGACAGACAATATAAAATAAGGGATGAAATTTTGAAGGGGTTGCAGGAGCAGAAAGACCTGGGTGTACATGTGCATAGATCATTGAAGGTGGCAGGACAGGTGGAGAGAGCAGTTAATAAAGCATATAGTATCCTGGGCTTTATTAGTAGGGGCATAGAGTATAAGAGCAAGGGAGTTATACTGAATTTATATAAGACACTCGTTAGACCTCAGCTGGAATATTGTGTACAGTTCTTGTCGCTACATTATAGGAAGGATGTGAACACATTGGAGAGAGTGCAGAAGAGGTTTACAAGAATGTTTCCAGGGATGAGAAACCTCAGTTACGAAGATAGATTGGAGAGATTGGGACTATTCTCCTTGGAGAGAAGGCTAAGAGGAGATTTGATAAAGATGTTCAAAATCACGAGGGGGCTGGACAGAGTAGATAGGGAGAAGCTGTCCCGTTTGTAAAAGGATCAAAAATGAGAGGGCACAGGTTTAATGTCATTTGCAAAAGAAGCAAAGGTGACGTGAGAAAAAACTTTTTCACACAATGAGTGGTTTGGGTCTGGAATGCACTGCCTGGAAGTGTGGTGGAGGAAGGTTCAATTGAAGCATTCAAGAGGGCATTAGATGATTATTTGAACAGAAACAATGTGCAAGGGTATGGGGAAAAGGCAGGGCAATGGCACTAGGTCATAATGCTCATTTGGAGAGCTGGTGCAGACACGAAGGGCCAAATGGCCTCCTTCTGTGCCATTAAAATTCTGTGATCCTGTGTTCTTAGACTCTGTTGTTCACAGTGAGTACACAGTCCATGTGAACCAATAGGCGACCTGTGGTCAGGCACACCACACTCTAAAACCAAGTGACAGATGCCACTCCAAACAGATGCTATGGATCCCTCATCAACTCCCCCCAGATGTTTGTCACACTGTGAGCCGACTGGTCTCACTGAACTCCACCTTTCACACTAGGGTTTCCAATCTCCACCCTTGAAGAGCCCACTTTGGAACCTTCTCCCAAATGATGCTTTCTCTCGGTTGCCTTCCACAAGGGGCCACTTCCAGGCTTTCAAATTCTCCTTCCAATGTTCCTCTCCCCTGGATTGCCATATGCATTCGAGCTTCACCTTCCATGCACTCTGTCTCAGGTACTCAGCCGTACCAAGAGAACACCACTGCTTCACATGCTCATAGTGAGGAATCACCAACCTTTGGCCAATTGGGGAGTTCAAGGTGAGAAAACATAAGATAACCACAATAGACAAAGTGTCCTATTACGCAAGGATCATAGGATGTTATTTGTTTCCAATATTGTAAGCAAGTGTATATGAAGTGCATTTATAATCCTGTTCTAAATAGTGGACAGGGCACTTGGTGATGTGTGGCTCACCTCCTGGCCCCTCAAATCCTTTCCATCATTTACAAGGCTCAAATCAGAAATGGAATGGAATATTCATTGCTTACAGGTGCAAAATCACTCGCAAGAGAGAATACTATTCAGGACAGCGCAGTTTTCTAGATTAGTGCCCCTCCTACTGAATTCAATAACCACACTCTCCATCACCTGTGCATTGTGGTTGTGTTACGCTCTATCTACAGGATGCACTGTGGCAACTCAATAAGGCTACTTACACAACTATTCCTTTTCATGTGAACTCCACCACCGAGAAGATGAAGAGCAATATCACTTTCAAGTCCCCCAACGGATACATGAACGTACATCACAATTCCTGAATCATCAATTCCTGGGTCATCATGCTGGAAATCCCCATGTACCTCCAGCGTTGGATCTCCTTCACCGAACTATGATAGTTCAAGTAAAGGAACCACCCTTCTCTATGAACTATGGTTGAGTAATAAGTGTGGCCCTGCCCACATTGCCTACTTCCCAAGAACACATGTTTTAAAAGACCCCCTTTATATCTTTTCAAAAAGAAAAGAGTTGACGTTTTGAGTCCTCATGACCCTTCAGCAGAACTCTTTTCTTCTCCGCCGATGCTGCCAGACCTGCTGAGTTTTCCCAGGTAATTCTGTTTTTGTTTTGGATTTCCAGCATCCGCAGTAGTTTTTTGTTTTTATCTCATGAGCATGGCTCCTTTACTGGTGTTGCACATTTAGGGGAGATTCCATTAAGTCAGGGTATCATGGTGCATGTGGTCTTAATTAACATCTGATCCTTACAGAGGCATGTGAGAATGGATGCAGGGTCAAACAGTCAAGGACCATGGCTGCTGCACAGAGGCAACATGGACACCACAGGCCTCAGTGTTCCCAGGGTATATCATTTCACTCATAGTACCATGCTTGCAGTCATGACATAAGTACAAGGATTAGGTATCGATAGTTATTGTCTAGGCTACTGGAGGACAACTAACTGGAGTCTTACTGAGAGTTATAGGACATGGGCCTTTTGAGCCTAATTTAGACCCTCAACATGTATGCGCATTCACATCTGAGGGGGATGGTCAGCCAGCTGTTGTCCCCCAGGATTATATCATCCTGCAAGGGATGGCCTTGGGGTACCATGTACAGACTGAGGGCAGATCAAGGGCTAGAGACTGGATTCAGGCCTTGGATATAGATGTGAGAGACCATTCAAGGGTATCTACCATTGATTGTTCAATTGTTCCCATTCACAGGTACAAGGAGAAGAAGAGAATGTGGGCTGCAGGAAATGCTGCCTTTTTGATAGCTAGGATTAGAATACGGAGAAGAAAGGCCTGTTGTCGATTGGCACAGCTCTGGGAAGACCATTGCTCTGATGGACAAGAGCCATCCAGGCCCCAGGAAAGTCCCAGATGCTGCTGAGCAGGGGCAAAATCCATGAAGACGTTTGGCACGATGAAGGGTCTACAGGAGACAGAGCTCACACATGAAGATGCCTTTGCTTGTCTAGGGATGTGGTAGCTCATATTTGCCCCATTCTCCATGAGGAATTCATGCCAAATGGCAGAGCAAGCTTGAGGGGCTGAATGGCCTACTCCTGCTCCTAATTTGTATGTTCATATGTACCTCATGTTAATTCTGAATGTTAGAGTAAAAGGTAAATATTATAAATGGTTATACTTTTCTAACTTTGTACAGTAAAGTTTATTTTGTTTGTTTTAAAAACTAGAATCTTGTGGCTTTATTCTCTTAGTGAGTTCCTTGAATCTCAAACTTTGACTACTTTAAACAAGAAGTTATTGGTCCCAATAGGATCACACCAAAATCTTGGGGGATCTGGCCCAGGATCATAACAGGTCCTGTGCATCTGCTGGCCTTGATCTTCTAGGTTTACAGGGGTTGTGGGCTTGAGAAGTGTTGTCAAGGAAATGTAGGGACTTGCTGTGTAGAGGGAATGTATGTTCAAGGTGGTAAAATAGGCTGCTGTTTAAGTGGGCGGATTTGCCCTGGATCAAATCCGAGCTTCTTGAGTGTTGTTGGAGCTGCACCCATCCAGGCAAGTGGGGAATATTCCATCACGCTCCTGACTTGTGCCTTGTAGATGGTGGACAGGCTCTGGGGAGTCAGGAGGTGAATTGCTGCAGAATTCCCAGCCTCTGACCTGCACTTGTAATCATAGCATTTATATGGCTGGTCCAGTTCAGTTTCTGGTCAATTGTAATGGCCAAGATATTGGTGAGTGGGAAATCCAGCAATGGTGATGCCATGGAACGTCAAGGGGAGGTTGTTAGACACTCTTTGCTCGGAGATGATCATTGCTTGGCACTTGTTACTTTGTCACATTGTATAAATGTTACTTGGCACTTCTTAGCCCAAGCCTGAATGCTGTCCATGTTGTGCATGCTGTCAGGAAAGGCTTCAGTATTTGAGCAATTTCTTATTGAACTCCTTTTGAAAGTTTTACTCTTTGGTGCATATTTGCCCTTTCAAAATGCACCACCCAGCATTTATCAACAGGAAATTTCATCCAAAATTTGTTATCTCAAATGAATTAATTTATGCCAAATGCCTGACAATAAGATGTTGCAGCCTTCTGGACTATTTAATTTGGGAAGGAATAAAGTCTGAAATTCAGTAATGAGTGGAGTGGGGAACGCTGTTAATAAAACATAAGCAATTTACCATAGTTTCAGAGCAATGACAGTGTCTGCACTACCTTACATTTTGTTCAGTATGGTACTTTATAACAGAATAGGATCAGCTATGACATTGAGCATGGTCCTGCTCTGACCTGCCAGAAATAAACCTCTCGCCATTTGAAGCATTCTGACCCGATGCTAAAGATGCTTCTCCAAGAAGGGAGAGATCAGGGTGTCACACAGCTGCCCTTTCAATCTTACTGACATTAATTCTGGTTTTGGAATGTCAAAGTCCCCATTCTGGTGCAGCCTCTTTATACACATTTATCCTAGGACACATTTTAGTGATATTTACTTTCATGGTGAGGAGCAATGCAGTCATATGAAACATTGCTTGGCGTTTCATGTGACTTCCATCCTGAAGATTGAATCCCTGCTTCATTTGTGAATCATTCCTGTTACCACAGCTTGATACTAGCCCCAGTGGAAGACCAATGGAACTTAGTGTGGATACTTAAATTGGTGCTGCAACGTGGTCTTCAACTGAGTTGAACATTTGAAGCAGCAGCAGGGTTCTGGGATATTTCTCCCATTCCCGATATGCATCGTCCTTGCCCCTGTGAACTGCTGATCGCTGCAACACTGTGGGCTGTAGGTTACAGGTGCTGTCCAATCTCGACTCTAATGGAATATTTTATTTCTTTTATGAGTCCAGACTCCCTCACCACAGGGTGATAGAATCTAAAGGAAAATTTTCTGATGAATCTTTTAGTCAAATAGGAAGAAAAATAATTTAAAACATTGGGTTGATCTAGCTCCTTTCACATCCTGAGGACACACAGAAGTGCTTTCCAAGCTGTAAGCTTGCTGTGTATTACAGTTAGTTTGCATACTTTGGAAGGAACTTTAATAACATGGCTTCAGGCAGACTGAAAATCATCTCAATTATTCACCAGATCAACTAAGAGTTTGATTGTGTGACTCAGAATATTCATTTCTGATCTGGCGTACGTACACCATGACTTCATCACAGAAAGAAAGAAATATTTGCATTTATGTAGCCCCTTTCATGACCTTAAGATGTCTCAAAGCACTTTGCAGCCATTGAAGTGCTTTTTGAAGTGTTGCCATTGTTATAATATAGGAAGCATGGCAGCCAATCTAAGCACAGCAAGCTCCCGTGAACAGCAATGTGATTATCTGTTAATCTGCATTATACTGACAATGAATGGAATAGGATACAACCTACCTTAAACTTATCTGTACAATCCAGTTGTAATCCAATAAGCAGCTCTGTCCCATTATATTGCACCTACTTTCCTACTCCTCCTGATCTGAATGGTTTACACACAGTTACTCTTCCCAATATTTTCAGCCACTTGCCCCGACCTGGAGCGCTTTTCCACTTTCACATTGATTTCTTTTTACTGGCTTTTGTTCTTAAGGAGACTTCATGGAGGGCTTCTGTCAGGTGTTAAGGAAAGAATCTCAGAAAAAAGCACACGTAGCTTGGAGTAATTGCATAGAGAAGTTTAAAAAAACGCCTGGGACTGTCAGGGCCAGAGGCTGGGAGCGTGGCTGCTGAGAAGAGACAGAAAGTGTGACAGCAAAAGAACTGGAGAATCAGGAATCAAGACAAATAAAAAGAGGAAGCTTTAAAGATAGCATTGAAAAAGAGGAGAAAATAAACCAAGGAGAGGTAAACTAAGGTAGGAGGAGAATTGTGTAGAGCACAGACACTGGCATTAGCCTGTTAGGTCCAATAGGCCTTTTTCTGTGCTGTAAGATTCAATGTAATTAACGCTGGTACCTAGCGGTTGCCAGAATATAGTTTCAGCACTGACTTCAACCTTAATTGCAATTCAAGTAAGGCAATAATTTTAAACTGGGCTGCATAACAAATGCCAGCGTGCTGTGCTACAATAATTATGCACATTGAATGGAAGAGAAATATTCAGCAGAGGTAATTGAAGATGAAATGAATCCACACTGGATTTTATGATTATGTCAGGTCTAATATCAAACCGCTGTGTTTATACAGTTGATGTACTGAGGGGTGGGGGGAATGGGGGGTTTCGGGGGGGGTGGTAGTTGTTGAAGGGCGATTGCCAGAACTTCACAAGTTCATAAGAAATGAGCAGATTTTGCCCAGTTGTTTTAATGGACATGATTTTTTGAGGATAGAAAGTTGGGAGGGGGAAGAGAGAAAAACAAATTGCCTCTCTTCCTTTTAACCCAGCGAGTTGTGCAGATTAGAACAATATTGCAAGATGAATGAATTTTAACAAAATTTTGAGACCAAAGGCAGAGAAATAACAACCAATGCACACATAAAAGTTCAGTATTTCAGCTATCCAATTTGGCATTGTTAAACAAAAACAGAAACAGAAATACCTGGAAAAACTCAGCGGGTCTGGCAGCATCGGCGGAGAAGAGCACAGTTGACGTTTCGAGTCCTCATGACCCTTCAACAGTTCTGTTGAAGGGTCATGAGGACTCGAAACGTCAACTGTGCTCTTCTCCGCCGATGCTGCCAGACCCGCTGAGTTTTTCCAGGTATTTCTGTTTCTGTTTTTGTTTTGGATTTCCAGCATCCGCAGTTTTTTGTTTTTATTATTATGGCATTGTTAAAACTGCTTCTACTTTAGTCCTGTAAGTCTCGAGAGAGAGAGAGAGAGAGGAAGGGGACGTTACATGTTGAGATCTCTTGAGAAAGCACAGAAAAGGAGAAGTCATTCAGTCCACCAGAAAGACTGGCGGGGGCACAGGCTGATCTTACATTGATTCTCAGTCTCAGTTTGACAATGTAATGGCATATTGTAGGTAGGTTGCTCCTACATAGATTCTACCCAGCCCAGTTAATTACCCGAGAGCAAAGGTGGAACTGGCTTTCTCTTTCACTATAAGCCAACTCAAGTGAAGCTCCAGAATGTATATCAAAACATTGTGCACTATTCATCTTTGACTGTTTGCTTTGCTTGGCTGACAATTACAGGTTATCAGCAGTGCAGGAGCAATTTGATCATCTTTACTGCTCATTTTTGCTGAAAGACTACTTCTCTCATCCATTATTCCTGGGGGGAAATAGTCCTTCAAGTGTTGTTGAGGCTTTTTAACATTATAATCATGTCCGCTGCTCCTTTTCTTACACTCAATGTTCAATAGCCTGTTTCCACCTTTATTATCTATTCCTTTCAGCACCTTTAAAGATACTGTGATGTTGTTCCCTTTCAATTTTCAGTGCAGCTCCATGAGTCTCTCTAATAAAGGCTTCAATTTTATTCTGAACATTAAAGCAAAACCTCTCAATTCCCATTTAAGTGCCATCATTTTGTCACTTAGCTTTAAAAGAATGGGCAGCAACCTTTTCTAATCCTCATGAAACTGTTTCTGGGGGGGGCAAGTAGGCATCATGCGCATCACACTGACCCACCATCAACCTTTTTTTTAAATTTAATCGGCAGTGAAGTAAAAACATCAAATTTACCCAAAATATATTTCATTTGCATGCCATGCTCAAGACGCAATGAAATTCCATTATGATGTAAGCCAGGAAATTTGGGTAATATTCACTTTGTGCGCCATTGTGAATCGGGTGATATTGATTCGCCATCCCGGTTTACATCAACCTCCATTGATTCCAATGTATGAATGAGGGTGTTACTGTTCAATAGACTAAGGCAGGAGAGGCGGTGGGATGCAGAAGTTATGGGTCTCTATGGTGGAGAAGAGATAGGGTTGGAAGCTCAGTTTAGTATCAAATTGGACACCGCAGTTGGGAGAATGGACTTGATGGGCCAAATGGCTTCCTTCTGTGCTGTATGACTCTATGACAGTGTCATTTGGTCTGAGGCAATAGCTAAGATGGGGGAAGATATTGTAAGTACGGCTCTGAAATTTGTGGCAAGGGTTGAATGCAGTGACTTTGGGCTTCCCAATGTTTGCTGGTGGAATTTACAGTTCATTCAAGACCGAATGATGGACAAGTCATCTCATAAGACAGAAGTAGTGAGGTTGTGGGGGGAGGGCAGGGGGGGACATGGGAGGGAAAAGATGAGGTGGATAACTAACACTGGGCATCCTCGGCACTGAATATTGGGTATAACAGTTCACGCAACAACCAATAAACCTAGGGTCAGAGGCATTATCCACAATTAGTGCTTAGTCGATGCTTACTTTCGAGCTCCAGGTGAAGCATTTTCCATTCATAGTTTGAGCATTTTAAAGCTTACAAAGGTCACAGGTCGCAGAGTGACTTTGTGTTGTGGATTTTAAATATGCCCTCCAATTTCCTGGTGCAAGAATTGGAATTTCTGCTGATGCACTAACTAACTCAATCCAATAAAAGCAATAGTGTTATTTTCAAAGAAAAAAAAATGCCACCACCTAAATAACAATAATCAAGTATTGTTTCACCACTGATGCTCTGGGTGCAAAAAGAATTGACCTTTTTGTAAAACTATTGATGGGGGGTGGTCAGGAAGCTGACTGCTGACCATGATCGGGCCCAGACTGCGATTTCACGCTAGCCGGCCAGTTAAGACAGCGCTGAGCGGGCGGGGGGAAGGAGAGCCAAGTGCGAACTTCACAGGTGCGTGCGAGCGAGCGCTGCATAATCTCCCTGAGGCACGGAGCAGCCTCAGGGAGATGAAGCGCTGTTAGAAAAAGAAAATGAAAGAGATAAAAATGTAATAAAACATGTCCCTCCTGTGACTCTGTCACATGAGCAAGGACATATTATTGTATCAATTTTAAAACTTTTATTTTATCTTTATTTGCTTTTTGGAAACGTCATCCCGCCCGTGGATGAGGTTTCCAAAAAAATGCAAAGGCCGTTTGGCCTTTTTGCCTGTCCGCCAACCGCTAGGCTGGATGGGCAGCGAAAAATTTAAGTTCATTGATTAATTAATGGCCTTAACAAGCCTTTTAACTGTCGGCTCCGATGCCTGCCTGCCGACCAACTTATCTCGCGACTGTGCGTTGACGTCGGCACGCTGGGCTGACATCAACCCGTGTCATTTCACGCTCGAGCGGATCGGGTGTGCACATGCCCACTGAGTGAAAATTTCTGCCCTATGCTGCCCTATCGATCTTGGACTTGCCGTACTTATTCAAAACAAAATGGATGAACTGATGGCGCAAATAGAAGTAATAAGTCTAACCTGATCGCCAGGACAGAGACATGTCTGCAGGGTGACGTAGATTGGGACCTGAATATTTAAAGGTATATAGCAAGGATAGGAAAATAGGAAAAGGTAGAGGGTTGGTTCTGTCAACTAATGATGGTTTGGCGCATTAGAGAGGGATGATCTCAGTTCAGGAAACCAAAAAGTAGAAGCAGTTTGGGTTGAGATGAGAAACAATAAAGACAAGAAGTCACTTGTGGGAGTGGTGCACAGGCCTCATAATTGTAACTACACAGAGGACAGAATATAAAAGAAGAGATAATGGTAGCCTGTCAGGAAGGCACAACAATAATCACGGGGGATTTTAATCGACATATAGACTGGAAAAATCAGATGGGCAAAGGTAATCTAAATGAGTACTTCATAAAATGTTTTCAGGATAGGTACTTGGAACAGCACGTCCTGGAGCCAACCAGAGAGCAAGCTATACTAGACCTGGTACTGTGCAGTGATATAGGATTAATTGGTAACCTCATTGTGAAGGGACCCCTAGGTAGCAGCAATCACAATATGATTGAAGGCAGAATTTTGCCGTCGGTGAGCAGGGGGCGGGGCCCACTCGCCGACACGTAAAATGACGCAAGGTGACATAGGGCGGAACCCCCAGCATCATCCCGCCCCATTTAAATTTTCAGGAAGGCGGGGGCGCAGCAAAATCAGCTGCGGGCTCGCCGACCTGTCAATGACCAACTGAGGCCAGTGATAGGATCATTTAACCAATTAAAGGACCTGCCCGTCCAACCTTAAAGTTGGCGGGCAGCCCAGGAGACCCAGCGGCAAATAGAAAAAACATGAAACCTCATCCACCGGCGGGATGAGGTTTCATGCAGAGTTTTAAAAATTATAATAAAGTTATTCTGTAAATTATGAACTTGTCCCAACTCATGTGACTTTGTCACATGAGGGGACATGTAAGGGATTTTTCTTTTCTCAATTTTTAATAGTTTTAAAAGTCGAAGCGATCTCCCTGAGGCTGCACTTAGCCTCAGAGAGATGTGTGCTCTTTCGTGCACATGTGTGAAAGAGCGCGCTCTCACTTTTAGGGAATCCCCCACCGCCTGCACAGGACGTCACGCTGGGCGGGCTATAATTGGCCGGCCCATGTAAAATGGCGGTACGGTCCGCTTCATTGGCGGCGATTGGCTCTGTGCCCGCTGGCAATTGGGTCGGGCCCATACGCCTGACAGGCAGAAAATTCTGCCCTGAATTTTACTTTCAGTTTGAGGGAGGGAAGAGTGGGTCCAGGACAAATATTTTAAACTTAAATAAGGGCAATTATGAAAGCAGAGCTAGCTAGAGTGAATGGGCAAATGAGGTTAGGGGATAGCTCCATAGAGATACAGTGGCAGATTTTTAAAGGGATATTTCAGAATACACAAAATAGATACATTCCACTGAGAAAGAAAACTTCCAAGGGGAGAACCCATCATTCCTGGTTAACTGAAAATTTAAAGACAGTATTAAACTTAAAGAAAAAGCATATAAGGGTGCAAAGACAGGTGGTAAGTCAGAAGATTGGACAGAATATAAAGAACAGCTATGAGTGACAAAAAGACTAACAAGGAGGGAATCATTAGCGTGCAAGGACCCTTCCCAATATCCTCTCAGCAAGTCAATCTTTGAGATAAATTTTGATTGTCCCACTTTCTCAATGCCATCTTCCAATTGTGGTATAGGATATGAATCAGCTTTTGTCACTGCATTCACCTTTCCATAGACCACGCACAGTGTTTGTGTTCCCTCTGGTTTCATTACCATCACAATAGGCCAACTCCAGCTATAGCAACTAGGCTCAATGAGGTCATTTTGAAGTATGATTTCAATTTCTTTCTGTACTGTGATAACTTTGCCAGATTTAATCTATGAGGATGTTGCCTTATCGAAGATGAAACTTCTACATAAACATCATGCAGAGCTAAATTTGTCCTCCCCAGTTTATTCCCACAAATAACTTGTGCGGCTGCAATAGCTTCTCCAAATCAAGTTGACACTTGCCTGGAAGGTAACTCAATATTACATTTACATTTTCAAGTATCCCCTCATTATGAAATTTGATTAGAGGAAATTCAATCTCAGAATCCTTCATTCTACCTCTCTCTATTTATCCACCATCACCAATAACTCCCTTTTGGTTCTCTTCACTGTCAAAGTACTTTTTAAGCATATTTACATGACACACCTGCTACTTCTTTCTTCTATCTGGAGTATGTATTAAATAATTTACTTCACTCAGTTTCTTTTCAACCCTGTAAGGGCTACTATACCTTGCCTTTAACGAGTCACCCAGTACTGGTAACAAAACTAACACTTTTTCTCCAGCACCAAAGCTACGAGCTGTAGCTTTCCTGTTTACCTTCACTTTCATCACTTGCTGTGATATGTTTAAATGTTCCATAGCTAACACACATGCTCTGTCCAATCTTTCTCTGAAGTTTGATACATAATCCTGGAGAGTAATTTCCGATTTTTGACCCACCAATTTCTCATGAATCAATTTTAGTGGTCCCCTTACTTCATGACCATACACTATTTCGAAAGGACTAAATCCAGTTGATGCATTAGGAGAGCAAATAACAAGAATGGATTTACCCTAACCCAATCCTGTGGATAGTCCTGACTATATACCCTTATCACAGTTTTTAAAGTTTGATGCCATCTTTTCAAAGCCCCTTGTAACTCAGGATGGTAAGCTGATGACTTAAACTATTTTATCCCCAAACTGTCCATTACTTCCTTAAACAGCTGTGACATGAAATTTCAACCCTGATTTGATTGTATTTCTTTTGGTAAACCATATCTTGTAAAACGGTTAGTTAACTCTTCCACAATTCTCTTTGTTGTTATATTTCTCAAAGGTATCTCTTCAGGAAACCTTGTAGACAAATCTATTATTGTCCATAAGTACTGATTTCCATTTTTAATCTTAGGGAGGGGTCCCACACAATCAGTCATGACCCTAGTAAAAGGGTCTTCAGATGCTGGAATTCGAATTAAAGGTGTCAGCTTAATTACAGCTTGTGGTTTCCCTATCACCTGACATGTGTGACATGTTCTACAGCATTTGACTGCATATCTACGTAATCCAGGCCAAAGAAAAAATAGTTTCCTTTTGTATTTTTGACAGTGTCTTTCGAATTCCTAAATATCCTCCATCTTTCCAATTGTTAAATGTCCTCCACTGGAATTTCATGAGCTATTCTCAGGACCTCATTTCTACATTCAAATGGTATAACAATCTGATGCACTTCCCTCCAGTTTTCATCTGCTGAAACATGATGCGGCCACCACTTTCTTATTAGCACATTACCCTTAAGGTAATAACATTGTGGAATACATTCTGCCTCTTTTTCTGAGTAAACTGTTTGATATAACTGTCTCATCTGTGTACCTTATTTTTCTGTAACTCCACCAGTTGCCTTGAGCTAAATACCTCAGCTTCATTATCCTCCATTCTTTCTTCCTGAACCATCTTATCAAAAACAGTGCCAGCTAATTGGACTTCAACACCTTCTCCCTGTCTTTTTAACTTTGTGTTTCAACCTGGGAGTCTGTGATCTTGTTATCACACAATCTGGAAACAATCCAGAGTGCTCTTTCTGCATCACTTCTACTGAAAACGCCTCTAGAGGCTGTTCAACTGCCATAAGCTTTACCCACATCTGTGACCCAGCGATATCATTACCTAAAATAAATGGAAGCCCTGCAATGAGCATTTTTTCCATCACTCCAATTATAACTTCATCCATCCTCCACTTACTCTTTAAATTTCCCTTCCACAAAGGAATAGGATTAGCATCTCCATGAACCCCACTTATTATCACCTGTTCCTGCAATACTCCATCTGATCGACAAATATCACTATCCCACAACGTAAAGGATTAATGAGCCCCTGTGTCTCTTTAAATTTTAATACCTTCACCTAATCCACCCTGTACACACGGAAAGACTTTCCCTTCACATATAAAATCTTTAAACATTTCTGCAACCTGCTCCTCAGAACTCCCCTGGGTAAATTGTGAACACATTCCCACTTCTTTATCTATCACTGATTCTTCCTGTTTTGCCCTGACACAAACCATTGTTTTTTCCCTGTGCCTAAACCTCAGAACCCACAGTACTTTTACTTCCAGAACTTTTCTGCATCGCAATAATCCCAACAGATTTTCCCTGCAATTTCCAACATACTGACTTTGTGTGCCCAAATTTATTACAATGAAAGCATCTCAATTTTCGAATGTCACTCCTACCCTCAGCACCTTCCTTTTTAGTCTGAGAAAAAACTTCCCGTGATTTTCCACCAACTCCTTTTCTTCCTTGATTACCCACCTTCCTTTCACCTTCCCACTTTCTATCCTTCTCTGATTTAAAAGGGCGATGAAAGAAATGTTTAGACCTATGAACTAACTCATAATGATCAGATATCTCTGCTGCTTGTCTTACTATTTTAACCCTCTGTTCCTCCACATAAGTTCTCATTGTCAAAGGAATTCAATCTTTAAATTCTTCCAAAAGAATTACTTCTCTAAGAGCTGCATAAGTAGTCTCTGTCTTTAATGCCCGTATCCACTGGTCAAAATTATTTTGTTTTTCTCTCTCAAACTCAGTGGCCTGAATTTTCTCATCGGCGATTTGGGGGCGGGGCCCGCTCACTGATGGGAAAATAACGTGGGATGATGTCGGGCGGAATCCCCAACGTTATCCTGGTCCATTTAAATCTTTAGGAAGACGGGCGGACAGCGAAATCAGCCAATTGAGACCATTCACAGGGTAATTAAGATAATTTAAGACCTGCCTGTCCAACCTTAAGGCTGGTGGGCAGGCCAGGAGCCCCAGCGGGCTTCTGATAATACATGAAACCTCATCCACTGGCGGGATAAGGTTTCATGTCCATTTTTAAAAACTTTAATAAATTTTATGTGATATTTATTAACATGCCCCATCTCATGTGACATTGTCACATGAGGGGGACATGTTAATAATTTTTTTATTTTTCTATTTTTTAACTTTGTAACACTTTCACTGATCTCCCTTAGACAGCACTTAGTCTCAGGGAGCAGTGCGCGCATGCGTGAAAGAGCGCACATTGACAGATGGGGAATCCCTCCCCTCCGCACAGGGAGGGCATAGCGCTTCCCTCCGGGCAAGCCGCTGGGCAGGCCTTAATTGGCCCGCCCACTTAAAATGGCAGTGGGGCACGCTTTGGCGGTGGAGTTTGGCTGCCCGCCCACCAACCGAGGGCAAAATTCTGCCCAGTATATGTTTATCCAGGCTGCTTTCTCATATTCCTAAATTTTCAGCCTGTATGCCTCAGGAACCAACTCATATGCACTCAAAATAGCCTTTTTTTTAAACACACCATAGTCCACTGTCATTTCTTCTGATAGTGAAGCATGAACCTCATGTGCTCTACCCACCAACCTAGATTGTAATAACAATGTCCAGTTTTCCTGTAGCCATTTCATCTGTTTAGCTATCTTCTCAAATGAAATACAGCACACCTCCGCATCTCTTTCTTCAAACTTTGGAAGAGCTTGCGCACATTTAAACATCTCCCCAGGTGAAAGGTTTTCCCATCGTTCGAACTTTCCTCAGAACCTGATGTCTATTTTTTAAACTCCAGCCAGTGCTCACTGTCTCTTTCCTTCATTCTCTCTTCCATTGCTTTTCCCTCTGGACACCAAGTTTTTGCACTTCCATTTATTTTTGAAATAACTTCTGTTTTTCCCTTTCTTTTTCTGCTGCCTCAAGTTCCTGCCCTAGCTCCACTTGCAATTCTTTCTCCCTGTCATTTCCCTCCTGTTCAATTTTTCTCAGTTCCTTTGCTTTCTCAAATTCAAGCCTCTTCATTTCTAACTGAAGCCTCAATACCTCCAGCTGTGTCTCACTTGGAGGCAGGTATCACTTTCAACTTCAAATGCTGTGCTTATCACTTCAAATATGTCTGCTTTCTTTGCCCCTCCAGGTAACCTCAACTACAACTTATCCACCAACTATGTTAACTTATCCTTAAGATACTTTTTGTAACCCAATCAGAGCTATATGTTCTACTTCCAAAAAAGATTTAGCCACGGATGCAGCCATTTTGCAGTCTCACCATTTCAAAAATATCTCACACCAACTCCTGAACTCAAAGTGCTTCTTGTACTCATAAGATTCACCAATCTCAAACCAATCAAGGAATTTCAAATATCATGCAAAGAGCCCCCAATTTGTAATGATGTGGCAGATGATGTGTGCCAGGCAGATCAAATCCATGAGGGAAGCTTGATGACATGGCCACAACTGTTTTGCAATTTATATTTTATTTCGAGATGTGTGCCCTGAATTCAGAAGTAATAAGACTACCACAACTTCAGAGGTTTTTTAGAAAATTAAATGAAACATTTATTAACAAAAGAAAAGATTTCAAGTACATACATAGGTCTACAAATTACTACCATGATAACTCCTAAAACCCCTAATTAATCTGGCTTCCTGTTACACTCCCGTTAAAACAACAGTAAAAACAAATAGATTTAAACAGACCCAGGCAAAGCAACATGTTACCCTGGACAGTGGAATTAGAAGTGAGTTTTCTCAGTTTCGGTTCCTGTAGACAACAAAACTTGATGCGCAGAGGCTGGAGACTTTTCACACTTGTGTTAGATCTTAGAATACCTCCTCCTCTGACACATCACCTTTATACATGTTTCTCCCTTTTTAATGCAAATTCCATTGTTCCGTTATGTCTTTGGAACTTTACCTTTCTCATAATATAAAGTTTTTCATGGCGCTAATTTTATCAGTAACCTTTGGGGAAAATAAAAACACTGTTTGGCTTAGCTTCTTCTAGCTGGATGTAACATCCTACCACCTCTTTGAAAGTCAAACTAACCTAATATATCTATAAATGCAAATTTTCCTCACACCTCACGTTCTAAAATTTCAGCAATGTTTATGTATTTAGCATTTCAAACCCAGCTTATTTTTTGATGTTTGAAAGCCTCCAGACCAACTGTGTCCAATTCAATTAAATCACACATACGCACACACACACAGACACACAGACACACATGCACACATATATGCACATAGAGAAACTATCCAAACCCCACTATTAACCCACTTTTTAAATCACAATAATATTATGAAAATTATTATATTTTCATCATGTCCTCTTCCTTAGGGGAAAATAACCGTCATAATTTAAAAAGATGGCTTCACTTTCTTAACCCATTTTAGATTACCTCCTATACTTATCTATATACTCACGCTACTACATTACCAGATGCATACATTAACATAACAACATGTATAAAAACCCTTGGTATCAACAGAAATCATTCCAGTCCAGTGTCCAGATTTTAAAATGTCCAATTCTCATTTTGAGCTTCAAACTCTTGACAATGCACCTGCAATTAGATTTTCTCATCCAAACACATGTATAATCTGTAGATTAAATGGTTGCAGTAATAAACTTCACCTAAACAGTCTTGCACTTCTGCCTCGAAATTTGTCCAGAAACTTTAAAGGATTGAGTTCTGTTTAAATAATTGTTTCTGATGAATTGTTTGCGATGCAAATCTCAAAATGCTGCAAAGCTAACACCGGATTGAGAGTTTCCTTTTTGACCATTGAACATCTTCTTTGTTGTGCATTCAACTTTTGTGAAAAATACCCTATCGGTTTCTCAATTCCAGTTTCATCTTCTAGTGACAGTATGGCCCCAATGCCTATATCGCTTGCAACAACAGCCAACTTAAATTGCTTGACATAATTGAGTACTGCCAAAACTGGTGTCGCAGTCAATACAGTTTTCAAACTGTCAAATATCTTCTGACACTCCAGTGTCCATTGAAACTCCTTGTTCTTTTTTAATAGTTCAGTCAAAGGAGCAACCACACTGCTAAAATTTGGTACAAATTTCCAGTAAAGCCCCCTCATGCCCAGAAATCTCAAAACTCCTCGTTTTGTTGTAGGCATGGGGAAATCGACAATAGCTTTGACTTTCATATCTTTCGGAGCCATCTTGCCATATCCAATAGATATGTAACTTGCGCCTTTGCAAATTCACTTTTAACCAATTTCATAATCAAATTAGCTCCTTGCAGTCAACAAAATAATTCTTCCACATGTTGTAAATGCTTCTCCCACAAATGAATGAAAAGTATCAAGTCGTCAATATAAACAGCACAACTGTTCAGTCCTGCAATTACTTTGTTTGTTTGTCTTTGAAATGGTGCAGGTGCATTTTTCATACCAAATGGCATGGCTTTAAACTGATATAGTCCATCTAGCATCACAAAAGCTGATATTTCCTGTGCTCTCTATGATAATGTTACTTGCCAATATCCTCTCAGCAAGTCAATCTTTGAGATAAATTTTGATTGTCTCACTTTCTCAATGCAATCTTCCAATTGTGGTATAGGATATGAATCAGCTTTTGTCACTGCATTCACCTTTCCATAGACCACGCACAGTGTTTGTGTTCCATCTGGTTTCATTACCATCACAATAGGCCAACTCCAGCTACAGCAACTAGCCTCAATGAGGTCATTTTGAAGCATGATTTCAATTTCTTTCTGTACTGTGATAACTTTGCCAGATTTAATCTATGAGGATGTTGCCTTATCGAAGACGAAACTTCTACATAAACATCATGTCGAGCTAAATTTGTCCTCCCCAGTTTATTCCCACAAATAACTTGTGCAGCTGCAATAGCTTCTCCAAATCAATTTGACACTTGCCTGGAAGGTAACTCAATATTACATTTACATTTTCAAGTATCCCCTCATTATGAAATTTGATTAGAGGAAATCCAATCTCAGAATCCTTCATTCTACCTCTCTCTATTTATCCACCATTACCAATAACTCCCTTTTGGTTCTCTTCACTGTCAAAGTACTTTTTAAGCATATTTACATGACACACCTGCTACTTCTTTCTTCTATCTGGAGTATGTATTAAATAATTTACTTCACTCAGTTTCTTTTCAACCCTGTCAGGGCTACTATACCTTGCCTTTAACGAGTCACCCAGTACTGGTAACAAAACTAACACTTTTTCTCCAGCACCAAAGCTACGAGCTGTAGCTTTCTTGTTTACCTTCACTTTCATCACTTGCTGTGATATGTTTAAATGTTCCATAGCTAACACACATGCTCTGTCCAATCTTTCTCTGAAGTTTGATACATAATCCTGGAGAGTAATTTCCGATTTTTGACCCACCAATTTCCCATGAATCAATTTTAGTGGCCCCCTTACCTCATGACCATACATTAGTTCGAAAGGACTAAATCCAGTTGATGCATTAGGAGAGCAAATAACAAGAATGGATTTATCCTAACTCAATCCTGTGGATAGTCCTGACTATACACCCTCATCACAGTTTTTAAAGTTTGATGCCATCTTTCCAAAGCCCCTTGTAACTCAGGATGGTAAGCTGATGACTTAAACTATTTTATCCCCAAACTGTTCATTACTTCCTTAAACAGATTTGACATGAAATTTCAACCCTGATTTGATTATATTTCTTTTGGTAAACCATATCTTGTAAAACGGTTAGTTAACTCTTCCACAATTCTCTTTGTTGTTATATTTCTCAAAGGTATCTCTTCAGGAAACCTTGTAGACAAATCTATTATTGTCCATAAGTACTGACTTCCACTTTTAATCTTAGGGAGGGTCCTACACAATCAATCATGACCCTAGTAAAAGGGTCTTCAAATGCTGGAATTCGAATTAAAGGTGTCAGCTTAATTACAGCTTGTGGTTTCCCTATCACCTGACATGTGTGACATGTTCTACAGCATTTGACTGCATATCTACGTAATCCAGGCCAAAAAAAAAGTTTTCTTTTGTATTTTTGACTGTGTCTTTCGAATTCCTAAATTTCCTCCATCTTTCCAATTGTTAAATGTCCTCCACTGGAATTTCATGAGCTATTCTCAGGACCTCATTTCTACATTCAAATGGTATAACAATCTGATGCACTTCCCTCCAGTTTTCATCTGCTGAAACATGATGCGGCCACCACTTTCTTATTAGCACATTACCCTTAAGGTAATAACATTGTGGAATACATTCTGCCTCTTTTTCTGAGTAAACTGTTTGATATAACTGTCTCATTTGTGTACCTTATTTTTCTATAACTCTACCAGTTGCCTTGAGCTAAATACCTCAGCTTCATTATCCTCCATTCTTTCTTCCTGAACAATCTTATCACAAACAGTGCCAGCTAATTGGACTTCAACACCATCCTCCTGTCTTTTTAACTTTGTGTTTCAACCTGGGAGTCTGTGATCTTGTTATCACACAATCTGGAAACAATCCAGAGTGCTCTTTCTGCATCACTTCTACTGAAAACGCCTCTAGAGGCTGTTCAACTGCCATAGGCTTTACCCACATCTGTGACCCAGCGATATCATTACCTAAAATAAATGGAAGCCCTGCAATGAGCATTTTTTCCATCACTCCAATTATAACTTCATCCATCCTCCACTTACTCTTTAAATTTCCCTTCCACAAAGGAATAGGATTAGCATCTCCATGAACCCCACTTATTATCACCTGTTCCTGCAATACTCTATCTGATCAACAAATATCACTATCCCACAACATAAAGGATTAATGAGCCCCTGTGTCTCTTTAAATTTTAATACCTTCACCTAATCCACCCTGTACACACGGAAAGACTTTCCCTTCACATATAAAATCTTTAAACACTTCTGCAACCTGCTCCTCAGAACTCCCCTGGGTAAATTGTGAACACATGCCCACTTCTTTATCTATCACTGATGCTTCCTGTTTTGCCCGACACAAACCATTGTTTTTTTCCTGTGCCTAAACCTCAGAACCCACAGTACTTTTACTTCCAGAACTTTTCTGCATCGCAATAATCCCAACAAATTTTCCCTGCAATTTCCAACACACTGACTTTGTGTGCCCAAATTTATTACAGTGAAAGCATCTCAATTTTCGAATGTCACTTCTACCCTCAGCACCTTATTTTTTAGTCTGAGAAAAAACTTCCCTTGATTTTCCACCAACTCCTTTTCTTCCCTGACTACCCACCTTCCTTTCACCTTCCCACTTTCTATCCTTCTCTGATTTAAAAGGGTGATGAAGGAAATGTATAAACCTATGAACTAACTCATAATCATCAGCTATCTCTGCTGCTTGTCTTACCATTTTAACCCTCTGTTCCTCCACATGAGTTCTCATTGTCAAAGGAATTCAATCTTTAAATTCTTCCAAAGGAATTACTTCTCTAAGAGCTGCATAAGTAGTCTCTGTCTTTAGTGCCCGTATCCACTGGTCAAAATTAATTTGTTTTACTCTCTCAAACTCAGTGGCCTGAATTTTCCCGTCGGCGATTTGGGGGCGGGGCCCGCTCACTGATGGAAAAATAACGTGGGATGATGTCGGGCGGAACCCCCAACGTTATCCTGGTCCATTTAAATCTTTAGGAAGACGGGCGGACGGCGAAATCAGCTGTCCACCTGCCGGCCTGTCAATGGCCAATTGAGACCATTGACAGGGTAATTAAGATAATTAAAGACCTGCCCGTCCAACCTTAAGGCTGGTGGGCAGGCCAGGAGCCCCAGCGGGCTTCTGATAATTCATGAAACCTCATCCACCGGCGGGATGAGGTTTCATGTCCGTTTTTAAAAACTTTAATACATTTTTTGTGATATTTATTAACATGTCCATCTTGTGTGACATTGTCACATGAGGGGGACATGTTAATATTTTTTTTATTTTTCTACTTTTTAACTTTGTAACACTTTCACTGATCTCCCTGAGACAGCACTTAGTCTCAGGGAGCAGTGCGCGCATGCGTGAAAGAGCGCACTTTGACAGATGGGGAATCCCTCCCCCTCGCACAGGGAGGGCATAGCGCTTCCCGCCGGACAGGCCGCTGGACGGGCCTTAATTGGCCCGCCCACTTAAAATGGCAGTGGGGCACGCTTTGGCGGCGGAGTTTGGCTGCCCGCCCGCCAACCGAGGGCAAAATTCTGCCCAGTATATGTTTGTCCAGGCTGTTTTCTCATATTCTTAAATTTCTGCCTGTATGCCTCAGGAACCAACTCATATGCACTCAAAATAGCCTTTTTTTTTTAAACACACCATAGTCCACTGTCATTTCTTCTGATAGTGAAGCATGAATCTCATGTGCTCTACCCACCAACCTAGATTGTAATAATCATGTCCAGTTTTCCTGAAGTCATTTCATCTGTTTAGCTATCTTCTCAAATGAAGTAAAGCACACCTCCACATCTCTTTCTTCAAACTTTGGAAGAGCTTGCACACATTTAAACATCTCCCCAGGTTAAAGGTTTTCTCATCGTTCGAACTTTCCTCAGAACCTGATGTCTATTTTTTAAACTCCAGCTTTTTAAGCCAGTACTCTCTGTCTCTTTCCTTCATTCTCTCTTCCATTGCTTTTCCCTCTGAACATCAAGTTTTTGCACTTCCATTTATTTTTGAAATAACTTCTGTTTTTCCCTTTCTTTTTCTGCTGCCTCAAGTTCCTGCCCTAGCACCACTTACAATTCTTTCTCCTTGTCATTTCCCTTCTATTCAAGTTTTCTCAGCTCCTTTGCTTTCTCAAATTCAAGCCTCTTCATTTCTAACTGAAGCCTCAATACCTCCAGCTGTGTCTCACTTGGAGGCAGGTATCACTTTCAACTTCAAATGCTGTGCTTATCACTTCAAATATGTCTGCTTTCTTTGCCCCTCCAGGTAACCTCAACTACAACTTATCCACCAACTATGTTAACTTATCCTTAAGATACTTTTTGTAACCCAATCAGAGCTATATGTTCTACTTCCAAAAAAGATTTAGCCACGGATGCAGCCATTTTGCAGTCTCACCATTTCAAAAATATCTCACACCAACTCCTGAACTCAAAGTGCTTCTTGTACTCATAAGATTCACCAATCTCAAACCAATCAAGGAATTTCAAATATCATGCAAAGAGCCCCCAATTTGTAATGATGTGGCAGATGATGTGTGCCAGGCAGATCAAATCCATGAGGGAAGCTTGATGACATGGCCACAACTGTTTTGCAATTTATATTTTATTTCGAGATGTGTGCCCTGAATTCAGAAGTAATAAGACTACCACAACTTCAGAGGTTTTTTAGAAAATTAAATGAAACATTTATTAACAAAAGAAAAGATTTCAAGTACATACATAGGTCTACAAATTACTACCATGATAACTCCTAAAACCCCTAATTAATCTGGCTTCCTGTTACACTCCCGTTAAAACAACAGTAAAAACAAATAGATTTAAACAGACCCAGGCAAAGCAACACGTTACCCCGGACAGTGGAATTAAAATTGAATTTTCTCAGTTTCGGTTCCTGTAGACAACAAAACTTAATGCGCAGAGCCTGGAGGCTTTTCACAATTGTGTTAGATCTTAGAATATCTCCTCCTCTGACACATCACCTTTATACATGTTTCTCCCTTTTTAATGCAAATTCCATTGTTCCGTTATGTCTTTGGAACTTTACCTTTCTCATAATATAAAGTTTTTCATGGCGCTAATTTTATCAGTAACCTTTGGGGAAAATAAACACACTGTTTGGCTTAGCTTCTTCTAGCTGGATGTAACATCCTTCCACCTCTTTGAAAGTCAAACTAACCTAATTTATCTATAAATGCAAATTTTCCTCACACCTCACATTCTAAAATTTCAGCAATGTTTATGTATTTAGCATTTCAGACCCAGCTTATTTTTTGCTATCTGAAAGCCTCCAGACCAGCTGTGTCCAATTTAATTAAATCACACACAGACACACACAGACACACACAAAATCACACACACAATCCAAACCCCAGTATTAACCCACTTTTCAATAAATCACAATAATATTATGAAAATTATTATATTTTCATGACAACACATTGAACATGGCACCGTATCTCATGCTGGGCAGGAACCTACCACTCAACATGGTACGAAAACCAGACTCACAGCATCGAAATGAGACGCAATGCCTGTTGTCAGAAACGTGAAAATGCCTAGTAGAAATGCGGCTTCAAGGTTAAGTTGTTAAAGATGTGGCGGTGACCAGGGACTCGACACCTGTAAATTCAAGGAGGCAGAATGTCATTACTGCCATTAGAAAGGTCATGTGGGATGGCAACGGCAGGCAAAGATGGAGCAGCCTGCAAAACATGGAGAAGAATGATGTAGGTGCAGAAATTGGAGGTGGGGGGACTGTGATTTACTTGAACAAATTAGCATTGAAAGGGAGGAGGTATTAATGGCTTTAACGGGCTTAAAAGTGGATAAACCCCCAGGTTCAAATGAGATGTATCCCGCGCTGCTATGTGAAGTAAGGGAGGAGATTGCAGGGGCTCTGACACTAATTTTAAGGTCTTCTCTGGCCACAGGAGAGGTGCCAGGGGACTGGAAGATGGTGAATGTGGTACCATTATTCAAGAAGGGAAATAGGGATAAACCGGGCAATTACAGGCCAGTGAGTCTAACATCAGTGGTAGGGAAACAATTGGAAAACATTCTGAGGGACAGGATTAAAAATCACCACTTGGAGAGGCAGGAATTAATCAGGGGTAGTCAGCATGGTCTTGTCAGGGGGAGATCATTCCTAACTAATTTGATTTAATTTTTCAAGGAGGTGAATAGTTGTGTAATCTAATCCTGAGAAGGGTGAGGTGATGCATACTGGGAGGGCTAAAATGGCAAGGGAATACACAATGAATGATAGGACCCTAGGAAGTACTGAGGATCTGAAGGACCTTGGTGTGCATGTCCATAGATCCCTGAAGGCAGCAGCACAGGTAGATAAGGTAGTTAAGAAGACATATGGGATACTTACCTTTATTAGCTGCGGCATTGAATATAAGAACAGGGAGGTTATGCTGGAGCTGTTTAAAATGCTAGTTAGGCCACAGCTGGAGTACTGTGTGCAGTTCTGGTCGCCACACTATAGGAAGGATGTGATTGCACTGGAGAGGATGCAGAGGAGATTCAGCAGGATGTTGCCTGGGCTGGAGTGTTTCAGCTATGAAGAGACACTAGATAGACTAGGGTTGTTTTCCTTAGTGCAGAGAAGGCTGAGGGGGGGGACCTGATAGAGGTATACAAAAGTACAAAAAGGGGCATAGATGGGGTAGATGGGAAGAAACTTTTCTCCTTAGCGGAGATGTCAATAACCAGGGGGCATAGATTTAAGGTAAGGGACAGGAGGTTTAGAGGAGATTTGAGGAAAGTTTTTTTCACCCAGAGGGTGGTTGGAATCTGGAACACACTGCCTGAGGGGGTGGTAGAGACAGGAACCCTCACAATATTTAAGAAGTATTTAGGTGAGCACTTGAAACACCATAACATACAGGGCTACGGGGCAAGTGCTGGAAAATGGGATTAGAATAGATAGGTGCTTGATGGCTGGCATGGACACGATGGGCCGGAGGATCTGTTTCTGTGCTGTATAACTCTATGACTTTAAAACAGCAAACCGGCATGATCGAATTAAAGAAATCAGCAGAGACTGAAGCTACCAACACCAACATCTATTCCCTATATAACGTAACCACTGTGAAAACTGAACCTATCACTGTGACAATCCAAGTTAATGAGAAGCCACTAATAATGCAGGTGGATATGGGTGCCTTAACTACATGGTGGGAAAGTACACTTTCAAATACCTTAATGAAGGTAGTCAGCCAATAAACCTCAAGCAGACAACTGCTAAATTAAGGGCTTACACAGGAGAATCTATTCAGATAAAGGGCATCACCAAAGTACCAGTTTCTTACAAGCAACAGACAGCTCAGCTGCCTGGAGTAATTGTGAAAGAAGAAGGATCCAGTCTTTTAGGCCAAGACTGGATACAGAAGATCAAACTCAACTGGTCTGAGATATTTTACCTAAAATCTGATGGAGTTCCATAACTTTTAAGAAAATACGCTGCGGTCTCTCAGGATGAGTTAGGAGAATTGAAGGACCTTCACATGCTGCAAGGATCCCTCTGGTCAAAGTTGGTTCCTCTGGAAAATCATGAAGAGAAAGACAATGAATTTAGTGGCACTCTGAAGAAAACTGAAGAAACAGTTGGCAGAGAAGACTCAACAATGTTCAATATTCCAGGAGGAAGCCAAGAGATACAAGAAGGAGACTGAGGAACTGAAGAATCAGCTGAATGAAACAAAAGAGACATTGAAAGGAAAAGTCGTAGAACTTTCCAAGGTGCAAGTGAATAATGAAGCCACGGGTAGCTCAACGACTGAGCTGAACCAATTTAAGATTTCACAGGACAGAGACTTGGCCGACTGTGAAACCGAAATGAAGGACAAGGCAAGACTGCGGTAAACAGAAAAAGAAAAGACAGAAATCAGATTAGACAGGCTAACCTGACACGAGACTCAAGGAGCTAGAATGAAGAACATTGGATGCTGCAAACATACTGAAAACCATTAATGGGTTTATTCAGTGAGGACAAGGCCAACAGGCCAATAGCATCAGCAAGGATACAATGATGGGCTCTGACATTATCTGCATACGAGTATACTTTTAAGAACTATCCTGGCCTACACATTGCAAATGCCAATGCACTCAGTCATCTCCCGTTTCCAGACAATATTGTGCACACTCCCGTTCTGCAGGAATTAATGTTATTATTAAATTTCTTAGATTCTTCCCATGTGCATGAAAAGAATTAGAAATTGGACGAACAGAGATCCAACATTATCGAAAGTCAGAGACTTTGTCTTACAAGGATGGTCAAACTTGCCTGTATCTGAAGAATTGAGACCATTCCGGGTCAGACAGATGGAATTGAGCTGTCAAGGGGGGATTTTGTTGTGGGTGTCAAGAGTAGTGGTCTCACCACAAGGCAAATAACTGCTCTTGACAGGACTCCTTAGTGCCCATCCGGGCATATCAACAATGAAAATGCTTGCGTTGAGCTATGTATGGTGGCCAGGCATTGATGGAGATATTGAAAACTTGGTCAAGTACTGTCTCCACTGTCAGCAACAACAGAAGTTGCCTGTTCCAGCTCCCCTGCACTCCCCTGTGGGAGTGGCCTGGTTGATCCTGGGTTCAATTACGTATCAATTACATAGGACCATTCTTGGGTACCATGTTCTTGTTAATTACAGATGCACGTTCCAAATCGATGGATGCATATGAAGTCAAGTTGCCAACATCACACTCAATGATCGAGAAGTGACATCACAGTTTCAGCATACATGGTCTGCCTGAAATTGTTGCTTCAGATAATGGCACCGTTTACACTAGCGCAGAGTTTCAGAAATTCATAGGTCTGAATGGAATCAGACATATGAAACCAGTCCCTTACCATCCCTCATTAAATGGCCTAGCCGAGAGTGCAGCACAAATTTTTAAGTCTGGTATGAAAAAGTTATCTGGAGGTACTCCTGAATCTCGACTTTCCTGCTTTCTTTTCAGTTATCATACAACACCACATTCAGCTACAGGTTCAACAGCGTCTGAATTATTGATGCAACACCACCTACATACATTTTTACATCTGGTGTTTCCAAGTTTAAAGGGGAAGGTAGAGAATAATCAGAGTAATCAAAAATGTAACCACAACGTACACAGCAAAGCTCACACATTCACTATAGGTGACGTGGTATTCATGCAAAGTTTCGGCAGTGGGCCCTGTTGGGTTCCTGGAACCATTGTTTCAGAGACTGGTCCATTATCTTTCCAAGTACAAGTGGGAGAGAGGATCGTCTGTAAGCACATAGACCATATACGTGCCAGAGAAACATTCCAGAAAGCAACTATTCCACCTGTGATTAATGTTGAACTGTCTATTCCTAGGACAAGTGATCGACCTGGAATTGACATGCCCAATGTCTCTGTAGAGTTGCCAAACCCTGAACTGCCGCTTTCCAATGATGTGTCTCATGCTGCAGTTCCAGATCCTGTCGATCCTGTTAAGGAACCTCTAGTGGTAGAGATATGCCACTTTAGCCATATACAGAGAGTACCTCAGAGAATTGATCTTTAATCACCTGAAATTGTATATATATATATATATATATATGTTGTTGGATATTCAAATGTTTTCTTGTTAATGGAGATTGTAAAAAAAACTAAAGGAGGGCAAGTGTGAGGGTATAGCCCCTCCTATTGTCTATCAGGGGGTCGTGTGATGTTCTGTGGAGGCTCCAACCAGTGTGCCCTTTGCATGGGCAACCTGGGGAGTGGGGCTTCCTGACAAGAGTCCTGGCCTGAAAAGCACCTGAAAAGCTCCCTGTAATGAAGTTTAGCTGTTTCTTGTTGAAACCTGTCTGCTCTATCGAGTCATTACACAAAAGTAAGGAGGTTATGCTTCAGTTGTTCAGGGCACTGGTGAGACCACATCTGGAGCACTGTGTATAGTATTGGTCTCCTTATTTGAGAAATGCGTTAGAGAAGGTTTACTAGGCAAATACTGGGAATGGGCAGGTTGTCTTATGAGGAAAGGTTGGACAGGTTAGGCTTGTATCCACTGGAGTTTAGAAGAATAAAAGGTGACTTTATCGAAACCTTTAAGATCCTGGGGGATCTTGACAGGGTGGATGTGAAAAGAATGTTTCCTCTTGTGGGAGAATCTAGAACTAGGAAGTCAAGGTTTAAAAATAAGGGGTCGCTCATTTAAGACAGATGAGGATAATTTTTTTCTCTCAGAGAGTCGTGAGTCTTTGGAACTCTCTTCCTCCAAAGGTGTTGGAAGCAGAGTCTTTGAATATTTTTAAGGCAGAAGTGGATAGATTCTTGATAAACAAGGCGGTAAAAGGTTATCGGAGGTAGGCGGGAGGTTACAATCAGGTCAGCCACGATCTTATTGAATGGCGGAGCAGGTTTGAAGGGCTGAGTGGCTTATTCCTGCTCCCGGCTCGTGTGTTCATATGTTTTCTCTGTTCTCCTGCTACCTCCAACCACTAAAGGAGCTCAACAGCTTGACTTTGGTGCTCCCACTTACTATTACTTGACTCACTGGCAGCGCTCTTACCCCTGAGCCAGGAGATTGCCTCACTCTGGAGAAACTTGAACACCTAATCCAGGTTGGCACTGCAACATGGCACTGCAAAAGTTTGAGATGTAAATCCGAGGCCCTGTCTGCCTCTCAGGTGGACATAATAGTTCCCTGGCACTCTTCGAAGAGGAACAGGGGAGTTGTCCCTGGTATCCCTTCCAACTTTTGCCCCTTAGCCAACAACAAAAAAGCAGGTGGTTTGGCCATTATCTCACTGCTGTTTGTGGGAGATTGCTGTGCGCAAATTGGCAGTGTTTCCTTGTATCACAACAATGACTGCACTTCAGAAAATCTATAGTGGCTGCAAAAGTAATTGAGGAGCCCGAAGATTATGAAAGGCACTTTGTAAATCCAGGTCTTTCTTTTGTTTCTTTCACTGATACTCAGGTGCAGAACATCTTGCAGTGGAGTTAAGTTACAAAGAGGAGAAAACATGACATCTGGAGACCTTTGTGTTGGCAGTTAACTTCCAGATCTTGAACAGTAGTAGTAAAGACATGACAAAACTGCATCACTCGCACCCAGCCTTGCACCATTTATGTGTCAAAAGTGTCAGAGTCGATAAATTATCTGTCATTTTTCTTGTTGTGCGTGTATTAGCTTTGAATGAACCAACCTCACGTACAGCCCCATTCTAACCCATCTATGGCAGTGTGCCAAACTTCCTACACATCTCACGGACAGAGTTTGTGATCCTTGCAATAAATGGAAGCAGCTTCACAGTTTTCAACTTTAATGTTGCTCAGGTGTGATCTACATTCAGTGAGCATGACAACAACTGACTAGCTGTATAGTCTGGATCTAAAAAGAATGCTTACTACACACAGGCACTGTGTGATCCTAAGTGAAAGTGAACCAGTGGAGCTATACCAACAGCTGCTATGAGCTTTTGCATTCAGTCACTCTGGCATCAATAATCAATAACGTCCACTGTTGCTCAGGGAAGTGAACAGCCAGGACTGAGAAAATGGGAAATTAACAGACTGCTGACCAGCTGTCTGATTTTTCCATTTTGGGAAAGTATAATTAGTGGTTCAAAACCTGGCCAAAAAGCTGATCTCGTGGTTGCATATACATGTAATGTCTCACAGCAGAAAGGACTAAAGTCCTGTCCTCGGACAGATTCGCCTGCACGCCCAGCAATAATCATTAATGTGGAAACAAAAAACCCATTGTTGCAATATATAATATTTAGCAAGGGAATTTTAGAACATCTTTAAACACTGTTATTGTAACACAGGTTTGGAAATTAAAGAAAGTATAAATTCAGCAGTTCAACCCACGGAAAGCCAAACCCTAACACTGACAGTAGCGGCAGTGTTAACTAAAGTAAGCACAATGAATTGTAGAGGTATGCAGAGCACACAACTTAACTGCATCACTACTGCAGTTTATTACTGAACCCCGGCTTATTTGGGGTGCCTGGAATTAGACACTAAGAGTAAACTTGCTCTGGAAGGATCAAACACTGGGGAAATACTGCCTAACTTTTGCGTGACTCGAGCTAATTGGTGTGCCAAATGTATGTTTAAGTGAACATCAGATGCACCATTATACAAAATTCATGACTTTAAAAATGAGATCCTCTCTTAGCTACTAATCCCATGAACCGGCCTGTTAATTTCCCTTCTGAGTGACATGGTTTGAACTGTTCCCTAGAACAGATAGTGCTGATCTCATTTAGTCTTCCACTAAAGTCTCTTCCCTCTGGAGGATTCCAGCTCTTGTAGGTATCAATCTGACCAGATTTCTTAATTGGCTCGTGCATGTTGCGATATGGCAGGTCCATTCCATTTTGAAACTTTGAAAGGAAAATCATATCTAAGAATGAATTAGGAAAATCTCAGGAAAATGCTGATCCAAAAGCATACTTTTAGATTATATCATTATTAACTGTCACAGCCTAAGGGCCCGGATTTTGGCTTTCTGCTTGTTCATGAGATGTGGGCATCACTGGCAAGACCAGAATTTGTTAGCCTTGAGAAGGTGGTGGTGAGCTGCTTCCTTGAGCACAGCTGAGTGGCTTGCTTGGCCATTTCAGAGGGGACTTACGAGCCAACCACATTGCTGGAGTCTGGAGTCACGTATAGGCCAGACCAAGGAAGGGCAGCAGATTTCCCTCTCCAAAGGGTATCAGTGAACTAGATGGGTTTTGATGACAATCCAGTAGTTCCGTGGTCATGATTACTGACGCCAGCTTTTTATTCCAGATACATTTAGGAAGTAAATTTACCTCTTGTCCCCAGGTCATTAGTCCAGATCTCTGGACTGCTCAACCAGTAACATAACCACTATGCTACCGTAACCTGTATCTCTGTAATAATCGTTGCGGATCTTGGATGAGGTTGCCCATGGTTTGAATTTACAGGTACTGTTGGAGGCAAGGCTGTTGGTAAACTTTACCTTTTATTGAGCATTCTGCTAACTATGTACAGTACAGGCTTATCACGAGGCTTCACATAGAACTTTCTCTCAGCATACTCTGTTGTCATGTAATCTTACGTCACTACTGATGTAGACTATTTACATATTTAACATTAACCCTTTATACTACATCTCCTCCTGAAGTCTCTGCCTTAATCCCTGGTTCACAATTGTGGTGGTTTCACCGATCTCCCCAACCTTGTCCTCAGCTTTCTCGGAGGTTGTATAGGATTCAGGTTTTCCATCTTTCCTCTCAAACATTGTAGGGTAGTATGCAATTCATCAGAGACTATTGGATCTCTGTTCAGGTTGTTTTTCTGATCATCTGGGTAGTTGGTCTGTTCCATTGATGGTCTCCTTACTGTGGAAACAAGTGGCTCCTGTTCTTCTCACTATTCAGAGGGATCAAGGACAGAATCTCTCTGGCTATAGGTAAGGAATGAAAAAGGTGCAATAACATTGATCGGTGTAGCATACCAACCAGTGGAAGGGATGTAGAGAAACAAATTTGCGAATAAATTACAGAGAGGTGCAAGAATTATAGAGTGAACTGGGGAATGTCAATTATCCAAATAGACTGGGATAGGAATAGTGCAAAGGGACAAGAGGGGTGCTGGTTCCTGGAATGTGCTCAAGATAATTTCCTGCAGCAATATGTTTCCGATCCAATGAGAGGGCAAGGCACTGTTGGATCTGGTTCTGGGGAATGAGTTGGCACAAGCGGATCAAATATCAGTGGGAGATCGTTTAGGAGACAGTGACCATTGTATCATAAGGTTTAGGTTGTCCAGGGAAAAGGACAAGGAACAATTGAGAGCAGGGATAATTAATTGGGGAAAAGCCAACTTCAACGGGATTGGAATGCAGCTGAGGTGAGTGAGTTGGAATCGAATATTGGTGGGAAAGGCAGTGTCTGATCAATGGGCCAGTTTCAAAGAAAAAGTACTGCAGGCAATGTTAAGGTATATTACCCTGAAGGGGAAAGGTAGGGCAAATAAATCCAGAGTGCTCTGTATGACGAGAGAGATGGAGATGAAGATGAAAAGAAAGAAGTGTGCATACCACAGATGTCAGGTAGAAAATACAACAGAGAATTAGGCTGAATACAGAAGGACCGGAGGAGAAGTGAAAAAAACTAATAAGAAAAGCAAGGAGAGAGCATGAAAAGAGACTGGCAGCAAACATAAAAGGGTCTCCTATTAGCATATAAATAATAAAAGGGTGGTAAAAGAAAGAGTAGGGCTGATTAGGGATAAAAAAAAAGGGGACTTTCAATTGGAGGCAGGAGAAATAGCAGGGATATTAATGAGTACTTTGCATCTTCTTTACAAAGGAAGAATATGCTACCCAGGCCAAGATGAGGTAACTGGTACACTCAAAGAGTTTACAATTGAGAAGGAGGAGGTGTTAGAAAGGTTATCTGAACTTAAAATAGATAAGATACAAGGACCAGATGAGATGCATCCAAGGGTATTGAGGGAAGTGAGAGTAGGAATTTCAGAGGCACCAGTGATAATCTTCCAGCCCTCTTTAGACTCAGGGGCGGTGCCTGAGGACTGGAGAATGGCAAATATTAGACCGTTGTTCTAAAAGGGGTGGAAAGGTAAAGTGGGCAACTACAGGCCAGTCAGTTTGGCTTCAGTGACAGGGAAACTTCTGGAAACTAGTTTGGGACAAAATCGATAATCACTTAGACAAGTGTGGGATAATTAAGGGAAGCCAGCATGGATTCATTAAGGAAAAGTTATGTTTAAGTAACTTGCTAGAGTTTTTTGAAGAGGTAACAAAGAAGGTTGATAAGGGCAAAGCTGTTGATGTGGTGTATATGGATTTTCAAAAAGCATTTTACATTGCCATACAACAGACTTGTGATCAAAATTCTAGGTCATGGAATAAAAGAGAAAATAGACACTTGGATAAGAAATTGGCTGAGTGACATGAAACAGAGTAGTGATAAATGGTTATTTTTCAGATTGGAGGAAGGTTTGTAGTGGAGTTCCTCAGAAGTCAGTGTTGGGACTTTTGCTCTTCCTGATATAAAATAATGGCCTAGTCTGTGGTGTTAAGGGCATTATTTTGAAATTTTCAGATGATGCAGAGATTAGAAACATTGTATACTGTGATGAAGATAGTCTTGAACTGCCAAAAGATGTAGACATGTTGGTGGATTGGGCAGACAAACAGCAGATGATGTTTAACGCATAGAAGAGTGAGGAGATTCATTTTTGCAGGAAGAATATAGAGAGACAGTGTAACATAAAAGGAGAAACTCTAAAGGAGGTACAGGAACAGAGAGACCTCAGTGTATATGCCCATAAATCATTGAAGAAAGCAGGACATGTTAATAAGTCTTATAGTATCTTAGGCTTTATTAATAGGGGCATTGAGTACAAGAGCAAGGAGGTCATGTTGAACTTGTACAAGACACTAGTTAGGCCTCATCTGGAATACTGCGTCCAGTTCTGGGCACCATACTTGAGGAAGGATGTGAGGGCATTGGACAGAGTACTGAGGAAATTCACAAGAATGATTCCAGGGATAAAGAACTGTAGCTATGGGGATAGATTGGAGAGGTTGGGACTGTTTTCCTTGGAGAACAGAAGGCTGAGAGGAGGCTTGATAGAAGTATTCAAGATCGTGAGGGGTATGGACTGGGTAAATAGTGAGAAACTGTTCCTACCCAAAAAAGCATCAAGAACTAGAGGCCACAGATTCAAAGTAATTGGCAAAAGGAGTAATAGTGATGTGAGGAAACATTTTTTCACCCAGAGGGAGGTTGAAATCTGGAATGAACTTCCTGAAAGGGTGGTGGGGGCAGGTTCGATTGAGGTATTCAAAAGGGAATTGGATTGCTTTTAAAAAACAAAGAATGTGCAAGGTTACGGGGATAAGGCGGGGGAGTGGGATTAGGTAGTCTGCTCTTTCAGTCAGCCAGTGCAGACTCGGTGAGCTGAATGGTCTCTTTCGGCGCTGTAAAGATTCTGCGATTCTATTCCATTTTCAGCCTCTGCAAGGTAAGATCGCGGACTTTGTGTTTTCTCCAAGACTTGGCCTTTGTGGTTCTGGTCATGAATCCAGACTGATTCACCTGGCTGGAGTTCTGGTAAATCATGTGCTCTATGGCGTGGATTATAGTTTCTTGTTTGATTTACATAATTGCTCATCCTCCTTCTCTCTTACTCTCTCTACATCTGTCGCTTTGAGGTGTGGCACAAGTGTGTGCGGAAGAACAGAAAGTTTGAGTCATCTTCTCATCAGAACTTCTGACAGTGTTGAACTATTCTGAGCGGTAACTCAAAAGTGCTAAGTTGATATTGTCAATTTTCCTCAACAAACCTTTTACCACCCTTGCTACTCCTTCAGCCCTCCCATTAGCTTGTGGCTATCTCAGTGAACAAGTTGTGTGGACAGATCCATAATCTTCTGTGACCTGCTTAAAACATTTACTTACAAACTGTGGGCCATTATTTGAAATGGCTAGATCTGGAATGCCATGTTTGGCAAAAGATTTATTTTAACATTTCAATGACTCTTTCCAAGGTGGCACTATGAAGTCATTTCATAGCTCAATTCACCTGGAGTAGTGTCTTCCCCCTGAGGTTGAAATGATCCATTCCGAGATGTTCCCATCATCTGAATGGGAATGAGGATACAATCTGTTGCTCTCTTTGCTCCTGGTGATGGATCATGCAGGGGACTCAGCCCAAAATAATTTCCTCTAATGATTTTGAGATCCCTGGCCACCAAATGGAATTCCATGCTCTAGCACGACACTTTGCAATGCCTAAGTATCCCTGGTATAATGGTCTCTTGGTGCGAATGACCTCTCATCATAACTTAGTAAGCCACCTGCAACAGCGAACTGTCTTTGTGGAGAGCGAAACAGAATTAACGTTTCGAGTCCGTATGACCCTTCTTAGAAGGGTCATACAGACTTGAAACATTAACTCTGTTTCTCTCTCCACAGATGCTGCCAGACCTGCTGAGTTTTTCCAGCATTTTCTGTTCAGATTTCAAGCATCCACAGCGCTTTGCTTTTAACTGAGCTGCCTTTGATGCTCAGCGTATTGTTTGAGGATGAGATTATTTGATACTTATTTTGGCTGTCCCTTGATGCAGTGTTCCCTAATTTGAGCATATTCTTCATCTGTCTTTTGTGCTTTTCAAAATTCATTTAGCCTCAAAGTTGCTGCTGGTCGAAATGTTGTGGCCAATGACTCTACATCTTCGACGAAATGTATGTCTCCTTGTTTAGGGTTTTCAACAGGAATGTGTGACAATGTATCTGCTTTGTTTAATATAAAAACAAAATAATACAGATGATGGAAATCTAAAACAAAAACAGAAAATGCTGGAAAAACTCAGCAGGTCTGACAGCATCTGTGGAGAGAGAAACAGAGTTAACGTTTCGAGTCCGTATGGCTCTTCTTCAGAGCTAATATCTGCTTTGTTTGTTGTTTTCCTTGGACACGATTGTCCAACCATTTCTTGCTTGCTGCAAGCTGCCCATCTGCATAATGAACTTGTGGTCCTTTCACCTGCGGTTCACAAGAAATCTCCTGCCTGCTTTCCTCAAGGTTTTTGCATGGTTCTATTAGGTTCTGGTGGTCCCACCTCAAGGCGCTCATTTCAGTCTTCTCAAGACCCCTGAATAATTCTGGAAATTCTGTCCGGAATTCTTTTGTGGAAGGGAGAACTGAAACTCCTGCTCCCGTGTTTAACCTGAAGTTTGTTTTATGCCCGTTGACCATCATGTTTGGGCTCTAATAGTTCCCATTAGATCCTGTAGTTTCTCCCAAGAATGGGACTTATTTTTCTTTTTCACCTTCAACTTCTTGAATGCTACATGATATAAATTGTTTCTCCTTTAATTTTTGTAGTAGGAGCTTTTTGCAGGAACATACAGATTTAAAATGTCCTCCCTCTTACATGAGTGGCATTGCACACTTTTGGCAGGTCATTCTTCACGCTCATGCAACCCTTTCCTACCACAATGAGAGCACAGTAATGGTGGCTACCACACCCTCTTCGCTCTTTACCTGTTTTTGCGTGGTTGCTCTTGCTTCTATTTCTGTGTCCTACAAACTGCACTGTGTCAGCCATTTTTTTCCACAAAATCCCCTTGTTGCCTCGAATAAACACCCCTATTTGGTTTCTCATTTCTGCTTGCCTTGTTAACTGCACAGTCTTTGATGGGGTTAAATCTTCCCTCAACTGCAGGAAATCTGATAAAGTCCCTCCTAAGACTTCTACAACATTGCAATCTTGAATTAATTTGTCTTTCAGCATTCCATATTCGCAATTCTTAGCTAGTCGACATAAATCATTAATGAAGGAATCTATGTGCTCTCCCGGTCTTTGGATACATCTATTGAATTTTGACGTTTCTATAATGGAGTTCCTTCTAAAGCCAAAATAAGTATCAAAGGTTTTGTTAATCTCTTTGTATGTTGCTGTTTCTTCGTTTATGCCCTAACTATTATTTCAGCTGCGCTACTTCCTATGGGGTAGCGAAGGATACTGACCTGTTCCTTGTTAGCCTTCTCTGCTCTTCTGTACCTGGTAAACCTACCATGCCACTTCTGCCACTTCTCAGCATGATTGGGGTCTTCCACATGCTGGAAGCACTCTGGTAAGGGTAAGATTTTCTCCATGGCTTTTCTTCACTCTATTCTTTGAGATATGTTGGTCTTTAACCCACGTTGTCCTTGTCCTCCAGTCATTTCTCTTTCTGTTTCTTCCAGTCTCTGGTGTCTTTACTTCATGATTTTTCCATTACGTTTTCCACACTCACCATCTGTTATCATCGTTGTGGGTCTTTGAGTCCATGATTAGGATTTGTAGATGTTGGCAGCAAGGCTGTTTGTAAACTTTACCTCTTACTAAACATTGTACTAACCATGTACAACACAGGCTTAGCACAAGGCTCTACACAGAACTATCTCTCAGCATACTCTGCTGTCATGTGATCTCACATCACTGATGATGTAGACTATCTTATTACGTGTTTAATATCAATCCTCTATTCTACACTATCTTCCTGGGTTTCCAGCAAAATGGAGATAATGTTAAAAAATCACATATCTGACAATGCTATTGATGAATAAACATTACAGGAGACTTACTAAATAGACTTTACATTCAAATTTTTTTTTAAAAATTGTATATATTACACAAGGATTAAAAGGCTACAAAATATAAATCTGAAGCAGATTTATTATTATACATGAGGTCTCATTCATAACAACAGTTCATTGGCCAAACATTTATAATCTAATCATTTAAAGCTTTAAAAAAACCTTATTGTAGAAAGGAAGCAACATAGATTTTAAAGTAGTCTATTCTTTGTATTTCAATGGTCAGCCAGCTTTTAATTGAGACGCTAAGCCTACTTGCTGCCTCTTTGTATTAAAAGCTGTCCTGCTCCCTTGTAGTAATGGAATTGTGCATGTAATTGGAACCTATAGTTTTGCACTGCATCAGAAACCAGCTCCCTGGCTTAATGGGATGCTGAAGGTTTACAGAGAATTATCTGCACACAGTGGTCAAACCCAATCCAAAAATGCCTCAAGTGTTTGCAAAATACATACTAGTTGTGCACCAGGCTCAATAAAGCGCCATTTTTCGGTTCCCCCAAATGCAAATATTAATGCTGCATTGGCTTAGCACCTATATAAAACCACATTGCAAGGGTGGCCTCCATTCTTCAGTATGTCCAAACTCTTAAAGGCATTTTTGTTTTGGTGCATTTGTTTGTAAGTCACTGTTTTGCAGCCATATTGTTATTCTTGGACAAAAGAAGATAGAGAAACTTTACAGGACCTTTCACACAGCTTCTTAAAATGGGACTAGTTCAACTAGTGGTTTCTACTAGGTAGCAGTTCACAACTGAATTTCATTTTCCAGTTCAGAAGGGATCAGCTGACACCAGTTCTACAGGAACTCCCTTTTGGCACTATACCTCTATCTGTTTGTTGAGCAAACAGTGCTGGTGTGACAATTGACACGATGCTTTGGAGATCCCTATGGACCATCCTCTCTCTCTACAGGTTCGAGAAGAAGGAGGATCAGGGGAGGATTCGATCTTAGATGCAAATCTACCTTGCTTGATCTGTCCTCCTTATGTACAGGTCCCGCCTCCTGTAACTGGACATGTTGGAAAACACCTGGCACGTGGAGAATAAAAGGATGCTCAGGGGTAAACAAAAACCAGCATAAGGGGTCAGTCAGGAAGCTGAGACAAATGTATCAAGTGGCACAAACTGTGTTTTACAAGGACTGAACTTATGAAAGGTAATATTCTGATTTAGTCATTCCTGGCAGCAAGCTTGGTCCACTGGGATTGAGTTTTGGAAATACAATCATGTGCTGCGTATACTTCTCAATACAATCACTTAAAGGCTTGGAAAGCAGATGTGCAGCACGTACCAGAAATTCCAATGTGTATACTGGAGGATGAAGTGCATGGTTGGAAAATTAACCCTTACATGTTTAGGAAATTAGAGTTGTCCTTGCTAAAATCTAATGAATTCTTAGAGGGCTTGGCAGGCTTGATATTGAGAGACACATTCCCCTGGCTGGAAAGTGGATCGTCGTGTCAGGATAGAGAGTCAGCCATTTAGGACTGAAATGAGGAGAAATTTCTTCACTCAGACGGCTGTGAACGATCGGAATTCTCTATCATCGAGAGCTGTGGATGCTCAGTCGATGAGTATACTCCAGGCAGAGATTGATAGATTTTTAGACACAAAAGGAATTAAGGGATACGTGAACAGATGGGAAAGTGGAACTGAAATAGAAGATCAGCCCAGATCCTATTGAATGGTGGAACATACTCAAGGGCCGTAAGGCTGACTCCTGCTCCTGTTTCTTCCATTCACTTTTCTTAAGCTGAATAATAAAGATAAGGAAAATGCACATGGCCTGAACCGTCAAAGAGTTACATACGTTTTTCAAAATATCTCATCACATTGGCTCCATTGCTCAGGTGGAAGAGGAGAATGTGAATGCAACACCTCTGACACCATTAAGGGCACACCAAAGTGGCCATTTGATGGAAGCTCCAGGAATACAGCCAGAGTTGGCAACCCTCGTAGACAATGATTAAAAACCTTGTTTTGGTCAGGGCTTCTACCTTGTGTGTTTGTTTTGAAGTTGCTCATGCTGCAACATTGCAATCCACAGGGATGTTAGGTAGTGACTGAGTAAACTGCTGAACCACTCACAGACCTTTTTTGTTAACTGGTGGCCTTGAACTTGCGCTGAGGGACGTGTTCACTCATCTGAATGTCTTCAATTTGCTATTCAACTGGAGGCGTTAACACTTCAGGACAACTAATAGAAAGAGAGGGATTGCAAACGAATGCGTTCAGCATTTGCACACCAACACCCAAAACTTCATAAGGGAGCCAATAAAGAATGCCTTTTCCAGACTGTTATTTAAACCCTCCGTTATACTCCAATTATGCAGTATATGGTGCCTTTTTAACGTGGTATTGTATATTCTGCCTGACTGTAGCCAGTTTTACACAGTTTGTTTTACTCACATACAAGATTAGTCATGACCTTAATGCAAAACCTTATTGCTCCTAGTGAAGAAACCACAAGAAAATGAGTTAAAATTTATGGCAATTATGTAAAACTGTATGAGGTCTGTTTTCAAACAGTGTTGAAATTATATATATATTTGTGACATTAATGCCCCTAAGTAAAAATTATACCAGCACACATTTCATTCTAAATAATTATAACACTTCATTAAGTAGCAAAGATGCCCTGCTAATTATACTGTCACCATTAAAACCCCTGCACTTCATATATAATGTTCAGTCATGACACCTTCTGCATGCAGTGCTATCCTCCAAATTGCACAGTATTTCAGCATGAAACTAGCAGTAAGGCCTTCAAGCCAATTTTCCTTGAGAGATTTTTCTATGCATGAAAATTATTACAAGTCTCAAAGTATTTGCTTATGGGAATAGACAAAATGACAAAGGAGCTTTGATAATGTTAGTGGGTAGGAATATAAGAACTTAAGAAATAGGAGCAGGAGTAGGCCACATGACCTCCGAGCTTGCCCTGCCATTCAATAAAATCATGGCTGATCTGATTATGGCCTTAACTCCATTTTCCTCCATCTCCGCATATCCCTTGACTCCCTTGTGGATCAAAAATCTGCCCAGCCCAGCCTTGAATATATTCAATGACCAAATCTCCATTGCTTTCTTTGGAAGAGATTTCCAAAGACCAGCGGCCCACTGAGAGAAGAGATTTCTCTTCATCTCAGTCTTAAATGGGAGATTCCTTATACTGAAATTATGCTTCCTAGTTCTAGATTACCTCATGGGGGGAACATCCTCCCTATATCAAGCCTTCTCAGAATTGTATATCTTTCAATGAGATAACTTCTAAGCTCCAATGAGTATTGACCCAACCTGCTCAACCTCTCCTCATAAGTTAAACCATTCAGCCCAGGAATCAACCTTGTGAGGCTTCTCTGAATTCCATCCAATGCAAGTATATCCCTCCTTAAATAAGACCAAAACTATGTGCATACTATTAGAATGGTCTCACCAATGCCCTGTACAACTATAGCAAGAATCCCCTACTCTGCAATAAAGGCCAAAGTTCCATTTGCTTTCCTAATTACTTGCTGCACCTGCGTGCTAACCTTGTGTAATTCATGTATAAGGACTCCCAGGTACCTCTGTACCACACCATTCTGCACGCTCCCTCTATTCCGTTTTTCTATTTTTCCCACCAAAGTGGTCTGTACTGAAAGGTTTTGTTCAATTATATCCATAGTGCTCACAACTGAGATTTAACAAGTTTTTTTTTGAGTGAATCTCCTTTTTTGCCCCAGCCATTAACTCTTGCTACCTTTTTCCTAATTCCCTCCAAAGTATGGCCAAATGAGACAACCACCCAGCACCTGTTTGATATGGAGACTGAACTTTAGCAGAACTGTTTTGGTGTGAGAATGTGGACCTGATTTTCCTTTTCATTAAGGCCTTAGTGAAGCTGATGTTTGTTAGATGATATTTGGAGCATCTTGTATGGTTCTGGACACCCTAACCTGAAAAACAGTGCAGTGCAGATTCATCAAAATGTTACCTCAGCTCCAAGTTAGGTAGTATCAATCCAGAAACGTTATTCTAAAGCACTAACCAATGCATTTCATTAAATACACTGAGTGCAGGTATGCAGCAATAAGAAAGGAAATGTGATATTTACTTGCAAACTATTCTTTGGGCAGATTTTTGAAGTCAGATTAATAATAATCAACTGTTAGGCCAACATTTTTAAGCATTCATTGAATGATTGTCTACTTAGAATTCAAAGATTATTTGTAAGATCTCAGGGAGATTATCCACATCACACATTCATTTCTATAAAACAAGCTATTATGAACTAAGGCGGTGGGGGGGGGGGGTGGTGATCATGCTTAACATGCTTTGCTTGTGACCCGTGTAATTGGCTGCTAGTCCCATTGAGTAACCATTGCACATGAGATGGGATAATATGGTCAGAAGATGTCTGACGTGCTGAGGACCAGCACACCAGACAAAAAAAGATAATGGGCTGAACTTTCTGGCTGATGTGCGGGTGGTGGAGCCCACACGTCAGCGCTTAAAATGTCACGCACTGACATCGCGCGAGCGTCCTGACGTCAGCGCGCGGCATCGTGATATTTCGGTCAGCGGGCGCGCTCAGCAGCGGGACGTGTGCCCGCCATTAATTAAAGGCCTTGTTAAGGCCCTTAAGTTAGCAATTGTTGACGATTTTGAGGGGCCCGTGCGAACTTCGGCTCGGCGCACAGGTCCAATGGGCAGGCGGGTAGGTGATTTTTTAACAAATCTCATCCAGTGGCGGGATGAGGTTTGATTTCGGATTTTTTAAAGCTTTTGTGCACTTTATTAACATGTCCCATCTCGTGTGACACTTTCACATGAGGGGGACATGTTAATGCTTTTTTTATTTTTCTATTTTTCAACTTTCACCACCTTTCAGTGATCTCCCTGAGGCTGCACTTAGCCTCAGGGAGATGTGCGCTCTTTCGTGCACATGTGAGAAAGAGCACACTCTGGCAGTTGGGGAATCCCTCCCCCACCCACACAGGAAGCACATAGCGCTTCCCGTCGGGCATCACGCTGGGCGGGCCTTAATTGACCAGCTCAAGTAAAATGGCGGCGGTGATCGGCTGCCCGCCTGCCGCCGAGTTGGTCGGGCCTGCCCGCCCGTCAAGGGCAAAATTGAGCCCAATGTAGGGAGAGTGAAACTGGAGGAGACCATTCAGCCCTTTGGGCCTGTTCTGCCATTTAATTATATCATGGTTGATACATATCCTAAATCCATTCAGCTGTTTTGACTTCATGTTCTTGGCTAGCAAGATCTATGACTTCAGGTTTAAAATAATTAATCAATTTAGTTTCTGATGCTTTTTACGGGAAAGAGCTCCACATTCCTACCAACCTTTGATTAAAAAAGTGTTTGCTAACTCCTCTCTTGAAAGGCCTGGCTTTGATATCCCCTTGTCTTAGATTCCCACATCAGTGGAAAAACGTTCTCTCTATCTACCCTATACGTTATTTTCAAAATCCCCAAAACATCAATGAAATCATCCCTTAATCTTCTATATTCCAGGGAATGTATGCAATTGGCAGCTGGTTCAAGCTACTTACAAAGCTTTTTTGGTGATTGATAGCACGCTGTTAGTATTCTCAAGCACTTGGCACTCAAACCAATGACCCTGAAAGGGACCACTGGCAGTTACCTCCCAAAGAGTGTGCTGTAGCCGTTTGCCTTACCTGTATTGTGGCACTGCCTGGTCGTCTGTAACCAGTCACTACTTGACCAATCCTCCCCTCTCCCTTTACAATTGCCTCTCCTTCATGGGGCACAGTTTGGCTGTTTTAGTTCAGACAATAGACAGATACAACAGTTTAGATAGGGGATCAGGTAGAATCAGAATCACACATGTTGTATACAGCACCTTATAAATATTCTAACATCTACATGTTGCACTATATCATTGTACAATCCTAATTCCAATTCTAGCTCAGATTTAGGCAAGAGGAGGTTTCTGTTTGGACCAGCTGTGCCACTCCTTGCTTTTTCTTTATCCTTTCATGGGATGTGGACATCACTGGCAAGGCCAGCATTTGTTGCCCATCCCCAATTGCCCTTGAACTGAGTGGCTTGCTAGGCCATTTCAGAGGGCAGCTAAGAGTCAACCACATTGCTGTGGGTCTGGAGTCACCTATAGGCCAGACCTGGTAAGGACAGCAGATTTCCTTCCCTAAGGGACATTAGTGAATAATCAATTATAGTTTCATAGTCACTATTACTGAGACTAGCTTCATATTCCAGGTTTATTAATTGAACTTAAATGCCACCAGCTGCCATAGTGGGATTTGAACCCATGCCCCCCGAGCATTAGCCTGGACTGCTCTGGCCTACCAGTGATGTTACCACTATGCCACCATCTCCCCTCACTTTGTTCCTCTGTGTTGCACATCTGGCTTTGACATAATCAAAACAGTTTTTATAGGCAATATCTTTCTGAGTTCTTGGCACCAGAGAGAGAGAGAGGATTTCACCTGTGGATCCATTTGATTTTGTTCAGGGGACTTAAGGACGTGAAGCTTGTTCCTATGCTGCAATCAAGGAACACTTTCTGGATAGAACAATGTTATTTTCCAAAACAAAAACAAAAATACCTGGAAAAACTCAGCAAGTCTGGCAGCATCTGCGGAGAGGAACACAGTTAATGTTTCGAGTCTGAATGACCCTTCAACAGAACTAAGTAAAAATAGAAAAGGGGTGAAATGTAAGCTGGTTTAAGGGGGACAAGTAGAGCTGGATAGAGGGCCAGTGATAGGTGGAGATAACCAAAAGATGTCACAGACAAAAAGACAAAGAGGTGTTGAAGGTGGTGATATTATCTGAGGAATGTGCTAATTAAGGGTAGAAAGCAGGACGAGCAAGGTACAGATAGCCCTAGTGGGGGTGGGGTTGGGGTGAAGGAATTGAAAAAGGCTAAAAGGTAGAGATAAAACAATGGATGGAAATACATTTAAAAATAATGGAAATAGGTGGGGAAAGAAAAATCTATATAAATTATTGGAAAAAAGGGGGGGGATCAGAAAGGGGGTGGGGATGGAGGAGAGAGTTCATGATCTAAAATTGTTGAACTCAATATGTTATTTTCCACTTTTAGTGGTCTGCATCTGAGGCCTAACAATGCTGCAGCTGGCAATGTTATGCCTGGCTGAGGAGTGATAGATGATGATAGTAGAGATACTTTGCCTTGATGAACATAACACAATTGAGTTAATTTTTAACTTTATGCAATTGTATAAAACAGGTGAAAGTAGAACGTAGGTTTTAGAGAACCATAGAATGGATACAGCACAGAAAGAGGCAATTTGTATCTGTTCAAGAACAACTCAGCTAGCCCCACTCTCCCACCATTTCCCCGTAACCCTGCAAATCTCTTCCGATCTGATAATTACCCACTTTCCTTTTGAAGTCACGGTTGACTGTGCCTCCACCACACTCTCAGGCCGTGCGTTCCAGATCCTGACCACTCGCTGCGTTAAAAAAAAAATGTTCCCCTCATGTTGCCTTTGGTTCTTTTGCCATTCACCTTAAATTGATGCCCTCTCATTCTCGACCCTTCAGCCATCTGAATCGACTTTTCCCTATCTATACTGCCCATACCCCTCAGAGTTTTATATTTCCATTTCAGGACAAGATCTACCCCATTGGGCGGAATTTAATACTGGCGGGATTTTACGGTCCAGCCGAAATCAATGGGCTTTTGAACGTCTTGCTGCATTTCACAGATCCACAATGGGTCTGTAAAATTTGGCCCATTTTCTACAACCTAATGATTGACTACATTGCGGCTGTCATTATGATACAGGTCGTCTCTTTCCGGTCATATTAAGCAATCAGTTTATGCGAGATCTGCTTATGTAATACTATATGTTTGTTGCAACCGAATGAGTCACAACACTGCCAAGCGTACAGTATAACCTCAGTACAGTGTAGTCTCACTTTCTCCTATGAAATATTTACAGGGACCAAATCACCACTTCGTATTTTAATTTATTTAGTTATAGGCCATGTTGTTTTCGAATTCAAGATGAATATTGATATGCCTACTGTAATCTAAATAATCTTTCGTAATGTTGTTTACAGGGAGCCTGAGGTTTGCATCATGGGCTGTGATGTTTAATTGTTAACCTAGCCTGTTCCTTTTTAATGCCACTAATTATATCAAATTTTCAGCACAGAAACAGACCAGGAACTGGTCCATGTTTAATATGAACCTCTTCCCATCTTACTTCACCTCACCCTCTCAATATAATTGGTGAGCTCTGTAGAGAAATGGTCTAAATATGTCTTAGAGCTAATGAGTTTGATTACTGTTGAACAATTGTTAGCAATTTTGCAAATTGCCAGGCACTTGTACATATCCAGCCAAGGACACAAAAATATTTTGCTTTCATGATGTATTGACATTTTGACGCCTGATGTTTGGAGTTAATCGCTTGTAGTATTGTTCACAGTAATTTGGATGATTTAACATGGTATAAGAAAAAAAATAGAAAGACTTGCATTTATATAGCACCTTTCACAACCCCAGGATATCCTAAAGCATCTTTTCAAGTGTAGCCACTATTATAATAAAGGAAATGCAGCAGCCAATTTGCACACAGCAAGCTCCCACAAACAACAGTAAGATAGTGACTGGATCTCTTTTAGTGATGCTGTTTCAGGGACAAATATTGACCCGAATACCAAGGAGAACACCCCTCTTGTTGAAATGAAGCCATGGGATATTTAACATCAGCCTTAGGGAACAGACAGCGCCTTGTTTTAACATCTCATCCAAAAGAAAGCAGCTCTGACAGTGCAGCACTCCCTCAGTACTGAATTGGAGTGTTAGCTTAGATTAATGACTTGGAGGGGAACTTGCAGGTGGTGGTGTTCAATGCGATATTGGGCAGTATTTAATGATGTTGACGGTGGTCTTGCCAACAGGCTGGAGGGTAGGTGAAAGCCCTTGTCCTTCTAGGTGACAGAGGTCGTGGGTTTGGAAGGTGCTGTCAAAGGACCCTTGGTGAGTTGCTGCTGTGCATCTTGTAGGTGGTACACACTGCCTGACTGCCATTAACTTTTGAGGCTAATTTAACCACCCTGAGGTTGAAGTGAGGGCTACAACTCTCCAACCCGTGGCTTCTTATAAGCACGGGTCTTCGTCAGGAGCCTAGCAGGGCTGAATGCTTGTTGATGGCACTCCATGCCAGCTCATGACAGTGTCTTTATTTCAAAGTAATTAATCTAAATGCCACTTAAACATGATTCAAGGATAAACAAGTGCTGTGTCTAATGAATTTTCTGATATATTTTTTCACTCTTGAATAAAGATTTATAAAAATATTGCCAAAATTAGTTGCATATCACATTGACATTTTTACGTGCTTTTTATTGCATTGAAATACATCTCAGTACAAAAGAGCCTTTTATGCTGAAGTGCTATGAATTCATTTACGCAATAAATTAAGTATGTATAAAAACTACTTAAAGCAAATTGGTTTGGACCAGTTGCATAGTCAAGTCTCATATTTGTTAATTCCAACCCTAGAGTTACTTTGCTACTTTTGCGCTGATTAAATAGATTACCTTATTCACACCCATAATAGCTTCCTGAGAAGCTTCAGTATTTGAGTTATGCAGTTAGTAGATTATTTCAATGTTTCCAATTTGTTTTTGACTGGAGTAACACATGGTTGTTTGTAATTGACTTCAGCGCATTAAATAAACAGCTATGAGAGGAAAAGCAAAATACTGCGGCTGCCGGAAATCCAAAATGAATCAGGAATGGCGGGAGCAGGTCAGGGAGCATATGGGGAAAGAGATTTCACAGTCACAGCATCAATTCTGTTTCCCCCTCCCTCCCCCCCCACCAGAGGCTGCCAGGCCTGCTATGTATTCCCAGCACTTTTTGTTTTTATTGTGAGGATATTGGGTGGTATTTAATGAAGGCGATCGTGGTCTTGCCCATAGGCTGGAGGGTAGGTGAAAGTCCCTCGCGGCCTATTTTCGGGATGGCCCATTGAATTAAGTGTCAGTTGGCACTTAATTGGACAACAGCAGGTTTTCCTCAGGATTAAGGACTTTGAATGGGGGGGCGGTGGTGGGGTGTTGGGGGGAGGTTGGAAGTTGAGAGCTGTCAGTGATTTAGAATCATTGCTTGGCAGTGCCATCAGAGAAGCAGTGGATGCTGCTGTGCCAATGCAATTAAAAGCACTGAGCAAAAGATGGCCGATAATGTAAAGTAACCACTTTCTGGAAAATTCCTATGGGGATTATACTGACGGACCTGTCCTGATAGAACGTGGAATCTCGCACCTGAAAAAGGTGGCATGGCCTTTTTCGAGCAGAAACACTTGAAAGGGAAATAGGAAAGATGAAAAAGACTGAACTTCAATCTCCTGTGGTTGCGGAGATAAAAGGCTGATTTAGACGTCTCGGCAGTCACCCAAAAATCCATTTCCTGTTGATTTATATCTCAGAATGTGTAAATAGCTCTGAGATGGATGCAAGATGACTATTTCACCTCCTGGAATACCCAATCAAAAATGGGTTAAAAAGCGAGCTGCAAAGCAGTGCAGTGTGTGCAGGTGTCCTATGAGTGTGACAGCAAGCAGAAGAACAAGTCAGTCACATCCCTGCAGCCTCTATCTCTCTATTGCTGGAGGCAAGGCTCAGCAGAAGCCATAATCCAAACAGAAATAGGACAGCCTTTCAGCCACTCTGCAGAACCAAGTGTCTCCAAACTAACTGCTAGAGGCCAGGCTCCAATCATATTAATGTGACTGTGCCTGAACTATCTCAGTTGCAGAGGGAAGATCACTTTATGCAAGGTGGCCGCTTCCCTCGCCCACACCCCACCCTGCACGTGCTTGTGCGCTACCTTCAACTGCAGGGCAGCCCTTTCCCCTCCTCCCCAGGTCACCTCAACCACCCTTGCCACCACCCCACCCCGCTCCCCCAATGCGCCTCAACCTTGAAGTCCAACAGCCGACCTGGGCAAGCGCTCCTCAATGCTACTGTGTACTCACATCTGAGTTCCCCTCAGATTGCAGCACGCTAAGTGTACACCTTATACATGCTGTTGTAAAACATGCTTTCCTGCCGACGTGGGCGGACGATCCAGAGGGATGGGGGGAAACGATTCCAGCTGGTTGGGGCTTATAATGATATGCAGATGTATTACAATGAGGTTCCTGACTTCCGATGTTGGGAAACGCGGCCCTCCATCGGCGGGCTGAACGGATATTCGTAAACTAGTTTCACGACATTGTAAATCCGACTTTTCGCCTTCTCGCCATATTATCCACTCATGCCACAGAACACGCCCGACGCCAGCGGGCACAGACGATTCCACTCATACAATCTTTTACATTTTAAATAGGTTGAGGGTTATTTTTGCACTGCTTGCTATTATGAAGTTTGCGAGTTCCTAAAAGCTATTCTCGCTAACCAATAACAATCAGATACTTTAGCAAATCAGATTGTAGTTATTTTAGCTAAGACTAAAGGTTGACAGGCAATTTGCGAGATTATAGAAACATTTAAGTTCTGACACGACTTTTAATTATTTAGATTGATCGGTTGAAGTCATTTATTTTATCTTTTAATGAAATGACAAATTGTAATTTTACATAATTAGGATTTCTGCTTTTCAAAGCGCTTATAAAAATTATGGTGTTTACTTTTCAACTACTTTTAAATTGCTGTTAATCTGGATTTTTTAATTCTTTATTAAAAAGGCAAAATTAAATGTAATTTAATGCTTATTTTTTCTTCCATGATCAGGCAATTCAACGACATGGAGCAGATCAAATGAATGCATTTGCTGCATTATTCCTGAAGCAAGCAAGGTAATGAACCAGAATTTGCTGCCAAAGTATTGGTGAATTTAATGATACTCACCATTATTAATGTGCAAATCATCCACCAAGCTATGGCCAGGAAGAGATAATCCATGAATTGCAAATTACTGCAAGTTGCAGATAATTTGCACCTTCAGCTGTTTCATATACTCATGGCGCAATTGCTGGCTTCTGGCATGTATGACCTATACTATCTGGAGCAACTGTGGCCTTACTCTGGTACTTGCTTTAAACCGGTTTATTAACATTAGATATAAGATAGGTTACGGAATAGATGTCTGTCCTGAGTACAGTGTGCTCCAGCCTCTCTTGCGAGACAAAGTCTAGCACATGACTGCTGATGTCACTGATACATCATAGCCTACATCACTCATTACAATAGCTTTTCCATTAATCCATTACATTACATTAGGCTCACAAAAACGGCATCTCACTTTCAATTCTCCCCGTTTGAAAATGCTGCATTAATTATCCCCTAAGCTCACCACAGAAATTTAAGGCTCCCATTTAACAGCCTAAGTATCGTCTTAATAAGATTTATATTGCTGTAATGCCAATCAATCTCTCCTGGTTTGAAAGGAAACAGTTTAAATTGTGGAGCATCATTCTTACAAGTAGTAAATTGTTGTTAGGTAAGTTCTACATTTTGTTTTAAATTTTAAAATTATGTTAATTTTTTTTTCATTTGTCTCATTTTTCTCTCACATAAGTCAATCTTTCTTTCCCTCTCATTATTTATTTTTCTGAACCCGATTTGTCTTTCGTTCACATTTCTTCCTTCTCCATTGTTACTCTGTTTATTTCCCAATCCTTAAATCTTATTGCTTCAGGAGACACACTGCTGGCCCCATCATTCAATGAGATCTCAGATGCTCTGTTAATCAGCTCACATTCCTGGCAAGTTCCAGGGCAAAATAATGTTAAAGCTGAAGGTTGAGGGGGAAAGTCAAACTAACTGGACATGCCATTAGATCCCCACTGCAACAAATCCCAGGCTGATATTTTTACCTTACAGAAAGCATTGTTATCACAGGTAAAGTTTGGGTGTCCCAAGCAAGTGTGTGACTGAGTTTTTTTTTTGTACATTTTTATCTTTGTTTTTAGTACTTCGTCAATAATAAAATGGCTTCAAAATATTCCTTTTTGACAGGGTGGAGTGAGAGGGATTTTAAGCTTTTGTCAGTTAGTACATAACGTCCCACCCTGTCTGCTAAATTATTAAATTATTGCATTGCAACTCTAAAGGATTTGGAAATTAAAATGACCTAAGGGAGGAGGAGTGGGAGTGGGATTGGGAATTTGTGGTTCAAAAAGGACTGGAATAATTTCATAAGTATATAAACCTATCCAGCAAATAAATCACTTAATTAGTCACAAAAGGATACCCGGGATTGAAAAAAAAGCTCATCTTTGCTTTTGGCAGCATCTAGAGAACGGATGGTGCTAGATAATCCATAATCCTTAGGGAATCAAATCAGGTCAAAGCCCACTTATTGTTATCAAAGCAATCACTTCATCATGTTGTAAAACTCCATTGGTTCTGCTGTATATATTCAAAGCCATTGTGTGGTACCGTAGCAGTGAAGGGGTTATCTCATTTATCTGAATAACCACCCACTGTCTGATAAAAGGCAAAAGGCTCAGTCAAAAGCAGTAGGTGACCTGTTCTGAATTGATGACAATTTCCTAGCATTAAACATAAAATTTCTTCTATTAGTCCAATAATTAATGCATTTATGTAAAAATCCCTTGCATTTTAATCCAGCTGTTAGCAAATAGGCATTAAAACGATGCACAGGGTAATTGTACATGCCTGTGTTAAGCAGCGTGGTACCAGAGAAAATTAAACTCTGCAGCGTTTGAATAAATTACCTGGTTTCAGGGAGTCTATCCTCGCAATTACTTTTCATATTTTTATAATTTCAAGTCATAATTGCAACACAAAATTGACTTATGGCTATCCAGGCTTCTAAAGCATCCATAAGTAGCTAGATATGTTTCCAATTGCAAGTAGTGCAGGGACTATTAAAACAAACGCAACCCTTTTTTTAGTAAACTAGATAGTTTAACAGCAGGTTATAGCTGGAGGAAATGAAGGTAGATTTTTTTTTAACAAAATTGATCTTAATGATTGCTGGGAGCAATCATACTAGGGTGTCAATGGATAATTTCAATGTAGTACCGATGGGTAATTGTAACATGGTGAAATGAGGAATTTATTGATTTATCATGGCTTAAAGAGTGCTTCAGGAAACCTAATTTACCAAATGCTGTTTAATTCTATACCTGAAAGCGATAGAGAATCAGCTGACAGTACTGTAAATGAGAGGCTTCCACAAGCAGAAGAAGATGAAACTTCACTCCTGGCAGCATGCAAGGAATTTTCTGGCTGATTAAAAAAATATTTAGGAATAGTCTTTTGATTTGTGTTAAGTACCAGTAACTTGATTAGTGCTGTTCTTGTCATTATCTAATGGATGATTGGCAGCCTTGGAACATGTCTTCAATGTTCTGGAGGAAGAGCACAATTCGTGTGGATCAGGTGTGATGATCGAGGGACTGAGTACTTGCTTCTGTTGTAATATAAACTTGGATGGGCAGTAGTATTGTCAACGGCTCCCAATAGATTTATTGGCCTTGGCTCCTTGATGTTGAAGAACACAACCATATCATGGACTGGAGCGATATTGAACCTGTTGCATTGTTCTTCGTTGGGACAAATTTCGGGAACTGGATTTTCCTAGCTCAAATCCTACCTGATATTTGATCAGGTGATTTTTTTTTTTAACCCATCTCTGACAGCTGCCAGAATAGAAATTTGTAAATGAGGAGCCTAAGGCCTGTTTTCGGCCTCCTTGTTGATATTGGAGTTCAACAGGCAGAGGACAGAAATGGTCTTTGTCGGAGTCTTACCTGACAAAGGATCATTTTGTTTAAAAAAGAAGAAAAGGTCAAAAATCATTCATGTGGAGTGAGGAGAAGCTGAGTAATTCAGGAATGCTCCCCTCTTCCCATTGTCACTCTACCCCTCATTCTCCCCTCCCCTGTCATCACCCGCCACCCCACCCAGCCCCCCCGACCACCCCTATGTATTCATCCTTTCAAAATAGATGAGCTAGCCATAGACGCATGACAGGTGCTGGCAACACACTTTTTAAAAATATTATTGAGGCCCAAAGCCCAATTTCAGGCAGTGCGTCCACTGTTTTTGCATTATCCATTTCAGGCTCGAGAATGACCAGGCCTAAAGGAATGTCCACTCCACTGGGTCATCTTCAGTAATTTCATCCCTGTTTGCTTTTTACATGGGGAGTGAACTGGACTTTAAGGATGAAGTCATCATCAAACAGAATAATCTCAGCTTTGACAACCTATTATCTATCGTATCTCGAAGATATGCAGAGACGACTCTCACCAGGTTTTATGTGTAAACAGGAGCTTTATTTCGATGCTTTTAAAATGTCTGCAGCTTGCACAAGCTTAGTGTTTGGTTTCTGTATTTCTCTAGCCTCACATACAGACTTTATTCACATCACACGGCATGGTGAACAGTCAACAGACACACACAATCAAACACCCAACAACTGAACACAGCAATGACATCCACTAAGCCATTGGTAGATAAGAGAGAGGAAAAAAAAGACTTGGGTTTATTAAAGCGTTTTTCATAACCATCAGATGTCCCAGAGTCCATTGCGGCCAATTAAGTTCTGAACCATGGTTACTTTGGTCAGTTTGGAAACCACAAAATGCAACGTGTAAAAAAAAAAGCTAGATAACCTGTTATTTGTGATGTTGATTGAGGGATTAGTATTGGCCAGGACACCAGGGTAACTCCCCTGCCCTTCTTCAAATTAGTGTCGGAAACATGCATTAGGATCAATACGGCCAGACCTAGGGAAGACTGGTTCAAATTCACCTGCAGTCAGCAGGAGCCTGCTGTCAATAATTTATACTGCTCATGGGAAAGGATCGGCCAGGGTTCGAAAGGACAGAACATTTAGTGTGAAGGACAGCGCAACGGTATTACAAATTTTTTTTTTCCGCTCGTGGAGCGCGCAGCCATATTTAAACACTCTCCTGTTCTGCTTTCTGCATGAATAGCTATTGATCGCAAAGTTAAAACCTTCTTACAATGCAGCTCCTCTCGCTCGAGGAAGACTTGCCACTTTAGGTACGGTTCATCACAATCCCACTCCATAAAGTCATCAGTGAACTCAGCTTTCTGCTGATTGCTTCCGTTTAGCTGCTCATCTGGAAAGTTCTGGCAGGCGCCGTGCCCCCTCAGACTTTCCACGCGTTCATTTTATTCAGAGGACAGCGACTCACGATATCCAGCCACAGCAGAGCAAAGGAATGAAATGAGAAAACTGATAGTTTGCTGTTCGCTGCTTGATGTGAAAATGGCAAGAAACCTCGAAAAGTAATCATTCTACACCAAATTCATCTCTGGCAGTGATGGGGATACTTGCATCATGAACTTTGACAGATGAGCTAATATGTTACGTCAGGATAATTGTATTATAATGATAAATCTTTCTTGCTGCATTTTTCATAAATGTTAGGTTATTACTATGTTCCCAGGTGTACTTCAAAACAGAACCATAATTTTTGACCAAGTATCTGCGATTAATATTTTATTCAGTTTAAAATTAGTTGAGAGTGGCAGTTCATTTTTTGTGCTGCATCTATTAGATGCAAAAGCCAAGGGTTCAGTTCCAGCCTGTGATAATCTACCTGATATTTTCTGGGCCAGTCTTTTCAGTACCCCTGAACTGGACGGAGGAAAATGTGCTGGACTTTCTATTTCATCCCAGTATAAATCCATGTATTCAGCAGCAGAGAGAAAAAACAGACGATGCTATCCTGGTCCAACAGTGAGTGGATAGGAGTTATACCTGTGGTTGAATCTTTTTCCCAATCTGTGGAAGATTTCCTTGTTCTCATTTCATCTCCTCTCTTTCCCTCTCCCCTCTCCTCTCCTTCTCACTTTCCTCCTCCTCACTCCTCGCTCCTCTCCTCTTCTCCTCCTCTACCCCTCTCTACTCCTCCCATTCCCTTTCTTCTCCTTCCTCCCTCTATACCACTCCTCTCTTTCCTCCCTCCCCTTCTTACTTCCTCTCTCCCTCTCCTTCCTCCCTCCACTCCCTCCCTCTTTCCTCACTATCCTCTCCCCCACTAACTTCCCCCCACCCACCCCCCCTCTCCCACTCCCCCATTCCTGAATTAAGGAAATTTAATTCAAGGAGGCAGAGTGGGTTGGGAAGAAGAGAAATCAGTGGATGACTTCCTATTCTGTGACATACTATTCTCTGATGAAAAATTGACAATTCTATTCCACAGCCTGTATTCCTACAGTTCCTGAACAGATGAATTCCAAACCTTCAGATTGACTCACTCTAATCTCCACTCTTTCCCTCCCTTCCTTTGTCTTCATTTGTTGCATCCACCAGATTAGGAGCTCGCCACATAAATATGAAAGGGCAAAGTGACAATGATAGCAGTAAATGGAGCAGCATGCCAGATTAGCTTGACTCAGTTGGTTACACTCTGATCCCTGAGTTAGAAAGACACACTACAAACATTCATTTGTGCTCTTGTTACCTCAATACTTGACGACTCGAATGTTCTTCTGGCTGACCTTCCGTCTTGCACCCTTCATAGCCTTGAATTCATCCAAAGCTCTGCAGCCTGTAGCCTAACTCACACAATATCCTGTTCACCCATCACTCCTGTGCTCGATGATCTTGATAGGTTTCAGGTCCGAAAATGCCTCCATATTGAAATTCTTAATTGACAATTCAAATCCTTTCATGGCCTTGCCCTTTCCTTCTCCTCCATCCCCAGAGCTCACTGGAATCTTTAGGCTCCTCCAATTCTAGACCTTGATTTTAATTGCTCCACCATTGGCGGCTGTGCCTTTAGCTGCCTGGACCCTCAGCTTTCCAACTCTCCTATTGCTTAGCTCTGACCAAGAATTTTGCCACCTTTCCTCATCTCTCCTTATGTGGCTCAGTGTCATAATTTATTTGATGATCACTCCTGATAAACGCCTCATGGGGTTTTACTACATGAAAGGTGTTGTATTCATGCAAGTTGTTGTTACTGGCACTTACTCTTGATCACTACAGAGAGATTGCTACAATGTTGGAAATCTTCAGAGGAGATGTTGAAACAGAAGTTTTTAACCTGTTAGGTGAATGTTTCTGATCCTGTGGTCCAATTCAAAGAAGGACTGAAAAGTCTCTCAGTGCCTGATCAATATTTCTCCCTGGAACCCCATCGCAAGAACAGTTTAACTGATCATCACCATAATTCCTTTTTCGGGGATCTCTTTGTATTTAAAATAGCTGCCCCTTTTGATCTGTATCATAACTGCTTGTATTTTGAGAGAATTCGTTGTGAAACATTGTGTAATTTTGTACAGTTTTCTTTCACCTTTTCTAGGCTTAAAAGGTAATAATTAACTGAGACTGACTCTGGAATGATTTTAAGCTCTTTAAATAATTTTACTGATGTTAAACTACGACATTTATCCAGGTGAAACCTTAGTTCAACACAGAGGCAATGGTCATCAGCTCTGTCTTCCGTGAGGTTATAAGGGGTTAATTCTCTGTCCATGATTTTTCCCTTTGAGCCTTGTGACTGATCTTCTGAAACTCATTGTAAGCCTGTCTGTTCATATTTTTTGTCCTTTGTCCTAATACTGAGCAGAATAGTTTGTCATTTTCCAATTTGTTGCCAGAGGCCATTCTTGCTTTGCCACTTGTATGTGCACATTAACACTGAACTGTACAGTGGAAGATTTGCTAATGCCTTTTGGCATCCCGCTTCTTGCCAGTGTTAATCTGAAATCTGAAGACAGGCCAAGGCGATAGCCTCATCAGAGATTGTCAGCAACATCAACCTGCTCCCCACACACGGACCCAAGCACCTTGTGTGGTGCCTAAAAGACGTATTACCCTTGGAAATGTCTTGAATGTTTCCTACCATTCCTATAAACTGTAATATGGCCTAAGTTAACTTGGTACCATTGCGTATATAAAATAAATTATTGATTGTGTATAAAATCACCGTTTCATCTCACCCAGTGGGTTTCTCATCAGAGAGTAAGTTTAAAATTCACCCCTCTGTGAAGTTTTTGTAGTTATATTGGAGAACAGAAATGTATTTACACCTCCCTCCTTCCCTTCCTCGTTGCTCATTGACAGTGTTATTTGTTGAATTATGCAATTTTAAAATTCTCATCCTTGGATGTACTACAGACAGGGGGGAGGAGGGGGGGGGGGTTAGTTTAAATAGCCCTGATTTCCCCTCTCGCCACCTGTCCGAAAACAGAGAGGTGTTTTGATTTGCTTCCCCCTTTAGAAGTGGTGGCGTATTCCCCTCAGTTTTAGTGTGATCCAATCTCTTATTAATGACCTCACAGCAAAATATGATGAACTCAATGGGTTAATTTATTTGCACACACTCAAACATAGGAGGAAGGTAGCAATTTAGCCCCCTGCACACTCATACAACAAAAGAGGGATAGAGAAAAGAAAGACCATAAGACATAGGAGCAGAAATTAGGCCATTTGGCCCATCGAGTCTGCTCCGCCATTCAATCATGGCTGATAAGTTTCTCAACCCCATTCTCCCGCCTTTTCCCCGTAACCTTTGATCCCCTTACCAATCAAGGTTTACAAAGGTTTACAGGGCAAAGACCACAGAGCAAAGAATGATTGTTTCATGGGGTCCTGAGTGCAAAATCAAAGCCCAATGAGGTATTCCTTCACAGAGGTTAGTAGGTTGAAAAATGATGCTTTATACTTCACTTTTCCAGTACAGTTGATTTCCACAATGAGATAGACACACGGAGTTGAATCAGCCTTGTAGGCGATGGGATAGAAGCTCCAGTAGAAACAGTGTATATGGGGCAGCTGTTCAAAACTGGGAAGAGCCCCTTTTCTGTGCTGCTGCTTGTAGATGGTAAAATAGCAGACTGAGCTTTGCAGCTCCACAAGGTGATATCAGTGGTTCCATAAGCTAGGTCCATGTCACATGACGCCCACCTCTCCACATTGTCTTTGACAAGGGCTGTGTATCCCTTACTTGGGTTCCCAAGGTGGTTAATTATTTCACCCATTAAGGAATGACAGGAAGGTTGCAGGTTCCTTTGACCTCACAGTCAAATAGTCTCCTGTTGGCCAGTCTGGGCTCTGAAATGCAGATGGCCTTTGTATAGTTCTCTTTGAATTTGGTCTCTGCAGCCCATGGGGTGGGGGGATCGTTAGTGTCTCATCAGAGATAACCATGTGCAAGTTGTTTTGAAATTGCCAGATAGCTCCTTTCATTCAGGGGTCACTGACAAGCGTGGGTTTAGCCATTTTAAAAGGCCTTTGTCCAGTTTTTAAAAATATTTGTAGAAATAGCCATGAGGAAACCTGCATCTTTTATATTAAAAAATAGGGTGTGAGGTCTTAGTCCCCTCACAGGTGGAATCTTCCGTTATCGACAGGAGTCTCGTGTGCTGCCTGTAAAAGTGGCGAGACACTCGCACTGACTCTGAGGAGGAAGGTCCAATGTATACTTCTCCCAGTTAAGTGAACACTGGCAGGCTTCTCTCCCAACTGAGGATGCCGGAAGAGGACATACTACCCACCAGAAGTTGCTGGCCAATGAGAGGCCAGCAGCTCTTGTACTGGACAGCCTCATGGGTCTGAAGTCCCAGGACCACAGAGTGACCCAAAAAAAGTTATGCGAGTGGGGGGGGGGGGGTGGTGGGAATCTCACAAGCTGGAAGTCACAGGGATATGGGGGCCAGGAAGTTAGCAGCAAGGGTGGGGTGGTACTGTCTGCGTCCACCCCCACTGCCCCATGTCCATGCTCTCGATCATGCACAGATTAGTGCAGAATGAGGGACTCCGCCCCCCCTCCAGCTGACATGCAGCCCACACGGTTTTACCAGTTGTACAGATCACATGTCGGCAGGCCTGCCTGGGGCTGGGAAGATTGTAGCGGAGACAAGGAGAGTCCCTTAAGTTAATTGGCCACTTGAGGGACTCAAGTGAAGGCAGGATGGGAAGGTCGACCATGGCCTTCCCACCCAGAACAATCTTCTGGTGGAGGCAGGACGGCATCAGGTATCGGTCCCCAAACTAATCCACCCAATTGTCAGGCCCACCTGCCTCCTTCCTTGGCCCCTGTGAGGGCAGAAGATTCCGGCCATTGTATTCAAATCCCTCCATGGCCTTGCCTCTCCCTGTCTCTGTGATCTCTACCAATTCTGGCATCCTGCGCATCCCCAACTTTAACCGCTCCAACATTGGCAGTCATGCCGTCAGCTGCTATGTTAAAGGTGCTGTATAAATGCAAGTTGTTGTTGCTGAATTACACAGAGATACTTGCCAGAGCTCTGGTAAACATATTTGAATTTAAATTATTGTGTTGCGGGAGGGGGGCGGGGCTTGGCAGGAAGGCTTTTGATAGATTTTTCTCCCACTCTACCACGGGCAGAAGATCAGTGAAAATCCTGGGAAAAAAATGGCTATTTCCCTGAAGAATTCACTAATCAACCATAAATCCCAGTCATGGGTCAAGGAGAACGTTTGTGAAAATTCCAGATGCTAAAAGGTAGAACCTGCAACAGGGCAAGAAAGTAAATATCTAAAAGTAAGATACCAAAAAATGCCAGCAATAGGAGGTTATTCTCAATTCCTGTCAGGCTATGGGTCTGTTGGCTGCTTTGTTGGGTTCTTTCATTCGGTATTATTTACCAGTGGTCTGTTCCATTTTTAGAAAGCAATCTCTAGAGTTCTGACACTAAATTGACTGACCTGCCCCTCTCCTGACTAGACAATCGCCCTGTGCACAGGCACCAGCTGTGCAGCACTACAGCGAGAGAGAGATAGATGTGGCAAAGGTAATGCAACAAGAGCAAATCTTTCTGCTCCTGCACTATGGTCACAATGAATTTTGAATTGCTTGAAAAAGTATCTGTGCTTTGGGCACAGATATAAAAGAAAGAAAAGGGGGAAGTGTGATCTAATTGGGGAGTTACCACTGACAATGAGGGTAAAGATATAAAGAGAGACTTGAAACATTCGGTTTTTTTTTTCATTTAAGCTGTGGGGTTAATGAGTCTCATTATCACTTCATTTTGTCATGTATCATCATGACATCTGTCATTTAATCACTTCAACCTCTAGCCTATCACAGACCTCTGCCTTTTGCTCATTCGCTTCTGCATCCCCGCTGCCTCCCCTTTTCTTGCTTCTCCGCTTGTTTAAAATCTTTTCATCCTCAACATGTTCCAATTGTGATGAAAGTTCATTAACGTGGGGGGATTGTGAGGAAGAATGTTTTTTTCCACAGCGAATGGTAAGGAACTGGAACTTGCTGCCTACGAGGATGGTAAAGGTGGAGGTAAGCAATGATTTTAAAAGGAAATCAGATGGGCACCCTAAACAAAAGAACAGTAAAAACTGGGAAATAAGAATACTGGTCCGAACTGGTCTAGTATACCTTAAAATGGAACACCAGTAAAAACTGGGAAATAAGGATACTGGTCAGAACAGTTTTTTTCCTTCTGGCACTAGAGGGAAATAAACTTGCAGGACTACAGGGTGAATGAGACTGACTGGATTGCTCTACAGAGAGTCAGCATGGACTCAATGGGCCAAATGGCCATCCATCATGACTCCATGGGTGACATTTCTTGCCCTCCTCCCATGGTGATTTTGGTGATGGGGGCAGTATTTAGTCAGGCAGGAGGGTGGCAGCTGGCGACCTCACCACTTTCCCTTCTTTGCTCTGAATAAGTCTGTGGCAGGAAGGCCCGTGGATGGACTTCACACCCCAATGCCAACTGAGGCCCTTAAGTGGGCAGCTAACGCCAATAGTTAGAAGGTTGCGTGCACCAATTGGCAACAACTCAAGCTGCCCTGTAAATAAGGCAAACACTGCCTTTGGTTGTCAGGGCCCTCAACCGTGTCCATCCCATCTCCTGCACCTCTGTCCTCACCACTCCCCCTCCCTCCCAGAGCCATGACAGGGTCTCCCTTGTCCTCACTTTTCACCCCACCAACCTCTGCCTTCAGATGATCAATTTCCATCCATTTACTGACTTTTAGAGTGGTGCTTACATCAATCAATACCCTACGCGACTCCATCATCACCCCTATGAATGTTCTATCAATCCTGCACCCTTCAGATTTGAGGCCGCAATATCGGAATGGGAGTTACCCTGAGAAACCCCAGCTCAGCCCCTATGAGGTCCCATGGCTTCAAGTGAAACCTGAAGATCCATTTGGTCGTGACCTACTGTGACTGATCAACGAACAAAGCATCATTCCTGCCTGTAGAACATCAATTGGAGGAAACTTTAAAGGTTCAGAATTCACTTGCATGGCAGATCTGAATGTGCATGACTGAGTGGCTTGTCAGTGCCAGCACTTCCTGAGCTGGATGAATCATGGAGGCTGCAGCTGCCAGGATGGCCTGGGGTTAGGTTAGTACAACATGAGAGACTGCGGTTGGTTGTGTACAGATCTTTGAAGGTAGCAGGGCAGGCTAACAAAGCAGATAATAAAGCGGATGGATTCCTGGGTTTTATAAGTAGAGGCAGTGTTCAAAAGATAGAAAGTCGTGTAACACCTAAGTGCTGAACTAAAATTTGAAGGTTTTTTTGCATAAAAATTGTAAATTATTGTCCAGTAATTAAAACAGAATTTAGTAGGCTGTATTGTTATACATTATTTCCAGTCCTTTTTTTTTTAACCAAAAATGTATAATTTAGTTGGATTTCTGTTCATTTGGGACCTCTGCTACATTATATGTTTTTGCTAAGTGTAATGTTGTAAATAATGCAACCTGTTCTACCAGCTTGCGCAGTGCTGGTCTGTGACTGAAGCTGCTCAAAGCGGGGTCTTAGAAGGGAAGGATTTTCAGATCCAAACATCATGAAGAATAAGATTTGAGGACGGGAAACTCAAACCAAGGATCACATCAAGATCGGACAGTCACTCGAATCATCAGGACCTGAATCTCATTAGCCTTTGAATGTGGAAGGAGATTCCACATCTCCTGTGGAATCATGGAGATTCTCCATCTAGACCCCAGCTAGACACCACACTTTAGCAAGGGCATGAAGGGTTTGGAGAGGATGCTGAAGAGATTTGCATATGAGAATAGCAGAATCGTACCAGGGTCGAGGGATTACAGTTATGTGAAGAGACTGGAAAAGCTGGGGTTGTTCTCCTTTAGAATAGAAAAGACTAGAGATTTGATAGAGGGGGTTAAAATCATGATAGGATAAATAAAGAGAAACTGTTTCCAATGGCTGCAGGGTCAGAGGGCAGAGATTTAAGGTGATTGGTAAAGAACCAGAGACAGGATGAGGAAAAGTTTCTTCATGCATGGAGTGATTAGGATTTGGTCTGATAGAATGGTGGATATAGGCTCAATAGTAAGTTTCAAGAGGAAATTGGATAAGTACCCGGAAGAGAAAATAAATTACAGGGATATGGGGAAAGAGTGGGGAAGTGAAACTTCCTGGGTTGCTCTTTGAAAGAACCGGTACTGACTCGATGGGCCAAATGGCCTTCTTCTGTGCTCTAGTATTATTCGAATCTGTGAGAAAGAAACCTATTTTTCCTTTTCTTCTTCTTGCCTCAGACATATTGATGCATGAGGGCATTAGTAGAAGCCTTTACGAATACATAGGCTGGCTGTATTTCTCCTTCTGAAGGTTTCCCTATTTCCCCCAGTGGTGCCATTTCCTCTTTAAGCAGCAACAGGTTTCATGTCCTACTGGCACATCAAGGCCAGAATTATGTCCCTTGGGCAGGCACGCCCGTTAATTGGCCAGCGTGAAATCACAGTCAGGGCCGATCACGGGTGGTGGAACATTTCCCTTGCGCTCCCAGGCCCACTGGTCACGTGTGCCCGACTACTGAAAAATTCAGGCCCAGGTCTTTGCCTCTTTTTCACAAAATCACAGAATTACAAAGTGCAGAAGAGGCCCTTCGGCCCATCGCGTCTGCACCGACACGTGAGAAACACCTGACCTACCTACCTAATCCCATTTACCAGCACTTGGCCACATAGCCTTGAATGTTATGATGTGCCAAGTGCTCATCCAGGTACTTTTTAAAGGATGTGAGGCAACCCGCCTCCACCACCCTCCCAGGCAGCGCATTCCAGATCGTCGCCACCCTCTGGGTAAAAACGTTTTTCCACACATCCCCCCTAAACCTCCTGGCCCTCACCTTGAACTTATGTCGCCTGGTGACTGACCCTTCAACTAAGGGGAACAGCTGCTCCCTATTCACCCTGTCCATGCCCCTCATAATCTTGTACACCTCGATCAGGTCGCCTCTCAGTCTTCTCTGCTCCAACGAAAACAACCCAAGTCTATTCAACCTTTCTTCATAACTTAAATGTTTCATCCCAGGCAACATCCTGGTGAATCTCCTCTGCACCCCCTCCAGTGCAATCACATCCTTCCTATAATGTGGTGACCAGAACTGCACACAGTACTCCAGCTGTGGCCTCACCAAGGTTCTATACAACTCCAACATGACCTCCCTACATTTGTAATCTATGCCTCGATTAATAAAGGCAAGTGTCCCATATGCCTTTTTCACCACCCCACTAACATGCCCCTCCACCTTCAGAGATCCATGGACACACACGCCAAGGTCCCTTTGTTCCTCAAAATTTCCTAGCGTCATGCCATTCATTGAATACTTCCTTGTCAACTTACTCCTTCCAAAGTGTATCACCTCACACTTTTCAGGGTTAAATTCCATCTGCCACTTATCTGCCCATTTGACCATCCCGTCTATATCTTCCTGTATCCCAAGACACTCAACCTCACTGTTAACCACCCAGCCAATCTTTGTGTCATCCGCAAACTTACTAATCCTCCCCCCACTCATACTCATCTATGTTGTTTATATAAATGACGAGTAATAGAGGTCACAGCACAGATCCCTGTGGTACGCCACTGGACATTGGTTTACAGTCACTAAAGCATCCTTCTGTCATTACCCTCTGTCTCCTACAACTAAGCCAATTTTGAATCCATTTTATCAAATTACCCTGTATCCCATGTGCATTTGCCTTCTTTATAAGCCTCCCATGTGGGACCTTGTCAAAGGCTTTGCTGAAACCCATATAAACTACATCAACTACACTACCCTCATCTACACACCTGGTCACCTCCTCAAAAAATTCAATCAAATTTGTTAGGCATGACCTCCCTCTGACAAAGCCATGCTGACTATCCCTGATCAAACCTTGCCTCTCTAAGTGGAGATAGATTCTCTCCTTCAGAATTTTCTCCAATAGTTTCCCTACCACTGATGTAAGACTTACTGGCCTGTAGTTCCCTGGATTATCTCTACAACCCTTCTTAAATAGCGGAACCACATTAGCTGTTCTCCAGTCCTCTGGCACCTCCTCCATGGCCAAAGAGGAATTAAAAATTTGGGTCAGAGCCCCTGCGATCTCCTCCCTTGCCTCCCTCAGCAGTCTGGGACACGAATCATCTGGACCTGGACATTTGTCCACTTTTAAGCCTGCCAATGCCTCCAATACCTTGTCACTCCCTATATCAATTTGCTCAAGAACCTCGCAGTCTCTCTCCCTGAGTTCCATACCTTCATCCACATTCTCTTGGGTGAAGACGGATGTGAAATATTCGTTCAACACTCTACCGATGTCCTCTGGCTCCACCCATAGATTCCCCCGTTGGTCCCTAATGGGCCCTACTCTTTCCCTGGTTATCCACTTCCCATTGATATACTTAAAGAATATCTTGGGATTTCCCCTACTTTTACCAGCCAGAGCTTTCTCATATCCTCTCTTTGCTCTTTGAATTGCTTTCTTAATCTCCACCCTGAACATTCTGTACTCCACCAATGCCTCCATTTATTTGTTCCCCTTGTACCTGCTAAAAGCCTCTCTTTTCTTTCTCATCAAATCCTGAATATCTCTGGTTATCCATGGTTCTCTGGGCTTGTTACTCCTTCCTATCACCCTAGAGGGAACATGTTGAGCCTGTACCCTCCCCATATCCTTTTTGAACACCCCCCACTGTTCCTCTGTAGATTTCCCCACAAGTAGCTGTTCCCAGTCTACCTTGGCCAGATCCTGCCTTATTTTACTAAAATCCACTCTCCCCCAATCCAAAACATTTTTTTGCAACTTGTCTATTTCTTTGTCCATAACAAACTTAAACTGTACCATGTTGTGGTCGCTATCACTAAAATGCTCCCCCACCACCACCTCAGCCACCTGTCCGGCTTCATTCCCCAAAATTAGGCCCAGCTCTGCGCCGTCCCTTGTTGGACCCTCTACATATTGACCTAAAAAGTTCTCCTGCACACATTTCAAGAAATCCACTCCATCCAAGCCCTTAACACTATGTCCATCCCAATTAATATTGGGAAAGTTGAAATCATCTAATACAATTACGCTATTGTTATTGTTTTTATACATTTCCACAAATTGTGCACATATTTGCTCCTCAAATTCCCACTGAATATCTGGGGGTCTATAATAAATACCTAATAATGTGGCTGCTCCTTTTTTATTCCTAATCTCTACCCACAAAGCTTCATTCGATGCCCCCTCCAAGATATCATCTCTCCTTACTGCAGTAACTGACTCCTTAACTAATAACGCAATGCCTCTTCCTCTTTTGCCCCCTCCCCTGTCTCGCCTGAAGATTCTATATCCCAGAATGTTGAGCTGCCAATCCTGCTCCTCCCTCAACCATGTTTCTGTGATGGCTACTATATCACAATTCCACGTGTCAATCCTCACCCTTAACTCATCTGTTTTACCTGTAATACTCCTGGCATTAAAATAGAGGCCACCCTGCCTTGCCTTATTCCCTTGAAACTTAAATCAGCTGTACTCCCTCTGACTTGATTGTTTTACTGTATCATGATGTGTCCCTATTCTGCTAACATTCTGTGTCCCCTCTCCCTGTCAAATTAGTTTAAACTCCTCCCAACAGCACTAGCAAACCCGCCCGCAAGGATGCTAGTCCCGGTCTGGTTCAGATGTAGACCGTCCCGCTTGTACAGGTCCCACCTTCCCCAGAAGTGGTCCCAGTGATCCAGGAATCTAAAACCCTCCCTCCTGCACCAATTCTTAAACCATGTATTCATCTGCGCTATTCTCCTATTTCCGATCTCGCTAGCACGTGGCACTGGGAGTAATCCAGAGATTACAACCCAAGAGGTCCTGCTTTTTAGTCTACTGCCTAACTCCCTGAATTCTTGATGCAAGACCTCATCCCTCTTTCTACCTATGTCATTGGTACCAACATGTACCATGACCTCTGCCTTATCACCCTCCCCCTTCAGGATGCCCTGCAGCCATTCTGTTACATCCCAGACCCTGGCACCAGGGAGGCAACATACCATCCTGGAGTCACGTTGACGGCCACAGTAGCGCCTATCTGTTCCCCTGACTATAGAATCCCCTATTACTATTATTCTTCCTCTCTTACTCCCCTCCTGTACAGACAGTCTGCATGTGGTGCCAGAAGCTTGGCTCTGTCTGCACTCCCTGGAGGAACCAGTGCCCTCATCCAAAATGGAATACCGGTTTGTGAGCGGGACCCCAGGGGACTCCTGAACTACCTGCCTGTTTCTCTTGGACTGCCTGGTGGTCGCCCATTCCCTTCCTTCCTCAAGTCTCTTCAGCTGCGGTGTGACCACCTCTCTAAATGTGCTATCCACGATGCCCTCAGACTCACGGATGCTCCACAGTGTCCCCAGCCGCCGTTCCAGCTCTGAAACCCGAGCCTCCAGGAGCTGCAGCTGGACACACTTCCTGCACACGTGCTGGTCCCGGGCACTGGAAATGTCCCCGGCTTCCCACATGGAGCACGAGGAGCACACCACGGCTTTGAGTGCTCCTGCCATGACTTATCCCTTTAAATTAAACCTTTTAAATCAATTACTCTAGGGCCCTTCTTTCCTGATCCTCGTTATTACAGAATATTCAAACTGTAAACCACAAAAAGGCCTTAGTAAAAACTTACCCGACCTCACCCACTACTTACCAGTCATTCCTTTCCCTTGAAGCCTCTACTGCTGCAGCAGGGCAAGACCACTCTCTGAGGATTTAAGAAGTTGGATAGCAAAGAACACCTCTTCCACAAATTGCCAATACCCACACTGGCTGTGTCTCACCCCTGTGAGCTTTATGTTCTGCCCTCCTTCTCCTTGTTAAATTAGCGTGCTTCTGGGGCTTAAGGCTTCAGCACTGGAATCTCAGCCTGGATCTTTGGGTTCCAGTCACAGAGTGAGACTTGAACCCACAACTTGCCTGACTCAGAGACAGGAGTGGAACACACTGAGCCACAGCTGTCACCTGATGGGTAGTCCAATAATTCCAAACAGCCTACATGAATTATCCTGAATGCTCTATGATCAATGTCTTAATAAAGGGTTTGAGAGATTATCCATTTGAATTCTCCCGAGTTTCTCGCTACTCAAGGTTTGGCTTTTCAGTAATGATGCCGATTTCATTATGGCAAAGACTTAAATAGTTTCAGTCACAGAGTGCAGACTAGGCCCATTAGGATTTTAATTATTCCAGGTACCTGTCTTGTTGCCTTTCAGCTGAAGTAAGGATTTGTGAAAGAAAATATTCGACACAGCAGAATTCACACGTACTTGCTTCCCTAATGCACTGCAGTTGACATTTGCATGATGTCCTGCACATGATGTCCTCTATTTAAAACTTGTGTCTCGCATTTAAAAAAAATCAAGTGTCACTTTAATAAGAAATATTTTAGTTCTGAAGAAGACCTTTTATAAGATATGGACAACGTAGAGGATTACTACAAGCGACCCTATCATTTAACATGGCAGTTCTGCTGTCAGAACAAAGACTACAGAAACACACAATTTCATGGTTGGCCAGCTATTGTCCTCAGCTGGATTTATCGTCAGTGATTCTGAGAAAAGATCATCAATTTGCCAGAGGTTTTGCAGGGCATGACTACAGATATGTGTGGGGGTTTTTCTAAGAGATAGAAGCTCTGGCAAGTTACCAAAACTACCCCAAGCTGAAAATAATGCTAACAATAGAGAAACAAAGAGACTGATCCGTGACACTTGAACAGTCAGCGATGCAGGCCACTGAACTTCAACTTTGCTGAATCTTGAAATAATGCCGTTCAGTCCATCTCATGATAAAGGATAACTCTCTGTCAACTGTTGCTAGAGAGCCAGGTCAGCATGCCACTGAAGCATGAAAGCATTCATTCATGTTAAGAATAGAGCATCAAAGCAAGGCATCATTAAAAGCAATGTACCATAGAGCTTTCAGTAAATACTGAGTTCACTCCCCATTAAACACTGTCTTGCAATGGCAGCTTAGATAGGTTGTTCATAGCTGATAGAACATTTAAAGAACATCTTTAATCAAATTCACACGTTTATTATTGTACCAATAAGCAAATAACAAACAAGGCATAAAAATAAAATTTGATTGAATTAAACTTCTGTCAACAAGACTATGGGATTGTCTGTCCTCTGTTGTGTTAGCTTGATTCTTGAATTCTCAGGTATATGTGGCACGAATCATCATTTTCAGCAAACTTGCTGATCTATTCTTCCATAACATTAAACACATGTTCAATAGGTCTTCACTCCTGTAAAGTACACAAGCCAAATATTCTGGACTGGAAACCTTGGGCACTTTGGACAATTTCCCAACAGAAAATATCTGTAATTGTCATGCAAGCAAGAATTTATCAAACACCATCTAACTAATGGGGTACGGTAACACAGTGGTGACATTGCTGGAGCAGTAACCAGATGCTGGATGAATAATCTGGAGAGATGAGTTCAAATCCCAGCATAGCATCTGGGGAATTAAAAAAAAAATTAAATCAATTTGAAGTAAAAAGCTGTTATCAGTAATGAAACTGCCAGAGTGTTTTAAGAACCTATCTGGTTCACTCATGTCTCCTTAGGCAGCAAAGCCAGCCTGGTCAAAGTGTGACTCTGGAGTTAACAACAATGTGGTTGACTCTTCCCTCTGAAATGGCCTCACGAGTCACTCAGTTGTTACAGCTTACCACCACCTTCTCAAGGACAGTTACGGATAGGTGATAAATGTCGGCCTTGCCAACAACACTCACGTTCCGTGAACAGGAAGAGCAAAACTTAGCACCAGCAGTAATTTAAGTCACCCAATCAAGACAAAACCCCATGTTGTGCGCTATGGTTTAGAATTGCGCTGAAAAAGATGAGAGTCGTTTCTGAAATATTGTGCATACTTTCCCAAGGCGAACTAGTTTTCCCTGGTCACAGGTGAACTGTGACCATCTCAAGTCCAAACAAACATTAACATTCCAAACAGCAGCAGCAGCATCGTCATCGAGATATCTTCATCATATGAGGACTGTTCTGGTCAAAGATGAACTGAGGGGGTTAATGCTAGGTTATTAGCATCATGATTCTGTGGCACAGAAGAGGATACACTTCTAAAGATTAATAGAGTGATGTGACATTAAACTGGGGCCCCGTCAGCCCTTTTAGGTAGAAGTAAAAGATCCCATGGCACCATTTTGAAGAAGAGTAGAGCAGTTCACCCAAGTGTCCTGGTCAATGATCATCTCTTAATTAACATCACAGAAAACAGATCATCCAGTCATTATCACATTGCTTGTTAGTGGGAGCTTGCTGTCGAGAAACTGGCTGCCGTGTTTCTTACATTACAACAGTGACTACACTTCAACAAGTGTTGAATTAGCTGTGAGGAGCTTCGGGACATCCTGAGGTTGTGAAAGGAACTATATAAATGGACTTTTACCAGAATGGGAGGATTCTGTTCTGAATTTCAGCTACCACAGTGGGTTAGCAGCACTGCTGCAAGAGCTTGGCTGAATTACAAGCCTAGAAACATGAGCAAATCCATGTTTGGGCACGTGGGAGGGGAAATGAGGATCAGTCCTCACTCCTGAATGGAAAGCAAAATACTGCAGGTGCTGGAAATCTGAAATTAAAAACAAAAGTGCTGGAAAAACTCAGCAGGTCTGGCAGCATCTGTGGAGAGAGAAACAGAGTTAACGTTTCGAGTCCGTATGGCTCTTCTTCAGAGCTAAAGAGAAGTAGAAACGTGGTTTATTTTATACTGTTTAAGAGGGGGTGGAGCAGGTGAAGCTAAATAGAAGGTCAGGGATAGGTGGGACGAAGGAGAGATTGACAAAGATGTATGGACACAAGACAAAGAGGGTGTTACTGGTAGTGTTAAAGACTAAAGAACGTGCTGATAGTGGCAGAATGTGTTAAAAGCAGAAGTAGGGTGAGCGCTGTTTGAAAGCACAACATAGAAGCAAGTGACAGACGGCCCTGTAAGGGGTGTTGGGGGGGAGGGGGGGTGGTTGGGGGAGAAAGGTCTAAAGATAAATATATAAATATAAATTAAAAATAAAAATGAAAATAAATAAGAATTAAAATTAAAATAAAAGTTAAAATTAAAAATAAATGAGATCCTCGGGGAAGTTGTTAAAAGGGTTGGGGGTGGGTGCAGTGGCAGGACAGGAATTGGGGTGGTGGGGGGTAGAATGATCGACAGAGAGAGAGAGAAGGGAGAGAAAGAGAGAGAGAGAGCCGTCGGTTTGGGAGGTAAGTGATGACTGGGAAGGAGGGTAGGGTGATCAGGAGAGGAAAGTCAGAGGTGACTGGTGAGGGCAGAGGCCCTGCAATGGAAAGGGGTAACTGTAGTGATCATGGAACAACCTGACAAGGCCATGAGGGAAGGGGCAGCAGTGCCTGGCAGAGGCCTGAGTAGTTCAAATGGTGATGTTATTTTTTGCCTACACCAATATGGCAGACTGCAGACTTTTCTCTGTGTGGTTACCATTCACCATATTGGAGTTTAGGAGGTAATTTAATAGACAAATCACAGGGCCGGCTTATAGACTCCAGGATTTAGCATCGGGTCAGCAGTGATTCGCAGGCATGGGTTAAAGTCCTGTCAATTCCCTCAAACTGATTCAGCCTTTCTATCGCTGCCACCGCCTCCCAAGCCTGGTTGGTGACATTGCTGCCCATCCTGCGGCCAGAGCGGGTGTAGAGGGTATCCCGCCGGGCCTCCACAGCATCCAGCAATCGCTCGAGGGACCCGTTGTTGAAGTGGGGGGGCGCTGCAGTCTTTTTGCCTTTGCAGGCCATGTCTCCCAGGCAGCGGTGGTGAGCTGGTGGCGATGAGCGCTTTGCTGGTGGCTGCCTTTTAAAGATGGCGGCCGGCGTGATGCAACAGCGGGGCGATGGCGAGCGGGCGAATGAGAGCCCGCCCGCCATGGAAATGGAGCGTTTCGCGGGAGTGAATATATAATGAGGTGGGCTCGGGAAGATACGGCATGAAAACCCACCATTTACATCGGCGGGTAGGACTCCAGTTCACCCGCCCGCTACCGCCTTTAGTGCCATTCTGGGAAAATTCAGCCCCTTACCTCTGCAGGACAATGTTTTAAACCCATTCATATTTAATTCAATTTAGCTCACACTTATCTCACACCTATTTGTGTTTTTTTTCTCTCTGTGCAGTGATGAATTTGTAGAGGCTAATTTACTTGTGTAAAATTGTAATATCTCTCCCACAGTCTCAAAATTTCCTCAGTCCTTTCAGGAGCGCTACTCGTGTTCACCGAGTTGCGAAGGCATAAAGTGAGGGAGCTGAGTGAATAACTTTTTAACAGAGCACAAAGCAGCTTTTTAAGAGCTGCCATAGGATTTTGCAGCTGACAGCCTACTTCTGACCATTTTTAAATTTTTTATAGCGCTTAATAAAAACCAAATCACCTTTTCTGTTTTTATGGCGTTGAACATTTTTCTTTGTGTTCTAAGATTGGAATTGTTAGTGCAGCCAATTTGGCAGTTAACCAGTAGCCATTATCATCTGCATTATGTATCAGAAGGAACATTTTATTTTAACAAGAGTGCTAGTAAATCAGTTTATAGGGAGAGTGCTTTGCAGAATAAATAATCCACTGTTTTAAGCGGTTAGAATATTGTTAAAAGCACACGTTTTACAAATTGGTTTTCCAAGTGGTTCACTCAGTCAGCAAGTTTGACCTTCAACTCCTTTCCTCTGCAGCAACTTTTAACTCTATTCCATGTTGCAGAATCATCCTTGACATTAAAGGTACATCTTCTCTCATTTGTTCCAGAATACTCGCCTGCTTTATATATATATATATATATATATCCGGTCAACACAGAGCCCCAACAGTTGGAAACTTGTGACCTGCACTGACAGTCGGTGGTCTGGGCTGACATAATGATTTATATTGGTGTTTGCAACTGCTCTAACGAAGCCTCCCGTCAGGGACTTACACCAGGATTCATCTCTGGGGTGCAGTGAATATTGTTGCTCTGTTATCCGTCTGCAACCTTTGTTTGCGCTTTAGTGTTTGCTCAGAAATTGTCACTGAAATGAGGTTTATATAAGGTCCTAATTGGTTGGACAAAAATGACTCATATTCAGTAAACCCATGCCAGCTCCTTATACACTTGCTATGTTGAGTATTTTAAATGTCAGCAGGTACTTTTGGGACATTTGTAAATGGGCCAACCATGAAAATCATGGAGTAAATGCATTTCTGGAATTGCCTTTCCTCTATACGTGACCAAAAGGCATTAGTTTTTGGGCACATGTAGAAGCCAACAGGTTTCCCAATCAATCAGGAAAGTGGGGAGGTGGGGGGTTTTGGGAGGCAAGAGCTGAGAGAGACAGACATAAAGGAAAGAAAGACCCCTCCTGACTTGGAAATATATCGGCCCTTCCTTCACTGTCACTGGGTCAAAATCCTGGAACTCCCTCCCTAACAGCACTGTGGGTGTACCTACACCACATGGACTACAGCGGTTCAAGAAGGCAGCTCACCACCATCTTCTCAAGGGGCAATTAGGGATGGGAAATAAATGCTGGCCCAGCCAGTGACGGCCACATACCATAAATGAATATTAAAAAAAAGCTTAGTATCATCTTCTCCTGAAGGACCTTTAGGCTTGAAGGGATCCTGAATAGTGTTCTCCTGTCACCTTGGGTGTTGCAATTGGACCCAGTCAATGACCCAACTCACCAAACTCAGGTGCACTGAGGACTGCGCGGGCTCAGCATGGGTCAGATGCACAGACACTAAATTCATGACTGCCTGAAATTGGAGATGATGTTGCTCACCAATGGGAAACTGAATAATTTTCTTTTTGGTTTGGAAGCTGATGGGGGCTGTGTCCATGGGGGAGTGAAGGTGAGTGGTTGCAGGCTGCCTGCTAGTGCCAGGGGTGTTCGGTGGCGTGAGAAGACAATATGGTGAGAAGGCCAAAAACCGGTTTCACGTCATGGCGAAACCAGTGTGCAATCATCCGCTCGGCCTTCAGGGCAGGCTGTGTTACCCGCCATCGGGCATTGGGAAACTTATTATAATACACCAGCATGTCATTACAAGGCCAGCCTGCCAGCCTCATCCGCACCCCCTCACCACCCCGCCACCACCTCCACCCCCCCTCACCACCCCCTCCCCCCTCACCACCCACACACCTCCCACTCCCGGGACTTACCACCAGGGCCTTGCTCACATCGCGGACATCCGAGAGGAGCAGAAGATGTTGGAGCCCAACAGTAACAACACTCTGGAGGAACACCCGCGGCTGCTGTGTGGATTCTCATGGACATGGCTCTGCTGAGAAGCAGTTCACAGCAGTTGGAAAGTCACCGTTGAGGGTCTGCTCACAATGGATAATGGTCGACGGGGTGGGAGAGGAATGTCTAGGATCGACTGGGAGAGGAAGAGGTGTTGGTGGGGGGGTGAAGTTGTGCGGGGTTGGGGGGGGTAATGAAGGTGTCGGGTGTGGTGAGGTTCGGGGGGAGGGAGTACAGGGGAGGAGGGGGTAATGGGGGAGAAGATGGAAATTGGGGAGCTAGGTGTAAGGGTGGGTGTGAGGTGTAAAGGAAGGAGATCGGAGAAGGGAGGGAGCCTGGGGGGGAAGGAAGGAGTGTGGAGAGGGCAGGGAGTCTGGATGGGGAGGAAAGAGTGCAGAGGGGGGAGGGAGTCTTGGGGGGAGGAAGGAGTACAGAAAGGGAAAGGAGTAAGTGTGGATGAAGTCGTAAGTGTGGAGGAGGGAGTCTTGAAGGGGGAAGGAGTAAAAATGGAGGAAGAAGTGAGGCTGGAGGAAGGAGTCAGGAGGGGTGAATGACTATGGGTGGTGGAAGAAGTAATAATGACTGAGGGAGTCAGGAAGGGGGAGGGACTAAGTGGCGGGGGGAGTCTGGGGGTTTGGGAGCACTGGGGGCGGGAAAGATGTTACATGGGGGAAGAGGTTCTGGGGGTGAAGGGTCCGGAGGGGGTAACAGTTCCAGAGGGGGGAAGGAATTTTGCGGGGTGGAGGAAGGGGTTCCCAGGGGGCGTTGGGGTTCTGGTGGTGGAAAGGGTCTTGAGGGGAGGAAGGGATCCGGAGGAGGTAAGGGATTCAAGGGGGGCCGGGGTTTAAAGGGGGGAAGGGGCTCCAGGGAGCGAAGGGGTCTGGAGGGGGGGTTGTCCAGTTGAATGTGCAAGGGAGGGGTCTAATGGGTCCATGTCTGCCTCCTGGGGAGCGAACTGAGGGTGGGCGTAGTATGGGGAATGGTGAGAATGACCGGGGCAGGGTGAGACAGTAGGGTGGGAGGGGGTGACTGTACAATGGTAGTGGTGGAAGGGACGGCAATGGTGGTTGGTGGGGACTTGGAGGCAGGCCCAGACCCTGGGGGTGGAAAGGGAGACGTCAGGGAGGTGAATGTGGATAGGGGGTGGAATTTTCGGGAAGGAAGGGGGCTGTGCATGTTCACCTGGACATACCCGAAGGAAAAGGTTTGTGGCTGGTAGGTCACAGGTGGGAGGTGGAAGGTGATGCTGGGCGGTCTGTGATGGGGGGAAGGAAATGGATGACTGGGGGAAGGGAAAAGATGGGAGACCTGACGATAAAGCGAATCCAGACCATGCTGTCTAAATCGAAAGTGTAATGACAGTCGTGGAGAGCGAGATCAGGTGCTGCATGGGAGTGTGGTCAGTGGGTGGGTGGAGATGCAGGTCAGCTCAGATAGACAACTGAAAGCGGACCCCAGCAGGTAGCATTGAAAATGCTGAGGACATTGCGGTGAATGTGATACGTGAAGGATCCACGTGTGTGTGGGAGAGGCTTACATGAGGCTCCGAAAGGCCGTGCCACACACACACCTCTCCCTCCAGAACCATTTGTTGACCAGCTGCTCCCTCTGCACTGACAGAGGACGAGGTTGAGGGGGTCTCAGGCAAAGGAGAGTCAGGGGGAGGGGACAGCCCCTGAGATTCCTCAGTGGATGCCCCAGGGGCATCCAGCTACCCCTTATCCTCCCTTCAGGTGCCCGGGAGCCCCGGCCTGACTCCTGGAGGGGAAGGAGCACCTGGAGGGACATCGAGGTGCCCTGTTTCCCTCCTGCATCAGCACTTCAGGAATTCACCCATTGCTCCTGCGATGGAGTGGAGGTCTGCACACATCTCCGCATTCTGCTGGACCAGAGCCTCATTGGCATCTGCTACCCTCCCCATGGAGACCTCTGTACACGCACATGGGGGTACCACTTTATCAGAGGGCAGGCAGATGCACTGCTCCAACTCACATACCACTCTGCTGAGAGCTTCCAACAGCTCTGCGTGACATTCCCACGCCTCCTGCAGACTCTCCAGGATGAGTTGGAAGGCCGAATCCAGAGGCTCGTCATCTGACTCGGACCTCACAGATGCCTGATCCCCAGAAGCCCTCCACAGTGCTGGGGAGCTTGGCTGAACCTGCCTCCTCCTGCTGTGGACATGTATCCATGCGGTGACCACCAGATTGTGAACCCGAGCCTGCTCTAGATTCAGGTCCCACTGAGGTGTGTGTCTCTGCGCTGGTGCAGGGTGTGGGTAAGCGCTGTGACAGGTCTTCCAGGCTGCTTATTTCCAGCTCTTCAGTGGAGGAGGTGTCCTCTTGGCTGGAGGTGAGGCTCTGGATAGAGCTGAGGGACTGGCTGGCTGAGGGTGTCGGTCGCTTGGCAGAGCTCCCTGTGAATCAAAGTAGAGATAATTAGTGCATGGCAGCAGAGTCAAAAGCAGGAGAGAGAGACACTCACAGTTACATTGAGAGAGGGATGATGTGGTGCAGGATCCCCACATGGGTGTTCACTGCCGACCTCACTGTTGCCGTAGGCAGGGTCCAGGCCCTCACCAGTCAGTGCGATGGCACGCTCCTCAAAGTGAACGAGGGCCCTAATGTGGACCACTCCACCCCCAGTCTGGGACCTCTCCCTGCTGATGTGAGCCAGCTTCTCCTGCATGGAAACAGATGGAGAGAGTGTGAGCAGGACACATTGCACTGTGTGGAATATTTGTGCGGTGAGCGGAGCCATGGACAGGATAAGGACGTAAGCTTGAGAAGTTATGAGCCTGATGGAGATGTGAGGGTGTGTGTGAGAGTTAGTGGTGTTGTCCCTTTGAGGAGTGAGGTCCCTGTGGATGTGCGATGGGTTTGTGAGTGTGAGAGCTGAGAGTAATGAGAAAAGTGAGTTACCCTGGTGGAACGGATAAGATCACTCATCCTGTAGCCGCACTGGGTGGCTGTCCTCTTTTGCAGGGCTTTGGCGCTGACCACTGCCCATGCTGGATTGGTGATGCCGCTGCCCCTCCTGCAGCCAGAGTGGGGGGTAGAGGTCATCACGGTGAGACTCCATGGCGTCCAAAAGGCACTCGAGGGATGCGTCACTAAACCGGGGGGGGGTGGGGTGGGGCTGCAGCCTTTTTGCCTTTCAGGGTCATCCTGTCTTTGTGCGGCAGTTGCGGTCGGGAAGCGCTGAGAGATGTGGGCGCGGCTGGATTTTAAATATGGCGCCCAGCGTTTTGAAGTGGTGAGGTGATGGCAAATGAGAGCCTGCCCACCATGGAAACGGCCTGTTTCCCAGGAAAGCATAAATAATGTGGCGGGTTTGGGGTATGGCGTGTAAAGCCACCATTGCGGCTGGTGGTAAAACGTCATTGTACCCACCCGCTACCACACGTAGTGGAAACCTGGGCCAATTCCGCCCGTTGAGTTCACTCATTTCAGATCATGGCCTCCACAGCCAGTGTTTCGTTTTGCTTTCGCTGGCAGCAATGGTCATGGTTCTGCATTCTTCCTTTAACATCTCCTCTAGCCCCACCTTTTGTTTCTTCACCTGTCCCACCACCAGCCCACCTTTGCCTTGCACCTTTATCTCTTCCGCCCTCTCACAGACTTTCCTTTCCGTTCTAACCTCCCTCCCCCGCTTTCCCTGCCTCTATACTTGAACCTGGTGCATCTCAACCTTTTTCCATTCCGATGACCTCCGACATTAGCTCCGTTTCTCACTGCAGATGCTGCCGGGTTCCTGTGGGGCATTTCCAGCATTTTCAGTTTCTGTCTCAGTTTTTCAGCACCTGCGGTATTTTTGATTTTGCATCGGCCTTATTGTAACTTTAAAATGAGGCCTGCATTCTGCTCAGGCAGTCTCTGTGAACACCTTGGGAAGGCACTGTCAAACCAAGCCAGGGCCCAGATGGCCCTTGTAAATCAGGAGCAGATTTTCTTTCTAGCTGCTGAAGTCATCATCGGTTTGTCTGTTTTACATATGAATAATGGATGCAACATTTTCAAATTTGCACCCAAAGTGTTTCTGTCTAGCGTACAAGCAAAGGGAAGGGTGAAAAATATTTGTGTAGAAGTGCTGTAATTGGGCAGGAGCATTTGCAAACCTTCACCGCAGACTATTTCCTGCCAGCCACACTAAATGGATTATTACACCAACGATTGCGTCTGCTATTAACTTCAGAATCTCATACAACAAATGTCAATCAAATATTAAATAATAATTAGCATGTTATCCTCATCTTGCACCAACATGATTTTCTTTTCCAGGGACTACACCTGCCTTGATGCAGACAAGTTTCTAAAACTGCTCTGCTAAATTGTCCTTTTCCAGGCTTTTCAATGGCAGCTTCTTGCAGTCTTGTTGAGTGGTAAATTCAGCAAAAAATCATGAAATTTCTAACCTCTTCTATCATTACAGTCACCCATTCAAGCTGATAATACTTTGAGAAGTTGCGCTATCTTGTGAATAATTGAATTTGAACAATTGAACAAAGTGGGATGGAATTTTGTTTTCAATCATTTATATAGATTTTTCTTTCCCCACCTATTTCCATTATTTTTAAATCTACAACTAATACCTTGTCAATCTTTCCACCCCACCCCCACTAGAGCTGTACCTTGAGTGTCCTGCCATCCATTCTTAATTAGCACTTTTCTTAGATAATATCACCACCTTCAACACCTCTTTGATCCTTTTGTCTGTGACATCTTTTGATTATCTGCTCCTATCACTGCTTGCTTGTCCCTACAACCACCTCCCCACCCTCAACTTCTCTCTCCACCCGCCCCCCCCCACCTTAAACCAGCTTATATTTCACCCCTCTCCTAACTATACTTCAGTTCTGTTGAAGGGTCGTGTGGACCCGAAACGTCGACTCTTTTCTTCTCCGCCGATGCTGCCAGACCTGCTGAGTTTTTCCAGGTAATTCTGTTCTTGAATTGAACAAAGTGAATGTATGAGCAGAGTGTGCTGATGGTTGCTAAAATGTTTAAGCTCCTGAACATAGAAGTAGACAGTAAAGTGTAACTGCCACTATTCGACCAAATAGCTTAAGAATTCGCAGCCACCATGAGGAGTTTGACTAAATTTGGGGGTAAATGAAGTGTTCATCACTCTTCGGTATGGAATATTGGGCCTCCTCCAGCTCATTTTCAAGATCCAGGGCTAACCTGTGACTTGCACTGCTGGGTTTGTGCCCAGGTAGAGGCATGATATAGGCTGGGGAGGGTTGTGGGTTGGACTGACCCCTTTGTACACTGCACCCTCGCCCCCACCCCCACCCCCAGGGAGTCAACCTCAAGGTGAAACTTCTCTTTGGCAAAATTCTCTCAAGAGGGCCAGACATAACCAGTAGCTGATGAGTATTTCCAGTGCATGGATTTAGACATCAAGGATATCAAGAAAAATAGAACATTGCAATATGTCCGTGTCGTTCCTTCACCATGTTGAAGATGCTCGTTATACAGCTAATCTTCAGCAAGTCCATCCTTCAGCAAGAATGCATCCAATTTAAAAGGAGCCAACATTTAACGTTAAAGCAACAGTATTAAATAAAAACAGAAAATGCTGGAAAAGCTCAGCAGGTCTGACAGCATCTGTGGAGAGAGGAATAGGGATAACGTAATGTTAACTCTTGTTTCTCTCTCCGCAGATGCTGTCAGACCTGCTGAGTTTTTCCAGCATTTTCTGTTTTTACTTCAGATTTCCAGCATCCGCAGTATTTTGCTTTTATCTGGGTGTTAAAAAAAGATGTTTGTAATGGACCATTATCAGAAATTGGCCACGTTTCACCTTCCAGCGTTCCATAGGACCCTGGAACGGGATTTAACGGAAAAAAAAAACCTTGAAATGAAACACAGACACAGTTACTACTTGAACGTACTAGTCAAGTGATGACAGAGGCAATCAGACCACTCAATGGTATGTGTCTATCCAGTTCAATGATTTGTCTTGAGCATTGAATCCTGTGGCCAAACTGTAGAGCTGTAAATAGTACTTAAACATCAACGAGCTGAGTGTTCCAGTATATCTGGATGTGCACGCACATTCCCCGGAAATGCTGATCCCAAAAAAACTTTCACTAGAGCAAAACACAGCCACCAATCTGATGATGCTGAAATCCCAGAATCTTCCCCCATTGAAACACCTTCCTATGTTAATGAACTATTCACAAACACAGGGTGAGGGATTGCTACAAGATATAAGAAGGTACAATCAAAAGAGGGAAGAGTTTCCGGCAATCGTTGTCAGGGGCAACAACTTCCAAGGTAACAGTGGGTGGAAGTGATCATCTGCACACATGGGAATGTTCTCCTCTGAGTGGTCACCAGAGTGTGTGAAGATTGGAAGTTAAGGGAGCAGTGTTTGTGAGTATTGATTTAATTTGGGTTCAGCAAGATACTGATGTTTGTAACTTATTGGTGGTACAATAAGCTGTTAAAAGAATATTGAGGTGTACTGAGTTGTGAGCCTTCAACATGATCTCCACCCAGACTGGTTTAGGTCAGACTTTAGAGTTAAGAGTATAAGAAGGGATGTAAGAGCTCACCTATCGACAGTCGGAAGACTGAGATTTGCAGTGACAGCTGTCAAGTGTCATTTCCTGGAGACTCCACATGAGAACATGAGCTCCTATACCCAAAGCTTGCTGCACATCATAATTGGGTTACAGAGAGACAGGCAGATGTTACTGAAGTTCCATCCCTTGAAACCTAGCTCAATGGCAATATATGTACCATTATTATGATCAGAACAATAGTGTCAGTTCATTCATACATTTGATGGTGAGTTGTGCTGCTCACAGTGCTGTTCAGGAAGGATATTCACCAATTGTCCTCGGGGTTGTAACTGGGCTAATGTAATTGCCCAGCCATCAAATTCAGGTTGCATGACTGTTCTTAGGAGTGAGGTAAACTGAATCTTTTTGGGATTAAATGACTAGAGATGATGATACAATACAATACAATATTCATTCACGGGATGTGGGTGTCACCGGCTGGGCCAGTGTTTATTGCCCATCCCTAATTGCCCTTGAGAAGGAGGTGGTGAGCTGCCTTCTTGAACCGCTGTAGTTCATGTGGTGTAGGTACACCCACAGTGCTGTTAGGAAGGCAGTTCCAGGAATTTGACCCAGCGACAGTGAAGGAACGGTGATATATTTCCAAGTCAGGATGGTGAATGATTTGGAGGGGAACTTACAGGTGGTAGTGTTCCCATGTATCTGCTGCCCTTGTTCTTCTTGATGATAGAGGTCGTGGGTTTGTAAGGTGCTGTCAAAGAAGCCTTGGTGAATTTCTGCAGTGCATCTTGTAGATGGTACACACTGCTGCTACTGTGCGTCAGAGCTGGAGGGAGTGAATGTTTGTGGATGTGCTGCTAATCAAGCGGGCAGCTTTGTCCTGGACGGTGTCAAGCTTCTTGAGTGTTGTAGGAGCTGCACTCATCCAGGCAAGTGGGGAGTATTCCATCACACTTCTTACTTGTGCCATGTAGATGGTGAACAGGCTTTGGGGAGTCAGAAGGTGAGTTACTCATTGCAGGATTCCTAGCCTCTGACCTGCTCTTGGAGCCATAGTATTTATATGGCTAGCCCAGTTCAGTTTCTGGTCAATGGTGAACCCCAGGATGTTGATAGTGGGGGATTCAGTGATGGTAATGCCTTTGAACATCAAGCGTCGTTGGTTGGATTCTCTCTTGTTGGAGATGGTCATTGCTTGACACTTGTGTGGCACGAATGTTACTTCCTGCTTGTCAGCACAAGCCTGAATATGGTCCAGGTCTTGCTGCATTTGGACATGGACTGCTTCAGTACCTGAGGAGTCGTGAATGGTGCTGAGCATTGTGCAATTATCAGCGAACATCTCCTTCTGATGGAAGCAAGGTCTTTGATAAGCAACTGAAGATGGTTGGGCTGAGGACACTACCTTGAGGTACTCCTGCAGTGATGTCCTGGAGCTGAGATGACTGACCTCCAAAACCCACAACCATCTTCCTTTGTGCCTGGTATGACTCCAACCAGCGGAGAGTTTTCCCCCGATTCCTATTGACTCCAGTTTTGCTCGGGCTCCTTGATGCTACACTCGGTCAAATGCGGCCTTGATGTCAAGGGCAGTCGCTCTCACCTCACCTCTGGAGTTCAGTTCTTTTGTCCATGTTTGGACCAAGATTGTAATGAGGTCAGGAACTGAGTGGCCCTGGCGGAACCCAAACTGGGCATCAGTGAGCAGGCTATTGCTAAGCAAGTGCCGCTTGATAGCACTATTGATGACCCCTTCCATTACTTTACTGATGATTGAGGGTAGACTGATGGGGCGGTAATTGGCTGGGTTGGATTTGTCCTGCTTTTTGTGTACAGGACATACCTGGGCAATTTTCCACATAGCTGGGTAGATGCCAGTGTTGTGGCTATACTGGAACAGCTTGGCTAGGGACGCAGCAAGTTCTGGCGCACAAGTCTTCAGTACTATACTGTGGAAGTAAATTAATCCTTTGTGGCAGATTGGCTTATGTTACCAGAGCCATGCAGGTTTACAGTACTCCAGAGCACTGTTAATTGACCAGCCACCAGAGGATTGTACCTGATATTGACAGCTGGGACTCTTGTCAAACAATCCAAAATAAACACTGCAAGTTCATCCCTTACAGTAGCATTTGTTACGATAGGATGAGCAACAGGATGTTTATTCTGAGGCAGTTTTGGTATTAAATCTATGCACATTTGGAGGTCCCTAAGATTTGGTTATGCCAATTTGCACTTAGCATCTCAGAACTTAAGTAACTGCAATGTGTTTCACTGGAGAGAAAACATGGTCCAGAATGGTAGCACTGTCACTTCTGAATCAGAAGGTTGTGGATTCAAATCTGTAGTAGCTATAGCTTTAAGGAATGTAGTGACTGTAGCTTTTGATTTATTGTGTTGTATAGTACCACATGACAGTGTGAACGAATCAGCTCTAAGTGCAGGGAACCTCAGGGTGGGGAGTCCTTATTCTTGTGGAACATGATGGAAGCAAGTAACTGCTGATGCAGCCTGTAAATAAAGTTTAATGTTTCTAATGAGAAACCTGCCTGGAAAATCAAGTCCATAACAAAATTCTGCTCCAGGGACTTGAACACAAAAATCTAGGCTGACACTCCAGTGGAGCACTGAAGGTGTGAGTGATGCACTGCTATGAGGCAGCATCTTCCAGACCAAGGGCTGGTATGCTCTCTTAGGTGGACACGGTTAAACATGGGGATGAATTTTGATTCTCATTGCCTGATTTATAATCGTATTACAATGAAATAAAATCAGATGGCCTCTATAAAAAAACAAATGATCCAAGTGGTGAAAATGCATCCCATCGCCATTGATTTTTGCAGGCATGTTAACCGATGAGTGAAATAAGCAAGGGATTGCTGTGATTGGATGTATTAACTAATACGGTGACAACATTATTTTCTAGCACCATAAATACATATTATATAAGATGCGTAAATAAAATTAGGAATATTTTATGTCAGAATTTTGTTTTAGTATCAGGATATCACTGTGAAAAAAATATTGGTCTATAGATTTCCTGTCATGTCCCAATTATATCAATATCTTATCTTATAACCAAAATAACATATTGCAGATGTTGGAAACCTGAAATGAAATCAGGAAGTGCTGGTAATGTTCAATGAGTCTGGCAGCATCTGTGGATAGAGAGAAACAGAGTTAATCTTTCTGCTCTGATAACCTTATTCATAATTGTTATAAATTAGGTTAGTGCTGATGTCAGAGTTGTCTCACCACATTACCAAATTAATTAATGCACTTTCCATATTGCAGACTTGATAGTTCCAAGTACCTCTGTATGATATTACCCAGACAGGTTGGAAAGGCTGCAGTACTGTGATAGTTCATCATTTCAGGCTTTATTTAAGGGAATTTTACTGTTTTAATGCAGTTTTTTAAAAAGAGAAGATAGACTTTGTAGTAACTGATGGTACGGCCTCTCCTATTTTCTATCAGAGTCACCTGATTGTTCCTGGAGGCTCCGACCAATGATCCTTAAGCAAGGGTAATCCGGGGATGTGGGGGGGGTGGTGCAGGGCCTTCTTGTTGAGGACCTGGTTCAATCATGTAGCATCTGAGAAGCTCTCTGTAATAAAGTTAACTGTTTCTTGTTGAAACCTGTCCGTTATGTCAAGTCATTTCAGACTTGCATTTATGTAGCACTTTTCATGACCACCGGACATCTCAAAGTGCTTTACAACTAATGAAGTACTTTTTGAAGTGTAGTCACTATTGGAATGTAGGAAATGTGGCAGCCAAGCTACATTTAGCAATATCCCACAAACAGCAATGTGCTAATGATCAGATAATCTGTTTTAGTGATGTTGATTGAGCAATAAGTATTGGCTGGGACAAGGGGGATAACTGCCCGGCTCTCCTTTGAAATAGTGCCATAGTGTCTTTTACATCCAACTGAGCAGACAGATGGAGCCTCAATTTATCATCTCATCCAAGAGACAGTACCTCCGACAGTGCAGTACTGAAGGAGTGCTGCACTGGGGTATTCAGCCTTCATTGTAGTGCTCAAGCTTTTATTACAACCAAGTGAGAAGGAGTTAATTGGATCCCCCCTATTCAAACTCCTTGGCTAGCCACAATAAACGTTTAAGTTTCTTTTTCAAGAGGATATGCATTTTCCAAATCCAAATGTATTTAACTATTCAAGCTGTGAGCAATAAGGAGCCAATGAAATAAGGTTTTTCTTGAGTCAAAGAAAGAGCAAAGTTATTAACCACTAACCCGAGAAAAACAATAAAAGTATGATGTCCTCATGCAGTCATTCGGGCACACACACACGCACACACACACGCACACACAGACATGCACACAGACACACACTAACATACACACACGCACCTACACACACAGACACGCACACAAACACACACAGACACGCACACACACAGACACACAGACACACACAGACGCACACACACACACATAGGCCTGCACACACACACACAGAAACACACAGGCACACACAGACACACACATAGATGCACACACACAGACAGACACACACACAAGCACGCACACACAGACATGCACACAGACACACGCTAACAGACACACACGCACCTACACACACAGACACGCACACACACAAACACACACACAGACACACAGACACACACAGACGCGCACACACACACACACACAGACACACACAGACACACGCAGACACACAGGCGCACACAGACGCACACAGGCACACAGACACACACAGACACGCACACACACAGACACACACACACAGACACGCACACACAGACACGCACACACAGACACACACACAGACACGCACACACACACACACAGACGTGCACACACACACACACACACACACACACACAGACACAAACACAGAGATGCAGGTATCAGACATAAGGGAAGTTAGAATCCAATAAAAAAAGATAAAAGAATACACTGTTAAGTGTGCTTTGATTGTCCTTTGTTATGGCCGATTTAGGTTAACTGGTTTCTTGGATGCAGTCAGATATAGAAGATGTTGTAATTATCATGAGATCTCGGTTCACTGGTTGGTTTCTGATAGTTGACTTCTTGAATTGGGTAATACACTTGTTCCTTGAGAGAGAGAGAAAGAGAGAGGGAGAGAGGGAGAGAGAGAGAGAGAGCCCAGCTTTCATCCTGTTTCCCTGCTAAAAACGTTCTTCCAATCTCCCTGCAGTAACTGCAGCCTGGCCTGTTATACTTCACCCGTTGTGTATTTCTAAGGAGTTTTGGGTGGGTCTGTCTGTGGCAGCCATTGTGTCAATATCCAGCACTTTGCATTTTAATGTCTTATCCTCAGACAGTGATGGATTTCGATGAATCTTCGAATTATGGGGAATGTCCCTCTCCCCTCTCTTCACACCACCCCGGAGGGTGTCTTGTTTGCTTTTTCACCTTCACCTTGAAAGATGCCCTTGTAGTTTTAAGTCGTTTGTTCTGTCTCATTTCAAATTGCAAAATTTGCAGTCAGTTGAATGTTGAAACAGTATTTTTTCCAGAAGTAAAGAGGCATGTCTTCATGACACCTCCGCATCACGAGAAATGATGTGAGATTCACTCTCATTTCATTACAAGGCCTATAAAAAAAAACACATTCACTCCCATTCACTCTCTTACTCAAATTGCAACCGTTCTGCTCTACTGCGCTCTTGATACCCAGGTGACCCTAGCTGTGTTAGGCACTGGATAATATGTCCATACATTTGTTTTCCTTCTCAGGTAGCTGGTTATAAACAAAACATGCCCTCATTTGAAAAGGTTAGGCTGGCATTAGGGTTCTGAAGTTGCTAATTTTTCTGGTGGTAGGCATGACAGATCACTTTGTGAGTGACCTCGTGCCTGTGCCTTGCTGCAACCCTGGATTAAGTATTGTGTAGGGGTTTGGTTGGTTTACCTGGTTGTTAACTAGTAACAGCCAAGCTGCTCCTGGTAACCTGTCAGGGCCCTCTGTGCTTCTCACTGGCCCTGCCTTCACGCTGTTTGGCACAGAGGCGTTTAAAATGCACATTTTTTTGGGTTGCTTGCCTGGTCTGCTCAGATCAGTTTTAACCCCTTGCTGCCCATCTCTATAGCCTGTGGGTTTATTAGCTCCAACCCAGGTTCCCTTACAGCTCTGATTTCTAGCAGGTTAATCTGCTGTCATTGGATTTTTTGCCTTGTGTAGGAATTCTGGTTTCGCGCCTGGCAGTTCACGTTTAAATGAATTTTAAAACTTGCTCTGTTTCGTCTTGTTTATCAGTGGTTAACCCTGCATGAGTTTCACTGCTGTTCCCCCTTGTGATCTCCACAAGTGTTGCCTGCTTTGAGGTAGGTTCTCCTCTCTTCCTCTTTTATTTTGGGAATGGGCATTCCCCTAACTTGTTCCTTATCCCCTGGAGCACTACTGCCTCCAAATGGACATTTAGCTCCTGCTGTACGCCCCTGTGACTCTTCAACTGAGTGGGGCATCACCCTCACACTCTCTTTGTCACTTTGGGAGTGTCCCTGGCCCCCATTTAAAGGCGCCATGAAGGTGACTGCTAAACAGCTCACCGTTTTTAACCTTTACAGGCCCTTCATGGACCTCTAATACTCCTGATGGCCTGTCCTTCAGCCCTTTTAACTTTCTCAGTTTCTATTTTTACTCGCTTAACTGCTGCTGGCCTGACTTTAGCCCTTTTAAACTCAAAGGGCTGTTCCTCAGCTACTGCAACTCCTACAGATTCTATCATGACCCGTTTTACATCTGTTAGCCGAGCTTCAGCCTTTTTAAATCCCAGGAGCGCTTCCCTCGCTACTCCAGCTCTCATCCCCGCCCCCCCTGTAGGATATCCAAACCTCTCTCGGTTCCCTGTACTTCCACAGATTCCTGCTGGTTTTCTCCAGCCTTTTCAGCCTCTCTAACTGTCCGGGAACTTTCAGGAGTGCTATCCTCCATTCTGCCTCTGTCTCCCTACACAGTTCATGTAGCCTTACCTCCCTTTCTCGTGACCTCTTTGGAATTCTCTCCCCTCATTCTGTTCCTTCCTCTTTCTCTTTTTTCTTTTCCTCAAATTCCAGCTCCAATTTCCGCTGCTCCAATCTTAATTTTTTTTGCCGCTAATTTATCTGTTTCAGCTCCCTCAATTTCCACCTCCCTTTGTATCACCACTCATTTTAAAATTTCTGTTTTCTGAGTTTCAAGTGAAACTCCACCTCTAGGTGCCTAGTTACACCTCTTCAATTCTTCCAAGGACAGGGCCCTTCACTTCTCAGCAGTTATCTCATCTTGCTCTATGAAAGCATTGACACTGAATGTGGATATTTCAGTATTACAGACTCCTTTTGCAGTTTTGAAATTGTTTTTGAAGAAACAATTTACTTTCCCCACTCCAATTCTTTTGTCCCAGCTGTGGCAACGATTCGAGATACCAGCCCCTAATTTTGTGATGACCAGGTGAACTGGCTCCCCTCTATTCAACCTCCTCGCTTGATCACAACAACAGTTTAAGTTTCTTTTTCATGAGGATGTGCCTTTTCCAAATCAGAATGTATTTAACTATTTAAGCTGTGAGCAATAAGGAGCCAATCAAACATGGTTTTCTTGAGTCAAATAAAGAGCAAATTTATTAACTACTAAACCCGAGAAAAATAATAAAAACACAACGTCAAGCACTCAGCCCTCATGCAGTCATTCAGGCCCAAACACACACGCATGCACACATGCGTGCACACATATGCACACACGCACGAACACACACGCATGCATGCATGCACACACGCACACACGCGCACACACACACACACGCACACGCACACGCACGCACACATGCGCGCACACGCACGGACATATGCACGCACACCCGCACACACACAAACACACAAACACATGCACGGACACACGCATACACACACATGGACACATGCACTTACACACACACGCACACATGCACGCATGCAAGCACATACATACATCAGAGATAAGGAAAGTTAGAGTCCAATAGAAAAGTTAAAAGAATACACTGTTACGTGTCGTCTGATTGTCCTTGAGGCACAGATTTTAAATGCTGCGGCCGGTTTAGGTTAACTGTTTTCTTGGATGTGTTCACATGTAGAAGATGTTGCAATTATTATGAGATCTTGATTCACTCGTATGTTTCTGATAGTTGACTTCATGAACTGGGTAATACACTTGTTCCTTGAGAGAGAGAGGGAGAGAGGGAGAGAGAAAGGGAGAAAGGGAGAGAGGGGGAGAGGGAGAGAGAGAGAGACAGAGAGAGAGAGTGAGAGAAAGAGAGAGAGGGCCCAGCTTTCAGCCTGTTTCCTCCGCTGAAAACTTTCTTCTAATCTCCCTGCAGTAACTGCAGCCTGGCCTGAAATACTTCACCCATTGTGTATTTCTAAGGGGGGTTTGGGCGGGTCTGTCTGTGGCAGCCACCCCATGCTTTGTATTTTAGTGTCTCTTCTTAGAAAGTGATAGGCCTCAATAGATCTTTGACTTATAGGGAATGTCGCTCTCTTCACACTCCCCTGAGGGTGATTTGTTTGCTTTCTCACCTTCACCTTGGAAGGTGGCCTTGTAGTTTTAAGTTGTTTGTTTTGTCTCATTTCAAATAGCAAAATTTCCAGTCATTCGAAAGTTGAAAAATATTTTTTTTTTTCAAAATTAAAAGCACACGGCCTCGTGACACCCTGAAAAAGTGAAAGCCATTGTAGTCCCAGAGGTCAATAGGCTGCTCTCTCATTCGAGAGGGACGACTGGCGGTGAGTTTAACCTGAGGGTCACCACACCTCAGGTGAGGGGTGAGGTTGAGCCTTCATGGGTGACCTCAGCTGGAAGAGGAATTGAACCTACGCTGTTGGCATCACAAACAAGAGTAGATTTGAACCTGGAATCTTGTAATTCAGAGGCGAGTGTGCTACCAACTGAGCTACAGTTTTTGCAGCGAATCAAATATTATTTTCAGTCAGGCAGTATAACATATCTTTCCACTTGTGAATTGCCATTCCCTAACCTCAGTTGTGGAAATGGAAGTTCAGGTTACGATACATCCTTTCTCATTTGTGATTTCTTCAATTCACTCTAACACAAGACAAGACCCCTGGACTATTTCCCATCTCGAGGACGCGTAGGACAGCAAGTATGTGAACAATTGATGTTTAGTGGGCCACAGTTTTAATTCGCACATTAATGATGAAAGTAAATCCTACACTTGCCCAGCACCATGTACAAATTGCCCGGTTGAAGATCATGCAATTGGAGGGAATTGATTGAACAAAACTGCTTGAATGTCACCATGCCACAAATAAACAAGGCAGCATGAAATTATTTTGTTTTGCAACACCATCAATACAGGATCAAGAATTAAATGTAAAACAGATAATAATAGCCCAATAAACCAGTAACAATGCAGAGGTCAATGTATCTTCAGCATGTTGTGTGTCCTTGCTACACAGTTAATTGTTGTTTTCTCCCCAAGCAGTGAACTTAATTTTCATTTATTGGTCTGCTGTTACCTATCTCATATTCTGTTCATGCTGCTTGGCCCATAATTGTCACAGTGCTACCAGATCAGTGTTTACGACGTGATCCGCATGATAATTTTCAGCCTAAGTAATGCATTCTGAGAGTTCAGCGCTTGTATTTACTGGCTGAATTTAATTGTATGATGTGAAAATGTTTCATTTAAATGCAATTATCCACAAGTTCATTCTTTTTTGGATTGAGAGATACTAGTTGAGTTAGATTGAGTTAAATTACAGTCAATGCTTCTTTTTGCCCTTGAAGCAGAGGCATGTCGGTGGTGGTGAATTGGGCCCATTTCCAATTTGGACATTCAGTATTAACATAAAGCACGTGTGAATATCAGGTTGTGGACATTTGGTCTCTTCCCTGCTCCAACAGTGTCCCTTCATCTCAGTCTCAGTAGAGCAGTCTCTAAGCCACCAGTGTGATTCTTCTCAATTTCTGAAATCCTTTTTAGTCTCTGTGAATGAGTCAGTCAGATGGCCGATTTGGGTTCTAATCTGTATGGTATTGAGTGTAATTGTTTCCTTTGTTTCTCTAGGCACAGACCCATAACTAGCTGTGTTGAAACATTCCAAAATCATTTCCTATTGAACTCTTAACATCCAATATCTAGGCTGAATTTAATTTCAAGGTGCCAGGTATCAAAGAACAATTTGTTAACACACTGTAAAACTCAGCCAGATCTACTGAGCTGAATTCTGAAATCGTTATGACAGCGACAACAACAACAACTTGCATTTATATAAAACAAAAACAGAATTACCTGGAAAAACTCAGCAGGTCTGGCAGCATCGGTGGAGAAGAAAAGAGTTGATGTTTCGAGCCCTCATGACCCTTCGGCAGAACTGAGTTAAGTTAGGAGAGGGGTGAAACATAAGCTGGTTTAAGGTGGGGGGGGGGGGGGTGGGGAGGTGGGTGGGGGGAGTGGGGGGGGTGGGTTGGTGGGGGGGGACAGAAGTTGGGAGGGGTGGTTGTAGGGACAAGCAAGCAGTGATAGGAGCAGATAATCAAAAGATGTCACAGACAAAAGGAACAAAGAGGTGTTAAAGGTGGTGATATTATCTAAGAAAATGTGCTAATTAAGAATGGATGGCAGGACACTCAAGGTACAGCTCTAGTGGGGGTGGGGTGGAAAGACTGACAGGGTATTACAGTTATAGATTTAAAAATAATGGAAATAGGTGGGAAAAGAAAAATCTATATAAATTATTGGAAAAAACAAAAGGGAGGGGGAAGGAACGGGAAGGGGGTGGGGATAGGGGAGGGAGTTTAAGATCTAAAGTTGTTGAATTCAATATTCAGCCCGGAAGATGAGGTGCTGTTCCTCCAGTTTGCGTTGGGCTTAGTTCCATTAATGTAATTAAACATCCCAAGGCTCTTCGCAGGAGCATTTGACGCTGAGCCACCTTTAGAGATATTAGAATAGTTGACAAAAAGTTGGTAAAAGAAATAGGCTTCAAGGAGCATCTTAAAGGAAGCTTGAGAGGCAGACAGGTTTAGGGAGGGCCTTTCAAAGGGTAAGGTCCAGGTAACTAAAGGCACAGCCAGCAACTGAGGAGTGATTTAAATCAGCAATGCTTGAGCCCAAATTGGAAGAGCACAGTGATCTTGGAGTGTTGTAGGGCTGGAAAAGGTTACGGAGATCAGGAAGGGAAAAAGAACCATAGATTGAACCTGACATATATGCTTGTGGGATGAACATTGGTTCAGTGTCATTAGGTGAGATAGCAAAATGTCCTACCCTATTATTTTGGCATCCAACTAAGAATATACTAAAATATTCAAACAAGTTCTGCTGTATTAAATTTATCTCATTGTTTCTTTTTAATAAACCTGATTTGTAATTTACAAAACAAGACATGATCTGGCAGATTGTCTACTCTTCCACTAACTTGTTGCACTGCAGGCTGACGCTCCAGTACAGTACGGAGGGAGTGCCACACTGCCGGAGGGGTCGGATTTCAGATGAGACATTAAACTGAGGTCCAGTATGCCTGCTGGGGTGGATGTAAAACATCTTTCTAAAAAGAGAAGCGGAGTTATTCCTGGTGTCCTAGCCAATGTTTATCCCTCAATCAACATCACAAAAAGAAGGTGTTCTGGTCATTATCACATTGTAAAACCTCACCTTCTGAAGCAGTTTTGCTAATTCCATCTACCTTTCCTTCAACTGTACTTAACCTCCACTCTTCCTCAACTAATTTCCTGTTTTCTTATTAAACCCTTGTGGTAATCTGAGGTGCAATACACTTTTGAGAGAAGGTGAGCAGATTGACCACATGATTGTATTGCCCAATTGCTGTATAGTGAGGGCTACAGTGCTAATCAGTAATTTAGAATAGGAGCTGGTTTGAGAAGCACACATGTGTTAGTGCTCTGTTACTTGGGTGCTTCATCTTACATTGGACTCTGCGTCTGCAGTATATTGTTTACCAACTCAATCACCAGTAGATAGGCGTGCAACTATGTTCGTAAGCAAAGTGACCTGACAGAAGGAACATAACAGCTCTGCAGGTCAAACTTCTCTTCTTCAATGAAAGGCATTTTGTGATGTTTTTCACTTTTTAGGTTGTGCTGTGCAAATGAAAATCGTCATATTTCTTTGGAAAGTAAGAAAGAACCCAAAACTGAATACAGAAAGGCAATGACTTCACCTGGAAAGTAGTCTTTTGCTTGTGATGCACTTTAGTGTGTCCTGTCGTGAAAGATGCTTTAGGATTGACAGCTTTGCCTTGGAGACTTGCATCAGAATCAGTGCATCATACTGACGCCAGGCACAGTTAAGACCTTCATCAATGCAGTGGACAATAGCCAGTAAAAGGCTACATGCAGACTTTTGTGTAATGGAAATGAGCACACTCATCAATTGGGGAATTAATGGGGCTGTTCAGGAACATGAATCCTTCACTCTCCCTCATGTCAGTTGAATATTGAAACGTTTTGAAATGTTTGAACGTGGCCACCACTGACCTGTCCCTTTCCTTGACAAAATGCTATCGGAGAAGTGGCAACATGTACAAACATGAAAATGAGTTACATGGAATGCAAAATAGCATTCGACATCCTGACATTTGCTGCTCAATTGACGCTCACTCTAAGTCAAGTGTAAAATTGTGAAATGGCAGATTTGCCAAGCTGAAAGGATCACACAAGCCGTGACTGCGAGAATGCAGATGAAAAGAATCTCCATCTGACATGACTTGGCCAGATAGGGAACCTGCATTGGTAGGATTGGTAGCCCAACCGGAAATGCAGATATTACATGCCCCGTAATGATGAAAATGCAATATGTTCCAATGGCGATTATATGGGAAAAGGAAATCCTGATAAATGAGACCTGGACAATAAGTGACTTGATGATACAAGAATGCAATACCTGAAAACCTGAAAGTGGGTCCGGTAAGCTGTACCAATATAATCGTTTTTTTTTAGTGAACCAACCAGTTTTTCATCATCATATTGTGAATTAACCATTTCAGTCTCATTGTTCCAGAGAAATTAATATTTCTGAACAATGATTCCTTTAACATTTCACTCACCTACCATGATGCTAATGAAATATTGATGTTACAGCAGTGATATTGAGATGCGAGGAATAGCTTTATCATGCTAATGTTATACAGTAAATATAATTCTAAAGAATGAGAATTAATAAGAATAAGGAGGTCAAGTTCAACCACACCCGCATTGCAAAAATAGGCTTGGAGCGAATCAGCAGCTGATTTTTGCACTGTGCCTGATTCACTTTCTATTTAAGTTCACAGAACAATAGTTCAAATGCGTTTTGGAGACTCATTTCCTAGAGTGGACATTAGTTCCAGGGATGAGGTTCCTCGCCTACAGGTTAGAGAACAGGTGGGAACTTAGCGTCGTTCTTCTCTGGAGGAACCGACGCAAATATATGGCGAGCAGGCACTTACTGGATAGTGTTGGGCATCCCATTGGATTAAGTCCTCAGTCAAGCAGAAATCCTGCCCCCCCAGCCCCCAGAGCTGCCCGCCAATCAGAAAACAGCAGTGCCCTTTGTCGGCATTGCCACCACGAGAGGTGATTGCTGCCGATGATGCTCCAAGGACTTCACCAGGCATCATCAGGAGGCAGATGAATGGGGCAGGATGGGGGGTCCTGGGGACAGAGTCACTGGCAAGGTCGGGGGCAAGGGCCGTGGATGCAAGGGCAGGGGGCTGGCTTTCAGTGACCCTGTCCTTCCTGATGCCGGGTCCCTCGATCAGGCAATGATCTCCTCCTCCCCACACCCCCACCCTCCCACCCCCGCACCCCCACACCTCACCATCACGCCTGCTTTGCTGAGCTCCATTAAATCCTAGCCGATAGTTACACTATCACTTTTACTTTGCTTGAAATTAAAAATCTTGGCAGTATTTTCCAAGAAAATTGGAAATAAAAAACTTATGCAGTGCAAGGAGGTCTAATGGTGCAGTGGGGAATGCCCCTGCCTCTGAATCAGAAGTTCTGGGTTCAAGTCCCAGTCCAGGTCTTGATGGCCAAGAAGTGTGGGTTCATAATGTGGTTGATTATCCCTGCAAATCTTTCAACACATGCTAATGGCAGGTGGTAAGAGTGAGATAGATTCCTGGTCATTCGTGTGATGGAATGAAAATTGGAGCCTCTACTATCACCATCCATTGCTCTAGGTCACAACATGCAAGTAAACATGCACGTTGCCACGGCAATGTGGATCCCCTAAGAGAACTACACGCCACCAGAACAACCTACCATTTTGCTCTAATCCTGTTTTGCACTGCACTGCTGTAGACCCTCAATTTGCCTTGTTTCAGTCCTTCCCATATTCGTGATTTATCAATTTCCAATATTTTGTCTTTCTCCCCCTTTCTTTAGCATTTCCTTTGTCTTTTCTTTCACTCTGTAAAATATGTCTGCTTTTCTGTGCCTCCACGAGTCAAATATTTATTTTTAAGGGTGAGGTTCCCGCCGTTTCAAATCTGTCTCTAACTGACTGAAAAAAAGTAGCTTAAAGCACAGTTTATCAACAATTAGCGCTGAACATATTTCAGCTCGAGCGGGTCAGAGGTTTTGTAGGTCTGGCATGAATACAGTTTTTTTGACAGGATGACCAAACAACAAACATCATCTCTGAAAAGGCCGACTCATCGATGGTTTTTGAATGCGATGGCAAAAGTAAAATATACCACAGAGCCGATCTTCCTCTAAGGAAAAAGAGACTCTTGGAGCGAGTTCCCATTTCATTGGCACTTCACAGAAAGAGAACACTTGTCTTTCTATAGCTCCTTCATGATAGGAAACCCCCAAAAAGTTTTTCGTAGGGCGGTAGTTTAATGGGATAAAAGCAAAGAACTGCGGATACTGGAAATCCAAAACAAAAACGGAAATACCTGGAAAAACTCAGCAAGTCTGGCAGCATCGGCGGAGAAGAGCACAGTTGACGTTTCGAGGACTCGAAACGTCAACTGTGCTCTTCTCCGCCGACGCTGCCAGACCGGCTGAGTTTTTCCAGGTATTTCGGTATTTTAATGGGGCCTATCAGAGCGAAAAATGTGGCCGGTGGGGGGACCTAACGCGGCAGGAGCTGAAATTTGGGTTTCTCGACTGAGGGTTGAGATGCATAGATTAAGCCAGCAGCATGACCAGTGGTGGTACGAGCCTCCCGTTGTCCTGTGGCCGTTCCTACTTGTAATGTATTTGCCTGCCATGAGCACTCATTATATTAAACCATTTTTGAACTCAAGTACTGCCTTCAAGGTTAAGTTGTCGGCGGGGCAGAGGAATCTCGTGGCGCCCCCTTGACATTCGTTTAAAGGTGTCTTGCCTCAGGCGTCCACGTGCAGCTGTGCCTGAGAGCAGCGGGTTTTCTTTGTTGAACTCTTGCAGCGCGAGGGTGTGGAGCACGAGAAAGGCTGCGGACACACGGAGACTCGGGATCGTCGGGGGGGGGCGGTGAGCGGGGTGAAAAGAGCGTGTGGAGCGGGTCACAGGCATGGAGGAGTGAATTGGGAGTGGTGGAGGGGGAGGGTGGTAGGTGGGATGGGGGAGCAGGGGGGAATGGTGAGTGACAGTAAAGAATAAGATAGAGAGTAATGAAGGGAGAAGCTCGAGGGAGCGAGAGGGTCTCGGCCCGTTCAACCGAAATAATAATGAGGTTTCCGAGGCAATGGCATTTGACAGGAAAGTTTTGGCTGTGATGCAGAGACTCTCCATCTGACCAAAAGGCTTGTTTATAGCCTAACCATACCTGCTGCATTGTTTGCCACCAGTGAACGGCTTCCGTGCCACGTGATCACATGTGTCCCCGTACCCACTGCCAGCTCTTTAAATTTTAATGAAGTGGAAGTGTCACCGAAACATTTCCTCGTGTCCCCTCTGGTTCTTTTACCGATCACTTTAAACCCGTGTCCTCTGGTTACCCGCAGTCTACCACTGGAAACAGTTTCTGATTGATTCGATGGAAGCTATTGGTGGGCAGGATTTTCGGGTGGTCGGGCGAGGGTGGTGGTCGGGCGAGGGTGGTGGTCGGGCGAGGGTGGTGGTCGGGCAAGGGTGGTGGTCGGACGAGGGTGGTGGCCGGGCGAGGGTGGTGGCCGGGCGAGGGTGGTGGTCGGGCGAGGGTGGTGGCCGGGCGAGGGTGGTGGTCGGACGAGGGTGGTGGTCGGGCGAGGGTGGTGGTCGGGCGAGGGTGGTGGGCAGGCCCAGGAGCTGCTGGGAAACCGGTCCACCGCCCGCGATCGGCCCCTGACTGCGATTCCACACTGGCTGACCAGTTAACGGGCAGCCAGTGTGAAAGGCACGCTGAGGGGCTCAGCACAGCTGGGGTGAGGGGTGGAAGGGGGGGGGGGCGCGAGTGCATGAGTCTGCGCCTGTGCGAGGGAGCACGCACTGAAAGCTCCCTGAAGGCAGGGAGCTGCCTCCGGGAGCCTGAAGGATTTTAAAATCATAGGTAAAACTCGCGTAGGACTCCCTCACATGAACGGAAACATAATAAAAATTACGTCAAAACATTTTTAATTTAAAAAAAAATTAATGTCGGATGAGGTTTCTTAAAAAAATCCAAAGACTGCCTGGCTGGTTCGCCCACCCGCCAACCTTAATAGGCCTCTTAATTGTCGGTGGGTGCGCTGCCAACTCTAGTGTGCACCCGCTAACCAAAATATCACGTGAGTGCACGATGACATCAGAATGCTCGCCCGACGTCATCGCGCGCTATTTTAAGCCCAATCAGGTTGGGTGCAAAATCACCCGCTGGCCGTAAAATCCTACCCCATGATTTTGAACACATGGACTGAAAAGCCTGCATTGGTGATGTAACTGAATCATTTTTGACTGCATATCATGACTACAGTTATACCTGTCATGCTGTGAGAATGTCCATAAGATCGAATGGGATTAAGCCAAATTGGCCACTGTTAGATTTGCAAGTGTTCAGGGAGTGAAAATATAGTGAGGAAAACTTACTTCAGTATGGAACGTCTTAAAACAGGCTATAGGCAATATCAGTTTAGCTGGCAACTCTCTAAGGCAGAACTTCCTCCCGAACGAGGGGTGCAAGTCCCGCCTGTTGCCAATCAATGCTTATTGGAGTGTAAATTGGCAGTGGAGCAGCTAGAAATGGTGGCGATATGTTCCCCACCATCCTAAAAGTTCAGAAGAAAAGGGGGAGGGTGGTGATATTGATAAAGGAAAGTTGGAGAAAGAGGATGTCCCTGAGAGGTCAAGGACAGAATCTATTTGGCTTGAGCTCAGGAACTAAAAAGATGCGATTACATTGCTCTGTGTAGTCTATAGGCCATCAACTGGTGGGAGGGATGTAGATGAACAAATTTGCAAATAAATTCTAGAGATGTGCAAAAATTACGGAGTAGTTATAATGGGGGGAAGTTGGTGCTTTAATTATCCAAATATAGACTGAGATAGTGGTAGTGTAAAGGCAGAGAGGGGCAAGAGTTCCTTAAATGTGTTCAGGAATATTTTCTTCAGCATTATGTTTCCAGTCCAACAAAGAAGGAGGCACTGCTAGACCTGGCTCTTGGAAATAAGGCGGGCTAAGTGGATCAAGTGTCAGTGGGTGAACATTCAGGGTACAGTAATCATCGTAACACACGTTTCAGGCTGATGTTGGAAAAGGACAAAGAGCAATCCAAAGTAAGAAACATTAACTGGGGAAAGCCAACTTCAATGGGATAGTCATGGAACTGGGCTGAATAAATTGGAATCAAAAGTTGGCAGGAAAAATGGTAGTTGATCAATGGGCTGTCTTCGAAGAGGAGATGATTCAGGCACAGTCAAGGTATATTCCCTCAAAAGGGAAACGTAAGGCAAATAAATCCAGAACCATCTGGATCAAAAAAGAGATAGAAATTAAGATAAAGATGAAAAAGTGTGCTTATGACAGGTGCCAGATAGAAAAGACAATTGAAAACCAAGCTGAATATAAAAGGTTCAGAGGACAGATGAAGAAGCAAATAAGAGAAGTGAAGAGGGAGTATGAAATGAGCCTGGCAGCTAACATAAAAGGAATCCCAAAATCTTCTATAGGCATCAAATAGTAAAAGGGGGAGTAGGGCCTATTGGGGACCAAGAAGGGGATTTACACATAGGGGTAATGGGTATAGCTGAGGTACTAAATGAATGCTTTGTATCTGTCTTTGCAAAGGACGAAGATGCTACCCAAGCCATGCTAATAGATTAGGTAATTCAGATGCCAGAGGGATTTAAGAAGAAAAGGGGGAGGTATTGGATAGGTATCTGTATTTAAAGATGGTAAGGCACCGGGACTGGATGGGATACATCCAAGGATGAAGGAAGTGAGAGTGGAAAATGCAGAGGCACTGACCATAATTTTTCAGTCTTCCCTAGACTCAGGGATGGTCCTAGAGCTGGAGAATTTCAAGTGTTACACCCTTGTTCAAAAAAGGGTGAAAAGACAAGCCCAGCAACTACAGACCAGTCAGTTTAACATCAGTGTTGGGGAAACTTCTAGAAACAATAATGTAGTACAAAATGAACAGTCACATGTGGCTTATTTAAGGAAAACCAGCATGGATTTCTTAAGGGAAAATCATGTTGAACTAACTTGTTGGAGTTTTTTGAAGAGGTATCACAGAGGGTTGGTGAGGACAATGCTGTTGATACTGTACCGCACAATAGACTTGTGAGAAAAGTCATAGCTTAGGAATAAAAGGGACAGCAGCAACATGGAGACGGAATTGACTGAGTGGTAGGAAACAGAGAATAATGGTTAATGGATGCATCTTTGTGCTGGAGAAAAGTTGTAGTGGAGTTCCCCAGGGTTTAGTGTTGGGATCCTTGCTTTCTCTGATATATATTAGTGACCTAGATCTTGATGCGCAGGGCACAATTTCAAAGTTTGCAGATGATCCAAAACTTGGAAGGATTGTGAACTGTGAGGAGGATAGTGTAGAAGCTCAAAGGGACATAGCAAGTTGGTGGAATGGACAGGCAGGTGGCAAATGAAGTTCAAAGCGGAGAAATGCGAAGTAATTAATTTTGGTAGGAAGAATATGGGGAGACAATCTAAAATAAAGGGTATAACTCTAAAGTTAGTTAAACTCTAAAGGAGAAAAGGGTCCTGGGTGTATATGTGCATAATTCATTGAAGGTGGTAGGACATGTTGAGAGAACAGTCAATAAAGTATACAGTATCCTGGGTTTTATTATCAGCGGCCTAGATTACTAGGGCAACAGTGTTATGTTGAATTTGTATAAGTCACTGGTTTGGCCTCAGCTAGAGTATTGCATCCAATTCTGGGCGTCACATTTTAGGAAAGACGTGAAGGCATTGGAGAGAGCGCAGAAAAGATTCACCAGAATGGTCCCAGGGATAAGGAACTTCAGTTATGAAGATAAACTGGAGAAGTTGGGACCGTTTCCCTTAGGGAAAAGAAGGCGGAGAGGAAATTTGATTGAGATATTGAAAATCATGAGAGTCCTGGACAAAGTAGATAGGGAGGAGCTGTTCCCAATCATGGAAGGATCGAGAACAAGAGGGCACAGGTTTAAAGTAATTAGTGAAAGAAGCAAAAGCCACATGAAGTGGCTTGATCTCCTGGCTGGCTTCATAGAAGATTTGTGCTTTATTAAGAAAGCCATTTTTAACAGCAGGTTTGAGGCTATAGCCAATGTAACCCCATCTTAATCTATTTACCTTAATTATTCACTCCCTTTATTCATTATGCAGAGGAAAATCTGGACTGACGTCCTTGACTGACATCCATGGAAGAAGAGCAAAACTATCAATTCAAATACAAACATTTTGTGGGTTATATTTCTGTGCATGAAATATGAAACACTCTTTTTGAATCTGGGAGACATGGACACAATGTATATTTCTCTAATTTTTTTTAAGAATATTTCTTAGCTGGTCTTGTTAAAATTGGGGAACCTTTCATTGCATTGGTGATCATCTTCATTTCCTTGCCAACAAAATTGGGGCCTGCTGCTGGTCTATTCAAACTGCATACTCCTCTCACCCCCCCCACCCCCCCGACTAACAGCCCAGCTCAATATGGAGAAGGTTGATTTCTTGACCATTTTCCTGGCCATTCACAATCGCCTGGCACCTTGCTCTGTGCTAATTGACCACGCAAAACGACCTGGGCAGGAATGGGAGGGAGATGGAGAAGCCGCTCACCCTGCTCTTCACGGCTAGTTTTAGAACAACCGTTTTAAAGCACAAAACATAAAGCTGAATCCCCTCCCCACCTTTCACGCAGATGCACTTTCCATTTAATAATTATACCTGGGAGTGGTAACTGCTCCAATTGTCCATTATAATTGTTTAATCATTTGTGAAATATAATTAACAAGCTAGTCTGTTAAATTATTTGTGAAAGGCAATTAGCAAGTTGGTCTGATAGTTACAGCATTAGAATGCAGCCATATGAAGAAAACAATTCAAGTCTGGATGGTGTATAATTAGCATCTTGGCTCATTGATAACAGCTCTGCCTCTATGTCGGAAGGTTTCGGACTCAAGCCCCACTCCAGAACACAAGCATGTAATCCAAATTGATATTTCACCACAGGATTGCTGTACTGTCAAAGGTCCTGTGCTCAGATGATGCATCAAATCAAAGCCCCATCTGCCTGATCAGCTGGGTATACAAGGAACCCTTGTCACTGTTTGAAGAGCAGAGCATTAATCTTGATGACCTGCCTAGCATTCTTCTCTGAGGTTAATTGGTCCTTCATCTCATTTGCTGTTTGTGGAGCATTACTGTGTGCAAAATGAATTCTGTGCTTTCCCACGTAATAATGGAGAAGTTGGGGCTGTTTTGCTTGGAGAAGAGAAGGCTGAGAGAAGATTTGATCGAGGTGTTCAAAATCATGAGGGCTCAGGACAGAGTCGATCAGGAGGAACTGTTCCCACTCATGAAAGGATCGAGAACGAGATGGCACAGATTTAAAGTAATCGGTAAAAGAAACAAGAGCGACGTGAGGGAAAACTTATTTCACACAACGAGTGGTTAAGGTCTGGAAAGTACTGCCTGAGAGTGTGGTAGAGGCAGGTCCAACTGAAGCATTCAAAAGGGAATTAGACTGTTATCTGAAAAGAAAGAATGTGCAGGGTTACAGGACGATTTGGCAAGGGAATGACACGAAGTGAATTGCCCATTCGGAGAGCTGGTGCAGGCACGATGGGCCGAATGGCCTCCTTCTGTGATTTTCGGTGGCCACGCATCCTGATAAACAGCACATCCCAATTTCGGGTCAGTTGTCTTTTGGGTATCTTTCAGGTATAGGATGTTAATCCCCAAAATTAGCCCTTGATGCACCCATGAAACTGGTGCTGAGACTGTTGGACATTGAATTCAAAAAGCCCCCTCATAAGGAGGTTTTGGGCACGTAAGGAGGTTGCTGAAGCTGTCGGGGAACCTCCAGCACTTCAAAAACTGTCACACAGTACACAAAGAGGTTCAATGACTTTGATAGAGTATAGGCACTGTTCCATAAATACATCTTCTACCACTCATACAGCTTTTGTTCACCTGCTTCCCTATCACTGCAAACTCAAAAATTCAAAGAACAGCCTCTCAAAATATTCAGGCACCAGCTGAACTAACAACCATCTTTTTGACCAGCCAATTTACTAACTCAAGCTGCTGTAGACACCTCCTTAAATGAAATAATGTAAGGGGAGCTTAGTGGTCAGTTCCAGGTGTCCATTGGCTTTATCCGGGTCCCCACAGTGCAACTGGAAGAATCTAAGGTCTACTCTATTACACTTCAGGTAGTGGCAAGTGCTCATTATAGCCAGTGTCCCCCATTAGCTGTGGAATCCTGACTGGATTCATAGGCCCGAATTTTACAGTCCGCGGGCGGGCGCACGCCCGACCCATCCGGCCGGGAAATAGCGCCAGATGGCGTCAGGCCGGTGTCCTGATGTCATTGTGCATTTGTGCGATGTCTCACTCGGCAGGCACTCGTGACAGTCAGAAGCTTACTCGCTGACAATTAACCGGGCAATTAAGCCCATTAAGGAGGCAATTAAAAGCGATTTTTCATGGCCCGTCCACATTTACGGTTGGCGGACGGGCCAATCAACCAGGCGGCCTTTAGGTTTTTGGCTCAAACCTCGATCCAGGGTGCGATGAAATCTCCGTGGGGAAACAAAATAAGGAGAGATATCAGGTGAATGTTTTTTTTAATGAGGTTTGCTTTCAGGTGCTTGATTGACTGGCTATAATGAGCACTTGGGGATTAACGTCCTATACCTGAAAGATACCCAAAAGACAACTGACCCGAAATTGGGTTGTGCTGTTTATCACGATGCGTGGCCACCGAAAATCACAGAAGGAAGCCATTCGACCCATCGTGCCTGCACCAGCTCTCCGAATGGGCAAGACATAATTTTGCAGCATTTTTTGTTGTTTCATTTATTCTGTGGAGCTCTGCAGCTCCCTGGGGCAGCCGTCTGCTTTCAGGGAGCTCACTGGAAGTGCCCACCTGCACCCGTGGTGATGTCGGCGCCCACCCTCTTCCTGCCTGCATCCCACGCCAGCCGGCAGTGATGAGCCTTTCTCAGTGCCCGTTTCAAGCTGTCTGGTTTTATTAATTCGCCAGCCAACGTGAAATCGTGATCGGAGACCAATCGTGGTCAGGGGACCATTTCCCGTCCGCTCCCAGATCCCAGGGCATAGCGTCATGTCAAAAGTGTCACGTTTCAGGGCATCGAACTGTCAGAGCACGACACACCTCTGAGGCAAAAAAATTGTGATTTTGTTCAAACAATGGGTTTCCTGTTAGAAATCAACATTACAGCAAATAAATAATCACATCTGATTGAATCCAAAACAGCAAAGCGCACCAGTTAGGAATGAGCCCAAGTAGCATGAAATTCTGCACCAAAAGGCCTCCCCGGGCTTCTCAAAGCTGTTATTAAAATATTGAGATACAGTAGTTAGTTTCTTAGGAAACCGAGAAAATAATAAATTATAAAGCTTTTAAATTGTGCCTGCAGTGTCCTGGCACCCAAAACATACAAAACTTTTTGGAACCTCTTTGATGAGTAATTTGAGACATTTCGTGAATTGATTCATTCTAGGGGCTATTTTGAGTCAGTTTTGAGGGTGGGGCCTGCTTCTAGTGCAATGTTTTTTTTAAACTAGAGCAAAAGATTGTCTAAACTTGACTTGCACCAAACTTCATTTGCGCCTAAAAAATTTTCAACCTTTTGTATTGGTCATGACAATTTTGTGTAAATTACATTGAATGTACCAGTGCAACATTACCCCTAGATCTAGCCATCTACAAGTGCATTTCAGATGCAAAAAACATGTCCTGTACTTACTCTTCCCATCCTTACCTTTGTTGTTCTTCTGTACAGTCTGTGTCTCCGCAGAGCCATTATGCTATATGAAGCTCTCTTAGGCAATAATTACAGATCATAGTTTGTTTTTGTGAAACAGCAAGTGTAAAATTACTGTGAAATAGGAAAGGTCAAATCATTTCTATCCGTGGAATCTACAGAGTCCTGCTTGCTTTATCTTAGTGAGCAAACTCAAACACCTTACTGAAAGCAATACATCTCCTGAAGTTTTAATTACATTTTTAAATGCAGTTGCCAAGCTAATTAGTGGACTAGCTTTATTAATTAAAATTCAGGATCTAATTTAAATTTAAATGTTAATAATTCAGCTTTTGTGCAAGAGTAACTACACACTGTCACTCACCACTAATCAGTAATTTATTCCTCATTAGTTGGATTGTATCTTGTTAAGGGTGTTTACGTAACAATTTCCTTTCGGTCTGTACAAAATTCGATGGCATTTTTAAAGACATTTTTACTGGGTATTATCGTGGAAACCATTCAAGACCGTAAAACAGTTTTCTTTTAACGTGTAACACGTCTGCCTAAAAATCGCTTGTATGTTGTGTGCAGTACCATATTGGTGAGTTAAAGGTTTTATTTTCCCCCAATTACTATTGGATTGAATTTTAAAGGATTATGCACAGATGCAAATGATTATCCTCCTAAAGTTGTAAAATGATAATGCTTGCAGACTCACTCTTACTGTGCTGAAAGATATTTAAGAGACCATAACCATGGACGTGACCATCTCAAGAGTTTTACTTGACCATCCTCATGTGAGAAATGGCAATGCTAAATCACCATTCAATATTTGACACTAAGGCATATTTAGATTAAACCAAAGATACTTGGTTTTCTCCAATCACACAATTAAACAAAGAATGTTTTGTTCCCTGAAGGAGAATCCAATGGGAACTTTGGAAGTTAATTTTGTTGAAGTTAAATTTTAAGTGTTTTTGAATTATATGACCATGTGTCCAATTATAAACATTTAACACATTTTTAACATTTCCATCATTTCCATGGTGACACAATTCTACATGATGTCCTAGTTATGGAATACTTGGGGCCATTAATACGTTGAAATATGTGAAAACCTGCACTTCAAAGCTCAATGATGCTATTGCAAGCTGAGCCTTCCTGAAGTAAAATTAATTAATCAGAAAATATGTCTGTTTTGGAATTGGGGTATGTGGTGAAGCCAACTGCAGTATAGCTATGAGCAAGTAGAGCATTTACTCCTATACTACATTGTGCTATAGTGTATATGATGTTGCTGCATAGTGAGCTAGGGAAGACCAACACATTGTAACAGATGTTCTTTTTCCATAGGACCAACCTTAGTATTGTGGTTCTAGGTCATTTTAAATACTATTGCGCAAGATTATTTCATCTCATTTTTTTTTCATCACGCATCTGGGTCCTAACTCCGCAAACATTCAAGAGGGTCTATCACTGCCTTGGGGTTTAGATAAGCTTTTGGTCACACATTCAGGGAAATTAATAGCAAACGCTAGGATAGTTTGGGAATTAGAATTAAGGATTGGATTATGATTAGCACTGGGTAACACTTCAGTCTTCAAGTTAGAAGGTTGTGGGCTCCAATCCCACTTCAGGCACTTGAGTACAAAAATCTAGGCTGACATTTCAGTGCAGTACTTAGGGACTGTGGTGCTGTCTTTCAGATGATATTGAAAACCGAAGCCCCATATGTTCTCTCAAGTGGATGAAAAAGATTCCGTGGCACTATTTTGAAGAACAGGGGAGTCCTGGTCAAAATTTATCCCTCAACCAACATGACGTAAACAGGTTATCTGGTCATTGTTTCATCACTGTTTGTCAATGCTAGTTGTGGGCAAATTGGCTGTCACGTTTTTACACCATAACACTGACTATATTTCAAAAGAAAAGACTTCATTGGTTGCAAAGCACTTTGGGACATCTCAAAGTCATGGAAGACACTACAGAAATGCAAGTTTCTCTATCTTCCTTTCTTGCCATGGAAAGATCTCACTTCAGTCTTCAGAAGAATTAAATCATCATTTCATGCCTTGTTCTTTAGTCGAAGATATCAAGTGAGTTCATTAAACAATGAAGAATAAATTACCTAGCAGTGATATAATCATTGAACAGTTTTTTAGTCAAACTTATTCAAATTATGTAGAGTTGTAATCTAAAACAAGTGTTTTATAGATAATGACCTTAAGTATGAATGTAAAGACTGTGATTGCACCTGTTGTACCACTAGCTTAGACTGCAGTGTAGCTTGTAGGGCCAGCAAAGGGCAGGAACATGGTAATTAGTAATTAGCCACAGTCCATGAAGAACCATAGGCATCTCTCTCCATAAGAGAGAAACAATAGGTTATATAGCTTGAGTGGTACCACTCCACATCAAATATGGGGCAAAGCAAGAAAGCAGACCTCCATGGACCACCACAGCCGATATGGGGGTCAAACTCATGCTGTGGGTCATTTTCACACCGCAGCCTAGCTAGCTAGTCAACTGAGCTAACTGATCCCCACGCTGAAAGGGCACCACATTTGTATGGGCTTCACGGACACCTGTAGCACTACGGATGCATTTGGAATATCTGCTTGCTCCATCCGGGTGGAAACTCCAGCAGCTCCAGTGTTACTCCACATCTCTTCAAAACTGTGAAAGTTCGAACATGCAGCGTGGAGAATTCACACCCTGTACATCCCACCCCCAACGCCCCCCTCCTCACATATAGCTAACCTTTGCAAGGAAACGTAGAGGCTGTACACCATATAAGGTTAACCAAGATTTCTCAGCTAAGGCCTGTAAGAACTGTACCTCGTAAAATTGCCCACAGGGTTGACTTTGAGATCCAGAAATTTTTAGTGAGCTACCCAAGGATGTTCATACAATAGCGAATTCAACTGTCAAAGCAAAATAATTGATGCAGGCTTTGAAACAATTAAGTCTTAAAGTTATTATCTGTGGCTCAGGTCCAAGGAAGAAGCACTTAGAAAATCATAAAAGGTCAAGGGCTGTCAAATTTTTGTGGGTCCCTTTGTTAAAAATAAGACTGGAAGTTAAAGAGAGGTTGTAGACGTGAAGCTGATTTGGAGGTCAGTGTTTCAGCGCTCATTTGTTGGCGCTGATTGACAGAAAATGGGGCGAGTTCTTCTAACCCATTTGGGTCACTCAGAACCAAGGTTTTAATTGTCTTTGATAAAAGTATAAGCCAATCTCAGTCTCGGTGTTCATCGAAAGATAATTTTTTTATTTCCTCGATTCTTTATCTGCCTGAAATTTTTGCCTAACCTAAAGATGTATCCTTACTGGTACATGACACCTGTAAGGACAGAGGGTCAGAGGTTAGAAGCTTGAGGGTGGCTGCACTAGCCCTTTAATAGAGCCAAAAGTGTTGCATAGTTGCGAGTGGTGTGAGATCCGAGAAAAGTGAGAATGAAGTTAACGGTTATTGTCAGTCATGTCTAAGTTGAGTTCTGTCAAAACAGAAGTTCCAAGTGAAACAGTTAACCTTTCTACAAAGGAGCTTGTTGACTCAATAGCTAGAAACTAAACCCGGCATCCTAAGGGAAGGAAGGAGGTCAGCCATGTTATGATGTTGTTTAATCTCTGAATGTTTCTGATCATACAGATAGATTCCAGCTATTTAATAGACTGGGCTTTCAAAGCTGTTAACCTGTTCGCTATCCAAAGGATTTCTCTTCACAAAGTCTCACTAATTTATAAACTCAGACACTGGTCACTGCGATGGTTAATATTCAGCATCCTTTAATGCTGATTTATAGGGATGGCAGGGTAATAGAGGCTTTGGAAAAGGTTCAGATGAGATCCACTAGATTTGTGCATGGTTTTGAAAAGGCCCTGACTGACTAAAATAAACTTAGATACACTGGGGTGCTCTGGGGAGGAAGACCTCAGATAGCAAAGAAACAGGCATTCCGGCCAATTGATTAATGTTGATGTTTATGTTCTCCCCAAGCCACCCCCAACCCCTCTTCATCTCATACTGTTAGCATAACCTGAAAGTGTCAGCCTAGTTTTTTTTCTGCTGAAGTCCCTGATCCAGGATTTGAAATCAAAACCTTCTGACACACCCATTGGTTATACACTGATCAGAAGCAAGAAAAATCAACACACTGCACGCAAATAGTTTGGAAAAATTGCTTTCTCTCTCACAGGAGAAAACAGGGCTTCTGTTGAATGGGGTGGAATGGGAGCAGTTCTAAGGAAGTTCCCAGCCTGATTCATTGCTTAGATTGTCATATGTACTGAGGAATAAAGTGCTAAATTGGCCTGATTGATGGACAATTAAGAAAATTAATTTCTGCTGCTGCTGCCTGTGCTGCTTAATGAGCTTATGTAATGGATACGCATTGCTGTCTTGATCAGAGAATTGAAGTGACCTTGATCATTTGCCCTTCACGAGTTGAGTTAAAAGGAACAGCGGGTGAAGTATGGGTGAAAAGAGAACACAGAAGCAGTAACTGCCACCTAGAAGAGCAGGGGGAAAAGAAGACCCAGAGGCAGTAACCACCGCTGAGAAGAGCGATCCATTCCCAATCCAGTTGCGCCTGGAGCTCCAGAGAGGAGCGGCCACATTGAGAGAGAAATCAAAGTCTGACATCACAGAAAAACAGCTGTGATAGACTGGTGAATATTTTGTTAATTTACTCGTCATTTATTAATGACTTTAAGGTTTTATTAGGTGTAGTAAGGTTTACTAGCAGTAATAAAGGCTGTTGGGAGTAGTAGGGTTTATTAATTATAAATTAATTCAGAATAAATTAATTAATACATAGTAAAGGTTGCAGGGCAGGAGATGTGTTGTGACTACGGAATGTGAGAATTCCTAGACACCACTTTGATCCAAGGGAAACACATGCAGTAAGTGTTTGTGGCTTGAGGAGCTTTGGCTCAGTGTCATTGCACTTGGAGGCCAAGCTGCAGACACTGCGATGCATGGGGGGGGAGGTGGGGAGGGGGTGGCGAACATTATCTGGACACTTTTTGCCAGGAGGCAGTCACACCCCTTCGGATAGGGTTTTCTAATGTGGTCAGTCATTAGGGAAACTCAAGGGAATCAGGAAGGGTCAGCATGGTTTTGTGAAAGGGAAATCATGTTTAACCAATTTATTGGAATTCTTTGAAGGAGTAACATGTGCTGTGGATAAAGGGAGCCTGTAGACTTATGGTACTTGGATTTCCAGAAGGCATTTGATAAGGTGCCACATCAAAGATTATTGCAAAAAATAAAAGTTCATGGTGTAGTGGGTAACATATTAGCATGGTTGGAAGATTGGCTGGCTACCAGAAAACACAGAGGATGCATTAATGGGTCTTTTACTGATGTGACGAGTGGAATCTTTGCTGGGGCCTCAACCTTTTACAATTTATATCAATGATTTAGGTGAGGGGAGTGAGGCCTGATAGCTAAAATTGCAAATGCCACAAAGGTAGGTAGGAAAGTATGTTGTGAAAAGGGCATAAGGAGTTTATGTGAGTGGACAAAAATCTGGCAGATGGAGTATATTCTAGGAAAATGTGATTTTGTTCACTTTGGCAAGAATAAAAAAGCAAAGTATTACTTAAACAGAGAATAGCTGCAGAATTCCAAGGTGCAGAGGGACTGAGGTGTTCTAGTGCATGAATCACAAAAAGTTAGTATGCGGGTTCAGCAAGTAATTAAGAAGGCTAATGGAATGTATCCTTTATTACAAGAGGAAATTGAACATATAAGTAATGATCTTATGCTTCAGTTATACAGGACATTGGTGAGACCACATCTCGAATGCTGTGTGTAGTTCTGGCCTCCTCATTTAAGGAAGGATATAAATGCAGTGGAGGCTGTTCAGAGGAGTTATATTAGGTTGATACCTAGAATGAGTGGGTTGTCTTATGAGGAAAGGTTAGACAGACTGGGCTTGTTTCCACTGGAGTTTAGAAGAGTGAGGGGTGACTTGATTGAAGTATTTAGGATCCTGAACGGTATTGACAAGATGGACGTGGAAAGGATGTTTCCTCTTGTAGATGAGTCCAGAACTAGGGGGCACTGTTTTAAAATTAGGGGTAGCCTTTTTCGCACAGAGATGAGGAGAATTTTTTTTCTCTCAGAGGGTTGTGTGACTTTGGAACTCTCTGCCTCAGAAGGCGGTGGAGGTGGGGTCATTGAATATTTTTAATGCAGAGGTAGACAGATTCCTGTTGGGCAAGGGATTCAAAGGTTATTGGAGGTTTGATGGGAATGTGGAATTCGAAACATAAACAATCAGATATGATCTTATTGAATGGTAGAGCAGGCTCCAGGGGTCGACTGACCTATTTCTGTTCCTATTTCATATGTTCGTATGACAGGGGAGTGTGACTGCAAGTGAGGCATGTATGGAGACCTAGGGAAGAATTTTCCCCCCGTCAGGGGGGGAAGTTCAGGAGCAGGCGGGTGCAGGCACGCCTCCGATTGGCACCTCCAATCGGGACCGCGCACCGCCATTTAACATGGGCGGGCTAATTAAGGTCCGCCCAGAATGATGTCCACCAGGAAGCGTTGTGTGCTCCCTGTGCATGCGGGGGGGTGGCGGGGCGGGATTCCCTCAGCCGGGAGTGCGCTCTTTCGCGCATGCGCGCAGCAGAGTGCACTCATCTCCCTGAGGCCAAGTGCTGCCTCAGGGAGATCGGCACCAAATTTAAAAATGATAACTGTACAAAAATACAATTTCCCTGACATGTCCCCTCATGTGCCACTGTCACATGATTTGGGACATGTCCATCACTTTGATTTAAACTTTTATTAAATTTATAAAAATCTACATGAAACCTCATTCCGCCCGTGGATGAGGTTTTATGCTTTTTGTGAAGCCCGCCAGGGCTCCCAGCCTGCCCGCCAACCTTAAGATTGGACGGGCAGGTCCTTTAACTAATTTTAAATGGCCTCAATAGGCCATTGACAGGTCGGCGGGCGCACAACTGCTTCGGCTGAGCCCCCGCCGAACTGAAAATGAAAATGACTTGGGGTGAGGTCGGGAGTTCCGCCCAACATTATCCTGTGTCATTTTATGTGTCGGTGAGCGGGCCCTTCCCCCCCCGTCCCCCCCACTCCCTGCCCCCACCCCCACCACCACCACGCTTGCCGAACTCAATATCCTTCCCCTAGAATATAGAAGTGGAGGAGCCTCAGCCTTTGTAATTGTCCAACAGGTTCGAGGACCTTGCAGCCTATATGGATGAAAGTGATGGCTGCAAGATGGATGAGCAAACTGACCATGGTACAGAAAACCATTCAAGTGGGGGGAGTTAATCGGATTTTTTAAAAAAAAATGTTCATGGGATATGGGCGTCGCTGGCTAGGCCAGCATTCCTTGCCAAACCCTAATTGCCCTTGTTCAGGGGGGCATTTAAGAGTCAACCACTTTGCTGTGGGTCTGGAGTCACATGTAGGCCAGACCAGCTATGGACAGCAAATTTCCTTCCCTAAAGGACATTAGTGAACCTGATGGGTTTTTACAACAATCGGCAATGGTTTCATGGTCTTCATCAGACTTTTAATTCCAGATTTTTATTCAATTCAAATTCCACCATCTGCTGTTGCAGGATTCAAACCCCAGTCCCCAGAGCGTTACCCTGGGCCTCTGGATTACTGGCACAGTGGCAATACCACTACACCATCACATCCCTGCGAATGTAGTGGCAGTTGGCGACAGTAAAGTCAGCGGGATTGACAGATGTTGTAGAGTTGATTTTCCAGGTAACTTTTCTTGGCGGAAACATAAACTTTATTTGCAGGACAGCATCAGCAGCTACATGTGTGCATCTGACCCCATAACTAAAGGAGAACTCTCCCCTAGAGGTTCCCCGCGCTGCTAACTCATTGTTTTATACAGATCATGTAATCTTACAACGCAGGATTATTCTTAAAGCAACAGTCCTACGTTTATCAGAACTATAATTACTACAAGGTAGTTCTCTGCAGCCCAGGGTGAGAATCCAGAAGGCTGTGTTGCCTGCCCAGTGTCATCGTGACATCTGCTCAGGTCTGGAGAGGAGCTTGCAGTGGGAGGGGTATGATCCAGTTGTCGTGGTCCACATAGGTACCAATGACGTAGATAGAACTAGGAAAGCGGTTCTGCTGAGGGAGTATGAGCAGCTGGGGCTAAATTAAAAAGCAGAACACAAAGGTAATAAGTAATCTCTGGATTACTACCTGAGCCATCAGCAGATTGGTGTAGGGTAAATCAGGTTAGAGTTAAATGTGGCTCAAAGATTGGTGTGGAGGAAATGGCTTTCAATTCATGGGCCACTGGCACCAGCATTGGAGAATGTGGGAGTGGTACCATTGGGACAGTCTTCACCTCAACCATGCTGGGACAAGTGTCCTGGTGAGTCATATATCTAGGGCAGTAGAGAGGGCTTTAACCTAAATAGTGGGGGCAAGGGATCAATTTTGGGAAGATGCGATAAATTAAACGGAGAAGACAAGGTGAAAGAGCAAGGTAGGAATAAGGGAAATGATGATCAGAGTGTGGCAGGAATGGACAGAGTGTACAAACCTAAGAATGCATCAGCAAATAAGGCTAGAGGTTACAAAAAAAAGTCAAAAGACAGAACTAAAGGCTCTGTACTTGAATGCACATATTCATCAGATGAATTGACAGCATAAATAAAAATAAATAGGTATGATCTAATAGCTATTATAGAGATAATGGCTGCATGACAAAGACTGGGACCTGAATATTCAAGGTTACATGACATTTAGGAAGAACAGGAAACTAGGGAAAGGTGGAAGGGTAGCTCTGTTAATTAAGGGTGTTATTGGTAGAATAGAGAGAGGTGACCTTAGTTCTGGAGATCAAGATGTAGAATCAGTTTGGGTAGAGATGAGAACTACTAAAGGTAAGAAGTCACTTTTGAGAGTTGGTTTTAGGCCTCCTAACAATAACCACCCTGTAGGACAGGATATAAAGGAAGAAATAATGGAGGCTTGTGAGAAAGGTACGGTGATAATCATGGGTATTTTAATCTACATATGGATTGGACAAATCAGATTGGCAAAGGTACCTGGATGATAAATTCATAAAGGGCAGGATATTGCGCTCGTTGGGTGGGGGCGCGCCCGACCTGAATGAGTGTAAAATGACGTGCGATATTTCGGTCAGCGGGCGCGTGCAGGAGTCAGCAGCGCACCTGATGACAATTAACAGGCTATTAAGGCCATTAAAGTTGTAATTAAATGAAATTTTTCGTTGCCTGTCAAACCTTACGAGTCAAATGAGGGGACATATTATTAACATTTTTAAATTCTTTATTTTTTATGTTCAAAAAGCTTCAGCTCCCTGAGGCAGATCTGTGCTTGAGGGAGCTTTATCTGCGTGCACCTGCGTGCAAGCACAAAGTTCCATGCTCGCCTTCCTCCACCACCCCCCACCCCCTCCACAGGCAGCACTGAGCGCTGCAGTGCGCGATTCATGCTGGCTGGCTGTTAATTGACCAACCAGCATGAAATGGCGGTCGTGGCCCGATAGTAGGCGGCAGTCTGATTTGCAGCCACTCCCGTTCACCCCCTCTGAGCCCGCCCAACGACCGGAACGTCCTGGCCAGAGTGTTTTTGGGGCAATTTCCTAGAGCAGCAGGTTTTAGCACCAACCAGAGAGCAGGCTAAATTAGATCTGGTAATGTGCAATGAGACAGGATTAAGTAATTACCTCATAGCGAAAGCACCCCAAGGTAGCTGTGTTAATAATATGATTAAATTTCACATCCATTTTGAGGGAGAGAGGAGTGGATATAAGACTAGTTCTTCAAACTAAAATAAGGGCAATTATGAGGGCATGAAGACAGAGCTGACTAAAGTGAACTGGGAAATTAGGTTAAGGGATAGGTCAGTAGAGATGCAGTGGCAGACATTTAAGGAGATGTTTCTGAATAATCAGAAAAGATACATTCCTGTGAGAAAGAAAGATTCTAAGAGATGGACACATCATCTATGGATAAATAAAGAAGTTAAAAATAGTATCAAATTGAAAGAAAAAGTGCATAATTCCACAAAGATTAGTGGCAGGTCAGAAGATTGGACAGAATATAAAGAACGGCAAAGGATGACTAAAAAATTAATAAGGCAGGAGAAATTAGAGTACGAGAGAATGCCAGCTATAAATATCAAAACAAATAATAAGAGTTTCTACAGGTGTTTAATATAGAAAAAGAGTAAATAAGGTGAGCGGTCATCCTCGAAGGAGTGAGTCTGGGGAACTAATAATGGAAAATAAGGAAGTGGTGGATGAATTGAACTGATTGCATCTGTCTTCACTGTGGAGGATACAAATAATATCCCAGAAACAATTGTGAATCAGGAGGTGAAAGGGAGGGAGGAACTTAAAACAATTACAATCGCTGGGGAAAGGGCACTAAAAGAACTATTAGAACTAAAAAGATATGAACGTATGAATTAGGAACAGGAGTAGGCCACTTGGCCCCTCGAGCCTGCTTTTCCATTCAATAAGATCATGGCTGATCTGATTTTAACCTCATATTCCTGCGTACCCCAGATAACCTTTCACCCTCTTGCTTATCAAGAATCTATCTACTTTTGTCTTAAAGATATTCAAGGATTCTGCCTCAACCACCTTTTGAGGAAGAGAATTCCAAAGTCTCTCAACCCTCTGTGAGAAAATAAATTTCCTCATCTCTAAATGGATCCTAAATGGGCGATGCCTGATTTGGAAATAGTGACAAGTTCCCAGGTCCTGAAGGACTTTGTCCTAGTGTCTTAAAAGAAGTGGCTGCTGAGATAGTAGATGCATGGGTTTTAATTTTCCAAAATTCCCTAGATTCTGAAAAGGTCCCATCAGATTGGAAAATAATGAATGTCACTCCTCTATTCAAGAAAGAAAGGGACAACAAGCAGGGAACTACAGTCTAGTTAGCTCAATATCTGTCGTAGGGTAATTGCTGCAGTCTGTTATTAAGGAGGTTATCACAAGGTGCTTAGAAAATCTCAATGCAATCAAGCAGGGTCAACATGGTTTTGTAAAAAAGAAATCATGTTTGATTAAATTATTGGAGTTCTTTGAAAAGTAACAAGCAACTTGGATAAAGGGGAACCTGTGGATGTCCTGGACTTAGATTTCCAGAAGGCATTTGACAATGTACCACATTAAAGGTTACTATGCAAAATAAGGGGTCATTTTGTTGGGGGTGTTATATTAGCCTGGATAGAGGTTAGCTAACAGGATGCAGACAGTAGAGATAAATGCATCTGTTTCGGGTTGGCAAGATGTGACAAGTGGAGTGCCACAGGGATCAGTGCTGGGGTCTCAACCATTTTCAATTTATATCAATGGCTTGGATGAAGGGACCAAATATATGGTCAGTAACTTTGCTGATGGTACAAAGATAGGTAGGAAAGTAAGTTGGGAAGAGGACAGAAGGAGTCTGCAAAGTGATATAGATAGGTTAAGTGAGTGGGCAGAAAATTTGGCAAATGGAGTATAATGTGGGAATATGTGAACTTGTCCACTTTGGCAGGAAGAATAGAAAAACAGCACATTACTTAAATGGAGAAGGATTGCAGAACTCTGAGGTACAGAGGGATCTGGGTGTCCTGGTACATGAATCAGTAAAAGTTAGTATGCGGGTATAGTAAGTGATTAGGAAAGCAAATGGAATGTTGTTGTTCATTGCAACGGCTTTGCAATATGGATGGGGTGTTTTGATACAGTTCTACAGGGCATTGGTGAGGGTACTAAAACAAATGAACATATGAATTAGGAGCAGCAGTAGGCCATTCGGCCCCTCGAGCCTGCTCTTCCATTCAATAAGATCATGGATGATTGTTTTTAACCTCATGTTCCTGCGTACCATACCTCTATCTATTACCCCCCAAAAGTTTCTAACAATGATGCCTAAGCCTGGCATTGGAACATTTGTTCCTTTGGAACATTGAGCTCCAAAATGGCACTGCTGGTGTCAAATCCACATTGCACGCAAATGGATCTTACAATCTGCCTGCTCTGCACACTCCTGCTGGACATTCACTTCCCACGTGCTAACAGATGCACCAATATGGTGTCGAATGTATGCAAGCACTGTGGACACCGTTTTGGAGCTCTAAGGGGACTCATAGTTCCCAGAAAACAAGTGCTAACAAGTCCCGCCCTAAGGACCCCACTTGAATTGTCACATGCAAGAAACTTCCCTGGGTGGACATTATCTTTTGAAGTTAATTCTGCGGTATCCATATTTATAAAGCGTAAATCAAGAAAACTATAACGCATTTGATCGAAAAGGTCCGTACCACCGTGCTTGTACTGGGTTTTTGCAAATCGGATTATGCTGTTCAATTCAGAGGCATGTAATCATGTGTTTCAACTCCTTTTGTTTCATGATACTTTAATCTGTCAGCCACATTCTGCGGCCTGCTGTAATCCTTTGTTGTGCTGCCAGACTTTCGTCTCAAGAATAGACAAACCTGACACGCGCTCTGATATATAGAAGCAATTAAAGCCTTTTCTCAGCCTGCTGGAAAGGTAGCCAGAACCGGTCGCATGTGCCCTCTCTTGTAGTTGGTGCGGAGTGCCCTCTCGAGCCCCACATTTCAGACGGGCAAAGTTAATCACGTAGAGAAAGAAGGAACTTAAAGGAGAGTCAAGCTAATTGGGTCATATATCCGATATGGCTGCAACCGGGAAATTGTACTCAAAATGTGCTTGAAATTGCACTGGTTAGATTTCAGTTCAAATTTCATTAAAATTGATTTACACAAATAAATGTAAAATCCTCCATGAACTAGCGCAATTGGGCAGCAAAATAAAATTGAATCATTTTTTACTTATTCCGTAAGAAATGCATTCCTTGACGTATTTAAGGATGATAACCTAGTGCAGTTTGATTAGAACAGTTGAAATTAGGCTTATCAGCAAAAAGAACAACTTAATATTAATGTCCACTCTGCTACCTCCGAGTATCCTGGTTTTAATAGCACTGAATATTACTTTGAAAAAATTAAACTGTTAACTACTTTCCTTTGTTTACACTGGTCTGTTTCATAATACATTAGATACTTATCGATAGGAAAGGCCTTTGATAACGTGCCTATGGGTGTAAGAAAATCAACATCATTTAAAGAGCCTGCCAATACCGGAACAATTGGCAGAATCTCAGAATGTTGACCTGGGGGAGAGTGGCCAATTTTTTGAGCAGGGCCTAATCTAGGCAAATTGAATCTCGAACCAGAGTAAAAGATTATGGAAAATGTGGAGCTAAGGGATGTGTGCACAACTCACTTTTGAAACTGCCCCATCTTTTGAGCTGGTTCAGCCTGTTCTTCCCAGTTTGGAGGTGTAAATGAGCAGAAATTCTAACCCATTGTAGGGCGTCTAAGGGCATGCTTCATCACCAACCAAAACCCAACCAGGACCATTTCTGGTATCATAAACATTTCAGTGTTAAAACTTCAGGTTTAGGATGGCATGGCTGTTAAAAAAATAACAACTGGTACAATTCACATTATGACCTTCCCTGCAGTACAACTGTCATGCCAAGTGAAAGCCTGTCCTATTCATACTTTGAAACATGGACTGCATTCAGTTAATAATTTTCTGGAAGTGTCATTCATTAAAAATGGACACTAACAGGTGGCTAAGATGGCTGCCAAGGCAATTTCGGCACATGGCCACTGCAAATGTCCAGAAATTTCCTAATTGAATAACCCTGAGCAGGGGCCTCGCTTCTTGAATGGGCATGCCAGACAGAACTCATCTGTGGAACTTATACCTGTGATTGTTTTTGCTTTACCCAAAACTCTAAATCAATGGATTTCTAGACTTCATGTCTCAAGTTTGAAACTTAACAATGGAAGCTACAGAAGCCAGTTTATCATAAGTGGGTGTGAACTGACCCCCCATTCCCTCTTCCCTCCACGCACCCCCTCCCATCCATTCTCCATTGTATGAAGCAATGAATTCTAACTTTAAACCATTCTGGATAGGCAATAGCAGTTGTTTATGTGACCAAAGCTGTCATCAGCTTACAAATCCTTCTGTCCCAAGGACCAGAGAGAAACTGGTCAGTCCACAAATAACACACAAAGAAACAACAGATGAAGAAAAATGCAGTAACACCTATTCCTTTTAACAAACTGGAGACTGTTACATCTTAAAGCATCACAAAAGGAGATTAGTTGATCATTATCACATTGCTGTTTGTGAGAACTTGACAATTGGCTGCTTTGTTTCCTATATTACAACAGTGACTACACTTAAGAAAAAAACAGTGTATTGGCTGTAAAGCGCTGTAAGATGACGTGAAAGGCCCTATAGAACTGCAGGTATTTCTTTTTCGTGGCGTCCATGCTGAGTCATTGAGGAGGTAATGAAGAGGATGTTTTCACTATAAAGTGAAGTTTGCAAGACAGAACACATCTTGGATTACTCAAGATATCAGGACTTCTCCGTCCAATCCTTGCTGACACAGTGATGTAAAGCTGCTCAAATATTCACAGGGCTCCTCCCAATCACCCAATGTAATTTTGTCAGATTAGGGGAAAACCTGGAAAACTATCCTAAAAGCTGTTTACGGTATTCCACTAGGATTGTCCCCAATCTTTCATAAAGAGGTTACGGTGGTAGACTGGAAACCCCAATGGAAGTTCAATCCATAGAGTTAATCCAGTGTTCGAAGAAGATGTTACATTCAAGGGAAAAGAAATGCAACTCTGAAGCAATGATATTTTAAAGAAAAATATGTAATTAGTGAGGCTCTGAGTTTGTGAATGTAGAGTATTTTTGAATTATCCCATCTCACTTCTTTCCTCAAAATGTCATCAGCATGTTGCTCTTCACCGCTGCAGAATATATAATGCATAACTTAGTAACCAGTAAGTAATGGAATGGGTAACAGGCATAGGTAATAGTGAGTTAGTCACTAAATTTGCTGTCTTAATCTGCAATAATAAAGCAGTATAGAAATCTCTGGAGATCTAAACTGCCTTCTAGGGAATGACAGGGCAGGATTTACATAGAGGACAGGAGCAAATGGCTCCCCTCTTTTCCCACTCCTCATTTGACCGCAGCAGGTTTTTCCTTAAAAAGGGATATACTTGCCAATTCCATGAGTTTTTAACTCTTTACATGCTATGACCATAAAAAACATGATCAGACAGGTTTTCTTGGGTATGCTTTAAAAGAAAAAAGGATAGTTTTTAATGTGCTTAACCGAGCCTAAAGTAAAATAATAATAAAATGCTTTGACTTTCACACACATGCACACACATTTGGAGTTCTCATACATGCACATACTTGAAGCTCACACACATGCACAAAGCTCTCTCTCTTACACACACACACACATTATAGAATGGAGAGAATAGATTAAGTAATTTAGAGACCAACAAAACTAAAGGGGTATATGGTCCTTGAAGGTTGGAGACTTGGCTGACTTCAGAGTGAATTTCACTCAGTGGGCCTGCTGCTTACAGCATTGAGGTGGTTTAAAGGCTTAGACAGATACTTTATCTGTATTTCTGGAGGCAGCAGTGCTGGGTAGAATTCTTTTAAAAACCTCTGTGGCACCAGGGTAGTCAAAATCAGCAGACAGGGTTAAAAACTTGCCAGTCAGATGGAGAGAGAGGGAGAGGCAAGGAACCACTCAGGGTTTTGTTTGTTTTAGTGTCTCAGTTGCTTGTCCAGTTCTGAGAATGGAGGTGTTTGAATACACAAAGGGATGGCCTGTCACATGACCTTCTCTCTCCAACTGCCCAGTGACCTAAATTTACTTGTGGCTAGTGTATTCCAGTTACCTTGATTAAACCATGGCTGGGAAGTGAGTCAAAGTCCATTGTCCAAGTGATCATGTCTAATGGTTTGTCTCCACCTAATTGAGTTACCCAGGTGATTGTCTGGACACTTCTTGCTAATGGGGTAGGAGACGGCGCCCCTCTATGCCTTTCAAGGCAGTTTTGTAGACAGGTTGCCTCCATTTCACTAGCTTTGAAATGCATAAGCTAAAGAGATGCAAAAGCGTAGCCATTGTTGACTGTGATGCCAAGTCACTAGAATCTGGCTTTAGTCTTTCTTAAAAACAAAAATCAATTTGGGGTTTCCAGCCAGGAAATTCAAACATCATTTTGTGATATAAAGCATCAATTCACAACAATGGATTGGCAGGGGGCGGGATCGGCAGGGGCGGGATCGGCAGGGGGGGGATCGGCAGGGGGCGGGATCGGCAGGGGGGGGATCGGCAGGGGTGGGATCGGCAGGGGGGGGATCGGCAGGGGGCGGGATCGGCAGGGGCGGGATCGGCAGGGGGGGATCGGCAGGGGGCGGGATCGGCAGGGGCGGGATCGGCAGAGGGGGATCGGCGGGGGTGGGCGGGCGGGCAGGGGTCAGGAAGCTGCCCGCAATTGACAGTGCACCGCGATTTCACACTGTCAGGCCAATTAAGGCCCGCCCAGCGTGATACTCGAGCGGCAGTGCTGAGCGCTGTCTGTGCGGGCGGGGGCAGGAGGGAGAGGAGGCCGAACACTAACTCCGGCCGCACGAGTGAGAGAGTACTGAATAATCTCCCTGAGGCAGGGAGCTGCCCAGGGAGATGAAGAAGATATTGAAAAAATTAATAAAGAACAGAAGAATGTCATAAAACATGTCCCCCCATGTGACTCTGTCGCCTGAGCAGGGACATGCCTTTAATTCGAGTGTAAAATTTTTATTTTATTTTTATTTGCTTTAGGAAACCTCATCCCGCCCGTGGATGAGGTTTCCTAAAAAATGCAAAGGCCGCTCAGCTTGCCCGGCAACTGTTAGTTTGGACGGGCAGCGTAGATTTAAATTTAATTACCTTTTTTATGGCCCTTAACAGGCCTTTTAATTGTCAGCAGGCGCACTGCCAACTCTGGTGCACACCTGCCAAACGAAATATCATGGGACTGCGCGATGATGTCGGGACGCTCGCTCAACGTCATCCCGCGTCATCTTACGCTGGGCCGGGTTGGGTACGCCCGCCCACTGAGCTTTATATTCTGCCCATAATGTTGAACACCTCTAACAAATTTCCCCTCAATTATCTCTGCTCTAAGGAGAATATCCCAGCTTCTCCAATCTATCTATGTAAATGAAATCCCTCATCCCTGGGACCACTCTCTTATATCCTTTCAGCAAACTTCTCTAAGACCTTCAAATCCCTCCTAAATTGTGATGCTAGAATTGGGCCAATACTGCAGCTGAGGCAAAGTCAGCGTTATCAACCTCAGCAAAGTCTAAATGAAGCAAAGGTCCAAGCAGTTGGACAGGTATTAAAAACATAAAATGCTGGAAATACTCAGCAGGTCAGGAAGCATCTCCAGGGAAAACAGAATTAATGTTTTCAGATCGATAGCCTTTCATCAGAGCCAGTTAGACAGGTATTTTTTTTTTACAGGCGAAGAGAGAAGGAAAACAATTAAGGAGGCGTCACCATTGCTACAACAGCAAACACATTGATACAGCATCTTTAATGTAGTGAAATGTTCCAAAGTGTTCCACAGGATAGTGGTTGAACAAAATTTGACACAGAATCACATAAGGAAACATTAGGACTGATGGCCAAGAGTTCAAGACCATTGCAAATCTTCTAGAAACTAGCCACTCGATAGCACTACTATAGTTTCCCTGACTATCCACTCAGCTAGGCTATGAAACTTGGAGGGAAGAAGGTAGCAAATAGCAATGTGTTAACTGATGAATATTCAATGATTTTGTAATCTTGCTTTATAAAATTCATCTACAAGAAATGCGGTTAGAGACAGAGAATCTTTGTGGAAAATGCATTTGCCAAATAGCAATGTATTGTGGAATAAAACAGTTGATGGAGTGAATTACAGCTCCAATGTGCGTATTACAGAATTAGAATATAAGGTATATGATATAAAACAGATAAAGCCTCTTTCACATGAATCACGATAGAATCCTGTAATAAAGCATGCTTAGACTTTGTCATACCATAATTTAGAGTTGATCCATTTTGACACATTTTATTGAAGAACAGATATTGAAATACTAGAATCATTCAAGATAGATTGATTTGCTTACAACTTGTAATTTAATTGCAAAGTTTAAGTTTCTGATTTTTATGATTGCTTTCAGACTCATGCATATTGCCAGACCAAAGCAAATCAGTATCATCCTTGACCTGAAAATGTAATAGCCTTTTTTTCAATATCTGCAACTGAGCTGTAACTGGCAAACCTTCAAGACATGTAATATTTTAGAAGATTACCACAAATTTCAACGATGAACTCTATCTCTGACGGTTGACCCCTCGTGGTTTCATGATTCCCGTTTATAGCACCTAACCGTAACGTGAAATTAAACCTGATACATTCCCATTTGCAGAATACAGAAATTATAGTAAACACATTGGCCACATAGTTTTTATCATGGCTTGAATCAAGAATATTATCCTTTGCAGGTGCCAATGCCATTGTGTATCCCAAATAATTCAACTTTAGTCAATGGCTGGGTACTTTTCTCCTGCTGTCACTAATTGCTCACACTAAATTATAGAATCAAACCACTGGCTGCAAAACTATTCAGAAGAATTTGACAGCCTTTTATTTCAATGAAATACTTCCTAACGCTTTCCCGGCCAGAGATGTTAGTGAATTCCATTATCTTTAATTGAAATTCAGAGCCTTAATTTCATGCTTTTGGCTGAAAACGCTAATTGACAGTTAAACTGCACTGGGGTGGGTCTTTTTTGCCAAGATGTGAAATGGAGCAACAGTGAGGCAACAACTCGATTTGCATGTCTCCCGATTTTTATTGCCACAGATTTCAATAGGAATAGATGTGAAAAGAGGCTGCTAACTCGCTATCACCTTCAGTTACTTTAGCACTGAGATGTAGCAATGGGCACCCAGAGGCTAGGTTTTATTGCTTGCTGTTACCAGCACCGATATTGCAGATAGTAGAGATAGGTAGGCATAGATATATAGAGAGGTACCTTTCCATATTGGTTTTATGTCCTACTTTTAATTACATCCTCTATTTCCTTGCTAGTGTTACCAGAATCTGGTGTATTAACTCATTTGATTCACTATTTTAATGACTTAATTCAGCATGTATTAATTAATGGCAGTGAAATCTAATAATAAGGCAAATTGGGCAGAATTGCAACACCAAAGCACATCAGGAAGCATAAACAATTTAAGTATTGCTGAAAAAAGAGACATGTCTAAGCTTTTCGACTTGCACTCCTGATTCTGTACTACAAGTTTTGTACTACCAAACAACTATAAACAATTTAAGGTTAGAATTGTCCTAGCCTTGACAAAAATAGATTTAATAACCAGGAGCTAGAAATCATTGACCAAAGCATGAATGATGAATTCAGCCCCTTGGTTTGCTACCTCCACATAATTATCTCACTCGTGTGTGTCTTTGTGAATATGACAGTGTTACGGAGACAGGGTAACTGTTAATTGAAAACCATAATGGCATCACAGAGCAAGCGACAAATGGTGCCTATATAGAATAAAATCAGCTTCGGTTCACTATTACATTCATTCAAAAGGCAATAACTAACCACACCAAGTGGCAGTTTCATACAGAACAGTTTCAGACCCTACACATTCCTATTGTTGATGATCTTTGTGTTTTATATTATCTCTATCCAAAGGGGCTAGAAGTAGCTGTTCAATATCAATTTAAAATTACAGCAATCTATAATAATGTGTGAAAGTGGATGGGTTTCCTCTTGCCTCCTGGGGTTACTGAAATATTTGCTTGCCTTTCCCAAAACGCCTATTGCATAAGAAGCAATGAATCTTATTTGACAAGAGATCATTAAAACAAGACATGAATAGATTATGAGTGGATTTAAGGCAGTTTAAGGTAAACCAATGCTCAGTATGAACTTTATGTTCCTTTGCCAAAAACTAACCTGTTCATTTGACATCAGATGGTAAAGAATACCCTTGACAAGATCAGATCATTCTTCCTGTCAATAATCTATGCACAATTTTACTACTGTAAACTTTTCACAATATATTTTTGTTTTCTGAAGGAAGTGAACCCATACAGATAGAACTTTCAAGGAAGCAAATTTTGTGAAATTTCTGATTATCCCCCATCTGAAAAAGAAATCCAACTGCCCTTTGAGATTAAAGTTCTTATAATTTAACGCTGACCAGTTGCTTTCACTTGATTAGCCCAAGAGGACATAACTCTCACAATATATGTCAGTATCTTTACACACATGTCTGCTTTTAATAAAATCAAAAAATGCTGGAAGTACTCAACAGGCCAGGCAGCATCTGTGGAGAGAGAAACAGCATCAATGTTGCAGGATGGTGACCCTTCAACAGAAATTTGGGTGTCAAAGACATTGCCTACATGCTGTCGAAACTTTTTGCCTTGCACTCATAAGGGCAGGCACAAGAATACCAAATTTCAAAGGGAGCAACAATTTATACTGCATGTGAAAAGGGCGTTGATTGGTTGGCAAGTCGACTCTGATTGGTCGAGGTATTGCCATGGAGAATGCACCAGGAAACTAGTGCCCCCCATACTTTCATTTAATTCAAAAAAGGCAAAATGCCTGGACATGTTCTGTCTGCTTGCAGAGGACAGCTCGCTGCATATATCAAATATATATTCTGTAACACTCCTGTAAAGTGTTTTGGATACCTATATAATATAAAAGGCCCTGCCTAAGTTCTTGTTATGAGTTTAATTAATAAGGGAGCAGTTTGTGGTTTAACACATACAGGTTGAGTGTATAAAGATATTGGTTGGGATTATTCATTGGATTGGGATCCCCAACAACCTTCCGTTGTAAAATTCGGCCTCCTTGGATGACTCTCCCTGCACCTTTTAGCAGCCTTGAAGCAAGACTGCCTCCCCATCTGGGAAGAATTGCCACCTCCAAAAGCTTCCAGCCAATCAAATGGCCAGCATTTCTCTGGTCCCAACAGCACTACCAGGAGAGGTGGACATTGCTGGAACTGCATCCTGTCCCCAATGTTGAGGAGTCATGGAGTTGGATGCAAAGTTAAGTAACGGTGGGAGAGTATCATTGAGGCCAGGCTGCCAGGATGGACATACCAGTGGGAGGGGAAATGCCAGAGGTTGACGGAGAAGATCTTAGGTGGGAGGCCTGCAACGGGCTCAGCATGCCCATGAAGGAGGTTACCCCTCTACCACTGCATGCCTGCCACCAGCCTGAGTAGTGAAAGCTGCTGGGCTTCACACTTGGTGTTGGCTTCTGCCCACCCTGGCTTAAATCTCAGCAGTGATGGGAAGAGATCCTTTTACCGACTTCAGTTGGCCCATGAGTGGGCAGACCTCCTGACACTTCCCTGCCACGAGTAAAATTGTGCAGGTGGGGTGGGCGGTAAGAGGGTAGGCATCCAAAATGACGTCCATGGTATTGCACCCCATTTTACAGCCTGCCAACCCTCCCTGGGGCGGGGGGTCAGGGTGGTGGCATGGGGGAGTGTTGGGGGTGGTTGTGGATTTCAGCCTATGGTTTTACAATTCGCACAATTTCCGATCAAGTCCTGAGATAAAGATTCTGGTCAAAGATATTGATACAGGCAATGTTGATTACTGCGGATGCTTGTTGAAAGTGAGCAAGATTTGACCAACGTAAACAATGTGCAGTGTAACAGTGCCCAACTCAGCCTGGAAGCAAACTTTCCAGAAATTAAAATGCAAACGGTGTGAAAATGCCCTGAGAAATGAGTATGGGCATAGGGTGGCAGCAGTGGACCCATCTAAAGGAATCTCTGAATTACTGCTTCAGTGGGTAACAGTGTTGAGCATCTGGGAGAGTTGCTTTATTCCCATAAGCACCACTCACATTAATCTATCAGAGGTGACAGGCTGCAAGAAAGTGATAGACTGAGTATTGCTGCTTCAGAAGAAAAATAAATAAGTTAACCAATCAGTCAGCTCAAGATATCCACAGTAGGAGAGGGCTAGCTGTTCTTGGCCAATCACTTACTGCAAATGTCCTAACATCAAGCAGATGTGGAAAATACTGAAATATTTAATTAAAATGATAGCTCAGTTCTGTCCAGTATAACCCGGCTCCTTGCAATTGTACAAATACTTCAGCAAAAAGAGCAAAGCTTTACTCATCTCCGTGGTTATCCAGCCTCCTCCTATTTTGAAGTGTTAATGTTGTTAAAAAAAAAGGAAGAATGCAGAGAAACACTCCAAGGTGATTCATATGACCAGATTTTCAAACCAAGTTTGACATCAAGCCACATGAGGAGATATTAAGACAAATGACCAAAAGTTTGGTCTAAGGAGTAGGTTTTAGGGAGCGTCTTAATGAATAAGAGAGAGATAGCGATGCGGAGATGTTTAGGGAGGGAATTCCAGAGGTTAGGGTCCCGAAAGCTGAAGGCATGTGCAACAGGTGATTAAAATTGCAAATGTATAAGAAGTCAAATTGAAGATATCTCGGAGGGTTGTCGGGTTGGAGGAGGTTAAGTGGTAGGAAGGGGTGAGGGATTTGAAAACAAAGATGAGGATTTTAAAGTCTGTCTTTGTTGCCCTAACTTTCACCAAGTTCTGCTCACCCTTCTCACAGAATCACAGAACCTTTAGAGTGTAGAAGGAGGCCATTCAGCCCATCGAGTCTGCACTGGTTCTCTGAAAGAGCATTTCACCTAGCTTCCGACCCCTCCCTTATCCCCAAAACCTTGCACATTCTTTCTTTTCAGGTAGCAATCCAATTCCCTTTTGAACACCTCAATCAAACCTACCTCCACCACCCTTTCAGGAAGTTCACTCCAGACTCCAGCCACCCTCTGGGTGAAAAAAAAAAATCCTCACATCACTTTTACTCTTTTTGCAAAATATTTTGAATCTGTGCCTTCTAGTTCTTGATGTTCTCTTGAGTGGAAACAGTTTCTCACTATTTATCCTGTCCATATCCTTTAGGATCTTGAATATCTCTATCAAGCCTCCTCTCAGCCTTCCTTGCTCCAAGGAAAACAGTCCCAACCTCTCCATTCACAGCTACAGTTCTTTATCTTGTGAATCTCCTCTGTACTCGCTCCAATGTCTTCACATCCTTCCTCAAGTATGGAGCCCAGAACTGGACGCAGTATACGAGATAAGGTCTAACTCGTGTCTTATACAAATTCAACATTACTCTTGTACTTAATGTCCCCATCAATAAATCCTAAGATACTATATGCTTTATTAACTGCTCTCTCAACATGCCCTGCCATCTTCAATGACCTATGTACATATATACCGAAGTCCCTCTGTTCCTGCACCTCCTTTAGAGTTTCTCCCTTTACTTTATGCTATCTCTCCATATTCTTCCTGACAAAATGAATCACCTCACACTTCTCTGCATTGAACCTCATCTGCCACTTGACTGCCCAATCCACCAACGTGTCTAGGTCCTCTTGAAGTTCACAACTAACCGCATCACAGTTGACAACATTTCCAATCTTCGTATGATCTGTAAATTTTGAAATCATGCCCTGAACACCACAGTCTAGGTCATTAATATATATCAGGAAGAGCAAGGGTCCCAACACTGACTCCTGGGAAAGTCCACTACAATCCTTCCTCCAATCTGAAATACAACCATTTATCACTACTTCCTAAACAAAAACAGAATTACCTGGAAAAACTCAGCAGGTCTGGCAGCATCGGCGGAGAAGAAAAGAGTTGACGTTTCGAGTCCTCATGACCCTTCAGCAGAACTGAGTAAAGTTTCCTGCCACTCAGCCAATTTCTTATCCTAGTGCCTTATTGTTATTACTATTATTATTATTGTTATTATTATTATTATTATGCCTTTTTCTCCTTTGAGCTCACTGACCTACATTGGCTACCAGTTAACCGGTGCCTCGATTTTAAAATTCTCACGCTAGTTTCCAAATCCTTCCATGGCCTCACCCCTCTGTATGCCTGTAATCTCCCCTGTCCTTACAGCCCTCTTGATCACTCTGGTCTACCAATTCTGGTCACTTGAGCATCACCAGCTTTAATTACTTCTCCATTAACAGTTGTGCCTTTCACTTGTCTTGGCCCCAAGCTCTGGAATTCCTTCCCTAAACCCTCCGCCTCTCTACCTTGCTTTCCTCCCTTAAAACCCACCTCTTTGACCAATGTTCTGGTCACCTGTCCTGGTGTCCTTATATGGCTTTGTCTCAAATTATTTTTTGATAGCAATCTTACAAAGCGCCTTGGGACATCTTATTACATTAAAGGTGCAATATAAAAGCAAACTATGGTTGCTGTGGTCTATGCAATTCGAAAGAGTAATTCATCTATAGAGTGATGGAAAATATTATATCCAGTGGCTGCGTCACTCTTAATCTGTCAATAGAATAACAGTGGCTGATTTTCATTGTTGTCAATTAATGTCTGGAGGTTGGATACCATTTCTAAAACCATTGCCAATGCAGTGAATTCTGAGCCAATGCTTTTGTATAAACCGATTCTACTGATGGCTACCCAAATTAACACATTATCAAGTTTGGCATGGAGCCAGCCGGTTGAGAAAAATCCTACAATCAATTCTTGACCTGCGGTGAGTTAACTTATCTCCAGTTACTGTGCTATTGTTAACCTCTCTATTTGCATGCTAGAGAGGGGAGAATTGTCCAGGGTTCGTGCTCCTGATCACTCACCTGCAATTGTCACTGCAGATGAAGCCAAGTGAAGTTGTGATCAGGTTCAGACTTAATATCCCTCAATTTTAAACAGTTTGCTAATATTCTCCACTCAGCTTCTCAAACCAGTGCTGGGGCAAGGTACTAAAGAGACTCATACACACGTATACCCTGCCATCAACCCCAAACACACAGGCAACCTTACCCTGCCATGAATTTCCATCTTCATACAAAGAAGGAAAGGGAAGGAAGAAAATCTGAGGATAGTGGAAATATTTTATGTTAGAAAACAAAACTTCCAAAGAGTATCTTGGTTCCAAAGAACCCTAAAAATGTTCCTTCCCCAACTTTCCAGTCCATGCAGCTACTGAGCGAGATTCTATCTCATGAAGGAAGTCTCCATAAATTTGCCCTCCTTATTTTTTCACTCCCTTCATTCCCTTAATTGATCTGTCTTAGTCTTCTCACTTTTTGGGCACATTTGTTAATGCTCTGAATTTTAGCAGTGATGCTACTAAGAGGCACGAGTCAGATTCAGCACAAACTTGGAGCACATCAAGTGATAAACATTTAGTTCATCACATTTGGATGTCTATTTGCACATATCAGATTTGTTTCTTTGGAAAAATTAGCTCGTGCCACGATACCTTGCAACACTGCACTCCAGCACTCAAAGTATCACTCTCAGCTCCTGTGATTGGCATCCTGAATGACTCTATCAGAGATCCTGTAATTAAGGTGACCTTTCAGTGGAGTTGAACCACATACGGTGAAGAACTACAAGAGATCTCAGGGGACATGCTTAATGTAGTTAACTGAGACTAAATTCTAATTGTGCAGTGACTTATGCTCTTTGGAGAATTGTCCTGAAGACAGTTTATTCACTCTGGTTGATAAGGGACGGCTACAATGCGATTTTACAGGCCAAATACATCCCCAAACAAGGCTGCTGATACCACACTTCATTAGTGGCAAAGATAAAATCATGATATCATTCTTAGAAACTTCACTGAAATTATATTCAATGTATTAACTACAATTTTGAAATAAGGGGAAAACTGCAATTGTTATAAAACACAACATTAAACAATTCTAACATCAAAGGGGAGGATAAACTCTTCAGTTTGAAATCAGAAATATAAAAAGGAAATGGAAGACCTCACCGAGAGCAAAGTTCCCCATCTTGGTTCAGGATTATTTTTGGGATAATTTCCAAACGTTGGTGCTTTTTAAATTGAATGTGAAAAGAAGCCACATGGGCATTGAAATTATTTTGCGCATTATTACAACAAACTCACCTGGCCTAACAACACAAATTTTGAGGTAAAACTGTCAGTGATCACTGACGTTCCTGAGACTTCTGGAGTCCGCACATGTGCAGTTAATCACGGAGATTTAAGATTTGCTTTCAGTGATTCCATGCTTCTCCAGAGGGTGAGGGTGTGATGTTGATGGAACCCCTTGACCGAACTCAACCCCCAAGAATGCAATCAATTACACTAGGTTGAATGAGGCATAATTGTGTTTTAACTAGGTATTGAGTTCATAATTATGCTGAACAGCTTCAATGGCCCTGAAAAACTAATTTTATATTTTTGCAATGTCAAATTTCTCCATTATGATAAAGAAATTCACATATATTTTTAAAATAGATTTTTAATTGTTTATGATATTTCAAGTTCTACCTCAATCCCTTGTGTATGCCTCAATCACTTATTTCACCATCTGTAAACATTTAATTGAAATTGAAAAATAACCCATGCATCTGAGTTTCTTATTTGCGAGAACATTTCAGCTATATCGTCTGCTTTCCTTGTTTGGTGGCCAAGACTAATACTGAACGCCTGGAGACGCCCTTGACTTGGCATCAGATTCAAGCTGATGTCGGGGTGGGGGAAATCCATGCCACCGAGATCACTAGATCTTTGCGTGCAGCTTTCTTCCAATCAGAGGAGAGCACTGCTGAGGGGCAAAAACCAGCCCATTGTTCTCGTAACACATTGTAAGTGGCTTTGTTAGGTGAGTGCACTTGTGGTTATCGCCCACTACCTTACAGTGGCGTGAGTGCCTCAGTCTTGGTTCTGGTAACTTGTTCATTGCTTGTGTTATTGATGGTATTGCACTGAGTAAGTTTAGACATGAGTGGAGGCCTTTTTTTATCTTCACTGCCTAGGTAGTGATCCGACGGAGAAAATGACCTGCCCATCGTAGGACTGTTCTGGAATGAAAAAATTAGTTTTGAGATAACAAGAGTAACTACACAGATTCTTTTTTTTGCATTCTTGACTGGTGAGAAAGGACACCATTCCAGATAGGTGCTGTTGATAGGTGTTACTGGCAGATGGTTTCACATTGTCAGGACCACCTGTAATCTTTAAAGAGAATTAATGCTCGGTCCATGGCTTTCTGTTCCTGCAAGCATCTGGCCCTCAATTTTCCATCGTTTAAAATAAGCAAAGGAGTAGAAACACAGTCATTCTGTCAGTTGAAATAAGACGGATGGCTCATTTGAAGTGCAGACCATAGGATTAAATTGGACATTGCATTAACTGGAAGCCAGAACAAAGCCATTTTCTCAGCAGCAGCAGTAAGGTACATTTATATAGTGCCTTTAACATAGTAAAATGCCCCACGGTGCTTTACAGGCAGGCTATCAAACTGAATATGACACAGAGTCTCAAATTGAGACATTTGAACAGATGAACAAAGAGGTAGGCTTAAAGGAGTGTCTTAAAGGAGGAAAGGAAGAGGTGGAGAGGTTTAGGAAGGGAATTCCTGAGCTAAGGGCCTTGGTAACTGAAGGCATGGCCGTCAATCGTGGAGCGATCAAAGCTTGGAGTTATATATCCAGTCAAATCTACTCATAATAATTGTTTTGAATAAGATTTTCAATGACCACCAAAGCCAAACGATCACTCAATCAGGGAATGATGATGTCACAATGCCTAATGAGCAGCTCTCTGACCAAACCTGCCTATCTGAGTTGCCCAACTCTTTCAGCTACTGGTGAGAAACATTGTTATATAACAGAAAAGTATGATGAACAACCTATAACAACTGATTAGTGAATATAAATTTGGTTCAGCCTTTCCCCTCCCCACCCCTTGCAGCAATGAAAGAAAGAGCTGCCATTTATATAGTGTCTTTCGCGACCTCAGAGCATCTCGGCCAATGGAGTTACTTTAGAAGTGTAGCCACTGTTATAACGTAGGAAACGCAGCAGCAAATTTGCACATAGCAAGCTCCCACAAACAGCAATGTGATGATGACTAGATAACCTGTTAAGTGAAATAAAAATAGAAGTGCTGGAAATAGTCAGCAGGTCCGGCAGCATCTGTGGAGGGGATAAAAAAGAATTAACGTTTCGACCCTACTGTGACTCTTCTTCAGAATCTCCCATTATGTGTAGATGGCTGGGAGAGAGTCTACGTAGTGTATTGGAACTTAACCAGTTCACCAATCACCAGTTAAACTGTTCAGTTTCCACTAACACTTGAAACAGCGCAATTCTCATGAGTTGAATTCTTCCTCACAGGGCATCATGCGATTGCTGCTGGCTGATCCAGTTCCGGGATGAGTGTTGGGATCATTTAGCGGAACACGTTATGTTTTGGGAATTCAGCTCAAAGTAGATCAGTGCAACCCACTTCAACTGCACAGCACAGCTGAGTGAAAAATGCACAGATGAATTTCAAATAGGTTTTGGCCAAAGAAACAATTTGAGTACTTACGAATTTCTGTTAGTGTCATGGGGCTTCACATTCTGGGAAAGCATGTCAGGAATATGAGCACAAAAGCCAGGAGGTCCTCAGGCAGATCTGCATTGAGCAGGAAAATCCTACTCCCACATTTCATTTCCTGATTTGAGTTCCCAGTGCAAGAATTTGTAAGGCCTACCCTCGTAACTACACGCAAAGCAGTGTTGGCGACTAAAAGCAGACTCTGGTGTATACTTTATCAAGCTGCACAATCCATACAAATTTTTGCAAGTTGAGACAACCTGTGCATAAACACAAACAGTGCTGCAATATAAATGGAGTCTGAATTGTTCTAAATCCCTCTCATGACTGCTGACTTCAGTTTGGGTACATAAACTGGTGTTTTGAGGTTTTTAACTGTTGTGCACAATGTAGCTAATGTGGTTAGCTCTAACTTCTTACCTTGTGCTTGGTAAAGCTAATACATTTCCAAATTACACAGAGGAGAGAAAAGATTATTTCCACACCTTTGAGTATGACTTAACCTATGCCCTGTGAAACTCTTTCGAGTTATCAACAGTCACAGATTGCAACTCTTTCGAGTACAATCACAGTTCTTGGTTTCCGGGAGTGGGACACGAACCCACAACCCTCTGATTCAAAGGCGAGGGTGCAATGAACTGAGCCACAGCTGACACCTCATATGCCCTGTGAAGCTGCACAAGGACATCTTGATGATAACATGCCCTGTTGCGGAGACATTCCTGTAGCATTCTGGATAACTACAAAAATCCCATCATGATGTTGTGCGATGGGGATGAATCACTTACATATATCAATGTCACCAGATCAATGGAGACAGTACTGCAGATTAATGATCCAGAGAACACAAGTTCAAATCCCAAGATGTCAAGTTGAGAATTGGAATTTTTTTTAATAAGTCTCCAAATAGAAGACTGGTATCTATAAAAATGGCTCAAAGCTGTGAGGTTCTTGTAAAGAAAAGACTAACTGGTTCACGAATGTCCAGTGGGGAAGGAAACCTGCTATCCTTACCTGCACGTGACTCCAGTCCTACACCATTATTGTCGACTGTTAACTGTTCTTTGAAGTGGTGGAGCAAGTTTTTCAGTTGGATCTGAGCTGTGTTACAGGTTGTTATGTACATTGAAATCGGGGCATCCATTGACCAATGAAGTGAAGGGGTATACCATGTGTCGTAATTGATCAACATTTGTTTTTGGTCAGACAATTTCTGCAACTCACAATATATAAGATGAAGCAATAAACGAAAAGAACAAATATGAGTCAGACAATGCAAGTAGAAAAACTGTTAAAATAGTCAAGCTATCTGAGCTGAATACAAGAATTGTTGTACTGTAAGACCTAATTATAAGTTGCTTGAATGGTAAATACTAATCTTAACCATAACATTTAGGGTATAGTTAAGGAGCAAAGCATCAGTTTGATATCACAGTCTATAACTAGAGGGTTGGAACATGAAGACAAAAACAAAATATGCCCATCTGCAATGGTGATTGTAGTCATTGCTTGGATTCTGCAAGTGAAAATATGGACAAATATTGGTGTCTAGTAAGAAACATTTGTTTTCATATCATTTTGAAAGGCACAAAGTCTTATTGCAGTTTGAAAATGTTAAATCTGATTATACACGAACATTGGACTTCAGTTGGAGTCTCAGCTGTGTATACGAGGTGCAAAAAGAAGGTGTAAAGGTCATTGATGATTCTATCAGATTTAGATGGGCTTATGCGATGTTGGAAAAAGTCAATCATGTAAAATTAATGCAGATTCATAACCAATATGTCAGATCTGCAGCTGGTGTCAGCCATAATCTAATGTGGGCAAGATATGTCAAGATACTTTTATAAAATTGAAAAAAGGAAAGCTTGTGGATAAAGTGTTGGAGATTAAAAAAAAGCAGCATTATTTTTCTCATCTCTCCACCAGTGAATGCGCAGGTGATGAAAAATTGTGCAAAACTAGACAAGTTTACAAGAAGACATAAGAACGTAAGAAATAGAAGCTGGAGTGGACTGCACCATCTTCCCACACAAACCTCATATCGCTTAATTACTTTAGTACCCAAAAATCAATCAACCTCCGGCTTGAATATACTCAGCGTCTGAGATTCCACAGATCTCTGGGGTGGACAATTCCAAAGATTCACAAACTTTTGTGTGAAGAAATTTCTTCTCAGCTCATTCCTAAATGGCCAACCCTTTATTCCGAGACTGTGATCTTGTGTTCTAGGTTACCCAGACAGGGGAAACATTTTCACAACATCTACTCTGTCAAGTCCCTTAAAAACATTTATGGGCGGAATCGTCCCAGATTTGCACTGAGGTAGCGAGCGCCGGCAGCAATGGGGGGTTTTCGCTCCGTCTCGTCCCAAACCCGCCGCATTAATTATGCATTCCCGGGAAACATGCTGCTTCCACGGTGGGCGGGCTCTCATTCGCCTGCCACGCCATCACCTCACCGCGTCATCACGCCGGCCGCCATATTTAAACTCCAGCCACATGCACACATCTCAGTGCTTCCAGCCCAGGACAGCTGCAAAGGAGACATGGCCCTAAAAGGCAAAAAGTCTGCAGCTCCCGGGTTCAGCGACACGTAACTGGAACGCTTTTTGGACACAGTGGAGGCTCACCACCATGTCCTCTACCCCCGGTTTGGATGCAGGATGGTCGGCAACATCACCAATCCGGCTTGGCAGGCAGTGGCAGTAATGGTCAGTGCCAATGCCCTTCAAAAGTGGGCAGCCACCCAGTGCCGCAAGAGGCTGATTGATCTCCTCCGTTCCTCCAGGGTAAGTCACTCTTCTCGTCACTCTCAACTCACACACTCACAAACCCATCACACATTCACAGGGCCCTTACTCACTGCCAGTTAAAGGGACATCGCCATTCACTCTCTCACACACACCTTCATTGCCCTCATGCTGTCCATGGGACAACTCACCACCCACACATGCCAGGCATACTTATCACCTGGCCTGGCAGGCGTCCTGCATCTCTATTCATGCAGGACAAGCTCACACACAACAACAGGGAGAGTTTGCAGACTGGTGGAGGAATGCCCGAAATCAAGGTCCTCACGGACATTGAAAACAGAGCCATCCAGCTGGCCGGCGATGACCAGGGCCGGTCCTGTGCTGACGGTGAGGTCGGCGCTGCTCTACCAAGTGAGGGTCCAGCAGTGCAACAACCATCAGACAACCATGCTGTGAGTGATGTGTCCTGTTTCACAGGCCACTGCCATGCACTAATTATCTCCCCTCGCTTTCACAGGCACGTCTGGGAAACAGCCGACAGAGTCCATGATCCAGGGCCTCCAATCAAGCCCTGAAGAAACTTCTGAAGAGGAATCTGGATGCACCCTCCCTGAAGTCCCGTCACATTGTTCACCCACACCCTCCACCAGCGTAGAGACACATATCTCGGTGGGACCTAGCTTTACAGTAGCCTCGGGATCACAATCTGGTGAGCACATCGCACTGTCTGATCCACAGCAGGCAGCGGCAGGGACATTCCAGGGTGCCGGCACTCGAAGGTTTGCTGGAGGCCAGAAATTTGTTGAGTCCGAGTCAGATGAGGAGCCTCTGGACTCGGTCATGTCACGGTTGCTGGAGTTGCAAAGGGAAGCTCAGGAACATCAGGAAGGGATGTCCGCTACACTCCTCAGATTGCAAGGCACAATGAAGGAGTCCGTCTGTCTTCAGCTCGAGGTGATAGCGCTGGCATTGCAACGCACCGAGGTCAACACTGGTAGGGTGGCGGCCACCAGGGAGACCTTGGTGCAGGATGTCGCTCCTGCACCGCTGCATGGCTCACTCCATTGCTGATGCCATTGTTGGCTTCCAACAGGGTGTGGGGCAGCTCGATCTCACTTCAGCTACTCCTTCTCCTCAAGGAGTCAACCAGGGACCCTTGGGAACCCATAGGGAGGAGAATCAGCATGTGTACCCCCCCCAGGGCCATCCATCCAGGTGACCCTGGGAGTGTCCGTCCATCCGAATCCCCTCTGTGACCTCAGCAGCTCCAGATCCACAGGCTGAGGAGGGTGTCACTGCCACACAGCAGGACCCTGAAAGCAGGCCGGGGCCCTCCTGGTCTCAGCCCTCCAGACGACGCCCGCCAAGGTCATCACAGACAGGGCGTCACAGTCAGCAGACTGCCTCCACCTCCGCTGTGGATGTCCAGGGAGCACCACAACATAGCGACACGGTTAGGGAAGTTAAGAAAATGTATTTGCACAGCCTGGGCATGGGTGTTAATCACTTGTACACACTGTTCAATATTGTCAATAAACTCCCAAGAATGTCTCCCTGCTTATGGCTCCTTGTTCTGATGAGCAGTGTTCGTGTCACTCAGATGAGAAACCTTTCTGCACAAGATAAAGGCAGGTGTCTCAGTCCAGGGCCTCTTCCCTGTGCTTTGTGCAGCCTTCAGACCAAAGTGATGGTCCAGCCTCACACTCCCTGGAAACATTACTGATTCCTGTACCTCGATGGTGCTGGTCATTGCTGCCAGAATGTAGTGGGCAGGTGTCACAGAGTTCTCTCATTCTCTCTGTGAGCTCTCAACACCTTTAAGGTGGGGCTGGCCCCCATCTCTTCAACATCTGTGACCAGTGACGCTGTGCTCCTGAAGGGGCCAGGTGCTGAAGGCTGACAAAGGATCAGATGCTTTTAAAGTTTCATGGCTGCATCTCCATGATATGACCCTGATCACAGAGCATGAATGAGCTGCCCTCAGCTAGACAGGAGTCAGACATTCATAGAGGCTATGTGAAGATCTATGGAGTGTCCTCACTGTATGTAGTCATCACCCTCCTCAAACCTAATAGCTATGAGGGCTCCTAAGTGCGCCTACCTTGTCTAGACAGTGCAATGGCCTCATCCCCATCATCAAGGACCTCCTCACCCTCATCCCCATTGGCATCCTCCTCATCAGAGGAGACCTCCAACTCATCCATCTCCTCCTCAGCCAGCTCCTCTCCTAGTTGCAGTGCCAGGTTGTAAAGAGCGCACAGACGATGTGTGACACCCTCTGCGGACTGTATTGCAGGGCAGCACCAGACCGGTCCAGGCACCGGAACCGTATTTTCAGCATCCCAATGGTCTGATCCACCAAGTTACGAGTTGCAGCATATGTCTCATTATACCTTCGCTCAGCTGCAGTCTGAGGCGGCCACATAGGTGTCATCAGCCATGGCCTCTGCAGGTAGTCCTTGTCCCCGAAGAGCCATCCCTGCAACTTCTGTGGACCCTGGAATGCTTCAGCGATCTATGACTGACTGAGGATGTAGGAATTGCGCACACTCCCTGGAAACCATGTGCAGACCTGCAGGATGTGTTTGTAGTGGTCGCACACCAGCTGCATATTAAGCAACTGGAATCCCTTGCGGTTAGCATAGCTGACCATGTGTTGGGATGGAGTATAGTTGACCATGTGTTGGGATGGAGATCTGAGCGCCACATGAGTGCAGTCAATCGCACTCTGCACCTGTGGGAAACCTGAGATCTGGGCAACTCCAATCACTCTTGCGTCCTGGCTGTCCTGGTCCCAGGTGAAATGCACAAAGTTTGTGCCCTCGCAAAGATGGCATCCGTGACCTCATGGATACATTTGAGGGTGGTGGATTGTGAGATCCCACAGAGGTCACCTGTGGAGCTCTGAAAGGAGCCACTGGCATAGAAATTGAGCACCGCAGTCACTTTCACGGCCGCTGGCAGTGGATGCCCTCCATGTCCCCTTGGCGCCAAGTCCTGCAGTAAGTGGCAGATGTGACTGACCAGCTCCCTAGACATGCCCAGTCTTCACCGACACTGGTTTTCGGTCATCTGTAGGAATGAAAGGTGTCTATAGACCCCGGGTCCAGCTAGGCACCGGCTAGTAACGGATCGCTGTGGCTCTTGGATGGTGTGTGCGGGAACCCCAGTCACCCCTTCTTCCAGAGGGTGTTGCTCCTCCCTCTGCACAGCCAGGCGCCTCAATCACTCTCTTCTCAGTCACCTCCACTCTCTGTAAGCCACAAGGCATACAGCTAAGTCACCAGGCTCCATGATCCTGATATACTCCTCCTGCAGGATGAAAGAGAGAGACACATGGTTAGAATAAGTGTACTAAGAGCCTGTCCTGGTTAAGTGTGAAGGCCCCTTAACGCATCCCGGAGAGTGCTGGCCTCCACTTGGATGGCCAGAGTGTAGTGCGCTGCATGGCTGCCCAAAACCTGCCCACCTCCACCTGACCGACTGGCAGCAGCTTTGCCCACTGGACTGCATGCTGTGCTCTCAGCTCAGGCACAGGCATTCTCCTAACCCGCACTGCAAGGCTGCACTGTTAGCTTGAACCATGGGGGAGACTGGTCCAAACCAGGATGATAATATTGCGAGGGGCTGTGAGCACCTCCACCAGTGACTGCTCCATGGCCAACTTTAGCAAGGAGATTGTACAATGTGCCCACTCTGTTCTCAGTCTACCAAAACACTAATTAATTTGCAGTCTGATCCCGAGGGGTGAAAATCTCTGGAGCATTTGGTGGCAATTTCATGCCTCTGCGTTGCTTGAGGGGGCAGATAAGCTGGAGGCCCGACTCCAATCATATCAATGTGGCTGCGTTTGAATTGTCTCAGCTGCAGAGGAATGGTCACTTTATTCAAGGTTTCGCTAATGCGTGGCCGCTTCCCTCTCCCACGCACTCCCCCACCTGCATGTGATGTGCTCTTCTTTCAACCGCAGGGCAGCCCTTTCCCTCCCCGACCCAATACCCCTCAACCTTGAAGTCAAACAGGCGACCCGGGCGAGTGCTACACAACGTTACTGTGCTCTCACCTCCGAGTTCCCTTCAAAGTGCAGCCCGCCAAGTGCACGCCTTATATACGCTGCTGTGAAACATGTCGGCGTACAATCACACCGGACATGGGAGGACGATCCGACAGGGGGGTGCGGGCAGGGTTGAGTGTGGGGGGGGTGGTGGTGGTGGGGGTGGGGTGGGGGGAAGGACGGCAGTGGTGTGGGATGATCCCGGCTGGCTGGGATTTTGATGATATGCAGATGCATTACAATGAGGTTCCCGATGTCTGATGATGGGAAACGCGGCCCTCCATCAGCGGGTGGATGGGACACTCACAAACTGGTTTCGTGACGTCGTGAGACCAATTTTTGCCCTTGTCGTCACATTGTCCGCTCACGGCACTGAACATGCCCGATGCCAGCAGACACAGACAATTCCGCCCTATATGTTTCAATTAGATCACCCCTCATTCTTCTGAACTCCAAAAATATAGGCCTAGGTTAGGCAAACCCCTATATTTCCCACCACTCTCTGTGTAAAAATCAACATGCATTTACTGTCATCAGGAGGGCGCGTGGCTCTGATTGGTTTAAAGATCAAATAAGATGCAGTTAATGTACATAAAGAGATGTTTCTACTGAAGCTGTAATTATATTTTAACGCCCTTTCCAAAAACAAAGAAAAAAAATCACTTTAGCTTCGTATTATGCAATTGGTTTTTCCGCAAACTGAAATTTGGGGCAAATATTGGGTAAATTTTTAACACACGAGATAAACCCACTTCAAAATAAAATTTTCCTCATTAAAAAAGCTCAAACTGAATTGTGATCCATTAGGCCAATGGAGATTAAGGGATGTGGAATTTGAATGCCTTCCAAAGATGATGTGAATTTGTGCATAATTTAACAGGTGGTTGTGCCTAAGAGTGTCAGATGGCATTTGCAGCTAGGGAATCTTTTGATTCTCATACCATCTGCCTAACATTCAAAGAAAGAACAGCCATTTTCATGAAAATCTGTGTGGAACGTCTGCCAGAGTAAACACTGGATAAAAGATGGACTTCATTTAAGAAAGTAGTCTATGATACCAGATATCTAAAATAATTGCCAATTCATTAGAAAGACAAGACAGTAGCATTTTTTTTTTTTACTTCAGCAAGCTGCTGCCATAAATGTAAACATAGGTGTCAGCCATGTCTCAGTGGGTAGCACTCTTGCCACCAGCGCTGGGTTAGGGTTCAAGTCTCACTCTGTGGACCTGAGCACAAAATCGAGGCTGACACTATTTAGTGCGGTATTGGTGGAGGTGCGATCTTTCGGATGAGATGCTACCCTCAGTTGGACGTAAAAGACCCCATGGCACCAATCGAAGGAGAGCAGGGGCTATCCTCCCAGATGGCCCAGCCAATTTTTTTGTCACTCACCCGTATCACAGAAAACAGACTATCCGGTCATTATGGCATTGATGTTTTTTGGGATCTTGCCATGCACAAATTGGCTGCCATGATTCCTACATTGTAGTAGTGCCTACTCTCAGAAAAGCACTCCGTTGGCTGCAAAGTGATTTGGGATCTTGAGTTTGTGAAAGATGCAACAATGATGCAAACTCTTTCTTTACATAGACTATATGAAACCAAGTCACATGTTCACAACTTGCCGGGCAATGAGACAGATTTCATTAATAACCAGGCTTCCAAATTCTTCACGGATGTCAACTTCATATACAAACATCCATCTGCATGGGGGTGTGTGAAAGAAAGACAGAATGAGTAAGAGGTTATGCAAAATGATTTTCATTGCCCACGCTCTCTGGGAGCAGAGTGCTCATATTCCAGAAATGGCATGTTGAATGTACGATTCCCCTTCTAGCTCCCGATCCACCCACTGCCATTTCTAACCAGTCCTGGAGCTGGGCAACTGGAGTTGCTCCCTGAAACACGTAGGTACCTCATTAAGACAGAAAAATCCAGGAGCTATGACATACATGGGTTCCACTACCATTTTCTGGTACAAACAAACAGCGACAGTATGCACCTTTAACATAATAAAACATTCCAAGGCACTTCGCAGGAGTCACTATTAAACAATATTTGACACCAAGCCACATAATGGGCCTTAGCTACCAAGCTTCAGGGTGTCATATTTGGGGGGTACCCCAACGTTGTGCTGGGGAACCCCCACCAGAAGTTCCCAGGTAAGGTTTGCACAGCAATTTCCTGGGAAGTCCAAACTTCCCACGGGCAGTAGCCCCGCACCGGCAACTAACCAAAAATATGAGCTAAATCGTAAACTTCAGATGGTTCTGACTGTGTTACATCACTCGTTAGAAAAATTAAAACTAATTCTAGCTTCTGGGTAACTTCTGTACAGTCCCGCACCGACCCCCCACGGAGTTAGCACCACACCTCTGAACTCCCAGGCGACTCCTCCCACTCCCTGACTACCCCCGCCATGGGACCTCCTGCCCCCTCAAGGGACGCCTCCCACACCCTGACTCCACGCTCCATGGTACTTCCCCCACCCACCACCCCCCCCAGCTACCCCACCCACAGGACTCCCCCACATCCCAATTACCCCATCCATGGAACTCCCCCTACATCCAACACCTCAGGGGACTGCCCCCCCAGCACCACCCAGGACTCCCACTATCCCCAAGGGACTACACCCCCCCAATGGGAACTCCCCAACCCACGGGACATCCCCTACCCCACAGGGAATTTGCCCCCTCCACCACCACGAGGCCCAATTCTCACCCCCACCCCCATCCCGCCAAGACCCAAGCCAACTCTACCAGAGATACCCCAAGGCCCACCCTGACCCAAAACCACCCCCCAAGAAGGCCTGACACAACACCACTCCCAAGGACCCCCTAAGCCCCAACCAACATCCCACCCGACTTGCACCCCCCCAAGGCCCGGGTCAACACCACTGCATCCCCCCAAGGCTTGATTGACATCCTCCCCCCAAGGCCCGATCTGACCCAACACTGCCCCGCTCCCAAGTCTTAACCCAACACCCTCCCTCCAAGGCCCAACCCAAACCAACAACGCCTCCCAATGGCCTGAAGTGACCTGATACCCTTCCCCCAATGCCGACCTGACCCGGCCTGACACCCCTCCCCCAAGGCCCAACCAAAACTCCCACACCACCTAAGGCCTAACCTGACACTACCCCCCCATCCCACCCTCCCCCCAAATTCTACCCACTTACCTGATATACTTACCTTCTCCTGGCTTGTCAAGGACCTTTAAACCCGGCTGAACATTTAAGCGTACCTGGTTTATGGCAGCTAGTGCCATAAAAAAGGGCAGTGCCTTCCTTACCTGTGTCTGTACAGCCTCGATGCTAGGCTCCCGGGGACTTGCTGCACAGCCCAGGTCTCACCCGGCCTGAGTCAGATGGTCGGATTCAATTGCCACTCCATCAGGAGTTACGGCCCAATGAGATATTAGGCTAGGTGATCAAAATCAAAATGAGGAGATCCAGAGTGGTAGAGGTGGGGACCACCTGGAGCTCCAATCCTTTGTTTTGGCCTGGATTTAAGCCAGCAGCACCTTAGAACTGCTTCACTATCGCCGTATTTTCTGGATCCCATGGGAATCCAGGTTGTAAAGTGGTAAGGACCTCCACCATAAAAATATTAACAAAGTAACCACTTCCTAAAGTGAGAGAGAGTGGTGGGGTCTGTGGTGGAATTTTGCAGCTGGGATACCTTGGCGCTTATCTACAGACCTCAAGCTTTTAACCTTTGGACTGTCTATACATGCAATATTACATGATATGGAGGAGAGAAGGTTAAAGAGAGATCTGGTAGAAATGTTCTATGAGAAGTGTAGAAAGGTACTAAGTGGCACGCGAGGAGACAGACCACTATGCCTGAGAGAGACGGAGACTGAATAAGTAGCAAATTAGGTTCATGTGGGAATTCGATGCATAATGGAAAGAAATGTGGTATGCATAGAAATTATTCTAAGTTAATTCATTGAGGAATTAAATTAAGTTAATTAAATAACATAAGTAACAATGGCAGGACAGGTGTTGTGTTGCAGCTGTGGAATGTGGGTCTTTTGGCTGCCAAGGTGATCCATGACAAACATATCTGCAGAAAGTGTAAGCAGTTAGAAGAATTCCAGATCAGGATTATTGATCTGGAAGCAGAACTGCAGATTCTGCACAGCATAAGGGAGGGGGAGAAATATCTGGACACTTTGTTCCAGAAGATGGTCACGCCTCTTAGAAGAGGGTCATCTGTTTTGGTCAGCAGTGAGAGACAGGAGGATGTGACCGTGAGTGATGCAGGTAAAGGGACTGAGCAGACTGTAGTGGAGGAGCTTTGGACTTTGCAATTGTTAAATAGGTTTGACGTGCTCACAACTTGTATGGATGGAAGCGAGGTCTGCAAAGTGGATGAGCAGGCTGGCCATGACACCATGGTACAGGAAGCCGTACAAGCTGGGGGAGCAAACAGGAATGTAGTGGTAGTAGGGGACAGTATAGTGAGGGGGATTGACATTGTTCTCTGCAGCAAAGAGCGAGAGTCCAGAAGGCTGTGTTGCCTGTCTGGTGGCAGGGTTTGGGACATCTGCTCAGGGTGGGGAGTAACTTGCAGTGGGAGGGGGAGGATCCAGTCATCGTGGTCAGTGTAGGTACCAGTGACATAGGCAGGATGAGGAAAGAGGTTCTGCACAGTCAGAATGAGAAGCTAGGTACCAAATTAAGAAGCAGACCCTCAAAGGTAATAATCTCTGGATTATCCCTGAGCCAGGTACAAATTGGCATAGGGTAACTAAGATTAGAGAGATGAAAGTGTGACTCAAAGCAAAGACTGGTGTGGGATAAGCGGATGCTTGTTTATGGGGCACTGGCACCAGTATTGGGGAAAGTGGCGTCTGTACCATTGGATCTATATCTGAACTGTGCTGGGATGAGTGTTCTTGAGAATATCCAGGGTTTTAAACTAAACAAGGGGGATGAAGGATCAAGCTTGGGTAGATGTGAAAAATCAAGGAGCAGATTAAAGGTAGGAGACCATAATAGTAATATGGAACTGAGAGTCATAGAATAGCAGGAGGGGACAGAGAGATGAAAACTAAGAATACACCAATAGTCAAGACTAGATGTCATAAAGATAACAAAAAGACAAAACTAAAGGCTCTGTGTCTGAATGCGTGTAGCATTCATTACAAAGTAAATGACTTGATAGTGCACATTGAATCAAATAAATATGATTCGATAGCCATTACAGAGATGTGGCTGTTGGATGACAAGGATTGGGTCCTGAATCTTGAGTGGTGTATGACATTCAAGAAGAATAGGAAGCTAGGTAAAGTGGAGGGGTAGCACTGTTGACCAAGGATGACATTGGTGCAATAGTTAGAGATGACCATGGTTCAGAAGATCAGGATGTAGAATTGATTTGGGTGGAGATGAGGAATACTAGGGGAAAGAAGTCACTAGTGGGTGTTGTCTACAGGCCCCTAACAGTAACCACAATGTAGAACAAAGTATACAAGAAGAAATATTGGGTGTTTGTGAAAAGATACAACAATAATCATGGCTGATTTTAATCTACATATAAACTGGAAAAATCAGGTTGGCAGTAGTAGCCTGGATGAGGAGTTCTTAGAATGTTTTCGAGATAGTTTCTTAGAGCAGCACGTTCTGAACCAACCAGAGAGCAGGTTATATTAGATTTGGTATTGTGTACTGTGACAGTATTAATTAAAGATCTCAGAGTGAAGGCACCCCTAGGCAGCAGCGACTACAATATGATTGAATTTTACATCCAGTTTGAAAGGGAGAAGAATGGGTCTAAGACTAGTACCTTATACTTAAATAAGGGCAACTATGTGGGGATGAAAGCTGAGCTCGCTGAAGTGAACTGGGACACTAGGTTAGGGTGTAGATCAAAAGAGAAGCAGTGGCAGATATTTAAGGGGATATTTCAGAAAACTCAGAATAAGTATATTCCTACTATAAAGAAAAATTCTAAGGGAAGGATCCACCATCTGTGGTTAACTAAAGAAGTTAGGGAAAACATCAAACTTAAGGAAGTAGCATATAACTGTGCAAAGATGAGTGGCAGGTCAGAAGATTGGTCAGAATATAAAGAATAGCAGGGGTCAATCAGAGGTTAATCAGGAGAAAGAAATTAGAGTATGAGAAGAAGCTAGCTAGAAATATAAAAATGGAAAGTAAGAATTTCTACAGGTATTTAAAAAGAAAATGAGTAAGTGAAGTGAGTGTTGGTCCTCTAGAGAGTGACAATAGAGAATTAATATTAGATAATAAGGGAATGGCAGGTAAAATTAACAAATATTTTGCTTCTGTCTTCGCTAGGGAGGATACAAAAAACATTCCAGTAATAGCTGTAAATCAGGAGGTGGAAGGGAGAGAGGAACTTGGTGAAATTACAATCACTAGGGAAGTGGTACTGAGCAAACTGATGGAGCTGCGGACTGCAAGTCTTCGGGTGCTGATGGACTTCACCTGAGGGTCTTAAAGGAGATGGTTAATGAGGTAGTAGATGCATTGGTGTTAATTTTCCAAAATTCCCTAGATTCTGGAAAGGTTCCATCAGACTGGAAAGTAGCAAATATAATCCCTCTGTTCAAAAATGTAGGGAGGCAGAAAACAGGAAACTATAGGCTAGTTAATTTGACATTTGTCATGGGGAAAGTGTTAGAATCGATCATTCAGGAGGTTATAGCTGGGCCCTTAGAGAAACTCAAGGTAATTGGGAAGAGTCAGCATGGTTTTATGAAAGGGAAACCATGTCTAACCATTCATTTGAGTTCTTTGAAGGAGTAACATGCACTGTGGATAAAAGGGGAGCCTGTATTCATGCTGTACTTGGATTTCCAGAAGGCACTTGATAAGGTGCCATATCAAAGGTTACTGTGGAAAATACCAGTTCATTGTGTAGGGAGTAACATGTTAGCATGGATAGAAGATTGGCTGGATGTCAGAAAACAGAGAGTATGTATAAATGGGTCTTTGTCTGATTGACAGGATGTGATGAGTGGAGTCCTGCAGGGGTCTGTGCTGGGGTCTCAACTTCTACAATTTATATCAATGACTTAGATAATGGAAGTGGAGGCATGGGAGCTAAATTTGCAAGTGACACAAAGATAATTAGGAAAGTATGTTGGGAAGAGGACATAAGGAGGTTGCAGACGGATATAGGTAGGTTGAGTGAGTGGGCAAAAATCTGGCAGATGGAGAATAATGTGGGAAAATGTGAAGTTGTTCACTTTGGCAGGAAGAATAAAAAAGCAGAGTATTACTTAAACGGAGAACAGCTGCAGAATTCCAAGGTGCAGAGGGATCTAGGTATCCTAGTGCATGAATCACAAAAAGTTAGTATGCGGGTACAGCAAGTAATTAAGAAGGCTAATGGAATGATATTCTTTATTACAAATGGAATTGAACATAAGAGTAAGAATGTTATACTTCAGTTTTATAGAGTATTGGCAAGACTGCATCTCGAATATTGTGTGCAGTTTTGGTCTCCTTATTTAAGGAAGGATGTAAATGTGTTGGAGGCAGTTCAGAGGGGGATTACTAGATTGACGCCTGGAATGAACGGAATGTCTTATGAGGATAGGTTGGACAGACTGGGCTTGTTTCCAGTGAATGTAGGAGAGTGAGGGGTGACTTGGTTGAAGCATATGAGAACCTGAACAATGTTGGCAAGCTGAACGTGGAAAGGATGTTCCCTCTTGTGGGTGAGCCCAGAACTATGGGGCACTGACAATTAGGGGTCACCCTTTTAGAGATGAGGCAAAATTTTTTCTCTCAGAGGGTTGTGCAACTTTGGAACTCTCTGCCTCAGAGTGTGGTGGAGGCGGGGTCACTGAATATTTTTAAGGTGGAGATAGATAGATTCTTGTTAGGCAAGGGAGTCAAAGGTCATCGGGGGTAGATGGGAATGGGGAATTTGAAACACAAACAGATCAGCCATGGTCTTATTGAATGGCGGAGCAGGTTCGAGGGGCCGAATAGCCTACTTCTGCTCCTATTTTGTATGTTCAAAATGGTAAGCAGCTTTGATAGAGTAAATAAGGAGAAATTGGTTCTAGTGGCAGAAAGGTTAGCGATCAACATTTTGGTAAAAATACTTTTTGTTTTATTATCCCCCTGCCACTTAACATTTTGTTCCTTTATAAAAACACGCATTGGTATGTTTACATGGAGGCTGTATAGAATGGATTGATGGGCCCTTATGGTTGGCTTAGATGCAAACACTGACTTTGGAAACATACCTGGCTGCCTTTATCATTCATGGATGGACGTTGACTTAAAACTGGCACTAAATTTCTCAATGTTCAGGCCTGGCATCATCTTAAATTAAATAAGAGAGCGATTTTAGAAACACTTTTTTCTGTAATTTCTCCTGTTGATGGAGCAGCAAAGACTGAAAGGTAACCAGAGGACACATACTTAAGGCGATTGGCAAAAGAACCATAGGCAACATAAGGAAAACTACGTGAACAAAGGTAGTTATTGTGATCTGGATTGTGCTGCCTGAAAGGGCGATGGAAGCAGATTCGGTAGTAACTTGCAAAAGGGAACTGGATACATACTTGAAGGGGAAACAGTTGCAGGGCAATCATAAGAACATAAGAACATAAGAACTAGGGGCAGGAGTAGGCAATTCAGCCCCTGAAGCCTGCCCCGCCATTCATTATGATCATGGCTGAACTCATTTTGGCCTCAACTCCAGTTTCCCGCTCTCTCCTCATAACCTTTCAACCCGTTACTAATTAAAAATCTATCTATTTCCTCCTTAAATTTACTCAGCATCCCAGCATTCACTGCACTCTGAGGTAGTGAATTTCACAGATTCATGACCCTTTGAGAAAAGTAATTCCTCCTCATCTCTGATTTAAATCTACCACCCCTTAGCCTAAAACTATGGCCTCTCGTTCTAGAATGCCCCAGAAGGGGAAACATCCGCTCCACGTCCACTTTGTCTATCCCCTTTAGCATCTTATATACCTCAATTAGATCTCCTCTCATCCTTCTAAACCCTAGCGAATCTAGGCCTAAACTGCTCAATATCTCCTCATAAGACAAGTCCTGCATCTCTGAAATCAATCTAGTGAACCTCCTCTGAACCATCTTCAGTGCAACTGCATCCTTCCTCAAGTAAGGGGACCAAAAATGTGCAAATACTCCAAGTGCAGTCTCACCAATACCTTGTACAGTTGCAACAACACTTTCTTATTTTTATACTCTATTCCTTTAGCAATAAATGCCAAAATTCCATTTGCTTTCCTTATTACCTGCTGTACCTGCATACTAGCTTTCAGTGATTCATGCACGAGTACACCCAGATCCCTCTGCATTGAAGCATTCTGAAATTTCTTTCCATTTAAATAATAAGTCACCTTTTTATTCTTCCGACCAAAATGGATAACCTCACACTTATCCACGTTAAATTCCAACTGCCAAATTCTGGCCCATTCACCTAACCTGTCCATATCCATTTGTAAATTTCTTATTTCTTTCTTGCAACTTACTTTCCTACCTATTTTGGTGTCATCTATCGGAAAAGAGGAAGGGTGTGAGATTAATTGGGTAGCTCCCTCCACAAGCCGGCACAGGCTCAATGGCCCTGCCTCTGAGCCAGAAGCTTTGTGTTTAAGTCCAACTTCAGGACTTGATGGCCAAGGAAGGTGTGTTCATAACATGACCAAACAGGTTGAGTATTAACGTGTAAATTCTCTCAACATATGCTGATGGCAGACAGTAAGAGTGGGAGAGCCTCGTGATCACCCATGTGATGGAAAGAATGTTGGAGCCTCGACCATCACTATCCATAGCTCTAGACTACAACATGCATGTAAAGGTGAACTTTGCCACAGCCCTCTTTGTTGTGGAGGTAATGGGGGTGGGAGGGGTACTGTTGGTGGGTGGTGGCAGGGATACAGTTGGCTCAGTTGGATGGACAGCTGGTGTGGATCAGATTGGTGCCGAACACCATTGGGTTCAATCCCTGTAGCGGCTGGGGTGAATTCGGGACCTGCCTCCTCGACCTACCTGTGGCGGAGGTCGTGGTGCTGTGAGTCAGACCTGCCTTCAGGCAGAGAACTCAAGAAGAAGATGGCTGCATCATGCATTGCTAACAACACCAAAAAATACATGATCCCTAACTTAGAATCAGTCATTAATCTTACAACTGGCTGCTTTGTAATCCCTGATTATAGCTCCATGAAGCTTTGATCATCATTTGAAGAAGAAAGATAGGTTGATGTTTAAGGTGTGACCCTCTCATTAGACAGTAAATGATAAGCTTTTCTTTCATGTAATTGCATTCCAAACCTATCCATGAGACAGTGAGAAATGTTACTGTCCTGGTTACCGTAGCAAACTCAAATGTACCTAAAAGAGCAGGGCCCTCCTGGTTTGTGAAGGAATGGATTCATTGCAACTTTCTAAACTCCAAAAATACAAATTTAATAGAATCAGGTCTTGCAAAAACAGTGTAATAATACTTGTATGGGGGGACTTTAGGTGAATTATATGCACAGCAAAGCACAACAAATAACAACATAGATCTTAGTAAAAACACACCCAGCTGCAAATACTTCAGCAAATAAAGAGGTAATTGAAAAACGCCCAACTACTGATCCTTAAGCCATGCAAGTTACTTTAAATTAGCACACTTCCACTCAAACTAAGCCTCCACCAGTGTTACTAATTTTTTTTAACATGCTCTTTTAACACAGCAGCTCATACTTAAAAAGTGCATTTTGTCTTGAATATGTTAATCAATTTCCCCATAGGAAAAGTTAATGGGACATTAAGCCAAATGAACCTTTTGACTGTTAATGGTTCCCAAGATAATTATTTAAGATTAATGCTACTTTCCCAAAAGCCTCTTTTATTTCATTATAAATGTATGAAACATTTATTTTCAAACCCATTCATAAGAAAGCATCAAACATGCACTCGAAACCCCCAACAAATGTCAAAAAAAAAACATGGGATGAAGCAACATCTGAACATAAAAGGGTGATATAGATTTGACTTGAATTTTAATTGCTGATGTTCTCACATATTTCTATTGCTATTTTACTTAGGCATAAATTAGAGAGATTGCTGTATGGGATGGAATGGGTACTTTTAAAACAAAATACCTCTCTAATCAGGTTTCCACCACTATTGCAGTGCTGAAACAACACTATTGAAAATAAACAATGGCAACCTATGTGACTGTGACCATGGTTCTCTACCCTCTCCCATCCTTTCCATACTGTCTATGATCTCTGGCAATGGTGATGACAGCATTCTCTTCCAATGTCTCACGCTCATTGACCAGCCCAACAGGATTGATCTGGCTTGAGTCTCCACTTGTCCAGTCACAAACATAAAATCCTACGCAAGGCCATCTCTTCCTGTCCCCATAATACTTCCTCTGGAGCCCTCAAGAATCTATCCTTGGCCCCCTCCTCTATTTCCCATCTGCGTGCAATATCATCTGAAAACACAGCATTAGTGTCTACATGAATGCTGTCGACATCAATGATCCCTTTAATTAGCCATGGCAGAATACAGACCATACCAGCCCATGCTTGCAAAACCCAAAAGAAAATGTCCGCTGTTACATATGATTCCCTGATTGGGCAGCACTTGCTGAGCAATCCTGAATGCACTAATAGCTAAACTAACAACCAAATTCAAGTAATCAGTCAAGCTTGAATCATGGAGTAGGATCTTTAGGTCGGCAAGTGGGGGGTGGGGCCTGCTCGCTGATGGGTGAAATGATGCGGGATGGCCTCGGGCGGAACTCCCGACATCACCCTGCGTCATTTCCATTTTCAGGCCGGTGGGGATGCAGCCAAATCAGCTGTGCGCCCACCGACCTGTCAACAGCCTATTGAGGTAGTTGATAAAGTCATTAACCTCATTAATGGACCTGCCTGTCTAACCTTAGGGTTGGCGAGCAGGCCGGGAGCCCTGGCGGGCTTCAGAAAAAGCATGAAACCTCATCCACAGGCGGGATGGGGTTTCATGAGGGTTTTAAAAAATTTAATAAATGTTTGACTTAAAGTGATGGACATTTCCCAACTCATGTGACAGTGTCACATGAGGGGACATGTCAGGGAAATTTTGTTTTTGCACCTTTACCGTTTTTAAATTTAGTGCTGATCTCCCTGAGGCAGCACTTAGCCTCAGAGAGATGAGTGCGCTCTTTCACACGTATGTGCGAAAGAGCGCACTTTCAGCTGAGGGGATCCCTCCCCAACCTGCACAGGGAGCGCATAGCGCTTCCTGGCGGACATCACACTGGGCGGGCCTTAATTGGCCCGCCCATGTAAAATGGCGCCGCGCCCCCAATCGGTGGCGCTGATCAGAGGCGTGCCTGCCCGCGCCCGCTCCTGCACTTCACCCCATGGTTCATTTATGCTTGCTAGAAGTGACATACATTCATACACGGGGACCCATTCTCTGCAAAGGTGAGGAATATGTTCTAGCCTTGCACCTTTTATTGAATTACCCAGGAGCTTGGGGAGCCTATCATTCCTCATTGCTTTCTCCATGGCAATGCCTCGGCCAATCAGCGTTGACTTGCCAATCAATCAGCACCCTTTTCTCCAGTACTATATACATTTTTGTGACTCTTTGAAATTTGGCATTTTTGTATTTGTCCTGATGAGTTTAAGACAAAAAGCTTTAGCAACGTGTCTCTCTTTTCAGCAGCATTCCTGTTCCTATATATGAAAAAAGCCTCAGTGCCTCTATGTTCAGGAGGGAACAAACTCCTAATTACTCCTAAATGCAATCCAATGAAATCTGCAGGAATTGGGTTGTACGTGTTTCAGGTAATTCGATATCAGGCTTACTTGTAATGCCTCACTTGGTGAAAAATAAACTGCTGAGATAAATGATCTAGCCTCAAAGATAAATAATAGCACCTTGTGCGTGGTAGTGAAGAGTAACTGGTACTCATGGTTCAAATAAGGAGTGAAAACCTTCAAAAGTTCAAGAGAAAGAAAGTATTGGCAAGAAAAATAAAACTTTAGAGTAACCTGTGTAAGTCTGTGGAATAAAAGAAAGAATAATACTGAACTATATCTTTAATGTATTTCAAAATAATGGGATATATAAAGAATGCTGATTTATGGAGTTAATTTAATTCTGCTTTTAAACTTTAATTTGGTTTTAGGGTTTCCAAACAGGGTTAATTAAACTGCTAAATAGTCTATTATAAATAATTTATAAATGTTGGAAGATTAGTTTCTTCTCTCTCTATACATACATATAAAAATCAATGGCTTGTCATACACACTAATTTGCAATTAACATGACATTGTCTAACATATTGAAATTGTTCTTTAAATATCCATGCATGTGGTTCACTGCTGCCAGGTCAAGTACCTTAAAGACAAGCAATTCACCCCAATGAAACAATAACAAAAAAAGCTACACTTATTTACTATTTAAGTAAAAGCAAGATGCTGTGAATGCTGGAAATCTGAAATGAAAACAGAAAGCGCTGGAAAAGCTCAGCAGGTCTGGCAGCATTTGTGGAGAGAAAGAAACAGAGTTAACGGTCGGAATTGTACAGCCCCATCATGGCAAGGGTGGGGCCATTAAATGTGGGGGAGTCGTTCAAAAAGTCAATTGATTTCGGAGGGACCACAAAACCCCACCGGTGTAAAATTTGGCCCAATGCTTCAAGTTCAAGTTGACTCTTCTTCAGAACTGAAGGGAGGCAAAAATATGGTGGGTTTTGTGCTGTTGAAAGGGTTGGGGTTGCGGGTGGGGGAGAGAGAGGGAGAACAAAACGGAAAGTCTTGGATGGGGTAGAGGGTGGGAGAGATTAAATGATAAAAAAATACGCTGGCCAAACAGCGTTTACTTGCTAATGAGGTTTTTTTTCATATGTAGGAACGGAAATGCTGCTGAAAAGAGAGACACATTGCTGAAGCTTTTTGTCTTGAACTCATCAGGACAAATATAAAAATGCCAAATTTCAAAGAGTCACAAAAATGTATATACTCCTTGTCATAAAGAAAGAAAGCATTTGTCCAGGGTGAGTGTTAATGTCAGGATAATAACGAGCTCTGTCTGAAAGCGAAAACATGTAAAACAAGATTCAAATCAGCACGTGGTTAAAAAAAAATGGTATCGAAATTGGAGAGTTCATGGTCTGAAATTGTTGAACTCAATGTTGAGCCCACAAGTCAATAAAGTGCCGAATTGGAAGATGAGGTAGTGTTGCTGCAGCTTGCATTGAGCTTCACTGGGACACTGCAGCAGACCGAGGGCAGAGATGTGAGCATTAGAGCAAGGTGCTGAATTAAAATGGCAAGACACCAGGAGCTCAGGGCGATGCTTCCAGACTGAATCACATTAGACGTGGCGCATTAACTCTGTTCCTCCCTCCACAGGTGCTGTCAGGCCTGCCGAGTATTTCCAACAGTATCTGTTTTTATTTATTTAATATTTCATTGTTTTAACATCCACTGAAAAGTACACTGGAAACTAATCTGTCAATTTATTTATGGTATAAAGAGGATTCATAACAGAGAATTAGGGGTTATATAGTTATTCGTGAAAGGGAATAAGTCCTTCCATAAATCCAATGGTTGCTCTACTCATGATTTATTAGGTTTCCTTTAGTCCCAAAATAAAAGCCACAGTGTAAATTAATTACTTCACACTATTCCTCATGACCATAAGTGTAGAAGATGGCCATTCAGTCCATCATGCCTATACAAGGCAAAGTAGACACTTTCATCAGTTTTATCGGAGCGAGGTTTTACTGATTGTTATAGTTCTCTGACTAGGATCAGAAAAAAGTTTGTCAGATTGATAGGTCAGATTGCCAGAATGTTACCAAACTTTGATTGCACTTTTAATGTGATTTTGCAAATTTCATAAAGGCTCCAGAAAGATTATGAAATGTAAAATGGTGAAATCAAAATTGCTGACAAAACATACCCTTTCCTGAAATAAGGGAAAGCTATATCAAGTTAGGATTGGAGCACATCTCCACTGTAACTACAATGAAATTTAGATCTTCGTAGAAATAAAAGTTAATATAATGATGTTACCATGTGAACACTACTTGGTGATTTCTGAAGTACCGCACAGTCAGCATTTGCAAAATAATCCAATGAGTTCATTTCTGATCTTATTACTTGGGTTCTAACCTTTTTATAAGTAGTCACTTCAGTCGGGTACCGAGGGAAAATAGTTTCATTTTCCTCCTTGGAATTAAACAGATAATATTCCCTGGAACCTCCACCATACACTTACATCAATTTGCAGAATCTCATGCTTTCTATAACATTGTATGTGACACTGTTCTCTAGAACCTTACCAAACATAACTGGTAGAGAATATGCATTGTCAAACCTTGTCTATTAATTGGCTAAAGTATTCCTTGAACACGGTAAATTTAAGGGAATGGTAGCTGGTGCTGAATTTGAACTTGTTCTTTGAATTTTGACTGACTACGCGTATGCATTTTTGGAAAATGTGTGACTCGTTCAATGTTTTGAGTGAGTTATACTATCCTGCACTTGCAACAGGAAAAAATTGCATTCATTTTTACTCCGCATTTCCAGCACCTGCAGTATTATGCTTTTCAAAAAGGCCTGAATTTCACGCTTGGCGTGCGCGCCAGGTGGGCGGGAATGGAAGCAGGTGTGGAATCCGCTCCCGGCTGCAGCCGCATTGCAAACACGATTTCGCGCTGGGTGGACAGCTTAGGTCCGTGCTGCACAAAACGCGCCCTCTCCATGGTCGGGAAGGGCTAAGCGGGGGCCTGTTGGGCGCCGGGTCCAATGGGCGACCCAGCGGCCTCTTTAAAACCGGCAGAGGCAGCTCCCTGAAGGCTGCCAGGGGAGAATATTCGGAGTCTTTGCAGGTGATTGGAACACTGGCCTTACCAGCGGCTGGAAACATCAGCTGGTCTTCTCTGGATAACTCCAGTAACATATCAAAATGCTACTCTACCCTTGGTGAATCCCAAAGATCAAGAATTCTCCCAGTGCGGCTCTCTCTCTGCTGCTATGCCTCTTGCTGGAAGTGAGGCAGACATTCTATTTCTTCTATTTGAATAATTCCTCCTTCATGTCTTTTCTTTCGTTGCCATATTCTCCATTTTACCACCAAAGTATTACAAATCACAGGCTTGCTTCTATTTGTTAGCACAGAAAATTTGAATAATTTCTCAAGTAACTTACTGCAGTAAATTAAGCTCTAGTGAAATTAAATCTTTGGTCTAATCATTCAGTCTTAGGTTAATGAAGCAAAGCTCACTAACGTGCCTTTACTCTCAAGATATTTTCCTCATGAAGTTTAAGGATGAATAAAATGTTGAATTTGGTTCCATTTGTTTATGTTAGGCATGGAGGCCTTCTGTCCTGCCATGTTTCGTTAATCTGTTTGCTGGTGTGGCCATTAACACCAGATATAGTTCTGTTCATTTGATGTGAGTGCAAAATGATATAAATTTTTGAGTATGCTTCCCTTGTTTTGTAGGTGCAGTGTACGCCAGTATTTAATGATGGACATGAGTGGCTCTAAACTTTATTGCACAGGCACTGGATGGGCTTTGGGTTCAAAGGAAGGGTTATGTCAAACACTCAGGATGGAGGTGGTAGCCCTGGCATGAGGTTGAAGTAGATCTTTGGCAGCCTAGCTGAAAGAGCGTTGGATCAAGGCACCCCTGGTGTCCCTGCCTCAATGAAGGATACAGAGTCTGCCTCCACGTCTTCGCCATGCTCCTCAATGGGCTCCTCTTCCAACCTACCACTATATTCATCATTTGTGACCTGTGGAGCTGCCTCAAGATCCTCTTTCTCCAGTGGGACCCCCCTTGCCAGAGCTGGATTGTGGAGGCCGCAGCATGCAACCACTATTGGGGCCCCCGGCTCTTGGGGGTATTGTAGTGCTTCCCCAAAATGGTCTTGGTATCGGAAGCGCATCTTCAGAAGACCTATGGTTCTCTCTATCACCGCCCGTGTGAAGGCGTGGCTCCTGTTGTACCGCTGCTCTGCCTCTGTTCTTCGGTGGCGGAGAGGTGTCAAAAGCCACCTTTTCAATGGATAGCCCATGTTACACAGCAGCCATCCACCCAGTCAGACTGGAGCACTGAAGAGCCTCAGCACCTCTGAATGTCTCAGAATGTAAGCATCATGGGAGCTGCCTGGGTAACTTGCACAGACTTGTAGAATCAGCATCCTGTGGTCACACACTATCTGCACGTTCATGGAGTGGAAGCCCTTCCTGTTGACAATGGCTGACCCACTGGCACCTTGATGGCCACATTTGTGCAGTCGATTGCATCCTGGATGTGGGTGAACCTAGCAATTGCTGCAAACCCTTTGGCTCGCTCAGCCTGGCTGGCCTCGTCTGTTTGGCAATGGGTATATGTCAATACCCGTCTGAACAGAGCATCTGTCACCAGCTTGACACAACTGTGAACAGCTGATTGGGAGACTCCACACAGATCCCCCACTGAGCCCTGGAAAGAGCCGGAGGCATAGAAGTTGAGGGCCACTGTGACCTTCAGAGCCACTGGCATGGGGTGTCCACCTACACAGTCGGAGCTGATCTCAGGCCCAATCATCTGGCAGACGAAGGTCACAGTCTCCTTCAGCATTGCACCTTGGACATAGGGAGGTAGCTGCATCGCTGCCTGTAAACCCTGTCAGCGGGATAGTGGCATCTTCTGCGGCTCCTTCCACCTTGGACTCCCTGCTGGCCCTGCACCCCTTGTGCCTGCGCCTCTCCTCCCACAGGTCCCTCCCCTGGAAGCTGCATTGGGACACCTGGCCTCCTCTCCCTTCTGCCCCTCTCTTCCTGCTCAGAGGAGATGCCTCCAGCGGAGACCACAATCCCCATTACCAGGGTCACAGAAGGCTGTCTGATACCTGGAAGGGTCCACACAGTTAAAATCCTCCGGGGGCCTTGGAGACACCAGTGAGTCCTGAAATGAAGCCTGGAAATACTAAGAATGAAGCTCAGAACAGAGATGAAGCTGTCAAGTTCAAATAAGCAACCAGCAGCAAACTATCTCCTAAACTCCTCACTACTCACAATGGCAATGCTGCTGACCCTTTTTATCCTGCCCTTGGATGAGGTTTCATTAAAGGTGGGCTGTTGCCTGCCCATTTTGCCTGTGCAATGAGTGCAAAATTGCTCAGGCAACGTAAAATCGGGTACAGTCGCCTTTTTAATGGCCTTAAGTGGCCTTTTAATCGTTGGCGGGAGCGGCTCCGACGTCTGTGCACACCCGCCGACCTGAAGATTGCTGGCGTGCGGAATAACGTCGGGATACCCGCCCGACGTCATCTCGTCCTATTTCACATCCGTTGGGGTTGGGCGCGTGCCCTGCCCGTGAGGTGTAAAATTCTGCCCGTAATTATTTTGTCAGGTATTGTTGGATATTACTTTGGATGAGTTACTGGCAGAGTTATTTACTGGGACAGAGCAAATTAAGACCTGTCTCCCGGAAATGTTCAAAGCTTTGGAGGAGTTTGAGGGGGAAAATAAGGAATGAAAATTTCTATGAATCTACTAGCTGGTGAATTGATAACAAGCAGCACAGACTAAGGATTAGTACCTGATACAAAGAGGAACATTTTTATCATGCAATGGGTTATTAAAGTAAGCCCAGAATTTCAGTTAATGTTACATTTAAGAGCGAAATAGGAAAATATTTAAATGTCCCGGGAAAGGATGATGAGATCAGGTTAGATACATCCAACATGGAGCTAGCACAGAGATGTAGAGTTGAATAATTCCGCCTGAACTGACATTTCTGCATTACTATACTGCTCATGACCACTGTTAGTTAAACAAACCATTTTTTTGCCCAGATATATATATTTAGTTTATCATATCCAATCAAAGTGACATCGATTGAAAAAGAAACGTTAAGTAATTAGAAAAGCAAAATATTGTGAATGTTAGAAATATGAAATAAAAACTGAAAATGCTGGAAGTACTCAGCAGGCCAGACAGCGTCTTTGGAGCGTGAAACAGAGTTAATGTTTCAGGTCTGGGATCCTTCATCAGAATTTTATGCTATAATAATCAGAATCTGGCTTCCCTATGGTGTTTCCCGTGTAGGGTTCAGAAATCAACGTGGGCTATCTGAAGTAGACTTGATCAGCTGTATGTCTGCTTCCGATGGTGAACGCTACCCAACTTCAAAAGCAGCAAATGTCATCAAGCAGTGGCTGATACCATAGATCGCAGTGTATAAGCCTACCCAGCACATATAAGTCAGCCTCATTTTTACAGCTCCAAAGATCATGTTTTTGCAAATACTCGGCATGTAAGTTGATTTTCAGCCATTCAGCCCTCACATTCTATCCTCGCACTCACAGTCAGCTTCAATTTTTCACCACACAAATGAATGTTTTACTTACCGCTACCTCATAACCGGGCACAAGGGATCAAACAGCTGATATGGGCTGTGTTGCAAAGATGTGTGGGAGTTTTAGACACACCCATATAGAGCAAACCCCGGGTGATGAATAACAAGGATGGAAATCACCCACACCCATTGCCGGCAGTTCACTTTTACACACTGCATGCAAGACAACCCACGTTTTTGGAGAGATTTTTCGAGGCTTCAAAGGTCGATTCATACACCAACACCGACAGTAAGTCCAATATCTAACCTAAAAGCTGACTCTTTCACTTGCAAAGCAAAGTCATTAGATGGAATCGTCCCAGATTTGCACTAAGTGCAGTAGCGAGCGGGAAAAAGGACTTTTTACCCCTCAGCCACAATAATGGGTTTTCGCACCATATCATCCACTTCCCGCCTAGTTAATTATGCAGCCATGCCATTACCTCACCATTTCCTCACTCCGAGTGCCATATCTAAACTGCAACCACACACACAGATCTGAATGCTTGCAGCCCAGGACTGTTCCGGTGAAGACATGGCCCTGAAACCCAAGGAGAGTTCAGTGACCCATCAGTGGAATGCCTTTTGGACGCCTGCCATGATGTTCTCTACCCCTGCTCTGGCTGCAGGAGGTCCAGTAATCTCACCACTCTGGTTTGGTAGGTGATGGCAGTGGTGGTCAGTGCCAACGCAGCACAGAAGAGGTTGGCCAAATATGCAGATAGAGGATGAATGATCTCATCCGTGCTGCCAGGGTAAGGCAATCATCTCATCACTCTAAACTCACACTCACAAGCCCATCGCACATTCACTGGCATCTCACTCACTGCCAGCTCAAGGGACATCACCACTCACTCTCACACACATACCCTCACATCTCCATCTGGACTCATCTCCTCTGGAGGCTGCCTCCTCAGCCCTCACCATCTTGAGGCCACTTGCACAAATCAACTTGTAACCCATACACACCCTGGGATACCCCCCTTCCCCAGTACAGCCCTCCCCCTGCAGCCTCTTCCCTTGCCTGAGGCCACTTCTCCACCTTCCCCAAGCAAGCCCTAGCCCTTTAACCGTTGAAAAGCCTCCCTTACGGCTGATCTGTTAGGTAAAGGCTTGTCCGTGAGTCCCCTAACTGTGATGTGGTGCTGCCTGTGAAGCCTGGCACTGATGACTGCAAGTGCTGCCTGAAGCAAGGTAGGCAAACAAACCTCGAAGTCCCGAGCGAAATGCAGCTCACCAGGTGCATGTTGCTTATGTACAGGTGTGAAACACATCGGCATACAAACACACCAATATGCCCGGATGATCCAGCGTGGGGGAGGGGTGATTCCATTCAGCAGGACTTATAATGAGATGCAGATGTATTAAAATGATGTAAATGTGTGGCGGTGGGAAATGAAGCCCGCCATTAATGGGCATAGCCGGTGATCGCAAACTGTTTTCACGACAGCATGAAACCAATTTTTGGCCTTCCCACCATATTGTCTGCTCATGCCCACCATGACAGAAAACTCTGCCCATTGTTACCTCCGAAATTTTTCACTCTTTGGATTCTAACTTCTCATGATCATTTTTTATTTATTTTGTCACTTCCTCTGTTGAAAACATCTTCCACTTGCTCTGATACAATTTCACAGGAGCCTGCTACCCTCAAGTATGGACTGGATGGGCCGAATGCTCTCCTGCTGTGCTGTAACGACTCTGTGACTATGACACGTCGCCACTATTCATGCAAATGTGTCGTTGTTATCAGCAGCGACTGTCCCTCGATTTGAGGATGACGTCTATTCAGGGTCCCGAGTTTCTGCCATGGGTCTCCATGTGACTGAACAGGCTGATCCTCGACCCACAGATCTTGGGGCACATGGGACAGGATGTCCCATGGGAGGAAATGGGATTGGGAGTACGGGATTTGCTTCCTTTTCTTTCCTCCTCTGCTGTCGCTCTGCCTCATCGTTAAGATGTTGGTACTCAAAGCGTGCTACAACTTCATGGACAAGCTGTCGCCATTCTGAATGATTGGCAGCAAGCTCCTCCCAGTCATTAATGTCAATGCTGACATGCTTCAAGGAGGGCTTCAGAGTGTCTCCTTTGTCCTCCCCTGGAACACTGGCCATTTGAGAGTTGAGAAAACAGGACCTGGTAGGAGTTGCTTTTCGGCCATCCAGGCACAAGTGTCTAGTACATGCCAGTTGATTTTGTAAGGAAATTTTTGCGAATGTAAATGCCTCCATTGTATGTATCACCAGCATGTTTGACTTTTTGTGTGGGTGATGCTGCTGAGTTTGATCCAATCCTCACCTGAACTTTATAGGTGATCGGACTCCAGAAGGACTCAAAATGTGGACTCCTGGCCAATTGTCTTCTCCCCGGCCTGGGCACTAATGATGATGGTAGCTTACCTGTCATGGTTCCCCATAGCCCACCATGTCTTCAGCGGCCTCCCTCCTCCCACAGCAGAGATAAACAAATTTAGCACCCAACCAGCGATGAACATTTCAAATGTCTGTGTTTGTGGCTCAGCTACTCACTCAATAACTTTACCAAACCATTGAAAATGAATGCTTTCTTGCAACCTTTGTGCATTGCATGTATGTTTATGAAATCTCAGGCTGTGATCTTACATTCTACATTTTCTTTGTTTAGGGTAATAAGATTTTTTAAGTGCCTTTTTTATTTCTACACATCAACAAACTACCAAAACCATCCCCACCCCTTCCCGTTTCTTCCCCTTCCCTTTTGTTTTTTCCAATAATTTATATAGATTTTTCTTTTCCCACCTATTTCCATTATTTTTAAATCTATAACTGTAATACCCTGTCAGTCCTTCCACCCCACCCCCACTAGAGCTGTACCTTGAGTGTCCTGCCATCCATTCTTAATTAGCACATTTTCTTAGATAATATCACCACCTTTAACACCTCTTTGTTCCTTTTGTCTGTGACATCTTTTGATTATCTGCTCCTATCACTGCTTGCTTGTCCCTACAACCACCACCCCCCCAACAACTTCTCTCCCCCCACCCCCCCTCAACCTTAAACCAGCTTATATTTCACCCCTCTCCAAACTATACTCAGTTCTGCTGAAGGGTCATGAGGACTCGAAACGTCAACTCTTTTCTTCTCCACCGATGCTGCCAGACCTGCTGAGTTTTTCCAGGTAATTCTGTTTTTGTTTTGGATTTCCAGCATCTGCAGTAGTTTTTTGTTTTTACCAAAACTGTTGTTTGGTCTGTTGTACAATTTTAATGAACAAGTAGAAACGAATTAACAGAAAATGCTGGAAAAACTCAGCAAGTCTGGCAGCATCTGAGGAGAGAGAAACAGAGTTAACGTTTCAAGTCCATTTTGACTCTTCTTTGGCTCCAAAAAAGAGTCATATTGGACTGGAAATGTTAACTCTGTTCCCCTCTCCACAGATGCTTCCAGGCCTGCTGAGTTTTTCCAGCTTATGCTGTATTTATTTCAGATCTCCAGCACCTGCAGTGTTTTGCTTTCGTTATAGGCACAAATTAATAGTGGTTTAATCTCAATATAATATTTCATCAATATTTTACTGCTACTTTGAAGATTCCCAGCCTCCATAAATGGATTAACTAGCATGAAAGGGAAAGGAAGCTGATTATTGGATTATTATTTGCATGTTATGATTTCTTTTCATTCGTATCAACAATTTGCGTCCTCAGGAGAGGTACATTTCAAAACCTTGTGTTCCTAAAATGTTGTTCAAGTGAAATACTTAGTCCAGGATTCCTCACATTTTTTAAAGGCTTCTTCTTATCCCCTTATACTGGTTTTTACATCCTTACTAAACACATTAACCTCCATTACCTTTTAATCTGCTTCAGCTCAGTGAGAATGGATTTCAATTGCAGCATCACAAATAGTTCCTTAAGGACTCCCAAACCACTATTGTATTCCGATTAACTTCTTAAATTTATTATGCATTTCCTCAAAGACTATTTTTTCAAGTCCAAATATGTCGTCTTTGTTTCATATCCTCAGAAACTGTTTAATTTGCATCATACTGGGATCACAAGGCCTCCTGCTGTAATACCTGCATTATTTCTATCGAACTTGGATCTAGAGGATCCTCTGGCTATAGTTAATAACTAAAGAAATATTTGACTCTGGTCATATAAAATAACCATCTTAAAATGGAGCATAAAATAATTGCACTAAGGTTATACAAAGAAAGTTATCAAGTATATATCTTATATCACATATATATCTTATATCAAGTATATATCTTATATCAAGTATATATTTTATATCACATATAGATCTTATATCAATATATCACGTTGCGCATATTAAATTGTTTGACAATGACTGAAGCATCAAGAACAAGGGGCTGTGGCTTCAAGATTAAATGTAAGAGATTTCGAAGAGAGGACAGGAGAGATTCCCTCACACGGTGAGTTGTGAGGCTGTGGAATGCAAATAAAGTATTGGGTGTTCAGTCAGTAAAGTGTTGCAAGATCCATGATTAACGTGGATATGTGGATGAAGGTTAAAGAGTTGGAGGGGTATGGACCAAGCTGGGTAAATGTGAGATGGAACCTTGTGGAGGTGACGGGGATCTTGACCCCCAGCCAGTGCCCCATGTTGCCTCTTTTAGAGAAGGCCAGCCACATCTTGTTCCACTTAGGCACTTGACAAGCCAGCAGTGGGTTTTTGCCCCCCACACCGAGACCAAGGACGCAGGAAGTTCCACCTCCCAAAAGCTGCCAGCCAATCAGCGATTGCGATCAGCAGTTCTATTGAAGAGGAGCGCCACCGGTGAGGCGGTGGCTGCTGCCGGTATGACACCCACCCAAGGCCTAGGATTGTCGCTGCCTCCAGAGGACAGAGGTGACTAGAGGGAGGAGGCAGTCGCAGGGGGTGGTGGAAGGGGTGGGTCAACAGCAAGGGCAATGGCTCTCAGTGGGCCCCACTGTCCAATGCCAAGTCCCTTGATTAGGAGTGCCTCAATACAAAACCCCCTTATCGCTCCTGGTGAGAGTGATACACAAGTAAAGCTCCTGACAAAACCACTCTAACCTTGCTCCCATTCTCTACAATTGCCACTCAACCATGAATCAGCCTCCTCAGCATCCAACAATGACAGCAGTTCACAGCACGCACCATTACACATTTCAAATCTCCCATGCATCAGCTCACAGGGAGGGGGAGTTAGCAAGTGATGAAGAGGGGTCTGTACTCAATGAAAGAGTGAGCAGAAACAGATGGTGGTGGGATACGAGGCAATATTATTATCAGGAGAGTGAGGAAGTGTTAGTTCTCTGCTGAGTAGCCTGACGACCTGCATCTCAAGGGTTCTGCATTGAAAGGAATGATTCTCGCACGTATTAAGTGTTGGCGCAGGCACTAGGTGCTGTATCTGACAGTGTGCTGCACCTGTCCTAAACCTCCTTATGTGGCTGAGTGTCAAATTTTTGTTTGCTAATGCTCCTGTGAAGGACTTTGGGAGATCCCACTGTCTTAATGGTGATATTCAAATGTGAGTTTTTGATTAGTGTTTATAGCTTGGGTGGGGATCTGCAACCACTAAAATCCATCATATATTGGGGACCATCAACAGCACTGCAATGCACCATTGAGACCATTGAGACTAAAGAGAAGTCTGCAGTAGAGAACATCACAATATAAGCACTAACAGCAGTCCTCACTTCATGCAAACTCATACTGTTGCCATGGAGGCCTCAGGTACCAGAGTGAAGAGGGACTTCCCTCGACTTTGGAATTGACTAGTTGCAGACAGACATCATGCAAAAAGGCCTCACTCAGGGGCCTGTAATCTTTGGAACTCTCTACTCCATAGGAACTTTCACACGGCAATTGGGCATATATTGAAGAGGGACAAATTGGATAGCTTTTCCAAATAGCTAGTATTGGCATGATGGGCTGAATAGCTTTTTGCTATGCTGAAGGATTGTATGATTATAAACATTCAAACATGCAACCAAAGCCCTATAAAGCCAGTCTTTACCGAAGAGCACAAATTCTAAATGAAACACTGTGTAAAATGTTTGTCTGTGTGTTCAGAATTAAAATCATGTGCCGGGAGTTCCTGACCCCTGGCGTGGAGGGACCTGCCGTGGGAGATTCGGCTGCCTGGGCAGAATTTTACTGACTTTCGGTGGGACCGGACGATCCCGGCAGCAGGCATAGGCCAAAAAATCCCGCCCATTATATGATGGAAATGTTGTATTTTGAAAGTCAGATATGAAAGAAAGTGCTCAGTTGGGGTAATTATATGTTTGGGTGAGGTATTATTTAGCTTGTGAAGGATAATCTGATCCTGACAATGAATTTGAATGTGTTTGCCTGACTAGAATTTTTTAGCACTTGAAGTTCAATTTATTGTTTGGCTTTACCTTTGTGCTCAAATTAATCTTGGCATATTAGAACCAACAATTAACAGCACGCTCACTGATGGTTCTGCTTCAGAGCCAAGGGACGTTAAATTAATTTCCCAGGATCTGAAGCAATTTTTGGGGACTGTTAGTTCAGTTCTTGACTGACACAGTGTAATCCTACAAAAAGATGATTATTACCATCTGGATGGTTTATCAAATATGTTTTCCCTTGTATTGCAATATCAGAAGATGCTGAATGTAAGATAAAGAAATGTGCTCCATCAATATTGGACTTTCCAAATAAGGGCTCACATCATACAATGTGGTTTGCAATGACTTGTGTTCAAAAAGCTGTACTTTTCTGTACAAGTATCACATTAAGCATACATTTTCTATTTTCACATTGGGCGTCCCACTACTGTATCTGACATCACTGTTTATGCCTGACTAATTCAGACTGGAGCATGACCTTCACGCATTACTGTCAATTCACTGTGAATTATACACTATAAAATAGCTTATTTGGAAAAGGTAAAAATGTAAATACAGAAGGCATGTTTTCTGATATGAGTGAGTTTTTTTTCCTATTTGCTCATCGCCAGAAATGTTCATCACTCCCGTCAACCAATGTGATAAATGTTCATTCATTTAGTCACCTATTTTAGTGGCAGGAGGACATTCAGCTTTAAAACCGCCCGCCAAATCCAAGAAAATGATGGTTGACATCAAGGTGACCAACCAGCATTGTGGCGACCCCATGCAGCATGGGAAAAGCCGAGGGATAATAAAAATAAGGAGAATTTAGTCACCTATTTGAGAAGATCAGGGAAATAAGTGTTTGGTGTGATTCTCATCCAGCTAATAGGTCAGTTTCTGTGGTTCTCAATGGGGCAGTTACCATGACCTTTTCAAGACAAGGTCCAGAAGCCCGCTGCAAGGCACAATCCATCTCGATTTCCTAGATTTTGAATCCCAGCCTGCAATAATTTCATGAGCATATCAGGCGTTTCCTCTCTCCTCACTTCAATAACTCAATGGGGTTAGTGGTGCAGTAGCCGGCAGTGTTACAAAGCAGCAATAGCAAATCACCAACCCACTTTGTACTCCACCAGATTTACCTTTTGTAATCAAAAAATGATGGGAAGCTGCTGCTCCAAACAGAGCGAAGGTCCCTTGTCGCTCTTCCCCTGGTACAATTCAACATGGAAAACTTATGTTCCGGCCCACCTGCCATTTCATTCAATGAAGTGGCCCTTAGAAAACAAGTCAGAGTCAATGACTCCACTTATGGGGCTTCACCCCATCACACTTTGAATGGCATAGCAGGATCACAGGGAATTTGGGGCCAGTCATTTTCATTTTACTCAGTCAATCATGATTCCTTGATTTAAGGATGCTTCTCGCTTTTGAAAGGTGCTGCTTTTGAGAGATGTGGTTCTACAGGTGTGCACTACATGCAAGATTTTTAATTGTGCAGACATAGCAATTTTATTTCATATCAATCTCCTGACAATTACAGGGAAAGATAAAAATCTGAAAATTGGTAGATTATATATTAATTCAGTGTAGGTGAAGTTCAGAAGATACAAATTTTGGAGTCTAATTATCATGCTTAGGGAGAGTGGATAATTTGGGATGAGAAAGGAAAATTAGGATGTGTACATTAGAAAATAATCAAGGAAAAATAAATCTGCCCAGCATCAATAACAGGATTCATTCTGTACTTTTCAGTTTGTCATAGAACCATAGAAAAGCTACAGCACAGAAGGAGGCCATTCGGCCCATCTTGTCCATGCCAGCCTGAGGACACCCAGGTGCCCTTTCTAATCCCACCTTCCTGCACCCGGCCCATAGCCCTGCAGCTGATAGCACTTAAGGTGCAGATCCAGGTACTTTTTAAAAGTGCTTAAAGTTTCTGCCTCTACACCAACTTGGGCAGCGAATTCCAGACACCCAATACCCTCTGCATAAAAAAGTTCTTCCTCATGCCCCCCCTACACCTTCTGCCACTTATCTTGAATCTATGTCCCCTGGTTCTAGAATTCTCCATCAAGGGAAACAATTTTATCCTGTCCACTCTATCTATTCCCCTCATAATTTTGTACACCACAATCAAGTCACCTCTCAGCCTTCTTTGTTCCAGGGAAAATAACCCCAACCTATCCAATCTCTCCTCATAGCTACACTTTTCTAACCCTGGCAACATTCTTGTAAACCTCCTCTGCACTCTCTCCAGACTATTACGTCCTTCCTGTAATGTGGTGACCAGAACTGCACACAATACTCCAGTTGCGGCCTCACCAGTGTTTTATACAATTCCAACATTATATCCTTACTTTTATATTCTATACCTCTGCCAATGAAGGAGAGCATTCCATATGCCTTCTTTACAACCTTGTCTACTTGAACTGCTGCCTTCAGGGACCTGTGCACTTGTACGCCAAGATCTCTCACTTCATCTACCCCTCTTAGTATGTTCCCATTTATTTTGTAATCCCTGTAACTGTTTGACCTCCCTAAATGTATGACCTCACAATTCTCTATGTTAAAATCCATCTGCCACTTTACCGCCCACTCCACCAACCCATCTATATTGTTTTGGAGATTATGACTATCCTCTACACTATCCACTACTCGGCCAATCTTTGTGTCATCTGCAAATTTCCCAATCGTGCCCCCCACGTTCATGTCCAAATCGTTAATATATAGCACAAACAGCAAGGGTCCCAACACCGAGCCCTGTGGAACACCACTTGAGACAACTTTCCATTCGTAAGGGCATCCATCGACCATTACCCTTTGTTTCCTGTTACAAAGCCAACCTTTTATCCAGTTTGCCACATTACCTTGAATCCCATGGGCTTTTACTTTCCTGACCAATCTGCCATGTGGGACCTTGTCATATGCCTTGCTAAGATCCATGTACACAACATCCACTGCACTACCTTCATCAACCCTTCTTGTCACTCCCTCAAAGAATTCAATCAAATTTGTGAGGCAAGACCTTCCTTTAACAAATCCATGCTGACCATCATTTGGCCAATTGTCAATGGGAACCAAGGTCGCAGGGATGTCAGCTACATTCTACATGAATAGCTGTCTCTCTCTGAGATGTGACATAACTTCCTATCTCCATTACCTGCGTATGCAATCGATGACTCCTAATCATTGTTCTTTTGCAGGCTAGGTCCTTGAGATTTAGGTCTTTGGACTCTGCAGGTCTTCATGGAAGAATGGCATTCCTCCCATTTTCTACTTCCAGGTGCTTATGCTCATTAATGCTCAATGCTTCACCCAGTGAAAACTTTGCTGAATCACTAACTACTTTCTCCCGAGTTGGTGTCTTTGTACTGGGGACTTATTAGGCAGGTTAGACTTGACGATGAAATGGCAAGAGTTACAGAAGTGTTAGGGGCTCAGGGAAGGCCAAATGAGCAACTGGCCTCTTCCTGCAGAAGGTCGCACCTGTTTTTGGAAAACACAGAGAAACTTACTTTGGCGTCCACACAGTGACATCTGATGTTAATAAAGTGACTGAGTTTTGAGGGCATCGCAATACTTTGCAAAAGCAGGGAAACTGAGATTATTTATAATGAACCTTGCCACACTTTTCACAACCTTCTACTGTCATCTTGCCTCCATCTCCCACAGCCTTTCCTATCAATTTGCCAATTATTTTCAGTTTCCTGTTCGCACAGATCAGAGTTTTTAGCCTTGGTATCCCTGGCCCAGTTTCAGCTCTTTGTCACTTGTTGTGTTGCCATCTTTTCCTTTGTGAGGAGAGATGACATTGTTAAGGGGATGTGAATGGCACAGAGAGCCTGTTATCCCCAGATACATGGATGCATCCCTTGAGGGGTGTAGTCTATTATCCCTTTAAGTGGTCTATAATTGAAGACGAGCAGAGGCCGATGTGGCAGGCTATGTGAATTGGGAGAGTGCTTGTATGTTTAGACAGAGCTTGAATGTTTGCAATGGTTATCCTTTGCCTAAGTGACTACCCCCGACATCCAGGTGAGAAGGAGAAAGCAGAGTGGTACAGGATGCAAATTGGCAATGTTGTCTCGATTTCATTTGGCACCCTTGAGAGGTCACTTAACTTTTCCTGCACCTGCCGCACCCTGTGACAGTTCTTGGGATGGTATACTGACTGCTTCTGCAACTTCCCTCCAAATCAGCTAAACCACCCTCTTACCGGGCCCCTTTTCTGCAGAGCCTAAGAGCCCATTCTTCCCAGGCCCAATTTCAGTCAGCAACAATTCTGCAAATTCATCTAAAAACTAAAGGGCTCTTCCTTCACTCCCTTCTCTCTCCTCCTGTAAGACGCTCCTTAAAACCTGACTCTTTGACCAAGCTTTAGGTCATCTGTCCTAATGTCTTCTTATGAGGCTCAGTGCCAAATTGTGTTTTATAGCCCTTCTGTGAAGCGCCTTGAGATGTTTTACTATGTTAAAAGTGCTGGGTAAATGCAAGTTGTATTTCCTGCAGTTCAAGAAGGCCAACCCTGCACCACACCCCCACCAAAACCCTTCAACTAATTGTATGGCTATGATTACAGCGCTGGGGTGGGGGTAGGGGGGGGAGGGGGGTGGGGGGAGAGAGAATTTCAGCAGGTTAGTGGAAAAGTCACGAAAACAGACTTAAGTTTTACCCTGTCACTAACTTGCCAACAGTAGAAGAATGCAGTCCTTTATTCTCTACTGGTTTCACGTAATCAGATCTGAATAATTACTTGACGTGAGTCTTTAGTGAACGCGAAAACATTAAAATGAAGTGTGGTTCCAAAGATCAAGCACTGTGAGTCACATGCTCAGGTCAGAGGTCATGATCAGAATGACAGTGCTAATAAACCTCATTGCTGCTTTAGTCAGACACTTGCTATTTTAAGAGGTCCAAGAATATTGTGCATAGGTTTTTTAATCAGAAGTCAACCATATGTTATGGGATTTATATCTTCACAAGTGAGACTGACCAGAGAATTCAACAGGGATGAAATCATCAATTAGTTATGGCCACCACATGAGCGGAATTCTAAATCATGTTATGTGGATAGCTGTTATATATTTTGAGCTCCAATGAATATTTATTCAATAGCAGGATAGTGACCATTTCCTCATGTCCTCTGTGAACTGCAGAGTCTCAGGGTTGCCCAATTTGTGGCTAATAGCTAGCATCGCGCAGGGATCATACCAATGAGACCGCTTTTACTAATCATTTTTCCTTTCTACTTTTGCCAATATACATCAGTTGTGCATGTTTCACATGTCCTACATGATCATAGATTTATCTGCACTGAATTCCATCTGACATATCTTAACTGATCCATTTAATTATGTCTTTGAATGTCATAAATCTCTCTTACTCTAGTTAACTGCCCACATAAATTAGTGTCATCAGGCAATTTTATGATATTACTGGAATGATCGTCCTCCATATAATTTCTGAATGGTGTTAAAATGAAGTGACCCTGAGCAAACCTTCATCGCTGACTGGCTCTTTCCAAAGTCTTTCTCATTTATTGTCGTTTTCAGCTTTCCATCACCAAGCTCACTTCCAACCCAGTAACTTGCCGCTCTGTTAACTCCATGTGACTTTATAGGGTGAATTTCCATTACCATTCTCCCACTCACCTGGTATATCTTTGGTGGAAGATGGATTATTACCCCAGAAAATAGCACAAGCACCAGCTACACTTGTATCCATAACAAAAATAAAGATACCTGGAAAAACTCAGCAGGTCTGGCAGCATCTGCGGAGAGGAGCACAGTTAACGTTTCGAGTCCGTATGACTCTTCAACAGAACTAAGTAAAAATAGAAAAGAGGTGAAATATAAACTGGTTTAAGGGGTGGGGTGGGACAGGTAGAGCTGGATAGAGGGCCAGTGATAGGTGGAGATAACCAAAAGATGTCATAGACAAAAGGACAAAGAGGTGGTGATATTATCTAAAGAATGTGCTAATTAAGGGTAGAAAGCAGGACAAGCAAGGTACAGATAGCCCTAGTGGAGGTGGGGTGGGGGAAAGGGGTCGAAATAGGCTAAAAGGTAGAGATAAAACAATGGATGGAAATACATTTAAAAATATTGGAAATTGGTGGGAAAAGAAAAATCTATATAAATTATTGGGGAAAAAAAGGGGGGGATCGGAAAGGGGGTGGGGATGGACGTAGCCATGTTTTTTTTACAAGAATTGTCGTGGGTGACTGAGATAGGGGCTGCCCTACTTCTGACAAAATGCTGGGGAGCATTGGTAACATGCTGTTAAAAGAAAACTTGAGAGTTCCCTCCTACCATGCTTGTTCTTGGATCATGGGGTGTCAACGGCTCTATTGATTGGCCATTCCCAGTTGGCCTGAGAAGCTGGTGATGGGCTTTCTCTTTGAATCAAATGCTGATGATGTTCCCACAGTGATGTTAACGTGAGAATTTCAGTGTTTTTAGTGATGAAGTGTCAAGGTCAGGAAAGCTGACTTTTGTTTACTCTTGGGATGTGAACGCCATTAGCAAGGCTAGCATTTATTGTCCATCCCTAATTGCCCAGGAGCAGGTGGTAGTGAGCTGCCTATAACTGAGCGGCTTGCTAGGCTATTTCAGGGTGGAATGAACAGTCAACCTATGGTTGACCCACAATTAACCTCTGAATCTGCAATCACAAGTAGGCCAGGCTGGGTAAGGACAGCAGATTACCTTACATGAAGGACATTAGTGAAACTGATGGTTTTTTATGACAATCCAGTAGGTTCAGGATCATTATTATTGAGATGAGAATTTTATTCCAGATTTGCTAAATAATGGAATTTAAGTGATAGCGACCACAACATGGTACAGTTTAAGCTAGTTATGGACAAAGAAATAGATAAGTTGCAAAAAGATGTTTTGGATCGGGGGAGAGTGGATTTTAGTAAAATAAGGCAGGATCTGGCCAAGGTAGACTGGGGACAGCTACTTGTGGGGAAATCTACAGAGAAGTAGGGTTCAGAAAGGAAATGGGGAGGGTACAGGCTCAACATGTTCCCTCTCGGGTGATAGGAGGGAGTAATAAGCCCAGAGAACCATGGATGACCAGAAATATTCAGGATACGATGAGAAGGAAAAGAGAAGCTTTTAGCAGGTACAAGGGAAGCAAATCAGCAGAGGCATTAGTGGAGTACAGGAAGTGCAGGGTGGAGCTTAAGAAAGCAATTAGGAGAGCAAAGAGGAGGTATGAGAAAGCTCTGTCTGGTAAAAGTAGGGAAAATCCCAAGATATTCTATAAGTATACCAATGGGAAGAGGATAACCAGGGAAAAAGTAGGCCCCATTAGGGACCAAAGGGGCAACCTATGGGTGGAGCCAGAGGATATCGGTAGAGTGTTGAATGAATACTTCACATCCGTCTTCACCCAAGAGAATGAGGATGAAGGTATCGATCTCGGGAGAGAGACTGGGAGGTTCTTGAGCAAATTGTTATAGGGAGTGACAAGGTATTGGAGGCGTTGGCAGGCTTAAAAGTGGACAAATCTCCAGGTCCGGATTATTTGTGTCCCAGACTTCTGAGGGAGGCAAGGGAGGAGATCGCAGGGGCTCTGACCCAGATTTTTAATTCTTCTCTGGCCACGGGGGAGGTGCCAGAGGACTGGGGAACAGCTAATGTGGCTCCACTATTTAAGAAGGGTTGTAGAGATAAGCCAGGGAACTATAGGCCAGTGAGTCTCACGTCAGTGGTGGGGAAACTATTGGAGAAAATTCTGAGGGAGAGAATCTATCTCCACTTGTAGAGGCAAAGTTTGATCAGGGATAGTCAGCATGGCTTTGTCAGAGGGAGGTCATGCCTAACAAATTTGATTGAATTTTTTGAGGAGGTGACCAGGTGTGTAGATGAGGGTAGTGCAGTTGATGTAGTTTACATGGATTTCAGCAAAGCCTTTGACAAGGTCCCACATGGGAGACTTATAAGGATGGCAAATGCACATAGGATACAGGGTAATTTGATAAGATGGATTCAAAACTGGCTTAGTTATAGGAGACAGAGGGCGATGACAGAAGGATGCTTTAGTGACTGGAAGGCAGTGTCCAGTGGCGTACCACAGGGATCTGTGCTGGGTCCCCTATTATTTGCCATTTATATAAATAACATAGATTACTATGTGGGGGGTAGGATTAGTAAGTTTGCAGATGACACAAAGATTGGCCGGGTGGTTAACAGTGAGGTTGAGTGTCTTGGGCTACAGAAAGTATATAGACGGGATGGTCAAATGGGGAGATAAGTGGCAGATGGAATTTAACCTTGAAAAGTGCGAGGTGATACACTTTGGAAGGAGTAATTTAACAAGGAAGTATTCAATGAATGGCATGACACTAGGAAGTTCTGAGGAACAAAGGGACCTTGGCATGTGTGCCCATAGATCTCTGAAGGTGGAGGGGCATGTTAGTGGGGTGGTGAAAAAGGCATTCGGGACACTTGCCTTTATCAATCGGGCCATAGACTACAAAAGTAGGGAGGTCATGTTGGAGTTGTATAGAACCTTGATGAGGCCACAGCTGGAGTACTGTGTGCATTTCTGGTTGCCACATTATAGGAAGGATATGATTGCACTGGAGGGGGTGCAGAGGAAATTCACCAGGATGTTGCCTGGGATGAAACACTTAAGTTATGAAGAGAGGTTGGATAGACTTGGGTTGTTTTCGTTGGAGCAGAGAAGACTGAGGGGCAACCTGATCGAGGTGTACAGGTTTATGAGCGGCATGGACAGGATGGATAGAGACCAGCTGTTCCCCTTAGTTGAAGGGTCAGTCACAAGGGTACATAAGTTCAAGGTGAGGGGCAGGAGGGTTAGGGGGGATGTGAGGAAAAACATTTTTACCCAGAGGGTGGTGAGGGTCTGGAATGCGCTGCCTGGGAGGGTGGTGGAGGCAGGTTGTCTCATATCCTTTAAAAAGTACCTGGATGAGCACTTGGCATGTCATAACATTCAAGGCTATGGGCCAAGTGCTGGTAAATAGGGTTAGGTATGTATGTCAGGTGTTTCTCACATGTTGGTGTAGACTCGATGGGCCGAAGGGCCTCTTCTGCACTCTGTGCTTCTGTGATTCTGACTCGGTGGGATTTGAACTCAGGCTTTCAGGCTCATCCAAGCTTCTGCATTACTCGGCCAGTAACATTACCAAAATGCTACTGTCCCCATATTGAATTAGATGAAAACTTGGAGGTGATTCTGTTGCCTTGAAGTTGCTGCTCTTGACCTTTTTGGTTGTAGAGGTTACTGAGAAGGGAGGTGCTGTTAAAGTAACTGATGTTTAGCTAACTGGAGTATCTTTGTTGTACGTTATGCTCCTCAGTTCTACTCAGCAGCTATTAAAAATAACCATTGGAAAGTCTAGAAGTGCTACAATATGATCCTGTTCTTAGCTACAAGGACGTTCACTGGATGTTTAACTCAATTCATATCCATCTCAGTCTGCCGACATACTATATTTGGGTTCCAAACTGCACTGCCGTGCTGGTATTCAATATTTGCATAAAACAACCATGAATTGCCAACTTCAAGAAGGAAAAGCCTCTTTCAAAACTGATGTGTAAGTTCTAGAGCCCCATGTTGGACTTCCAGATTCAAACCTGACAAGTTTGTGGTATAATGCAGGGAACTCTGCACAATCTAACCTGGGATATTACCTCAAACTTAACTGGCTAAGTCAGTTGCTAAATTATCAGGTTATCCACATTGATTGTGAATTATTTTATATTTTAAAATTTTTGTGACCATATAACTAATCTATTGTGTCTCATTTATGGATCACTCTCCCAGACTTACTGTTCCTGAATGTTTCACAATGGAGCAGCTGGTAAGTCAATCTTTTACTGATTCCTTTGATATGATCCTTTGGCTAGTCAAAGGCACAGATGGTGATGGATTTGCCCAGTATTCTAAGCTTGGGTGAGCATCTTCCCTTAGGCAGCATTTGGAATCAAGTATCTTTGAAGTTCTTTGCACAGAAGTTGTCAGGAAAGCTGTCAGGGACAGCGAGAGGGTTCTGAATGCAACTTAGCATCCAGTATCCATGATGATTTTATTTTCACCTACCAATACCGCTGATCAATATCTACCAAATCATCCTTAGAGCACCTCTTTATTAACGCCACAAAAATTGAGACCAGCCTGGTTATTTAGTATTCTTTTCACAATTCCTGAAAATCCCTTATTCATTGGTTCTCCAGCTGAGCTTTGAGACTGTACCTAAGCTCAGACACACCAAATCATACATTGTGCAGCAGGACACACCGCCCATCCATATGGGTACACAGGCAGATTAATGATGGATTTGATCTGTTGTATCCTTTTTTATTCCCATGGCCATTGACTCAAACTCATTACTCCGAACGCCTCCATCACCCTTTGCTGGATTAGGTTGAATCAGTTCCTCAAATTCCTAATGCTGCTCTTGAACTGATGCATTCCTCATCAGCTGTTCCTCAGACCATGTCTCTGATCTTCTCCAACCCTGTGGACTTATATTTCACATGCCCTCTGGCTCCCTGAACACCACTTATCTTCATCTTCCGCCATGTCCGTCGAGGCATTTGTCTTAATTCCTAAGGAGCTGGTTTCCCATTGCCTCAATGCTCCTCCCCCTGTTCACCTCATTATCTTCAAACTCATTGGATGGTCTTCTTGACAACCCCTGAGAAGGCTTTGTATTCCCTTGGGATTAAAAGATTTAGGGGTGATCTAATCGAGCTGCTTGAAATGATAAAAGGATTCACTGGGGTACGTAAAAACAACCTATTTCCTCAGTCAGGGCAATGAACAAAGGAGCATAATTTTACCTTCATAATATGTGAGAGCCAGCAGTTCACCAATGTCCAGCTAAACTGCAGCCACCTGCAAATGATCAGACAGGTCCATACCCACTGTTCCGGTAGCAGTCATGATTGCGCTATTTTATAGCAATCCACTGCTTGACCCAGGAAGAAAATTAAATGGTTTGCACCTATAAGCCTTCTGAGCCCTGCTTCATGATCCCTACATACACCTGCCAAGCAGATATAGAATGAGATGCCGACAACTACCAGAATCATCATTGAATACCTAATAGCAGTTTTAAAGAGATTTAAATCCTGGTGAAAAAAAGGACATGCTACTGAAGCCTTTCATTTTGCTTTCATTAGGACAGACACAAGACTGCCAAATTTCAAAGGAAGCAACAATTTGTACTACATGAGAAAAGGGTGCTGATTGATTGACAAGTTTACTCTGATTGGTCGAGACATTGCCATGGACAATGCACCTGGGAACTATTGTCCCCCACGCTTTTGTTTAAATGAAAAGTGGTGCAGCACCTGGACATGTTCCTTTTGCCTGAGGTCCCTGTGTGTGAATAAATGTAGCTTCTAGCAAGTTAGTTTTGAATACCTTGATGGTATACCTGTAAGGAAGGACACCAGGAGGAGGAATGAAGTGAACAGCAGCACAGAAATGACCAAAAGTAGATGGATGAGGGTGAATCTGTAACTGTTGAACCATCGCTCTTGGTCACCAGAGCCATTTCACATTCTTTCATTGATTACACCTTGTCATTACTCCTGTTCCGCATATTAAATAAATAGTTCTCCCTGCATCTTCAACATGCCCCCATGACACACATCTTCACTTCACCTGCAGTATAGACAAATAGGCTTTTCTAGTTATCCATTGAATCATCACCCAACAGCATTAGGAGGTTGGACACAATGCAACTTCAGTGCAATTAATTTTTATTTCGCCCACAAAGTAACCTGTATTACTAGTGTTTGCCACACCTGGTCCCTTCTCCTTGGTGACAATTCCTGACTGATGTTTCATAGAATGTAATTTTTCTCTGTGTTCCCCAGTGCTAGGTGTACATGAGGGAGCAAGGCTGTTGTATGTCTGTGAGACATTAGTTTGTCTCTTGTCCTCTTTGAGTGGAGCAATTGAATGAGCTGAAGCATGAGAAGGAGGAGGATGAGGGGGTTAGTGACACCCAAGCTGCAGCGGTGACAGAGTAAGGTCAGTTTGACGTCGGGTGGCAAGCAGGAGAGGGAAAGTCCATGAGCGAGAGGGGGTGGAGTAAGATAATTGGAGAAATCCAGCATTTCTAATGAGCCTGGCTGCCTTCGGAAACAGTAAAATGTAAAGTTTGCAAATATTAGTGAGAGTGAGAATGTGTGTGGAGGTTTGAGGCTACAGCTAGAATGGAGCCTAGAGAGGGCACCCGGGTCAGTGATGAGACTGGAGTCTGGCTGCTATTGCTGGTATGATAGAAAATAAAAAGTAATGAGTCCCCACTCGTCTAGTCTCCCTTCACATTAAGTGCCACCCTCATTGATAGTTTTTCATAACATCTCCAATATACTTGAAGAAAGCGCTGTCACATCTCCCACCTGATTGTCAATGAAACAAAATCATTTCATGCAAGATATAACTAATTGATACTTACTAGGCAGGCTGAAAAATGGCCCAATGGACTAAGAAAAAATGATCATACAGAGATATATAAGAGAGATTAATTAACTTTTTTAGTTTCACTAAGCTTGCTTGTTTGGCTATTTATGATGCCATGAATACTAAAATGAACCATGAAGGCAAGTTTAAATGATTCAAATGTATATAATCCCTATCGATGCTTTATTCAGGTCTCTTATCAGCCTGTTCGTCAGAACGTTAGTTGCTTCCATCTTTTTTGTTGTTTTGTTCCTAGTAAGTCTCAGTCCAGAGATTAGGTTAATGAATATTGAAGATATGTAACCATTAGGCTTTTAGCATTGGTATCGAGCACTTGGTATGTTTTTCACAATCTTTGCCTTTTAGATGCTAATATATTTTGTCCCGTGACTCAGCAATTATTTCTTCAATGCATCTGCTGTCACTCAGTGTTTTCTTGATACAGTTTTAGTCCAGACTTATTCATTCATGGAATGTGGGAGTCGCTGGCTAGGCCAGCATTTATTGCCCATCCCTAATTGCCCTTGAGAAGGTGGTGGTGAGCGACTTCTTGAACCGCTGCAGTCCATGTGGTGAAGGTACACCCACAGTGCTGTTAGGATTTTGACCCAGTGACAGTAAAGGAACCACGATATAGTTCCACGTCAGGATGGTAGATAGAAATTTGCAGGCGGTAGTGTTCCCATGCATCTGCTGCCCTTGTCCTTCTCGATGATACAGGTCATTGGCTTGGAAGGTGCTGTTGAAGGAGCTTTGGCAAGTTGCTGCAGCGTATCTTGTAGATGGTACACACTACTGCCAGTGTGTGCTATGTTAGAGGGACTGAATGTTTAAGGTGGTGGATGGGGTGCTAATTAGGCGAGCTGCTTTGTCCTAAATGGTGCTAAGCTTCTTGGGTATTATTTGAGCTGCACTCACTCAGACAAGTGGGAAGCATTCAATCACATTCCTGTCCTATGCCTTGTAGATGGTGGACAGGCTTGGAGAAGTTAGGTGCTGAGTCACAAACTGCTCAATGCCCAGCCTCTGACCTGCTCTTGTCACCATAATATTTAAGTGAATGGTTTAATTAAGTTTCAAGTCAATGGTAACCCTCAGGATATTGCTGGGGGTTTGGTGATGGCAATGCTTGTGAATATCAAGGGAAGATGGTTATACTTTCTGTTGGAGATGGTCATTGCCTGGTACAGGTGTGAATGTCACTTACCAAACCTGACTGGCATCCAGGTCTGATATCCAGGTCTTGCTACATATGGGCACGGACTGCTTCAGTATCTGAAGGATTGAATATTATTCTCCTTGTTACTAAAGTAAAAATACTGATTTGCATATAGATTTCTCAATTGTTTTTTCCAGAATCATTTGGAGACATTTTTCCCAATGCATCAATTTGCCGTGGACAATTGTTTGGCTTCTAAGAAACTATTGTTAAATTCAATTACTTCATAACTAAGTGAAAGCCAACTGTGTCATTAGTGTCCTCAGTTACTGTTCTGGATATTTCTGTTCAGTTTCTTGAGCCTAGCAGTCTACATACAAATTGAGTTAAGGCAGAGCAATATTTTTGTCCGACACCTCATGAGCCCGGATTTGTTGGATAACAATGCTTTGCATTTTACAGTGAGCATTTAAATGATTTCATTTTTATTGATACTCGTCCAAAGCTTTGTTACCTCAAGAACTCTCCTAGCCAGACTCACATCTTTCTACGCTCCATAAACTTGGGTTTAGTCAAAACACTGCTGCCCATATCCTAAATCGCTTCCATTCACCCATCACCCATGTGATCACTGATCTACATTACTCCTGGTCAAACGGTGCCATGATTTTGAAATTCTCATCCTTGTTTTCAAATCCCTACTTGGCCTCACACCCTCCCTATCTCTGAAATCTCCTCGAGTTCCACAACCTTCTGACAGCTTTACACTCCTTGGGCTGAATAATATAGCCAGGGTGGGTGGGTGTAGACATTATGCCCCCACCCACCCCCCCGAAACAATGTTGGCGTGAAGCTGACATGCTCCACGTTGACCCACCCTGCAGCCATTAAGTGCTGCGGAGCAGGCTAAGGAGCGGCAAATGGGACTTCCGCCTGTCATTGGGGAGGAAATCCCGCCCTCTGGAGCTGTCAGCCAATCAGGTTGGCCGACAGCTCCATCAGTCCCAGCAGTATTAGAAAGGCATCAGTGGCCACTGCTGGGATCGCAGGAGAAGATGACCACCAAGCCCCATGAATCCCAGAGCAGGCAAGTCCGGGAAGATGGTTAGACTCTCTGTTGGAGATGGTCACTGCCTGGTACAGGTGTGAATGTCACTTACCATACCTGAATGATATCCAGGTCTTGCTGCATATGGGCACGGACTGCTTCAGTATCTGAAGGATTGAATATTATTCTCCTTGTTACTAAAGTAAAGATACTTATTTGCATATCGATTTCTCAATTGATTTTTCCAGTGGTAGCAGTGTGTACCATCTACAAGATGCACTGCAGTATCTCACAAGGCTGGGAAGGTTTGTGTTGGTTATGGAGAGGGCAGGTGGGAAGGAAGAGGGAGTTCAACTTAAGGTGAGGGGGGCTGCACCATAATCGGCAAAGAGTGACCCTCCCTTTCCTTCCCACCCTTTAAACATGTGAGTTAAAACAATCGGCCTTACTGCTTCTGTCTGCCTACCCACACCAAATGTTTTATGGCATGAGCAGCGTATTATCAGGGTCAATTGGCTTGATAAGAAGCCTAATTGACCCTTGATTACTCATTTAAATATGGTGGGCAGGCTGCTGATGTCGGTCACCTGAACCACCCCCCCACCTCACCATATTATGGGGTGAGCTCGGACATGGGCAGGAAGGTGGCGTGATGGGCATCCGCGCTGTTTTATGTGCCCTCCCCCACACCTCAGGAAACATGCACATTGGGGGCACATAAAATTCAGCCCCTTATATATGACAAGAGAAAGGCATTGTTGGTGAGGCCAGCATTTGTTGCCCCTGGAACCACTGCAACCTCCATGGTGTAGACACACCCAGAGTGCTGTTTGGGATGGAGCTCCAGGATAGTGACCAGTGACCCAGTGATAGTGAAGAAACTGTGATGTTTATGCACCTGCTGCCATTGTTCTTCCAGGCGGTGGAGGTCACGGGTTTGGAAGATGCTGTCAAAAGATCCTTGCGAGATGCTGCAGTGCATCTTGTAGATGGTACACACTGCTACCGCTGTGCATCAGTGGTGGAGGGAGTGAATGGTTAAGGTGGAGGATGGGGTCCCGGTTAAGTGGGCTGCTTTGTCCTGGATGGCGTTGAGCTTCTTGAGCATTGTTGGAGCTGCACTCATCCAGGCAAATGGAAAGTACTCCATCAAATTCCTGACTTGTGTCTTGTTGCTGGTGGACAGGGTTTAGGAAGTCAGGCGGTGAGTCACTTATCGGAAAATACCCAGCCTCTTGAAGCCACTGTATTTATATGGCTGTTCCAGTTAAGTTTCTGGTCAATGGTAACCAACAGGTGGTAGATTCGGCAATGGTAATTCCATCGAATGTCAAGGGGAGATGCTTAGACTCTAGCTTGGTGGAGCTGATCATTACCTGGTAGGTGTGTCACTGTTAATTACCACTATTAGCTTAAGCCTGAATGGTGTTCAGATCTTGATGTATGTGCACACAGATTGTTTAATTATCTGAGGAGTTGAAGGTTATTCTCCTCCTTATCAAAGTAAAAATACTGATTTGTAGATTTCTCAATTGGTTTTCCCAGATTCATTTCGAGACTGTTTAATTCTCTCAATGCACCAAACACATTTGCTTAGACAATTGTTTGACTTCCAAGAAACTATTGTTAATTACAGATACTGCACAATGAAATAAAATTCAACTGTGTAATTAGCGTTCTCAGTTATTGTTCTTGAGCCTGGGATTCTACATATAAATGGAGCTAAAGTAGAACAATTCTTTCTTTCCCCATATGCCTAAATTTGTTGAAAATAAATTATTTGTACTTTACAGTGAACATTTCTGTGTTTCTTTTTATGATACACATCCATAGATTTGCTTCCTCAAAGGTAAATTTCACTCTTCTGGCCAGCCTCCCGCATTCCACTGCCTATAAATTTGAGTTCATCCAAAACTCTACTGTCGATAGATTAACTCGCACCAAGTCCTGCTCACCCATTACTCCTGTTCTCACTGTCCTACATTGGCTCCCAGTCAAGCAACACCTCAATTTTAAAATGTTCATCCTTTTTATTGAAATCCCTTTGTGGTCTCACCCCATCCATATCTCTATAATCTCCCCCAGTCCCATAATGCTCTTTGTACTCCTTATGCATTCACTGGATGTGAGCATCACTGTCAAGGTCAGCATCTATCGCCCATCTATAATTGTCCTTGAGAAGGTGACAGTGTGCTATCTCCTTGAGCTGCTGCAGCCCATTTAGTGAAGACACTGTCCCAGTGCTGTTGGGGATGGAATTCCAGGATTTTGAGCCAGTTATAGAGAAGGAATGGTGGTATTTTTGCGAATTAGGATGATAGGGCAGGTGGATCCAGGCAAGCGGCAAGTATTCCATCATATGCCTGACTTGTACATTATAGATGGTGGACAGGCTTTGAGAAGTCAGACAGTTACTTGCCACAGAATTCCCAGCATCTGACCTGCTCTTGTAGCCACAATATTTATGTGGCTGGTTCTGTTACATTTCTGGTCAATGGTGACTCCCAGGATGTTGATAGTGGGGGATTTCAGCAATGATAACAGCTTTGAAGGTCAATGGGAGATTGTTGGATTCTCTCTTGTTGGAGATGGTCATCGCCTGGCATTTGTGTGGTGTGAATTTTACTTGTCACTTATCAGCTCAAGTCTGAATGTTGTCCAGGTCTTGCTGCACATGAACTAGGACTGCTTCAGTATCTGAAGAGTTGTGAATGGTGCCAAACACTGCAATAATCAGCAAACATCCACATTTCTGAACTCATGTTGGAGGAATGGTCATTGATGAAGCCAGCTGATGATGGTTTGACCTCAGGAACTCCTGCAGTGATGCCCTGGGGCTGAGATGACTGACCTCTAACAATTACAGCCATCTTTCCTGTGCTAGGCATGACTTCAACCAGTGGAGAGTTTTCCCCTTGACTCCCATTACCTACAATTTTATTAGGGCTCCTGGATGCCACACTTGGTCAAATGTTGCCTATCAAGGGCAGTCACTCTCACCTCACCTCTGGAATTCAGCTCTCCTGATGATGTTTTGACCAGAACTATAATGTGGTCAGGAGCCGATTGGTCCTGGCATGACCCAAACTCAGCATCAGTGAACAGGTTGTTGCTAAGTAAATGCCACCAGATAGCACTGTCGCCTTCCATCACTTTGTTGATAACTGAGGGTAGACTGATGGGATGGTAATTGACTGGCATGGATTTGCCCTGCTTTTTATGGACAGACCATACCTGAACACCACCTGCTGCAGGCTCAGTCAGGCAGCTATTGCCAGCTTGGTCAAATTGGCACTGCCGAGTCACTCTTGGTGATGGATATTGTAGTCCCCGACCCTGTGTACATTTCGTGCCCTTGCTTCTCAGTGCTTCTTCCAAGTGGTTTTCAGCATGAAGGAGTATTAGTTCACCATCTGAACGAGGGCAGTAGGTAGTAATCACCAGGAGGTTTCCTTGTCCACCTTTTACCTGATGCCATGGGTCTTCAGGGGGTCTGAAGTTATTGTTGAGGAATTCCAGGGCAATTGTCTCCCACTGTATACCACCATGCTGCTACCTCTGGTGGGTCTGTCCTGTCAGTGGGACATGACAAACTCACGGATGGAGACGGAGGAGCCTGGAGCATGGTGGCATGCATGGTTCTGTGAATAAAACTCTGTTAGGCCGTTGCTTGACTTGTCTTTGTACAAGTCCCCATATATTAGTGAGGATTGCTTTGCAGAATGGGCTGGGAAAGTTGTCCTTTGTTGTATCCTGTGCCGAGTTCCATGTTGGGTTGTCCATCTGATTTTATTCACTTTTAATTTGTTCTTGAGATGTGGCATTGTTGGAAATGCCAGCATTTATTACCCATCTCTAATTGCCCTTATGAAGGTGGTGCTGAACTGCCTTCTTGAACTGCTGCAGTCTGTGTGGTGTATCTACACTGCTAGGAAGGGAGCAATGTTAGGATGATGTGTGGCTTAAGGGGAACTTGCAGGTGGCATTGCTTCCCACGCGTCTGCTGCCTTTGTTCTTCTAGTTGGTTAAGCTGATGGGTTTGGAAGGTGCTATTGAAAGAGCATTGGTGAGCTGTTGTATTGCATCTTGCATATGGTACGCACTGCTGCCACCATGTGCTGCTGCTGGAGGGAGTGAAATTTTATGGTGGTGGATAGGGTGCTGATAAAGTGAGTTTCTTTGTCCTGGATATTGTCGAGCTTCTTGAGTACTGTTGGAGCTGCACTCAATAAGGCAAGTGGAGTGTATTCCATCACACCCTACTTTGCCTAATAGATGGTGGACAGCTTTGGGGAGTCAGGAAGTGAGTTCTTCATCACAGAATTCCAAGTGTCTTGTCGCCATAGTATTTTTTACAGTTTTTCATTGTGGTTTGATACATCTGAGTGGTTTGCCAGGCCATTTCAGGAGACAAAATCACTTCTTTCCAGCGTCCTGATTTTACCCTCAAACAACACCATAAAAAAGCCAGCTAACGTGGTCATCAGCACATCGCTTTATGTGGGAACTTGCTGCTCACAAATTGGCTGCCACTTTTCCTCTGTTACAACAGTGATTACACACCAGAAGCACTTAAGGAGTTGTAAAGCATTTTGGGACTTTCTGAGGTCATGAAAGGCCCCATATAAATGCAAGACTTTCTTTTATCTCATGGCTATTTGTTGTGTACAAATTGGCTGCTGCATTTCCCACATTTTACAGCAGTGACTGCACTTCAAATAATAATTAATTGACTATGAAATGCTTTAAGATGTCCTAAGGACATGAAAGATGCGGTATAAATGTCAGTTCCTTCTTTTTTCTTTCTTTTAAATAATTAGATTACGTTGTACCTAGAATATCAGAAAAAACATTGATCAGCATATTCCAAATAGGGCCGCAGTGTGAAAACAGTGCAAACAACTGGAGAAGGTTGCCCAGTTAAAGTAGAGTGAAGCGATTCAGAAATTTGTAAAGAAGGGCTAAGGTGTACAGTGGTACAGGTAGTTATACGTTAGCAAGTAATTTCTGATCCATTTGCTCAAATAGATTTGAATTACAACAGGCTTCACACTTTTTAGTTTTAGGACAAGTGTGAGGTAATACCTATTGGTAGGAAGCAAAAGGATGTCACAAGCTCTTTTGGAAGTAATGGGCATTATCATCCCAGATTTGCACTCAGTGCACGAGTAGGCAGGAAAAAGGATTCTTTTCACCGCCAGCCGCAATAGCTGGTTTTCGTGCCGGATGGTCCCAGTCCTGCCTCATTAATTATGCCGTCTCACTGGTGGGCGGCCACTGAACCCTCCGCCATGCCGTTACCTCACTGCTTCCTTACTCCGGGTGCCATATCTAAACTGCAGCCGCGCACACAGTTCTCAATTCTTGACTGCTCCAGTGAAGACATGGCCCTGAAAGCCAAGAGGAGTTCGGTGACCTGTCACTGGAATGCCTTTTGGAGGCCCAATGTGATGTTCTCTATTCCCACTCCGGCTGCAGGAGGCCCATCAGTCTCATCGCTCTGGCTTGGGAGGCGATGGCAGTGGTGGTCAGTGCCAACGCTGCACAGAAGAGGTCGGCCATCCAGTGCAGAAAGAGGATGAATGATCTCATCTGTGCCGCCAGGGTAAGTCAAGCACCTCATTACTCTAAACTCACACAATCACAAGCCCATCACACATTCACTGGCATCTCACTCACTGTCAGCTCAAGGGACATCACCACTCACTCTCTCACACACACCCTCACATCTCCATCTGGCCTCATCTCTACTGGAGATCGCCTCCTCATCTTGTCCATGGCTCGACTCAGCACACATGCACGCCTGGCATCCTTCTCATTTGGACGGGCTTGTGCCTTGCTCATACTCTCTCATCTCTCTTTATGCAGGTGAAGATTTTGCACAGTCAACGGGAGAGAGCCCAGACCAGGGGGTGGAGTGCCGGACATCAAAGTCCTCACTCCGATCGAGAGCCGCACGTTGGAGCTGGCCAGGCAGGACATGGACCGTTCCTGCGGTGAAAGTGAGGCCGGCAGTGAACGCCCACATGAGGACCCTGCACCACAACATTGCTCCCTAAACGCTACTCTGAATCCACTGCTCTTTGTGTAATGTGTATCAAACCACAATGAAAAACTGTAATAAATACTATGGCGACAAGACACTGGGAATTCTGTGGCGAAGAACTCACCTCCTGACTCCCCAAAGCCTGTCCACCATCGATAAGGCAAAGTAGGGTGTGATGGAATACATTCCACTTGCCTTATTGAGTGCAGCTCCAACAATGCTCTAGAAGCTTGACATATCCAAGACAAAAAAACTCGCTTTATCGGCACCCTATCCACCACTGTAAAATTTCACTCCCTCCAGCAGCAGCACATGGTGGCAGCAGTGCGTACCATATGCAAGATGCAATGCAACAGCTCACCAATGCTCTTTCAATAGCACCTTCCAAACCCATCAGCTCTACCAACTAGGAGAACAAAGGCAGCAGACGCGTGGGAACCAACGCCACCTGCAAGTTCCCCTTACGCCACACATCATCCTAACATTGCTCCCTTCCTAGCAGTGTAGATACACCACACAGACTGCAGCAGTTCAAGAAGGCAGCTCAGCACCACCTTCTTAAGGGCAATTAGAGATGGGTAATAAATGCTGGCCTTTCCAACAATGCCACATCACAAGAACAAATTAAAAGTGAATAAAATCAGATGGACAACCCAACATGGAACTCGGCACAGGATACAACAAAGGACAACTTTCCCAGGCCATTCAATAAAGCAATCCTCACTAATATATGGGGACTTGTACAAAGACAAGTCAAGCAACAGCCTAACAGAGTTTTATTCACAGAACCATGCATGTCAGCCATGCCCCAGGCTCCTCCGTCACCATCTGTGGGTTTGTCATGTCCCACTGACAGGACAGACCCCGCAGTAAGGTGGTATACAGTGGGAGTCAGTTGCCCTGGAATTCCTCAACAATAACTTCAGACCCCATAAAGACCCATGGCATCAGGTAAAAGGTGGACAAGGAAACCTCCTGGTGATTACTACCTACTGCCCTCCCTCAGATGATGAATTAATACTCCTTCACGCTGAAAACCACTTGGAAGAAGCACTGAGAAGCAAGGGCATGAAATGTACACAGGGTCGGGGACCGCAATATCCATCACCAAGAGTGACTTGGCAGTGCCAATTTGACCAAGCTGACAATAGCTGCCTGACTGACCCTGCAGCAGGTGGTGTTCAGGTATGGTCTGTCCATAAAAAGCAGGGCAAATCCATGCCAGTCAATTACCATCCCATCAGTCTACTCTCAGTTATCAACAAAGTGATGGAAGGCGACAGTGCTATCTGGTGGCATTTACTTAGCAACAACCTGTTCACTGATGCTGAGTTTGGGTCATGCCAGGACCAATCGGCTCCTGACCACATTATAGTTCTGGTCCAAACATCATCAGGAGAGCTGGATTCCAGAGGTGAGGTGAGAGTGACTGCCCTTGATAGGCAACATTTGACCAAGTGTGGCATCTAGGAGCCCTAATAAAATTGTAGGTAATGGGAGTCAAGGGGAAAACTCTCCACTGGTTGGAGTCATGCCTAGCACAAGAAAGATAGCTGTAATTGTTAGAGGTCAGTCATCTCAGCCCCAGGGCATCACTACAGAAGTTCCTGAGGTCAAACCATCATCAGCTGGCTTCATCAATGACCATTCCTCCAACATGAGTTCAGAAATGTGGATGTTTGCTGATTATTGCAGTGTTTGGCACCATTCACAACTCTTCAGATACTGAAGCAGTCCTAGTTTAGGTGCAGCAAGACCTGGACAACATTCAGACTTGAGCTGATAAGTGACAAGTAAAATTCACACCACACAAATGCCAGGCGATGACCATCTCCAACAAGAGAGAATCCAACAATCTCCCATTGACCTTCAATGCTGTTATCATCACTGAACCCCCCCCCACCATCAACATCCTGGGAGTCACCATTGACCAGAAATGTAACAGAACCAGCCACATAAATATTGTGGCTACAAGAGCAGGTCAGATGCTGGGAATTCTGTGGCAAGTAACTGTCTGACTCCTCAAAGCCTGTCCACCATCTATAATGTACAAGTCAGGCATATGATGGAATACTTGCCGCTTGCTTGGATCCACCTGCCCTATCATCCTATCTTGCAAATATATCACCATTCCTTCTCTATAGCTGACTCAAAATCCTGGAATTCCATCCCCAACAGCACTGTGACAGTGTCTTCACTAAATGGGCTGCAGCAGTTCAAGGAGGAAGCACACTGTCACCTTCTCAAGGACAATTAAACATAAGCGATCGATGCTGACCTTGACAGTGATGCTCACATGCAATGAATGCATAAGAACTACAAAGAGCATTTTGGGTTTGGGGGAGATTATAGAGATATGGATGGTGTGAGACCACAATGGGATTTCAATAAAAAGGATGAACATTTTAACATTGAGGTAGGTGTTGCTTGACTGGGAGCCAATGTAGGAAGCCAATGTAGGACAGTGAATCACTAAAAGCAATGGTGTAATTTAATAAGGCCATAAAAAAAATAGCCAACAAAACATGGCTTCACTTCTGGAGGAATAGAATTAAAAAGCAGAGAAGTTATATCAAAATTTATAGAGCCTTGGTTAGACCACACTTGGTGGATCATTAAGTTCTGGTCTTCATATTATAAAAAGGACATAGAGACAGTGGAAAAGGTACAAAAATGATTGACTTGGGATGAAACCAGAAGAAAGTGGAATTTTGTGGTGAATAACTCACCTCCTGACTCCCCAAAGCCTGTCCACCATCGATAAGGCAAAGTCAGGAGTGTCATGTATTACTCTCCACTTGCCTGGATGAGTTCTGCTCTGACAAGGCTCAAGCAGTTCGACATCCAGGGCAATGGAAAGATTGAACAATCTGAGTCTCTTTTTTCAAGGCAAGGGAAGATTGAGGGGGTGACTGATGGAGGACTTTAATATTGTGAAAGAGTTTGATAGGGAAGATATACAGTGTTTCCACTTGCAGGAGAAACTCGAGCTAGAGGACATAAATATAAGATAGTCAATAATAAATCCAATAGGGAACTCAGGAGAAACTCCCAGAGAGTGGTGAGATTATGGAACTCGCTACCATCAGGAGCGGTTGAAGCGAATAGTACAGACAAGATAAAGGGGAAGCTGGATAAACAATGTGGAATAAAGAAATGGAAGTGTTGATAGGGTGAGATGAAAAGTGTGGGAGGAGGTTTGTGTGGAGCGTAAATACTGGCGTAGACCTGTTTGACCAAAAAGCCTGTTTCTGTGCTGTAAATACTTTGCGGTTTTGTAACTCAGAACGTCTCCCAGGCTGACAGAAGTAAACAATTTCCCTCCTTTTGTACAAGGGCATTAAGGAAACACCTGGATGGCCGGCAGAGGTAAAGGTTGGTGATTACCCATCTGTTATGGCACCCTGTTTAACTTTCCATCCATTTGAATGAATGGATAAAAAAAGTGGGCTGGCTTTGTTATGTGTGTTTCCTGTATTGTGTCCAGTCAATTATCTGCCTAAGGACAAAAGAAGCATATCAGCCAAAATATTGATGTGACAGTTTGGTAAGTAATGTAAACCTACAACGCAGTTTCCAGCAAAACGTATAGGAATTGATATTGAGTTATGTAATACCACATCTAATTATATTGTCAGGTTCAACCTGATACAGCAGTAACAACTTGCTTTTATAGAGCGCTTTTGAACACCCCAAGGCACTTTACAGTAGCATTATGAAACAAAATTTGACACCGCAAAATGACTCAGTAAACAATTTACTCAGCATAGAATGTCTGTACAGGAGTACCCTGGCACCGAGATGTGCATGGACAAAATATGTGAGTAGATCATATTTCACCCAGAAAGTAATGGAAACAAGCAAAACCAGAGTATTTCTCCAGATTAGCTATTGTCACATTAAGCTCCAGCAATATCGTATTTACAATATTAATCTTTGGTCACCAGCAACAGAAATGTATGTGAGGCATCATATTCCATGTAAGAGTAGTCCAACATTTGAGGAGCTGGAGAGACTGGGGAGAGAGCAAAAGGCCCAATCAGAACCCAACATCTAATATCTCCATTACCTGCCAAGAGAATGTGATTATAGAGCCTTTGCTTTTCAAAATTAAAAAAATATATATATGAATACACTTGATATAACCTGTAGGGTGACAGTGAAAGAAATGAGAAGAAACAAGTGATCTGAATATCAAAATATCAAAATGATATTCAGATGAGATATGAGACTGCGAACAGAAACAGCTTTCTGATTCGATACTGATTGGAAATAGTTAGTTTCACGTACTGCATGTTTCGGGGTGACCTCTGGCTGAATACTGAGTGACTTTTTACATTTTGCAATTCTTTTAGCAGGCAGTCATCTTTAAAAGATACTTGAACAAATAACCAATCATGAGAAAGTGTCTAACCAGAATAGGTATTACTAATGTGGAGTTGAGAAGTGTTATCGAAGATAAGCAGCAGTGTAATTTGATGGGATGAGAAAAAAATGAAGATTTTATCATCCTCCAGTATCGAATCATAAGTATTACTTGAATTCAAAAACCAAATAGATCATCATATTGACGATGGAAATGCCGAAGACATAGTGTTATTAGTATTGATGTAGGTTTACGATGCATGGAAACCAACACATCCTATTTTATTGTCGGGGGAGTTGGGTTTATCTCAGGACAATACAGTTATTTTCTTTTCATAATTAGAAAGCATAGAGAAAAGCATTTTGTTAAGAAAACAGCTTTTGTCAGATCCCTGTGGATTGGTAACTGTGGAGATAGTTTTCATATTTTCAGTTTCTACTTGATAATTGCTCATTGATATCACCTGATAATTCACAAGATGTATATTTTGAAATCTGGGAGCTGTAATGAGGAGGTGTTGTGGCCCAGTGGGTAGTGTCCCTTTCTCTCTGCCAGAAGCTCTGGGTTCAAGTCTCACTCCAGCACCTGATGGCCAAGGAAGGTGCATGTGTAATGTGGCCAAACAGGTTGATTATTAACATGTAAATACTCGCAAAACACTGAATCTCTTGGTTATCCAGGCTTGATGTGCAGTTGTATCCCTCATGATGTATATAGCTTCAGGCTAATGACCTGTTCCAGGAAAAATGAGCCACAGAAACAGATGTGCATGTGTGCTTTGTCTGCTTCATGTGTCCCTAGATGTGGGAAGCTACAGTGGTATGACAAAGTGAATACTTTAACAACAAATTCTGCCTATTGGACTGACTAATACACGTTGACTTAAAATTCACTTAGCAGTCAGTTTTAATATTTTTTATTAATTTAGGATGTGGGCTTCACTGGCTGGGCCAGCATTTATTGCCCATCCCTAGTTGCCCTTGAGAAGGTGGTGCTGAGCAGCCTTCTTGAACCGCTGCAGTCCATGTGGTGTAGATACACCCGCAGTGCTGTTAGGGAGGGAGTTCCAGGATTTTGACTCGGCGACAGTGAAGGAACGGTGATATATTTCCAGGTCAGGATGGTGAGTGACTTGGAGGGGAACTTGCAGGTGGTGGTGTTCCCATCTCTCTGCTGCTCTTGTCCTACTAGATGGTAGTAGCCGTGGGTTTGGAAGGGGCTGTTGAAGGAGCCTTGGTGAATTCCTGCAGTGCATCTTGTAGATGGTACACACACTGCTGCTACTGTGCGTCGGGGGTGGGGGGAGTGAATATTTGTGGATGTGGTGCCCTGACTCTCCCTCCTCCCCCAGCCCACACAGGTAGCACTGAGCACTCCTGGGTGTGTGTCACGCTGGTTGGGCCTTAACTGACCAACCCATGTAAAATGGCCACGTGCAGCCGATTGCTGGTGGCGATTGGCTTGGCACCCGCTCCCGACCGGCCCGCCCAACGGGGAGAAAATTCTCCCCATGGACTCTGGGAGTGGGATGGAGAAGGTCAGGGAGGTCAGTGTGGACGGGGGTGGGGTTCTCTGGGAGGTAGGGAACGTGCACATTCACCTGGACATCCTGGAATGAGAAGGGTTCGGGTTGGTAGGTGATGGTGAAGAGGGGGAAGGTGATGCCGGGGGGTTCACAGTGATGGGGGAAAGGATATGGGTGACTGGGGTAGGGGAAAGGACAGGCGAGCTAATCAACAACTTGCCATGACCATGTTTGTCAAATCGAAAATGAGCGGAGCCTCATGTTGGACGGACACAGGTGCTGCATGGGAGTGTGGTCAGTGGACGGGCGGAGATGCAGCTCAGCTCAAATGGACAACAGAAAGAGAATCCCAGCAGGCAGCATTGAAAATGCTCGGGACAGTGAGTTGAGTGTGATGGATGAAGGCTCCGTGTGTGTGGGAGAGTGCTCGCATGAGGCTCCAAAAGGCCCTGCCTCACACACATACTTCTCCCTTCAGAATCACTCATGGTCTGGATGCATACAGCTGACCTGCTAGTGGGGCTGGGGCCCGGGTATAGGGCGAGAGCTCACGAAACCTGTAAATGAGGCTGAAAGGCAGCATTACACATTATTCAGTGAAAGTGAATATATTTTCAGATTATAAAGTGATAAAATGTGTTCAGCTGTGCAACCACTTGTTATCAGGATTTCTTAACATTTCTTGACCTGCCACTTCTTCTAAGTGCTGCCCTGACATCCACAGCAGGGGTGGAGTCAGCCTGTGCAATGGTCGGCCCTGTTGCCTCTGATGACTTCGGCATGCGTCCTCTGGAGAACCAAGATGTTGAGGGCCCCGGCTTGCTTTGCCTGTCCTCCTGTGGGCCAGCTGCTCCCGCTGTGGTGACGGAGGGTGAGGTTGAAGGGGGCACAGGAAAAGTGGACTCAAAGGAGTAGACAGCCTCTGAAATTCCTGAGTGGATGACCCAGGGGTGTCCAGCTGCTGCTCCTCCTCCCTTCGGGTGCCCGAGGTCCCGGCCTGTCTCCTTGAGGGGAAGGAGCCCCTGGAGGGATGTTGAGGTGCCCCGTTTCTCCCTCGTGTTGCCACTGCAGGAACTCACCCATGGCTACAGTGATGGAGGGCAGGTCTGTACACATGTCCACATTCTTCTGGACCAGGGTCTCCATGGTGTTCACTTTCCTTCCCATGTAGACCTCCATATGCGCACATGTGGGCTCCACTTCATCAGAAAGCAGGCAAACGCACTCCTCTGGCTTGCGTGCCACTCTGTTGAGGGCTTCCAACAGCTCTGCGTGATGTTCACTGCCATCTACCCACTCTCCAGGATGAGTTGGAATGCCGGATTCAGAGGCTCATCATCTGACTGGGGCCTCACGTGTGCCTGATCCCCAGCAGTCCTCTCAGTGCCAGGGAGCTCAGCTTAACCCGCCTCCTCCTGCTGTGGACACATGTCCGTGTGGTGACCACCAGATTGTGAGCTCAAACCTGCTCTCGATCTAGGTCCCACCAAGGTTTGCATTGCTGAACTGGTGGAGGGTGTGGGTGTGAGTGCCATGACAGGTGCTGCCCTCAGGGCCCTCATCCGAGGTTTTCTCGGCACTGGGGTCGAGGTCACGATTCCCTGAGGGCGATGTGGCTGATTTGCCTGGAACGGAAAGTGGAGATTATTAGTGCTAGGCAGCCATGTTGAACACAGAACAGTGGACTCACAGTAATGTTCAGAGGGGGATGATGTGGTACAGGATCCTCACGTGGGTGTTCGCCACTGACCTCACTGTCAGTGCAGGAATGGTCTACGTCTTCTATAGCCAACTCCCACGCGCGCCTCTCGAATGGAGTGAGGACCTTGATGTTCCGCACTCCAGCCCTGGTCTGGGAACTCTCCCATTGATTGTGCCTGATTGAGTCCTGTATAAAGACAGATGGAGAGAGTGTGAGCAAAGGGCATGCCAGGCCAAATGAGAAGGATGCCAGGCATGCGAGTGTGCTGAGTGGAGCCATGGATGGATGAGGAGGTGATCTCCAGAGGAGATGAGGTCAGATAGAGATGTGAGGGTGTGTGTGAGAGAGTGAGTGGTGATGTCCCTTGAGCTGGCAGTGAGTGAGATGCCAGTGGATGTGTGATGGGCTTGTGAATGTGTGAGCTGAGATTGATGAGATGATTGACTTATCCTGGCGGCACGGACGAGATTATTCATCGTTCTCTGCGCTCGCTGGCCGACCTCTTGTGCGCAGCATTGACCACCTCTCCCACTGCCTCCCAAGACAGAGTGGTGAGACTAATGGGCCTCCTGTGGCCAGAGCGGGGGCAGAGGACATCGTGGCGAGGCTCCACGCCATCCAGAAGGCGTCCTGGGGATGCGGCATTGAATCGGGCCGCTGCATTCGTCTTGGCTTTTAGGGGCATGTCTTCACCGGAGCAGTCCTGAGCTGCAAGCATTGAGAACTATGCACTAGGCTGCAGTTTAAATATGGCACCTGGCATGAGGAAGTGGGCGAGGTAATGGTGTGGCGGGCAAATCAGAGGCCACCCACCAACAATCCGGCGTATCCCCCGCGAATGCATTCTTAATGACGCGGAAAGGGGACAATACAGCGCGAGAACCCGCCATTGTGACCGGCGGGTAAAACATTGTTTCTCATGCCTGCTACCCCTCTTAGTGCAAATCTGGGACGATTCCGTCCATAGTGTTTTTAACATCCCAAGATGCTTCACTGGGGCGTCATCAAACAAAATTTGACATCAAGCTGCAGAAGATGCATTAGGGCAGTTGATTGAAAGCTTGGACAAAGAAGTAGATTTTAAGGAAGGCATTAAAGAAAGAGAGAGAGAGAGAGCTTGGGAAGGTTAAGGAGCGAATTTCAGATCTTAGGGCCTCAGCAGCTATAAGCACAGCTGCAATTGAAGGGGCCAAAACACTTAACAGGAAATACAGAGTATTCTGCTTATCTCAGTGTCTCATTACAATTAGAGCCCATTGAAAGTCGCTTGAATGCTGTTGTGACAGTTGTTGACATTCATGACCTTCCCCAATGTGCCCCAAAGTTTTTATATATTCTCCTAACAGTCAAAAAAAATTGTTGAAAGCATCTTAACTGAAAATATGCTGGGTTTCTCAGCAGGATAATAACCAGCTCGCTCTCAATATAAAACCCAAATCAATTTGAAATGGTTTATCCCAGTGTCTTGTCAAAGAAAGCCCCTGAGCAACTGACACAAATAGCTTTAACCTTGGCAGTAGTGACTGTCACGTAAGCAATCCAACAGCACACTGCCCATCAAACATCACATTGCCAACTGATTGCCAAGATAAAATTAACATTTCATAAGCCTGCAAGATCCCTCCTTATCACGTCATCCTACAGCCTCACTTTGATTATGATGATGCAGTCTGAAGACACTGGTTAAGTAGTCAGTTGCGGTGAAAATACTACCTACTAAAGCAGGATTAACTTAATGTAAATATTTCAGTCATATAGGACCTTTTCCAAAGTAGTTGCCCTTGACCAAAGGGTCGGATCTGGCTATTCTCAATGTTATTGGCATCACATCTTCCACAAATGGACCTTACTCACCTCACAGCAAAATATGTCATCAATGCCACGCTTACATCTTATTAGCTTTTGTCCATTTGGGGGCAGCTGTAGGTTTTGTCCACACATAAAGGGCAGAATTTTACGGCCCCGTTTCGGTGGGGGCGGGGCTGTAAAATGCGGCGAGACATTCTAAACCCCATTGACTTCAGCGGGAGTGTAAAATCCCCCTGTCGTAAAATTCTGCCCAATGGTTCCAAATTTGTGAATTTAGAAAATAAATTCTTGAGACGTGGGCATTGCTAGAAAAAAACGGATTTATTGCCCATTCCTAATTGCCTATGAGAATGCAGTGATGAGCCTTCCCAGTCTATATGATGCAGGTACTTCCTCAATGCTGCTAGGTAGAGGGTTCCAAGATTTTGACCAAATGTTAACCTTGAGAAACTGCTCCTTGGCATTCACGATGTCAGATAGATGCTCAGGTTGGCAAAGTACATCCCAGGTGACAGATCCAATCTACCACCCAGTGGCATCAGCTCCTTACCCTTAACATTGTTGGTAGACAGGCACAATGAGACCAAAAGAGAGTTTTAGCAGTTCACACAATGCTGGCATCAGATTGTTAATTCAAATAGTTGCCTCTGATAGTCATTACAGACAGCAGAGTAAAGCAAATATAGTCTAAGATCAGTGTTGGTACACACAGTAGGGTATAGAGGAAGGACTAAACAATGGGGTGATTAGCTCTCTCAAAGAGTTGGTGGAGGTGCAATGGGACAAATGACCCCTTCCTGTTTTGTATAATTCTGTGATTCTTGAGAAGAGAAAGATAAGGTATACTGGGACTCTGCATGTCCCTGGAATGGGAAAAAAATTATCAAATGAGAACTACATTCAACAACTAATTAGAAATGTTAACAATCATCCCATGTTGATTTCTGCAGCATCTACTTCTCTCCTGAGTTGTATTGTAGCAGCTTGATGAGATGTGCCCATTGTAAACAAGCTATCAAAGCATAACTGTGAGGCTTTGTGTAAATAAGTAATCAGTTAGTTGTGTTATCATTGCTGGCACAAAGATTGCTTCATTCACACTGAGGGGTTTAGTGCAGTTTCTCATTTCCCAAACAAGAACTGTAACTTTTTTCAGAAGTTCAGGGACTGTATATATTTAAGTTGCTTTTTGATTATTGTTGGGCTATTGTTGCTTTTTATTTCAGGTGGCTGATTGGCCCTGTTCGTGCAGGCCCTTCGTGAATGTTCCTGCTCCGATTGGTTGGAATGAAAATTTAATTGGAAGCTTTAGAGGCTGGAAATTTAGCCAAGGTTGGGCTTGAGTGGGTCAGGTGCACCCACACAGGCAGTGAGGGGAGCTCAAGTTTAACGGCGCAAGGAATTGAGGCCAGCAGTATTTGGTTTGGTTTGGTTTAGATCCTGAGGGGATTTGATAGGGTAGATGCTGACAGGATTATTCCTCTTGTGGGGGAGACTAGATCTCCCTTTTCAGACGGAGATGAGGAGATTTTTTTTCTCTCTGTGCATTGTTAGTATGTGAAATTCTCTCCCTCAGAAAGCAGTGGAGGCTTTATTTATTGAATTTATTTAAAGCTGAGTTAGACAGATCTTTGATAGACAAGGGAGTCAAGGGTTATGTGGGCAGGCAGGAAAGTGGAGTTGAGACACAACCAGGTTAGCCGTGATCTTATTGAATGGCGGAGGAGGCTGGAAGGGCTGAATGGCCTACTCCTGTTTCTACATCCTATCAATGTCAACTCAAAGAGGGCACAATGTCAGGGGAGGGAGTGGACAGACCAGTGCCAGGAATGATCACAGAGCGAGCCTTGTGTGGATTGGCATTCTTCCCGTGAACACAGGACAAGCACCCTTGACCTCACTGAAAAAAAAAATTAAAGGTTTCCTAGGCTGCTTCATTAACAACCTCTTGTGCCCCTTTCAGAATCACTGTTTTCCACCATTGGGCACAAAAGGGCGGCGAGTGGATGGGCACATGGGGCAGGATTTTCGCCCCGATATGGGGGCATGAATCACCTTGTAAAATCTTGCCTACCTTTCGAGAAAGGTCTTTGTTTGCTGAGTCCAGCACCATACCTGAGACCAATGAATGAAAAAAAATGACAGAAAACTTCCCCTTAGATGGAAGATCTGGCTTCCAGAGGTTTATTATGCCCTTAGAGCAGATTAGGCAGAAGTATCTGATAGCAGACAAATATAAAAAAGTAAATTTACTCTCCTTTATTCACATAACTCTTTATAATCCAGGGTAAACCCAGAGAAAATATAACCTCTAACCTCAGGGAGACATTACACATAGAACATATGACCTTTATTGATTCAAAAAGTGGAAAATCCAATTGCACTAAAGAAAAAAAGTCTTGCCGTTCTGTAACGCTTTTCATGACCACAGAATGTCCCAAAGTGCTCAACAGTCAATTAAATAGTTTTGAAGTGTAGTCACTGTTGTAGGAAACGTTGCAGCCAATTTGCGCACAGCAAGCTTCCCCAAACCACAACACGATAACGACCAAATAATCTGTTTTTGCAATGTTGATCAAGGAACAAATATTGTCCAGGACACCAGGGATAACACCCTTGGTCTTCTGCGAAACAATGAATCTTTTGCAGCCACCCGGGAGGGTAACTGGGGCCTCAGTCAAACTCCTCGTCGAAAAGACGGCACCTCAGACCATGCAGCATTCCTTCAGTACCGCACTGGAGGGGCACAATCGAACACTGACAAAGAATGTGGTCTGCTGAACCAACCTATTCACTGACCGTTTGTGGAGTTTTCATAGTAGTTGGTCCTAGCTCTATTGAACATTAGTCCTAATGAACATGAGGCATTTTATTTCCTTGGGCGCCTTGAATAATTATTTTATTGCTAATTATTTGGCAGCATTTAAATTATTCGACTTTATTGCTACAAACAGCTAATAAAATTTGCTCAATCCCTATGGTTCTTATTCATATGCATGAGCTCAACCCTTGGTACTGCAGGGATTGCCCTGTCAAAAAAAACTAATGAACGGCCATTAGCTGTGATATCACCTCTTTTGCTTGAAAAGATAGATTTCACAAGTTGTAGCCTTAATGATAATCATTTATTTTTCAAAGGATTAAAGATTGATTTTTAAAAAAATGTATTAAAAATTAAGGATCTTTTCAAAACAGACAGGAAAAGCCTCTGAGGAATATTACACTGAGTGAGTGAAAGAATGAAGAGCCAAGAAGCAAAAGTATAATGAATGACAATACTGTGAAGAGATTATCCATTAACAATCATTGGCCTATGAATGCAGCTTGATTGTGATGGATAGAATGCAATAAATGATCAACTTAATCAGTCAGACCTGACAAAATGTAGTACAGGAATCTTGGAGCATAATTCAATCCATGGCATAATCTGACACTCTGTACATCTTCTTAATGTTGTTAAAACCTGTATTAAGCTGCAACTGTTGATCAATTCCATGGTGCCTTTAAGTATGCAAAATGACAATTTAGAGGGAATTGGATTAACAATTGAGGAAGAAAATAATAGTGACGGGTACAGGGACAAAGAAAGGAAATGGGTTTAAAATAGGAAGGCTTCAACATGGAGGGAGGTAGTGGCATCATGGCATTGTCACTGGGCTAGTAATCCACAGACCCAGGGTAAGGCTCTGGGGACCTGGGTTTGAATCCCACCATGGCAGATGGTGAAATTTGAATCCAATAAAAATGTGGAATTAAAAGTCTGATGATGATCATAGAGCCATTGCCGACTGTCATAAAAACCCATCTGGTTCAGCAATGCCTCTTTAGGGAAGGGAATCTAGCATTCTTACCTGGTCTGGCCTACATGTGACTCCAGATCCACAGCAATGTGGTTGACTCTTAAATACCCCCTGAAAGAGGACAATCAGGGATGGGCAATAAATGCTGGCCTAGCCAGTGATGCCCACAGGAGCCATGGGATTGCCACTAACCTAAAATTAGTACACAACTGCAAGGCAGCAATTAATTTCTATTGGATAGGGATGTTTTTTAGACTTAGTTTGGGCTCAATAACTATCAAAAGTTGGGATATCTCAACATCCATACATCCATATATATCCCAACATCTTATACAGCAGCTGACCTATCAAGCAGTATAAATGCAAGGAAAAGATATAAAACTATCGCTTCAAAGCAAGTCACATTTGGAAACCAACAAAAACAGGCATCAATATCTAACACTGACCACTGTTATAGTTTATGCTACTTCCAAATTAATATTCTGCGTTAATATTCAGTGCTAAAGCCATCCATGAACAAATCTTGACCTTAACTGTAAAGTATTCAGAATAGTGATCCTCCAGGCAAACAGTAAACATTTGTATCTGTTCTAGAGATGGTAAACTTTAAATCGTCAAGATGCCACCAGCCTGAAAGCCGTCACACACCTACCTGTCTGCAATGGTGGTGGTGGTGGTGGTGGGGGGCGGGGGGGAGAGAGAGAGAGAGGGGTGTGGGGGGAGAGGGAGAGGGAGGCTAGAGGGGGAATTGGCGAGGGGAAGTGTCTTCACAGAGTTGGAGTCATCAAAAAGAGAACTGCAGGCATGGGCTATCCGTCATAAGGGCAGCTATAGCGGAGAATAGGCCAGGCACATTTAATGCCCAATGGCTCAGCTTTCCTGCAAGAAGCCTATAATGTTCACCTTTGAGAATGGTGTGGTGGAATGGCACAGAGAGCGCCTCCCAGCACCATCTCCATTTCAGCAGCCGTAATAAAGGGGCTGCGGTGCTGAGCTCATCTGTCAATTAACTCCACATTGGGGTCCCTTTCCCCGTCATTTTTGTCTTTCAATTCTTAATCCCCTCCTCCATCAGCATTGGCAGAGGCGGTTAATGAATTGGGTGGTACTTTGAGTTCTCAGAGTTTTTGCCACCAAATTGTGACTCTTCCCTTTAATTGTCCCTAGCTCTTTACATTTGCTTCTATATAATTTGACCTCCCTTTATCATGGTTTCCCAGGGTAGGATGTCAGCAGAGTAAGACAGCAAAAGAAGGACCCATTGCCAACCTCAACCAGGGTGATTTTGGACTTGGTGAGGCAGTCTGAAATGGCTGGCACTGAATCAGTGATGTGTTTTACATCTTTTTCAGGAAACTAATTGGTATGACAATGAGTGATGAATTCAGTTTTTACATTTATCCCACCCTGAGAAAACCTGCAACTGACAAATTTCTTTTCACTGGGATCTTAATCATTCTTATTTTTATTTATTTATCATGGACCATGTTGCAGAGACATGGCAAAGTGTTCCGTACAGTGGGAGCACTTTCTGGCAGTTTCGCAAAATGTAATGGATTTGAATTCCTGATATGCTCTTCCATTAGACAGAGCATTGCACTGTCAGTGCAGAATAGAAAAAAATACTTCTGTGAGTAAGGAGAAAACTAGAGAAAAATCCTTCAGTTAACCAGATTTTTGTCTGTCTTACTCACCTGTTTACTAACATTTTTTCATTAAACTTATCCAAAGTGAATATATATATGTATATGTATATGTATATATATATACGTATATGTATATAAATGTGTATATGTATATGTATATATACACTAGTCGGTAAGACAACAACATCAAAATCAATTAGATATCAAGAATACAATGACAAGTACCCAAAGTACCAAATTTTTTATATTTGTTCATGGGATGTGAGAATCGATGGTAAGGCCAGCATTTATTCCCTATCCCTAATTGCCTTTGAGAAGGTGGTGGTGAGCTGCCTTCTTGAACTGCTGCAGTCCATGTGGTGTAGGTACACCCACACTGCTGTTAGCGAGGGGGTTCCAGGATTTTGACCTAGCGACAGTGAAGGAACGGTGATATATTTCCAAGTCAGGATGGTGAGTGACTTGGAGGGGGATCTTCCAGGTGGTGGTGTTCCCATCGATCTGCTGCCCTTGTCCTTCCGTATGGCAGAGGCCATGGGTTTGGAAGGTGCTGTCGAAGGAGCCTTGGTGAGCTTCTGCAATGCATCTTGTACTTGGTACACACTGCTGCCACTGTGTGTCGGTGGTGGAGGGAGTGAATGTTTGTGGATGGGCTGCTAATCTAGCGGGCTGCTTTGTCTTGGATGGTGTTGAGTTTCTTGAGTGTTGTTGGAGCTGCACTCATCCAGATAAGTAGGGAGTGTTCCATCACACTCCTGACGTGTGCCTTGTAGATGATGGACAGGCTTTTACTGCTGAGATTCCTTAACTGTGGTTAAAAAGGGCAATAACATTTGCAACTGGTGCATGGAAGTCATGTGACTGGCCAGGCGATCGGATGTCACATGATCAGACCCCCAAGAACACGTCAAACTAAAGTTGGCATCCTGAGTTAAAGAGCATTTGTGAGAGCCGTGCGTTGTCGGTGCTCTGGGCTTCTACAGCTCCCGAAGGTCTCAGGTCCTGTTCAACTTAAGGACGTTTGTGTACCACAGCTGCAACCCCTGAGTCAATGAACTCAGAACATATTCATGTTCCAGGCACTTATCTAAAAATAACCAACTGTCATCAATTTTCCCATTCACATCATTTGTGTTTCCTAAACAGTAGCAATTCACATTATTGTATAATTTGGAACTGCAGGAATAAATTGGAATCCCTGCTGATGCATTGCAAATTATGCTTTTTTGTCAAATAATGCAGTGTTTAGGGACAACTGGTGGAGTGGGGCCACACCAAATATCAGCATCAAGGCACGGGGTAATTGAACACAGTAATGATAAGGGGGTCATTCCAATTCAGTTAATGTTTTGACAAAAGCGCAGAGCATGTTATTGTACTTTTTTTCCCTCTTCTCCTGCCTATGAGACAATTGGGGAGGGTTGACTCTCACTAGAATAGGCTGCCGAAAGTAGGCAGATGGTGGCAGCTGCTCAGACCTGACACTGGGATTTCTCGGCGCTACCAGCTTGGCCCGTTATTTACATTTTTTAATTAGCTGATGAGCAAACTGTTTTCATCTGCAAATATAAGCAAACAATACACAACAGCAAGGTTGGGAGGAATGAAAAATGCTGGAAAAAACTAAGCTTTTGATTTCTGTTTCAGGTTTCCAGCATCCACAGTATTTTTTTTGCTTTCAGCAAGGTCGGGTGCATTAGACTGAATAATGAACTACTCTGGCTCGAGGTACAACTGGAAGTTAATGGGACTGGAAACCTACAGATATCCTGTAATGTGGCAAGATCAGAAAAAGTCCAAAAACTGACAAGTTAAGGTCTACAGTCAAAAATTTTGTTACATGCTTTAATGACAGTCCTATTAGAGAAATAAGTACTCACACTGCACAGACTTTGCCTCAGTTTTCTGGACCTCAAATAATCCCCAACACAGGCAAATGAAAGAAAAGACCTAAAACAAAAATAGCAGGTAAATCTCAGCAGGTCTGACAGCATCTGTGGAGAGGAAGACAGAGTTAACGTTTTGAGTCCGTATGACTCTTCATCAGAAATAAAGACAAATAGAAATGAGGTGAAATATAAGCTGTTCGAGGGGGGTGGGACAGGTAGAGCTGGATAGAGGGCCAGTGATAGGTGGAGGCAAAGAAGAGATTGCCAAAGATGTCATAGACAAAAGGACAAAGGGGTGTTGACGGTGGTGATATTATCTAAGGAATGTGCTAATGGTGACATTAAGGGTAGAAAGCAGGACGAGCAAGTGACAGATAGCCCTAGTGGGGGTGGAGTAGGGGGAAGGGATCAAAATGGGCTAAAAGGTGGAGATAAAACAATGCATGGAAATAAATTTAAAAATAATAATAGAAATAGGTGGGAAAAGAAAAATATATTTAAAAATATAGAAATTATTATTAAAAAAGGGGATTGGAAAGGGGGGTGGGGATGGAGGAGAGAGTTCCTGATCTGAAATTGTTGAACTCAATATTGAGTCTGGAAGGCTGTAAAGTGCCTAGTCGGAAGATGAGGTGCTGTTCCTCCAGTTTGCGTTGAGCTTCACTGGAACATTGCAGCAGGCCAAGGACGGACATGTGGGCATGAGAACAGGGTGGAGTGTTGAAATGGCAAGCGACAGGGAGGTCTGGGTCATGCTTGCAGACAGACTGAGGGTGTTCCATAAAGCGGCCACCCAGTCTGAGTTTGGTGTCTCCAATGTAGAGGAAACCGCATTGGGAGCAGCGAATGCAGTAGACTAAATTGAGGGAAGTGCAAGTGAAGCACTGCTTTACTTGGAAGGAGTGTTTGGGCCCTTGGACGGTGAGGAGGGGGGAAGTAAAGGGGCAGGTGTTGCACCTTCTGCGGTTGCATGGGAAGGTGCCATGGGAGGGGGTTGAGGTGTAGGGGGTGATGGAGGAGTGGACCAGGGTGTCCTAGAGGGAACGGTCCCTACGGAACGTCGACAGGGGGGGTGAAGGGAAGATGTGTTTGGTGGTGGCATCATGCTGGAGTTGGCGGAAATGGCAGAGGATGATCCTTTGAATGTGGAGGCTGGTGGGGTGATAAGTGAGGGCAAGGGGGACCCTATCATGGTTCTGGGATGGAGAGGAAGGTGTGAGGGCAGTGCGCAGAAGATGGGCCAGACACAGCTGAGGGCCCTGTCAACCACCGTGGGTGGAAAACCTCAGTAAAGGAAGAAGGAAGTCAAAAGAATTGTTCTGGAACTGCTTTTATGAAAGAAAAGAATTATTATCTTTACCCAGCACATTACATCAACAGTTTAGCTGATTGCAACAACAACATTTTGCATTTAGAATGCAACTTTATTGTAATAAAATGTCCCAAGGCTCTTCCCAGGAATGTTATCAGATTGACACTGAGACAATTAGGCAGACATTAGGACAGGTGGCCAAGTACTTGGCCAAAGAAGTAGGTTTTTAGCAATGTCTTAAAGGTGGGGAAGAGGTTTAAATTCCAGACCTTAGCAATCAGGTGACTGAAGGCACAGCTGCCAATGGTGGGCCGTAGGGAATGGGGGATGCAGAAGAAACCTGAATTGGAGGATCGCAGATATCTTAGAGGGTTATAAGGTTACAGAGTTAGGGAGGGGGTGAATCCAAGCAGAGATGAAGACAACAATGAGAATTTTAATATTGAGGAACTGGTAGATTGGTAGACCAATGAAGGTCAATGAGCACAGGAGTGATTAATCCAAAATAATTTCAATAATGACCTTGACCTTTCTCTCTTAGGTACTTAAATATTCACAAAGAAATGGGCACACGATCGTAAATGAAACACTAAACTTTATTATTGTTTCTTCCATAAAATCCTCAAGGTGATTCATGTGATGTTCTCCTTGGAATGATCTAGTCTGGCTATGAATGTTAATCTGTTTCTTAATCCAGTTGAGGTTGTAAACCATTGTATGAGATGCTTGGCTGTTTAATGGATACTGATATCAGAGTGCCGCTGATTTCTTAATTTACATTCAGCTTGGGAATGTCACCATTACTTTTAGTTTGCAACAATTGCAACACCAGAAACAGATGAATGTTTCACTTGAAAAATGAAACTTGAAGAATTATTTGAACACACAAAATTAACGAATATAAACCAAGGTAGTTTATTCCCAGGACAGTGCTGCGAATTGCATTAGCGGCAGCATTCCGGTGGTAACAATATTTATAGAGATGTGCTAAACTGGTTCCTCAGAGCTTCATTTATTTTTTTGTGACTAGCTACACAAGAAACAAAGTCATTAAACCGAGCGATAGAATTTGAAATAATCTCCAATTGCACTGCACAGGCTTCAGGCCATCAATGCCATTCACATTATTTCATTGACATCGTTGCTATCAAAACGTTATCATATCTTCAAAACGAAAACAATGAAATGTCTAACCTTGGCCTTTGATGAATAGCACAGGAGGTGTTGTTTTTGCATCCACATTAGCTGTGTCAGCATAACAGACTATTATCTGCATTCCACCAACATTTATATGGGCATACATTTATGATCTCAGAGTAAAATACACCCTAGGAAACAGTGACCATAATATGGTAGAATTTAGCATTCAGTTTGAGAGTGAGAAACTTGAGTTGGAAACAACGGTGCTAAACTTAAATAAGGGCAATTACAAAGGAATGGGGGCAGAGCTGGCTGGGATAGGATTTTAGCAGAAAAAAATGGTTGATGAACAATGCCATACATTGAAAAAAAATAGTTCATGACTCACAACAAAGATATATCCCAGTAAGGAAGAAGGATTCAAGGAAGGGGATAAACCAACCATGGTTAACCAAGGAAGTTAAGGATAGTATCAAATTAAAAGAAAAGACAGACAATGTGGCAAAGATTAGTGGTAAACCACAGGATTGGGAAAGTTTTAAAAACCAACAAAAGGTGACCAAAAAAATAATAAAGAGGGAGAAAATAAACTTTTAGGGTAAACTAGCAAGGAATATAAAAATGAAGAGTAAGAGCTTCTTTAAATATATAAAAAGGAAGACAGAGGCCAAAGTGAACACAGGGCCCTTAGAGAATGAGGTTGGGGAACTAATAATGGGGAACCAGGAAATGGCATAGGAGTTGAATAAATTATTTGCTTCAGTCTTCATGGTAGAAGACACTAATAGCATTCCAATACTAAATAATCAAGGGGCAAAAGAGGGGGAGTAAATAAATACAATAAGTATCACTAGAGAAAAAGTACTAGGGAAACGAATGGGGTTAAAGGCCGATAAGTCCCCTGGACCTGATGGGTTGCATCTTAGGAAATTAAAGGAAGTAACTACAGAGATAGTAGATGCACTGGTAGTAATCTTCCAAGGTTCTTTAGATTCTGGAAAAGTCCCAGAGGATTGGAAAACTGCCAATGTAACACCCATATTGAAAAAGGGAGGGAGACAAAAAAACAGGTAACTATAGACCAGTTAGCTTAACATCATCATTGGGAAAATGTTAGAGCCTATTGTAAAGGATGTTACAGCAGAGCATTTAGAATTACATAATCTAATCAAACAGAGTCAGCATGGCTTCATGAAGGGAAAATCATGCCTGACAAATTTATTAGAAGTCTTTGAGGAGGTAACAAGCAGGATAGATAAAGGGGAACCAGTAGATGTAATATATTTGGATTCCCAAAAGGCGTTTGATAAGGTGCCACACATAAGGCTACTTAATAAGATAAGAGCTCATGGTGTTGGGGGTAGTATATTAGCATGGATAGAGGATTGGCTAACTAATAGAAGACAGAGAGTTGGGATTGGGGGTGCATTTTCATGATGGCAACCTGTAACTAGTGGAGTGCCACAGGGATCAATGCTGGGGCCTCAATCATTTACAACATACATTAATGACTTAGATGAGGGAAGTGAATGTACTACTCCAAATTTGTGGATGATACAAAAATAGGCTGGAAGGCAAGTGGTGAGGATGACACAAGGAGTTTACAGAGGGACATAGACAGGTTAAGTGAGTGGGAATAAAAGTGGCAGAAGGAATATAATGTGGGAAAATGTGAGGTAATGCACTTGGCAGGAAGACTAGAGGAGCTGAATATTATTTAAATGGAGAAAGACTGCAGAAAACTGCAGATCAGTGGGATTTGGGAGCCCTTGTGCATGAATCCCAAAAAGCTAACATACAAGTTCAAAAGGTAATAGGGAAGGCAAATGGAATGTTGACCTTTATTTCAAAGGGAATGGAGTATAAAAATAAGGAGGTCTTGCTAAAATTACACAAGGCACTAGTTATACCACACCTAGATCACTGTGAACAATTTTGGTCCTCTTATCTAAGGAAAAACACACTGGCATTGGAGGCAGTCTAGAGAATGTTCACTAGGTTGATTCCAGGTATGGAGGGATTTTGTTATGAGGAGAGGCTGATTAGGTTGGGCCTGTACTCATTGGAGCTTAGAAGAATGAGAGGTGACCTTATTGAAACATATAAGAGTCTTAGGGGGCTTGACAGGGTAGATGCTGAGAGGTTGTTTCCCCTTGTGGGAGAGCCTAAGATCAGAGGGCATAATCTCAGAGTAAGGAGTCACCCATTTAAGACAGAGATGAGGAGGAATTTCTTCTCTCAGAGGGTAGTTAATCTGTGGAAATCTTTACCTCAGAAGTCTGTAGAGGCTGGGTCATTAAGCATATTCAAGGCTGAGATAGACAGATGTTTAATCAGTAGGGGAATCAAGGGTTATGGGGAAAAGGCAGGAAAGTGGAGTTGAGGATTATCACATCAGCCATGATCTCATTGAATGGCGGAGCAGATTCAATGGGCCGAATGGCCTACTTCTGCTCCTCCGTCTTATGATCTTGTGGGTAGCACTAGTTAAACTAGACATGACCTGCTGATTGGTTGTCCCAATAATGAAAACATGTGAATGGAAATAATCTAAAGATTGGTCTTGAAGATTTCCAGTGATGGGGCTGTGTCTATTTCCTTTGGCAGCTTGTTCCATAGTGGGAATGTCCTTGGGAAGACAGATTGTCTTGGAAACAAATGGTCTTTGTCGTTTGTATGGATGGTGACTAATGCCATTGGGATGGATTTCAACTAAATTGGCAGGGGGGTGGGATCTTGAAAATTAGCTCAGAGGGGAGAGAAGCTGAGATGGAATTAGAACTTAAAATGCTAGTAAGTGAGTCTGGAAGGCAAAGGAAACAAAGGCTAGATAAGAAAACAGTGAGTTTAGCAAGGCTAAATGGAATACATTTTTAATGCAAGGAGCCATTGAGGTATAAGGCAGATGAGCTGAGGGCACAGATAGGCACATGGGAGCACGATATGACCGAGACTTGGCTAAAAGAGGGGCAGGATTGGCAGCTCAACATTCCTGGTTATAGGGTATTCAGACAAGATAGAGAGGGGGATAGACGAGGAGGGGGGGTTGCAATATTGATCAAGGAATTAATTCTAGCAGTGAGGAGGGATGATATCTTGGAAGGATCATCAAATGAGGCCATATGGGTAGAAGTAAAAAATACAAAAGGGGTAAACATGCTGTTGGGTGTGTACTACAGGCCCCCAAACAGGCAGGGAGAGACAGAGGATCAAATATGTAATCAAATTTCAGAGACGTGTAAGAATAATGGGGTAGCAATAGTCGGGGATTTTAACTACCCAAATATTAACTGGGATAGTTTTAATGTTCAAGGTAAGGAGGAAGCAAAATTCTTAAGTTGCATTCAGGAGAACATTTTTAGCCTGTACGGAGAAAACCCAACAAGGGAGGGGGCAGTTCTGGACCTAATATTCAGGAATGAGCCCGGGCAGGTGGAAGGCGTATCAGATGGGGAACATTTTGGAGATAGTGACCATAACTCAGTTAGATTTAGGATAGTTATGGAAAAGGATAAGGTTGGGCCGGGAATAAAAGTTCTAAATTGGGGAAAGGCTAATTTTAATAAGATGAGATACGATTTGGCCCAAGTGGACTGGGAACAGCTACTTGCAGATAAAACTGTGTCAGAGCAGTGGGAGGCATTCAAGGAGGAAATAGTGAGAGTACAGGGCAAGTATGTTCCTGTAAAGACAAATGGGGGGGGACCAAATCCAGAGAACCCTGGATGACAAAGGACATAAAGGTTAAGATTAGAAATAAAGAAGATTATGGCAGATACTGAGGGCACAATATGGCAGAGTCCTTAGAAGAGTGTAAAAAGTACGGAGGGGAACTTAAAAAAGGAAATTAGGAAAGCATTGATGGGTAGAATAAAGGAAAACCCAAAGGGGTTTTTTTATATATAAAGAACAAAAGAATAACTAGGGGAAGAGTAGGGCCAATTAGGGACCATAGAGGCAATCTGTGTGTGGACCCAGAAGACATGGGTACAGTCCTCAATGAATACTTTGTGTCAGTCTTCACAATGGAAAGGACGATGCAGGCATAGACATTAGGGTGGAGGACTGTGAAATATTAGATTAAATTAACATAGAGAGAGAAGAGGTAGTGGCAGGTTTAGAGGCCTTAAGAGTGGATAAATCCGCAGGCCCGGATAAGATGTATCCCAGGCTGTTGAGGGAGGCAAGGGAAGAGATATCAAGGGCCCTGGCAGTAATTTTCAAATCCTCTCTGATCACAGGTGAGGTGCCAGAGGACTGGAGGACTAATAAAGTTGTCCCATTATTAAAAAAGGGAGGAAAGGATAGACCAGGAATTTACTGGCCAATCAGTCTAACCTCGGTGGTGGGGAAGTTACTAGAAAGAATTCTGAGGGACCGAATATATCTGCACTTGAAGAGACATGGATTAATCAGGGATAGTCAGCATGGATTTGTTAAGGGAAGGTCGTGTTTGACAAATTTGATCACATTTTTTGAGGAGGTAACCAGGAGTGTTGATGAGGGTATTTGATGTGGTCTACATGGACTTTAGCAAGGCTTTTCATAAGGTCCCTCATGGCAGACTGGGCAAGAAAGTAAGAGCCCTTGGGATCCAAGGCAAGGTGCCACGTTGGATCCAAAATTGGCTATGAGGCAGGAAGCAGAGGGTGATGGTAGAGGGGTGTTTCTGTGACTGGAAGTCTGTTTCCAGTGGGGTTCCACAGGGCTCGGTGCTGGGGCCCTTGCTGTTTGTGGTGTACGTAAATGATTTGGACCTAAATGTAGGGGGTATGATCAAGAAGTTTGCAGATGACACGAAAATTGCTAGGTTGGTAAATAGTGAGGAGGATAGCTGTAAACTGCAGGAGGATATCAATGGGCTGGTCAGGTGGGCAGAGCAGTGGCAAATGGAATTCAACCCAGAAAAGTGTGAGATAATGCACTTGGGGAGGGCTAACAAGGTAAGAGATTACACTTGAATGGTAGGACTCTGAAAATTACTGAAGATCAGAGGGACCTTGGTGTGCATATCCATAGATCCCTGAAGGCAGCAGGGCAGGTGGATAAGGGGACTAAGAAGGCATATGAGATACTTGCCTTTATTAGCCGAGGTATAGAATACAAGAGCAGGGAGGTTGTGTTGGAACTGTATAAATGCTGGTTAGGCCACAAGTGGAGTACTGCATGCAGTTCTGGTCACCGCATTATAGGAAGGATGTAATGGAGAGGGTGCAGAGGAGATTTACCAGGATGCTGCCTGGGCTGGAGGGTCTGAGCTATGAGGAAAGATTGGATAGGCTGGGGTTGTTTTCCTTGGAACAATGAAGGTTGAGAGGGGACCTGATAGAGGTGTATAAAGTTATGAGGGGCATAGAGAGGGTGGATAGGAAGGCACTTTTTCCATTAGTAGAGGGGTCAATAACTAGGGAACATAGATTTAAGGTAAGAGATTGAAGGCTAAGAGAGGAGTTGAGGAGAAGTTTTTTCACCCAGAGGATGGTGGGAGTCTGGAACTCACTGCCTGAAAGGATGGTTGAGTCAGGAATACTTGTAACATTTAAGTAGTCTTTCAATATTCACTTGCGTTGCCATAGCCTCCAGGGCTATGGGCCAAGCGCTGGAAAATGGGATTAGTGTGGTCAGATCTTTGTTGACCAGCACAGACATGATGAGCTGAATGGCCTCCTTCTGTGCTGTAGACGCTTATGAGTCTATGAGTGTTTTGTCATTGCATGAGGGCACCATGTATCTGTTTCTCCCAATTCCCACCGGTCCATTCCATATTTTATAGAACACGGTCAGTCTATTTTTCTCCCTCCTTTGCTGTAACGATTCCCATTCCAAATCTTTGATCAAGGATGTGACTCTGGTGTATTTCCCACATGGATGCATGCACAATCATCTTTGGGTCACACGTTTATATCTTTTGCCATATAAAGATCCCGCACACAATTTGCGTACACCAGGATGAACAAACAAATGTTCGGTAAGCTAAAACTGTGATGTTTTTGATGCAGTATCAAAGGTTCCTCCAAGAACCGTGTTTGCTTTGGATGTTATATGCTGCATGTGGAATCCCCAGTGAAGATTGTTTTTATGTTGCTATGAAACTAAACTTAATTGAATTTCCCATACTGGGGGCGTGGGGGCACAGTGTGGAGTGGGGTGGTGGTGAAAGGAATGGGATGATGAATGACCTCCTAAACATAATGCAACAGTTAAGTGTTCTCAAACACAATGAGAGATGAGCAACCAATGCTGGTCTCGCCAGAGATGCTCACATCCCATGAAAGAATAAAAAAAAAGTTCCTTCATGGAGATAATTCTGAATGACACGACTCGCTGCCTGGGACCTTCCTGGTCCCACGGAGGTGGGGTTGAAGGTAGGGGCCAGGAGGAAATTCACATATCGGGGTCTTGGGTCAGTGTTCGCTCCTTCAGGAAATCTTGCTGGAGGAGTGGTCATCATTGGCCTTGCGACCTGCCCAACAGCGGCAGCTAGGTGGGTGGCCAATTTGAGTTATTAACTGCCCTTTCGTGGGTTGACTGGGGATACCATTGGGATCTTACGATGGGATACGCTCCCTGCGCCCCCCTCCCTCCAACGCCCCCATTTGTCAATGGCATGCCGGGGGCCCATGTGGTCTTCTACACGCAAACCCACCCCCCCCCCCCAGAGTAGTATTGGTCAGCGGTGCACGGCTACAGTCGGAGGCCATCCTGTAGATGGGTCTCCCCTCCACAAAGTGGTCTGAAACTGTGGCTAGAGTTTACTTTTAAAATGTTTAAAACTTCTTCAGATGGCATTTCGAGATGGAGGGGCCCGAGGGCACCAGTGCCCAGCTCTGCCCGTGGGGCTGCCATGATTCCAAGCTTGCAGGCTCTCCGATTGGGCCGGCAGCCTCAGGGACCTGCCCGTCATCCTCAATTGGATGGCAGGCCTGGGGACAGCTAATTGGGAGGCTATCCCCTGGAAAATCGAGCCAGTGGGCATGTTGCCATCATGTGCAGGATTGGGACCCAGAAACGGTCTTGCTCCTTGATTATTTTGAAATATTCCACTCATTGCGTACCCATACAAAGCCACTGTCTCAAGCTTAAATCAATCCCTGCCTTGATGAACAGGACCAGCCAGCAACTCCTTGAGGGAGACAGAAAAGGCACCGAAGGCCATGAAGGAAAGTTTTACAGGTAAAAGCCATTCAGCCCCTCAAGTCTATCTTGCTATTCCGTTGGGTCACAAGTGATTGGGGCTTTAACTCCATTTGCCTAACGTTTAATACCCTTGTCTATTAAAAAGCCATTGAGCTCAGATTTGACATTTGCAATTGACGCCCAGTACCACAGCTTCTTTAGATGAGAGAGTTCCAGACTTCCACTCCCCTTTGTATAAACAAGTGCTTCCTGACATCATCCCTGGATGGCCTGGCTCTCTTAAGGTTCTGCCGCCCTTGTTTTGGACTCTCCCACTAGAGGAAATACAACCTACCTTATTTAATCATCTTAAACAACAAATAAACGCTAATCAGTATACTTCCATTTTCAAGAGAGTCCAAACCTAGTCTGTGCAACCTGTATTCATTACTTAACCCTTTTAGCCTGGATATTATTCAATGAATCTGTGCTGTACCCCTTCCCAGGCTGACATATCTCAATCGAGGTGCAGCGCACAGAATTGAATGCAGTTTTCTGAACAAGGTCCAACCAGAGCTTTGAAAATCTGTAATATAACCTCTATCCCTTTGTATTCCAGCTGTTTAAAGTTATTTTTAACTTGTTCACTCACTTTTAGAGATTTCAGTACTTGGGCACCAGAATCTGTCTGCTGCTCTGCAGTTTCTCATTCAGAAAATATTCTGACCTATCTTCGGTCCAAAGTAGATGATCCCACATTCCCACAGTGAACTGCATCCGCCACAGATCTGCCCACTCACTTTTTAAATTATTTCATGGGATATGGCCTTCACTGGCTGGGCCATCATTTATATTGCCCATTCCTTATTGCCCTTGAGAAGGTGGTGGTGAACTACCTTCATGAATCGCTGCAGTCCATGTGGTGTAGGTACACCCAAAGTGCTCTTAGGGAGGGAGTTCCAGGGTTTTGACCCAGCGACACTGAAGGAATGGCGATATATTTCCAAGTCAGGATGGTGTGTGGCTTGGAGAGGAATTTGTAGATGGTGGTGTTCCCATGCATCAGCTGCCCTTGTCCTTCTAGCTGATAGAGGTCGTGGGTTTGGAAGGTGCTGTTGAAGGAGCCTTGGTGAGTTATGGCAGTGCACCTTGTAGATGGTACACACCACTGCTACTGTGCATCAGTGGTGGAGGCAGTAGATATTGAAGGTGATGGATGGGGTGCCAATCAAGCGGGCTGCTTGGTGGTGTTGATGGTTCTGGATTGTGCTGAGCTTCTTAAGTGTTGTTGGGCATGTATACATCCAGGCAAACGGAGAGTATTGCATCAGACTCCTGATTTGTGCCTTGGAGATGGTGGACAGGCTTTGGGGAGTCAGGAGGTGAGTTACTCACCACAGGATTCCTAGCCTCTGACCAGCTCTTGTAGCCACAGTATTTATATGGCTAGTCCAGTTCAGCTTCTGGTCAATGGTAACCCCCAGGATGTTGATAGTGGGGGATTCAGTGATGGTAATGCCATTGAATATCATGGGGAAATGATTGGATTCTCTCTTATTGGAGATGGACATTGCCTGGCACTTGTGTGGCGTGAATATTACTTTCCAATTGTCAGCCCAAGCCTGGATACTGTCCAGGACTGCTTCAGTACCTGAGGAGTCACGCGTGGCGCTGAACATTGTGCATTCATCAGCTAGCATCTTCACTTCTGACCTTATGATGTAGGGAAGGTCACTAATGAAGCAGCTGAAGATGATTGGGTCTAAGACACTAACCTGTGGAAGTCCTGCAGTGATATCCTGGGGCTGAGGTGACTGACCTCCAACAACCACAACCATCTTCCTTTGTGCTAGGTATGACTCCAACCAGCAGAGTTTCCCCCCTAATTCCGATTGACTCCAGCAGTTTTGCTAGGGCTCCTTGATGCCACACTTGATCAAATGTGACCTTGATATCAAGGGCAGTCATTCTCACCTTACTTCATCTATCAGTGCCCCATTGCAACTTTCTGCTCCAGTCCACACTGTTTACTGTGCCTTCTAGTTTGGTTTTGTCAGCAATCTTAGATACTATTCACCTGGGGCCTCAGTACAGATTTCTGGTAGACACCACACTTCACATCCTGCCGGTTAACTGTACTCTAATCCTCTTACCTCCTAACCAATTCCCCATCCAAACCAACAGGTTGCCTCCAATTCCAAACACTTTTATTTATGTTTGCAGTCTCTTATGTGGAACTTTATCAAATACCTCCTGGAAGTCCATATAACTAACATCCATAGGCATCCCCTTATCTATCACAGCAATAAAATACTGCAGATGCTGGAAATCTGAAATGAAACAAGAGGATGCTGGAAATATTCAACAGAACTGGTAGCATTTTTGTGGAGAAACTGGATTAATTTTTCAGGTCATTAACTGGAATAAGTTAGCAGTCTAACAGCTTTAAGCAAGTACAGAGGCAGGGAAAGGGAGAAGGTAGGAAAGAAGAAAGGTTAGATCTGTGATAGGGTGGAGGGAGGGAGAGATTAAATGACAAAAGGGATGATGGTACAAGACAAAATGAGATGATAATGGGACAAGTAAATAAACAAAATATGGGTCTAGAGGTGTGAATGATAACAACCTTCTGGACTCAACATTGAGTTTAATAATTTCAGATCATAACCACCACTCTCATTTTTTCGGACAGCAGGCACTAGGAGTGATTCTGTATTTGCCATTTACAGTTAATTATATATTCAGAAATGCCAAGGAGGTTCATCAAACATGCTTACCTTTCACAAACCCATGCTGGCTTTCTCTGATCTGTCCTTATTCATCCAAGTGCCCAGTCACTCTGTCCCTAATAACAGCTTCTAGCGACTCCCCTACAACAAACATTAGATTAAAAGGCCTGCAATTTCCTGGTTTGTCTCTCAGACCCGTCTTATATAATCGAGTGACATTGGTGATTTTCCAGGCCAAGGGGACAATTCCTGAATCAAGAGCATTTTGGAAGATGAGTGGTGAATCTAGAAACCCCTCACCACTGAGTGGAAACTATTAAACTCTAGAGATTTGTTCATCATTAGTTTCATTATCTTCTCTACTACTTTTGAGATTTGTTCATCATTAGTTTCATTATTTTCTCTACTACTTTTTTTAAACATATTGGCCTGAATTTTCCCATTGGCGATTTTGGGGCGGGGCCCGCTCACCGACGGGAAAATGACACAGGATGACGTCAGGAGGAATCCCCAACGTCATCCCGGTCCATTTAAATATTGAGTAAGGCGGGCGGACAGAGAAATCAGCTGTTCGCCCGCCGACCTGTCAATGGCCAATTGAGGCCATTGACAGGATATTTAAGGTAGTTAAAGGCCCTGCCCGTCCAACTTTAAGGCTGGCGGGCAGGCCAGGAGCCCCAGCGGGCAATAGAAAAAACATAAAGCCTCATCCACATGAGGTTTCATGTCCGTTTTAAAAATGTTTAATAAATTTTGTGTGATATTTATTAACATGTCCCATCTCGTGTGACATTGTCACATGAGGGGGACATGTTAATAATTTTTTAATTTTTCTATTTTTTAAGTTTGTAAAACTTTCACTGATCTCCCTGAGACAGCACTTAGTCTCAGGGAGCAGTGCACGCATGCGCGAAAAAGCACACTTTGACAGATGGGGAATCCCTCTCCTTCCCCGCACAGGAAGCGCATAGTTAATTAATTTAATTAATTGGCCTTAATTGACCCGCCCACTAAAAATGGCGGTGGGGCCCACTTCGGCGGTGGAGTTCGGCTGCCTGCCCGCCGCTGAGCCGGTGGGGCCTGCCCGCCAACCGAGGGCAAAATCCTGCCCATTAAATCTAGTTAGTTCCCTGCCTGGATTTTTATTTAATTTTTCTTATACCTTAATCCTCTACTGTGAAAACTGATGCAAAGTCAGTATTCAGCAAGACTGGCATTTCCTGATTTTCACTATCACCGACATCTGACATTACACTTAACCACTCTCCTTCTCTTAATAGCCTTGTAAAAACCTTTAATGTTTTCCCTCTAGGAATATAGGCTAATAATATTATCCCCATCATCTGTAGAATGTGAGATTGTACCTGAGATCAGAGGTTTTGGTGAATTTTTTTTTAAGAGTAAAGGAACAATTTCACAAGTGTTTTATTTCCCTGTAAGCTTCACTGCAAATTTTACAAAGGCTTTACTAAGTTGGGGTGATGCGTTGGCCATCCATATTGAACATTATCTGTTGGGAAATTTGAGTTAATTTGCTCTTTCATTCATGCCTATGTGCACAGCTCATACGATTGACTCCGATCCAGCACTCCCCACTGAGAGCATCAGATCGCAGTATCAGCCGTCACAGATATTAATACTCTTCAGACATGCTTAAGCTTAAGCTTTCTCCAATTAGCTCAGGGTTTTGTTTGAACACAGAAGGGAAAATAAATGTCTTTTGCTGAGAAAAGAGTCATGCTAGTGAAGATTTTGTCTTGCACTCATCAGGACAGCTCACAAGAAATATCAACAGTGAAGGGAACAACAACTTGTACTACATGAGAAGAGAATGTGGTTTGGTTGGCAAGTGGACCCTGATTGGCAGAGGTGTTGCCATGGAGAATGCGGCAGGGGACAGTTAACTGTCAAGCTTTTGTACAAATTCAAACCAGGCTTGTTGACACTGATTGGTCAAGGCATTGCCATGGGGAATGAACCAGGGAATGGTTTTTGTTCAGTTGAAAAAGGTGCAATGTGTGGATATACTCCTTCTGTCTGCAAAGGACAGGGCCCCGTGCGTGAATATGTATGTGGCTTCTAGATATCTCCCCTGCACTGCCTCTACCAATCAGAGTCCATTGGCCAACCAATATAAGTTGTTATTCCCTTTAACTTTGATAATTCTTATGAGTTGCTCTGATGCGTGCAAGATGAAGAGCCTCAATAGCATGTCTCTTTTTTTCAGCAATACTCAAGTTCTGTACTGCCAAACGACTACATACATTTATTTTGTTTGCTATTAATTGCGAAACTGTATCACATCAACTAAAATATTGTCACAAGTGGCAAAGAAACTTTCCAAGTGCTAGCATGCTTCCATTCGAAGCAAATTATCCAAAAATACGGAGCAGTGGAATGGGTTTTATGTATGAGTAATTCTGTTGTAGAGTCTCTGATGAATTCTTTGGAATTTAGGCATGGGGTGGGGGACGAGTCAGAGCAAACCATTTGTCATTCCATCCTGTAACACTTGAACTGTTACTAGGATTCAAACTTGAATAGAAAAAATAATGACACTGGCAAAGGTATTGGGTTATAAAATTCTCAAACTAATTTTATTGAAGTGTGTTTCAAGATCACAAGGATGTGAATAGCACACAGGCAGCTGATGAACATGCGACTAACATCATGCAGGAGCTATCAATGAAAAACAACATTTACAAACTGAATTCTTTCAATTTGTTTCCTCATTTTATAAATACCTCACAGAAACTGAATCCCCCTAACTCAGTTCATGTTTTAAATTTTAAACTATAGCACAACTGGCCTCTTTCACCCAGGTCCCTGTCTCACTTTAAACTATGAGATCGAAGATTTACACATCCAGTTACCGTGATGATATCCACAAAGCTGAATCTTACACACAGCCACCAGCCTTGCCCTACAATCTTTCTACTTTAACCCACAGAAAAAAACTGGCACTTCCTCTCCAGCTCCCTACTTTAACTCAGGAGACTAAAATGTTACACATTCCCTGAACAATACTCATAAGCTTTCCTCTTATCCAGCCCTGCTGGTAGTTTCTAGTCCCTGATCACAGCTGCAGGCCTAATTAGACAGACAGGAGAAAGGTTGTAACTTCTGATGCATTGGCCAATGTCTGGCTGTACAGCAAGGAACAATGGAAAGGTACGCCTTTCTTATACCCCTCTGCACAGATGTTGAGAACCTGTGGTGATCAGGGATTGGTTACTCACTGCATGGCCAACTGCAAAGGGTGATACAACCCCAGATGGACAGAGTACCCTATAAACTGTTTCAAAATGTCCTTTTTGAGCTTCACAAGACCCCAAAGAGGCTAGCATTCCACATGGCTGATGAGCACCATCTCGCATCCCCACCCCCTTTCTGTTTCTTCCCCCTCCTTTCTGTTTTATCCAAAAATTTATATAGATTTTTCTTTTCCCACCTATTTCCATTATTTTTAATGTATTCCACCGATCATTTATCTATACCTTTTATGCCCTTTTAGTCTTATTTCACCCCATCCCCACTAGAGCTATCTGTTCCTTGCTTGTCCTGCTATCCATTCTTAATTAGCACATTCTCTTAGATAATATCACCACCTTCAACACCTCTTTGTTCTTTTGTCTGTGACATCTTTTGGTTATCTGCTCCTATCACTGCTTGCTTGTCCCTACAACCACACCTCCGCCTCCCCCACTTCTCTCACCCCCCCACCTTAAACCAGCTTATATTTCACCCCTCTCCTATTTTTACTTAGTTCTGTTGAAGAGTCATGAGGACTCGAAACGTCAGCTGTACTCTTCTCCGCCGATGCTGCCAGACCTGCTGAGTTTTTCCAGGTATTTTTTATTTTTTGTTTCGGTGTATCTTCCTGTCGTTTCAAGGTTTCTCACTCCTCTGAACACATTGATAACCATGGAATCGGAAGAAATTTCAAAATTCCCTTAACAATGTTCATCCAGTTATTGTCTTGGGTATTTGTACCATTGGAATGTTTCCTACCCTCATATAATTACAGGCTTTAGGTTTTTTATTGCCTGTTTCCTGTCTTAAGATATCCCATACTGAAGTAAATTGACCCAACTTTCCTTAATATGTTTTCAGCCCCTTAACCCTTGAGTTCCCACAAACGTCAAGTTAGCAAAGTGGTCTATTTGGCTTCATATATCATCATGTCTTATGTATATTCTCATAACAAGCAGGCATGTCTATCGTTATCATATGCAGCCAGAAATTGATTAGTTACTTCACCGTTTCAGGTTCCTGAGTCCATATTACTCACCATATTGGATATAAAATTATATGAGACACATTGACCTTTGCCTCCCAATTCCAAATATGTTCAAAGCTCAAATATACCCAATGACTTGCTTCCAAAAAAATACAGAATTGTTACAGCACAGAAGGAGGCCATTTGGCCCATCATGTCTGTACTGGCTGTCTGAATGAGTAGCTCACCTAGTTCCATTTTCCTGCATCCTCCCCGTAAACCCTGCATGTTCTTCCTTTAGATAACAGTCTAATTCCATTTTGAGTGCTTCAGTTGAACCTGCTTCCATCACACGATCAGGCAGTGCATTCCAAACCCTAACCATTCGCTGCACAAAAAAAGCTTCTCTTCATATCACTTTTGCTTCTTTTACTAATGACTTTAAATCTGTGTCCTCTCATTCTCGATCCTTTCATAAGTGGGGGCAGTTTCTCCCTATCTAGAAAAACTTAGCAAGTCTGGCAGCATCGGCGGAGAAGAAATCAGTTAACGTTTCGAGCCTTCATGGCCCTTCGGCAGAACTGCAGCATAGTTTCAACAAGGGAGAAATATAAATTGGTTTAAGGTGGGTGGGGGGGGGGGGGAAGAGACACATTGAGGGTGTGGTGTGAGCAGATAATCAAAAGATGTCACAGACAAAAGGGTCAAAGAGGTGTTGAAGGTGGTGGTCTTTGTCTGAGAAAAGTGCTAATTAAGAATGGAAAACAGGATATTCAAAGTACAGCTCTAGTGGGGGTGGGGTGGAAAGACTAAAGGTTTTTGTTTTAGATTTAAAAATAATGGAAATAGGTGGGGAAAGAAGAATCTATATAAATTATTGAAAAAAAAGCGGGTGGGGGGGGAAAAGAAACGGGGTGGGGACGGGGGGAGGGGGAGTTTAAGATCTAAAGTTGTTGAATTCAATATTCAGCCCAGAGGGCTGTAAAGTGCCTAGTCGGAAGATGAGGTGCTGTTCCTCCAGTTTGCGTTGGGCTTCACTGGAACAATGCAGCAAGCCAAGGACAGACATATTGGCAAGAGAACAGGGTGGAGTGTTAAAATGGCAAGCGACAGGGAGGTTTGGGTCTTTCTTGCGGACAGACCGCAGGTGTTCCGCAAAACGGTCGCCCAGTTTGCGTTTGGTCTCTCCAATGTAGAGGAGACCGCATTGGGAGCAACGAATGCAGTAGACTAAGTTAGGGGAAATGCAAGTGAAATGCTGCTTCACTTGAAAGGAGTGTTTGGGCCCTTGGATGGTGAGGAGACAGGAAGTGAAGGGGCAGGTGTTGCATCTTCTGCGTGGGCATGGGGAGGTGCCATAAGTGGGGGTTGAGGAGTAGGGGGTGATGGAGGAGTGGACCAGGGTGTCCCGGAGGGAACGATCCCTACGGAATGCCGTCAAGGGGGGTGAAGGGAAGATGTGTTTGGTGGTGGCATCATGCTGGAGTTGGCGGAAATGGCGGAGGATGATCCTTTGAATGCGGAGGCTGGTGGGGTGATAAGTGAGGACAAGGGGGACCCTATCATGTTTCTGGGAAGGAGGAGAAGGCGTGAGGGAGGATGCGCGGGATATGGGCCGGACACGGTTGAGGGCCCTGTCAACGACCGTGGATGGAAAACCTCGGTTAAGGAAGAAGGAGGACATGTCAGAGGAGCTGTTTTTGAAGGTAGCGTCATCAGAACAGATGCGACAGAGGCGAAGGAACTGAGAGAATGGGATGGAGTCTTTACAGGAAGTGGGGTGTGAGGAGCTGTAGTCGAGATAGCTGTGGGAGTCGGTAGGCTTGTAATGGATATTGGTGGACAGTCTATCATCAGAAATTGAGACAGAGAGGTCAAGGAAGGGAAGAGAAGTGTCAGAGATGGACCATGTGAAGATGATGGAGGGGTGGAGATTGGAAGCAAAATTAATAAATTTTTCCAGGTCCCGATGAGAGCATGAAGCAGCACCGAAGTAATCATCGATGTACCGGAGAAAGAGTTGTGGGAGGGGGCCGGAGTAGGACTGGAACAAGGAATGTTCCACATACCCCATAAAGAGACAGGCATAGCTGGGGCCCATGCGGGTACCCATAGCCACACCTTTTATTTGGAGGAAGTGAGAGGAGTTAAAGGAGAAATTGTTCAGTGTGAGAACAAGTTCAGCCAGACGGAGGAGAGTAGTGGTGGATGGGGATTGTTGGGGGCCTCTGTTCAAGGAAGAAGCTAAGGGCCCTCAGACCATCCTGGTGGGGGATGGAGGTGTAGAGGGATTGGACATCCATGGTGAAGAGGAAGCGGTTGGGGCCAGGGAACTGGAAATTGTTGATGTGACGTAAGGTGTCAGAGGAATCACGGATGTAGGTGGGAAGGGACTGGACAAGGGGAGAGAGAAGGGAGTCAAGATAACGAGAAATGAGTTCCGTGGGGCAGGAACAGGCTGACACGATCGGTCTGCCAGGACAGTTCTGTTTGTGGATTTTGGGTAGGAGGTAGAAGCGGGCCGTCCGAGGTTGGGCGACTATCAAGTTGGAAGCTGTGGGAGGAAGATCTCCAGAGGAGATGAGGTCAGTGACAGTCCTGGAAACAATGGCTTGATGTTCTGTGGTGGGGTCATGGTCCAGGGAGAGGTAGGAGGAAACGTCTGCAAGTTGACGCTCAGCCTCCGCGAGGTAGAGGTCAATGTGCCAGACAACAACAGTACCACCCTTGTCAGCGGGTTTGATGACAATGTTGGGGTTGGACCTGAGAGAACGGAGTGCAGTGAGTTCAGAGAGAGACAGATTAGAATGGGTGAGAGGAGCAGAGAAATTGAGACGGCTAATGTCACGCCGACAGTTCTCAATGAAAAGATCAAGAGAAGGTAAGAATCCAGAGGGAGGGGTCCAAGTGGAGGGAGAATATTGGAGGTGGGTAACAGGATCCGTTGAACGGGGAGAGGACTCCTGCCCAAAGAAGTGAGCACGGAGACGAAGACGGCGGAAGAAGAGTTCAGCATCATGCCGAGCCCGAAATTCATTGAGATGAGGGCGTAAGGGTATGAAACTAAGTCCTTTGCTGAGCACTGAACGTTCAGCATCGGAGAGGGGAAGGTCAGGGGGTATAGTGAATACGCGGCTGGGGCTGGGATTGGAAGGTGGGGTGAGGACGGAGGGACAAGCAGGGGTGGAGGGTCCCAGATGGGTGTTGGAGTCGATGAGTTGTTGGAGACTGTCCACCAATATCCATTACAAGCCTACCGACTCCCACAGCTACCTCGACTACAGCTCCTCACACCCCACTTCCTGTAAAGACTCCATCCCATTCTCTCAGTTCCTTCGCCTCCGTCGCATCTGTTCTGATGACGCTACCTTCAAAAACAGCTCCTCTGACATGTCCTCCTTCTTCCTTAACCGAGGTTTTCCATCCACGGTCGTTGACAGGGCCCTCAACCGTGTCCGGCCCATATCCCGCGCATCCTCCCTCACGCCTTCTCCTCCTTCCCAGAAACATGATAGGGTCCCCCTTGTCCTCACTTATCACCCCACCAGCCTCCGCATTCAAAGGATCATCCTCCGCCATTTCCGCCAACTCCAGCATGATGCCACCACCAAACACATCTTCCCTTCACCCCCCTTGACGGCATTCCGTAGGGATCGTTCCCTCCGGGACACCCTGGTCCACTCCTCCATCACCCCCTACTCCTCAACCCCCACTTATGGCACCTCCCCATGCCCACGCAGAAGATGCAACACCTGCCCCTTCACTTCCTGTCTCCTCACCGTCCAAGGGCCCAAACACTCCTTTCAAGTGAAGCAGCATTTCACTTGCATTTCCCCTAACTTAGTCTACTGCATTCGTTGCTCCCAATGCGGTCTCCTCTACATTGGAGAGACCAAACGCAAACTGGGCGACCGTTTTGCGGAACACCTGCGGTCTGTCCGCAAGAAAGACCCAAACCTCCCTGTCGCTTGCCATTTTAACACTCCACCCTGTTCTCTTGCCAATATGTCTGTCCTTGGCTTGCTGCATTGTTCCAGTGAAGCCCAACGCAAACTGGAGGAACAGCACCTCATCTTCCGACTAGGCACTTTACAGCCCTCTGGGCTGAATATTGAATTCAACAACTTTAGATCTTAAACTCCCCCTCCCCCCGTCCCCACCCCGTTTCTTTACCCCCCCACCCGCTTTTTTTTTCAATAATTTATATAGATTCTTCTTTCCCCACCTATTTCCATTATTTTTAAATCTAAAACTAAAACCTTTAGTCTTTCCACCCCACCCCCACTAGAGCTGTACTTTGAATATCCTGTCTTCCATTCTTAATTAGCACTTTTCTCAGACAAAGACCACCACCTTCGACACCTCTTTGACCCTTTTGTCTGTGACATCTTTTGATTATCTGGTCACACCACACCCTCAATGTGTCTCTTCCCCCACCCCCGCCACCCCCCCCCCACCCACCTTAAACCAATTTATATTTCTCCCTTGTTGAAACTATGCTGCAGTTCTGCCGAAGGGCCATGGAGGCTCGAAACGTTGACTGATTTCTTCTCCGCCGATGCTGCCAGACCTGCTGAGTTTTTCCAGGTAATTCTGTTTTTGTTTTGTTTTGGATTTCCAGCATCCGCAGTAGCTTTTAGCTTTTTGTTTTTTTCTCCCTATCTACTCTGTCCAGACTCCTCATGATGTTGAATACATCTATCAAATCTCCTCTTAACCTTCTTTTCTCCAAAGAAAACGGTCTTAACTTCTCCAATCTATCTTCATAACTGTAGCTCCTCATCCGTGGAACCATTCTTGTGAAACTTTTCTGCACTGCCTCCAATGCCTTCACAACTTTCTTAATTTGCAGTGTCCAGAACGTGACATATTACTCTAGCTGAGGCCACACTAGTGACTTATACAAATTCGGCGTAACCCCCTTGCTCTTGTATTCTATGCTACTATTAATAAAAAGCCCCGGATACTGTATGCTTTATTAACTGCTCTCTCAACTTGTCCTGCCACCTTCAAAGATTTATGCACATATATACCCAGGTTCCTTTCCTCTGGCACTCCCTTTAGAGTTATACCTTTTATTTTATATTGTGTCTCCATGTTCTTCCTACCAAAATTAATCACTTCACATCTCTCTACCTTGAATTTCATCTGTCACCTGTCCGCCCATTCCGCCAACTTGTCTATGTCCTTTTGAAGTTCTGCACAATCCTCCTCACAGATCACAATAACTTCAACTTTTGTATCATCTGCAAACTTTGAAATTGTGCACTGTACACCAAGATCTAGGTCATTAACATATATATCAGGAAAAGCAAGGGTCCCAACACTGACCTCTGGGGAACTCCACTACAAACCTGCATCCAGCACAATTAAAAAAAAGGAAACAATTGTCCAGATACAGAGATAAAAGCAAAAAAACTGCAGATGCTGGAAATCCAAAACAAAAACAGAAACAGAAATACCTGGAAAAACTCAGCAGGTCTGGCAGCATCGGCGGAGGAGAGCACAGTTGACGTTTCGAGTCCTCATGGTCTTCAACTTTTGAAGGGTCATGAGGACTCGAAATGTCAACTGTGCTCTTCTCCGCCAATGCTGCCAGACCTGCTGAGTTTTTCCAGGTATTTCTGTTTCTGTTTTTGTCCAGATACAGCATTGCATTTGCATTATAAGGACAAGAATGATCAGGTCAGTACTTTAATCTATGCTGTAGGGGCCTGAGCAAATGATGTTATTGCAGGACAGGGCAGCGATGAGACTTCGAGCTTATATAAGATGGTGCTCCAGGCATTTGATTTGTACTTCAGTGTTCAAAAAATTTGATCATTGAGCAAGCAAAATTTAATGAGGAGGGGAAAGCCAGGTGAATCCATGGATTTATTTATAAATAATCTGCACAGACTTGCGGAGAAACAGGATCCTCGGAGATGAATTGATACACAATCGCACGGTAGTTGGGGTCTTAGATGAAACCCTATCAGACTTTGTGCACACGGGGTAAGATTTAACTTTCACAAAGACAGTGCAAATAGTGTGAAAGATCGAGCTTAGGAAGCACAAGAGAGTGGTTGCTCATGAGGAATGTCATGTCCCTTTGAATAAAATGAGTGAAGCCTTTCAGTGTGTCAGACAAAAAAGAGAAAGCACAGTCGAGCAATAGCCCACAAAATCAGGAAATGTGCATGCCAACCACCATCTTGAACTGCTATTGGTATGGCAGGGAAATCCTGCACAAGCCAGAAGAGTGCCCATCAGGGGGTGCAGAGTGCCACAACGGAGCAAAATTAGGACATTTTATAAAATGTCTGCTGATCTAAAATACAAGTTACTCACAGGAAGAAAGAGAAAATAACAAATCCAAATCAAATTCAAGAAGTCGAAGAGTGACCAAAAAACCTAAATAACCTTCCTAGGAGAAGATAACAAAACAAAAAGTAATTATTGGAGCATTAAATTAGAAGTTGATGGTCACCCCACAAGCTAGACACTGGCACAGGTGTTGCAGTATTATCTGTTTAAATAAAATGGCTCAAAAATATCACACTACAGCCATCTCCATTCAGTTGTAGGACCCAGGAGGCAAGTAACTTGGCAAGATTGAGATATAAGAAGTTATTGAACCCTGTATGCTGTACAGAACCAGGAGTCATCATTGTTGAGCAGAAAAGCAAGTTTGCAGTGAAGGCTGACTTACAAGTTTGATGAAATTGTTGATAACAGTCCAGTGAGGTATTCAGAAATGAATTTGCATCCCTATCTTTAGGCTTAGGAAATCTGAAAAAACAACATCACATAATCGTGAGGGCAGATGCTAATGCCTCTTCACAGTGAGGAAGGTCCCTCACCCACTCTTAGATGAGGTCAAAAGTGAGACTGAACACATGTTACAGCAGGGGGTTATCTCTCCAGTAACCATACCGACAAAGTGGTCTTCTGGAATAATCACAGTACCAAAGCCTAATGGTTCAATTAGAATCTGTGTGGACTTGACTCAAGTAAACAAGTCAGTAGAGCATGAAATCCAACCAATGGTATCAGTGGATGAAAGTCTTGCCAAATTAGCAAAAAGCACCCTCTTTGCAAAATTGTATGCTAACAGGGCTTTGGTCTATGGACAAAGAATCCAGACTGCTAGCTACTTTTATCTCCCCTTTTGGTTGTTATTGTTTGTACAGGTTATCATTCGGAATTGCTTTGGCACCTGAGGTATTCCAAAGAAGGATGTCCAGACCCTGGAAGGCAGGGACGGAGTAATATGCCAAATGGACGACATTCTGGTACATGGATCTTCAAGGGAAGAACATGACTATCAATTAAGAGCAGTCCTTAAAGTTCATTAAATGACAAATGTGAGTTTGCAAAGCTTATGATAAAATTCTGAGGCCACATTGTGCAAGCTTCAGAATAACTGCTGACCCGGAGAAAACTAAGGTCATTACGTAGTTACCCCAACCTAGAGCCATCACAGAATTACAAAGACTCCTCGCGATGGTCAACCAAGTCGGCAAGTTCCCACCAAACTTGATGGACAACAATGGGGGGAGGAGATGACGTCGTGGTATTGTTGCTGGACTGGTAATCCAGATACCCAGGGTAATGGTCTGGGGAGCTGGGTTTGAATTCAGTAAAAAAAATCTGGAATTAAAAGTCTAATGATACCTATTGTTGTAAAAAACTCATCTGATTCACTAATGTCCATTAGGAAATCTGCTGTCCTAATACCTGGTCTGGCTGACATGTGACTCCAGACCCACTGCAATGCGGTTGGCTCTTAAATGCCCTCTGAACAAGGACAATTAGGGATGGACAATAAATGCTGGCCTAGCCAGTGATGCCAATGAATTAAAAAAAAGTTGTTTCTGCAGCTGTTGAGAAAGGTCCACCGTGGTGCTGGAACACCTTTTCACCAGGTCAAAAATCTCATCATTTCACAAGAAATTCGAGTGCGCTATGATCCAGAGGTGGCAACCATTATAGCAGTGGATGTATCATCTGCAGGCTTGGGAACAGCGTTGTTTCAAGCTTAAAAAGATGGACAAAGAAAACCAGTTTATTATGCCTTGTAGTAATTGTAAGTCAAACCTTTCATACTGGTATGGGGATCATGTGGCTATATGGACGAATCAGCCCTAAGCATGGGTAATTTAGGGGTGTGGCTTCATAGCCTTGGTCTTGGTACAAGCCTGTAGCTTCATCAGGAGCTTTGTAAATAAAGTTACTGTTTCTAACAAGAAACCAGTCCGGTACACCATGTTTATTACAATGGGGACGGGGATAAGTAGCTCTGATGCTGCACCTCGCCTTGCGAATGTGAGTATTTCGATTTTTAAAGGAAGAAAAGAAAGTATACTCACCAGTCATGCCGCTCTTCAGCAGAATTGACCCGGACAACTTGTCCATCGAAGATTGGAGCCAGCACGTAGACCTCTTAGGTTTCTACTTTGTGGCGAATGAAATAACGGTGGAGGAGAAACAGGAGGCAATTTTCCTAAGTGTCTGCGGGAACAAGGCGTATAACCTAATCTGTCGCTTGACAGCTCCAAACGCACCAAATTCCCGATCCTTCAATGAGCTGATAGACCTCGTGAAGGCACATTTTCAGCCTAAACCATCAGTGACCATGCAAAGATTCAAGTTCAACTCCAGAGTAAGGGTCCCCAGTGAGCCGATTGCAACATACATGGCAAAGCTAAAACAGTTAACTGAGCGCTGTGACTTCCGAGGTATTCTCAATGACGTGTTGCAAGGTTTGTGGCGTGCACGACAATGCCGTTCAGTGCCATCTGCTTGCAGAAGTTGAGATAGACCTGAAGCGTGCCATGGAGACAGCGCTAGCAATGGAAAGTGCGGAGAGGGGCCCGCAGGCTTTGCAGAGTGTGCAACATGGCGCCGTTCTTCAGTAAGGGTGGGAACCTGCCGCCGTGTGTGGTGAGAAACCCAGGGACACAACCACAAAGTGGGACACGGTCCCCACCACTCGAAAAACAAAAAGAAATACTGGAAGCAGCTCAGCAGTAATTCAGAAACTAAAGTGTTACTGAGGTAATCATGTACTGGAAATTGCAGATTTAAAGAGGCAGACTGCCACTACTGTCACAAGAAAGGGCATGTTACAAAGCAATGCAGAGTGAGATTAAGACAGCCATTCAGACAGCAGGCCAAGTTAAATGAAGTGCACAATATAAATGAACCAGAAGCTACTGATGCTGATATCTATTCCTTGTACAACCTTAAGGCCAGGAAAACTAAGCCAATCACCATTACCCTTCAAATAAATGGGAAGCCTCTAGTAATGGAGGTTGACACAGGAGCATCGACCACAGTGGTGGGAGAACACATCTTTAAACGCCTCAGAGAAGGTGCCTAGCCATTGAATTTGGAGCAAACCACAGCCCAGCTAAAAACATGCACTCGAGAGGCAATACAGGTGAAAGGCATCGCCTCTGTACCTGTATCCTACAGGCAACAGACAGCCCAGATGCCAGTGATTGTTGTAACAGGTGAAGGACCGAATCTTCTGGGCCATGATTGGTTGAAAGAAATTAAACTCAACTGGTCAGAAATTTTCTAGTCAGAACAGGAGGAATTCCTGAGTTGTTGAAAGAAGTATGACAGCGTATTCCGAGTTGACAGAGTATTCCTAAAAGGTAAAATATACATGGATTCTGAAGCAGCATCCCAGTTTTTTAAAGGCAAGGCCCGTACCTTACACTCTAAAGGAGAAGGTGGATGCAGAATTGTGCCACTTGGAGAAGTTAGGAATAATCCAGCCAGTCCAATTTTCAGAATGGGCAACGCCCATAGTCCCTGTGATGAAACCAGATCAAATTATTCGCATTGTGGAGATTACAAATCAACCGTGAACAAGGTGGCTAAATTAGACAAATATCCAATCCCAAGGATTGAAGATCTATACGCTAAACTTGCAGGGGGAAGATTCCACACCAAACTGGACATGAGCCATGCATACCCAACAGCTAGAGCTGGACAGCATATCTGGAGGGTATGTCACCATAAACACGCAGAGGGGCCTTCACCAAGACCCTTTGGTGTATCATGTGCCTGTGCAATTTTCCAAAGAATCATGGAAAACCTAGTACAAGGAATTCCCCGGGTTGTAGTGTACCTGGATGATGTCTTGATCACAGGATTAACAGAAACAGAACATTTGGCCAAGCTAGAAGAGGTTTTAAGGAGATTTTTGGAGGCTGGTGTACATTTGAAAAAAGAGAAGTGTACTTTCCAAGTGGCTGAAATCACATATTTGGGTAATGGAGTGGATGCCCAAGGGTTGCAACCAGTAGGGGAGAAAGTCAGGGCAATCAAGGAGGCACCCTCTCCTACCAGTGTCACCGAACTCAAGTTTTTTTCAGGGCATGATAAATTATTACAGTTGTTTCTTGTGTAATTTATCTATAGCATTAGCCCCTTTAAATTTATTATAGAAGAAGAACCACAGATAGTGCTGGAAGGCACAGCAAGGGGAAACCTTCATAAAAGTCAAGAGGTTTTTACACTCGTCATGCCTGCTAGTGCACTTTGACTCATCAAAAGAATTAATATTCACTTGTGATGCATCTCCCTACAGAGTGGGAGCGGTATTATCACACAAAATGGACGATGGATCTGAAAGGCCAATAGGATCTGTCTCCAAAACCTTCTTTGGAGCCGAGAAGGGTTACTCACAAATTGAAAAACAAAGTTTATCCGTCATATTTCGAGGAAAGAGGTCCCATCAATATTTGCACAGCTGACACTTCACCATAGTGTCAGATCACAAACCACTATTGGGTTTGTTTAGTGAAGATAAAGCAATCCCACCGATTGCCTCTGCTAGAATTCAAAGATGGGCTTTAATTTTGTCAGCGTATGAGTATACTTTTATGTATCATCCGGGTGTGCATGTAGCAAATTCAAATGCCCTCACTCGTCTTCCTATGCCATACAGGATTATACATGCTCTGGTACCTCAAGAAGTTGTACTTGTGTTGAATTTCCTGGGCTCCTCATTGGTCTGTACGAAGTAGATAAAGAATTGGACAAATCCAATTTGATCAAGAGTCCGAGAACAGGTATTGCAAGGAAGGTCAAATGCCCAAATCCCTGAAGAATTTAACCCATTTTATGTTTGTAAGTCTGAACTAAGTTGCCAAGATGGTATCTTGCTGTGGGGAGCAAGAGTCATTGTCCCTTCACAAGGAAGAGAACCACTATTGACAGAGCTTCATAGTGCTCATCCTGGCATTTTGAAAACAAAGATATTCGCACGAAGTTATATCTGGTGGCCAGGTACAGACAGTGATATAGAAAAAATGGCGAAACACTGTCCTCCAGTATCAGCAACATCAGAAGTTGCCTGTTTTAGCTGCACTGCATCTGTGGGAGTGGCCTGGTCGACCCTGGGTTAGACTACATATCGATTATGTAGGTCCATTTTTAGGTGCCATGTTTTTAGTGATCATCCATTCAAAGTGGATGGATGTGTATGAAGTTAGATCACCGATATCGTATGCAACTGTTGAAATACTGCGCCAATGTTTCAGAGTACATGGCCTACCAGAAGCCATTGTGTTGGATAACAATACTGCTTTCTCTAGTAGGGGATTCCAGAAATTTATGAACCTCACAATCATTGATGATTTCTTAGTTTTTAGCAACAGGCTAGTTATTTCTAAAACATTTCGAGTCAACATTCTTCAAAAAAATAAATCAAGGTCGCTTGGGAACAGTGAGACAAACCAAGTCTGGTGGTCAGGCATCAGTCATTCCGTTGCCTTATGTATGCAGTGAATAGTCAACAGCAGAGTGAACCACTGGCACTCCCCCACTTTTCCTTCGAGGCCATAGCAGTGGCTGGGAATAGATTTATTTGAGCTTAAAGGCAAAGCTTTCATTATCGTAATTGTTTACTACTCCAGATGGTTCGATGTGGGTACACTGCACAGCATCGTGGTGGAGGCAGTCATCATATCATTAGCAAGAATCTTCATGATTCGTGTCTACAATGGTTCTCAGTTTATTAACGAGCTGTTCCATAATTCTGCTCAGGAATATGGTTTCATGCATGTGACTAGTTTGCCGAGATATCCTTAGTTGAACGTAGAAGCAGAAAGAGGAGTTCAAACAATCAAGGAGTTGATAAAAAGAACAAAGATATTAACTTAGCCCTTCTTAACTACAGAACCTCGCTGCTAAAAAATGGGTCCCATCATCAGAACTATCGATGGGAAGACAGCTGCAAACACAACTTCCTGCTCTACAACAAACACTACAACCTGACATCACCTCAGACGATTGGGAGAAAGTTAGGAAGTGTGAGGAGCAACAAAGAGACAGTCAAGCTCGTAATTTCAGGCATAGAGCAGGAAACTTGAAAGTATTACAACCGGGGAGAGAGCGTGGATACGAGGCGAACAGAAAGAAGGCAGAGTAACAGAAAGAGCTCCACAACCAAGACCTTATAGAATTGAGATGGAGCAGGGAAATATCAGAAGGCACAGAAGAGTCTTGATATCGTTGGGAAGGAATGGAATCTTGGACAGACTATTTAGGTCCGGATGGAGACAAGGAACCAATAACGAGTAGAAACTCTACAACCACCCAGGTGGAAGACAGTCCCATCGAATGACGAGAGAGTGTAGTTCATCTTCAATCTCAAATTAAAATCAGGACCAGGTCAGGGAGATTGGTCAAGGCACCACAGAGAATAATCCTGTGAAGCCTTAGACTTGCGAGGGGAGATGTAGGAGAACGTATATAATTGGGATAAAGACTCGGGGGAAGATGTAAAAGGTTAACATCAGGAGCACCTCATACAGATGTAACAATGACGCAATGTCACATGACTAAGTGACATCTGGTGAGAAGCAGAAATACAACCTCGTGTGGAGTACTGAGATGCACATAGATCTGTAAATAAACAAGAATAGTTTTTACGGATAACAGCCTATGGTAGCATTCTTAGAGTAACAAGTAAAGCCTAGAGGAACCCCAACTAGACCCTAAACTCAAGAAAATACATATCATGTAGATGCCATTCAGTTCAGGAAGGCTGATCATCTTTTTTTGAAGGAAGCTCTGCTGCCACAAGCCTTTATTTCGAAAGGTGGCAATTCCTAGCAGAAATGAACACTAGTTTTGATCTGGCAGCATTATCAGTATTATTTTTTAAATTCCATTTTGTAGCATTTTAAAAGCAAAAAAATGACGTATATCAACTGAACCTGTGGGATTTCATGTGTGAGTTAACAAGCAAGTCGCATAAAAGAAACAATTGTACAGTCCATCACACTAATTGAAAACAGGTGTTCCCCTGTAACAGGATGATTACATGCAATTCATGGATATGCATTTGGAATGGACTCAAACCCATTTAGCTCAGGGGTAGCTGTAACTATATGATCCACTTCCACTCACATACATTCACATACGCGCGCACACACACACACACACACACACACACACGCCTGTTGCCATTATGATATCCTGAACATCCTGGAAGAATGATCCCTCTGACTTTCTACTCATTTCATCAAGATATTCATCTCCAAAATATTGCCTTCAGAATTAAACATTAGCAGAATTGCATCGTAAGCTGTCATATGCCATATCCCAGATTAGTATCCAAAGGTCCCTGAAGTCTATGAGGGGAATTTGGGTGAGAACAGGATTGTATGGGATCAGTCTGCTCACAATCTGAGCTTCAGAATCACAAAATCACAGAATCACAGTGCAGAAGAGGCCCTTCGGCCCATTGAGTCTGCACCGACACGTGAGAAACTGATTGAAACTTACCGAATACAGAAAGGCCTGGATAGAGTGGACGTGGGGAAGATGTTTCCATTAGTTGGAGAGACTAGGACCCGAGGGCACAGCCTCAGAGTAAAGGGAAGACCTTTTAGAACAGAGATGAGGAGAAACTTCTTTAGACAGAGAGTGGTGAATCTATGGAATTCATTGCCACAGAAGACTGTGGAGGCCAGGTCATTGAATATATTTAAGACCGAGATAGATAGGTTCTTGATTGGTAAGGGGATCAAAGGTTATGGGGAGAAGGCAGGAGAATGGGGTTGAGAAACTTATCAGCCATGATTGAATGGCGGAGCAGACTTGATGGGTCGAATGGCCTAATTTCTGCTCCTATGTCTTATGGACTTATGGTCTTATGAGAAACACCTGACCTACCTACCTAATCCCATTTACCAGCACTTGGCCCAAAGCCTTGGATGTTATGACATGCCAAGTGCTCATCCAGGTACTTTTTAAAGGATGTGAGGCAACCCGCCTCCACCACCCTCCCAGGCAGCGCATTCCAGACCGTCACCACCCTTTGGATAAAAAAGGTTTTCGTCACATCCCCCCTAAACCTCCTGCCCCTCAACTTGAACTTATGCCCCCTTCAACTAAGGGGAACAGCTGTTCCCTTTCCACCCTGTCCATGCCCCTCATAATCTTGTACACCTCAATCAGGTCGCCTCTCAGTCTTCTCTGCTCCAACGAAAACAACCCAAGTCTATCCAACCTCTCTTCATAACTTAAATGTTTCATCCCAGGCAACATCCTGGTGAATCTCCTCTGCACCCCCTCCAGTGCAATCACATCCTTCCTATAATTTGGCGACCAGAACTGCACACAGTACTCCAGCTGTGGTCTCACCAAGGTTCTATACAACTCCAACATGACCTCCCTACTTTTGTAATCTATGCCTCGAATGATAAAGGCAAGTGTCCCATATGCCTTTTTCACCATCCCACTAACATACCCCTCCACCTTCAGAGATCTATGGACACACACGCCAAGGTCCCTTCATTCCTCAGAACTTCCTAGTGCCATGCTTTTCATTGAATACTTCCTTGTCAAATTACTCCTTCCAAAGTGTATCACCTCACACTTTTCAGGGTTAAATTCCATCTGCCACCTATCTGCCCATTTGACCATCCCGTCTATATCTTCCTGTAGCCCAAGACACTCGACCTCACTGTTAACCACCCGGCCAATCATTGTGTCATCCGTAAACTTACTAATCCTACCCCCCACATAGTCACCTATTTTGTTGATATAAATGACAAATAATAGGGGACCGAGCACAGATCCCTAGTCAGTCACTAAAGCAGTCTTCTGTCATCACCCCCTGTCTCCTACAACTAAGCCAAGTTTGAATCCACCTTATCAAATTACCCTATATCCCATGTGCATTTGCCTTCTTTATAAGTCTCCCATGTGGGACCTTGTCAAAGGCTTTGCTGAAATCCATATAAACTACATCAACTGCACTACCCTCATCTACACACCTGGTCACCTCCTCAAAAAATTCAATCAAATTTGTTAGACTGTAAATTAACCAAAAGGTTATACCCCTGCATGAAGCAGTGTTTTCAACAAAAGGTCATGGAAAAATGCCAACAGTTATTGAGTCAGGAGGTTAAATTTAATTAGCGATATATTTTGGGATTGGGAGCAGAAGTGGGCAGAAGCTAAAAACAGCCCAGGATTTTACAGTCAACATGTAGGTTCCCAAAGGGGATGGGGACCAGTATCGGTGCCTGGAGGTGGTCCGCCAGTGGCCAACCAGGTGGGCCGTGCTCCTGGCAAGTCTGGAAGCCCACCCTGCCTGCTCGGGTGCAGCAGCCACAGACTGCACTGTGATGGGGCTTCCCCACCTCCCCTCGAACCACCACCCTTCCAAACTCTCCCAGAGCAGTGGCCCGGTTGCAATAGTCATTTTTTAATTTTAAGATTTAAAATTTTGGAGAGAGGGTGCCTCCATCTTGAAGTGCCCTCTCTCTTACTGTCTTTTCATTGCAGCTTGCTGGTTCTTTCAACCTGGGCGGCCTGTAATTGCCACTTCAGCTTCAAGAACCCACCTGCTGCCCTTCATTGGGATGGTGAGCCTGTCTCTATGCAATTAAGGGAGCGTCCCTGCCCCGCACTGCCGCACCCCACCCCCCCCGGCCCCGAAAATCACAATGAATCAGTGATAGGTTCGCTCCTGAGGTAAGTTTGGCCCGACCATTATCTTCCGTTCCCAAAGGGAAAATGTTTCCTATCATTTCAATGAAACATTTGTAATCTATAAATAACAGTACTTTTTTTTTTACATGCTCTATCAAAGGGACTATTTGACCGAAATTTTCGAGTTGTTAGGAGTTGATAGATTAAATAGAGAAAAGCTATTGCTGCTGGTTGGGGACACTGGCCTCTTTTGCAGTGACACTCAGTGCCAGATCGATGGACTGGCATCAGGAAGAATAGGGGCCGCTGAAATTGACCCGTTGCCCTTGTATCTGACCCCTCTCTACCCCTCTTGCTAGCCACCTGATTCCTATGACCCTCCCCCATCCCACTCCACTCCCCTATCGAGGGAATGAGGGATTATCCCTGGTGAAGGTCTCGGAGCATGTCCGGCTGCAACCATCAATCCCAGTGTCAGTGCCAGCAACGGAGAGTGATATCGGCTTCTGATTAGCCGGCAGCTTTCGAGGCTGAGCTTTTTTGGCCTACTGGGCACTTAGACAAATGGGAGGCTCAAAGATGTCCAGATAAGTGCCCACTCACCATGTAATGGCGTAGGGTCACCCAGAGAAGAGTGACACAGGGTTCCCAGTGGTTCTCTAACCGGTGGGGGCAGAAGGGGTGGGGGTGATAGGGCTGAAATCCCCATCGCTGCAACTAAATTCTGCCCTAGATCTCCATACACAGAAATTAAGGCTTAATCAAATGATAATTTTAATTCTGAGGCTGATAGATATTTGTTATAAGAGATATGGGGCAAAGGCAGGTATATTTTATTTAAAGCTGATTTACTCCTCCCAATTTCTTATTGAGTCTTGCCAAATACATATTTTTTTTTATTCTTTGATGGGATGTGGGTGTCAGTGGCAAGGCCAGCATTTATTGCCCATCCCTAATTGTCCGTGACTGGCTGGCTTTCTGGGCCATTGCAGAGGGCAGTTAGGAGTCAACCACATTACTGTGGAAGGCACATGTAGACCAGACCAGGTAAGGTTGGCAGATTTCCTTCTCTAAAGGAAGGACGTTAGCAGGCCAAATGGGTCTTATCAAGAATCAATGATAGCTTCATGGCACCATTACTGAGACTAGCTTTATATCCCAGACGTATTAGGTTGAATTTAAATTCCACAAGCTACCATGGTGGGGTTTGAACTCATGGGCGGGATTTTGAGATTGTCGGGCGGGCCTCGGAAATGGCCTTCCGCCTGCAATCGGCCCCCGACCGCCATTTTCACACCGGAAGGCTCAGCACTGCTGGGGTGGGGGTGGGGGCGGGGGGTGGGAGGAGAGCGAGCGCTGAAGTCTGCGCAAGCCTGGCGGAGCACACAATGAAAGCTCCCTGAAGGCAGGGAGCTGCCTCAGGAAGCTGAAGAATTTTAAACCCTTAAATAAAGACTTTAAAATCCCAGTTAAAATCTCCACACGGAGGGCAGGTTTTGCCGGTCGGCGAGTGGGGGCGGGGCCCGTTAGATGACGCGGGGATACACCGGGCATGCATCCAGATGTCACCCCGCATCATTTTTCAAACCTCTTTATTTCAAGTTTTACATCGGAGACAATTTCCCTGAGGCAGCGCTTTGCCTCAGGGAGATCCGTGCGCTCTTTTGCGCACGTACACGAAAGAGCGCACTCCCGGCTGAGGGAATCCCCCCACCGTCCGTGCAGGGAAGGCACAGGGCTTCCTGGCGCACGTCACACTGGGCGGGCCTTAATTGGCCTGCCCACTTAAAATAGCTGCACACCCCCCGACCGGGATGCCAATCAGAGGCCTGCCCGCTGGCGCCCGCTCCGGCTCTTCCCCTCACCCCCCCGACGGGGGGAACATGTTAGCCATAAGAATCGCTCGCTTAAACATGATAAAAATTCTGTCCAAATATTTTAATTTAGAAACAAAAATTATTCTCGGAAACCTCATCCTGCCCGTGGGTGAGATTTCCTCAAAAATCGAAAGGCGGCCTGGCTGATTCACCCACCTATCAACCGTAATGTTGGACAGGCAGTATATAAAATAGAGGTTAATTCATTCATTAATGGCCTTAACAGGCCTCTTAATTGTTGGCGGGAACACTGCCGACTCTCGTGTGCACATGCCCGCCAACCGAAATATGGCGCGAGTGCGCGATGACGTCGGGGACGCTCGCCCCATGTTGTCGCGCATTATTTTACACCCGATTGGGGCGGGCACACGCCCACCTGCGGGACGTAACATACTGCCCCCATGTCACCACGGCATTAGCCTCAGCTTCAGGATTGCTAGCCCAGTGACATTATCACTATGCCAACGTCACCCCCACGGATTGAAGGAACAGGCTGCGGGGGGGGGTGGTGGGGGGGAGGGGCTACATGGACTCCTCCTTTTCCCATTTTGCGATGTAAAAGATTGTACTTTTGATATAAATACTCTGCATTAAAATGTATCAAATATTACAAACTTGTACCAGATGTTATTAAAACTAAAAGTAAAAATGCCAACTCTCCACAAATATTTTTTTTTAACATATTAAGCATGAGGTATAAAATAATTTGTCATGGTAAGGCGCGACTATGATTTATATTCGGCTCACAAAGTTAAGTATAATTTGCTTTTGACTTTCTTGCTCATAAGTAATCTGGTCAGCCTCTCTTCTGAAATCAAAATTACATTTCATAACAGGACATAACCATGACCTTCTCTTCATATCTTACTTGGCAAAGCAGCCACATCAAAGAAGCAAGTGCTGAAAAGACACTGCTAAATCAGGATCGGAAAAATATACATTTTCCATTTTTAGAATTATAATGCGAAGATTAGGTGGTATCACCACTGACCTTTTGCCTGACATATATAATAGGCTTTTTTATTTAAAGCTGATTTACTCCTCCAATTTCTTACTGAGTTTTATCTAATGAGCTGTCAAGTGGCCTAGATCCCCCTGTCCTGGCTGATCTCCCACATTCCACTCTCCGTAAACATGAGGTAAACCAGAACTCTGCTGACCGTATCCTAACCAGCCCCAATTTCTGTTCACCTATCATCTCTCTGCTCGCTGACCTACAATGGTTTCCAGTCAAGCAAAGTTTTGATTTTAAAGTTCACGCCCTTGTTTTCAAAGTCCTCCATGGCCTCTCCCCTCCCTACCTCTGAAATTTCCTCTAGCCCGACAACCCTCCGAGATAGATAACTCCTTTAATTCTGGTTCCTTGCGGTTTCCTGACTTTAATGGCTGTACCATTGGTGACCATGACTTTAGGTGCCTGTGCTCTAAGCTCCGAAATTCCCTCCTTAAACTTTTCAAAACCCCTACCTCTCTTTCTACCTTTAAAATGTACCTTCAAACCCGCCCCTCTGACTCAGCTTTTGGTCAACTGTCCTAATTTTTGCTACTTGTGGACTGGCAACTGGTTACATAAAGCTACAGCAGTAAGTCTCACATCTTGAGAGCACTAGTTAAAGGAAAAATGATCTTCACACCTACACACCCCTGACCCCCACCACCAAATGTGACCTTGGTAAAGCAGACATGGTCAAAACCAATTGGATCCAAAGAATTTGGAATATTACTTCATAATTTTGGGTAATATTTAAAGCACAGAAACAGGACATTCAGCCCAAAAGGTCCACGCCATGTATATACACTGCTTGACCCTCCCCTCACCCTTCTTCATCTAACCCAACACACATACCCTATTTTCTCCTTCATGTGTTTATCTAGCTTCCCCTTTAATGCATCCATGCTATTCATCTCAATCAACCCATGTGGTGGCGAGTTCCACATTCTCACCATTCTCTGGGTAAAGAAGTTTCTTTTGAACTCCCAACTGGATTTATTAGTGACTGTCTTATAGTTATTCCCCCTAACCTGGTCTTCTCGCAATTGTAAAAAATCTACTCATACACCTGCCCTATTAAAGTCTATAATAATCTTAAAGACCTTTATCAGGTCATCCCTCAGTCTTCTATTTTCAAGTGGAAAGAACCCCAGCCTGCTCTTACTTGGCAAATAATGTGTGAGCTTCTGTTGCTACTCTTACATAGAAAACCAGATGCCAGAAGAATCATTATTAAGAACATGCGTGGTGCCAGGTAAGTCCCTTACTCAGTTCTCAAATAAGCAGCAGGAAAGCAGTGTAAGTCAGATGGTTAATACTGGTCTTTTTATAATAGTTTGGCAGCATATGACATCAGGGATAACTGAACTCTGGACCCTTCCTAAGCTCATGATGGAAGTCCTGGACTGCAAGTCTGTTGAGTCTGTACTTGAGAGATAGTTTCATACTAAAAATTTCCCATGGGTTGCCACTCAATCTCTGGTAAAAGCTGCCCAATTGTTTCAATGTGGGCACTGAAGGAAAAATAAAACTGTGGTGCATTGAACTAAATGAAATAATAAGGGCGTGCCACACTATTGATGATGCGATATTGGAAAGTAAACAAAAACAGCTCCTATAATTTTCTTTTCAAAGAAGCAATTTGTGGATCAACCTGCTTGGTGATTTGCATCAGAATGTTAATCAGCATGGGCATCCCTTACATTTGAATTTATGATAACGAGATTCAGTGACAATGTTGGGCCTGCATGCTGATTTCGCTGTTTAGAAGTTGTTACATGTTACGGATGGCAAACAGCACCTGTTGAAAAGTAACATTTCCAGATCTGCAAATGTCAGATTAGAAGTCACCAGTAAAATATCTCAAGAGGAGCTCCTCCTTTCATCGAATCCAAGTCCAAAAGAAAATTCCTCCTTGTGTTCATTTTTACAAAACAGTAGGTGGAAATCCCAGCAGGAATGGATATTTTTTCCAGCTCCCTTTCTCGTCCTGATTGCGTTAATGAAAATTAATGCAAAGTAACGCTTGCTGGGGTTGGTTAAGACCTCATTAAGTGCCAGTCAAATTATATTATATGAATACAAAATTGCAGGTGACGTGCAGGGCAAGGTTTTGAAACACCAAATACAGGACTGACTGAAGTTATTCTAGTTGGTCCACGGTTCTTCAGCTGCTGCTGTTTTAGCTCCCAGGTTTTTAGCTCCATAGCAAAGCTGCAACAAGAACTGTTTTGTTGGACTAGAGGAGAGAGGATAATTAGCTTTCACGATGTCCAGGCACTTTACAGACAATTAAATACTTCTCAAGTGTGGTGATCGCTTTTATAATATGGGCCTGAATTTTTAGGCTGGCGGGAGGGTCCGGGGTCGGCCGGGGAATGGACCGCTGACCGCGATCGCCCCCCCACCCCCAACCGTGATTTCACGCTGGCTGGACAATTAACGGCCAGCCAGCAAGAAGCACGTGCTGAAAAGCTGAGCGCTGCTGGGGTAGGGGGGTGGGAGGAGGGCTGGCGCTGATATCGACGCAGGAGGGGGACAACGCTGAGAGAAAGCTCCCTGAAGGCAGAGAGCTGCCTCTCAGGGAGCTGAAGACCTGGAACAGCAACAAAATAAAGGCTTCAGAAGCTGAAAGAAAGCGTCCGTGCATCATAATCAATCCCCTGAAAATACTAGCTCCTGAAAATGATGTCCGCAGAAATGTATTTATATTTTATTTCATCGTGGAAACCTCATCCTGCCCGTGGGTGAGATTTGATGAAAGATGTAAATGCCGCCTGGCCGATTCGCCCTTCTGCCAACTGTAAGGTTAGGTGGGCAACGAAAAATTGTGGACAATTGCCCTGTTAATGGACTTAATTGCCCTTAGTTGTTGGCGGGCGCACTTCCGACTTTTGCACTCGCCCGCCAACCGAAATATCTCGCGAGCACAGGATAGACATCAGGACGCTCTCCCGATGTCATCTCGCACGACTTCACGTTGGATTGGGTTGGGCACGCGCCCGCCTGCCGAACTAAAAATTCTACCCATGGAAAACGCGGCATCCAAACAGCAATGTGATAATGACCAGCCAATCTGCCTTGTGATGTTGACTGAGGGATAAATATTGGCCAGGACACTGGCGGGGGGGGAACTTGCTTGCTCTTCTCTAAATTGTGCCTTTGGATCTTTTATATCCACCTGGGAGGGCAGATGGGGCCCTCAGTTTAACACCTGGAAAACAGCACCTCCAACAGTGCAGCACTCCCTCAGTACTGCACTGAGAATTTCATTCTGGATTATGTACCGAAGTCTGTGTAGTGGGGCTTGCAGCCACAACCTTCAAAAGCAGGAGTGCTACCCACTGAGATATGGCTGACACATTTAACGACTCACAAAATAATTTCAAGTGGCTAATTTACTGTAACAGAGTCAATGACATGGACATTAGAGAAGCAGTAAATGTGGATGCTCATGAGCAATAGGGATTGGCATGTGTCACTTCTTCATAGAGACATGCGGTTACCTTCAGCAACACATATATCCATTCGTACCAGTCCCAGGGAGGTTCACAATGACCCTCTACATTGATGCCACAGAGACCATCCACACAAAAACAAGATAACACAGGGGCCTGAAATTTTCAGATGGTGATGGCTCGCCTCCTGCCATCTGAAGACTTGGTGGGGAACACATCCCTCCGACCCTGACTGCCCCGCAGCCAATTTATGCACCATTGGCTGGCAGCAGGCGGGACTTTTGCTGCTCACTTTGGGAGGAAGTCCCACTTTTTGAGAGCTTCCGGTCAATCTGATTGGCCAGCAGCTCTCCAGCCCCTGCAGCGACAGCACCTGCAGTGGACAGAAGAGGAACTGCACCTACCAGCCTGAGGCTATGGGCAGAATTTTGCCCTTGATGGGCGGGCGGGCGGGTAGCCAATCGCCATCACCGAAAGGGGCCCCGCCGCCATTTTAAGTGGGTGGGCCAATTAAGGCCCACCCAGCGGGCTGCCCGACGGGAAGCGCTATGTGCCTCCTGCCCCCCCCGGTGGATTCCCCATCTGTCAGAGTGTGCTCTTTCTCACATGCTCACGAAAGAGCGGTCATCTCCCTGAGACTAAGTGCTGCCTCAGGGAGATTACTTACAGTGTTTGAAACTTTAAAAATAGAAAAATAAAAAAATTATTAACATGTCCCCCTCATGTGACAATGTCACACGAGACGGGACATGTTAATAAATTTCAGTAAAACTTTATTAAACTTTTAAAAAACAGACATGAAACCTCATCCCGCCGGTGGATGAGGTTTGATGCTTTTTCAGAAGCCCGCCGGGGCTCCTGGCCGACCCGCCAGCCTTAAGGTTGGACGGGCAGGTCCTTTAATTGTTTTAACTATCCTGTCAATGGCCTCAATTGGCCATTGACAGGTCGGCGGGCGGACAGCTGATTGCGCTGTGCCCCCGCCTTCCTGAATATTTAAATGGGGCGGGATGACATCAGGGGTTCCGCCCGACGTCATCCCGCGTCATTTTCCCATCGGTGAGTGGGCCCCACCCCCTGCTCACCGACGGGAAAATTTCTGCCCTGTGGGTGGGATTATCCCAGATTTGCACTAAGTGCAGTAGCGGGTGTGAAAAAATACGTTGTACCTGCCGGCTGCAATGGTGGATTTTCGCACCATATGGTCTTCTCCCCGCCTCATAAATTATGCAGTCACAGTAACCACGCCGGATCGCAGGCAGGAGGCCTCCGGTTTCCCCGGCGCGCTGTTACCGCGCTGCTTCCTCACGCAGGGCGACATATGTAAACTGCAGCCGCCATATGTAAACTGCAGCTGCGTGCACAGTTCTCAATGCCTGCAGCCCAGGACTGCTCCGGTGAAGGCACGGTCCCAAAAGCCAAGAAGAGTGCAGCCTCCCCGATTCAGTGACACATCCCGGGGATGCCTTTTGGGTGCCATGGTGGCCCTCCGCGATTTCCACTACCCAGGTTCTGGCCGCAAGAGGCCCATCAGATGCACCTCTCTGGCTTGGCAGGTAGTTGCCGAGGTGGTCAGTGCCAACGCTGCCCACAAAAGGTCGGCCATCCAGTGCAGAAAAAGGATGAATGATCTCATCTAAAGGTTAAGTCAACCATCTCATCACTCTAAACTTGCACACTTACTAACCCATCGCACATTCACTGGCATCTCACTCACTGCCAGCTAAAGGGGCATCACCACTCACTCTCTCACACACACCCTCACATCTCCATCTGGTCTCATCTCCTCTGGAGGCGGACTCCTCATCCCGTCCATGGCTCCACTCAGCTCACTCGCACGCCTGGCATCCTTCTCATTTGGCCGGGCTTGTGTCTTGCTCACACTCTCTCCATTTCTCTTTATGCAGGAAAAGATTGTGCACAGTCAACGGGAGAGATCCCAGACCAGGGGGTGGAGTGCCGGACATCAAAGTCCTCACTCCGATCGAGAGTCGCACGTTGGAGCTGGTCTGGGAGGACGTGGACCGTTCCTGCAGTGAAAGTGAGGTCAGTGGCGAAGACCTACATGTGGACCCTGCTCCACATCGTTCCTCTCTCAACGTTATTCTGAATCCACTGTTCCGTCTGCAACGTGGCTTGGAAGCACTAATAATTTACACTTTCCCTCCTGGGCAAATTTGCCACGTCACCTTCAGGCAAACCTGACCTCGATGGCAGTGCTGAGAGCGCCTCGGATGAGGACTCTGAGGGCAGCACCGTTGCAGACCTGTCACAGCGCTCACCCACGCCCTCCACAAGTGCAGTGACACACACCTCAGTGGGATCTAGATGTACAGCAGCCCTGGGATCACCATCTGTTGAGCACAGCACACAATCTAACCCACAGCAGGTGGAAGCAGGGACATCAGAGGTCACCGTAACTCGGAGGGCTGCTGGAGGCAAGGAGTCTGCTGAGTCCGAGTCAGATGATGAGCCTCTGGTCTCATTCCTCAATCAGCTGCAAAGACAAACATGGGAACGTCAGGAAGGGATTGTCTGGTCCACTCCTCGGATTGAAAGGGACAATGGAGGAATCCTCCCACCTTCAGTCTGAGGTGATAGCGCCGGCAATGCAGACGCACTCAGGTCAACACTGGACAGCGGTCACCATGGAGACCTTGGCCCAGGACATCGGTCCTGCACTGCTGCATGGGCTGAATTCCATCGCTGACGCCATAGTTGGCCTCCAACAGTGTCTACGCGAGAGGGGTGAGGGGCAGCTCGATCTCACACCAGCTTCCCCTTCTCCTCAAGGGGTCAGCCTGGGGCCCTCGGGCACCCATATGGAGGAGGACCAGCAGCTCGACACCCTGGGGCCATGCACACAAGTGACTCTTGGCCAATCCAAACCCCTCTTCCTGTGACCCCATCATCTTCAGCTCCACAGGCCAAAGAGGAGGCATCTGGCCCACAGCAGGATTCCCAAAGCAGGCCAGGGCCTAAAGGTCCCGGCCCTCCAGAGGACACCCGCCAAAGTCATGACAGACAACAGGGCGTAACAGTCAGCAGGCTGCCTCCACTTCTGCTGAGTGGAAGGGAAAGAAGATATAGCTGCAACTGGGCACAGGTACATAATGTTCACTATTGTGAATGCCTCCTTGCCTATGGCTCCTTGTTCTGATGAGCAGTGTTTGTGTCACTCAGATGTGAAACCTTTCTGCATAAGATAAAGGCAGGTGTCTCAGTCCAGGGCCTCTTCCCTGTGCTCTGTGTGACCTTCAGAGTAAAGTGATGGTCCAGGTTCACACTCCCTGGACACGTTAGTGATGCCTACGCCTCGATGGGTGCTTGTCATTGCTGCCAGAATGTCGTGGGCAGGTATCATAGAGCTCTCTCATTCTCTCTGTGTGTGCTCAGCATCTTTGAGGTGGGCCTCGTCTGGCCGGTGCAATGGCCTCATGGCCGGGATCCTCGACTTCAAGGACCTCATCCCCTTTGACTTTCTCCTCATTGGAAGAGACGTGCAGCTCTTCCACCTCCTCAGCTAGCTCCTCCCCCTTTTGCAGCGCCAGGTAGTGAAGCGTGCAGCAAGCTGCGATGATACGCGACACCCTCTGGGGGCTGTATTTCAGCGCTTCACCAGACCTTTCCAAGCACTGGAACCTCATTTTCAAAATGCCCATCATTTGCTCCAACAAAGTCCGGGTCACGGCATGAGCCTGGTTGTACTGTCGCTCTGCTGCAGTCTGAGGCCACCGCACAGGCGTCATCAGCCACGTTCTCTGTGGGAAGCCCTTGGCTCGAGGAGCAAACTCTGCAGCCTCTGTGGACCCTGGAAGGTGTCAGGGATCTGACACCTGCTAAAGGATGTAGGAGTCGTGGACACTCCCTGGAAACCGTGCGCAGACCTGCAGGAAGGGATTGTGGTGGTGCCAGACTAGCTGAACATTCAGCGAATGGAAGCCCGAGCGGTTGATGTCGTTGACTGCTTGTTGCCATTGGAGATCTAAGTGCCACGTGAGTACAGTCGATTGCACCCTGCGCCTGTGGACAAACAGAGCTCACTGCAAATCCCAGAGCTCTTGCTTCCTGGTTTGTTTGATCCCAGGCGAAATGCACATAGTTCTGTGCCTTCACGAAGATGGTGTCCATGACCTCCTGGATGCACTTCTGGGTGGATGCTTGAGAGATGCTGCACAGGATCCTGGAAGGAGCCACGGGCATAAAAATTCTGCACCGCAGTCACTTTCACGGCCACTAGCAGTGGATGCCCTGCATGTCCCCGTGGCGTTAAATCCTGTAGTAGGTGGCATACATGACCGACCAGTTCCCTCAACATGCACAGTCTTCAGTGACACTGGCTCTCATTCATGTGCAGGAATGATAAGCGTCGTCTATAGATCCTGGGTCTAGCGAGGCATCTACGAGTGACAGCTCACTGGGAATCTTCAGCTGTGTGTGCAGGACGTCCTGCCGCACCTTCATCTTCAGGCTGGTGCTCCTCCCATTGGTGAACCAGGTGCCTCCATCGCACTCTGCTTCTTCTCTGCTCCCTGTAAGCCATGAGGCAAACCGTTAAATCACCAGGCTCCATGATCCTGATGTTCTCCTCCTGCAGGATCAAAGGCAGAGACATGTGGGTTAGCATATGTGTCCTAAGAACCTCTCTTGGTTAAGTCTCAAGGCCACTTCACACATGCCAAACAATGCTGGCCACCACTTGGATGGTGTGTGCTTTGTGGTTGTCCAAAACCCCACCCACCTCCGCCCACCCCACTTGACCAATTGGCCAACTGGCAACTTCAGCCATTGGACTGCAGGCTGTGCTGTCAGTTCAGGCACAGGCATTCTCCTAACCCACACTGCAAGGCTGTGCTGTTAGCTTGAATCATGGGGGTTACTGGTCCAAATCTGAATAAAGACATTGCAAGGGGCTGTGAGCGTCTCCACCAGTGACTGCGCCATGGCTGCCTTTCGTTAGGGGATACTATAACTTACCCAGTCAGCCAATTGTTCTGCTGTCCCCTAAAATACACGATAATTTGCAATCTGCGCTCGAGGGGTGAAAAGTTCTGGAGTATTTGGCGGCACTATCATGCTATTGCATTGCTCGAGTAGGCAGGAAAGCTTCAGAGGCCCAGCTCCAAGTGTGTCAATGGAGCTGCAGCTGAACGGCCTCAACTGTGGAACAATGCTCACTTTGGACAAGCTTTTCCAAAGGCTTGGCTACACCCTCACCCTCCCCACACCCTCTCCCCCCAGCAGCCCCCCACTGCCCCCCAACCCCCCCACCACCATCCGCCCGCCGCCCCCGGCATGTGTTTGTGCACTCCCTTCAGTCGGAGCTGCCTTGTCCCCACCCCAGCTGATCCCACCCACACTGGAGCCCTTGTCCTGGCACCGCAATGAAAGCCAGCCAGGAAAAAGCGACTTGCCTGTGCCCACAAGACCGCCCCCTCCACCCCACATCCCCCACCAAATGCGCTTCTTTGATGGCCTGTGGGCAATACTTGCGAATGCTGCATAAGGCTCTGTGCACTCACCCCCGAATTCCTCTTGAAGTTCAGCGTTCCAGGTGCATGCCTTTTAAAGGCAGTCATAACTCCCGTCACCCTGAAGTCGCACCGATGTGGGAGGTAAATTTGATGTGCAGCGATGATTCTGGTAAGCAAGCACAATGATAAGATGCAAATGCATTAAAATTAAGTTCCTAACACTTGATGGCAGAAAACGTGGTCCGCCATTGATGGGTGGAGCGGACGATCGCAAAACTGGTTTCACAACAGCGTAAAACCAAGTTTTGGCCTTCTCGCCATAATGTCCGCTCATACCCGCCATGACGCCCGATGCCAACGGGAACGGAAAATTCCAGCCTAAGTCCCGGGAACCGGAGGATGAGGTGAGGGTAGGGAAGGCCTGAGGGGATCGAGGTAACGGGAGAAAGGCCGGGGGGCAGGGAAGGGAGATCCGGAGGTCACCGAGACTTAAGGGGAAGGCACCCCCAGTCAGGAGGGCAGAAGGGGGCTTCTGATGGAGGCACCTACCCCCTTACCACGTGAGATCTTTCCTTTATTTTCAGGTTTTGCTCACAGAGTTTCAATCCAACCACTAGCCTAAAAATTGAGGCTGGGAGGGAAACAGCTCTTAAGTGGCCAATAATTGGCCCATAAGGGCCTCAACTGGGGCAAAGACAGGCTTCCCTTCCAAGGCCTTGTCCGCCCCAGCGTAAAATCACTGCAAGGTCAGGGCGGGCGGGAACCCAGAGGGAATCCCGTCCCTGCAATTTCACGCTCCCCACACCCCCCCTTCTCTAAAAACCTGCCACTGGAGGGGAATATGTAATACATTGCTGCATTACAGAGTTGATTAAATCCAGGAGTGACCAGCAACAACAGACAGTTCATTTTATCATAACCAGCCCAAGGAAGGCATCATTCATAGTCATTCTTCTGTCTATAGTATATCGAAATAGTATCTAAATATCTAAATGTCTATTAATCTATTGGTATGAAAATTGGATTTGACTTCTACCAGAGATCAATGAATATTAATGTACCTTCCTGGGCTACATCCATAATGTTTTTATTCTAAGGGTTTGATTCAATGAAGTAGCAGTCACTTAACAGCTTGACTGGTGAAATATTTATCCTTTGTCATATTTAGCAAACAGTTACTTGAAAAGGATGGAAGAAACCAGTGTTTGATGATTACCATCGCCTTCCTTTTGTTTTTTTTATATATTCGTATATGGGATGTGAATGCTAACATTTATTGCCCATCCCTAACTGCCCTTGAGAAGATGGTGGTGAGCTGCCTTCTTGAACTACTGAAGTCCATATGATGTAGGTACTCCCATAGTGCTGTTAGTGGGGGTAAGTTCCAGGACTTTAACCTGGCAACAGAGAAGGCTCTAAGTCAGGATGGTTTGTGGCTTGGAGGAGATCTTGATAATATTGGAATGCATTTGTTGCCCTTGCTTTTCTGGGTTGTCAAGATCATGGATTTGGAAGGTGTTACTGAAGGACGCTTGGCAGGTTGTAGGAGTGCATCTTATACACCGCTGCTACTGGTGGAGGGAGTGAAGGTTTAAGGTTTAATGGGGTGCCAAACAAGCAGGCTGCTTTGTCTTGGATAGTTTTGAGCTTGAGTGTTGATGGGCCTGCACTCATCTAGGCATGTGGAGAGTATTCCATCACACTCGATCCTGGCTTGTGCCTGGTAGATGGTGGACATGCTTTGGGGAGACAGGATAATTAAAATTTTCTGCACCAAATCACCGATGTGCTGAGAATGTGAATTTGTAAATTAACCACTAGAAGATATAAAAGATGTCTATGTGTTAGGAAAAATATTCGTGCCAGCAAAGACAGGCTGGGGCATGGGAAAATTCAGGCAAGTTGCTGAAGCTCCAAACTGACAATCAGTAAACAAATCAAAATGTATTTTGAGCTTTACCTTCTCAAACAGAAGAAAAATAATTTCATTAGTTTACATTTGTGGAACACAATATTAAGAGGGAATAGACTAGGTTAGTTTAGTGGTGTGAAGCCTTATTCAAACTGATTTTCTGCACCAGATCCTGTTTTGTTGAGCAGTGTTGGAATGGCTCTGATGCTTTGTATTCATTTTCATCTGTTCCATTTCCATTCTCTTAAGTCTCCTTGGGCTTCTGCATGACTTTACTGGTAATCACTCCATGCTTTCATTTCACCGTGTTTTCTCAGTGTTCATCAGTCATCCCCTCCACTATTTTAGCTTTTTTTTGTTTCCCCTGCCTAACTTTTAGATCTGGGCAAAGTTGTTTCAGGTACTTCATTATCCTTCAGTAATCCTGCTGGCGCAGACTCCGCATCTTGGCTTCTTCCACAGGCTCTGTACTTACCCTTTGCATTTCAGTTCCTCTGAATCATATTACCACTGGATAAATATATTTTTTCACTTTCTCTTTAGTTAAAAGTTACAGCTACAACAGTCTCTCTTGTGGCATTCTGGGTTTAAATCTCATTTTAGTACAATGTCCATAATGTCTTCTCTAAAGATGGTAGATCTTCACTATTCTCATTTATGTATTACTGCACGAAGAGTATACTGCAATGGGGGAACTGAGTTGCACAGATTCATTAAAAAACCCATCTGGTTCACTAATCCCTTTAAAGAAGGAAATCTGCCACTCTAACCTGGTCTGGCCTACATGTGACTCCAGGCCCACAGCAATGTGGTTGACTCTTAAATGCCCTCTGAAATGGCCAAGCAAGACACCCAGTTGTATCAAACCGCTACAAAGTCTCAAAACAGGAATGAAACCGGACGGACCTCTCAACATCGATCTAGGCACCTGAAACGACAACGGCAAACTCAGCCCTCTAAACCCTGCAAAGTCCTCCTTACTAATATCTGGGGGCTAGTGCCAAAATTGGGAGAGCTGTCTCACAGACTAGTCAAGCAACAGCCTGACATAGTCATACTCAAAGAAACATATCTTACAGACAATGTCCCAGACACCACCATCACCATCCCTAGGTATGTCCTGTCCCACTTGCAGGACAGACCCAGCAGAGGTGGCGGCACAGTGGAATACACAGTAGGGAGGTAGTTGCCCTGGGAGTCCTCAACATTGACTGCGGACCCCATGAAGTCTCATGGCATTAGGTCAAACATGGGCAAGGAAACCTCCTGCTGATTACCACGTACCACCCTCCCTCAGCTGATGAACCAATGCTCCTCCATGCTGAACACCACTTGGAGGAAGTACTGAGGGTGGCAAGGGCACAGAATGTACACTGTTTGGAGCCTTCAATGTCCATAACCGAGAGTGGCTCAGTAGCACCACTACTGACCGAGCTGGCCAAGTCCTAAAGGAGATAGCTGCTAGACTGGGTCTGCGTCAGGTGGTGAGGGAACCAACAGGAGGGAAAAACATTCTTGACCTCATCCTCACCAACCTGCCTGCCGCAGGTGCATCTGTCCATGACAGTATTGGTAGGAGTTACCACCACACAGTCATTGTGGAGATGAAGTCCCGCCTTCATATTGAGGTGACCCTCCATTGTATTGTGTGGCACTACCACCATGCGAAATGGGATAGATTTTGAACAGATCTAGCAACTCAAGGCTGGGTATCTATGAGGCGCTGTGGGCCATCAACAGCAGATGAATTGTATTCGAACATAATCTGTAACCTCATAGCCTGGCAGACCCCCCACTCTGCCATTACCATCAAGCCAGAGGATCAACACTGGTTCAATGAAGATTGCAGGAGGGCATGCCAGGATCAGCACCAGGCTTTACTAAAAGTGAGATGTCAACCTGGTGAAGCTATAACACAGGACTACTTACGTGCCAAACAGCATAAGCAGCAAGTCCCACAACCAACGGATCAGTCCTGCCACATCCAGTTGTGAATGGTGGTGGACAATTAAACACCACACTGGAGGAGGAGGCTGTACAAAAATTCCCATCCTCAATGATGGGGGAGCCCAGCACATCAGTGCAAAAGATAAGGCTGAAGCATTTGCTACAATCTTCAGCCAGAAGTGCCAAGTGGATGATCCATCTCAGCCTTCTCTGGAAGACCCCTGCATCGCAGGTGCCAGTCTTCAGCCAATTTGATTCACTCCACGTGATATCAAGAAATGGCTGAAGGCACTGGATACTGCAAATACTATGGGCCCTGACAATATTCCAGCGACAGTACTAAAGACTTGTGCTCCAGAACTTGCCGCGCCCTTAGTAAATTTTTCCGGTACAACTACAACACTGGCATCTATCCAGCTATATGGAAAATTGCCCAGGTATGTCCTGTACACAAAAAGCAGGACAAATCCAACCCAGCAAATTAGTGCCCCATCAGTCTGCTCTCCATCATCAATAAAATAATGGAAGGGGTCATCAACAGTCCTAAAAGTGGAACTTGCTTAGCAATAACCTGCTCACTGACACCCAGCTTGGGTTCCACCAGGGCCACTTAGCTCCTGACCTTATTACAGCCTTGGTCCAAACATGGACTGAACTCCAGAGGCAAGGTGAGAATGACTGCCCTTGACATCAAGGCCACATTTGACCAAGTGTGGCATCAAGGAGCCCTAAACTGGAGTCAATAGGAACCAGGGGGAAAACTCTCCACTGGTTGGAGTCATCCCTAGCACAAAGGAAGATGGTTGTGGTTGTTGGAGGTCAATCATTTCAGCTCCAGGACATTACTGCAGGAGTTCCTCAGGGTAGTGTCCTCAGCCCAAACATCTTCAGCTGCTTCATCAATGGCCTTCCTTTCTTCATATGGTCAGAGGTGGGGATGTTGGCTGGCACAATGTTCAGCACTATTCGCGACTCCTCAGATACTGAAGCAGTCCATGTCCAAATGCAGAGAGACCTGGACGATATCTAGGCTTGGGCTGACAAGTGGCAAGTAACATTTGCGCCACACAAGTGTCAGACAATGACTATCTCCAACAAGAGAAAATCCAAACATCGCCCCTTGACATTCAATGGCATTACCATTACTAAATCCCCCACTATCAATATCTTGGGAGTTACCATTGACCAGGAACAGAACTGGACTAGCCATATAAATACTGTGGCTACAAGATCAGGTCAGAGGCTAGGAATCCTGCAGCGAGTAACTCACCTCCTGACGCTCCAAAGCTTGTCCACGATCTACAAGGCACAAGTCAGGAGTGTGATGGAATACTCCCCACTTGCCTGGATGAGTGCAGCTTACACAACATTCAAGAAGCTTGACACCGTCCAGGACAAAGCAGCCCACTTGATTGGCACCACATCCACAAACCTTCACTCCCTCCATCACCAATGCACAGTTGCAGCAGTGTGTACCATCTACAAGATGCACTGCAGGAACTCACCAAGGTTCCTTCGACAGCACCTTCCAAACCAATGACCACTGCAAACAGAAGGACAAGAGCAGCAGACAGACGGGAATACCACCACCTGGAAGTTCCTCTCCAAGTTACTCAACATCTTGACTTAGAAATGTATCACTGTTCCTTCACTGTCGCTGGGTCAAAATCCTGGAACTCCCTCCCTAATAGCACTGTGGGTGCACCTACACCACATGGGCTGCAGTGGTTCAAGAAGGCACCTCACCACCACCTTCTTAAGGGCAACTAGGGATGGGCAATAAATGTTGGCACAGCCCGTGAAGCCCACATCCTATGACTAAATAAAAATAACACAGTGCTTCAACTGTCCTGCTAGCTATTATTATTGTTCTGTGAAACTCAGCAGTGGTTTGAGCTACTGTGGGCGGAATTTTATGCCGACAGAATTTTATGGTCCTGCTGCAGTCAATGTTGTTTTGAATGGCTCGCTGCAATTTACGACCCTGCCCAGTCACGATGGGGCCCTAGAATTCAGCCCTTTGTGTGTTGTTTTTTTTCTGGTACCTTGAGCTTGGGAAAGCAATTTTAAAGGCAAAGTCAATTGTTAATAACTCCTTATGCTAACTTGTGACTGGTCCTGTGGGGGTAGAGGGTTGGGGGGGAAAATAAATATTTCTCAAAATGTGGGACAGAGTTCATGGTCTGAAGTTGTTGAACTCAATGTTAAGTCCGGAAGGCTGTAAAGTGCCTGATCAGAAGATGAGGTGCTGTTCCTCCAGTTTGCGTTGAGCTTCACTGGAACAATGCAGCAGGCCAAGGACGGACATGTGGACATGAGGGCAGGGTGGCAAATTGAAATGCCAACCTAGAAGAAAAAACCAGTAATAACTGGGAATTTAGCATACTGGTCCGAACTGGTCTTTCATACCTTAAAATGGAACACCGGTAAAAACTGGGAATTTAGAATACTTGTCTGAACTGTTTTTTCCTTCTGGGAAGTGACAGGAGGGCCTGGGTCATGCTTGCGGACTGAGCAAAGGTGTTCCACAAAGCGGTCACCCAGCCTGTGTTTGGTCTCCCAAAGAGGAGACTACATTAGGGGCAGCGAATGCAGTGAACCGAATTGAAGGAGGTGCAAGTGAAGTGCTGCTTCACCTGAAAGGAATGTTTGGGGCCTTGGACAGTGAGGAAGGAGGAGATAAAGGGGCAGGTGTTGCACCTTCTGCGATTGCATGCAAATCTTCCATGGGAAGGGGATGAGGAGTTGAGAGTGATGGAGGAGTGGACCAGGATGTTAAGAAGGGAAAGGTCCCTATGGAATACTGACAGGGGAGATGAGAGGAAGATGTGTTTGTTGGTGGCATCATGCTGAAATTGGTGGAAATGGCGGAGGATGATTCTTTGAATACAGAGGCTGGCAGGGTGATAATTGGGGACAAGGGGTACCCTATCAACCCTTCCATTTTGATAGCCTCAGTTGACCCTGCCTCCAGCGCACTCTTAGTCAGTGCATTCCACATCCCAACCACTTGCTGTGTGAAAAGGTTTCTCTTCTTGTCGCCATTGCTTCTTTTGCCAATTAACTTAAATATGTGCCCTCAGATTCTCAATTCATCCAAAAATAGGAGCAGTTTCTCTCTATCTACTCTGCCAAGACACCTCATGATTTTGAATACCTCTATCAACTCTTCTTTCAACCTTCTCTCCTCCAAGGAAAACAGTCTCAACTTCTCCAATCTTTTTTACGTAACTCACCAGAACCATTCTCGTGAATCATTCCTGCACCCTCGCCAATGCGTTGACATCCTTCCTAAAGTGTGGCACCCAGAACTGGACACAATACTCCAGTTGAGGTTGAACCGGCATTTTATATATATAACTTCCTTGTTTTTGTTATCTATGCCCAAACAAATAAAGCCCAGGGCACTCTCTCAACTTTCCTTCTACAAGTTAGCAATAGCCTTGCAGTACTACATAAAAAATGAAAATCAACACATCGGAGGCTTGTGCTCCCATTTTCCTATACACTACAGTTGTCTTTTTATCTTTGCCCAGACCTCATCAATCTTATCTTGCCTTTGAAGCCATCCATCAGTAATCATCTCACTGAACAGCAGGACAGGTTCAAGGGGATGGATGGCTTACTCTTGTTCTTATGTTCTATCCCTTTTCTCAAACTCCTGACATCCCCATTCTTTATTCTGCAATTTTTCCTTTTAGTTCCACGCTAACATCATCAGCCATTCTCTATTCCCCTTCAAATGTTTAACGATGCTATTTTGTAGAAGAGTTGGGGAGTTATCCTGAGTGCCTTGGTCAATATTTATCCGTCAACCAACATTATTAAAACAGATTATCTGGACATTAGCACATTTCTTTTTTTGGACCTATCGGTGTGCAAATTGGTTGCCAAGTTTCCTACAATACAACAGTCACTCTATGTAGTCAGAGGTTTATCTTGGGATCAAATATAACACCAAGTTTGGGATGTCCTGAGGTTATGTAAGGTGCTGTATTAATGCAAAATCTTCTTTCTTCTCATTTCCATGCCACCACTGCTCCATGAATGCCACAATTCCATGCAATCTTTTGAAATTGCTGCACTTGAAAACCAGGAGCTGACCTCTCCTCAATAAGTTTCAAAGTGACTGTAAGAAAAATGCCAAGTGACTTGATCCACCTGGATCAGCATGCAGGACTGTTCCAAATGCGAGCTGAATTGTACAATTGTAAAGCCCTTGGCAGATATTTGCGGCTCAGATAATGATTGAATATTTGCTCATTAACAATTTATTTCAGTGGTTCCCCTTAACTTTGCCCATAGGATATTACAGTGTTCGGGAGACTCTTAAATCTGTCTAAAAACTGCCAACCCCCTTCTTGTTATTAATTCTGTCAAAAGATATGAAAACCCCCAGGTATAGCCACTGCAATTTTATTTATATAGAGCATTTAACATTATAGAACACTCCAAAGTACTTCACAAGAGAGTTAAAAAGCAAAATATGACATCGAGCCACATAAAGAGATATTCGGGCAGATGACCAGAAGTTTGGTTAACAAGGTAGGTTTAAAGGAGCCTCTTAAAGGAAGAAAGATAGTTAGGGAGGTGAAGGGGTTAACAATGCTCATCCAGGGCTTAGGAACCTAGGCAGCCAAAGCATTTGCCACCACGGTGGAGCAATTAAAATTGAAGATGCTCAAGAGGCCAAGATTCGAGAAAGACAGAGATCTCAGGAGGTTATGGGGCAGGAGGAGGTTAAATAGATTGGAAGAGGCAAGACCATGGAGAGATTTGAAAGCAAGGATGAGAATTTTTAAATTGAGTCATTGCTTAACCAGGAGCCAATGTACGTCCGAGAGCAAGGGCTGATACCTACAACTGGTCTAGTTGCAGCAAGGGCACAGGTGGGAAGGTTTCAGCTGATGTGATATTGAATGATGTTGCCGAGGGGCAACATGCAGATGAGAAATAGTGGGGGCCTAGGCTCCCACAAACAAAGATGTGCTAATGTCCGGGTAATTTGTTTTAATAATGTTGGTTGAGGGATAAGTATTGACGAGGGCACTGGGGATAACTCCTCAATTCTTCTTCAAAATAACATTGTTAAACATTTGGAGGAGAATAGAGAATGGCTAATGATGGTAGCATGGGACTAAAAGGTAAAATTGCAGAGTACATCAGTTTCAATATGTATGATGTAGCTCGACCTCACCATCACCTCTCTTGATCCATCCACTACTCTAAGTTGTCAGATTACTTATCTGACACCTAATATTTGATGAACAGAAATTTCCTCCAATTAAAGATTGGGAAGACCAAATTCTGCTTCCTCGCTATCAACTCCATCCGCCTCCCTGGCAACTCTCTGAGTCTAAAGCAGGTGGTTCACAACCTTGGTGTCATATTTGATCCCAAGATAAGCTTCTGGCTGCATATCTGCGCCATCACTATGGCCACCTATTTCCACCTTTGTAACATGCGAAGGCATATGGGATACTTGCCTTTATTAGCCGAGGCACAGAATATAAGAGCAGGAAGGTCATGCTGGAATTGTACGAAATGCTGGTTAGGCCGCAGCTAGAGTATTGCATGCAGTTCTGGAATCCACATTATAGGAAGGATGTGATTGCACTAGAGAGAGTGCAGAGGAGATTTACCAGATGTTGCCTGGGCTGAGTTTTAGTTATGAGGAGAGTTTGGATAGACTGCGGTTATTTTCCTTGGAGCAGAGGAGATTGAGAGGAGACAGGAAGGAACTTTTCCCCTTGGTGGAGGGATCAATAGCCAGGGGGTATAGATTTAAGGTAAGGGGCAGGAGTTTTAGAGGGGATTGAGGAAGAATTTTTTCACCCAGAGGGTGGTGGGAATCTGGAACTCACTGCCTGAAAGGGTGGTAGAGGCAGAAACCCTTATAACATTTAAGAAGTACTTGGATGTGCACTTGCGATGCCATGGCATACACGGCTATGGGCCTAGTGCTGGAAAATGGGATTAGAATAGTTAAATACTTGTTTGACCAGCGCAGACTTGATGGGCCGAAGGGCCTTTTTCTGTGCTGTAGACCTCTATGACTATAACTATAACATCGCCTAACTCCACTCCTGCCTCAGTTCACCTTCTGCTGAAACCTTCACTTGTGCCTTTGCTGCAACTACACCTTTTGGGTATACTAGAGGTAACAGTTTGGGAGCAGGAAGAGAAGCCATTGCAAGTGATTCTCTGGCTGTGATTTGATAAGAATGGAACTTGGTTCAGGAAGTCCCATCCAGCTGCATGATGGAGAGGCATTGGAAGAGGATGGTGTGGTCAGCCATGTCAAAGGCTGCAGATATGTCAAAAAGGACAAGGAGGGTTAGTTTACCTTTCTCGCAGTCACTTTGGATGTCATTTGTCATTTTGGTAAGAGCTGTTTCAGTTTTGTGGCAGGGACAGAAACCTGATTGAACGAATTCAAGCATGGAGTTCCGGGAGGGTCGGGCACAGATTTGGAAGGCAAGAACTTTAGAGAGGAAAGGGAGGTGGAGATCAGGTGGTAGTTTGCAAAGGACATGAGGAGGGTGTGTTTTATTTTGTTTTGAGAAGGGTGATGATGGTGGATTTGAAAGAGAAAGGAAGAGAAAATGAGGAGAAAGAGCCAACAGCAATAATGAACTCATGATTTGTGTTATCCATGAGCAACATTGCATCATAAAAGTCTACAAAAGACTATTTTATCCAACAAGGGCTGCTGCCTATCCAAAGCTGTGAGGAATGGGTTCTTGGTCTTAACCGTTTGTGGATTGTGTTTTAAGTATGTAGCATTTTGATATCTTTACTAGGTCCTGCTGCCTCTCTGTATTATTCAGACTGTAAATCTGAGTATTTTAGCCTAAAGAGACGCTGAACATGTCTAGCATCTCTTGTATTATTCAATGATCAATATACCACAACTGGAAGTTGATTATTCAACATGGGGGCACCAATCGCGGCTTTACTTTCAGTTCTTCCACAATGCCAATTCACTGGGGCTAAGGAGCCATTTATGGAAACTACATTTTAGCTATGAGCGGAACACAGAAGTAGTAGGAAGAGAGCCCAAGCCAGAACCGGAGATGTTATTTTACAGCTTTACTCCATTGGCAGGGTCCCTGTGCATATCAGAAATTCAAAAAGTTATGCACGGTACACCCCCAGAATTTTCACTATATGATTGCGGCATTCATTGTTTCCCTGCTAGGAGGACAGAGCCAAGAAAGTAGCCCCAACATCTCCACAGTGCTTTCTGTCCCAGAAAGAAGATTGACACTGTTGCGTTGCAGGTCTCTGGTTGGATCACTATCTTTTCATCATTTATACACTATCTTAAGAACATAAGAAATAGGAGCTGGAGTAGGCTATTCGGCCCCTTGAGCCTGCTCCATCATTCAATAAGATCATGGCTGATCTTCTACCTCAGATCCACTTTTCTGCTCTATATCCCTTGATTCCCTTAGTGCCCAAAAATCTATCGGCCACTGTCATAAACGTATTCAACTACTGAGCATCCACAGCCCTCTGGGGTAGAGAATTTCAAAGATTCACAACATCTGAGTGAAGAATTTCTCCTGACCTCATTCGTGGATGGGTGTGTTCCCTTATTCTGAGAATATGACCCTTAGTTCCAGATGTTCCAGATAGGGGAAACAGTATCTCAGCATCGACCCTGTAAGCCCTCTGAGCATGTTTCCAATGAGATCACCTTTCATTCTTCTAAACTCCAAAGAATATAGGTTCTATCAATCCTTACAGGACAACCCTCTCATCCCAGGAATCAATTAATCAGCAAAATCATGTAAAAACATGCTGATGAGAGCTCTATTTCTCTGACTCAACTATTGATCCCAAGGCTGGTGATATTCTACTGAGCATCAGCGAACATATCCAGCATTCACCAGCATTTGTTTAGCCCTGTTCCATCAACCTGTCGCTGGGTACCATCTTATACCACGTTTCAAGTATTGCTACATCATGAGATGAGCATCCTTCTCCGTATCCGATCCATCACCATGACCACTGTCCATCCTTCCCATCCTGCTCCATATCTGATCTATCACTATGACCACTGTCCATCTTTCCCATCCTTCTCCATATCTGATCTATCACCATGACCACTGTCCATCCTTCCCATCCTGCTCCATATCTGATCCATCACCATGACCACTGTCCATCCTTTATGAAATATGCCCTGCCTGTTACCTTATCAATCCCCCTCAAGTTGCTCAGAAGACCAGTCTGTACATACAGAAATCTTTAAAAGTGGCAGAACAAGCCAAGAAAGCTGTTTTTTTTCTCTCAAAAAAGCATTTGGAAGCCCTGACTTTATTAATTGAGTGAGGGAATATAAAATCAAGTTATCCTAAACCTTTATAAAATACTGATTATGTCTTAGCTGGAGTATTATGTTCTGTCCTAGGCGCCATAGATTTGGGAGCAGCTCAAGACTTTGGAGGGGGTGCAAAGAGTTTCAGTGGAACGTATCGACAATCAGGGAATTGAGTTATGTACGAGACTGGAGAAGTTCTTTGAGCAGAGAAATTTAAGAGATTTGGTAGAGGTGTTCAAAATGATGAACGGCTTTGATAGAGCAAATAGGGAGAAACCGTTTCAGCGGCAGAAGGGTCAGTAATCAGGGGTCACGGGTATAAAGTTGTTGGAAAAAGAACCAGATGTGACATGAGGAAACATTTTGTTGCTTAGTGAGTTGTTGTGACCTGGAATGCACTGTCTGAAAGGATGATGGAATTAGGTTTGATTGAATTAGATCAATACATCAAGAGAAAACAAAAGTGACAGAGCTCTGGGAAAAGTGTGGCAGGTGGGATTAATTGGATAGCTTGACCAAAAGGCAACACTAGCACGATGGGCCAAAGGTCCTCCTTTTGTGCTGTATCATTCTATGATTCTATGGACAACTTAAGTTTTCATTTCTCCAATGCCTCTGTCTTCATTAATTTCAAGTTATTAAGAATTCCTTGATTTTTACCCTTGCCTGCATAACTTCATGCGCTTCCATCCAATCAAAACTCCAATGGTTTGCCCAACCTTCATTTTGAAAACTTCATCAAAATTTATCTTGGGCTTATGCCTACAAGTGGAGTTTATTCTTTGTTTCTTATCTGGCCTGCTCTTCGGAATTTCTCCCCTAAATCTCTTTACTATGCCATAGGGCAGGCACTGGTGCAGTGGTATTGTTGCTGGGTTAGTAAACCACAGACCCAGGGTAATGCTCTGGGTTTGAACGATAGTGCAATTTGAATTCAATTTTTAAAAAATCTAGAATAAAAAGTCTAAGGATGACCATGAAACCATTGTCGATTGTCATAAAAACCCATCCAGTTCACTAATGTCCTTTAGGGAAGGATATCTGCTGTCCTTACCTGGTCTGGCTGACATGTGACTCCAAACCCACAGCAATGTGGTGGACTCTTAACTGCCCTCTGAAATGGCCTAGCAAGCCTCTCAGTTGTATCAAACCACTAAAAGGAATGGCCAACCGGCATCGGTCTAGGTACCAGGAATAACGGCAAATTCAGCCCTGTCGACTCTGCAAAGTCCTACTTGCTAACATCTGGGGGATAGTGCCAAATGTGGGAGAGCTGTCTCACAGACTAGTTAAGCAACAGCTTGACATAGTCATACTCACAGAAACATGTCCCAGACACCACATCATCACCCTTAGGTATGTCCTGTCCCACCAGCTGGACAGACCCAGCAGAGGTGGCAGCACAGTGGTATACAGTTGGGAGGGAGTTGCCCTGGGAGTTCTCAACATCGATTCTGGACCCCATGAAGTCTCCTGGCATCAGGTCAAACATGGGCAGGGAAGCCTCCTGCTGGTTAGCAGATTATCAGGGCACAGAATGTACTCTGGATGGGGGACTTCAACGTTCAACACCAAGAGTGGCTCAGTAGCACCACTACTGACTGAGCTGGCTGAGTCCTAAAGGACATAGATGCTAGACTGGTTCTATGGCAGATGGTGAGGGAACCAACAAGAGGGAAAAACATACTTGAACACGTCCTCACCAACCTGCCTGCCACAGATGCATCTGTCCATGAGAGTATTGGTATGAGTGACCACCGCACAGTCCTTGTGGACACAAAGCCCCGTTTCACATTGAGGATACCCTCCATTGTGTTTTCGGGCACTACCACCATGCTAAATGGGATAGATTTCAAACAGAGCTAGCAACTCAAGACTGGGCATCCATGAGGTGCAATGGACCATCAGCAGTGCCAGAATTGTACTCAACCACAATCTGGCGTGGCATATCCCCCACTCTACCACTACCACCAAGCCAGGGATCCAACCTGGCTCAATGAAAACTGCAGGAGGGCATGCTAGGAGCAGCACCAGGCATACCTAAAAATGAGGTGTCAACCTGGTGAAGCTATAACACAGGACTACTTACATGCCAAAAGCATAAGCAGCAAGTGATAGACAGAGCTAAGCGATTCCACGACCAACAGATCAGACCTAAGTTCTGCAGTCCTGCCACATCGAGTCATGAATGGTGGTTTTTATGTCTTGGTTAGATGCCATTGGCCAACTGAACTCTAACTGCACGCCTTTCTATGTTCTCCTCAATTGCTGCTTGCAATCAATAACAGGGAGAGACTGATGTAAGAATAAACAGTGAAGGTTTCTTGAGACATAGGGAAAAGCACCAGATCATATGTGCTCACTCAGAAACCTCCAGAACAATACTTACACTTCCCAGCTGTCAGGGTCAACAGTGATTCGTCAGTGCTGTCACATGATCAGTATACTTGCATTCTCTTAAAGGGACAGGGTACCTCACTTTACCACAGTGCAGCCAATTAAACAACTCAAGGAGGATCCACAAATATCCCCATCCTCACATCAGTGCAAAAGATAAGACTGAAGAATTTGCAACTTAAGCAGGAGGTGCCAAGTGGTTGATCCATCTCGGCCTCCTCTGGAGGTCCTCCGCATCAAAGATGCCGGTCTCCAGCCAATTTGATTCGGTATACATGATGCCAAGAAATGACTAAAGGCACTGGATATTGCAAAGGCTATGGGCCCTGACAACATTCTGGCAATAGTACTGAAGGCTTATGCCCCAGAGCTTGCTGCGTCCCTAGCCAAGATGTTCCAATACTGCTACAACACTGGCATCTAACCGGCAATATAGAAAATTGCCCAGGTATGTCCTGTACACAAAAAGCAGAACAAATCCAACCTGACCAATTACCACCCCATCAGTCTACTCTTGATCATCGGTAAAGTAATGGAAGAGGTCATCAATAGTGTTATCAAGTGGCAATTGCTTAGCAATAACTCAGTAATGCTAAATTCGAGTTCTGCCAGTTTTCTCAGCTTCTGACCTCATTAAAGCCTTGGTTCAAACATGGACAAAAGTGCTGAACTCCAGAGGTGAGGTGAGAGTGGCTGTCCTTGACATCAAAGCAGCATTTATGGAGTGTGGCATCAGGGAGGCCTAGCAAAAGTGGAGTCAATGGGAATCAGTGGGAAAAATCTCTGCTGGTTGGAGTCATACCTAGCACAAAGTAAGATGGTTGTGGTTGTTGGAGGGCAGTCATCTCAGTTCCAGGAGATCACTGCAGGAGTTCCTCAGGGTAGTGTCATAGGCCTGATTGGCTTCAGCTGTTTCATTAATGACCTTTCTGACATCATAAGGTCAGACATGGGGATGTTCGCTGATGATTGCACAATGTTTAGCACCATTCATGACTCCTCAGATACTGAAGCAATCCATGTCCAAATGCAGAAAGACTTGGACAATATCCAGGCTTGGGCTGACAAGTGGCAAGTAACATTCACGTCACACAAGTGCCAGGCAATGACCATTTCCAATAAGAGAGAATCTAACCATCGCCCCTCGACATTCAGTGGCATTACCATCGCTGAATCCCCCACTATCAACAACCTGGGGGTTACCATTGACCAGGAACTGAACTGGACTAGCCATATAAATACCGTGGCTACAAGAGCAGGTCAGAGTCTAGGACTCCTGCAGTGAATAACTCACCCCCTGACTCCCCAAAGCCTGTCCACCATCTACAAGGCAGAAGTCAACAGAATTACAGAATACTTTCCAATTGACTGGATGAGTGAAGCTGCAGCAACACTCAAGAAGCTTGACACTGTCCAGGACAAAGCAGCCCACTTGATTGGCACCACATCCACAAACATTAATTTCCTTCACCACTGACACACAGTGGCAGCAGTGTGTGTACCATCTACAAGATGCACTGCAGGAACTCACCAAGGCTCCTTAGACAGCAACTTCCAAACTCATGAGCACTACCATCTAGAAGGACAAGGGCAGCAGATAGATGGGAACACCACCACCTGGAAGTTCCTCTCCAAGTCGCTCACCATCCTGACTTGGAAATATATCACTATTCCTTCACTGTCGCTGGGTCAAAATCTTGGAACCCCCTTCCTGACAGCACTGTGGATGTACCTACACCTCATGGACTGCAGCGGTTCAAGAAGGCAGCTCACCACCACCTTCTCAAGGGCAATTAGGGATGGGTAATAAATGCCGGAAGCCGCCTCTTGAAGTAGTCTTACTTCTTGATCGACATGACTTGATTCAAATAGTAAATTTTGCTTATTGAATAATGCCACATTTAATTCCAAATGCTAAGAGTATATATAGATTTAGTAACGTCAAATACTCTTCCTGGACACTTGGCCAGAAAATCTGATTTATTAATAAAATGAGCAAAATATTTAGCAAATGGATTGGTTCTATACAGCCTGAAATATAGAGTCATAGAGGACAGAAAAAGGCCCTTTGGCCCATTGAGCCTGCGCTGGTCAAACAAGTACCTAACTATTCTAACCCCATTTTCTAGCACTAGGCCCATAGCCTTGTATGCTATGGTATTGCAAGTGCACATCCAAATACTTCTTAAATGTTATGAGGGTTTCTGCCTCTACCACCCTTTCAGGCAGTGAGTTCCAGTGAGCATCACCCTCTGGGTGAAAAAATTCTTCCTCAGATCCCCTCTAAACCTCCTCTCCCTTACCTTAAATCTATGCCTCCTGGTTATTGATCCCTCCACCTATCTAAGCCCCTCATAATTTTATGCACCTCAATCATGACCCCACTTAATCTCCTCTGCTCCAGGGAAAATAACCCCAGTCTATCCAATCTCTCCTCATAACTAAAACTCTCCAGCCCAGGCAACATCCTGGTAAATCTCCTATGAAGAAAATTTGACTGTTACTCACATTTAAATTCTGTTAGAGAGTGGCAGGCAACAAATGAACCTCCTGCCAAATGTGCATCCAATTAAACATGAATATTTGACATGCCTAATGGCTGATTTCTCAGCTAAAAGCTACCAGTGTCAATATACTGGGTACTGAGGGAAGTGAGAGTGGAAATTGCAGAGGCACTAGTGACAATCTTGCAGTCTTCCTTAGGCACAGAGGTGGGAGTTGTGAATGTTACCCCTTTGTTCAAAAAAGGATGCAAGGATTAAGCTGGCATCTACAGACCAGTCAGTTTGATTTCAGTAGTAGGGAAATTTCTGGAAACTATAGTTCGGGACAAAATCAATAATCATTTAGGCAAGTGCAGGATAATTAAGGAAAGCGAACATGGATTAATTAAGGGAAAATAATAATTAATTAATTTGCTGGAGATTTTTTTAAGGAGATAAGGTTGATAAGGGTAACGCTGCTGAGGTGGTGTCTATGGATTTTCAAAAGGCATTTGATACAGTGCCATACAGCAGACTTGTGAGCAACATTCTAGCTCGTGATTAAAGGCAAAATAGGCATTGGATAAGAAACTGACTGAGTGACAGGAAACAGAGAGTAGTGATAAATGGTTGTTTTTCAGATTGAAGAAAGGTTTGTAGTGGAGTTCCCCAGGGGTCAGTGTAAGGACCCATGCTCTTCCTGATACATATTAAAAACCTAGACGGTGGTGTTCGGGGCATGATTTCAAAATTTTCAGATGATATGAAGATTGGAAACATTGTCAACTATGATGAGGATAATCATGAAGTTCAAAAGGACATAGACATGATGGTGGATTGGGCAGATAAGTGGCAGATGAAGTTCAATGCAGAGAAGTGTGAGGTGATTCATTTTGTCAGGAAGAATATGGAGAGACAGTATAAAGTAAAGGAAGAAACTCTAAAGGAGGTACAGGAACAGAGGGACCTCAGTGTATATATACATAGGTCATTGAAGATGGCAGGGCATGTTGAGAGAGCAGTTAATAAAGCATATGGTATCTTAGGCTTTATTAATAGTGACATTGAGTACAAGAGTAATGAAGTCATGTTAAACTTGTATAAGACACTATTAGGCCTCATCTGGAGGACTGCATCCAGTTCTGGGCACCATGCTTGAGGAAGGATATGAAGGCATTGAAGAGAGTACAGAGGAGCTGTGCAGCTATGAGGATAGATTGGAGAGGTTGGGACTGTTTTCCTCGGAGAAAAGAAGGCTGAGAGGATACTTGATAGAGGTATTCAAGATCTTGAGGGGTATGGACAGAGTAAATAGTGAGAAACTGTTCCCACTCAAGGGTGTAGCAAGAAGTAGAGGGCACAGGTTAAAAATGATTGGCAAAAGGAGTACAAGTGATGTGAGGAAAAATGTTTTCATTCAGAGGGTGGCTGATGACTGGAACAAACTTCCTGAGAGGGTGGTGGAGGCAGGTTCAATCGAGGTGTTGGATTTCTACCTGAAAAGAGAGAATGTGGAAGGCTACAGGATAAGGCAGGGGAGTGGGACTAGGTAGAATGCCCTTTCAGTGAGCCAGTACAGACTCGATGGGCTGAATGGACTCCTTCTGCATTGCAAAGATACTGTGATTCTGTGAATATTGTTTCTAGTGCATTTGCAGTGTAATTCAAGCCTGGCAGATCAGGTTTACCTAGGCTGGAGTTTTACTCTGATTTTACACTGAAAAAATGGGGGCCTGTGAGTCAATTTCCTCCTCCATAGATTTGGTTTAAAATTAATTCATTTATTCATCCTGCCAAATATTTGTGCTAGGGTTGCTGATGCAATGCAGCAGGTAAACCTCAGTTTTTATGGTTGTAGATTCAATTCATATTAATTCAGAACAAATAAAATGTGTCAAGAATAGAATATGATCTCTTTGTGCTGTTTCAGGTTTCTGAAACTTTTCCATTTCTTGAAACATAATGACATAAAACCTGTTCCAGTACACTGTCTCACCATCAGTTAAAAACAGTTTCTATATTGGCGCCTGTACAGGGAAATATATTTCAGAGTGTTTTACACTGAGGAGCAAGGAGAGAGATCACCGGAGCCGGGGGGAAATGGGAAACAGAAGATTGAGGAGGGAGCAAAAGCCTGATTTGAAAGGAGGTTTTTTTTTTAAAGAAGGGTTGCAGGGGGTGTAATATTTGTTTTATTTTATATATTCACGGGATGTGGCACACAAGTCACAAACTGTTGTCAGTGCCCCCTAGTAAATTTGGACAGTACGTGTGACTTCTGACATTAAGGAAACTCACTGTCAAATACTTTTAAAGACAAATTAAAGAGATTATGCTAAATACGAGTCTTCTTACCCGTACAACCTCCAGCCCCATTAACTACAATGTGCAATTATTTATCCATTTAAAGGTTTATTATATTCTTACATCAACATGAATGCCCAATTCATTTTGCAATTAATTCAAGCAGGATATTTAGTTGTATTTAAGATGTTAATTTTGTTTTTTTTTTGACAGAGCTTCCTACAATATTAACATGTTTGTGTTTTTTTCCCTTTTTCTAAAGTATTGCTAATTTTACAGAATCTAGAATTTCAACACATACATCTAGGCTGGCAGTCCAATGCATTACTGAGGGAGTGCTGCACTGATGAAGTTGGTAAAGACTAACTTGCAGGAGTATTTTAAGTTCCTTGTGTCCTTGTCTGTCTAGATTATTTTCGGCAAGCTTTTTTTTAAGTGATTTTCACTTTATCCTTATACTCATGTTTATCTGTCACAGAGGTGATCTTATTGAAACATAAGATCCTCAGGGGAATTGATAGGGTAGATACCGACAGAATGTGGGAGAGACTAGAACTAGGGGGCACATTTTAAGAGAAAAAGTCTCCCTTTTAAGGTGGAGATTAGGAGATTTTTTTTTTCTCTCAGAAGGTCATCAGTATGTGGAATTCTCTTCCCTAGAAAGCAGTGGAGGCTGGGCCATTGAATTTATTCAAGGCTAAGTTAAACAGATTTTTGATAGACAAGGGAATCAAGGGTTATGGGGGGTGGTGGGGGTGGGGGTTTGGTGCAGACAGGAAAGTGGAGTTGAGACCACAACCAGAACAGCCAAGATCTTACCGGATTTAGGAGCAGGCTGAAAGGGCTGAATGGTCTACTCCTGCTCTTAAGTCCCATGTCCCTAAACCAAGGCCTCATCTGCATTCAGGTGGATGCAAAAGATCCTATGACACTACTTTGAAGAAGAGAAGGGCAGTTATCTCCAGTGTCCTGGCCAATATCCATCCTTCAATCAACATCACAAAACAGGTTAACTGGCCATTCTCACATTTCTGTTTGTAGGAGCATTCTGTGCGCAAATTGGTTGCTAAGTTTCCTATATTACAAATATATTACGTTATGTCAAAAACGACTTCAATGGTTATAAAAAGCTTTAGGACATATTGTGGAGATGCAAGGTGCTATAGGAAAATAAGTCTTCCTTTCTTTAGCATACCAGAGACTGCAGAAATTTATTTAATTAAATCTGGATTTAAGGAAATTTAAGAATGTGGATTATTTATGTTGTGTTAAATTACTAAATCATACTTTAATTGCCCTCACTTGTTGTTCTCCCCAATACAGAAATTGAGGTGTTGCATGGGTATTGGTGAACTGTCTGTAAATGTATTGCATGGAAGAAGCAATTTCACACCATGTTGTATATTCTGAGATTTTGCATGAATTATTCCAATGTCCTTTAACATGTCAATTAAATATACATCAATAATATAGCCATTGACATCTGAGGATTCAGAGGACGGGCTGAATTATACGAGATGGTCCCCACACCACCATCGCCCTGGCTTGAAGGTTGAGGAGTGGGGGCAAGTCTGCCCAAGGGAAGAATGGCTGCCTCACAGCAATTTAATGGCAATTGGCCGCTAAAAGGCTGGAGGAGGTATGTGCCCCCCCCCCACCCCCCCCGACTTCTGCAAGGACAGGAAGTCCCACTTTAGAGAGTTGCCAGCCAATGAGAGGCTGTCAGCTCTCAAGTACCAGCAGCACCACTGTGGCCACTGCAGGTACTGCACCCAGGGCTTGAAAAGCCGTTCAGTGATAGATCATAATTCTTTATGTGTTTTAGGGTTAGGGACGGGGTGTTGGCGTGGATGAGGGGGCCCAGGATTTGACAGGCCATGGGGTAAAGGGAATCTTGGTTGGTGGGGGGGGAGGGATAACACCTTTGGGGAGGGCCTCCAATGGGCCCAGGGGGGTCAGTTAAGGAGTGCTCCCTCCCCCACCACAAGCCTACACCTGCTAGGCTGCTTGCTTGGAGTAGGCCTCTCTCGCTGCCACTTTAATCCTTGCAATGAAGGGATGAGGCCCTAAAGCGGGCATTAAGTAGATATTAACCGCCTACTTAAGGGCCTCAGTTGACCCACTGCTGGATGGGCCACTTGATGCCACTCTGCTGCTGGTAAAATCGCAGTGGACTAGGGGCGGGAGGTAAGCGCCAGGCAGGCCACATGCTGGACTTTACATGCCCCCTGCAAGTAAATATAAATGTAAAGGCTCCATCCAATCTCAGGCATTAAAGGCTACACCAACTCTCAGTTTCAGGTGACTTGCACAGACCAGGGGTGATGCAGATTTGACCTTCACACTGTGTAGCTTGGCTTCAACTGTGACATCCCCATGGGTAGTTAGCATGTTGATATTCACTGGCTTACGTTCACGCATGAATTAGGCTACTTGGAAAAGATACTGGAGTGCTGCTGTCACCTGTGGAACTGTATGGATTTGCTGTAGGCGCAAAGAGAATGAAAGGAGAGAAAAGCTGAAATAAATATCTTTAAAACATGTAAGAATAAGCTCCACTGTATACCATCGAGGATTTGGCTTCTCTGGGATTCAGTCACAAACACAATTAGACCATGATCTGTGAGGGAAGAAGAGTTTTACATATGTTTCCTTCTATCAGACCACCTGGGTACTGGATAAATCCCTTCCACTAATCCATCATCAAACAAAATAGCTGGGTTGCAGAAGAATAAATTTGTAACTATATTTATCCTATGCAGTTGCTGTCAGCCACTGTCATCAATCATGTTGAGACATAATAGGGATTTTGATCCTCTGATACCACTTCCTTTTTAATTTAAATCAGCTGATAATATGGTAATAGCTGAAGTTCGTATTCTTCCCAACTTCTGGAAGAATTCTGAGCAGAGGGTTGGAGCACCTTCGAGGGAGGGGAAAATGACAGCAAGATATGTCATCTCAAGAACATTGTCATTCTCCTCATAGCAATAAAGTATGAGTGCAGAGAGGCTGGGGAACAAATCTCACTCTCAGCTGCATGCTCTTCATCGGTCAATACGACCATGGGGATAGAGGAGAAAATAGTGGCCAATTACCAAGCTATAGGCTATTGATCAACTGAACTTTCTCAACCTTAAACATCCAACCCTCTACCACTGGTGCACCATGGCAGCAGTGTGTAGCATCTACAAAAAGCATTGCAGCAACTCATCAAGGCTTCTTTAATAGCACATTCCAAACCTGTAAAATCTGCTGCCTACGAGGATAAGGGTAGCAGACACATGGAAACACTGCCACCTCCAAGTCCAACTCCAACTCACAAACCTTCCTGACCTGGACATGTATCAGCTGTCCCTCCACTGTCGCCTGGTTAAAATCCCGGAACTCCCTCCCTAACAGCATTGCGGTTGCATCTACACCACATGGACTGCAGCGTTTCACAAAGAAAATGGCTCATCACTACCTTCTCAAGAGCAATTAAGCTTGGACAATAAATGACAGTGATTTCCTGCTGAGATTGAATTTAAAAACAGTAATAATTCAGTGTATGCAAAAATCTGTCACTATCCCATTATGTGCAAGATAGAATGTCAGTTCACAATGGAGGAAGATCACGTAGTGTAATGCAATGTCGGTCCACTGTAAAACTGCTATACAGCAGCAATTAAGTGGGAATTCATTTGACTTGGTCCATTTTCCTTTAATGCTTCCTCAGGATGCCAGCATTCATTGCCTACTCCTAGTTTCCCACAGAAGGTGGTGGCAAATCTTCAACTTGAATCACTGGACTCAGTGTCGTATTCTTTCCAGTGGTTTGATACATTAGATTACTTTAGAGGGCATTTAAGAGTGAACTCTATTGTGTGGGACTGGAAGCAGACCAAGTAAGGATGGCAGGTTTCTATTCTTAAATAGCTTGAGTGAAGCAATTGTGGAGTTATGACAAAGCGCTATGCTGGGATTTGAACCAGCATCTTTCTCAATAATTAGTCCAGTAATATAAACACTACTTTACGCACTCTTGAAGGTTTTAAAATAGAATTTATTCACATCCATCAAGATTACCACTGTGTGCATGATTTTCATTCCTAATAAAAACAGGGACACATTTTATTGAATAATATGTTGAGCATGAATAATGCTATCAATAATTCTGCCATGTTTTCTCAACAAGAAGCTAAAATTTGGATCTGTTTCTCTTGAATATTGTATGCTAGGAAGTGGAATGCAACAAGAATTTCAATAAAAGATGAGGCATTTTGCTCAGATCTCATTACTGCATAGTCGTCAAGTGGCTTCAATTTTTTGTGTTTCATCTCTGCCTTAGTGCCACACAGATGCCTGACACTGCCATCTCTCCACAGCATATTCTTCACTCTTTGGTAGCCTGCGCAAGTTGTGACGAAACATAATGCATAAACACATCAATGGTAGTGATTTTGGCGAGTAAAATGCCCTGTTCTGTAAAATCATGTGTCTCGATCACAGCTTTGAGCTCTGCATACTTTCTGGTGCTGTCTGACACCTACAGGGTATAGGTGGTAGCAAGAAAAGCAATGCTAAAATGCAGGTAAAATCGTTCATTAATACATTCATCCAGAATTTGCTGTCAAAATAATGGGGAAGCTAAAGGCCCTCACTGTTACTTTTGTGGAAAATGCAGGAGTAACCTCGGACATTGGGATAAAATATAACAATCTGAAAGTTCCGGTCTGAGGTTCGAGGATCCATGGTCAGGCCGGAAGTTTCCGGCCCCGATGGCGTTGAGTGCCCTCCCTGGTGGGTGAAGAGGGGACAATATGGTGAGAAGGCCAAAAATTGGCTTTACACCTCCATAAAACCAGTTTGTGATCGTCCGCTCCACCCATCAATGGCGGGACGCGTTTCCTGCCGACACACCTTGGAACGTCATTTTAATATGCTCACATCTAATTATAAACCCTTTTCGCCAGAATCATTCCCACAATGTCAAATTTACCATCCACATTGCTGAGACTTCAGAAAGACAAGCTTCACGACTGCCTTAAAAGGCGTGCACCTGGTGGCCTGAACTGTGAGAGAAACTCGGAGGTGAGTGCATTCAACCTTGCGCAGCGCTCATGAGCATTTCCTGTAGGACATCAAGGAAGAGGTGTAGCACATCCGTGGCAGCACAGGTAAGCCGCTTTCTCCCAGCTGGCTTTCAGTGTGGTGCCGGGGGCAAGGGCTCCAGTGCGGGTCAGACTGGTGTGGGGGCAGGGATCGGGTGGGGGCAAGGCAGCACATACAGACTGAAGGAAGTACTCAAACATGTGTCAGGGTGTTAGGGGGATGGGGTGGGGGGTGGGGAACTGAAGTGGCCACGCACTTGGAAAAGCTTGTCCAAAGTGAGCATTCTTCCACAGCTGAGACCGTTCAGCTGCAGCTCCATTGACACACTAGGAGTCGGGCCTCTGAAGCTTTCCTGCCTACTCGAGCAATGCAAAAGCATGAAAGTGCCACCAAGTGCTCCAGAACTTTTAACCCCTCGAGGGCAGACTGCAAATTAATTTGTGTTTTAGGGGACAGCAGAACAATTGGCTGACTGGGCAAGTTGTAGAATCCCCTTGTGAAAGGGGCCATAGCGCAGACACTGGTGGAGACGCTCACAGCCCCTTGAAATGTCTTTATTAAGGCTTGGACCAGTACCCATCATGCTTCAAGCTAACAGTGCAGCCTTGCAGTGTGGGTTAGGAGAATGCCTGTGCCTGAGCTGAGAGCACAGCATGTAGTCCAATGGCCGAAGCTACCACCAATCAGTCAAGTGGAGCGGGGCAGAGGCAGGTGGAGATTCGGACAGCCAATGAGTGCAATGCACATTGGCCATCCAAGTGGTCACCAGCGCTCTCCTGCATGCTGAAGGGGCCTTCAGACTTAACCGAGACAGGTTCTCAGGAAACATATGTTAACCCACGCATCTCTCTCTTTGATCCTGCAGGAGGAGAACATCAGGATCATGGAGCCTGGTGATTTAGTGGTCTGCCTCATGGCTTAGAGGGTGCAGAGAAGAAGAAGATGGAGCAAAAGGAGGAGCACCTCCCTCAAGACGAAAGGCAACTGGACCTGCTGTACACACAGCTGAAGACCCACAGTGAGTCATCACTCATAGGCATCTCGCCAGATCCAAGATCCATAGAATGGCGCCTGTCATTCCTGCAGATAACTGAGAACCAGTTTTGCCACAGACTGTGCATGTCTAGGGAGCTGGTTGGGCACATCTGCCACCTGCTACAGGATTTGGTGCCACGGGGACATGGAGGGCATTCACTGCCAGTGGCCGTGAATGTGACTAAGGTGGTCAATTTTTACGCCATTGGCTCTTTCCAGGGCTCCACAGGTGACCTGTATGGATCTCGCAAGACTTCACCCACAGGTGTATCCAGGAGGTCATGGATGCCATCTTCACAAAAGCACAGAACTTTGTGCATTTCATCCAGGATCAGGAAAGCCAGGAAGCAAGAGCGCTGGGATTTATGCAGATCTCAGGTTTTCCACAGGTGTAGGGTGCCACATGGCACTAAGATCTCCATGGCAGCAAGCGGCCAACTATGCCAACCACAGGGGCTTCCACTCGCTGCGACCACCACAAACACATCCTGCAGCTCCCCACATGGTTCCCAGGGAGCATCTATTACTCCTACATCCTTAGCAGGTCTCCGATCCCTGATTTCCTCCAAGGGTCCACGGGGGCTGCAGGGTTGGCTCCTCAGGGGCAATAGCTGCTCACAGAGGACGTGGCTGATGTCGCCTGAGTGGCAGCCTCAGACTGCAGCAGAGTGACAGTACAATGAGGCTCATGCCGCGACCCAGACTTTGGTGGAGCAAACGACAGACATTTTGAAAATAAGGTTCCAGTGTCTCGACAGGTCTGGTGGAGCCCCGCAGTACAGCCCCCAGAGGGTGTCACGCATCATCGTCGCTTGCTGCATGCTCCACAACCTGCCGCTGCAACACAGGATGGACCAGGTTGAGGAGGAGGTGGAGAAGCCGCATGTCACCTCCAGTGAGGAGGACATCAAAGGGGATGACACTGATGAGGTCCTCGAGGGTGGGGATGCTGGGGGATGAAGCCATCTCCCTGGCCCGACGAGACAGGAGCACTTGGGAGACCATCATAGCCATAAGATTCGTGGCAGTCCCGATAGCCTCACCTTGCACCTGTGAATGTTTGACTCCTGTGTGGCTGATGGCAGTGCACGTACCCTCATTGCTCAGGCTTATTTCATGGAGATGCCGCTGTGAAACTTTAAATGCATCTGTTCCTTTGTCCGCCTTCAGCACCTGAACCCTTCAGGAGCACAGTGTCACCGGCCACAGGTGCTGAAGAGATGAGGGGGCCAGGCCCACCTCAAAAGATGCTGAGAGCACACAGAGAGAATGATGGAACTCTGTGACACCTGCCCACGACATTCAGGCAGCAAAGACAAGCACCATCGAGGTGCAGGCATCACTAATATCCAGTAAGTGTTAAGTCAGACCATCGCTTTGGTTTGAAGGTTACACAGGGAAGAGGCCCTGGGCTAAGACTTGTGCAAGAACCAAGGTTTCACATCTGAGTGACACGAACACTGCTCATTGTAACAAGGAAATGTAGGCAAGAAGACATTCTTGGGAGCTTATTTATAATAGTGAACATTAAGTACAAGTGATTAATACCCGTGCCCAGGCTGTGCGATTACATCTTCCTAACCCCGCTGCTATGCCTTGCCGCTCCCCCGATATCCACAGCGGAGGTGGAGGCAGCCTGCTGACTGCTGTGCCCTGTCTGTGATGACCTTGACAGGCGTCCTCTGGAGGGCTGAGACCTGGAGGGTCCTGGCCTGCTTTCAGGGTCCTGCTGTGCGGCAGTGACACCCTCCTCGGCCTGTGGAGCTGGAGCTGCTGCAGTCACAGGAAGAGGGGAATCGGATGGGCCGGAAACTCCCAGAGTCACCAGGGTGGGTGGTCCCTCGATGTTCACTTGTTGATCCTCCTCCCTATGGGTGCCCGAGGGCCCCTGGCTGACTCCTTGATGAGACGGGGAAGCTGAAGTGAGATCGAGCTGCCCCACACCCCTTCTCGCGTTGACACTGCTGGAGACAAACTATGTTATTAGTGATGGAGCTGAGCCCACGCAGCAGAGCAGGACCGATGTCCTGGGCCAAGGTCTTCATGGCAGCCGCCATCCTGCCACTGTTAGCTCCAGTGCATTGGCATTCCGGCCCTGCCACCTCATACTGAAGGTGGATGGGCTCCTCCATCACACCTTGCAATCTGGGGAGCGCAGTGGACATCCCTTCCTGATGTTCCTGAGGTTGCCTTTGCAGCTCCAGCAACTGAGGTATGACTGAGTCCAAAGGGTTCTCATCTGAGTTGGATTCAGCAGTTTCTGGCTTCCGGCAGTCCTCCGAGTGCCAGAAACCTGGGAAGTCGGTGCAGACTCGATGGGCCAAAGGGCCTCTTCTGCACTTTGTGATCCTGTGATTCTGCGAAGTCCCTGCTGCCACCTACTGTGGCTCAGACCGTGCGATGTGCTCACCAGAATATCACCCCGAGGCTACTCTAGAACTAGGTCCAACTGAGGTGTGTGCCTCTGCGCTGGTGGAGGGTGTGGGTGAGCATTGGGACTGGTTTTCAATTGCGGTGTCATCAGATTCTTTTTCCGAGGTGCCTTCAGGGCTTGAGCCAAGAATCTGTGTCGTGGACCCCCTCGGCTGCTTCCTAGATGTGCCTGTGAAAGCAAGGAGAGATAATTAGTGCATGGCAGGGGACTGCAGAATAGGGGAGCTCACTCACAGCTTAGTTGCCTGATGGATGTTGCACTGCTGGATCCTCACTTGGTTGAGCGCCGCCGACCTCAGTGTCAGCACAGGAACGGTCCAGATCCTGGCTGGCCAGCTGGATGGATCTATCCTCAAAGTCTGCGAGGACCTTGATGTCGGACATTCCTCCACCCATCTGCATTTTGTTGTGTGCCAGCTTGACCTGCGTGAATACCGATGGAGAGAGCGTAAGCACAATGCCTGCCAGGCTATATGGTAAGGATGCCTGGAATGTGTGGGTGGTGAGCGGTGCCATGGACGGGTTGAGGACATGATCCGCTGGGCAGATGAAGGTGAGTGTGAGAGAGTGAATGGTGATGTCCCTTGAACTGGCAGCGAGTGAGATCCCTGTGGATGTGTGATGGGTTTGTGTGTGTGAGAGTTGGGACCGATGAGAAGAGTGATTTACCCTGGTGGAACAGAAGAGATCATTCATCATCTTTCGGTGCTGGGTGGCTGTCCTCTTTTGCAGGGCTGACCACTGCTTCACCGCCTTGCTTGCTGCTCTTTGCCCAGAGCCGGGGTAGCAGACTTCACAGCGGGCCTCCATAGTGTCCAGTAGCATTCGAGGGAGGAGTCGCTAAATTTGGGGGCAGCATGTTTCCTTCCTTTGGCATCAATGACCTTGCATCAGCTTTCCATGCCTTAAAGAGCGCTAGCCCCGATTACTGACGGCCTGAGGTAATGGCAGGGTGGGCAGATCAGAGACCCCCTACCAGCGACCCAGCCTGACTCCCAGCAAGGCATTATTAATGAGGCGGGATGGGCCTGAAATGGAACGATATGGAGCAAAAAGCTGCCATTGCAGCCGGCAGGTAAAAGGTCCTTTTTTCCACCCATTTCCGCACTTTGTGCAATTCTGGGGAGATCCCACCTTTAGTTACACAAAAAAATCTTTTTGTTACCTGCCTCGCCATTGCCCTGTTCACTCGCGTTCCAGATGCCATGTAGAGGGTGCTATCATCTCCACTGCCCACTGACAGCAATTTCCAGGGCAAAATATCATCAACATTAAATGACCAAAGGACAAATCAAACCATCAGCCTTGGAAATTTTTGGACTATTATTCTGATTGCTGCAATTTGTAGTTGAGATTATAGAACTAGGGTTCCCTCTTGTTGGAGGCTACTTAAAGTTGATGGGGCCAATTGGCGTGAGGCACCATCTCATTCCATTACAGATCTACAAACTTCCACACTTAGCGCAGATGGAGTGATCTGTTGCCAAAGTCTGTCAATTCTGTACAAAATGTGACAGAGCTTATTTGCCTTTACGAGGATTAATTGATTTCTGAACTGAATCCTCCTTTTCTTTCTGCAGGATTAAGCGATAGGAATTCAAATCTTTATGGTGGATTTTACACGTTGGCTTTGCCAATTTACATTTTTCAAGGTGGGCACATTTTGGCTATTCATTTGATACTGAGCACATCATTGACAGGTAAATTTGCTCTGGAGCTAAATTCATCATTGTTGACTCACTGTACTGCATTAGCCACTGTAGATAGGCAGCTATCTGGGGCAACTTTCTTTCTGTTAGTCAGCCATGACTCAAAACTTCTCCTTTGAATCAGAAGTTTGTGGGTCTAACTCCCATTCCAGAAATTTGAGCAGGTAATCCAGATTGACATTTAAGTGCAGCACTGAGGGAATACTTTGCTGTCAGAGTTGCCATCTTTTGAATAGAATTTTAAGCTTATGCCGTGTCTTCCCTCTCAAGTGAATTTTAAAAAAATTCCAGGGCACATTGTGTTTTGTGCCTTTGAGATATACACAAATGCTTCTGTTTAACATGAGTTTTATTCAATGCTTTAAAATGTCTGCTCTCTCAAGCTTACAGCAGCTTGCCTCAGTTCCGTTTCTTTTTCCCTGAGTGACCCCATCCAGACTTAGCTAATTACACATAGAGAACAGAAAACAGGTACCAGACACATATAATCAAACACTGAGCAAATGAACAATTGAACATGACAGGTCACTATTTCAAAAAAAAAAGCAGGGCAGTTTTCCAATGTACTGGCTAATATTCACCTTTCAACCAATACCTGAAACACAGATTATCAGGTCATTATCTCATTGCTGTTTGTAGGAACTTGCTGTGTGAATATTGACTGTTGCATTTCCTAAATTACAACAGTGATTGTACTTCAAAAGTACTTCATTGCCTGTAAAGTGCTTTGGAGTGACCTGAGGTCATGAAAGGCACTATAGAAATGCAGGTCTTTATTTCATTAATTAAGTGAATAGAAAATCAAATGGAGCCCTATAACCTAAACACCCAAATTCCTAGTGAGCACTTCTATCAAAATACCTCTGTGTCAACAGTGTTATTGGAAATAATCAACCTGAATCTTTCAGCTAGATTGAGCACAAATGGGTTAACTCATAAAGACCTTCATAAAGTGTTCTGGGAAGTGATCAAATACCTGAGTCTAAACTCAAGCAGGAGGAGGGATTCCATTGTTCCTGGTATGGGTTACCAGCATATTACAGACAAATTTAACCTTCAATTTATAGCAGAATGAATAAAGTTATTTTTATCTATTTTATCCATTACGTGGACGTTGCTGGCAAGGCCAGCATTTGTTGCCCATCCCTAATTGCCCTTGAACTGAATAGCTTGCTAGGCCATTTCAGAGGGTAATTTAGAGTCAACCATATTCCTGTGGGTTTGGAGTCACATCTGGGCCAGGTGAGAATGGCAGATTTCCTCACCCAAAGGTCATTAGGAACCAGAGGGGTTTTTAACAACAATCAATGATAGCTATCATCACCACTGAGATTAGCTTTATATCCCAAACTTTATTGATTGAATTTAAATTCCACCAGCTGCCAAGGTGGGATTTGAAACCATGTCCCCAGAGCATTAGCCAGGGCTTCATGGATTATTTGTGCTGTGATATTATCACTATGATCACCTCCTCTGGAAGTAATGGGTTTTGTTAACTGACCTGCTTAAGAACTATCCTATTATAATATAATCAATTAACCAAAAACATTGAATTTAGTTCTGAGCAAATTGGTCTGTCCATGATATGTTCAGTCCCATGACCCATTATTGGAACAACTCTCTTGCTGTCCAGAGCAGTTATAAAAAAAAGACTATTGACATTCTTAGAGTCATCAAACATCTCAACCAGCCAACAGTGAAGGACAACATTTCTTTACTTCATTTGGTGAGCTGTTCAAGTAGCCAAAGCAACATCTTCAGGGGATGTAAGCATCAGATTATGATAAATGGCATCTGTCTGGCTTTTACGCCATCTTGACAGTGGTTCCACAAGGAAGAGTATTTAGCTAAACTGTTTCCTGTTTTTAACAGCAGCCTGGTCAGAGGCATCAGTGGATGCATTGTATAGATTTATGTTCCCAGTGTAGAGCTTCACCGGCACCAGTACTGGGGAACAACACTCAACAGGAGCAACAAAACATTCTGGTGCTTAAAATCCTGCACAGGCTAGATTCTGCATTAGGAGTGCAGCTCTGTAAAATAACCCCTCAACTTTAATTATCGCTTTGTTGATGATATCAAACTCTTGGCTTAATGGCTTTCTGAAAGTCAAGCTGTGAAGCATTGAAAGAAATACAGAAAGTGGTGAATCCCAGTTCAATGTTTCCAAGCATTTGGTTCCAGAACTGTTGGCTGCTGTTACCAAATATCTTTGCCCTGCAAATAAGAGTGTAATATTGAGATACTGGAAGTTAGAAGAGCCCTTAATTTGGGGGGAAAGCAAATGGCCGCCGTGCGCCATCTTACATCGGATTAGTTGCACTGTAACCTTGTTTTCTGGAGTCAAGTGTCCACAAGTTATAGTTTCAATGGTCATGATCACATGTGTCCTTCAGTTGTGAAGCTTGGGAAGGATTGTTTTGGTAAGAATTTTTGCGCTGTGTCAGTCAGGACATAGCAGGATAAGAGAAAATGGAAGGCAGGTTATTTTGACAATCTATTTCAATCCTTCACTGTCACTAGGTCAAAATCCTAGAACTCTGTGCCTACACCACAGGGACTGCAACAGTTGAAGGCAGCTCACCACCACCTTCTCAAGGGCAATTAGGGGTAGGCAATAAATGATGGCCTAGCCAGTGAAGCTCACAACCCATGAACAAGTAAAAAAAATAATTTGCCTTTGGCAGACTACCCTGTCTTTTCTTTATCTACTTCCAGGACCATTTTTGAAATAGTTCCCTGTTGTATTCAATTGTTTATTTGCTCTGTGTTTGATTCTGTGTGTTTGGTATCTGTTCTCTGTTCTCCATATGTCATTAGTTAAGTCTGTGCATGGTCACATAGAAAAAAAAAGAAGCTAAACTGAGGCAAGCTGTTGTATGCATGAGAGAGCAGACGCTTTAAAGACTCCATTCATTCTGTTAGCTATCTTCTGCCAAGCAACCTGTAGGTTTCCTGTCAAATCGGATAGCTCTCTCAAAGAGCTGACATAGGCATGATGGGCAGTATGACCACCTTCTGTGCCGTAAGATTCCCTGATTCAATAAGGTGTCCTTGGATGTCAAAGAGATTAATCTTCAATTACTACATGTTCTCTAACATGAGCTTCAAACAGGCAACCAAAAATGGAGCTGATTTACTTGTTGAATGAGACATTTCCATTATTCTGCAATGTAAAGAAAAAAATGTAACACTTTAAATGGCAGCTTCACCTCTGAAGAAGAAGTTGCTCTCACTTGTTTCAGGGCTGGGTAATTCATGTTATTGGCTCCATTAGACGAGCAGAAAAAAGACATTTCAAACCAATGCATTGAGCATTCACTTCTTAATATTCATACATTGCAATTCCAAAGCCAATGTTTTATACCCTACAGCATATCCTGGCAAATGTATTTAGAGAAGACTGCTTATGTGGAAACACACAAAAAAACCCATTATATTCAGTGCCACAATAAATTTTGCCCATTTTTATTTATGGAAACTACCCCACATCAAGTAAAGGATAATAAATAACACATTGCAAATCATTGCTTGGTATTTTCATCTTTTAGATTGAATGACTAGATAACAACCCCCCCCCTGCACTGGTGTAGAGCTCTTATGAGCAACCAATGTAAATTATGAATATAGTTTGCATGTTTCATAAAAAAGAGCAATTCATGAAATATTGACAATGCTCAGAAATATCACTCTGTGCCAATTTATAGTGCCAGTGCTTATGGGGATGGTGTAGAACAGAGATTATCAATGTTCTTGCAGCACTATCAGTTTGAATCTTGGACACTTTGACTTTTGAAAACAGAATATGGAGCTGGTTCCAAATAATATCTAATAAAAACAGATGTTTTTTTTTGTTAAAGGTAGAAATAAATAATTTTCTCTGACATTTGTCTTTAAATATGCACAATAACTGACAAATAACCAAATCTAAACCTGTCAGAAAGTGATAGAACAGGTTGTCAACAATGTTAGGCCATTTAAATCACACTATACATTATCACCACATCTGTATTTATGGGAAATTCCTCTCTCTATTAATAAAGCAAATGTCTTTTTCAGCAACTCCGTAACATTGTCAATCCTACTTCAGTCTGTTGTATCATTCAATTATTCCAAGACTCTCCTGGTGGACTGGCCTTCTCCCCACTCCTTAAACTTTAGCAAGTTGTTGCCCATATTCTACCCTGGCACCAACATTCACATGGGCACCACCTGCTAGTACTGGCTCACCAATGCCTCAAGGTTAAAATTCTCAGCCTTATGACTAAATCCTTTGGTCTTGATGCTCTTTATCCCTACTCCATAACTTCATCTTCAAATTTGTGTTAATCAAATTCCAGCCTCTGTTAGATTTCTCCATTCCCCTTAGTGACTTTCTAGCCGCAATTCCCACCCTAAACACTCCCACTTGTTTACCTCCCCCTTCTCCTGTAAGAACCAGGTTTTTGATGAAGCTTTTGGCCATCTATCCTTATATCATGTTTTGGAATGCTAGCCATTTTCATCTGCTCTTCTATGAGGTGCTTTGCTTTGGGACATTTTTTTTCTCAATTGTAAAGGTATTTAAGAAATGAAAATGTAGGGTTTATTGCCAAAGTGGTTACTTAACTAATTGAGAGACCTGCGGCAAATTATACAGGGCGCCAGATTCCCCGCCTGCCTTCAGCTTAAAAGTCAAGGGGAGGCAGCCCGCCGAGGGGAAAGCTGGCTGCCTGTTAATACACGTGTGGTGTGACTGCTGACCTACTGAGTCAGGAAGTCCCAGGGCAGACTGCTGGCCACCAATCAGAGGCAGGCATCTGTCCAGCACTTTATGACAGAGGTGTGTGACCGTTGGATCGGGATTTGGGTCCGTGTTTGGGGTGCTGCCGGGTGCCAAACTGGCAGACCCTGGAAAGGGTGCAGGAGGAGTGAGGGAGGCGGGGGTGGGGGGTGGGGTTTGAGGGGCCAGCTGGAGGGGGCAGCCTGAGTGGGGGAGGGGGTGGTGTGAGTAAAACCTTGGGGAGGGGCCCTCCGATGAACTCAGTGGGCCAGTTCTGGAGGGAGCCCCCTTGCCCCCCACCACCTACCACCAACCTGTCCCGGGTTGGATGCTTCGGAAGAGCCTCACGTGCCACCAGTTCAGTTCCAGCAGGGTAGATGCAGGGGTTGGCGCTGGAGTTAACATGCCACCCCATTGGCGGAGAGTGTAACATCCAGTCCCTGGACTCGAGAATAATCAATAGAATATGAGTTCATAATCTCACCTTGGCAGCTTAAGAAACAAAATTCAGTTGGAAAAGAATTTGGAAATGAAAAACTAGCTTCAATTAAAGAGGCCATGAGGCAGCCAGAGTGTCAATGAAACCTAACTGGTCCATTAGCTTAAAGGAAGGAAATCTATTGGCGTGTTTTTACAATGATATAAAGGCATCAATCGCTCATAAGGAATTGGGTAAACACTTGTATGTTCATTTATTAAGACTAGGCACAGAGGAACATTTATGCAAGTATAGAAAGCTTGAAGACATTAGCAGCAGAGCTGTGTGTGCTGGGTTCTGCTCACAGGCCAAAGTGAAACTGAGACTGGAGATTATGACACACTTCCCTCCTGGTGATGTTGTGCTGCTGTCCCTTAAAGGCAGGTTCCAACGTCTTTTTAAGGATACTTCCTCCCTTTCCAAAGAAGTATAACTATTTACAATACATGTTCATGGTTAGTTACCATTACATCAATGTATAGGGCTGGTTAATCTATGAGCCTCTAAAGTATAGAGGTAATTTGCTGGTACGCCCAGATCTTGTAATGGCAACAATGTCTGCAGGTTTCTTTAATTGCTCACGGTGATCTGTGGGATTGCCATTCTTGGATGTTGTTCCTGGTTGCATTTGGGATCTAGTCGTCAATGCTATAGGACCGCACGGTGGTTGAGGAGCTGGAATGGATCTGATTTGTCCTCAGTTACGCCTCACCCTTGTACCTTTGTGTGTAATGACTTCATAGGACCTTGGTTCTGAACAAGTCCTTGTCACCTCAGCTGGTTGCCACGTACCTTCTGTGGGATCCTCAGTGTGAGCTTATTGTTCCATATCAAAAGCTAGCAATTCAGTGCTTACATTTTTATCATGCATATTGGTCATGTTCTCTTGCAATTTTTAAAGTTGCTCTCTAGTTTTTGAGAGAATACGATGGATAAGTAGACTGGTACGCACTGGCCTGTGGAACATGAGCACTGCCGGTGATGGAATAGTTGCGCTTAAAGGTGTCATTCTCGTGTCTAACATTGCAATGTGTCGATCCTGCTTGTTCTGTCTACTTGAGAGTTAGGGATTTCACTCTGCGAATCATATGTTCAGGTATGCCATTAGATCCAGGGTAATGAGGAGAAGAAGTAGTGTGATTGATATTCCACTTTTCACACATATCCTGAAATGGCTTGCCAATAAATTGTGAACCATTATCCAAATTGAGTGCTCTAGGTGTAGAAAATATACTGAAAATAGCACTCAGAATGTATGCGACAGTTGTGAGTGATGTATTGTGCAATTGTTAAATAATGGGGTACTTGGTAAAGTGCTCAACAATGATGATGAAAGAGGCCAGATGCTACTTTGGACCGAGGATGGGTAGGAGCTTCATGTGCATGCCAGTGATTCTTTGTGCTGACTTGGCATATGCTCTTGACATGCCTCACACTTCCTGACGATGACTTCAATGCCAATTCACCTGGCCAATTGACTTTCTCTCTTGCAAGTCTTCTGGTCTGATCTAAGTCAATGTTTGAGTGATGAAATTGTTGAAAAATATCAGGTTGCAACGGTTCCAAAATGATGACCTGCCTGCCTTTAAAAATAACTCCCCAGGAGATGCCTAGCTCATCCTGATAAGGTCAAAATGGTCTCACGCATTTGTGGTCATGCTGAATTGAATCAAGCCCTCCCTCTGTAATGATTTTCCACAATTTCTGTAGTATAGAATCTGTCATCGCTTCTTCTTGTAGCTGCTGCTATTTGACTTGCACAAAGTCAATTTGGAGAACATCATCAAGTTCAATGTCAATGAAGTCAACTTGTAGATCCAGGGATATATCTGCTGCTTTCGCTGGGTTAGGCAATCTGCTAAGTGTATCCAGTGTGATCATTAAGTTACTTGGCTTGTACCTAATCTCACAGTCATAACCTTGAATCTTTATCAAGAGACTTGGCACTGGTCAATGGTTTTCACCAAATCATCTCCAGTGGCCTGTGATCGGCCTGTATCACAAATCTTTTGCCAAATAGATAGGTATAAAAATGCATGATTTCAAACATGAAAGCTAATGTTTCCCACTCAATGTTGGGGTAGATGGATTGGGTTCCATATAGAGATTTTGAAGCAAGTGCAACCAGTTTGCCTTTTTGTAATCTGCATGCTCCCAGACCTTTCTGTAAAGCTTCTGTCTCCAGGGTAGTTGTCTCCCTAGGATCATAAAATTGCAATGTCGATGCTTCTGATAATGACAGTTTCAGGCTTTCGAAGGGGTATCAGTGGTCTTCGTGTCACAGGAAAGGTACATCCTTTCTCAACAATTCCCTCAGTGAGGACAACTTTTGAGTAAAATTGGGAATGTATGGAGACAAAAAGATTAAAGAGACTTAGATGCCTTTGAAGATCATCCTTTACCTTGAGGTGTTGGCATGGCTTTAATGTCCTCATTCTACTTGGATTGGGACATATGCCAGCACTGGAATAAATAGCAATGAGGAAATTGATCCGCTGCACATTGATGGCACATTCCAGGCTGTTGAACACCAATCCTTTATTACCTGCTACAAGCATCAACAAGTGCGGATTATGGTCATGTTCTTGCTTCTTTCGTCCAATAAGAGCAATGTCATCGGCAGTACAAATGCATCCTGGCACAGTGCATGTACTGCAGTGCATGTGAGCTTGAAAGAGTTCTTCGCTCACAGATACCCCAAAGAAAGCCTTTGAAAACAGTATCATCTGAATGGACTACAAAATGTAGTAAGTTCTTGGGACTTCTGCACGAGATGTACTGACCATTAACCATGTTTGGCATCAAGCTTCAAGAAAAAAATGGCACCCACAAATCTTGGATTTAACTCTTCTAATGTGGGTATTTTGTAAGGACAATGTTTCAAAGCTATGTTTAAATGTTGTAGATCAAAGCATACTCTCAATGAACTTTCTTTCTTTATGGTACATGATTGAGCTGCACCAATCTGTACACTTTTGTGCTCAGCTAATAATACCACATTTCTTGATTTAGTCTAGTTTGACCTTTAATTTGTCTTGTAAGTGGATGCTGCAGTTATGTGGTGGATCAATTGATGGACTTGCATTCTCCTGCAAGTGTACAGTTGCAACACCCTGGAAACTGCCCATTTTGTCAAAACACTATCGATATTTCAGTGTTATGTCATGAGCTGAGGTGCTAGGAGTAGTTTCTGAGCTTGATCTGGCGTATGAGAACTGACTGATTTTATGGATTGTCGCTAATGTGAGGTCACGACATGCCGGTAGATCTGCAATTGCCAGGACTTTAGCCTCCTTGATGTAGAACATCTGTGATACTCAGGAGGATTGATTATACTTGCACTCCAGAACTATGGATCCTGCACATTGAATAAGTGAACCATTGTATGCTGGAAGTTTCAGAGTAATAAGTATCTCCATGGCTTTCCATATCTGTGGATACATGTATTTTAGAATTCACAGAGGTAGTATGTTGGCACTTGCCACTCTGTCAACTTATTAGGACAAATAATTTGAATCATAGCAAACACCTCAGATGGTGTGATGGTGTTTATGTTTTCCACGAGATTAACGGTGTGAAACATGTGTTCACTGCTCTTTGTCTCTTTGTGCACATCATTCTCATTTTATGGTTTGTCAACCACTTCATGTTTATGATAAAAGCAAAAAACTGCGGATGCTGGAAATCCAAAACAAAAATAAAAATATCTGGAAAAACTCAGCAGGTCTGGCAGCATCTGCGGAGAGGAGCACAGTTAACATTTCGAGTTCATATGACTCTTCAACAGAACAAAGTAAAAATGGAAAAGAGGTGAAATATAAGCTGGTTTAATGGGGGTGGGACAGGTAGAGCTGGTGAGAGGGCCAGTGCTAGGTGGAGATAGCCAAAATATGCCATAGACAAAAGGACAAAGAGGTGTTGAAGGTGGTGATATTATCTAAGGAATGTGCTAATAAGTGACATTAAGGGTAGAAAGCAGGACAAGTAAGGTACAGATAGCCCTAGTGGGGGTGGGGTGAAGGGATCGAAATAGGCTAAAAGTAGAGATAAAAGAATGGATGGAAATACGTTTAAAAATAATGGAAATAGGTGGGAAAAGAAAAATCTATATAAATTATTGGGAAAAAAGGGGATCGGAAAGGGGGTGAGGTTGGAGGAGAGAGTTCATGATCTAAAATTGTTGAACTCAATATTCAGTCCGGAAGGCTGTAAAGTGCCTAGTCAGAAGATGAGGTGCTGTTCCTCCAGTTTGCATTGAGCTTCACTGGAACAATGCAGCAGGCCAAGGATGGACATGTGGGCATGAGAGCAGGGTGGAGTGTTGAAATGACAAGCGACAGGGAGGTCTGGGTCATGCTTGCGGACAGACCAAAGGTGTTCTGCAAAGCGGTCATCCAGTCTGCGTTTGGTCTCTCCAATGTAGAGGAAACTGCATTGGGAGCAGCGAATGCAGTAGGCTAAATTGAAGGAAGTGCAAGTGAAATGCTGCTTCACTTGAAAGGAGTGTTTGGGCCCTTGGACGGTGAGGAGAGGGGAAGTAAAGGGGCAGGTGTTGCACCTTCTGTGGTTGCATGGGAGGGTGCCGTGGGAGGGGGTTCAGGTGTAGGGGGCGATGGAAGAGCGGACCAGGGTGTCCCGGAGGGAATGATCCCTGTGGAATGCCGCCAGGGGGAGTGAAGGGAAGATGTGTTTGGTGGTGGCATCTTGCTGGAGTTGGCGGAAATGGCAGAGGATGATCCTTTGAATGCGGAGGCTGGTGGGGTGATAAGTGAGGACAAGGGGGACCCTATCGTGGTTCTGGGAGGGAGGGGAAGATGTGAGGGCGGATGTGCGGGAGATGGGCCGGACATGGTTGAGGGCCCTGTCAACCACCGTGGGTGGAAAACCATGTATATTTCTTCATGTATATGTTTCTGATGGGATACTTGATGGCCAGTCTTATTGCTTGAGGATCCTTGTTGTGTGCAATGTGTTTGGATCAATGCATGGCTCTTTGTAGCTGCATCAGCCTTTGCTCTCGTGCACTGCCACTGCCAATGGCCCTTTCTGCCATATGCTTTGCAGAATTGCTAGAAAGCTGGGTAATTCCTTGGTGCATGCAGAAGGCCACAACTTCCACATGTCCCGCTGGGTTTGGGCTTTCTGGTGAGTGCATCAACAATTGGGGTTGTACCTAGGACCAGTAAGCTTTGTCAAGCTTTGAGGATCACTTTGTACTACACCCACCCTTGAGTAGCTCTGCAATGCTATACGTTTTGAATTTGTCTAGCAGGTTTCTCTGGAACGTTTACACGGGAGCGGATGCAATCAACAACTCAACAATTCTGTTTGCAAGCTCTGCATTTGAAAAATCACAGGACGTACCCTTTTCTCTGGATCTGCTGATGAAGTGGTCTATGGATTCTGTAGGCTGTTGTCAAAATGACATGAACACTAGTTGATGAATATTGAAGTTTAACCTGATTCTGAACTGGTCTTCCAATGTAGTCCATATCATTTTGGGATCCTTTAGTTCTTCTGCAGTTAATCCTGACATGTTTAACCTGCGTAGACCTTCATTCCCAATTGCTAGGTCAATTTTTTATGGCTTGATTGTCTGGTTCAGACACACCTGAATCAAGAAACCATAGCTCTGTACGATGTTTAAACATTTTGAATTTGGATAGTAGGTCAGCTGCATCCCAATTCAAACTGGGGAATTTTTGTGGATGTTCTGACAATATCCCTTTGACCTTCCTTCTTCTGTAGTACCTGGAATAAGTGTCGCTGTAGCCACTTTCGTCCGCTTCTCCAAAGCTCCAACTATTATAATCCAACATTCTCTGGCCCAATTTTTAATACTTTTTTGTTGTCTTTTTGTTTTGTTTTGTTGCACTCTCCCTCGCTCACTATCGATCCAGCCCATGCCCTGGTCACTCGCCTTTTCCAACTGAGCTAACCTGGTGCTGGTCCTTCCGACACGCTGTCCCACCCATGGAACTGACAGGCCACGCACTGCAGTCTCAGCATGAGGGATCTGTCTGCTTACCAGCTCTTTACTTAAACTCTATCTCTGCACTGTGCCTTCAAAGCTTTTCTGTGCGGTCACCACACTGCGATTTCAACAACCTCCATAGCCGCGACCCCATTGCAGTCTGACCAAAACATCAAGAGTCGGCTTATGCCATGTAGCACGATCTGAGGCTGTTCACAATGTTGTAGCTGTACTTACCCTTGCTGCCGTGCTGTTTGACCACTGCTGAACACCTTGTTGTGTTTTTGTAATGATATGAGAACACCAACCACTCACAAGGGATTGGGTAACCATATTGTGGGTTCCATTGCCTACCCATGTCATTGGTTCCCACATGGATCATGACTTTTGGTGGTCCCTGTTCCCCCTAGCAATAGCTCAGTAAGTCTGCGCAACGCATTCCTATTAGCCCCTGCTAGATAGTCCTCTTGTGTGCAATACTGGTGAGGGCAGGATTGACACCGCCCATGATTAAATAAAATATATTGAGCTTCTAATTTTGTTATGAATAATATAATTTTTAATGCGTGGGAGTAGGCTGGTATGGAACGTTTACACTGGCATAGGCCAGTCGGGCTGAATGGCCTGTTTCTGTGCAGTATATTCTATGGGTAGAATTCTCCCCCCATTGAGGGGGCTATGCGGGGGTGGGCACAAGCGGGCGCTGATCGGGTCCGCGCCGCCACTTTACGTGGGCGGGCCAATTGAGGCCCACCCAGCGTGATGCACTCCCGGAAGCGCTAAGCGCTCCCTGTGTGGGCAGGGGAGGGGGGGTTTCCCTGAGTCGGGAGTGCGCTCTTCGCGCATGCACACGATAGAGCGCAGAAATCTGTGCCTCAGGGAGATTAGTCTTAAGTTTTAATAATTAAATAAATTGTGGTAAAAAAATTTTATGACATGTCCCCTCATGTGAAACTGTCACATGGGCTGGGACATGGGCATCAATTTTAATAAACATTTTTCTGAAAATTTTAAATCATTCATGAAGCCTCACCCCGCCCGTGGATGAGTTTCCATGAACAATGTGAAGGCCGCCTGGGCTCTTCTCCTGCCCCCCTGCCAACCTTAAGGTTGGACGGGCAGTTTTCTCAATAGGGTTAATTAGTTAATTAATGGCCTTAACAGGCCTTTGACAGTTCGGCGGGTGCACATCCGACTCGGCTGCGCGCCCACCGAACTGAAAATCTAAATGATGTGCGGTAACATGGGGCCACATGCCCGACATCACCCCGCGTCACTCTACGCCTCGGCAAGCAGGCCCCACCTCTACTCGCCATATGTTAAAAAAAACAAACCCTCGGGCTAGATTTATCTGAAATTGCACTTGGGCAGGTGAAAATGAGTGATGTTGGTTGCAGTGAAATTCTTGTGAGGTGCCTGATGGAATTGTTCCTGTTTCAGATCTGGAGAAAAGAAAGAAGATACATTACAATGGTCGAATCACAGGGACGATGATTCACTAGAAATTTGCCACATATTTGACTGCTTCATGGCACATATTTGAAGATGATGATTGGGTGAATGGTAATAATGAAAATGGTTTCAGTTCTCATTATTGGAGGGGAGGTCTCCAATTTCCATATCCTCCCTCCCCTCTGCATCCTCTCTCCTCTCCATGCCCTCCCTCCCCTCGAAACACTCTCTCCCCTCCAGATCCTCCCTCCTTCCACATCCTCTCTCCCCCTCCATATCCTCCCTCCCCCTCCACATCCTCCCTCCACCTCCACATCCTCTCCCCCCTCCACATCCCCCCTTCTCTTCCACATTCTCCCTTCCCCTCCACATCCTCTCTCCCCTCCACATCCTCCCTCCCCTCCACATCCTCCTATCCCTCCACATCTTCCCTTCACTCCACATCCCCCATGTGTTACCTAAATAAAGAATGAAATGTTAGTGCATCTTGCTAGGATAATAGGCAGATACCAAGCAGTCCTGTGGCAAAGAAGGTGAATGCCAAACATTGGCAAATCAGTTGCAACATGAGAAGATTGAAGAAGTGTAACATATCGTGTGTTTCGCTGTACTACTAGAGAGAATGCTACGGTGCTCAGATCAAAATTATCAGACACAGAACCTATTTAAACCACAAAGATACATTCAAGATAAGACAAAGTAAATGGTCCAATTTCTTCAATTTGCTCTGGTTTTGTGACTGAGATTTCATCTCACAAAGGACAATGGCAGTGTTATTTTATGAAGATTTAATGTGTCCATCTCCACTCTCCCCTATTTCACTGGAGACAACAGCCCAGTTACTTAAAGTGCCTCCACTAAATAGTAAAGCAAGGAATTCATTACCAGAGAGTTAACTGTCCATATGGAAGACAAATCCATTGTGAACAACTAACTGCCTTTAAAATAAAGGGCAGTACTGGATGAATAGTGTGAATGGCACTGCAGTAAAAATTATTTTGAATTTTCAGACAAATGCTCAATGTTCCTATCTTTTTCAATATTGTCTTTTGCGTTTGTTCATCTCAAATTTGTGAGAATATTATGAAGACTTCCCCTTTATTTAATAGAAACAACAATGCATGATAAACAATAAATGGTTTAACCTGAATCTCAGTTGCATCATGCAATTTGTTCCATTATTCAGTCCCAGTGTTTGAGGTCTTTTCATTCCTTTTACATCTGTGAACATTATTCTGGAACAAAGAAACAGAGCCGTATTGAGATAGTTGGAAAGGGTGCGTTGTCGACCTTGACATTTTTAAAAACTGCTCATTTAAGTTTGATGGGGAAAATAGCTCAAATACAGTTGGCAAACTTTCAGTTATTTAAAATTTAACAACTTACATATCCAGACTGGAAAAAAATTGAGTTGAACACATCTTAATATCAAGCGCTAATGTAGCACAGGGTAACTGGGGTATCTGGAGAGCCCCCAGGGCATGGTCAACCCTGCCCTTTTGCGAGCTCCAGGTTCAGCTGACCCAGCTGACCTGGAAGAGTCCCATGCCAAGGTTATGGTGAAGCCACTGTGGAAACAAGGTGGTGGATCTTCTTGGCTGGTGGAAACCTGGTTCAATGAGCGTAATCAGAGCAGAGTCAAGCTGTTATTAGTTGAGCACTGCAACCTGTAGATGGCAAACCACTGCAGTACCTTACCAAGCATAACCATGGACAACTGCAAATCGAAGAAAAGCCACATTATCATCAAGGGGATCCCCTCCAACCCAATAGGGAATGCCTCACCCTGTACGGTTAGTCATGTGCTACAGGTGGCACTGGATTGTCATCACACTACCATCAGCATCCAAAAGGAGAGCACCAGCATTGGAACATGGAATGTGCGAACCCTGTTACAACCTGGAATGCTGATGAATGTCGAGCATGAAACAAGGCGTTTGAAAATCAACATTCTTGGTTTGAGTGAAACGCGCTGGAAAGATGCAGGTAATTTTACATCAGATGACATCACATTCATCTACGCAGGAGGTCAAATGCATGAGAGAGGTGTAAGAATCCTCCTAGATGAAACTGTTTCAAAATCTGTGCTGGGTTACTCTATCTCAGATGGAGTGATCCTAGCTAAAATCACAGCCCAACCTTTCAATCTTGTCATCATCCAAGTCTGTGCACCAACATCTGACAGTGAAGAAGAGGATATCAATCACTTCTGTGAAGATCTGGGCAAAGCCAAACAGAAAGGTAAAACAAATTAGGTCTTTTTTGTACTGGGTGATCTAAATGCAAAAGTAGGTTCTATCAGGAAAGGCAACATAGTTGGACCTCGTGGCCTGGGTGATCCCAGTGAAAGAGGGGAAATGTGGATTGATTGGTGTACAGAAAATGATCAGCTTATTCTAAATACCTGGTTCAAGGAGCATCCAAGAAGGAAATTCACCTGGAAAAGCCCTGGCGACATGACCAGATGTCAAATCGACCATGTGACAATAAACAGCAGATTCCGAAATGCAGTTTCAGAAGCAAAGGCATCTCCGGGCACCGACTGTGGCAGTGGTCATGTCGCTGATGTTTGCACCAGCAAAATAAAGCTGAGGGGGTTGAAAAAATAAATAGAGCTGTTAAGGAAAATAGTTAATGAACTATTCATTAGAGGAGCTCAATTAAAGAAAAATTGAAAGTGCAAGATCAAAACTATTTCTAACAGCTTCAGCTTGAAGACCAAGACCATTCAACATGGGAAATGTTCAAAGCATCAATGTTCGGATCATTAAAAAGCACCGTTCCAATTTAAGAAAAGAGAATGAAACAAAAATGGATAACAGATGAAATATTGGACCTGATGGAGGATAAGGAAGAAGGTAAAGCAAATGGATTAACAGAAATATCAAGGATTGGATAAAAGGATCAAACAAAAAGGTGTTGAAGAGAGGGAAAAATGGTTAACAAAAAATGTGATGGAATAGAAAAATATAAAAACCGAGACTCAAGAGATTATATTAGAGAAATCATTGGGTGTACATTTGGCAGATGCATCAAAGGGAAACATGAGGATATTATCATGGAAAAGGATGAAGTGCTTGCAAGATGGGCTGAATACATACAAGACTTATGGTGAGGACAACAGATAAGGAGAAAAGCCAACAATTAAAAAAAACAAGGATGATCCAGAGATCAAGAAAGATGAGGTAAGAACAGCAATAAATAAGATGAAAAACAATAAAGCCAAAGGCCCAGATGAAATCATTGCTGACCAAATTAAAACTTTAGAACCCTTTGGTATAGACAAACTGACTCTCATCTTTAATGACATTTATAACACATGTAATGACCATGTGAAAAGGGGCAAATTGACTTCACTCTATTCAACCTTCTCTGATACAACAACAGTTTATGTTTAAGCTTGCGGGGGCACACATTGTGTCTGCTTTAAATAAACAAAAGATTTGGAGACAGCCATTCCCTGGTTCATTCCTAATGGCAATGCCTTGACCGTTCAAAGTCAACCTGCCTGGTTTGAATTTTTTTTTAAAACTTGGCAGTTAACTGTTTCCTGGTGTATTTTCTATGGCAACACTTCTACCAATCAGACTCTAATTGTCAACCATCAGTACTCTCTTATCATGCAGTATAAATGGTTGTTTGTCATGGAAATATAATTTTCATTATATTATTGTGATTTATTGTAAAGGTAGGTTAATAGTGGGGTTTGGATTAGCTCCTCTATGAGATTGTGTGTGTCAGGGTTGGGGGTGGGGGGGGTTAATTGAATTGCAGACAGCTAATCTGGAGCTTTTGAGTTATCAAAAGAGAAGCCAGATTTGAAATACTAAATACTTAAACAGGGCTGAAGCTTTAGAATGTGAGGTGTGAGGAACATTTGCATTTTTAGATAAACCAGAGTAGTTTGAGTTTCAAAGAGATGATGGGATATTACACCTAGCCATAAGAAGTTAAGCCAAACAGTGGGCTGCGTCTTCTGGATGGCGAGCGGAGGGGTGGGGCCCATTCACCGACACGTAAAATGACGCGGGGTGACGTCAGGCGGGTATCCCGATGTCACCCCGCATCATTTACATTCTCAGTCCGGTGGGTCACAGCCGACGCGGGTGCGCACCCACTGACCTGTCAATGGTCTAAGAAGGCCATTAAAAAAGTAATTGAAATCATTAATGGACCTGCCCATTCAACCTTAAGGTTAGCGGGCAGGCCGGGAGCCCTGGCGGGTTTCAGTTAAAACATGAAACCTTCATGGGCAGGATGAGGTTTCATGAGGGATTTAAACATTTCAGAATATTTTAAAGTAAAAGTTATGGGCATGTCCCAACTCATGTGACAGTGCCACATGAGGGGACATGGCAGCAAATTTTTTTTCTCATCTTTATTTAATGTTTCAAACCTGAGCCGATCTCCCTGAGGCAGCACTTTGCGCAAAAGAGCGCACCCCCGGCTCAGGGAATCCCACCCTACCCACATAGGGAGCGCATAGCGCTTCCTGGCGGACATCACGCTGGGCAGGTCTTAATTGGCTGGCCCATGTAAAATGGCGGCACACTCCTGACCGGGGGCACCGATTGGGAACCCTTCCGCCTGTGCCCGCTCCCGCACATCCTTCCCGATGGGGGGGGGAAAGTGTTGCCCAGTGTGTTTATTTTTCCCAAAGATTACTGATAATATGTCTACAATGGAAGATTTATATTATGGAAAAAATAAAGGTGCAAAGGCATATTGTAAAAATTGAATTTATATTGAAAATGGAGAAACATGTAAAGGAGATGAGGTTATGTGTAAGGAAGAAGGCATTTTAAGACCTAACAAGTGTGAAAAGCCTCCAGCCTGTATCTATCAAGTTGCTGTCTATAGGAGCCGAAGCTAAGAAAACTCACTTTGAATATCACTGTCCAGGGTGTTGTGTGCTTTGCCTGGGTCTGTTTAAACCTATATTTTTCTCCTGTTGCCTTAACAGAGGTTTAACTGGGAGTCAGATTAATTAGAGGAGTTAGGAGTTATTATAGTAGTAATTTGTACACCTATATATGTGCTTAAACCTTTTTTCTTTTATTAATAAATGTTTAAGTTAGTTTTGTAAAAACAACCTTTAAGACTCAGTGGCCTTATTACTACTGAATTCAAGGCATGCATTTTGAAATAAAAATACAAATTGCAAAACAGTCGTGGCAGATGTTTCAAGTTTCCCTCTGGAATTTGAACAGCTCAGTATTTACCCTCCGCTGTGCTGTTACGTGTTCCCTTTCCAATTGGTATTCTTACAAATCTGACTGATGAGTACAAGACCAAAAAGCTTCAGCAGCATGTCTCATTTCTCAGCAATACTCAAGTTCTGTACTACCAAATGACTACTAGAAGCAACATGTCTAGTCGTGTGCAAGAAGAAAGCCATGCCAAAATGAAAGATCACGACGATGAATGAAAAAATCACACAGGTAGACAAATTTTGTTATCTCGGAAGTATGTTAACATCAGAAGGAAAGTGCAACCAAGAAATAAGACGAAGGAATGGAATGGCCAAAGATGCATTTAAAAAATGAAAAAGATTATGATCAACTCAAAATTAGCCATGAAAACAAATTTGAGAGTCCTGGAATGCTACATCACACCAACTCTGACACGTGGAAGCAAGTGTTGGATGATCAGTGGAACAAAGCAGAGAAGAATCGAGGCTGTTGTTTTTGAGGCAAATAAAGAAAATATCTTAGACAGGTCACACTACCAATGAAGGGATGCCAGTAACATCTGAGACCAAAAGAACTCTGCTGATCAAGATCAGGAAGAGACAGTTGGAATTTCTTGGGCACGGCATAAGAAATCTGATGCTGATGGGAAATATCCATGGCAAAAGAGGTCAAGGTAGACAAAGAACAATCTTTCTAAAGAGCCTCACAACTATATGAAAATACCACTAACGAAAATGTTCCATGCCTCTAGAGCAAGATTTACATGGAGGCCCATTGTCACCAATGCCCTCTTAGGGCTTGGCACCTGAAGTGAGAGAATGTATCTCTAGGATAGCTTTTTTCCTTCATGGGATGTGGACATGCTGGCAAAGCCAGAATTTATTGCCCATCCTGAACTCTTGACAAGGTGGTGGTGATCTACCTTCTTGAACCGCTGAGTGTGCATGGTGTACGTACATCTGTAGTACTGTTAGGAAAGCAGTTTCAGGATTTTAATGCAGTGATGGTGAAGGAACGGCCAATGTATTTACAAGTCAGGATGGTGCGTTACTTGGAAGGGAACTCGGGAGAGAATTTTTCCTATGGCAGGCGGGTTGGGTGGGAGCGGGCGGGAGCGGGCGGGAGCGGGCGCAGAGCCGATCGCTGCCCGTGATCAACTGCGCACCACCATTTTACGTGGGTGGCGCCCAGCATAATGCGTGGCCGGTAGCGCATACCTGCGTGGGCGGGGGGAGGAGGAGGGAGAGGAGGGGCCAGCGCCCTTTCGCACACGTGCGAGAAAGAGCGCAGCAATCTCCCTGAGGCACGGAGCTGCTTCAGGGAGATTGAATGGATTATAAAACTTTTCAATAAATAAAGTAAACATTTATTTAAACATATCCCCTCATGTGACGGTGTCACATGAGCTGGAACATGTTTGTGAAGTATGGAAAAATTATTTATTTATTTTAGAAAACCTTCAGGAAACCTCATCCCGTCCGTGGATGAGGTTTCCTGAAAAATGCAAAGGCTGCTTGGGTTCTTTGCCTGCCCCCCCCTAAACCCCCCCACCCCCGCCGACTTTAAGGTTGGATGGGCAACATTCTAAACTAGTTTAATGACTTCTTTAATGGCCTTAACAGGCCCTTGACATTTCGGCGGGCGCGCAGCCGCCTCTGGCGTGCGCCCGCCGAACGAAATATCGGAATGACACATGGTGACATTGTGACGCACGCCTGACATCATCGCGCGTTATTTTATGTGTCGGCGTGTTGGCCCCGCCCCCTGCACGCCGACCGGAGGACTCAGCCCTTGGAGCTGCTCGTTTTCCCCATGCACCTGCTGCCAGTCTCCTTCTAGGTGGTAATCCTCGCAGCTTTGGAAGGTGTTGCCGAAGATGCCTTGGCAACTTGCTGTAATGCAGTGGGAAGGATAGGGAATTATGTAGGGCACAGCAAATGTAGGATTGTTACAAAAATAATCCCAAGGGCAGTACCTGAAAAAGTCAACCAAATAGATCTGCTCCCAAATATAATGAGAGATGGTAAAGTGATTGGAGCATGTAAGAAGCCTGGATGATTATAATTTGTCTGGTCAGCATCAGGGGTTCAAATCGCTCCAATCTACCCCCCCACCCCCCCACCAACACCCAACCCCGCCACCCACTGCTTGCCACTCAATATTGCCCACTTTTATTTTCATACCTTAATTGTCCGTAGCCTATCCGGAGAAAGTAGTTTTGGCTTGAAAGTAAGAATTGCAATAATCTCTAAAATTCCCAAATGTAGCAATTGAAGTGTAAAATAAAGTCATGATTTTCTGGCTTGTTCCCCCAGATTCCCTGAGGAAATAAACCTTCACTTTTACTGTATGAAATAAAGAAGGAAGCTGGGTTCAATTACAGATCCTGCGATGACCTCACCTTGATGGTTCACATCCATGAGCCAAAAATCTTGCAGTCATGGCTATTCTTTCTCTTCACTCAAACCAAGTCCGGTTCATCTATTGTCCCTGTGCTCGCTGATCTACAATGGCTCCCAGTTAAGCAATGCCTTTATTTTAAAATTCTCATCCTTGTTTCCAAACTCCTGCAGCGTCAGCCATGGCTGAGTTGGTTGCATGATCACCTCTAAATCACAAGGCTTCAGGTTCAAATTTCATCCCAGGGCCTGAGCACAAATATCAAGCCTGATACTCCAGCGCAGTACTGAAGGAATGCTGCTCTGTCAGCGGTGCTGTCTTTCCGATGAAACAGAGGCTCAATTTTTCTGCTTGGGTGGATCTAAGAGGTCCCACAGCACTATTTTGAATAACAGAGGAGGTCTCACTGGTGCCCTGGCTAATATTTATCCCTCAGTCCACCCTAAAAAACATATTATCCGGTGATTATCACATTGCTGTTTGTGGGAGTTTGCTGAGTGTAAATTGGCTGTCATGTTTCCTACATTAAAACAATGACTACACTTCAACAAGTACTTCATTGGTTGTAAAGTGGTTTGAGACATTTGGTGGTCATGAAAAGCATGATATAAATGCAAGACTTTCCTTTTCCATGGCTTTGCCCCTTCCTATCACTGTAATCTCCCTCAGGCTTGCAAGATATCTACACTTTGTCTGGCACCTCCCCCGCCCCGACCTTGCCACCATGGGTGGTGCTACTAGGAAGAAGGAGCTCCTAATAGCATTGCTCACTGGGGCTGACAACTTACTTGGTGGGGAGGCTTGTGTGCTCCATTGAGCCCCTATACGTACAATGAAGGATGTGTGATTAGACCCACAAATTAATTTAATGGAGTTCAAAACCAAAACCAATGATAGAAGATTTTACATTGAATACAGAAGTGCAGCAAATGTATCACATCGCTAACCGTAGAGATTTTGTTGCCCTTCATTTCCTTACACGTGGAAATCATTCCTCCATAAGATTTATTAGGAAGAGTACTTCTGTGACACGTGTAAACATCAATATTAGAAAGAGTAAGCACATATTGATTATATCTGGCAGTGTTATTTAACTCTAACATGTTCATCAAAATACTTTAACACCAACAGCCATCACAGCTGTTAGCCATTGTACTGTTTTCTACATTACAACAGTGACCACACTTCAAATTTACATCATTGGCTTTAAAGCACTTTGGGATATCCTAAGGTTTCAAAGGGCACTATAGAAATGCAAGTTTCTCATTTTACTGTGCATGTAGTCACTTTGGCTAAAGAATTTGTCAAATGATTTTTAACATTTCTCAAATCATGAGTTGATGTATAGATTGGAAATTTGTGAAATGTTATGACAATTCACCAAGTTTAAGGGGTTTGTTAGTCACTGCAAAGGAACCACCTGACCAGCTGACACTCAATTGCAATTAGAAAAATTACCAAATACGATGGCAGTCCAACAGCAACACCCTCTCCCAAGCCAACTTGCCTAATATTGAGGCGCTAATCACTCAAACCAACACAGCTGGATGGGACATGTAGTTTGCATGCCTGACGCCAGACTTCCAAAGCAACTGCGCTACTCGGAACTCAGGCACGGCAGGAGACTCCCCGGTGGACAGTGGAAACGCTTTAGGGATGTCCTCAAATGATCCCTGAAGAGGTCAAACATCCCCATCGACTCATGGGAGACCCCAGCCTGAGACTGACCAAAATGGAGAAGGCTCATTCAGGAAGGCACTGAACACACGGAGAGACTTTGCCTGGAACACACAAAGGTGAAGTAAGGGTGCGGGCTGAGCGCAGAAACCTCCAAACAACCCATCTACCCAACCCTTCAAGTACCACCTGCTTCTCATGTGGTAGAGTCTGCAGATCGCACATTGGACTTATCCACAATTCCAGAATTCGTCGAACCAGGTTGGAAGCAAATCATCCTCGATCCCAAGGGACTGCCTAAGAAGGGGAAGGAAAGAGATTGTGATATGCTGTTATCATTATATCGTGAAATTTGATACTGGCATGATTTAACAATATTGTGATCTTTGCAAATAATTATAGCAGTACTATTGGCTCTGGAATGTCAAGATATGGAGGCGTTGGAGAGGGTGCAGAGGAGGTTTACCAGGATGCTGCCTGGTCTGGAGGTTATTAGCTATGAGGAGAGGTTGGAGAAACTCAGATTGTTCTCACTAGAGCGACGGAGATTGAGGGGCGACTTGATAGAAGTTTACAAAATTATGAGTGGCATGGACAGAGTAGATAGTCAAAAGCTTTTTCCCAGGGGGGAAGAGTCAATTACTAGGGGACATAGATTTAAGGTGAGAGGAGAAAACTATAGAGGAGATGTGCGGGGCAAGTTTTTTACGCAGAGGGTAGTGAGTGTCTGGAATTCGCTGCCAGAGGAGGTGGTGGAAGCAGGTACGATAGTGGTGTTTAAGAGGCAGCTTGACAAATATATGAACAGGATGGGAATAGAGGGATACGGACCCCGGAAGTGCAAAATGTTTTAGTTGACGGGCAATATGATCGGCGCAGGCTTGGAGGGCCGAAGGGCCTGTTCCTGTGCTGCACTCTGCTTTGTTCTTTGTTAAATCCAGAGTAAAACAATGCTAAACACGTACATTGCGGGACACTGAAGGCAAAGGCCAGGTGTGGTTAAAGCCGGTGATTAGAAAGTTGATTTATCCGGCTTATGCTACTGTTCCATTAACTCAAGATCAGAATAACGAGTATCATCAAACATACATTGCTGCTCCTGTGTGCTCATAAACACAGGTGGCTTTGCTTAAATCAGATTTTAACAGCCCTGTGGTGAACTGTGACTTTTATTGTCCTGACGGCTGATCCATGGGACATTGACACTGTGACATTCCTAATCATAGCTGCGGTTTTCAAATGGCAGTGGTGACATCGTTTGTGTTGTGACAGGCTGATTAATCATAATACAGGGTCCACTTTAACTCAATTAGAAACCTGTTGATTCTGACCTTAACAGGGATCCTTGACATCAAAATGAGGAGTTTCATTACAGTAATGTTGGTTGGCAAGGCCAATTTTGTCATTTAAGGCAGGAGTACAATTTGGATTAAACCGAGTGAAAACATAAACAAATGACACATAGAATCATGTCTCACGGCACAGAAAGAGGCCACTCAGCCCATTGTGCACATGCTGGCTGTTTGAAAGAGCGATCCAATTAGTCCCATGCCCCAAGCTGTGCCGATTTCTCCATTCCTAGTCCGCATCCAGTTCCTTCTTGAGCTTTACCATTGAGTTTGCTTGGTTTCCAGGCAGTCCAGTCCATAACAACTCAATGCTTCAAAAAAAAATCTCATCTTGCCACTGATTCTTTTGCTAATTATTTTACAATCTGAGTTCTCTGGTTATCAACCCTGTCAATAGAAACAGTCTCTCCTTATCTAATCCACCATAACTCTTTGTGGATGCAATTATGTAGATACTGTTTGATATTATCATCTGCATGACAATATTCTACAAAAAAAATGCATTGAATCTCTCAGTAAAAACACACATACAAATTATTTTCTGGATCACTTAGGAATAGTTTTATTCCCCAAATAATTTGGTTAATGCCAACAGCTGTGTTACCCCCAGCCAAGTCTGAACCAACTAAATGTCATCAGTTCCAGCCCCTTCCTGGGTGAGATTTGCTGAGCACCTTGAAGAATTTCCAAGTAGGTTATCCTTGTCATTGACTATGTTATGGATAATTTAGGAGAACGTCTCACTGTGTTAGTGTGTTCTCAAAGTCATACATCAGCATCACAACAGAACAGCGAAATAGACTGGCTTTCTTTGTCCTTCCAGTTGAAATTACACTATAAATCATCCATAGTTTCCAATGAATATTTTAAACTGAAGAATCATAACCTCTGAGGCTGACTGGCGTCATTCCCGCTAATATGGCACTCTTGCTTTTGTCAATAAGGACCCCATTCTACACAAGGTTACAAAAGGTTGCGCATCAAGTGGAAACGTTTGAAAGAAATTGTCAAAGGGGATATAAATATAGTCCATTAATAGGACTCTTCTGTCAATAGATAGTCTTCCAGCAATGTGCTTCATTTCTTCCGCAGAATGAAACTCTTGTCCTGTTCAGATGTACAGTGTGAAGTGTTTTCTGTAAATTTCTCCTGCTCAAGTTCATATAGTAACGAGGGATTCTCTGTTCCTTGAGGATGAAGGTGTGACATTAAGAGGGATAACCATTCAGATTTTTATCGGTTTATATACCTGTAAAGCGCACCATGGAATCTTGTACTGCTCCTAGGGTGTTTCCAATCATTTTTCACATTTCAATAATCTACTCTCCCTGGTGTTATGGGGGAAGGGGGAATCAGACTCGCATCATGATGTCCAAATTTTTGGTATTAGGAGGAGTGGAGGGGCCAGCAGTATTTTCACCAGTGGCACCAAGACCATGACAAGATCGATAGCATCATTAGCATCAGTAGCAACCAGCCAGAAAAATACCTGTGCAGTTTAATGTCACTTGGGGAAGAATTTTCCCATCGGCGAGCAGGCCCACTCGCCGACGCATAAAATGACAAGCGGTGATGTCAGGCGGACATCCCGACGTCGCCGTGCGTCATTTAGATTTTCAGATTGGCGGGTGCGCAGCCATCCCAGCCTATTAAGGCCTGTTAAAAACTAATTAAAATAATTCAATGAGGTGCCCGTCCAACCTTAAGATTGGCGGGGGGGCAGGCGAAGAGCCCAGGCGGCCTTCGCATTTTTCATGAAACCTCATCCACGGGCAGGATGAGGCTTCATGAAGCGCTTTAAAATCTAATAAAAATTTATAAATTTATTCTTTGACATGTCCCAGCCCTTGTGGGGACATGTTTTAAAAGTTTCACGAACTTTTATTTAAAAGTTTAACACTGAAACATGTGGGCAAAAGAGCGCAGACATCCACTCAGGGAATCCCCCCACCCCCCCCTCCACCGCCTGCACAGGGAGCGCATAGCCTTAGTTGGCCCACCCATGTAAAATGGCGGCGCGGACCCGACTGGGGGGCGCTGATCAGGTTCGCACCTGCCCCTTCCCCCGCCTGCTCCCGCACAAACCCACTGACAGGTGGAAATTTCTGGCCATGAAGTGTTTTAAAGATCAATAAAAATTACTTTAAAAATTCATTGACTTGTCCCAGCTCATCTGACACTGTCACATGAGGGAACATGTTTTGAAAGTTTTTTTTTCCCTTTATTTAAATTTTCAAACCTAAAACTCATCTCCCTGACACACCTCTGTGCCTCAGGGAGATTTCTGCGCTCTTTCGCAGAGGCCCTGACTCAGGGGGCATCACCCCGCCCGGACAGGGAGCGCACAGTGCTTCCGGGCGAGCATCACGCTGGGCGAGCCTTATTTGACCCACCCACCGTAAAATGGCAGCGCCGACCCAATGGTGGGGGCACCAATCGGGTTTACGCTCACTCCCGCCCATCCCTGTACAACCACCCACAACGGGGGGAAAATTCAGCCCTTGGTGTTAAAGTTGATTTCCTTTGAGCTAGATGGAACTCTGACTGAAACTGTCCAAAATTTAATGAAAGGTTGTCCATACATAGCAACCCTCGTTTAGAATTTCAAAAGCTTATTTAAACAATCCAATGCAAAATACGAGCGTATATATTAAAAACATAATGGTAATTAAAATTAAATTGAAGCATACTAGAAACCGCGGGCAGAATTTTGCCCTCGGATGGCGTGGGCCCCACCAGCTCGGCGGTGGGCAGGCAGCCGACCCCTGCCACTGAAACGGGGCCTGCCGCCATTTTGAGTGGGCGGGCCAATTTAGGCCCGTCCAGCGGCCTGCCCGACGGGATGCGCTATGTGCTTCCTGTGCAGGGGGGGGGCGTGGGGAGTGATGGAATCCCCAGCTGTCAAAGTGCGCTCCTTGACACATACGCGCACTGCTCCCTGAGGCTAAGTGCTGTCTCAGGGAGTTAACTGACAGCCCAAAAAAACTTTAAAAATAGAAAAATTAAAAAATTACTAACATGTCCCCCTCATGTGACAATGTCACACGAGATGGGACATGTTAATAAATAACACATAAAAAGTATTAAAGTTTTTAAAAACGGACATGAAACCTCATCCCGCCAGTGGTTGAGGTTTCATGCATTATCAGAAGCCCGCTGGGGCTCCTGGCCTGCCCGCCAGCCTTAAGGTTGGACGGGCAGGGCCTTTAATTATCTTAATTACTCTGTCAATGGCCTCAATTGGCCATTGACAGGTCGGCGGGCGGACAGCTGATTTCGCTGTCCGTCCGCCTTCGGAAAAATTTAAAGGGACCGGGATGATGTCGGGAGTTTCTCCCAACATCATCCCGCGTCATTTTCCCGTCAGCGAGCGGGCCCCGCCTCCAAATCGCCGACGGGAAAATTCAGGCCAGCAAGTCAAGTACAGCAACCTTTTGGTCACTGCCCATCTTCAGAATCCAAAAGTATTTGTGATTTGGGACAAACTAGAAATGCCACCTTGGCTTCTCTCCACAGACACAGAGCCTGACTTGATGACTGTGACCATCACTTTCTGCTCTTTTATGAAACAGAAATGCTGTCTTAGTGGAGACAGTTCCTCTTTAAACAAACTTGCTTGTCACCTAAAGCATTCACAGTGCACTTTAGCACTCTACATTTTGAAGCAGAAGCATTATAATCTCGGGGAATTTCTTCAAGTTTGATCATTCCTGTTGACATCACTTATTCTGAGCCCATCATTAGATCGCTTGGACTATCTCCTTATCAGTAAACGTCTCCTGGCGATGGGGAGACATTATAAAACAGTTCATCAATTTTATGAATTTAAGTGCCGTTTTTGTACAGATGCACTTCATGTTTGTTTCTCTGTTTCCTTTGTTAGAGAAAGCTGGCTAGCAGGCAAAGCCTTTTGGTTTATTTTCTACTTAGCAGTTGTTGCAAATCAAGGAATCGATCATTCATTTCAAAAATTTAAAAGTTGCATAACCAATATTACCGTTTTAGTTTTACAGACAGTCATTACCTTAAACATGATGGATTGTTCCTGCAGGAAACTGTACAAACAAGTAATTTCAAAGCTTCAGATTTCATTTAAGTAGAAGTCTCTTTCATTTTTACAATTAACTACTACAGTGATCACTGAACAATCCCATTTTCACTGCAGTAAGGTTACATAAACAGTGCAGATTTCTTCTGATTTTCACAAGAAACAAACACGGTTTTATCTAAACTAGTGCTGTTTCATAACGTGTTTGACAGGTTCTGAATATTTCTTCAGGAGCTCGACATGTCCAAAGAAATGAAATATTTGACACAAAGTGAAAAATGAAGAAAGGAACCAGGCATGGTGACGGCCAATCACAGGCTAGGCCATGATAATTGGGGGGGATTGAGAAAGGGCTTCTATGTTTGGCAGGCAACTTGTTAGTACACTGAAGGGCTTAATGGGGAAACAATTGCACAGAAGTCAATCTGACCTACACAACCTCCTGCACTTGAAGAAATGCAGAGAGCCTTACACTCAAAGAAAATTACCTAGATAAGCAATGAAGATCACTGTCAATTATCTTGAAGTACTATATATGATAATGGCTGTCATTTACTTTGTGCACTATACATGGGTAGGTATGCCAATCAATTTGCTGTGATAAAAATACCTGTACAGGATTATTGCTATGTCAGTCGTGTTGGGTCTTGAGCTTCACAGAATAAGATTACCCTTAATTTAGCCTGCAATTAGAAGCTAAGGGCTAAATAGTGTTCCTAAGACTCGTCTAGACTACCACAACAACACAAGAACTTGCACAAAAATAGTACTTCCAATGTATTAAAATATCTCAAGGCACTTCACAGGTATGTTATCTGTCAAAATTTAACACCAAGCAATGTAAAGAGATAATAGGGCAGATAACCAAAAGCTTGGTGAAAATGGTAGGTTTTAAGGAATGTCTTAAATTTAGCGAGAGAGGTCCAGAGAGGGAGTCCCAGAGCTGAGGGCCTGGGCAGCTGAAAGCACAACCACCATTGGAGTGATTAAAATCGAGCATATGAAAGAGGCCAGAATTGGAGGATTACAGAGATCTCGGAGGGTTGTAGAGTTGGAGGAGGTGGCAGAGATAGGGAGGGGCAAGGCCACAAAGGGGTTTGAGCACAAAGGTGAGAATTTTAGAACCAAGCTGGTTTCCCTTCATATAGGCATACATGCTTTGGGATGCTTGTGCTGTCACTTGTCCAGAAGCATACGCTGCCAAGAGACTGGAGGTAACTTGAAAACCTGTCTGTTCCTGTGACCCTGCATACTTGTGGCTATTAGAGTCACTCCTGACAGCAGCCACAGATCGTTGCGTACAGCATCCGAGGAGTGTTAAACTTCCTCATCTTCTGCAAAGAAGTGGGCGGTATGTGTCGCACCAGGGAAGCTTCACAGGATTAATTTCTCTGGGCGGATTGGAAGGATGTTCCAAGTACCCTGTTTGTTGAACCTCAAAGAGCAGAAGTGGCAGTTTCATTCTGCACAGGCATGGTTCAGTGTCGATTTGATCTCGCCTGCAATCCTGCATGGCTCCCTTCAGCACAATATTGAAGATGCTGGAAATATGCAACATAAACGTAAAATAACAGCAACAGAATCGTTATAAACAGTTGCTGTCCGTGAAATGGGAGCAGAGGTCCTGATCCGGAATTCTTGAAAGTCGATGTTGAGTGCAGAGGTTGTGAAGTGTACCTCAAGCTTCCATTGAGCTTCATCAGAACTAATCTCCCATCTCTAAATCTGTTCTCACACTCCTGGAGAATCCGAACACGTTGCTGGATAAATTAGAGTCAGCCTGATGCTGTGAACCTATTCAGGCACATATGTCAAACATCTGGAGCCTACTTGACTTTCCATTTGCAGCCCTGCTTATCTGGTTGAAACGCTGAGAGGAAACCTTAGCTCATCTTCTCTGGAGGATTGCCAAAGAATCACTTGTTCCTGTTTGCACCGTGTTAAGTAGGGTGACTTTATTTAATGGTGACTGCAACCTTTGTGAACAAAAGTTTCTCTAGAGGCTCCTAATTTAAGTTAATGATTTATGAAAACAACTTACCATCTTTAATTGGATCATACACATGATGACCTAATGTGCAGAAGATTGCAAACCCTTTTAATCCTCACCCTCATTGAGGTTCAACATAAACATACCAGGATAAAGGGTAACATTGTACATTACATTTGACTTGTGTTACAAAAATTTACAACTGTTTGCTCATCATATTGAAAGGGAGAAGACTGATTACTGATTATACTCTGAATTTTTAAAATATCTGTATGTCTGAAGGGTTCAGAATATTTTCATCTGCTGAGGTTAATGTTGATTCTGGTGTGAACACATTGGTTGCTAATGCCTGGTTATGACTGAGGGGTAATGAAGACATCAGTTATAGTCACAGTAGTGATGTATTTAATATTACCAAGATTAATTCTGTCCCATATAACATTCTGTGCTAAATCAGCCTGTATTACAGTGTGTGTATTATGACTTTGAATATTAGTTATTGAGCCTGTGTGTTAGTGATTTCTCACACCCAGCGGAGGTTTTGTTGGAGTGCATGCGAATCACTGTATTGAGGATACTGTCCCAAATTCTTGCTTTCATTTCATGTCAATGGCAAGTATTAAGCTAAAGTTTCACCTCTTTATTTGTCCTATAGTCTAGTCTTTCTATACATTTAATAAAATTAGATAGAATTTACAGAATACAGAAATAAGCCATTCGGCATTACAAAATTATGAGGGGTATAGACAGAGTAAATGCGAGTAGGCTCTTTCCACTTAGATTAGGAGAGATAAACACGAGAGGACATGGCTTTAGGGTGAAAGGGGAAAGGTTTAGGGGGAACATTAGGGGGAACTTCTTCACTCAGAGAGTGGTGAGAGTGTGGAACGAGCTACCATCTGACGTGGTAAATGCGGGCTCACTCTTAAGTTTTAAGAATAAATTGGATAGATACATGGATGGGAGAGGTCTGGAGGGTTATGGACTAGGTGCAGGTCAATGGGACTAGCGGAATAATATTTCGGCACAGACTGGAAGGGCCGAATGGCCTGTTTTCTGTGCTGTAGTGTTCTATGGTTCTATGGTTTGACGGGTCTATATAATGGGGTTTATGCTCCGCACATGTTTCCTTCCACCCCTCTCCATCTTGTCCTATCAGCATAGCTTCCAAGTCTGCAAAAGCTGGTACAACTCAATCTGGAGGGGCACCTTGAACTTAAGTACATCGGATGTGCCCCATTTGCATTCTAGAGCACTGAGTACATCATGAATGGAGTTCGCCTGGGCTGTCCATGCCCAATGATATGGAGCCCTGGTATCTAAAGTGTTGTGATGCATTGAGCGCCTGCCATCAGATTATCAGCCCCATTATGTATTTCAAGTTAAAGATCTGCTACAAGTGGTATTTGGTTCAGTAATAGGAGTCATTCAAGCACATATTATAGGGTCAAAGTGGTTCCCAAGGAATCCGTTTGCACAGTATAAAAGCAACAATTTCCTCCCTAGTATAGAGCAGCAACATTTGAAATTTTCACCTGTAGTTAAGAAAATTGCATTGAGTATATCATTTTTAAATCATTGCGAGTTTGGTTGCTATGTAGTCCTTAGAGGAGATGGTGGTGCAGTGGTAATATTGCTGGACTAGTAATCCAGAGATCCCTAGAGCCCAGAGAGACATAATTTCAAATTCTACCATGGCAGCTGGTAGAATCTGAATTCAGTTAATAAATAGGGAATATAAAGCTGGTCTTAGCCTCATGGTCACCATTGCCATCATCAATTGTCATAAAAACCTATCTGGGCCATTAATGTCCGAGAGGGAAGGAAATCTGCCATCATTACCTGGTCTGGCCTACATGTGACTCTGGACCCACAGAAGCAGCCTGGGACACAATCCATTGCATATTGGTGAACAGTCCCTTTAGTTGCCTGGAGGCTACTAGTCTGAATCATTCCTTTAACCAATAGCCTGGTGGCGGCTGGAGTCAATATAAAGCAGCTCTGTACTTTGAACACATTTTTTTTGGTGGCTTCATGAGATCAATCTCTTGTTTGCATATGCAAATAAAAGGCTTAATGCCAGTTTTCAGCACCCTGTGCCAAATGGGGTTGCACTGAATGCACTTGAGACTGAGTTGGTTGCAATCAGTAAACCAGGTCTACATGTGATCTATCTGTGCTTCCTGAAGGGACCACTTCTGGTTGTTGTAGGGTATTAGTTTGAGTTGAGTAAGAAGTCTTCGTAGTCATATGTAGGTTAACTGTAAGTTTTTATTGACTCTTAGAACTATTTACAAATACACAATAGAGGGTAGAAGCTCAGAGCTGTATCCATCGCTGCTGGTGCACATTGTTCTGCCCAACACTAGGCTGACCCTGGGTGGGGGTAATGTGCTCTCTTACATCACTGTGTGAGTGGTAATGTACTCAGTCCCATATTAACCTTATATTACACCTCCCCCCAGTCTTTATCTAATGTATTTTAAGCAATTATAGTTTACCTTATGTCTTACATTATTATTACTATCATATACTTACATTGTTATTGTTACATTATCACTACCCAATCTCCTTCCCTCAAATCCATGAATTCAAAGGTTCGGGCAGTCTGGAGGCCTTATAACCTTTCCTTATCTCGTTCGCACTACTGTCAGAGGAATGGTAGGCTCGTTCGCTGCTGGTTCTTACTGTAGGTTTGGGGTTTTTCTGGCATCTGGGTATTTTCATCCTTCTCTTTTCTTTTATTGTGTTGAACTGCACTTGATCAGTTCGGCTATTGCGCTGGTCGATAGTTGCTACCCTAACTCGTTCCTTGTGGGGTGGGTGAACATTATATTCGTATCCTTGTCATTTCTTTCACTTCTCCCATCTTTGTGTGGGTCGTGGTGATATCCTCTATGGTGGAGGATGATCATCCCCACGACGGGAATGATGTTTAGTGGTACACTCACCTCAGCGTTTCACTGTCAGCAATGGACGGCTGTCACCAGGTTCCAACACATTTTGTGGCTTTGGCATGCCGGCTGGGAGTTGCAGCATATGATCGCTGGTCGCAGTGTTGACCTGTGTACCATCGTCAGAGCCTGAGGTTGAGGCTCATCAGACTGCCGGTCCCTCTCTTTTACATCCTCCACTGGAGGTGTCATGGTTACTCCCTGAGTGGTTGGCTGGTCTGACCAGTGAAGGTTTTCCGGTACCTATAATGAGAATGGACAAACATGTTCTGCAAAGACAGAAGACAATTCAGGGTTGAAGTCCCCGTCAGGATTTTTTGTTTTTCCTTGAGTATTCAGGAACTTGAAGTTCTTTATGATTAACAACAATGGTTGTCTTTGTTTCAGAGTTATCTGAGGAACCCTGATGTAAGTTTGACAACTTCGCCTGGGCATTCAGTTCTGTTGGAATCTGTCTCCAGGGTCACTGACTGTTCCTTGGACTTTTGCAATTCACTCGTTAGATCATCAATCGCAGAATTTCTCTGATCTGCTTTGAAAGTCTGCATTTGCTCTTCCATATTATCTATCGCAACCTTCATGTTGTGCAGGTTGGATCCAAGTTCAAGAGGTTTTTCAGTTTTGGTTGTTAATTCTACTTTCAAGCAACTGTTTTAATGCGTCAGCAATTCTTTCTCCTGTTCCAGGCATTTTGAATGATGCTTATTGGAGACGTCTGATGCTTGAAGTTTTAATTGAAGATCTATGTTTGTTGAATGTGCTTCTACAAGTTCATCATTTAAGCATTTCAAGTCTTCTTTTAAATGTTCTACTTCTTGTGCGTGATATTCCAGTGTTCTTGTCAATTCTCCTTTTTCCTTTACAAACTTGTCTTTTGTACGTGCGAGTTTCCTCTCTCACTGATTAGTTTTACTTTAGCAGAGCATAATTCCTCTGGGCTACCCTACAAGCTCACTTTCTGTAATTGCACTTCTGCCAATTGTTTATAAGACTCTTTGCGCTCTTTTATGAGAAGCTCTACTTGGTCTTGGCATTCTAGGTTCTCAATGTTCATCTCTTCATATATATCTTTGGAAATGTAATGTTTTCTCAAGTTTTCTTGCAAACATTTTCTTCAGCTCTGCCGTCTCTTTCTTGTACCTCTTGTCTTCCTCCTGGAATATCGGACATGCCCGAGTCTTCTCTGCCAACTGGCTCTTCAGTTCTTTCAAGGCCGCAACTTCTTTGAGTGCGTTTTCTGCCTGCTATGTGCCTGGCTGTATTTCTGATTGAGTTTTCCCAATTCCCACTTTGATTTGCCAAAAATAGAATGCAGAGTTGTTAAAAACAAAAAACTACTGCAGATGCTGGAAATCCAAAACAAAAACAGGATTACCTGGAAAAACTCAGCAGGTCTGGCAGCATTGGTGGAGAAGAAAAGAGCCGACGTTTCAAGTCCTCACGACCCTCCTCCTGGTACCTTTGCAATGTCGCAGAAATTTATTTGTTCGGATCTCAAACAGTTTGGCTCATTGAAGACTTTAGTTTAATTGTGTGTTTTCAAAGATATATACTCAGTTTGAATTTTATGTTTCAAATATTCCAATTCAGCTTTGATGTGAACAATTTCCAACCTTATTTAAGTTTCCTTTTGCAGGGTTTGTGTACTTTGGACTTCATCAGAAAGCTTTCCTTCATTCACAATAAGCTTCTTGCTCTGCATTGCTGCCTGCTGTTGCAATTTGGGTAATGTGTCGTGTATTCTGAAAAGGCATATTTTTGGGACTTCCGGAAAGTTCATTGCCTCTCTGGTGTCCTTGTGTGGTTAATGTATTTAACCCTTTTGTAGCTTTACTGGGGATTTTCTATCCCTTTTTTTAAAGCTCTGTATACTCCACAACTTGAAGATTAAAATATTTGTCAAAGGCTTTTAATATTTCATTGAAGTTGGTTGAGGATTCATCAATGCAGTGCATTAGGATTACTTAATCTGCAATTTCACTAAACTTGTATAAAAAGGCATTGATCTGAACTTTTTCTGGCTTTCTACTTCGGCCTGATATACGTCGGTAATTTAGGAATTCTCTTCTCTGGGACATCCAATTTTCCATTACATTTGGCCCCTGGATAAGTCCAAATTGTTCTGGATGAGTGGAATTCTGATCCATGGTTAAATCTTTTGAAGTGTAGGTTCTGCCTTAACATCTTTCTATATTTCAAGCTGGTGTTGCCATTCACTTGGAGGCTAAAGGATTTCCTGCACTTGCCAATTTGGGGGAGCTGCACTACAATGGCAATCGCTCTCAGCTTGAAAATAAAAACAGTGGCTGCCTGGATCGACTGCCTGTAGAGTTCTCTATTGCAGCATTTTACTTTAAGTCACAAATTTGTCCAATCCTGACTTTTGCTTTATCCCAGCAGAGTTTAGAATTCGTGATTCTCCTGGGTAATTTAATTAATTATTTTTTTCTGTTTCAGATCGAGCACGGTTGCCACGTGTTGGGACACCAACTCGGGGATCGGCTTTTAGAAACGGGTTTTTTTTTACAAACTGCACTTCCGACTCTGAATTTTTGAAAGGTTTCTCCGGCAGTGCTGAATCCTGGGCCAGGGTTTTCCAGTGGTCGTGCGGGCGAGGTGGGCGGGCCCAGGAGCGGTCAGGAAGCCGACCGCAGTCCGCCATTGGGCCCCAAACCCAATTTCACGCTGGCTGGCGGGAGGAGGAGCGTGAACTCTGAAGTCTGCGCATGCACACGGGTGCGCACAGTAAATGCTCCCTGAGGCACAGAGCTGCCTCAGGGAGCTGAAGATTTTAAACGCTCAAAATAAAGATATTTAAAATAATGAAAACATGTCCCCGCGCATGTGACTCTGTCACATGAGCAGGGACGTGTCAGATAGGAGTGCAAAAAGCTTTTAGTTTATTTTTTTCAATCGCTGGTCGAAACCTCATCCCGCCCATGGATGAGATTTAGCCAAAAACGCAAAGGCCGCTTGGCCTTTTCATCCACCCGCCAAACCAAACTGTTGGACGGGCAGTGAAATGTTTCAATCAATTAGTTCGTTAAGGGCCTTAATAGGCCGTCTAATTGTCAGCGGGTGTGCTGCCCACCCCTGTGTGCGCCCGCTGACCGAAATATCGTGCGAGTGCGCGACGACGTTGGGACATCATCACGCATCATTTTACGTTCATTTGGGTCAGGCACGCGTACGCCCGCTCAGCGAAAAATTCTGCCCTTGGAGTTTTAAAAGATTTAGCTCACCCCTGCTTGGACTGCTGACCCTGCACTCTGGGATTTGAACATGGATTTCCAAATGCACTCTTCTGATGCAATAAGGGATTTTAAATTTCTGCCTTCAGCTACCAAGCCTTCCTTTGGAGCTTATTACTGGCGATTTTTCCTCTGTGGCTCTGCTTCTGGAACTTCTTCTCCGGTCAGAATGCTTTATTAATTTTTTTTCTCAGCCTTCCAACATTTTATTTTTTTCTCTTCGTTTTCTGTGATGTTTTGTTTCTTTCTACCAGCTGCCACCATGTTGTAGGGTGTTTAGTAGGTCGGAAGAAGTCTTCATAGTCATACGTAGGTTAACTGTAAGCCTCTATTGACTCTTAGATCTGTTTACAAATGTACAGTAAAGGGCACAAGCTAGGAACTATATACATGCTTGCTGGTACACACAGCTCTGTCCATAACTAAACTGACTCTGGGTGTTGGTCATGTGCTCTCTTACATCGCTGTGTGGGCAGTACTGTACTCAGTCCCACATTAAACCTACATGTGCCAGACCCTTATACTACACTGGTCATCACCAAAATGTAAATTTATAAAAGTATTTAGCTGAATATGGAGCTGGGAACAACAGGAATCCTGGGACTGCATTAAAATTTCACACATCTTCTGAATGCTGATGATGCTCTGCCTCTAATCATCATACCAACACCCTTCCTGACACCTGCCTTAGCCCAAACCCTTCTTTTCGCCCATGCCACCCACCGCCTGCTCTCCCCCCACCCCCCCACCCCACCTCTTTCCTCCCATGTCCCTCACCCCCATCCTGATGGCTCCTGACCTGGTCACCAGTTTAATTCACCTCTGTTCTGCCCTCCCTTTCCTACTTGCCCTGTCCCACTCCCAACAGCATCCCCTTCCCCTTTAATAACAAACCTGAGAGATTCTGCTGTTGATGCAGTGGCCTGGAATTCAAAACCACTTCCCTGGTAAGAGACCTTATAATTGCAATTGGTAATTATGTAAAATATATAATTATGTAAAATAAATAGTACATTACTAAAATGCCGACTACACGGTATTGCCTAGATGCTGCCTTATGACAGCAAATTTGTTTTAATTAATGCTTTGAGGTCGGTTTGAATCTATAAACTGATTCAATGGAGTGCCAGTGGTAGTAGTGAGTATTTCTGTACCTACTCAATGCCTCTGCATGTTCTTATTTGCACCACCAGATGATTTGGGAGGGGCCCCATGAAGGACAAATTTGACACTAACCCACCTGTCGGGAAACCGACAGAATTGGGGGCAATGTTGGTTTTGCAACTGTTTGGTTTTACTCTCCAGTGACAGATATTGGACAGAGTGCAAAACCAAGGTTGCACCCGAACTCCTTGGTTTCCCGGCTGGTAAGTTCGAGTAAAATGAATCAACTCTGTGGGTAGGGGAAAGGGCACCTCTTGCTGGGTGCATTACATTCGTTTTTTTGGGGTGGGAAAACAACAATTGGTATTTGTATGGCATCTTTAACATAGTAAAACATCCCAAGGCACTTTGCCGGACCATTATAAAACAAATTTGACACTGAGCCACATTAAAAAAAATATATATTACAGCAGGTGGCCAAATACTTGGTCAAAGAGGTAGGTTTGAGGGAGCATCTTAAAGGAGGAAAGGGAAGCAGAGAGGTGGAGAGGTGTAGGGAGAGAATTCCAAAGCTTAAGGTCTAGGCAGTTGAAGGCAAGGCCACCAATGGGGGGGGCTGATTAAAATTGGGGCTGCTTAGGAGGTCGGAATGAGACGGGCGCAGAGATCTTGGAGGGTTGTGGGAATTGAGAAGGTGAAGACATGGAGGGATTCGCAAACAAAGCTGAGAATTTTAAGCTAGAGAGAAGAGGGGTCCTGCTTCCAGTGGGGGGGCTCATTTGACTTCAGCGGCAAAACAGAGAAGCACTTGAATAATTCATCACTTGCGTTTTTAAGGAGCAAAGTCAAATGTTTGCTCAGAATGCTAATAATACAAAAGTTGAAAAAAATCTATACAAGTCTAGCTTACATTTAAAATTCCATTACAACCATATTGATTATGCGTTTGTGCTTTGGTATTCGCGAATGCAAACTGTTGACTTGAGTCCCTGAAAGATTGTGCCAGACTGTAAATTCAACGTGATAATATGTCCATTATGCTTACAGCACAAACTGTTGATAAATAACAATGTTCTTTTACAAATGTGATAGTATCCTGCCAAACAAATGCTATAACAGTTCTAACTGAGTTATGATAATTTGCCAGCAAGATATTTCATCATTAGTAAAGAATTCCTGTATTGTGAAGTGTGAACAGTCCATAACTCAGTAAATGCCATGTTATATTCCATCGTGTTTAATGTGGTAAAGTTTAAACAATAGCTATTGTACCATGTCCTTCATGATCTGAAACTTTTCTTTTCTCCTGATAGAAAGAGGTCTATGTTGACAGTTTTGATGGTTGTAAACTTCCCGGTGATATCGCTGGATGACATACGAACGTGCAAACAAGGAGCAGGAGTAGGCCATTCAGCCCATCTAGCCTATTCCACCATTCAATAAAATCATGGCTGATCTGGTAGTAACCTCAAACCTGCATCCTGCCTACCCCTTGCTTACCAAGAATCTATCGACCTCTGACTTAAAAATATTCAGACTCTGCTTCCACCACCTTTTCAGGAAGAGAGTCCCAAAGACTCACAACCTTGTGAGAGAAACAAAATTGCCTCATCTCCATTTTAAATGGGCAGCCCCTTATTTTTAAACAGTGACCCCTAGTTCTAGATTCTCCCACATCCTGTCCACGCCCACCCTGTCAAGACCCTTCAGGGTCTTATATGTTTCAATCAAGAGTTTAAAAAGTTTAAAAGCTCCCATTTTTGAGATTAACAGGCAAATTATGACAGTACAATATGCTTCTGTTCATTATTTCAGGAAGTCTTAATCAATTTATTTTGTATTTACAGCGGTTTAATACCTCAGCAGACAGAGGAATGTAACCTGCATTCCTCTGCTAATATTGCAAACTCTTAACTGCTAGGCCGTGCACGTGTGATACAATGAGAGGATTGGAATTAATCCCTTCTGATCTCATCATTTGGGAGTGAAATGCTCTCTGAGAAGGGAACTGATTTCCAATAGCAATTCTGGCTCTGTGGCTGTGCTAATTATGAGTTTAATGCCTCTTTTAGGACTTCAAATTCAGCAAAATAAAGCTGAGCAAAGCGTGTGCCACACATGACCCGCTCAATTTTTCGATCACTACAGTGAACTAACAAGAGGTCGTTAGCAAGACTGCTGGAGGTCATCAGGGAAATCAAAACTTTCCCTTTTTCACTTACAGTATTACGGAGCGAGGCAGAACGGAAGTGCTTCTCCTTGGCTCTCCAGGAATTCACCAAGGCTCCTTAGACAGCACCTTCCAAACCCACGACCACTACAATCTAGAAGAACAAGGGCAGCATATAGACGGGAACACCACTACCTATAAGCTCCCCTCCAAGTCGCTCACCATCCTGACTTAGAAATATATCGCCGTTCCTTCACTGTCGCTGAGTCAAAATCCTGGAACTCCCTCCCTATCAGCACAGTGGATGTACCTACACCACATGGACTGCAGCGGTTCAAGAAGGCAACTCACCATCACCTTCTCAAGAGCAACTAGGGATGGGCAATGAATGATGGCCCAGCCAGCAAAGCCCACATCCCATGAATGAATAAAAAAAAAATACTGTGGGCCATTGCTAAACCCCTCTCTAAATTCCCCTGATGCTTACATCTTGCTCCAGGAGCTGGGAGGAGTGAAGTTGTGTGGGATTGACTCAACTCCCTATCCAAAAGCCCTGGCCACAAGCTACACCAAGAAGCCTGATGGTTATCCACAGCTCGTCGGTATTACGGAGAAAGGCCGGCATTCATCTAGCAACTTTCACAACTGCGGGATGTCCCGAAGCACTTTACAACCAACAAAGTATTTTTTGAAGTGTAATAACTGCCATAATGTAGGAAACGTGACAACCAATTTGTGCACAGCAAGTTCTCACAAAAAGCAATGTGATATTGACCACATAACCTGTTTTCATGATGTTGATTGAGGGATAAATATTCTTCAGAACAATGCGGATAACCCCCTCGGCTTTTCTTCAAAATAGGGCCATGGGATCTTATACATTCACCTGAGGAACATGATGGTGCCTCAGTTTAGCATCTCACCCAAAAGACGGCACCTCCCACAATGCAGCACTGGAGTGTCAGGCTAGGTTGTTGTGCTCAAGTCTCTGGAGTAGGACTTGGAACCACAGCCTTCTGACCCAGAGGACAGAGTGCTACCTACCAAGCCTCACCCAACTTGGCCTGAGGCTTGGGCCTCACCCTCTTGGCTCACATTCCAAATACACCTCCAACTCCACACCAGTCCCCAACAACAACTGAACGCCTGGGCACGATTATGTTTTGGCAGGCCGTATACCCATGTTAAAAATAATATTAAATGCAACAAACATTGCCTCTGGGTGGACCATTTTTTAATTAGTCCTGGAACATTGAGCGCTGTTGCTGCATTGAAAACACTGATCCGGATTATGCGTCATGGGCTGATGAAATATTAAATCCTACTTCTAGTTTGACTTTGGTATCATATAGAGGGTTGGATTTTCCTCTGTTATACCACATTTTGTTACAGTAGAGATGATGAGAAAAGTGGGCAGAGATGTCCATTACCATGTATTAATTCTGACCTCAATTTTATGTTTGGGCCCAGGCAGGATGGCAAACATCTGCCATGTCACTACCTGGCATGTGTAAATAACGCCAACAGGTGAAGCCCAGAAAGCTGAGTTCCCTTTTAGCTTCTGGTGTTTCCACCAATTGCAACATTTCAATCCTTTTGCGTAAGTGTGAATTTTCTGTAAGATTTGCTGCTTGCAAAATTCCTCACGTAATCCAAGAGGATTTTACAGCAAGACATTATCATAGAATTATAGGTGAGGATTTTCTCCCCACTGGGGTGGGGGGGGGGGGGGCGTTGGATGGGAACGGGTGCCGGCGGGCGATCGGCTGCGCGCCGCCATTTTATGTGGGTGGGCTGCATGCGAAAGAGCGCAGAAATCTCCCTGAGGCACAGAGCTGCCTCAGGGAGATTAGTTTGATTTTTGAAAATCTTAATGAAGAAAAAAGAAATTTTTAAGACATGTCCCCTCATGTGACAGTGTCACATGAGCTGGGACATGTCAATGAATTTTATAAAAATATTTTTATTAAACTTTAAAAAACCTTCCATGAAACCTCATCCCGCCAGGGCTCTTCGCCTGCCCCCCCGCCAACCTAAAGGTTGGTCGGGCAGCTCAGTTAATTAGTGTAATTGCTGTTTGACTGGCCTTCACAGGCCTTTGACAGTTCGGCGGGCGCGCAGCTGACTCCGGTGTGCGCCCGCCGAACTCAAGATCTGAATGACACGCGGTGATGTCAGGACGCACGCCCGACGACACCGCGCGTCATTTTACGTGTCGGCGAGGGGGTCCCGCCCCCGTTTGCTGACCCGAAGATTCTGGCCATAGAATGGTTACAACACAGAAGGAGGCCATTTGGCCTATCATGTCTCTGCTGGTTCTCTAAAGGAACAATTTACCTAGAGTCACTCCCTTGCCTTTTCCCCGTAGCCCTGCAAATTTTCCTTTGTCAGAAAACGATCTAATTCCATTTTAAGAACTTCACTTGACCCTGGACTATTGCCTTGAAGGGGGTGTGTAACTGGAAGTCAGGCTAATTAGGAATTTTAGGGGCAGAATATTGCGTTCGTCAGCCAGGCGAGCGCCTGACCCGAATGAGCGTAAAATGTTGTGCGGTGCCGTTGCGCAATATTTTGGTCGGTGGGCGCGTGCAGGATTCGGCAGCACGTCCACCAACAACTAACAGGCCTATGAAGACCATTAAAGTTCTAATTAAATGAAACTTTTCGCTGTCCGCCCAAGATTACGGTTGGCGGGCAGGCGAAAAGGCCAAAGTCACATGAGAGGACACGTTATTAACATTTTTAAGTTCCTTATTTCATATTTTCAAAACTCTTCAGTTCCCTGAGGCCGCTCTGTGGCTGAGGGAGGTTTTAATGCACTCACCCCTGCCCATGAGCACACTTCCACACTGGCACTGCTCCCGCCCCCACCCTGCCAGCGCTGCAGTGCGTGTTTCGTGCTGGCTGGCTATTAACTGGGCAGCCAGGTTGAAATAGCAGTCGGAGCCGGATCGCGGGCTGTGGTCGGCTTCCTGACCTATCCCCAGCCCGCCCGCCAAGCCCGGCCGACCTCCGGAAAATCCTGGCCGAGGAGTTGTTATCGTATTAAGTAATTGTCGTCTTATGTATGTGCTTGAAATCTTTTATTTTGCTAATAAATATTTTGATTTAATTTTTAAAGTCTCTAAAGGTCTAAAGGACTCATTACTTCTGAATTCAGTGCACACATCTCGTAATAAATACAAATTGCAAAACCATTGTGATAGCGTGACTAGGGGGAAAATTTTTCCTATGGTGGGTGGGCTGGGCGGGAGCGGGCGCGCAGTCGATCGCCGCCCGCGTTCAGTTGCACGCCGCACTTTACACGGGCGTCAAATTAAGGACTGCCCAGCGTAACCCGCGGCCAGTAGCACTTGTGCGGGATGGGGGAGGAGGGAGAATCGGGGCCTGTGTGCTTTTGCGCATGAGTGTGAAAGAGCGCTGCAATCTCCCTGGGACACGGAGCTGCCTCAGGGAGATTGAATGGATTAGAAAACTTTTTAATAAATGAGGCACAAATGTATTTAAACATGTGATAGTGTCACATGAGCTGGGGCATGTTTGTGAAGTTTGGAAAATGTATTTATTTATTTTACAAAAGCTTAAGGAAACCTCATCCCGCCCGTGGATGAGGTTTCCTGAAAAACGTGAAGGCCGCTTGGGCTCTTCGCCTGCCCCCCTCCCCCCCCCGCCACACTGACCTTAAGGTTTGGATGGGCAGTTTCTTAAATGGTTTAATTACTTTTTTAATGGCCTTAATAGGCCGTTGACGTTTCAGTGGGTGTGGAGCCGCCTCCAGTGCGCGCCTGTCGAACGAAATACCGAGATGACGGTGGGACACACGCCCGACGTCACCGCGGGTCATTTTACGTGTCGATGTGTCGGGCCCGCCCCCTGCACGCCGACGGCAAAATCCCACCCCAAATTTCCCTGGTGGATTCAGTCCGCCTGGCGCACATCATCTGCCACATCATAAAACTCCCTTCTCCGCGGTGCCGCCTCAAGTACAGTGAGGCACAAGTCCGTCCTCTCAATGTACCAGACTGGTTATCAGCGAACTCAAAGCAACTCTAATCGGCAGCAATTTGGAACTACAGGAATTGAGTGACTAGAGAGTGCTGCTGTCCTGTCCTGCATTTTACCAGCAGCGTGTCGTGAATTGTCACAGGAACATGACTCCATAATGCATTCAGGTAACAGAAATTATGATACATTTAACATTGGGAAACTTAAACTTCATAGCTTGACTTAGTGCTGCCATATGATGCAGGATTGCAGATAATATCATTCCTACGGAACCGTAAGAATGTACTGTTCATCCATATTTACAATCCTTTACTGTATAAATTGAGTATTATTCCAAAGTTTGGAAGTCACGCTGTGCAAAATAATAACGCACTGCGGGTGGGAAAATCATCAATTCTTTCCCCACCATTTGAGCAAAAAGCCTGTAAATTATCACACATTTAACGATCAAATGCACCTCTGTGAAAACCCCTGAAGTTAAAAGTAGAGTCTATAGATAATTAGCTTGGTTCATAAAATCAATTTTTTTTAAGTTTGAAATTTAAATGCAGATGGTATGTTTTGTTTGTGTAGTGATTTTACCATTCATTTGCTGTGCATACATTTGACTTGATTCCCAGAGGTTTGCATTTTACACAGTGAATTTAATACTGCAGAAATATGTTTCCACACAATGATTGATGCATTCATTACAAAGGACAGACCTGTCTAAGCTGATTTAAACCTGCATTTCTCTGCATTAAATGTCATCCAACTCTAAGGGGTGGAGTTTCTGCTTTGGGTACAATGGGAAAATTCCCCATAATTTCTGACGTATATCAAAACTTTGAAAAGGTGCCAACCAGTGTCTGTGTAAGTAAGAAAATGAACACCATTTTCCAGCGGAATTGGCTTAACCCTGGAACGATGACCTGGAAATGTGGCTGGTTTTGTGGCCGGAGAGTGGTACAGGCGACTTGAATCCTGAAGTATAAAAGATCACGGAAAACATGATCATAGGTAACTCATTTACGTTTAAAGCTCGTCAATCTGTTGTGCTGGTTCAACTGATTCCACCCCATTACACTGATGTAACTAACAGTAATAAGCCGATAGGCACTCTGCTCTAAAACAGCAACTGGTCAAGCAATTTCTTGAAACCATGATATTGAGAGAATTAATAATTCACCTTACAAGTGGACTGTTTCCACTTGGCAACAATGACAGAGAGAAAGGCAATCAGAAAAAAAAATGTGAAGGATGAGGGTTTAACTTTCTCTCAAATTGTGACATTTTGATTGGTTTATCTCTCAGCAACATTCAGTAGGCTGGTAAACATCAAAATAGACACCTCTGTTGATCTTGTGATGTGGATTATTTACTTGGGTTAATGGACTGATGTCATGGATAAGCATGTCAGTGTCGGTGGTCCATTTCAATAATATTCAGCTGGCATGCACACATGTAGCCAGCTGATAGTTTCCAATGCCAGTCTGGCAGCTGACCTCAAACGGAACCCATAAACCTTCCATTCATCAGTCCTCCGATGAAAGGTAATCGACCTGAAACGTTGATCCTGTTTCTCTCTTCACAGATGCTGTCAGACCTTCTAGTCTACCAAATTTCTTCTCAGAGGACAACACCTTATCCCAGGAATCAGACCACTGGACCTTTGCTGCATCTGCCACTAAGGCTAGAATATCTTTCCTTAGGTATAGAGAACCAACCTGTACACAGTACTCCAGATGTGATGTCACAAAGGTCCTGCACAACTGCAGTAAGACTTCTTTACTCATTCTCCAACCCTTCTAATATTGGCTACCATACCAATAGCATTCCTAATTGCTTGCTGCACCTGCATGTTAACTTACTGTGATTCATGTACAATAACACATGGGTCCCGTGGAATACCAATGTTTCTCAGTCTCTCACCACTTAAAAATATTACATTTTTCATTTTTTCCTTCCAAAGTGGATAACTTCACATTTCGTCACATGATATTCCATCTGCCATCTTCCTGCCCACTCACTTAACCTGTCTAAACATACATTTGCAGTCTCTTTGTGTCCTCATTACAATTCGCTTTCCCACCTAACTTTGTATCATTAGTAAACCTGGATATATTACTGTTTGTCTGCTCAGCTACATAATTAATATAGGTTGTAGATAGCTGAGGCCCAAGCACTGACATTGCAGTGCCGAAATAGTTACAGTCTGCCAAGCTGAAAATGATCCATTTATCCCTACACTCTGTTTTCTGCCTGTTAACCAATCTTCTAATCCATGCGAATCAATTACCCCCAATACCATGAACCCCAATTTTCTGTAATATTACTGTGAAGTAGACAAATGTAGCAGTCATTCTGCATTTGACCGAGTTTGGCATCAAGGAGCCCTAGCAAACTGGAGTCAATGGAAATCAGAGGGAAAACTCTCCACTGTTTGGAGTCATAACTAGCACAAAGGAAGATGGTTGCAATAATGGAGGTCAATCATCTCAGTCCCCGGTCACTGCTGCAGGAGTTATTCAGGGTGGTGTCCTCAGCCCAACCATCTTCAGCTGCTTCAACAATGATCTTCCTTTTATCATAATGTTAGAAGTGGGGATGTTGGCTGATGATTGCACATTGTTCAGCACCATTCATGACTCCTCAGGTACTGAAGCAGTCCATGTCCAAATGCAGCAAGACCAGGCAACATTCAGACTTGGGGTGATAAGTAGCAAGTAACACTTGTGCCACACGAGTGCCAGGCAATGACTATCTCCCCTGGACATTTAATGGCATTACCATTACTGAATTCCTAACTATCAACATCCTGCGGGTTACCATTGAACAGAAACTGAACTGGGCTAACCATATAAATACTGTGGCTACAAGAGCAGGTCAGAAGTTTAGAATTCTGAGGTGAGTAAGTCACCTCCTAACTCCCAAAGCTTGTCCACCATCTACAAGGCACAAGTCAGGAGTGTAATGGAATACTCTCCACTTGCTTGGATGAATGCAGCTCCAACAACATTCAAGAAGCTTGACACCAACCAGGACAAAGCAGCCAATTTGATTGGCACCCTATCCATCGCCTTAAACATTCATTCCCTCCAACACTGATGCACAGTAGCAGCAGTGTGCACCATGTACAAGATGCACTGCAACAACTCAACAAGGCTCTGTCCATATCACGTTCCAAAGCCACAACCTCTACCACCTAGAAGGACAAGGGCAGTATATGCATGGGAACTCCACCAACTACAAGCTCCCCTCAAGCTATACACCAAGCTGACTTGGAACTATATTGCCGTTCCTTCGCTGTCGCTGGGTCAAAACCCTGGAATTCCCTTCCTAACAGCGCTGTTGGTGTACTACGCCACATGAACTGCTGCGGTTCAAGAGGGTGGCTCACCACTCCCTTCTCGTGGGCAATTAGGGATGAGCAATAAATGTTGCCTTAGCCAGTGACGCCCAAATCCCGTGAAAGAATTAATAAAAGTAAACCAGCATCATCTCAGAAACAGCTCCGCAATGAAAAGTCTGTTAATCTGATTCTGGCTAATATTTCTTTAAGAAATGACATTAGTTAGGTTATAGCTTTTCTATTTACTTTGACAGCTGGCTTCCATAATGCAGGTCTCATACAGCTAAAAGCCAGATGAAAGTAGGGCTGATGGCCTTTGGTACACCAGAGGCCAAGAATAACTATTTCCCTTAGCCTTGGTGCATTGTGATTGGCTTAGTCTGGCATTTTAAAATGGTATATCAATTTGATGTCCACTGTAAAGGTTGGGATAAAACAGCAAATCATATTAATATTTTATAATCTATAACATCCTGAAAAAAACAGATTCCAATTTCTACCCCAAAGACTTTTGCTTTGGCAATGTGCTTTGATGAAGTTGTGGCTGGTGGGGCCATTCCTTCGGACCTACTCCCCCGCCCCCGATCACTATTTAACTTGTGTATGTCTTGGCTTCTTGAATCTCTTTGCTAAAAATGAAATTTTACACAATGTTTTGATTTTTAGTGTCACTCTGGGTAACCTGTCAGGGTCAAAGGCTTCATATTTGACTTGTTAAGCTGCTTAAAGCAGTAAGTGCAAATTAATCTTTAACTACATTTAGCGGTAATTTGCAAAGTCGGAGGCGGCATTCTAATGGATCACTAATAACTTTACACCGAAATAACCTTAAAGAAAGGCTGCTCTGGGTCATAGGTTTTCAACCTTTTATCTATCATTAGAAAGGTTGTCCTCTTTGACTATGATGTGACAAATAAGAATATTCACCAGGCCTTATGTAATAATTACAGGTTTTGCAAATACAGTGAGCTGTGGTTGTACATTCCGCATTACTAATGTCATTCCACAGATCACCAAATGAATGCTAATGAGGTAATTAAAGTAATAGCAAAGGTCTGTTATCATTGGATTGGACAATTTCTGAGGCAGGTTAAGTTCCTGGAACAACACAACCTGAAAACCTAGATAAAGGGCAGTCACGTTCACCACTTCATAAACGTAGACTGTAATGTGACATTTTGCAACACAAACATACCCAACACATGTTTATATCTGAGAGATCATTTCAAGATAATAACATTTTTGGGAAGATATGCAATAAGTAAGTTGGTCACATTGGGATCTGAAATTCCCTAGGCAGTAATGTTGACAAATTAGTTCAGGGCCGGAATTTTACGTCCCCCCCGGGAGGGTGCCCGCCCGACTCGAATGGACGTGAAATAGCGCGAGATGACACCGGGCGAGCGTCCTGACGTCATCGTGCACTCGCGCGATATTTCGCTCGGCGGGCACACGCGGCAGTTGGAAGCACAACCGCCGACAATTAAGTGGGCAATTAACCCCATTAACGATGCGATCAACAGCAATTTTACATGGCCCGTCCACATTCACGGTTGGCGGACGGGCCATTCTCCCAGGGCGGCTCTCACGTGTTTGCTCAAACCTCGACCCAGGGCCGGGCGAAATCTCCGTGGGGAAATAAAATAAAACGAGGCATCTGGGGACTGTTTTTTTTATGAGGTTTGCTTTCTGGAGCTTGACTGTGCTGCATGGACACATTTTGCAGCATTTTTTGTCATGTCCTTTTAGCCAGTGGAGGTCAGCAGTTCCCTGGGGCAGCTGTCTGCCCTCAGGGTGCTCTCTCGAAGCGCTGACCCGCACCCTTGGTTATGTCGACGCCCGCCCTCTTCCCGCCCCAACCCCGGCAGCGCTGAGCATTAATTGGCCAGCCAGCGGGAAATCGCGGTCGGGGGCTGATTGCAGCCGGTGGCCCATTTCCTGTCCGCTCCCGGGCCTGCCAATCGCGTGCGCTTAATGACCAAAAACTTCAGGCCCGTGTGTTTGAACGTAGTTGATCTGTTCATTGTGTCAGTGATTCGTATGAATGGTGAACATAAAAATAGCAGCTGAATATGTCAATCCATTCTTCAAAAATAGCGTAGGGAACAAATGTTGTATCCTTGATCACAGCGCTATCCGCAGAACTTTCAATAAAATTGATGTTATTTTAACAATATTTTACAAGGCTATTTACATACAATAGCCATAGCTCAATCCAATTAAAGACAAGGACATGTATAAACTATGATTGCATCAGGCCCCTGTATGACATGTCCCAAGATGATTGAACTTTCCTTAACTGGAAGATATTGAAGATTGTTTAAAAATCAGCAGATTTACGGTGAGTGAATTAATTGTTTTGATAATTATTTTAGGTTTATCAAGTACTCGATGACTCAAGCAAAATATTGAAGGAATGCAGGCTGTTGGAAACTTTGTAATTGTGTAGTTGTGTATATAAAGTTAGCTGCAGCACTGACAAAGTGCAGCAATGCTTGAGGCATACTTCAGGTGAGATATAGAACCAAGGGCCATTTTGACTGAACTGATATTTCAAGTGAGCATTGGATATGGCACTCTTCAGATGGGGCCTTGAGCTATCCTGGTGCCCTGACTAATATTGTCTCTAAATGCACAATAGATTAACTGGTTATTGTTTCACTATAGTTTTTGAGTCTTTCTATACATAAAATGGCTGCTACAATTTGCCAATAATAATCACTGCGTTCAATGTAATTCATTGTGATCAGTGGTTCTAAAAGCGGTGCTAAGACATGACATAAATATAGAGCTCCTTGTCTTCCTTGCCATTGGCATGTTTCAGACCCCTGCTGGTACCATGTTGGGTCATGGTGCATTGTAAAAGTACAATCATGAGGTAATAGTCATCTTAGTGAAGAAATTCATATGCATCAGTTTATGAAATAATTTTGCCCTTGGTGGGCCCCACCGGCTCGGCGATGGGCGGACAGCCAACTCCCGCTGCTGAAACGGGGCCCGCCGCCATTTTGAGTGGGTGGGCCAATTAAGGCCCGCCCAGCGGCCTGCCCGAAGGGAAGCACTCTGTGCTTCCTGTGTGGGGGGGATGGAATCCCCAACTGTTGAAGTGCGCTCTTTCGCGCATGCACATGCGCATGAAAGAGCGCACTGCTCCCTGAGACCAAGTGCTGTCTCAGGGAAATTACTGACAGGTAAAAAAACTCCAAAAATAGAAAAATATAATATTTATTAACATGTCCCCCTCATGTGACAATGTCACACGAGATGGGACATGTTAATAAGAAACACATAAACTTTATGAAACCTTTTAAAAACGGACATGAAACCTCATCCCGCCAGTGGATGGGGTTTGATGTATTATCAGAAGCCCGCTGGGGCTCCTGGCCTGCCCACCAGCCTTAAGGTTGGACGGGCAGGTCTTTAACAATCTTAATGAGCCTGTCAATGGTCTCAATTGGCCATTGACAGGTTGGCGGCGGACAGCTGATTTCGCTGTGCCCCCGCCTTCCTAAAAATTTAAAGGGACCGGGATGATGTCGGGGGTTCCTCCCGTGTCATTTTCCCATCGACGAGCGGGCCCCGCCCCCAAATCGCCGACGGGAAAATCCTGGCCAATGTTTTTATTTTTTCCCTTCATGGTAGGATTCTCTAATGTAAATTTTCCTGTGTTGTGAGCAATTTCCAAAGTAAATTATGGCTAAAGTAGATTTTTACAACTTATCTGCATGACCTGTGTGGAAATATCCTGCAAATTCTGATGCACTTCTGTCAAAATTTCTGACAATGCAAGTATCCAAAGAGAAAACATTGAGCAGATTTTTGCATTCCCCCAACCCCCACCCCCCCCCGGGTATGTTGGTGGGGGCAGGGTTTGGGCATGTAAAATCACTCCGATGGCCTTCCCACTAGGCCCGCACCCGCCCTGTTATAAATCATTGCCCATTTACTCAGTAAAGGAAGAATCTGGAGCCAGCCTTTCCTCAACATAGGTTTATTCACAAAACTCATAGAGCACAGGCATCGACTCTCTATCCTTCCCACTGCACAGCTGGAAACCTGTTCTTATATACACTGAAGAGTAATGCCCTAACCTTTCCCCAATGAGTAACAGCTGCTCTCACAACTACAGCATGCCCTTCCTGGTGGCAGGATTGCCACATTAAAGCACCCTGACCTCTCCCCAATTTTAAGCTGGAATAGGTGAGGTCTAGACTAGTCTCTGTGCCCTCGCCCTCTTTGAGGCCCTTAGTGGCCAATTAATAGCCATATAAGGGCTATTTCCTGCCCAGCCACAATTTCAGGATGGTGGAAGGAATTCAGGGGCAAGGGGGAAGCCTGTAAGGTGTCCCTGCTTAGGCCTTGGATGGGAAGTGGGGTGCTGCCCCCATCACCCCATCAATAGTCTCCTTTCAACATCGGGCTACCCCCCGCAACAAAGTCAGGCCCCTGCAAGCACTCTGTCCCCCCTGGTCCCTCCACCAACAACCCACCCCCACTCTGCCCATCCTCCCCTGGCCTCACCTCCACTCCCTACCTTGAACCCCCCCAGACTTACCCGGTCCTGGACTCGTCGATCTTAGAATCTGGGGACCGCTTGCAGTCCCAGTCCCGTCCACTGCAGCTTCTGGTGCTGCTGGGACTAGAGAGCTGCTGGCCAATCAAATTGTCTGGCAGCTCTCTGAGTCAAGGCTTCTTCCTGACTGAGGGGCATAAGTCCCGTCTCCAGTAAATTAGCCTTTGTTAGAGCGCCCATTTGTGTGGCAGGAAGGGAAACACTGCCATCCTAAAAATCCTGACCATTATTGCAGAATTTTTTTCAAGTGTGCAGGAACAGAATGAATCTGCTCATAACTAAAAGAAAAGACCCAGAGCAATGCTGAACTCTAATGATCTGCATTCCACCTTGATAATTCTGAAAAGAGAGACTTTTTTTAAAATCAAAGCTATTCATCTTGCACTCATCAGGACAATTCACAAGAAAATTCCAACGTCAGCGATCCGCTTGGCAATTAACTGTCAGCCACTATCAACTGGTGCATTCTCCATGGCACCGCCTCTATCAATCAGAGGCCATTTGCCAACCAATCAGTACTCTCTTCTCATACAGTATAAATTTGATGTTTCTCCTGACATTGGTATTTTCTTACAAATTGTCCTGATGTGGGTGCAAGATGAAAAGTTTCAACAAAAAAAAGTTTCTTTTTTTTCACCAGCACTTGATAATTCTCATAGAGATCACTCCATGAAGGTCAAACTTCATTTGTAAAATAATTCTGTAATTTTGTAATAGTTTTGCAAATTGTTTACATTTCGAACTTTGGAAAATACCTTAGTTCAAATGATTTGAGCTTAGAGAATTAACTGCAGATCGACTGCTGCTTATGTGTTTCAATCCTGTGAGTGTTGGGGTGAGAGGAGAGCAGGCAACACGTTGAGTGTTCCTTTATCATTTGACATATGTAAGTTTGTTTGGTGCAAGAGGAAACAAGCCTGAAGCATTGCCTAACGACTGTTGTGCTACAGCTACAAACTTTTCAGAGAAATCAATTGAGTGAGGTATTACTTGCTCTAGGCTTAGTAATTGAACACACTAGGGATTTTAGAAATAAAATATTGGTGCATTAACCAAACTGGAAGGAGTTTATAATGTAGCCTGTATATTTGCCACCATGTCAATCAGATGTTTGAAGGCTGTTTTGCACAACATGATATTGCAACTATGCATGGGTTACTAATCGAGGGTGAGATTGACAGCAAGACAAAGGAGGCAACTGGCCATTGGCAAGGTACAGCTACACATAACACAGATAATGATAATGATCATAATAATAAATCAGTTCTTTTGACTTGTTTAGTCTTGACCAGCATATTAACTCTTCACTATTAATATTTCCCTTACTTTCTGTGGGAACTATTGATTCAAGGAGGCAGCTCACCACCACCCTCTTGAGGGCAATTAGGGATGGGCAATAAATGCTGGCCTAGCCAGCGACGCCATACATCCGGTAAATGAATTTTAAAATTCCTAATGCAAAAGCAGCAGGTGCCCGTCAGTTAGTTTTGGAAACAAGCCATTCCTTGACATTGTCCTTCATGTCCACTAGCTTTCTCGAATAGCTAGACAAAGGTGGCCTTGCTGCTGGTGTCTCATCGACATCTGTCACTACCAAGCAAGAGGGAAATATTCAGCCAGTGAGGTAGCTGGGATATGCTTCCAACACTTGGAATGGCCCAGGATATGGTGCCCACTGACTGACATTGCCCAGCACATCAATGGCCCCAAGTTGCTCCTTGTTTCCTTTTCCAACATTGTGGACAGCAGCAGCTGGATACCTGAGTCAGGTTAAGGGTGGATGAAGATAATATTGCTGTGCAGAAACTATCCTTTTGGGAGCACTGAGCATGATCTACAACAATGACATCTTGGGCAGGAACATTCTGCTGTCACAAGCGAGACTTAACATGTGAGAGGCAATTTTTCAACAACTTGCACTTATGTAGCCCCTTGGAACATGGCAGAACATCCCAAGGCATTTCACATATTGGTTAGGAAAAGCAGACACTGGGCTAAAGGAGAGGTTAAGAGGGGGTTGGGTTTCATGGAAGGTCATTACAAAAATATGGAGCTGGAAAGGCAGGGGAGTTCAGTGAAGGGATTGTGTTTTCAATCCCCATGGCTTTCTATCCATGAAATCTCTTCTGGTTTCCTGATATGTGTTTTAGATAAGCATGGCTAGTGAGTACCTCTGTAGCCTGTGGTACAACCAGAGAGTTGTTATTCTGTGAGCCACTGTAGGATGACTGCATGACTGGGCTTACCTTTTTCCAGTTGCTGTCCAGTCATAAGTTCAGCGGTTCACTAGCTTAGCATTGTGAGAAACTTCCCACAACACATTTCTGATAAGTACATCCTTTGAAGTAACTTTACTTACCATTCAGGGCTGGTGAAGTCATTTAGGAAAAGGTTTATTTTAAACATTGTGGCACAGGCATCCAAAATTAATATTTTTTTATCACTTTCTGGGTCAAATTGAGATGTTGCGATTGACGTTGATCAAATAGTCATTTGGTGGTACAGAACTTGAGTGTGGCTGAAAAAAGAGAATTTTTTGTCAAAGCTTTTCATCTTGCACTCATCAGGACAATTCGCAAGAAAACGAGGTGTAAAGGGAACAACAATTTATGCTGCATGAGAAGAGGGTGCTGATTGGTTGGCAAGTGGAATCTGATTAGTAGAGGCATTGTTAATGGAGAATGCACCAGTTAATGGTGACTGACAGTTAACCGCCAAGCATTGTTTGAAATTTAAACCGGGCAGTTTGACTCTGATTGTTCAAGGCATGCCCTGAGGAATGAAACAACGAATGGCTGTCACTTATTTTGTTTAGCTGAAATAGGCTCTTTTTTTCAGCAATATTGAGTTTGATCAATTCTCAATGTAGAATTTAATTTTATCCTGCAGTATCTGTATATGTAAAGCAAGCCTCGTGACTAGAAAGAAAGATTTCAATGTATACCTCCCGCCTTTCATGTTCAAAGGACATTCCAAAGCACTTTGCAGCCAATTAAGTAATTTCTTTGGAGCTATTGTAATGTAGGAGGACTGTACTAAGGATATTTCTTTCCAGCTGCTCTCTATAAGAACTGTCACACCTCAAAGTGCCTCACTTGAAAATGTCACTCGTGCAATACATCTGATTAGCTCGTCTGTCAAAAGCTGAAAATAGAAGGAAATAAAACACAACTGAAGTACGAGCAACCCTTCCAATGAATACATCTTAAAATGAAAAGTCATATTTTGAGTCAGACGGTTGTGGGTTCAAGTCCCACGCCAGGATGTGAGCACAAAAATCTGGGCTGAAACTTCAGTGTAATACTGAGTGAACGTATTTAAGGTGACACGTTAAACTGAGGCCTTGTCTGCCCTTTCAACTGGTTATAAAAGATCCCATGGCACTATTTTGAAGAAAAACGGTGTTATCCCTGTTGTCCTGGTCAATATTTATCCCTCAATCAACATCACAAAAAACAAGTTAATTGCTGTTTGTGTGAGCTTGCTGTGTGCAAATTGGCTGCTGCTTTTCCTACAGGATTACTGTATTCGCTATAAAGCATGTTGAGACCTCTTGAGGTCATGAAAGGTTCCACAAAAATGCAAGTCTTTCTTCCTTCCTGTCTTCAGATAACCTTCCCTGGGCAGCAGTGAATGCCATAAAATATTTTCGCCACTTTCCCAGTGGGTATAATTACGCAGATAGAAGAAACTGGCAGAAATACTCATCAAAATAAGTGACATCACTCTTGCCCCTCGAAAGGCAATTGTGCCTAATGTCATGAAGCTATTAATGTATATAATAATATTATTGGAAAATGCTTTTCTTTTAAAATAGAGGTTTAGTCAGTGGGTGTGCCTTAATTGGATTAAAGCCAGCTAGCCTGGGTGCTTTGATGGGTACTAGTTTTGAGATGTAAATAGAGAGGTAGATTGCATTTGCATATTTTGAATAGAGCATTCAAGAAGTGGGGTGAAAACCACCACCTAACTAGCAGATACCAAGCAATATGTTTATATTACTAATAAAATTAGTACTATGAAAGGGATTTTATTGTAAAAGGTGGAGTTCAAAGGGGCAGGTGATACAATGAGAATTTACATTCAATGGGCTGTGCTAGGTATAACTTCAGCAGTTTTGTGCATTCAGAGCAGAGGTAATGTGAGATCAAAAGTAGCTGTAAGCCTCCAACTGTGTCCACAGGAACCAAAGTGAAAAGAACCTCATGTTAAATTTTTAAGATGAAAATGCTTTGCCTGGTGTCTGGTTAAGTCTATGGGTTGCTGTTGCCCTAATAGGGATTGGTTTGGGGATTTGTTAAAAGTTATGGTCGTAGTAATTTGTAGCCATTTGCATATATTTAACTTGTGTAAATTAATAAAATGCTTCATTTAGCTTACTATAAAACCTCTCGAGAACTGGTGGTCTGATTCCTGGATTCAGAGTTACATCACAAACACGACACTTAAAATTATAGGTTATGACAGTTGTTTAAAGTTTCCCTCTGGGAGTTTTAAAAAATAACTCAGCTGTACCAACTGCATCGGTCATAACACTGATCAGCTGTGTGCAGAGGGCGTATCACATGGGTTCTTGCTTCTGCTCATTTGGATTCCCATGATTGTAACCACTGCTGTAAACCCAATGCAAGGTGGGTGTAGGCAGTTGAACTATCTGCATTCTCCTGAGCATCCTTTAAGCTGTCAATTATTTACATTAGTGTATCCTCTGGCCAAGCTTAGTGCACTTGTGTTTTGCAGAATGCTACTAAAATTATAGTGTGGTGTTTATGTAAATGGAATATAGCTTTCCTACTTTTATGAACGTGCACACCCAGTGACCAAACTCTTTGCCTAGATTTCAGGGGCACTGCCCACAATTTTAATAAATGGAAAATGGACAGGAGTCACGTCCATGATTTCCTCATATGTGCTCCTATGCTGAGTGCACATTCATAAAATTTATCCTTTATTATTCTGAAATGTAGAACCCATACAAAATGGTTGCTTAGTCAATGCTTTTGGAAAAGTCCATCTGACAAGAATGCATGTGGCGTTCTTCTATCAAACCCAGTCTCAATGCCAAAGTGAGTCTCTGTTAAAATGCTTTGTATTTCATAATAATGAATGTTTCTCAGGTAATATCTTATTCCTTTCATCAAAACACTCTAACATCCTTACTTAGGCAGCAATCAAATTTTAAATCCGCATATCAGTCATTTTCTTGAGCCTGTCATTACATAGTTAGATAGTTACATAGCATTTACAGCACAGAAACATTCAGCCCAATAGGTTCATACTGGCGTTTATCCTCTACATGGATCTCCTCCCACCCTTCTTTATCTAACACCATCAACATATCTTTCTATCCCTTTCTCCCGCATATGCTTACCTTGTCATCCTTCAGTTTCATCTATTGCCATTCACCTCATCTACTCCTGGTGGTAGTGAGCTCTACATTCTAACCACTCTCAGGGTAAAAAAAAACTTCTCCCTATTGGGTTTATTAGTGGCTATCTTATATTTTTGGTCCCTAGTTCTGGTCTCACCCACAATTGAAAACACATCTCTATGTCTACCTTATCAATCCCTACATGACCTTAAGTGCTTCAAGGAGGGAGCTCGCCACCAACCTCTCATGGCAATTAAGGATGGGTCATAAATGCTGGCCTTGACAGCAATGCTCAGGTCCTATGGATGAATTTTTAAAAAAAAACTCATTCTAATTACCTGCTGTTTTAATTTACTTTATTTATGCTCAGTATGTGTCTGTACTGTTACTGCCTGTTACTATTTGATACAAGAAGGTGAGTTGGAACTTTAACTGTGATCATGAGCCTGTGAGCTACATTGTTTTTTCCGCATTCAACCTAAACTCTGGTCTGCTTGGTTTTCCAAGCCTTGGGAAAACTCAGCAACTTCACTGTGGTGAGGACTTGGCATCTTGGTGGTGAGTGCTTTTACACTTACCTCCTTGATCCATGTGACTGCTTGAAGAACATCCAAGGCATGGACACCCCTGCCCATGATATTCACCCCCCTCCAAACCCGCCCTGAAGCCTCTGATACTCCCTCAGGAATCGGCAGCCCATCTGATCAAACCTGCTCCCCACATCCCGGGAGAATATATAAGCTAACAGTTTCTCTATGATTACAATGACTAATGTGAACTTTGGTGATGCCATCACAATGATGTAGCTCCATTGAGTGTGATTTAGCTCATACTCAAGATTTTAGATGCCTGGTGAGCTAATGAATGATCGCACAACATGGCAAGGTCCTGTTTTGTAAATTTGCTTAGTCATTGTGAATAAGAACCCTACAGATGGAAGTAGGCCATTCAGCCCCAATACAATGGTATTCCATTAAAGGGTGGAATTAATCAACTAGTAACAAGCTTGACTGATTGGATACCTCACCCCAAAAATTAAATCAGAGGCTTACTAAAACCTTTGCGCTAATAGCTTATTGGGTTCAATGTTAACCCATTCAAAACACGCCCACTTGCAAAGAATTAAAATTAGGCCCATTGGCACCATCAAGTTAGCACCCTGATACTACGGTACAGTGGAAAAATAATGGACAGTCAGCTCACACTAATGTCAGTATGTACTTCACAATCACATTATTATCTGATGAAGTGTTAGCCTTGACATTTTACTTACTGTTTGGAATATAGTTATTTAGCTGAGGTTCACACTGGCTCGATATTTATATAAACATAGGCTTGCTTATATTCATTAACTCATTCTAGATATATATTACATATTTATTATATTTTATAGTAATTCACAAAGTGACTTTGTTGAAGCCCCTGCTGCTGCAAACATTACTCTAACTGAGATCTTATTAAGCTTTTATTTAGACTCATCATTACCTTGTGGCTGTTCTATTCTTTGCTGCTTGTGGTAGAATCTAGAATTCTATTAACTTTATTTTTACAGCTTATCAACTTGAGGCAGTGCCTTATACTATGAACCTGTGTTCCAAGTCCCCCTACCCCTCCACAGCTCTGTATCTATTTCCATTCATACCAGAATTACAGCTGTGTTTTTTTTCACAAAATGTATCACCTCAAACTTATTTACGTTGAATTCCATTCGCCATTTTTTTTGGCCTGTTCCATCATTTTGTCAATATCCGTTTGCAGTTTTGTTTGGTCTTCTAGGAAAATGGTGTCCCCTATTTTCATGTCATATGCACCAGGCCACATCACTTTTTCTAGGTCTATGATGTTTACCTGCGATCTTATTAAGATTGGTATATGTAACTTTAATTTTAATCAGCAGTGGGTTTAAAAGTGTTGACACTCTGCCTTTGTCAGCCTTGAACAAAAAGAAGTTTCCAACTGGTTATTGGCTCATTCAGTCAATATGTGTTCCATTACCTTCAATTTAATCCCAATTCTAATTGTAAATAGTGTATGGCTAGTTGATATAATCAACAAGTGAAACTACTTCAATATAACACCGTATTTTAAGACATCCTGCTAATTAAAGTTGGTTTTGCCTCTGGCTTCCTATCTCACTCAATCTCCTTCAAATTGTAGAAGTCTGCTCTATTCTGCAGGTCCCTTACCATAATCTTCCTCTTTGTATGTGTGTCTTTTTTACCTTTGTGCTTGTTATTATGCCAGGTACTTAAACATATATTATGACCCAGCAGTTGGTAAAGGCTGAGTTGTTGAAATCCCAGAGGGAAACTTGAACAACTGTCATAACCTATATTTTCAATTGGTATGATTGAGATGCAGCTCTTAATTCAGGGATAAAATCACCAAGCCGCAAGAGGTTTTTTAAATACAAAACTAAATTAAACATCTATTAATTTAACAACAAATTAAACACAGACACGTCTACATATTACCACCATAATAATTTTTTAAACAAATTCCCAAATGAATCACTCCCAGGTAAATCTTCACCAAGGCAACAATAACCCATAGACTTTAAACATACACCAGGCAAAAGCACATTTGACCTTACAAATTCAAAATGAGGTTTCTTGCAATTTGGTTCCTTTGCAGACACAGTTGTAGGCTTACAGGCTGGTTAGATCTTAAATGCCTTTGACATACACAAACTCCTTTCTGTTTATACCCTAGCTTCCCCTTTGAATGTAAATTTTCCATTGTATTACTAGGGTTTTAATTTCACCTCTACTAACAATAAGCCTTTTATTGCACCAATTTTATTAGTAATATAAAGACATTGCTTGGTGTCTCCCAACTAGGTGCAAGATTTCACCCATCCTTTTGAATGGCTTATAAAAAATGCAAATTCACACTTTACTTTCTCCTCCTTACATTTATCTAATTAACATCTCAAAACTACTATACATCAAAGCACCCAGACTAGCTGGCTTTAATCTAATTAAGCCACATACAGACACACACACACAGACACAGATACTACTACAATTCCAATTTAAAAATAATTCCCAGTAACCTTATCGACATTAATATCTCTTCATGACAACATAGACAGGTAGAAAATTAATGGCACAGAAGAAGGCCATTCAGCCCACTGTGGCTGGGTTGGGAAAGACTTTTAGGCTGATTGAGAAAGGCAATGTACCAACACTTTTAAATGCATTTTTGATCTCTTTTGCATATGTTTTCTTCCTTCCTCCAGTATGCCTCTCTTCTCTTCACAATCAATGAAAGGGAAATTTGAATGGTTTCTATCATGAGCAGCTAACCTCCAATGCCAGTTTTAAGTTGACTGATAAGTAGAAAATTTACCCCAGTCTTTCTCTCCCTCAAAACCATTCTCTTCCCCACACAATCACTCAAAATCTAAAAGACAATGTTTATAAATTTGATTATCTTGTATTATGTAATTTTTAAGGCTTCATTATGTTGTAAGCCTCAATCTGACTTTAGAAATTGCATTTTAAAAAGGGAAAAAAAAACCTGAAAAAATGGCCACTGGTATTGAAATAAAAATCAGTGATTTGATTGGTTCAGTTTATGCTTTGCTATTGGTAGATTTCTATCAATGCTGAGCTCTGATTTGTTGCCTTCAAAAGTAGATTTTTTTGATTGATTCGTTTGGTTTAATATTTGCTTATATATTAGATCAGTCCAGATATGTGTTAACAGCTGTTATTACTCTTGGCCGTGATCTACCATGATTTTCGTAAAATACCACGAGAGACCAATGAACTAAAACGTATGCAAGAGAAAACATTGATGACAGAGGCACTCAGTAATAATTCAAGGATTTGTAATAAAGTCTAATTATAGTTCCACGGCTGTCTGTTTGTCTGGTAACATCAATTAGAAACCCTGGGTGAACTATAAAAAACGCAAACAATGTTGAGAACCTTATTATAAGATGTACTATTCTTAATTTTAGCCACAGAGGGATGAGGCGATTTGGTATATCTCCCTGAACACCTTTTCATGCAGAAAGGTAATTGGCAACCTCTCATATGGTCCATGTAACTGCATATTTTGCAACTGAAACATACCTCCTGGGGATAATCTACAGGGTCTTACATCCCATTCTGAACAAAGTGTTTTATAGTCATGCAGTCTGAGTAATCTCTATGATTGCACCTGGATGATATAGAGGACTGCTGGAGATTCATTGGTAATTACCTGTTCTGCCGAGTAAAATGGAATCCGTGCTCGGTTGGCATGGGACTACTTGACATTCTAATAAGTCATGGAAGAATATTGAGCTATCAGTTATTATTTGTTCAAAGCAAATGGCAGAGAGGGGAAAAAAGGAGCGCTGATTCAACAAGAGCGAATTGGAAAAAGGAGGGTGCACATAGTGACCCCTCTGGCAGTGAGAGCAAACATCTGTGCATTGCAAGGTTTTTAATACATGTAGTATGAGCATTGCATTCGGTTCTCAAGTTTAAGAGCAGATTTCAAATGTCATTGAATGAAATAATGTCATACTGCAGACATTAACAAAATAATTTAATTGACAATGCCTCACCTTCTTGTGCTTAATATTACTATGACAGCTATCTCATGGAAATGCTCACAGTGAGTGGAAGGATATGTTTTGTGAAATGTAGTTGATATATGGTAAGAGTTACTGATTTATGGTGGAAATTTTCTCCCCATCTGAGGGGTTGTGCGGAGGTGGGTGGGGGCGGGCACGCAGCCGATTAAGGCCCGCCCAGCGTGACGCACGCCCGGAAGAGCTGAGTGCTCCCTGTGTGGGTAGGGGGTTTGCCTGAGTCAGGGAGTGCGCTCTCTCGCGCGCATGCGAAAGAGTGCAGAAATCCCCCTGGGCCACAGAGGTGCCTCAGGGAGATTACTTTCAGTTATGAAACATTTGGAGAAAGGTAAAAAAAAAATTAAGAACATGTCCCCTCATGTGAAACTGTCACATGAGCTGGGACATGTCCATTAATTGTATTAAAAATTTTTCAAACACTTTAAAAACCTTCATGAAACCTCATCCCACCTGTGGATGTGGTTCCATGAAAATGCAAAGGCCGCCTGGGCTCTTCGCCTGCACCCCCCCCACCAACCTTAAGGTTGGGCGGGCAACTCAGCTAATTACTTTATTGGCTTTTTAAATGGCCTTACTAGGCCTTTGACAGTTTGGCGGGTGTACAGCCAAGTCGATGGCGCGTCCACCGAGCTGAAAATCTAAATGACGCTGGTGATGTCGGGATGCACACCCGACATCGCCGCACGTCATCTTACACCTCGGCGAGCGGGACCCGCCCCCGCTCACCAAGCCGAAGATTCTGCCCATGGTGCGTGAAAAACTGATGCAGTTTTTCACAAAACAGTAAGGGAAATGTTAGCAATATTTTGGGTTCAAATTTTGTCCACTTTTTCTTCTAACTCTGTGAGCTTTTACACACTTATTTAGTTGTGCAATATTAAATAAAGAGCATAAGAAATAGAACAGGAGTAGGCTAAACAGCCCCTCCATCCTGCTCTGCCATTCAATACAATCATAGGGGTTTCTTGACCTCAAGTTGCCTTCCCTATTCCCACAGGGCTTGAAGAATTAAAACAATTCACAAAAAAGACACACTGTCCCTGAATGTGTGTTGGGTTTGTTCCAATCATCCACCATCATTTTTGTGGGAGATCAGCAGAGCCCCAGAGAAACTGTTTTTTGGCATTTATTTCGTTTCTCCATGTGTTCTGCTGTTCCACTGAGAGGATCCTCAAAGAGAGACAGGGCTACTGTGTGTTGCTCAGTTATATACAGCTTTGGTTGTTACTTTAGATTTGAACTGTTAATAATGTTGTATCATTTCTCCTTCCAGTCCATAACATAGCAAGTGGGTTATGGCGGGTCTTTCTGCAGTGCTATTAATCACAATATTAGTACCAGCTTGGCAGAGTGGCAGGTCTCTGTGTCATACAAATGAGAGTCGATCCCCACTCTAGGATTTGAGCTTACAACCTAGGCTGATTCTTCAGGGTAGTACACAGGGGAACTTCAATTTTGGAGGTGCCTTCTTGTGACTGAAGCTGTAAACTGATTTGCATTATTCAATGAAGTGTGTTATGATCCTGTAGAGACCACTAATGTAAAGAAACTAAACTTCATAAATGACCCCAATGGAAGAAACCGATGGACAAGATTTTACTTTTTAAAAATTTTACTGTAACAATTAAACCAAAACCAACAACAATGAAACACAAACTAACAGGCAAATTATATTCAATAAAAACCATAAATTACACGTTAGATCGCCAACATTACAAGGGTAAACTTCATAGGTTTATCAAGTATTCTCTTCAGAATTAATCTCAGCCCATGGAGTCCCACAGAAATTTCCGATCCCTTATTCACACAGGGTTTAATCATCAAGTCACCCTGAACAACAGCCTCACTCCATTTGAGTTTCATGGACACAGTTAGCACTAAAAAGACACACTTCTGTAGGACTTCCTTAAATCTGCTCATGACAGTCCTGATGGGTTAAATTCCCCAGAGTCAACTTCATCCAACTATTCAATAACATCCCTGTCCATGCTACAGCTGGCTCTGGTTAAAACAGAAACCATTGGAATAGTTTGTTTCACTTTCCCTGCTGCAAATCCCAATCTTCAGGTTTTAGCCTCTTTCATGGATTCACTCACAGCCCCAATTCACAGCTTATCTGAACTGTACTCTGAAAAAACAAACACTCCAAGAGCCTGTGTCTGTTCTGATCGCTGGCTGAAATTTAACCTCTCAGCTTTGTTTGTTCTTCTTGATTAGCTTCTCTTTCCCTAGCAACCTAAGTCATAGGCTGATTTCTCAGGAGTCTGATGTCACAGCCAAGAAACCCAATCTGTAACCTGGAGTTTTTGTTCATTTGTCCAATTAGGGACTGTCTCAAAAAAAAAAATGCAGTCTTTGAAACCATAGTCAGTGCATGCAACAGCTTGCAAACTATGGATTTCATCTCAAGTGCAGGTTTGTTTATCTCATTTCTGTTGGTGAGGCCTTGCTGTGTACAAATACTTGGCTGTTTTTTATTACAAAACAAGATGGGCTACCCTTTGAAATTGGTTGAAAAGTGATTTGAGATTTCCTGAGGCCATAAAAGATGCTATATAAATGCAAGTTCTTTCCAATTTCCTGAGTATGCCCATTTTCCTCCTGGCTAAAATCCTTATTATTTTTCAAAAACCAATGAATGACTGAAACTTATTAATCTGAATGTGTTTGAACCACAATAATTAGTGCAGTTATTCACTATCAGGGAATCTACCTCATGGGCTGGATCTTCCGGTTGGCGTGTGGGGGTGGGCCTGACATGCCAAAGCATAAAATGACACACGGTGATATCAGGCCTGCGTCCCAATGTCATTGCGCGTCATCTCAATACTTCGTTCGGTGGGCGCGCGCTGGAGTCGGCTGCATGCCCGCCAAAATATCAACGGCCTATTAAGGCCATTAAGAATGTAATTAAATTAGTTAAGAATACTGCCCGTGCAACTTTAATGTTGGCGGCAGGCAAAGAGCCCAAGTGGACTTCACATTTTTCAGGAAACCTCATCCACGGGCGGGATGAGGTTTCCTGAAGCGTTTATAAAATCAATAAAATAATTTCCCCACCCTCACAATCATGTCCCAACTCATGTGACACTGTCATATGAAGGGACATGTTTAAATAAATTTAAATATCATTTTAAAAAGTTTTTTATTGTCTATTCAATCTCCCTGAGACAGCTCCGTGCCTCAGGGAGATTGTTGCGCTCTTTCACCCACATGCACAAAAGAGCGCTGGCCCTGACTCTCCCTCCTCCCCCCGCCTGCACAGGTAACGCTGAGCGCTACCAGCTCGCGTATTACGCTGGGCCTTAATTGACCCGCCCACGTAAAATGGCGGCGCACAGCCAATCGTGGGCAGTGATCGGCTCCATGTCTGCCCCCGCCCATCCTGCCCGCCATAGGAGAAATTCTCCCCCATGTTTCTAAAGCAGATAATCTGAGTTTTCGGATACAGGTACAAACCCTCCTGTCAGAGTTGAAATTTTCATCACATAAAGTTATGAACATGCTAAAGAAGTTTTAATACTCATTGCAGTTGACATTATAACAATTTTGAAGAGAACTAAAATTAAAAACCTGCAATTATTATAAGTCTATAACAGTTTAACTGTTGTACGGAGAATTTTCAGCATGTTATAGTGTTCATAAGTTATTCAGTTCCTTCATAAGTGACAGAAATGCGTTACCCATCGTCCAAGTTGTTAAATTCTCATCTTCTAAAGTGGCCTTCATGAAACAATCACAGCAGCTAGATAGTCCCTCGCGCCTAACTCCTTAGATGTGAAAGCTGCCATACGAATGTAATTTTGTTCCTTCTTTCTTACTCAATGTCTTTCACCCATCCTGTTAAGAAGCAACAACTCACACAGAGCCACCGTCAGTTAAATTTCCAATTGAGTAACGTTGCATTTTCGTATGTAAAAATAATCCCGGTAATAGGAAAGCTCAATATGATGGATTTCCATCCAATTATTGTCAAATCCACAATCACAATTTGATAAGTCCCAGGAAACACCAGCTGACATTGGAGCCGATAAATGAGGCTGAAATTACTTCATGTCATTGTCCAATCTATTCTACAGCTTTACAGGGCAGTTGGCATTACAAAGCCCTGGACAATGCCCAGAACAGTGGGACTGCTTTGTGAAAGGAAGTGCATTTAAAAAACTCAAGGAGAAAGTTCTTTGAAAATGATGTTTCGGTAATTTTTTTTTTTTCTTCGCTTAGGTTATCACGAGCTTGGGTAGAAATTATTGAGCAGCTTTATTTTTCTAAAACCTTCAACAGTGGGTTCCCTTAAAAAATATCCATGTATATAGGCCTGAATTTTTCCGTTGGCGAGTTGGGGGCGGGGCCCGCTCGCCGATGTGAAAATGACGTGGGATGATGTTGGGAGGAACCCCCGACGTCATCCCGCCCCATTTAAATATTGAGGAAGGGGGGGGCACAGCGCGACCAGCTGTCCGCCCGCCGACCTGTCAATGGCCAATTGAGGCCATTGACAGGATAATTAAAGCAACTAAAGGACCTGCCCGTCCAACCTTAAGGCTGGCGGGGAGGCCAGGAGACCCAGCGGGCTTCTGATAATACATGAAACCTCAACCACACCCAGGATGAGGTTTCATGTAGGGTTTAAAAAAGTTTAATAAAGTTTTAATCAGATTTATTAACATGTCCCATCTCGTGGGGGCCATGTTAATAATTTTTTGATTTTTCTATTTTTGATATTTAAAACATTGTCAGTGATCTCCCTGAGGCAGCACTTAGTCTCAGGGAGCAGTGCGCGCATGCGCGAAAGAGCGCACTCTGACAGTTGGGGTATCCCTATCCCGCCCCCCGCACAGGGAGAACATAGCGCTCCCCATCAGGCAGCCCGCTGGGTGGGCCTTAATTGGCCCGCCCACTTAAAATGGCAGCGGGGCCCGTTTCGGTGGCGGTGATCGACAGCCCGCTCGCCGCCGAGCCGGTAGGGCCCGCCCATCGAGGGCAAAATTCTGCCCATAGAATCACAGATCATAGAATGATTACAGCGCAGTAGGTGACTATTTGGCTCTTTAAGCCCATGTTGACTTTCTGTAAGGGCAGTTTATCTTGCCTTACTCCCCTGCCCTTTCCCTGTAGCGAGTGTCTTCAGGAGCTCATCCAATTCTCTTTTGAAAACCATGATTAACTCTTCCTCTAACAATGTCTTAGTCAGTCCATTCCACATCATAACCATTTGCTACGCAGAGCTTTTCCTCATGTCACCTCTGGCTCTTTTACATGCAAACATACAAAATAGGAGCAGAAGTCAACTATTTGGCCCCTTGAGGTTGCTCCACCATTCAATAAGATCATGTCTGAGCTGTTTGGGTTTCGAATTCCACATTCCCATCTATCCCCGATAACCTTTGATTCCCTTACCGAACAAGAATCTCTCTACCTCTGCCTTAAAAATATTCAATGATCTCACATCCACCACCTTCTGTGGCAAAGGGTTCCAAAGTTGCACAAACCTCCAGAGCCCTCAAAATTTTGAACATCTCTATCAAATTTCCTCTTAAGGAGAAGTGTGCTTTGAACGATTCTTGTAAATCTTTACTCCACCCTCACCAGAGCATTGACATCCTTTCTAAAGTGCAGTGCCCAGAACTCCAGTTGAGGCTGACCAGCGTTTTATAAAGGGTCATCATGAATTCATGTACATATTGGGACAAAGAAAGGCCAATGGAAGAATGACAAAGGAGCTCTGCATCACCAATACTGTCACACCAGAATCTACCAGGAGAAATGTGTTTGGCTTATTTGGTGGAGAAACAGTGGCCTTTTTTATTCCTTATTCTTTCATGGCATGAGACTGTCACTGGAAAGACCAGCATTTGTTGCTTATCCCTAACTGAGCTCAAATGGAGTGGCTCACTAGGCCATTTCAGAGGGCAATTAAGAGTGAACCACATTGCTGTGGATCTGGAGTCACATGTAGACTAGACCAGGTAAAGGTGGCAGATTTCCTTCCCTAAAGGGGCATTAGTGAACCAGATGGGTTTTTATAACAATCAATGATAGCTTTGTGGTTGCCACTATTGAGACTAGCTTCCAATTCCAGATTTTATTAATTGAATTTAGATTCCACCAGCTGCCATGGTGAGGTTTGAACCCATATCCCCCGAGCATTAACCTGAGTCCCTGAATTACAAGTCCAGGTGACATTGTCACTATGCCACCATCTCCCCAGCTAGCCTGGAAAGATATGATTTACAAGGGATTCCAGAGTACACATGCTGTCAAATTATCCTCTATGGCTGCTGTCAATATCACAAGCACAGTGCAATGCCTTGACCAATCAGGGTCAAGCTGCCTGGTTTAAATTTCAAACAATGCTTGGCAATTAACTGCAAGCACCATCAGTGGTGCATTCTCCATGGCAACGCCACTTGCCAAAAAAACCGCACTCTCTTCACACACAGTATAAATTGTTGCAGTATATATATTATATATATTATAGTATATATACAGTATATATTACAATATATATTGGTATTCTCGAGAGTGTCCTGGTGAGTGCAGGACGAAAAGCTTCATCATGACTCTTTTTTCAGCAATAAGCGTGATTAGGGATGCATAGGTAACAATAGTTTAGAAGTTTATTTTATTGCCCTAGGGAGTTGGGAAGGAATATGTAAGAGATGTACAGATCGGTCCACAGTCTTCTTTCCTGTTTTATATCTCTCCTCAGGAGTTAGCACTGTTAATGATCAGAGACAGTGACGGACAAGGTTTCACAATCTAATCGATAGGGTGAGTGTCGATGTATTTGTTGGTCTTTTCTCACCCTTTTGTATGTTCTCAAGTTGCCTTCGCTTTGTGAAGGTGAGATACCAACAACTCTCCCAGCCTTATGCCTTCCCACTTCTCTAGTAGTTCTTTACTTGCAGCTGGGAGAGGGAAGGATTGTTTGGGTTGCTGTGTGTAACAGTAACATCCTGCGCCATAATTACATTCACAGAATACTAAAGATGTAGATGATTGGATGGGAAGCCACTAATCCAAATTTTCTGACCGCACAAAAATATGTGGTATTATAATCAGTGTGGACAGAAATGTCAAATTATAAGGAGGAATTGATAGATTTAAGTAAACGGTGAAAAATGGATTACAATGTAGGCAAATGTGAGGTCATCTCGTTTGTTCCTAAGAGGGATAGAACAGGGTACTCTCTGAATGGCGTGAAGCCAGAAACAATGGAGATCCAAAGAGACCAGGGGATCCAAGTATACATATCATTAAAATGTCATGGACAGGTTCAGTAAATAATCAAAAAGGCTAATGGAATGCTGGTCTTTATATCTCGAGGACAAGAATATAAGAGGGTAGAAGTCATGCTTCCGCTACACAAAGCCCTGGTTAGACCATACCTGGAGTTGCTGTGAGTAGTTTTGGGCCCAGCGCCTCATGGAGGATAGTTTGGTCTTGGATGGAAGTGCACTGCAGATTTATCAGAATGACACCCAAACTCCAAGTGTTAAATTACAAAGCCGGATCACACAAGTTAAAGTTTAAAATTTCCGTAAAAACTCATTAAACCTCACAACCAGAGCAGCTGTTTATTTTTGTTAGACCAACCTAATGTTGGATTGACAAACACCCAAATACCCAGGCCTCCCCATGTAGGGCTAGAACTCTAAGCAAGGCCCTTATCATTTTCAATCACGTCATTACTTGGTCGCTTTTTATAATGTAATAAGCCTTTTGACAGGCCAATAGGCCAGCTGAATTTTAAACAGCATGTCCCTAATGATGTGTGACAAAGGTGAAGACAAAAGTGGAAAACATTGCTTGGAAAGAAGGCAGGAACATTGATCCAAAAGCAGATGCTGATGTGGAGAGCCATTTATATTGTTTCAGCTATAAACCCAACCAGAAATCTATAAATTACTCCATTATAATGAGACATCATAAATGTACCCTGTGAATGAAAAAGACAAATGGGAACCATTGCAGGGAAAGTGTGATAAAAGCTGAAACTTTCATGTGCCAAGCATTGTACCAGGCGTCGCTCCATAAACCATGATTATATTTATGCCTCATAAAAATGTTTAGAAATATGAACAACACTCACATTTTTAATACTGGCCTTATAACTTTCTGAAATACTTTTGCTTTTCTCTCATTTCCTGCTTCTGCTAGGGACCATAAGGATTGGTTCATCATAAAGAGAAACGACCACTGTCCACGGTCAAACAAACAAATATGTTAAATGTTTGGAGGTGCAACACCCAGTTTTGTATTCATGTCAATGTTTCTCAGAAGTGACAACTGACTTTGCAAAGGTGCCATTCATCACTGGCGGATTCAAGAGTCTCTGGTCTAACCATCCGACCGTGTAAGTAGTAAAGTAGAGCTGAAAGAAAAGCCTACCTCACCTACATCAAGTGCAACGTGCCAATGATGTTGGATGAAGTGTGTCATCTTGTTCCATGAAGTTTGTATTTATTGGTCTTCAAATGCTTTCTATGATGAGTAAAAACCTCCTTGCAAATAGAAATATGAGAAATCATGGAAGTACAGTAGGTTTCTTACTAAATAGAGTGCAAAACGGGTGGTCATAAATATAATATTGGCACTAAAAATTCCAACAGGAAATTCAAGAGAAAGGTCTTTACCTGAAGAGTAGTGAGAATATGGAACACAATATTATGAAGTATAGTTGAAATGTTTGGCATAGATGCATTTAAGAGGAAGCTAGATGAGCATGTGTGGGAGAAAGGATTAGAACTGATATGTTGATAGAATTAGATGAAGAAGGGTGGGAGGGCTCATGTGGATCATTAACTCTGACATAGACCAATTGGGTTGAATGGCCTGTTTCTGTGCTGAAGGCTTGATTTAACTTGCTGTAAATAAGCTTCATTCAAAAATTCTCTGAGAAACAAAATGACAAAGCCCATATTAGAACATGGGTTTTGCTTTATGTTTTTACAAAACTGGGATGATTGGAAATAAATGTTGGATAAAGGATGTCCTGACCTCTTGACTTACAGCAGTTTGAAGAGCTTAAGGCAGTCATTATTAAGACAACAAGAGGACAACAGTTGTCAATTCTGATTGGACATATTCCTACAGCTATCATCACGTGACCTCCTGTCTCCAACCACCCCACACCCACACTCCTGCCATTGGTCGCCAATGTGTCAGAGCTCACAGTACACCACATTTCCATGATCAGTTGAAAAGTAAACAGCTTCTTCATTGCTTGAATACAAAATCCAGGCTGACACTCCATTACAGTACTGAGGAGATGCTACACTGTCAGAGGTGCCATCTTCCAGATGAGACATTAAAAGAAACCCCTGGCTGCTCTCTCATGTAAGCATAAAAGAGCCAGGGGGGAATCATGAAGAGTTGGTAACAAGGAAGTGATTGGTTCCAGTGGATGGCTTAGAAAGCACGCTGTGGTAAACTGGAAGCACAAACATCTCTTCATGGTCAACATGGCCATTAAAAACACTCGCCTAAGTAGCAACATTCCTTCCCTCCTTCACTTCCTTATTTTCAAAAATAGGAAGCAGAGGCCAAGGAACCAGGTGCAATTATTTTGAGAAAGGGGAAGCAGAACTGAGACATATCTCGCAAACAAATGAGCACAATCGAGTAGGAATGTTCATACCGTACAATAACCTGTTGCTCAAACTACCCAGCATTTCCAGTTTACCCATAACATTATCTAAATTATAAGAACATATAGATTGTCAAAATTATTACTGTGATAATTGCTTATGTCCAAATAGCTTGTCTAAATGGCTTTGGCAATAAAACTGTCATTACTGCATCTGCGATCTCAATCCTCCATCTGTGTCAAATAATTGGTATCTAAAGTAACCCTGTCTGTACATCACTCTGTGAAAAACGGGCCTGTGTTATAGATGGATGTCTGCAATTTTTCAGCAGATTGAAGGAAATGGCTAAAAGGTCTGTTCCAATCTGTCAGTCTTCTGCTTTGTCTTTGTCAAGTTCACATCCTAACGAGTTTTGCTTTCAAAGTGCAATATTTTTGTATCTTTACCTTACCAGTTGCTCTGTGCTTCATCCAGTGCCATGGCTGAATATTGCATCATTATGGCCACAGCTATCACAATGAGAGCTTCACCTGCCTTCAGTCAGAAAGTGAAATATCTTTCAACAAATTACAGTTCAAAATTTCCCCAGTAGGACCAGAAATTATTTTACTGCACCAGATATCAGTCATGAAAAGAAGCACATCCATGCCATCCTCAGTAGTGGGATTTAGTATATAAATGTTTGTCATTTGGTAGTGCAGAACTTGAGTATTGCTGAAAAAAAGAGACATGCGATCAAAACTTTTCATCTTGAACTTATCAGGTCAGCTTACAGTGGCATGCTCCATCTGTCTGCAAAGAACAGGGCCCTGTGTGTGAATATATGTGGCTTCTAGCATGCACGAGTGAGCCACTCTGTTACCCCAACTGATAATCTTAAATTGGTTTTCAGTGTAATTCTTAGCACTATCAGGATTGTTTAGCAGGTGCTGTCCAATCACAGAATCACACCTAATGTTATATACTATGTTCTCTTAATGATAAAGCTTAAGGGACAACCATTCCCTGGTTCATTCCCCATGACAATGCCTTAACCAATCAGCGTCGACATGCCGGATTTGAATTTGAACAAAAGCTTGGCAGCTAACTGTTCTCTGCTACATTCTCCATGGTAACACCTTATCAATCAGAGTCCATTTGCCAACCAATGAGAACTCTCTTCTCATGCAGTATAAACTGTTGTTCCATTTATTGTTGGTTTATCTTGCGAGCTGACCTGATGAGTGCAAGATGAAAAGCTTCAATAGCATGTCAGCAATAGAAATTTTAGTATTTTTTTTTTAGCAATAATTAATTTATGTTTCATTGAATAGTCTAGACTCAGCAGCAAAAAAGATGTTTGCCTGCATTCTTTATCAATTTAACTAGTGCTGATGGATTGAATTTGTAGCAGGGACTTCCATGGGGCTTTCAACACTTCAGGTAGATAAAGTCAATAAAACTGAAAGAAGACATGGGCACAATTTGTATCCACCATTCTGTATTCAGATGACTGTCTTGACTGATCCAATAGCCTGCAGTACAGCCCCGAGTGCATCTCCAGTTTTGAAGTGGTTTTGTACATGTTATGTTACTACGCAATTCAGAGGGGCCAGGGATTCTAGCTGACACTGGAGGAAGAAGCAACAAGGAGGAAGATTTGAGGAAGACCAAGGACGACCAATGTTGCCAATTGCCAAAGCTGTAGGGCAACAAACAACCTCCTCCCCAGCACACCAACAGCCCTACCATTTAATCCACTTCTTTCACCTACCTCTTGAATGGCTTCCAACACTAGTACGCCACAAGTCTTCCCCTTACAAAACTAAGAGTATGAAGACAAATGTCAATACAAAAAAGCAAATATAACAAATTTCCTTTTCTTAATGATAAAGATTATGGATTCAAGTTCCAATCCAGGACTTGAGCACAAAAATCTAATCTAACACTCCAGTGCAATACTGAAGGAGTGCAGCACTGTTGCAGGTACTGTATCTTTCAGATGAGGCCATAAACGGAGGTGCTGTTTAATGCCTCATCTTTAATGTCTCACCCACTCTTAAGTGGGTGTAAAAGATCCCATGGCACAATCTTGAAGAAAAGCAGAGGTGCTTTCCCGGTGTTCTCACCAATAATTATAGGCAGAAATCTCCCTCCATTGGAGGGGTTGTGCAGGGGCAGATGGGGGTTGGCGCGAACCCGATCGGCGCCCCCGATCAGGGACGCGCTGCCATTTAACGTGGGTAGGCCAAAAATGAGCACCTGGAAGCGCTATGCGCTCCCTGTGCGGGTGGGGGAGGATTCCCTGAGTTGTTCCCTGCGCTCTTTTGTGCATTGCATGCGAAAAAGCACAGAGATCTCCCTGAGGCGCGGAGGTACCTCCGCGAGATCAGTTTACGGTTTTAAAATTTAAATAAAGGGGAAAAAAAACTTTTAAAACATGCCCCTAATGTGACAGTGTCACATGAGCTGGGACATGTCAATGAATTTTTTCAAATTTTTAAATTTAATTCATAAATCCTTCATGAGACCTCCTCCTGCCCGTGGATGAATGTTTCATGAAAAATGTGAAGGCCGCCTGGGCTCTTCGCCTGCGCCCCCCCGCCAGCCTTAGGTTTGGACGGGCACCTCAGTTACGTACTTTAATTCGTTTTTAACAGGCCTTAATAGGCCTTTGAACGCGTGTCCGCCGAACTGAGGATCAGAATCACGCGGGGTGACGTCAGGACGCCCGCCCGCCATCACCGCGCATCATTTTACGAGCCAACAAACAGGCCCCGCCCCCTGCTTAGCGACGGGAAAACTGTTTGTGGGAGTTTGCTGTGTGCAAATTGGCTGCTGCATTTTCGACATTACAACGGTGACCACACTTCCAAAAAAGCATTTCATGGACTCTAAAGCACTTTGGCACATCCTGCAGTTACGAAAGGCGCTATGTGAATGCACACCTTCCTTTTCTGGTCAATGGGCCTTTTATATGTCACTGCTTTCTCCTGCTTGTTCATGACCGGCATTTCTAATCAAGTTTATGAAGTGCTGAGTCAGGTGCTGGGCCAGCCTAATGTTACAAAAAAAGTCTGACAATAAGTGTAAGCTCTAATTTAAATTTATAATCAGTGACAATTAAAAAGCTCCAGTGTCTGCGCTGGAAGCCAACAGAGCAACCTCGACCCAGTAGAATGAGCTGATGACTTCAGCACGATGTGAGAGTCCAAACCCTGCACACCACATTTGATGCTTAGGCTCCTGTTTCATATCTGAGAAAGTGCCTTGGAGATAAATTTCTAGGCTGCAGTTTCTGAGCGAATGGGGATATGAAAGAAAGAACAAAAGAAAGGATGAAAGAACAGAAGACAGGAAAGAAGAAAAGGAGGAAGGATAAAAAGAAAGAAAAGACTGCGCTGTTTCCATAGTTAGTTTTTTTTCCTGGAACAGGTCACTAGCCTGTTGCCAAAGGTTGTAACCTGAGGGGAGCCACTCCACATCAGGCACAGCTGCCCAGGAGACTCTCCCACTCTTACCACCATCAGTGCATTGGAAGGATTTGAAGGTTGATATTCAACCTGTTTGGCCACATGATGAACACACCTTCCTTGGCCATAAAGTCCTGGAGTGGGACTTGAACTCAGAGCTTGTGGCTCAGAGGCAGGGGCGCTACCCACTGTACCACAGGTCCTCCTTCAAAGCTCCTTACATCTAATGAAACACTTCTGAAGTGTAGTCCCTATTGTAATGTAGGAAATGCTCCACAAGGTAGATTAACCTGTTGAACCCCCTATGAGCTGAGCACACTCTGGGCCTCCATCCCAGCATGAATCAACCTTCAGAGGAGAAAGGGAAGTTCATGTTCATTATTAAGCTAAACAGGGAGGAAAGTGACACGAGAGGTGGTGGCAGTGAGGAGGGTGGAGGGAATAGAGTGTGGAAATACATTGAATTAATAAAAGCAATAAGAAATAATCCAGTATTTATTTATGAAGTAAATGTTTACATGACAAACATTCCCTGCTTTGCGATATGTGGGGACTTCAAGCTGTATCGTGTGTAAGCTGATCACGTTGCTCCTAGAAAGGTCATAAATTACACTAATTATTATTGAAAAATAACTCTATTTGTATTAACCAGGTTAAACAATTCTAACCACGCAGAATCAGCACAAAAACTCTCAGTGATATTAAGAAGAAAAAAGGCTGCCGATTAATTATGTCCTTTAGTTGAATTCAAAATAAATGATTTGTACAACCCAATAAAACATATCTAGCACTCCGATATATTAAACTATTTGTTTTAAACATTGATTGAATGGAGTAAAGTGTGCAATGCATCAAAGTAATGACTTTACTTCAAGATTATCGGTTTTAACCATGCTATTTTGTTGCTGAATTATCACGTTTAGTCCCATATATTAATTTGAAAAATTTTTTATTTCTCCGGCATTTGCTGAACTGGATGGAATGCCTCGTGAAAGGGATGATCTCTGTCTTAGGAGGTGCAGGATTAAATCTATACCTTAAAGTATACATTGTGTTAGTCAATACATGGGTAACAAGTATGCTGAATATTGTGGCGTAAACCAATAAGCTGTTGAGTCAGAGGATCAATTGAAAACGTCAAGCTGAGATTGATAGGTTGTTGTTTTTTCAGATAATTGGCTGTTGTCCATGAGTGACCATAGACATCTCTGTCCATTAGAGAGATACAAATGGTTACCGTTGACCAGAAACTGAACCGGACTCTCCATATAAATACTGTGGCTCCAAGAGCAGATCAGAGGCTAGGAATCCTTTGGCGAGTAACTCACCTCCTGACTCCCAAAAGCCTGTCCAAAATCTGCAAGGCACAAGTCAGGAGTGTGATGGAATACTCCCCACTTGCCTGGATGAGTGCAGCTCAAACAATACTCAAGAGCCTTGACAATGTCCAGGACAGAGCAGCCCGCTTTATTGGCACCCCATCCACAAACATTCACTCCCTCCACCAGACGCACAGTGGCAGCAGTGCGTACCATCTACAAGAAACACTGCAGGGACTCACCAAGCCTCTATAGACAGCACCTTCCAAACCCACAACCTCTACCACCTAGAAGGACAAGGGCAGCAGACACATGGGAACACCACCACCTGGAAGTTCCTCTCCAAGCAACACACCATCCTGACTTGGAAATATATCGCCATTCATTCACTGTCACTGGGTCAAAATCCTGGAACTTCCTCCCTATTAGCTCTGTGGGTGTACCTACACCACATGGACTACAGTGGTTCAAGAAGGCAGCTCACCACCACCTTCTCAAGGGCAGCAAGGGACGGGCAATAAATTCTGGCCCAGCCAGTGATGCCCACATCCCATAAATGAATTAAAAGTAAAATAGCTTCAGGAGCACCACCATGCATCAAGCTTTGGGTAAGGCATGGAGGCAGTCCTCCAGCAACTACTACAGGGAAGCAAGAAGAGTAATGAATTTAATATACAGATCAACTATGATCTTATAGAATGGGGAAACATGCTTGAGGGCTGAATGGTCTCCTCCAGTTGCTATGTTCCAAACAAAGTTAAATATGAGAACATTCGAAAACACGGAGCAACAAATTCCCATTTTACTAACCAAGCCAGCTCTTAACGCAGATCATATCCCATTTTTCTTAGTTTGGTCTCTATCCAACATATTTAGCTGTCTGAGAAAATGTTATTGCAGAATTACTTAATGTTCAACAACCATAATTAAGTGGGTCTTCGGATTATGTAGAATAAGTATTCATCCTCACATCTCCATTATTTCTTCATAGACATTATTTTGCAGAAGATCCTGGAAACTCAGAAATCATCCCATTGGAGCGTTTCATCACCTCTGCCTGCAAATCTCCCTCTAACATGTTCATGACTGGGGTGGATTGAATTTAGGCAAAACTGAGCGGTGTAGCGGCTGTGAGTCAGGAGAATAGATAGGGGAAAGCTACCACCAGATCACCACTGTTAAAAGTCTCTGAAACACATTGATTTCTCCCAGCAGGTGTTTCCCTCCCCACCACCTGGAGCAGGGATTTTGATTATTCACCCGTCCACCCCCTTGCTGTGTATAAGTGATGACCAGCTGCCAACACTTCATTTCCCTTCTGTTCAGCGGTGACCTCTCTCTGCAAAGTGGAAATATCACTAGGGGCCCATCCTGCATCTTTAATGAGGTCCCATCAATGGAACTGACACAGGGCAGTTGGCAGATGTCTCATCCAAACCCACGTTCAGTGGGGAAATCACCAAAAGTAACATCCAGACCGGTTATTTCTTCAAACTTCCAGTTTGCACTGATGCACCTCTCCCTCTCCTCAACCAACGTAAACTTGCACTCTTGTCTATCCGCAACTCAGTTAAACTGATAGTCTTCTTCCCTCCTCCCTTGAGTTCCTGCTGCCATTCATCTTCATTACTCCCTCTCAGCTTATTAGACAACAGTGACTAGTTCTAAATATTGCTGTTCTCTCTAGTCTGCAACTACACTTGAAAAAGTACTTCATTGGCTGTAAGGTACTTTAGAATGTTCTATGGTTATGAAAGGTACTATACCAATGCAAGTCCTTTCTCTTTTCTTTGATGAGGGCACCCTCCTTCCTTCTGCACCTCAAAATATCTACCCATTCATTTTACTGGCCATATTTATTGTATATTCACCAGTTTCTTGTATATTTTATACACCTCAGAGCAATGCAGAGATGTCACTATTTTCTAAATGTGCAACAGGTCTATTTACAGTGCTTTAAAATACCCCATGCAATCACAAAATGTCTACAATCATCCTTACTTCTCAGCTTCTAGCTTCTAGGTCTTTCTTAGCTTTACACCCAGTGAGTCCACACCCGGGCTTAATCAGTCAAACACAGTGAGCACGGATCAGCTACCAGACTCACATAATCAAACACAGATCAATTAAACCATTGAACGCTACAATATTTTAGCTGGGACACTAGCCTCTTTGGATGAGACAGGTTAGTGCCTGGGTTCGTGTAACAGAGAGACAAATTTTAGGTGAGTCCCACATGCACTAATTGACTAATATCAGCAACACATGTCACGCTTTATATTTTGACAAGGAATAGAATAAAACAGAAAACAAAAACAATTTCCTACTATACATTAATCCAACTTTCCTATCTTGAAATTCTCCCGCTTGTCCTCTGCGTCAGCTAAAGTCGCATCAAATCGAAATAACACAGCAGCCAGCTGATCTTTGTATTCCTAGGGATTTCATGTAACAAAGGAATCACGCTATTCAGTAAATATCATAAATTATAACTGTTCCAGATAAGCTTGACAGATCAGCAAGAATCCTTTAAAAGTTTGTTTAATCTGTTATACTAGACTGATTTTAAATTTACCAATCTACCTACTAAACAATTAATCAAAACTGATGTCCAAATAACAGTCTTTGAGAAATGAAAAAAATACAGTTAATATAATTATCTAGTAAATTATCACAGAGAGGTGAAACCTTTAACACTTCGCAGCTCCATAATGAAAAATAAAACAGCAGTGAGCCTGTAAGGGGTCATTGGTCTTGAGTAATCTTGTTTTCCCTTGGAAGAAAGTTGAATTGCTGGAGCGTGTGTTCTGTTTGTAAATCAAACGTTAAAGCAGTTCAGTGACAACAGTTCCCAGGGAGCAGTGACTTGCTCCATTGTTTAGAAGGTGCAAACATTTTCTCGCTTTCTACTTTGAACAGTGCAACTGTAACATCTGTGAGATTACAACTGACGCAATTTTACAGCAAATCCAATAGCTTCATTAACAAAAAGCTTAAAACTTAGAGTTACAAAGCAATTTAAAGCAAAACATGGGGGGGTGAATGTAATGCCCCATGCCCTCGCCTGCCTATTTGAAGGCAGGGCCACATAAAATAAAGTGGGCGGCCAGCCCACTGCCTTCTTGTCCAACCCCCGACTTGTCTCCCATGTTATGGTGGGCGGGTAAGGCTTCAGGCGGCCTTCCCGCCTTTAGACATATTGAGGGCCTTAAATGGCCTCTTATTGGCCAATTCAGGATCTCATTTTGATCTCCTCTGCAATAATACATGCAGCTGGGAAAGGAAGAAGAGGACAACCAGCCCATTAGGTTTCGCCGCTGGGTTAAAGGCAGGCAGGAAGGGGAAGTGGGGGGGTTATCTCCTTTGGGGGGGGGGGGTTCCCTGGAGGCAACCCCCAAGATGGTATCCGCCTTTGGGTCCCCCTGAGCTCGAAAACCCTCCCCTGTCCTTCTGGAGTCATAAAAACATGCCTGACCAAAATGTCCGGACTTACCTCAAGTTCAGTATCCATCTTTAGTTCTTGTAGTCGCAGAAGCGGTCACTACTGTGTCCTGGCACTACTGGAACTACAAGGGCTGCCAGCCAATCAGGTTGGCCAGCAGATCTCAAGGATGGGGCTTATTGTCCCCCGGGGGTCAGAAGTACCACTTTTACCTCACTATGGCCACCCCCAGCATATTATCACTGCGAGGCAGCCAGATTTAAGGTTGGCATGGTGCAGTCCGACTTTTTGACTGGAGCGTTGGAGGCAAGGAATACGTGACCCCTATTAAATTCATCCCATAGAGTTTGCCCTTGGATAGTCAGGCTAGGTTGTCTCCAGGTCAATTGGATCTGATCTGACTAGGACATACCCATTTTCAGCTGGACATCTCACCTTGATGATCTTGCTCCTGAAAGCATTAGGTTTCTTCGCCTCATTTTATCCTTTGGCTGCACACCAATTGTCCTCTAGTTGATCCTTCTGTGCCGTTTTATTGATTTCGGAGGTATGTGATCAGCCTCTGATTGGTCCACGTCAAACTGAACGTAATCCAAAGCATCCTGCATAGTCGGGTTTCCCCCACACATTTCTCTGGCGTGTAGTTGTTTAATCACAGGATGGCTGGTCCACTTGCCATTTGTCGCCTTCAAGTTTAACTGTCTCATTGGTGGTTGTGCAGCCGCCCCCAAGTTATAAATCATTGTCTGTAAAAGAGGTCATTTGAGAAAACAGAACCGTAACAGTCCTTTAGAAAAGACAATTCTGCAACCACAACATGTTTCTGAGAAATGTAACATCCTCAAGTTTATTTCCACTGCCTCTTTGCCTCTTTGCAGTAAATTTAAGCACATCTTACACAATCCTGCGACCAGCTGGTAGGGTACATAAGTTGTTGTTGATTTAACCATTTGGGTCAAAGTAATAGTTTGAGCTGATGGAGGGTGGGGGGGTGGGATTGTGTCAGGGATTGTGCTGGGAGTGAATTTAAACTCTCCTGCCCTGCATGAAGCTGACTTGAGAAAAAAAAAACAGAAAGTGCTACAAATGCTCAGACGGTCTGGCAGCATCTGCGGAGAATCTGAGTCATACTTGACTTGAAACATTGACCCTGTGTCTCTCCGCAATGCTGCCAGACCTGCTGAGTGTTTCCAGCACTTTCTGTTTTTATTTCTGTTCTTGTTTCAGATTTCCAGCATCTAGAGTATTTTGTTTCTATTTACATGAAGCTGACTTGATCAGGTTGACCAATAGTTCTTACGTTCTGACCCATTCTTCGGTCCTCCAACCTTCATCGGCTTCAGCGTGTGCCTGACCTGAACCCATCCTCTTGCTTCATGATGAGTCCCATTAAAGTGATTTCCCAATGTGTTTAGCTGTATGATACACAACATCAACCCTAAGATTTTATACAAGTGTAAGATGTCTTAAGCCTGTTGCATATTACAGTCTGTTGCTTACTATTGTTGGGAAATAAAAAGCTATAAAATCACTGCTGCCAATTTTTGCAGATAGAAGCTTTATGTGTTTGTAAGATATTCCTCTGCTCCCCCTCTAACATTTATTTAAAATTCTTTTTTTAAAATCTTCATTTGTATTCTTGCAATGTTTTGCTTAACCTTTAGAATTATGTGTTATGTTTTAAAACTGCGAGAAGGGAGCAGCCCAGGAGTGGAAATGTTCCATAGTGATCTGAGCAGTGACATTGCAAATGGCCATTCATGACATTACTGGACTAACATTTCACAGTGTCACATTCTGGGCAAATTATTTGTTGGCAACATGCTCCTAACCAGCAGTTGTGATGAATAAAACACAGGTCCTGAAAATGACACATGATTAAAATTCTGCAGATATGTCTGCAATATTTAAGATTACGCCATGGCTTCTTATTAATTATGGTACTAAGTTCCTTACTCGATGCAGCCAATGACTCATACACGATGACATAGGCCAGGATTTCCCAATCCTGTTGGTAGTGGGCGTCATGGAGGGTATGAGCAGACAATATAGCGAGAAGGCTAAAAATCAGTTTTACGCCAACGTGAAACCAGTTTGTGATCGTCCGCTCCACCCGTCAATGGCGGGCCATGTTTCCTGCTGCCAGGAACCTAATTTCAATGCTTAAGCATCTTATTATAAGCCCTGCTAGCTGGAATCATCCCGCCCATGCTGGATCATCCGGGCATCATGCTGACATGTTTCACAACTGTGCATAAGTGATGTGCACCTGGTGAGCTGCACTTCGCCCAGGACTTCAAAGTTTGTTTGCCCACCTTGCTTCAGGCAGCACTAGTCATCAGCGCCAGGCTTCACAGGCAGCACTATATCACTTTTAGGGGGGCTCATGGGCAGGTCTCTACCCATAAGGCAGGGCTAGGGCTTGCTTGGGGAAGGGGGAGAAGTGGCCTCAGGCACGGGAAGAGGCTGCAGGGCGAGAGCTGTACTGGGGAAGGAGGATATCCCAGGGTGCGTGAGGGGGCCACACGTTGACCTGTGCATGTGGCTTCAAGATGGTGAGGGCTGAGGAGGCAGTCTCCAGAGGAGATGAGGCCAGATGGACATGTGAGGGTGCGTGTGTGAGAGGGTGAGGGGTGATGTGCCTTGAGCTGGCAGTGAGTGAGATGCCAGTGAATGGGTTTGAGTGTGTGAGTTTAGAGTGATGAGATGGTTGCATGACCCTGGCAGCACAGATGAGGTCATTCATCCTCTTTTTGCGCTGGATGACCAACCTCTTCTGTGCAGCGTTGGCACTGACCACCGCTCCCAAGCTGGAGTGGAGAGATTGCTGGACCTCCTGCAGCCAGAGCGGGGGTGGAGGACATCATGGTGGGGCCTCCAAAAGGCATTCCAGTGATGGGTCACTGAACTCTTCTTGGCTTCCAGGGCCATGTCTTCACTGGGACAGTCCTGGGCTACAAGCATTGAGAACTGTGCGCACGGCTACAGTTTTAGATACGGCACCCAGTGTGAGGAAACAGTGAGGTAATGGCATAGCGGGTGATTCAGAGGCTACCCACCAGCGAGACAGTGTGCTTCCTGTGGCTGTATAATTAATCAGGCAGGAATGGGGCGATACAGTGCAAAAACCCACTACTGCTGCCGGCGAGTAAAATGTCTTTTTTCACACGCCCGCTACTGCACTAAGTAGGGAGGGTTTCACCATTAGATAAATTAAAATGCTGGAATGTTGGGAACGCACAGCAGATTGGTTTGGATCTAAAAGAGAATGACTTAACTACTGACCCAGAATGTTAGGCTATAATTTTATCTTAAAAGCTGTTGGAGTTTAATGTTTATTTCCGCCTCTCTTTCCTACTAATCAAGGCAATGCTTATTTGAAATTAGAAAATTTGATGTTAAAAAGTTACTGCTTCATTAGGAATGGCTGACTTGCATTAAAATTGCCTGTCTGGGCAGCAGATCAATTTAGATTATGATTCTGATTTTGCGGATTTGCATTTCAGATTATTTGAATATCAAATGTTTGGATTTAGTAAGACCGGCCTATGAATTAAAAGTACCTTAACTGGATCATTAAAGACTCAAGAAACATGCTCACTCGTTTAAATTTGCCAGCAGGAATTAGATATAGTTCCACTGGACCTTAGGGACTTGGTTATGTATCAGCCAATAAACCAGCAAGTGACAAATAAAGGCAGTTGTAACACCAGGAGCGCTGTTGAATGCCCATTACTAAACCATAAGATTCAGTGCTTATCCTCCTTGGCAGCATCCAACATTATGGGATGCCATAAATCCCCCGCTTCCTCTTAATACTTTTGTTGAATGAAATGATAGATGTTTTATATGCAATTTTCTGTATTCCGCAGACAATGATGGTTGGTGGCCACTCTGTTTCACACTGGGGATGCCTTTAAAATTGTCTCATATCATCCTATGGAGACCAGCTCTTTAGCCCTCTGAAAGGCAAGTGACGATGGCAACATTGCAAAGTGATAGAGATAAAAGTAAACTTCTATTCCAACTGAGAGTCATTTTAGTTGAAAGTACATTTTCTATCAGATACAAAAGCAGAGGAATATTCTTTATCTGAAGGGCCATCGTTCTTTTCTTCTGTTGCCAGTGGAACTGCTTGCATTTAATCTTTCACCAAATCTATACTTAGAACTTCATCCAGCCCAATAATCATGGTACAGTATTTCTAGTTTTTAGAAACTTATATAAGTTAAAGCAAAATCAAAAAAAACTGCAGTTTCTGTGAGTCTGAAACGAAAACAGAAAATACTGGAAAGACTCAGGAGATCAGGCAGCATCGGTGCAGAAAGAACGAGAGGTTACATGGCTAATTTTACCCTCTCTCTCCAGAAGGGAAAGCCACAGGATCGAGTGGGATGCTAATTTTTCACGTGCCCAATATTACTCGTCAGCTTCAATGGCGAGTAAAATTGGCGGGTGTAAAACTGACATTGCCCCTAATTCTGATGAACAGGATGGGTTAAAATTGCTCTCATTGGGCAGCTATAAAATCACATTCTGCCTGATGGTGTCGTTTTCCTACTTGGCGAGGTTTGACAAAATTGGCCCCAATGTTTCAGGCTGATGAACTCTTGTCAGGACAGGTTAAAGCAACCTCATTATTCAGGCATGCTTCAGGGTGCTGAGTCTCCATTAGATTTCTTGATAGGTTTGTGACCAATTGGCTTTTCCATTGTCTACCAAAGGCTCCAGTGAGAATCGGGTGCTGTGCTTCATTAGAAAAGTAAAATTACACTAAAAATGGACAACGACTTTTGGGATTTTACAAAGGTCATTCTTTGCATTGGTGCGAAAGGGAGAACATTGAGAATGTTAATCCAGGTTAAGAATGGTAGTGCTACCCTTTGCCTTTCGCTGAAGGTTGTCATATTCTGAAAATGGTCTGTTTAGCAGTGATCGAAATGTTTTTTAATTCACAGGCCTATGTCTTTTGGCAATCCAATTTTTCACGTTCTATGATGCTTTCTCTGCTCTCGATTCCAGTTATTTAACTCTTGCTCATTATTATAAATGTCAAACATATAGTTTTATTGCACCACAGGCAACATGTCAGTTCCTCTATGACTCCAGTAATTTTGTCTAATCGGCAGAAATGAATGTTAAACAGGAACTAATATCATCCCTTGAGTAATAATACAAAATCCTTCACTGAGTGCTGATTCTTTTTAAATGATGACTGCAGAATAAGACACTGTAAGGACTTTATCCTTGAATTATATTAATACCCTTGTCACTATGTTGTTTAATATGTAATACTAAAAAAAGGACAGCTGCCCCTAATTGGTCTAGATTTCTATCTTGACATCTCTGCTTTCTCTCAGCTTTCTATCTACTTTTTGACTACCTTTTAGCAGAAGAGAACTTGCCTTATTGGATTTAATGATGAATAATGGTACTGAATTAGACAATGATCTAACAGTGAGGGGACACTAGCAAACAGTGAACAAAACGTAATTGAATTTGTGACTTGATATTAAGTTTGAGAGAGAGAGAAGGGTGAGTCATGAGCTAAGTTTTTAAAGTTAGCTATGACAAAGTTCTTTGGGATAAGACAGAAATTGACCTTGATAGATTGGGCAGAACTGTCAATGAATAAAACTATGGATGAAAATGGGAAGTGTTCAAAGGAAGATCTGTAGAATACAAGGTGAGATGTGCCCCCAAAGGGTAAGAGTTGCCCTTGTGTAAATGAATGACCTTGGTTAAAAAGACAAGTGAAAGATAATATAATATTTTTGAAAAGAACGCATATGAATACAAATTACATTGGTGATTGGAAAACGGGCAAATAAAAGCAAAGAGGTACAAAGAAAATAGCGAGAGCTGCAAAACAAAATGAGATAAAAAACTTTCAAAAGATATCAAGGACAACACAAGATAATTTTATAAGTAATAAAGGGAAGGAGGATGGTGAAGAATAATGTCAACTCCTTAAGGACAGGTGCAGGTGACATTGTAATTGAAATTTAGCAAATGACATTCTTGCTAAATACTTAACAATAGAGATTGAGGATAAAGTACCAGAGGTATGAGGAAAACTAAAAGCAAACCAAGGGAGGAACACTACAACAATATGAGTTAAGGCCATACAGACATATCTCTAGGACCTGATAGTTTCTGCCACAGCTCATTAAAAGAAGCAGGTGAGGAAATTGTGTGGGGGAAGTGTGAGGCCCCCCCAGTTTGGACTTAAGAAAAATAGTTCTGAATACGCTCTAAACAGCTAAAAGTGAGGACTTGCAGAGGTGCAGAGAGATTTAGGAGTCCATATATACAAATCATTCAAAGCTTGTTGACAGGTACAAAATATAATTTAAAAGGCTAACGGAAAGTAGGATATATTGGCCATGGGTGGGATGTAGAGCAGATTTACCAGCATGTTACCAGGGTCCAAGGGTTAAATTATGAGGACAGGTTGAATATTTTACAACAACAACTTATATTTATATGGCACCTTTAACATAACGGGCCGAATTTTTCGCTTGGCGTGCAGGTATGCGCCCAACATGCATGAGCGTAAAGTAGGGTAAGCGTTCTGATGTCATTGCGCGCTTGCGCAATATTTCACTCGGCGGGCGCACCGGGGACGGAGCCATTCATTAAGAGGCCAGATAAAGCCATTTATAAAAGTCAATTGATGCCGATTTTTTGCTACCTGTGTGAATTCGCACTCGTCATACAAGAAAAACGGGCAGGCAGCCAGCTGACAAACTCAGAAACATCATCCACGGGCGGGATCAAAAGTGTCAGCAGCACTGCCAGTTTCAGTAGTGAGGAGTTTGCTAGACAGTTTGCTGCTGGTGACTTATTGGTATTTGGCAGCTTCATCTCTGTTCGGGGCTTCGTTGTTAGCATTTCCAGGCATCATTTCAGGACTCATTAATGTCTCCAAGGACGCCAGAGATTTCAGACCGTGTGGACCTACTGGGAATTAGACAGCCTTCTGTGACCCTGGGAATGGGGATTGTGGTCTCCGCTGGAGGCATCTCCTCTGAGCAGGAAGAGAGGGGCAGAAGGGAGAGGAGACCGGATGTCCCAATGCAGCTTCCAGGGGAGGGACCTGTGGGAGGAGAGGCACAGGCACAAGGGGCACAGGGTCAGCAGGAAGTCCAAGGCGGAAGGGGCCGCAGAAGACGCCACTATCCCGCTGCCAGGGTTTACAGGCAGCGATGCAGCTACCTCAATATGTCGAGGTGCAATGCAAAAGGAGGCTCTGTTAGATGATTAGCCATGGGATCACCTCCGGCTGTGTGGGTGGACACCCCATGCCAATGGCTCTGAAGGTCATGGCGGCTCTCAACTTCTAAGCCTACAGCTCTTTCCAGGGCTCAGTGGGGGATCTGTGTGGAGTCTCCCAATCAGGTGTCCACAGTTGCGTCAAGCTAGTGACAGAAGCTCTGTTCAGTCGGGTATTGACTCTCATTCACTTCTGTATGAACGAGGCCAGCCAGGCTGAGCGAGCCAGAGGCTTTGCAGCAATTGCTGGGATCCCCCACATCCAGGGTGTCATCAACTGTACACATGTGGCCATCAGGGCACCAGCGGGTCAGCCGAGTGCCTTTGTCAACAGGAAGGGCTTCCACTCCACGAACGTGCAGATAGTGTGTGATCACAGGATGCAGATTCTGCAAGTCTGTGCAAGGTACCCGGGCAGCTCCCATGATGCCTACATCCTCAGACACTCCCAGGTGCCGAGGCTCTTCAGTGCTCCAGCCCGACTTGGATGGATGGCTGCTGGGTAACATGGGCCTTGAAGAGGTGGCTCATGACGTCTCTCCGCCACCCAAGAACAGAGGCTAAGCAGCAGTATAACAGGAGCCACGCCTCCACAAAGCTGGTGATACAGGGAACCATAGGTCTTCTGAAGACCTGCTCCTGATGCCTGGACTGTTCAGGGGGAGCACTACAATACCCCCCAGAGTGGGTGTCACTGATAGTGGTTGCATGCTGCGCTTTCCACAATCTGGCACTGGCAAGGGGGGTCCCACTTGAGGAAGAGGATCTTGAGGCAGCTCCACAGGGCACAGAGGATGAATCCAGTGGTGAGTCAGAGGAGGAGCATGATGAGGGCGTGGAGACAGACCCCTGTAACCTCCAGGGACGCCTTGATCCAACGCTCCTTCAGCTAGGCTGCAAAATAAATGCTACCAACTCATGCCAGGGCTGCCACCTCCATCCCAGATCTCTGAAATGGCCCTTTCCTTTGACTCCAAAGTCCATTCAGTGTCTGTGAAATAAAGTTTCAAGCCACTCATGTCCAGCATTACATATTTTAAGGTGAGGGTGCTATGAACTGAGCAACAGCTGACACCTCGTTAAGAAGATGTAACTCTTTCGAGTACATTCACAGTTCTTGGCTTTTTTTTTGTTCAAGTCCTGGAGTGGGACATGAACCCACAACCTTCTGACTCAAAGGCGAGGGTGCTATGAACTGAGCCACAGCTGACACCTCCAGCATTACATACTGGCGTACCCTGCACCATATTAAACAAACAAGTTGAAGCATATTCAGGCCATTACGACAAAAGAAAATTTATCTCATGTTGACAGTCAAAACAAATTAACAGAACCTTCTCTGGCCTTCAGCCCCAGACCAGTTAAAATAAACAAAAAAATGCACAACAGAAGATCACCCATGACCAGCCCCTCTTGTGCTCATGGTGCCTTAAACTTAGGTTGACGGGTGCTGCGTCTAGGTTCTCCCCCCTTGCTGGTAGTGGTATTGGAGATGGTCACTCTGCTGTCCTGTTGGCCTTGATGGCCTTGGTGGTTGCCCTCTGGCCAGTGCAGCCTGTGCTGGCCCCGCCTGGGAGGGAGTGGCCAGTGCCATGGCTGGCATCTCCCCAGTCACCGCAGCCTCATCAGATGCCACGGTTACTGGCAGAGTGGCAGAGGAGCTGCTGCCATCATCCAGAGTGCCCTGAGAGGAGCCCGCAAAGATGACAGGCGACTCGTGCGCCAGCGTGAGGTCAGTCCGGACCTCCCTGCTCACCATTGATGGATGGACATCTAGCTGGGATACTGGGTGCCTCATCCATCACCCACACTGACCACCTGAGGTCATGCCTGTGTGAGGGCTTGCAGGTCCGAGTGCAACCCCAGGAACCACTGATTCTGTCCCTGGAGCTCCCTCTCCATGAGAGTTGCCACCCTCTCAATGGAGGAGGCAGTGTGCTCAGCCTTGAGGGTCAACGCAGTACTCATGCTCCACATGGACTCCTCCACAATGGACACCATGGCACACTTCATGGATCTCCGCCAGGTCCTCCCGCACATCTCGCTGAAGATCCAGCATCTGCCACCTAATGGATGATCCCAGAGGCTCATCATTTGCCTTCGACTGAGCATCGTCCTGGTCTCCAGCAGCCCTCCGACTGCCAGTGCCCTGGGTACTCTCTGCCTCTGCCTACACCTCAAGCGAGTGTGAAGTGCCCTCACTGCTGTGCACCGACATTCTAGCGAAGATCTGACACCCACCGAGGTGCTGGAACTTGTGCTGGTGCCTGGTTCAGAGAGCAGGTGTAATGCAGGTACATCTGGAGCCTGGCGATTCTCTGGTGTCAGGAATGGCTCTTCAGGTCCTGTGATTGGGGGAGTGGTGGCAAACCTAAGGGAGAACAACGACATGTCATTAGCTTAAGTCATCTGTAGGGCTCACCCCCTTGGCCAGCTCCGGCGTCATTGGCAGTTGGCGCTCAGACTCTAACACCCCTGAGCTCCATGGGGGGATGTCCAGACCTTAACACTTCACCACACTGATCCATGCCAACACAGTACTCACCCTTCCTAAGCGCAGCAGGTCGATAAACCTCTTACGAGCACTGGACCCAGGTGTTCCGCACCACATCATGGCTGCTGACCAGCACTGTCACCCACTTCCCACCAACCCCCCACCACCACAAGCTCTTTTTGTAAGGTGTGGTGGCGTCTTCCTTCCAACCCTGGGGACAAGAGCGTTACTCCTGGCAGCCACCTCTGCCAGGAGGACCGCGAGGTGCTCATCAGAAAACCAGGAGACTGGGTGCCCTCCCGACCTGCCCTCCCGCCTGGCGTCGGCAGCCACATCCGAATCCATAATTTTTACTCTCTTGCTGACAACATCAAAGATGTCTTCCTCGCCGGGGCAGCCTTCCAGGGCCTGAACGTGCCGGTTTTAAACCAGCCGTCGGGGTCCAATGGCGACAGGCCCCTGTCTCTGCCTGCCCCTTCCTGACCATCAGGAGCGGCCGTTCACCCATTGGCCCGCCAACGTGAAATCACAGTTGGGGGGCCAATCGCGAGTGGCGGGCTGTTTCCCGTCTACTCCCGAGCCCGCCAACCGTGCGCGCCCGCCCAACTCAAAATTCTGGCCAATGAAACGTCTCGAACAGGGCATTATAAAACAAAGTGTGACACCAACCACATGAGGAGATAACTAAAAGCTCAGTCAAAGAGATAGATTTTAAGGAGTGTCCCTAAAGAAAGGAAGCAAGGTAGAGAGGCAGCGAGGTGTAGGGAGTAGGTGAAGGAATAGAGGAGACTTGTATTCCCTTGAGTATATCAGATTAAGGGATTTCCTAATCAAGGTCATAGAGTCAGTGAGTCACAGGTGGAGGCCATTTGGTTCATTGAATCCACACTGGCTTTCTATCGAGTCAGTCCCAATCCTCCACTTTAACCCTGTGGCCCTGCAAGTTTATTTCCCTCCTGCCCATCCAATTTCCATTTGAAATCATTGATAACCTTCACTTCCACCACCCTCATAGGCAGGGAGTTGGAGATCATTAACACTCACTGCGTTAAAAAAAGCCCTTCCTCAGGCTCCCTCTGCATCTCTTGCCCAAAGCCTTAAATCTCTGTTCCCCGTCTCTTGTACCATCAGCTAATGGGAACAGCTTTTGTTTGTCTATCTGATCTAAACTTGTCAAAGGCTTGGATTTTATGGGGTGCTGGGCTAGAGTGGTCAATATAACTAAATGCCCGGGTCTTGCAATACACCACAGCTAGTCTATCTATGTCCTGTTGCAGTCAATTGGTATCACCCTCACTGACTGCAGGAAGCACCTGGTAGTGGAAATCAGGAACTTACCCTCCCAAAAACCTGTTGAGGAGGGATCAATTAAAAACTTAAAAACAAACTGAGATTGATAGCTTTTTAATAGGCAAGAGTTTTAACTAAAGGAGAAATATTCATTGTTGAACTTCCAGAAACATGGCGTTCCTTTTTCTATGGGAGTAGGAGCCACCATCTGCCCCAGGGCTGCATTAAATATAGAAGCTTGGAGACAGCAAAATGCTCTTAGTTCTTTACTTTGTCAAAATCGCTCCTGCTGTGGAAATTTTCAAATCCATTCACAAGGCAAACTTATTGTATAAAGTCTTAATGTGAGACCTAGGCAACTCTAAAATGGTGCATCAAGTTGAAATACTAAAATATGAGACAAAACTTTTCATGCTGCAAAATTATCTTTATTTACTGATATAAATATCTTTATTTTTTGTCCAGAATCAGGAGATATGATGCATGTTAAATCAATGTTTTGCTGTTTTTGCATAAAGCACGAACACTTGACAAATGACAAGTTTTGCATAATAGGAGAAGACCATTATAGTAAACATCATAGGAATAAACTTTAATGAAAATAAATATTAAAAATGAATTGATATAGCATCATGAGTAGCAATTCAATAGCTATAATTAAACCCTCCAGTGCACAGACATCACAAGCAGACAGCCGACTTCAGATGCCATTGTCTCATTAAACAGCAAATTAAAATGACGTCTGAGTCACTCCAAGTCACGTCTGCACTGCATCTCTGATACCCTTGCAGAATAAAACATTTTTATTTTATTTTGGCTTTCCTTGCTACTCATTTCTGCCCTTCATCTCCTCCCTGAGGCTGCCTGATTGACACTAACAAGAAAAAAGAAAATTACCAAAAAAAGATCTTCTTTCGACTAATAACCCGTCAACCGTAATGATAGGCGGTACAAATATGTTATTTGTAGTACTTGGAAAGGTTTGTGGACTGACTTCCCAACGGCTGGTGGGCAGTAAAGGACAAATAGGAGAAAAAAATGTGGCGGAGAGAAAAGCAAACTGGAAGATATGTTTTGAATATACAACAGCTGTATGTTTGAAATGAATATAATTGGAAGTTTCAATTTGTTGCAGGAAAGAGGGAACAGAGGTATAATCACAGCACGTTGAATTCTATGTATTTTGAATGTTGACATCGCTGCCATACAGGAAGTTAATTCCCATCTTTATCTATTCAATCTTCCATACATCTCGCTGATCTGACTTCAATGATGTCAAGGGTTTAATCTAACACTGTCCTGACTAAAATTGGGAATATTTCATAGACTATTCAAACGTCCTTTCTTCAAATAAAAGTTGTGGCTTCAAACAAATATTATAATTTATTTCAGTGAAGCCTGGTTCAAATTTTAACTTGCTTAATTCGGGATTAAGACGTGTGTTACACTCACCCATGGGAAAATTTAAAAGGAAATTGTCACTGAAAAAGTAAGCGATTATTCGTAAACAGGTTTTTTTTTCAGTTTTATCAAAAACCTTTTGAGCCAAAGAAGTAACTGGCAAAATAAATGCGGAGGCAGCAAAAGGAGATTGTGGACATCTCAGGAAAGCTCTGTGTGTGATGGAGCTCTAGAAAGGTCTAAGGCATTTTATGTTTCCTGCTCAGCAGCATATTTTTAGTGCTGAAGACCAATGCTATCTGCGAACACTGCCATATCTACCTGTTAATGACCATGAACAGCTAACTCAAAAGCTTGTAGCCAGTTACAAATGTGTGCCACCTCATGCAATGATGCCTGTAGCTAGCCAACATATGGGTACCAGTGCCAATGATAGTTAAGGTCTTCACCTCTCTCAGCTTTTGAACTGCTCTCTTGTCAAGAAGTTACACTAGAATGCCGTGCAAAGAAACCCTTCTTGAAACTATCTCATGTTCTTGGGCCTAAAATCAGCTAAAATCAATGGCTATATGTCCTGCAATAACTGGGCCACATTCCTTTTACTGCCTTCACAATTATTTTGCCAGTTACTCCTTTGACACAAAAATATTCTGATAAAACTGAAAAAAACATTTGCTTATGAATGATGACTTACTTTTTAGTGACCATTTCCTTTTAGTGGCCCTTAAGAGAAAGAACTTGCATTTATATATCCTGTTTCAGGGTCTTGGGACGTCTCAATGTGCTTTACAGCCAACTAAGTGTTTTAGAAGCATTATTATAATGCAAAAAAATAATTTACAGGGATATGGGGAAACAGCAAGGGAGTGGTATTAATTGGATAATATGACAAAGAGCTGGCAAAAGCAAGGTGGACGGAATGGCCTCATTCTATGCTGTATCATTCTATAATTCTATGTACCAGCCAGTTTGCACACAGAAATAACCCATATAAGGCAATCAGATACATAGCAAGGTAATCTTATTTTTCAGTAATGTTGGTTGAAGTTTAAACATTGGCAAAGAAACTAGGGAAACTCCCCTGCTGTATTTCAGAATAGTGTCATAGGATTTTTGACATCTACTCAAGAAGGCAGGTGGGCCTTGGTTTAGCAACTTAACCAGATGAAAAGGACTTTCAACAATGCCACACTCACTCAGTACTGCACTAGAGTGTTGATCTGGATTAGACGTTTCAGTCTTTGCTGTGGGATATGAACCCACCTTCTGACTCAGAGTTGAGAGTGTTATTCACTGAGCCACAGCTGACTAGCCCAAGTCCTACACCCTGTTTTTGGTTAAAATCTTGTGAGTTAAAATTGGGGTTGCAGTCTTTCTTTTTATTTACTTGTGGAATGTGAGCATTGCTGGAAAAGCCAGAATTTATCACCCATCCCTAATTGCCATTGAGAAGGTGTTGGTGAGCCATCTTCTGGAACTGCTAACGTCGGCGGTGGTGTAGGTACATCCACAGTGCTGTTAGGGAGGGAGTTCCAAGGTTTTGACCGAGCGACAATGAATTAAGGAATGACAATATTTTTCCAAGTCAGGGTGGTGTGTGACTCAGAGGGGAACTTGCAGGTGGTGGTGTTGCCATGCACCTGCTGCCCTTATTCTTGTTGGTAGTAGAGGTCATGAGTTTGAAAGGTGATGTCGAAGGAGCCTTGGTGAGTTGCTGCAGTGCATCTTGTAGATGGTACACACTGCTGCCACAGGGAGTGAATGATCAAGGTGGTGGAGAGGGTGCAGATCAAATGGATTGATTTCTCCTGGATAGTGTCAAGCTTCTTGAGTAGAGCTGCGCTGCTCCAGGCCAGTGGAGAATATTCCATTACACTCCTAATTTGTGCCTTGTAGATGATGAACAGACTCTGGGGAGTCAGGAGGTGAGTTACTCACCACAGAATTCCTACCCTCCGACCTGCCCTTGTAGCCACAGTACTTATATGGCTTGTACAGGTCAATTTCTGGTCATTGGTTACTTCAGGATGTCCATAGTAGGGGATTCAGTGATGGCAATGCCATTGAATGTCAAGGGGAGATGGTGGTTTCTCTCTGTTGGCGATGGACATTGCCTTGTCTGATGTGAATATTACTTGCCACATATCAACTCAAGCTGGATATTGCCCAGGTCTTGCTGCATGTCGGCATGGACTGAGGAGGTGCAATTTTTATTATTCATTCACGGGATGCGGGAGTTGCTGGCTAGGCCAGCATTTATTGCCCATCCGTAATTGCTATTGAGAAGGTGGTGGTGAGCTGTTTTCTTGAACCGCTGCAGTCCATGTGGTATAGATACACCCACAGTGCTTTTAGGGAGCGAGTTCCAGGATTTTGACCCAGAGACAGTGAAGGAACGGCAATATATTTCCAAGTCAGAATGGTGAGTGGCTTGGAGGAGAACTTCCAGGTGGTTGTGTTCCCATCTATCTGCTGACCTTATCCTTCTTGATGGTAGTGGTCATGAGGTTGTAAGGTGCTGTCTGAAGAGGCTTGGTGAGTCCCTGCAGTGCATGTTGTAGATGGTACACACGGCTGCCACTATGAGTCCTTGTTGGAGGGAGTGAATGTTTATGGATGGGGTGCCAATCAAGCTGGCTGCTTTGTCCTGGACTGTGTCAAGCTTTTTGAGTATTGTTGGAACTGCACTCATCCAGGCAAGTGGAGAATACTCCTGACTTGTGCCTTGTAGATGGCGGACAGGCTTAGGCGAGCCAGGAGATGAGTTACTCACCGCAGAATTCCTAATCTCTGATCTGCTCTTTTAGCCATAATATTTATATGGCTACTGAACATTGTGCAAACATCAGCAAACATCCCTACCTCTGACTTTATGAAGGAAGGAAGGTCATCGATGAAGCAGCTAAAGATGGTTGGGTCTAGGACACTATCCTGAGGAACTCCTGCAGAGATGTCCTGGGACTGAGGTGATTGACGTCCCAACAACCATAACCATCTTCCTTTGTGCTAGGTATGACTCTATCCAGCAGAGAGTTTTTCCCCTGATTCCCATTGACTTCAGTTTTTCTAGGACTCCTTGATTCCACACTCAGTCAAATGTTGCCTTGATGTCAAGGGCAGTCACTCTCACCTCACCTCTTGAGTTCAGCTGTTTTTTCCATCACCTTCAATCACTTTGCTGGTGATTGAGAGTAGGCTGATGGGGTGGCAACTGGCCAGATTGAATTTGTCCTGTATCCTGGGTACAGGACATACCTGTGCAATTTTCCACTTTGTCAGGTAGATGCCAGTGTTGTAGCCATACTGGAGCAGCATAGCTAGTGGGTGGTTAGTTCTGGAGCATATGTATTCAGTACTAATGCTGGGATTTTGTCAAGGATCATAGCTTTTGCAGTATTCAGTGCCGTCAGCCATTTCTTGATATCATATGGAATGAATCAAGTTTTACAAAGCAAGTTGTTGTGATCTGGAATGCACTGTCTGAAAGGATGGCGGAAGATGATTCAGTAGTAACATTCAAAAGGGAACTGGATAAATACGTGAAGCTAGGGGGATAATTGATATGGCTAGAGGAAAATAGCCAGGGAGTGGGATAATTGGAAAACTCTTCCAAAGAGCTGACACACACATGATGGGCTGAATAACCTTTGTACATGGTGTATCATTCTATGATTCTATGATTCTAAAGCTTGTCAAATGCTGATCGAGTCTTTATGCAGAAATAGCTCATTCTCATCATCAAGTTCCATCTAGGGTTTTTTTTAGACCTACCCGAGGGTACAAAAGCAATAACTCTCGCATTCCGAAGACTGCAAACACCTTTTAAAGTGCGGACTCTCAGACATGGTCCCACTACAGTGAATTAGTCTTAATAGCTGTGAATCAGATCTTGTCAGTTTCCCTTTAGGCAATGTCGGCCCAATGTGATTCATTCAGAGACTGGTGTGCTTTGCTATTTTTCTTGTCACACTTTGAATCTGTTTTTGAAAAAAGTATTGTTGAGGAGAGAATGACAGATAAATGTTCCAAAACACTTCATGCTGCAATCTTTGGCGTCCTTGTTCCTGTAAGTGTATAGCTAGAATTCATATCCATAAGGGATTGGGAATTAATTAGTATTTATTTTGAAACAAATTTAGATACAAAACACAAATACAGTCATTTTACCATTTAGGTAATCCTAGTTGTCTCATTTTTTGGTATTTTCTTTTTTATGTACAATAGCATTATTGTTTGGCCATATCTGATATCTCCTGACATTTTTGTTCCCCACTCAGTATAATGCAAAGCATTCTATTAAATTGAATACAACTATTTCTGTATATGTTCCCTTGTGCATAAGGTTGCAAAATAGCAATGTAGAATTGTTGATACCTAGTGCAGTAAAATTGTTGCAATCTATGCTGAGGTGTAAGGCCAAAAAAATAATCTTCATGGTATGGTAACTTTTCCTTCCCCTGGAGAGACCTGTGCTGTTGTGCAGAGATCACTGAGCAGCAAGTAGATCCAACAGTGCTGTGGCAATCGGTGTCTTTGGAAGTGGAGGAAGCAAAAATAAGCTTCCAATCCAAGTCATCGGACACAAACAAGCTCATCCAGAAAACCTTAACCAAATGGAGAGTGCCAACGCAGTCACCTCCATTCATCAGCCCTCAAAACACTCCTCTTCCGCATCTCAATTACACAGAGCATTCTGGGCACTTCCCGAAGGAATATGCACTTTTACCTTCAATGGAATGCCTCGTGCTAACACCAGCAGGACACAATCGGAGGAGAATTTTTTTTTAAATTCTCTGATGGGATGTGGGCGTCACTGGCAAGGCCAGCATTTGTTTCCCATCCCCAATTGCTCTTGAACTGAGCGTCTTGCTTGGCCATTTTGAAGTGTCTGACATCACACGTAGGCCAGGCCTGGTAAGGATGGCAGATCCCCTTCCCTGAAGGCCGGTTGAAAAGAAAACAACCTTTAAAAAGATAATACTTTCCCAGCAACGCAAACTAATTTTTGAGCCAGATTCAAGCAAGGTTATAAAAATATTTTTTTTTATTTAAAATTTATGTTTCTCGCTTTAAGATGCTTCTTTGAATAGGTCATCACCCAAACACTCCAATGCATCCATTTTTAATAGTTAAGACTGTATTGTCAAGATCCTAAATTTCAGGCTAATGTACATAGAATTACACAGAGTATGCAGCACAGAAACAGGTCAGTCTTTTCCACCTAGCTGATGTTTATATTCCACACGAGTCTCCTCTCATTCCCTCTCCCTCATCTCAACCTCTCATTATATCCTTTTAGTCCCTCTTCTCTGGTCGCGTGTCCTAGGAAAGCAATTAAGCAACTCGCCTTGAGGCAAAAATCTTTGATGTTTTCAACAACTATTAAAACAGTGATTTAAATGAACTAATGGGATTGTTACAAGCAAATATTAAACATCTCTCGTAAACATCCCTGGCAGAAGTAGCTGTGATATATTTCAGGCAAGCCATGTCACAAACCCTCGAGCTTCACCACCTGGAAGGGCAAGGGCAGTGGACACATAGGGACACTACCACCTGCAGGTTCCCCTCCAAGTTGCCGTTCCTTCCATTGCTGCTAGATCAAAATCATGGCGATCCCTAGCAGCAACCTTCTAGGAGCATCTTACCCACAAGAACTACAGCGATTCAAGAAGAATGCCCCCACCATTTTCTCACACTATTAAACGCCAGCGATGCCCACATCCTGTGAACAAATAAAAGAAAATAATGTGTGTGTGTGTGTGTGTGTGTGTGAGACTGTGTGTGAGAATGTGTTTTTACTTAAATAAGGACAGGGTCAAATTTAGTTTAATATTCTCAATAGGGAATAGTTTTCTCATACCCAATGCTTGATGTTCCTGCTCAAGACTAACTGTTCTTGTCCAACTTCAGGAATGCTTGAATTTGCATGGTCTCAGAGCACTCCAATAGAGACCTTCCTTTTGCTAGGGTCTAGCACGGTGTTAAGTGCAGGATTGTTAAGGACACCTGCAGGCTTCTTGGGCCCATAGCTGCATGCCTTGCCTCAGTGACCAGGGCCCCACAGCTGCCAACTGGAGTAAGGATGTATTACGCCTCCTCCCCCAACCACCCCATCAAACACCCCCCACCCCCTTCCCCAGGTCCCTGACCAGGGACAAGCCTCAAGCGCCACATTTCTGGCTGCTCTTGCTCTGGGACACCTCAGCAAACAGGTAGGGTTGCAAATCCTCCAGACTTCACCTGGAGTCTCCAGGAATTGAAGATCAGTGCTGTAGGCAACCCTGGAGACAAATCGCTGGGACATTAAAAAAGATTGTTTTTTTTGTCACTTTATTTGAACATTTCTGTTTACCAGATATAAAAATATTGATTCTTTCATGGGTTGTGGGTGTCACTGGCAAGGCCAGCATTCATTGCCCATCCCTATTTGCCCTTGAACTGAACATTTCAAAGGACAGTAAGAGTCAACCACATTGCTGTGGATCTGGAATCACATGTAGGCCAGATCAGGTAAGGATGGCAGATTTCATTCACTAAAGGACATTAGTGAAACAGATGGGCTTTCACGACAATTGATGATAGTTTCATGGTCATCACTGATACTAAAATTCAACTCCAGGTTTTTATTAATTGAATTTAAATTCCACCAGCTGGTGTGGTGGGATTTGAACCCATGCCCCCAGAGCATTAGCCTGGGCCTCTGGATTACCGTTGTAGCGTTATCTTACCACTCCCCATCATCTCCCCCATAAAAGTATTGAGAAAGGGATAAAAAGGCTGTTTGGCTGGCAGTCAAACGTCATCCAATTGGGTAATGAGTTTTTTTTGCTTTCCAATTGGAATGCAGTATGTTGCAAGGATGGATGTGTTGGCCAACTAATGGCTGGAGGGTGGGAGCATGTCATGTGATAAAACCTCCAGAAATACATTTGACAACTTTAAAGCAGATAATCTGGGAGACAAGGACAGAGGACAGGAATGTCTCATTGACATGCTTCTGGCTGGCACATTCAGCAAAGACTCTGCCTTTCCCTCAGGGGGAACCCTGAATAGAGAAGGAGTGGAGACCTGGAGACTCCATCCTTATCCACTTTTTCCTAAGCTTTCCGACCAGGGAATTACACACTCTCTTGAGGCAGAGATCAGCAAATTTCACCTGTCAGTGTCTCGCCTCACACCCAGCTGAGACTTTGTTGATTTTTCTAAAACAATTGCCAAATCCTTTTCCCAGTCGATATGATGCATGTTGAGTCCATTCACTACATACTCCCTATTTTATCTCCTTACTACCATAATTATTTGACATTTGCCTGTGTTAAATTATATCACCCATGTTTACCCTTAACAAATCTTAACAAATGTCATGTGATTCTGGTTGCAATACATCAATCATCAAAAAGTTGACCCACAGGTTATCAAGGTGATAAAAATAGCAAACAAAGAACTAGGCTTTATTTCTAGAAGGATGTAATTGAAAAGAAGGGAAATTATGTAAACCTGTATTGAACCTTGGTTAGACCACACTTAGCATGCTGTGTGCAGTTCTGTTCACCATTTTATATGAATGACGTAGGGAGACTGGAGAGAAGATTTATAAGGATGATACCAGAAAAGTGTGGGGATACGGATCAGTAAAGGATTGACAGGCTGGTCCCTTCACTCTTGAAAAAAACAAGGCTGAGGGGTGACCTACTAGGGGTATATAAAATTCTAAAAGGTTTTGATAGAGTGGACACAGAGAGAATGTTTCCTCTTGTGGGGAAGAGCACAACTAGAAGCTGTCAATATAAGGTAGTCACTAATAAATCCCAAAAGGGAATTCCAAAAAAACTTCTTTACTCAAAGAGCGGTGAGAATGTGGAACTCACTACCACACGGAATGGTTGAAGTGAAGGGTGTAGCTAGTTTTAAGCAGAAGCCCGACACCTTATGAGAGAGAAGGGAGTACATCGTTACAATGCTGGATTTCAATGAGGAGAGATGGGAGGAGGCATGAGTGAAGCAAAACACTATCATGGACTGGCTGGGCTGAATGGCCGGTTTCTGTGCTCTATATCCTGTGTAATCCAAGATTGCCCGGTGTGCGGTGTGGTTTTGATTTTCGTGATTATTGGTTAAATTTGTGGGTTCTCTACCAAGTGGCATAAACATTGAGAACAATCGTAATTTTAACTTTCACTTGCTCTGCAGGCTAGTTTGAAGATCCCATCCTACTCAGAACACTGTCAACAATCTAAAAAGTTAGTTTTCACGTTCTAATGATTCTTGTCTTCCTCAGTCGCATATGCATTTCTATTCAAATTAGTAAGGTCAAAATGGGCCCCTGAGATATTTTGATTCATTCTGTTTATTAAAGCTCTATTTATTAAGTTTCTTTCTTGTTCTGTCAATTAGTTTTACTCATTAGCTGAGCCATTGGAGGGATGAAATAACCTTTGACTAACAGCTCATTTTCATTGGAGTTTACTTCTTGTGGAGTGGCTTTTTACTCATTTGAATGCTGGTACTTTTGCTGATTAATTAGTATTTCATGCCAATTTTGTATTTAATGTTGAAGAATGATTATTGCCTTTGATAGTGCGCAGAGAGGAAGAATGAAAATGAATCAAGGGGCATCATGAATTTAAGCACGCAGCACGATTTTCCACTTTGATTCTCCTGATGGAACAAAGCTGTCCCTACCAGAATGCAATTTGGGAAATTGCGCATCCCCATCCCATAATTTTCTGAGCATTCCTTTCAATGGATGGAAAATGTCGGGCAGGGGTGAATGCAGTTTCCCGAAATGTAGTCCCAGCAGACACATCAGGAAGACCACTTCCCCTTTTACTAGGTAACAGAGGAGATCTAGGTGAAGGTATGGGGCTAAACCTTCAGTGGAATGGTAATCGCCATCGGATTGCCACTCCGATCCTTTTTACCTACCCAGATATAGATGGGAGCTATATCTTTCTCACCTGGACCTCCGGACCTACTGAGCAATGTGCAGCATTGCAGCTCTGCAAGTCCCTTCTGTGCAATGCAGGATCATAGGTAGGGGACGCTGGGTGAAGTCAGGCTTTCTTTCTACAGCATTAGCTGCCGTAAACCAGGTAAGATTAAATGTCCCAGCCATTTTGACAAGGGAGAGGATAAATGTGTAAGGTAAGTGGGTAAGATGGTTTAGGGGGGGTGTGTGCTCGGGAAGGGGGAATCGGGTGGTCAGGTGGGGTGAGAGGGTAGTTGGGTGGTCGGAGCAGTGTCCGGTGGTCAAGGGCCTGGGGGAGGGGTGGTGGGGTGTGGCGCAGTTGGGTTATCGGAGGGGTGGGGGTACTGTCGGAGCTGGGGGGGGTCAGGTGTTCAGTCTGGGGTATTGGGGGACTGGAGTGTAGTCAGGGGTAGAGGAGTTGGGAGTGGGTGGGGATCGGGTGGTCAGGGGGGTGGAGGTGCACTCAGGCAGACGGGAGTAGTCGGGTGGTCAGGGGGGTGGTTAGGTGGGAGGCGGTGGTTTTATTATCTGCAATAACCTTTGATGTGGCACCTTATCAAGAGCTTTCTAAGTACAGAACATCCACTGGTTCCCCTTTATCCATGGTGCATGTTACTCCTTCAAAGAACTCCAATAAGTTCGTTAAACATGATTTCCCTTTCACAAAACCATATTGACTTTATTGAGTGGCTGAGGTACATGGTGAAGAAGTAGGTAGATGGTGCTAGCAACAGATAAAACAACGTGTGCTTATTGGACCTCAACGCCATTACCTGTTCCTGAAATATAAACAGAACATTTATGGCAGAGGAGGAGGCTATTGGCCCATCCTATCTGTGCCAGCTGTAAAAGTTATCGAGCCTAATACCACTTTCCAGCTCTTAGTCCATTGTCCTGTGGATTATAGCACTTCAAGTGTTTTTTTAGTAAATGCATTGAGGGTTTCTGCCTCTACCACCCTTATAGACAGCGAGTCCCAGACTCCTCCAACATCCGGATGGAACATTTCTCTTCAACTCCCCTCACTCGGTACTTTAAATCTATTCATCCTGGCTAATGACCTCTCTGTTATTGGAAATAACTCCTTCCTATCCACTCTAAGACCTTCATAATGTTGTACTCCTCAGCCTTCTCTGTTACAAAGAAAACAATTCCCAATCTTTTCAATGTTTCCTTACATCTAGAAATCTCCATTTCTGGAAATATCCTCATAAATCTCCTTTGTAACCTCTCTAGCGAAATAAATATTTTGTCTAATGTGGCAAACAGAACATTACACAGCACTCTAGCTGTGGCCTAACTAGTATTTTATACAGTTCCAGTATAACCTCCCTGCTTTATATCCTATGCTGAGGCTAATAATGGAAAGGATCACATAGGCCACCTTAACCACCTTATCTACCTGCCCTGCTATTTTCAAAGATCTATAGGCAATGCACTCCAAGGTCCCTCTGTTCCTCTACAATACTCAGTAGCCCCCAATTGTTGTGTACTCTCTTTTCTTGTTTGACCTCCATAAATGCACAGCCTCACATTTCTTTGTTATGAATGTTTCTCGTGAAACTTGTTAAATACGTTTGGTATTCATGTTTGCATAAATCTTGGGTTGAATCCTCATGCCTGGTGCGAACTTTGGACAAAACTCTCAGATCTCATCAAAGCAAACCTGTAGCAAGCTTTGTTAACTCCCCATGATCTTGTGCTGAACATATAAATGTGAACTAGAAATATCTCTGTGGAAAATATTTAAAAAGATAAAAGCATCATCATAAAATCATAAGGCAGCATATGTATAAGCTTAAAATATGAAGAAACTGTAACACATAATACCAATCAAACTTTAGTCATGAAATAGGTGTCAATCATAGCGTAATGGTTGAGTAATTAGGCATAAAATAATGCAATGTTAAGAAAGGTAAAGAATACTGACAATTTCTTAATTTTTTTTTTTAGTAGACATTCAATCATTGATGAATCATTCTCCCATTATAAATGATGTTAGCTTTTCACATAAGAAACATAAATGAGCTACTGTCAGTGATCTGACTTTCTTTATTCAGTTCACCACAAGCTCATTCAACAGACATCATTTGGTAATAATGGGAACAGGAGTTATAAGAGTGTATCCATTTAATTCCCCTCCTGCCAAGTGCCAGCAGATGGTAATCTTGAAGGTGGGGTGAACTGCAGCTATAAACTGCGTCGGCACTGCTTAAAAAACCTCCAGGTATGGAGTCCAGCTGCAAAATAAGTAGGTCCTCTCCTGACCAATAAGCAGAAACAGACCACATTGTCATGATGTTGAGGGTGGGGTAAGGTAGAGGGTGATGCCTCCCCATAAATCTACTGTACAGCACCCTGTAGCATGGCACACAAAGACCACCATTCAGTAAGTTCTCCCACAAAAAAATCCTTCAATGGTGGATGGCTGTGAAGGTAGACAACAGGTTTCAGCAGAGAGTTCTCCTCAATTATAAAGGCTCACCTGATCATTAAAACCATGCAATGTCCCACAAATACGGTGCAGGGCATGTTGTGCAACAGCCCTCTCACTCTAAAAGATACCCGTGACGAATATCTAGTTCATATGGTTCATGTTTACTATTTTAGAGGTAATGTTGAGTTTTGGGAAGATTGTTGTTGTGAAGCTAAGGTAATGAAAACGCTAGGCTATTGTGGTTGCCGGAACACCTAAAAGGCAATGGCAGTTCAGAAGGTTACTCGTGTTTGTTTAAGAGAGTCAGAATAGAAGAGATGGAGCCATAGAACAGCAGATGAGCTTACTTAGCTGGAGAACTGGAGATGTGATGTCTACACTGCTTGCAGAGAAATGAAGTCCAGAGAGGTTTTGTTTTGGGAGTTAGAGCTAAATTAGCTTAAAAGCAGTCAGTGAACCTCGAAAGGCTACATTGTAATGGACGTGGGTGGAGCTTAAGAAGGTTCTCTGGCTCCGATTTATCTGAGTGTTCTGCAGCAAGGGAAGAGGCTCCATGCCAAAAAGGTACTGCTGTTAGCAGGCTCTAGGTAGTTAGGGCTCAGAGAAGTCGAGGGGAGCTGAGAAAGTGGTGGAAGGTCACTGGTTCCATGCCAGGCAGTTAGGGAGTTTTTTTACAGATCATTACAGCTGGGAGACTGGAGAAAGCCAGAAGCAGTTCCAGCTTAGTGAAGCTAGCAGTCTGAGAAAGAACTGGAATTGTGCCAGAGGCCTGAGTGCAACTTTGTGAATCCTGTAGAACGCAGTCTTAGGAGAAGATATTGAGGCAGTACTATTTGGAGCAGCTTTTGAGGGAATTCAGAGGCTAGATCTTTGAAAGTGAAGAGTTGAAATCTCTCATGAGGGAGACAGAGGTGACTGAACATCTGGGTGAGTTGCTGAGAAATATGTGGGATCTGCCTTGGCTGCATCTGCTATTTTATATGCAGTGTGGTGTGTTCAACCATAATTTGCTGGTTAATTCACATTTACCTCACGTTAATTCTGAACGTTAGAGTATAAGACAGAAATTGTAGATTTTTGACTTGTCTGACTTTGTATAGTAAAGTTTATTTTGAGTGTTGCCAAAAAAAGAGAAACTTTTTTTGGTTGAAGCTTTTCATCTTGCACTCATCAAGACAATTCACAAGAAAATACCAAATGTAAATTCAAGAATATCAAATTGTTTAAAAATGTGGAATCTTGCGGCTTTACTCTCCGGGTGGGTACCTGGGATTTCAAACTTTGTCGACATTAAACAGGATGTAACTGATCGCAAACTGGATTGTAGTACGCCATACACAGGCTGCTCTAAAGATGGCGATCCTAAGGCATGGGAAAATTTGCAGATCCAATAGCAATAAGGGAACAATTTTTTACAACAGCTGTGGGGTGATTGTGCCTGACTCCATATCACTCAGCTTACAACACTAATACTTGTACTGCAAATGATTCCCTCTGAGCTGGCATCATTCTAATCTCCTGCTCAACTGCTGCCATCAGCTCCCTCACCAAAAATATCACCCTGGGTCCCTCCATTCTCAGCAGCAACTCCATTTACAGAAGCCAGCACTTCTTAAAGGGGAGGTGTACTCTGGCTGCAGACAACAGGCAAGACCCATGTGGTTGGACTGAAGGGAGGCAATTGGATGCCGGCCATAAAGAAGGAAGCCCTGGAATTCCTTCTCTAAGCCACTGCACGTCTCAGTGGCGCTCTCCTTTAAGACTTAAAACTTGCCTCTTGGACAACATTTTTGGCTGCCTGTCCTAATATGTGGCTTGGTGCAGAATTTTGCTTGACAATGATCCTGTGAAGTGCCTCATTGGGAGGTTTTACTCCTTTAAAGACAATGGCTATATGGAAGTTCTTGTTGGTGATAGTAGTGAGGATTGCTGGATATTTGGGCCAGAATTTCACATACCGGGGGTGGACAAACGCCCAACCCAAACGGAGGTGAAATAGCACGTGATGATGTTGGGCGAGCGTCCCGGCTTCATCGCGCACCCGTGCAATATTTCGCTCAGTGGGTGCACGTGCACCCGCCAACAATTAAGTGGGCAATTAAGCCCATTAACGATGCGATCAACAGCGACTTTACGTGGCCCGTCCACATTCAGGGTTGGCGGACGGGCCATTCTCCCAGGGCGGCTCTCACATGTTTGCTCAAACCTCGATCCAGGGCGGGATGAAATCTGTGTGGGGAAATAAAATAAAACGAGATATCTGGGTACTGGGTTTTTATGAGGTTTGCTTTCAGGAGCTTGATTGTGTTGCGTGGACACATTTTGCAGCATTTTTGTCATTTCCTTTAGTCTGTGGAGCTCTGCAGTTCCCGGGGCAGCTGTCTGCCTTCAGGGTGCTCTCTCGAAGCGCTCACCCGCACCCTCGGTTACGTTGACGCCCACCCTCTTCCCGCCCCCACCCCGGCAGCGCTGAGCATTTCAGCGCGCGTTTCATGCTAGCTGGCTGTTAATTGGCCAGCCAGCATGAAATCACGATCGGGGGCCAATCGCAGCCGATAGCCCATTTTCCTGTCTGCTCCCAGGACCACCATCACGCGTGCCTGACGACCGAAAAACTCAAGCCTTGGTGTGTTCCGGGTGGGAGGGATAGTTCACGTGAAACTCTCTGAGGCTGTACCCTGAGCTCTGGTGTCTACCAGCACTGATGATGCTCCTCTTCCTCCTCATGTTGCTCCTCCTCATGCTCTCTAAATCATGTGTAAGATTAAAATCAAAGATTATGAGTAGATTAAGGAGTCCTGGACTGGAACAAAAAAATAACCAGAGTTTCAGAGATTTATAAACTGTTTGGAAACCTTGCTTGGGACTAAACAATTGTGAACAGAATTGAGAATGAGTTTGTTACTCTTACTTGGGTATTTGCATCTCAGTCCATTATTCACCCAGCAAACATATTTAAGATTAGAATGGCAGAATCACTGTTTTACAAGAAAGTGGTAATCTGTGAAAGATAAACAAACGAACACGGGTTGTAGTCATTAGATGCACATGGATTGGCAATTTCAAGTGTATAAGTAAGGAGGTTGGAAACATTTTGGACTTAAGCAAGAGCAAAGGAGAAAATTCCAAGAGGTAGCGATGGCCGGGTAGTTGATACAGTGTCTGTTGCAGTATTCTAAAGTAAACAACCCAAATCAGAAACAATTATTATAAATGCCAGTAATATATATAATATAAAAATATATACACCCCAAATTTTTGTGTGTGATCTAATTTCTAGTCCCTCTACTCAAATGTTAAGATGCAGAAACATCTCTGCCGCCTGTTTCAATCCCGGGATCTGTTCTTGGCTTCACTGTCACTGTCACTGCTCCCTGACTGGCCCCAGCTGTAAGAGCGTCCTCCTTCCAAAATCAACCCCAGGAATATTCCTGACATTATGACAGTAACTATACTACAAAAGTGCTTCATTGGTTGTACTTTGGGTGCACTTTGGGACATCCTGAAGTCATGAAAGGTCATCATGGTGCATAAATTACAAGGGCTGTCAATGAATCGCTGTTGACTTCTGCGATTAACATGTTCGTTTTTTGGGGGGAATTAATTTTTTTATTCAAGTCGCTCGCAGAAGCTAGAGAGAGAGAGAGAGAGAAAAGAGAACAGTGCAAGTGTGGGAATGGGAGACCAGATGTGAAGAAGAGAGAGAACTGGAAAAGAGTAGCAATGGCTATCAGGAGGGAATAATATAAACAGCATGGCAACCAGAAACTATAAATGCAAAGCAGGCATTTAAAGACTCAGCATTGCCAATGACAGTGGTATCAGATAAATGTGATTAGAAACTGAGATTAACAGTTTTTATCACCAGATTAATCACAATGAAATTGTTTTAATTGCTTGGCAGACCAACCAATTATACTTTACGTATAACTAGTTACTGTGCATTCTATATAGCTCTTTATAACTTCTGCTTCAACTGAACCCTGTACTGGAATTAAACGATTGGCTGGAGTAAACCATTGTGTTATCACATTATCTTCCCATTTGTGAATGAAGTACTCAGCTGTTTTATGCTACAGGTTTCTACAGTTTATGCATTTATTCATTCATCCATTCATAAATGCACAGTTCATCTTTGTATATAAAAGCCTTAGGGAGGACAGTGTCACTTGCACCTTAATCCATATTAAGGTGTTTCGTGTGTGTTAAATGTGGTTACAGTAACAAGATTTTTCCAATGTACCGATTATCAGGAACTAGATCATTCTGCCTAATGTGCAACAATGCAGAATACAATTTGTCATTCAAACATTTACCATGGCAACTTTCTTCATTTTATTAGCCTAACTTTTGCATCTCTGCTCCCCACACATCACTTTACTGACACAGGTTTAACATCTTGCTGTAGAGAAGATAGCTGCTGCACCCATTCCCTCCCAGGCACTAAACCAGAGACTTTAGCTGTAGAATAACCTGCTGACCTAAAGAGTTGCTGCTTTTGAATCATCCTTTTATATAAGAATAGACACAGCTCACTACAGGGAGCCATCATTGTGCCTCTGATTCCTTCACTCTGTGCAGCTGATTGAGTAGCTACAGCCACTTTTACTTCAATCATTAGGGCTCTTAAGTCACTTAGTACCAAACAAGATTTGTTCCAATTGGTTCCTTCATTGACTCTAACATGAGGAAGATTCGAAGTCAAACTGTTAGCCAAAAGTCAAGCACGACTTACTTCAAGGTGGTGCTGACAGCCTGTAATTATTTGCCTTGCCCATTGAATTACTGACAAATACTCTTTAAAGTGCAATTTTTCGCTCCTATGTTCTCTGCAGGGTGGGGTAGGGAAAACATTAGAAGAAGTCATGGTTGTACAGCCCATTGTTTTCTGCCCATTCAAGTAAATGTGTAAAAGATCACAGGCCGCATGACCCCGATTCCACACACAATGTGTCTCCGGGGAGTGTGTAATTACAAATCTAAAGTGCAGAAAATAGCCCCATGTGGGATGGGCAGAATTTTTACAAGAGAGCTGGAAAAGAGGCCAAATTGAACTAAGATGTAGCATCAGCTAATAGAAAGTTCTGGTGTGAGGTGCAGAAATCTATAATAACAGCTGGGATAATTTCAGATTCTTCAGGCAGGAGGCGCAGGAGGGCCAGAGTATACGAACGTACAAATTAGCAGCGGGAGTAGGCCATTCAGCCCCTTGAACCTGCTTCACCACTTGATAAGGTCATGGCTGATGTGATTATGGCCTCAACTCTCCTGTTTATCCCTGATAACCTTGGACTCCCTTGTCAATCAAGAATCGACAACTCAGCCTTAAAACTACTTAATTAGCCAGCTGCCATGGTCCTCAAGCCTGCTCCACCATTTGATAAGATCATCACTGATCTGATTGTGGCCTCAACTCCACTTTCCTGTCTACCCCCTAAGGGCGAATGCAGGAATTGAATCATCGGAAAGTCGGCGGCAATCAGGAAAGATTTTTTCATTCCTTCCTCTCAGTTCAACAGGACAAATGCCAGTTGCAACAAACCCACCTTTATTTTATCATTATTCATTCTTGAGTTATGGGTATCACTAACAAAGTTGGGATTAATTGTCCAACCCTCATTGCCTCGTTAAAATGGTGGACCTCCTTCTTGAAGCCCTGGTATCAGTTTGACACAATTGGCGGGCTTGCTAGGCCATATCAAGGGACAGAGTCAACTACATCGGCCTGGGTCTGGAATCGCATATAAACCCAGGCCAGGTCGTCAGATTTCCTTCCTCAGTCGGATGCCAGTGAACCAGATGAGTTTTTATAACAATTTGACAACCTCATGGCCACATTTAGTGTCACCAGCCTTGGCTAAGATCAGCTGACAGGTTATCAATCAGGACTTGAACCTTGGGCTCTCCTTTTTTTATATATATAACTCAGGATCACAGCATCAGATGAGCTCCTGCTTTGTGGGTGTTTAATGAACTTGTCAGTTCTAAATGTTAGACCGCATCAAGCATTTTGTGACCGCTCACTGAATTCCTGGTGTGCTTTTAATGTTTGTAAGCAGGGTATTTGTAGAATTATTGATTGCTAATTGAAACAACATATGAAGCAAGCTATTTGCTTTATGTCCTTAGTCTAAGTTTGACCTGACCTTAACACTGAATAATCTGCTTTAGTGCCATACTGCACAAATAAGAGAAGCAATTCTTTTATCCTTCAGGCCTGTCACAATTACTGGATGTGCAGGCCACTTGTTCAAAGATTAATCATGTTATCATAGGCCAATAAATGAACAGAAATGGAATTCGAGGTTGCCCTTTATAAAACAAATAGATCTGATGGATGATACAAAACAGATTGCTCACTTTCAATCGCCAAATGCCTGCTCCTTTGGAACAATAAATGTCATTTTCTGTTAAGAATACCCTTTAAAACAGCACACTCTTATGTTAATTCCCTGTTTCCTGTCAAGTTACAAGGCAGCTGAACTTTACCACAACAATGTAAGAAAGGTTTTACAAGACTTTTTGCAAAAAATAGCATCTTTGAATTATAATGCACAGGAGTAGGTTTAACACGATAAGACACAATGGCCTAGGTGAGGGTAGTGTAGCTGGGAGCAGGTCCCAGACTATCTCAAATATAACTGTGCGGTTTGCATGCAATTTTCTGAGGAATTCAATTTGCCAAAGTCAAGGGGCATGTTTTGATGAATGCAGGGAGCACAAGCAATGGAAAGTTGTTGCCCAGATTTTAACCTAAAACCCCAGTGTGAAGGGGGACTGTTTGGGTTGGTGCCTGTTTGACACTCTGCCCTGTTTTGAAGCCTGAAGTTGGACATGCTATAAATTGAGTGTCCATCCTGCATTCATCTTGTCCCCTTGGGTGGGGTGAAGTTATAATCAGAGCTTCTGGAGTGAAATTTAAAGACATGAAGTGTTGTAATATGGGTTCTTTACATGTCTCAATGATGAGATCGTGAGACTTGTATATTTAAAAATTTTTCAACAGTCACAGATTGCAACTCTTTTGAGTACAATCACAGTTCTTGGTTTCCGGGAGTGGGACATGAACCCACAACCCTCTGATTCAAAGGCGAGGGTGCTATGAACTGAGCCACAGCTGACACCTCTCTTGTATATTTAAACATGAACCATATATTGTTAACCTTTAACTAGTTACAGATTCCGGGTTATTGTCATGAATGGTGCTGTTGTTTCCATGCAGGCTGGTTCCAGAGTGTTCTTTCTAGACTGTTATCTGAGTCTATTACCATGTGACTCTGCACATCAAACCATGGGCTGTGCTATTCTCCAGTCCCACATTAGCCTTTGCTCTACCGAACACCTTTATGTTACAGTGGCGTGCAGGCACACCATACAACATGAAGAAGTGAAAAATTGCACCACAATTGGGGAAGAGTACTCTGAATGCTGATGGAAAGGCTCAGAAATGCCTCTTAACCAGCCGAACAGGCCGGGTCTCTTTTCTCATGAGAAAAGAAGGCTGAGGGGTAACCTAATAGAGATATTTTAAATTATGAAATGTTTTGACAGAGTAGATACAGAGAAAATGTTACCACTCGGAGGAAGAGCAACGCTAGAGGTCATCAAGAAATCAAATAGTGAATTCAGAAGAAATCTCTTTACCCAGAGAGTGGTGAGAATGTGGAACTCGCTACCACAGGGAGTGGTTGAAGTGAATAGTATAGATACATTTAAGGAGGCCAGGTAAGCATAAGAGGGAGAAGAGAGTGGAGGCTTACACTGACAAGAGTCAGGTAAGGAAAGGTGGGCAGAGACTCAAGTGAAGAATAAATGCTGGCAAAGACTGGTTAAGCCGAATAGCCTGTTTCTGTGCTATATATCCTATAATATCCTATATAGGATATATCCTATAATATCCTATATAAACCCCTGACCAGTCTTTGCATTTCAAAATAGTTAATTGATAAACATGATGGTGAGACGCTAGATCAATCTTCTGTCAATGTATGTACTTACTTTCAAATTGTTGGCGAAATTGCCCACACTGCTGATGATCACACACCCCCAATTTACCAATTTTGTTTCTCTTTGGAAAACAAAGATCAAAATCCAGCAGAAATAGTTTAAAATGCTGGGAATATACATTTGATTTCCATATTTTCCTAAGATTTCTGGGTGTAAAACATTCATTGGGCCAGGTAAAAAATGTGGGCAGGTACAAAAATAATTCTCCAGAGGGCTGTGATACAGAGCGGTGGAAGCTATGTCACAGCCTGTACAGAGCTCTGGTTCCCCGATCTGGAGTAACTGCATTCAGTCTAGGGCACTGCACATCAAGAAGTACATACTGGCCTTGGAGCCAGATTTGCCAGAACGATGTCAGGGCTTTAAGGGTTAAATTATGAGAAAAAAATAAATATTCTCATTTGATATGAGGGCAGGTTGCCTAGATTAGACTTATATTTCCTTGAGTACAGAATAAATAAAGACTTGCATTTACATTTACGATCACAGGATGCCCCAAAGCACTTTACGGCCAATAAACTAATTTTTTTTTTGAAGTGTAGTCATTGTTGTAATGTTGAAAACACAGAAACCAAATCGCACAAGGCAAGATCCCATGAACAGCAATGTGATAATGACCAGATAATCCATTTTGCAATGTTGATTGAAGGTTACATATTGGTCAGGAAACCAAGAATAACTCCCCTGCTCTTGTTTAAAATAGTATTATGGGATATTTCACCTTCTGAGGTGTACACAGCCCATCTAAAAGACAGCAGCTTAGACTGTGTAGCACTCCCTTACCACTGCAGGGAAGTTTCAGCTTTGAGTTTTGTGCTCATGTCCTGGGATGGAATTTGACCCCACAATCTTTGACTTAGATGAACATGCTACTCATTGGCCTAAATTTTCCATTTGGCAGGCGGGAGAAGCAGGAGTGGATGCTGGCGGGCGTGGACCCGATCGGCGCCAGCGATTGGGTCCGCGCCGCCATTTTGTGTGGGCGGGCCAATTAAAGCCTGCCCAGCGTATTTCCGACTCCCGTGGATAGCGGGAGTGTGCGGGCTGCGGCGGGAGTGCACAGGCCGCCGGGTCCAATGGCGACCCGGGAGTCTGTTTAAAGGAAGGCCTGGCAGCCTCCTGTAGGCTGCTCACAATAGCCACCCGGAGATCCAACCACAGGGGGTCTGCACAGCACGGCACTCTGGAGGGAGGGGCAGAGGAGCAGGGCAGACTGCAGGGTCAGCCCCAGGAGCAGGCCAGGCTGCAGGATAGGCCAGCAAGGTGCCAATGTGCCCCTCGTTTTTCAGATGACCGCCTTGTTGCCCTCCTCGAGGAGGTGGCAGCATGACGGGAGGTGTTGGTCCCTCAGGACAGGAGAAGGCCCCCCCACCACATGCCCAAACGTGCCTGGGAGGAGGTGGCAGAGGTGGTGAGCTCCCGCGATGTGGTGCGGCACACCTGGATCCAGTGCCATAAGCGCTTCAATGATTTGATGTGCTCTGGGAAGGGTGAGTACCATGTTGGCATCGGGCATTTAACCCAGCAGGTAGCCTTAGCCTTTGAGGCCCCCCCACCCCACCCAAGTCTTACTGTCGTGACTGCATTGAATCATGTTGGGCATTTCTCATACACTGGGTGGCCAAGCAGATAGTGCCCATACTTAGATCAGCCTGAGTGGTTCATGAGGAGATGAGTTCTCCCCCGCACCATGTGTTGCTCTTAGTCGCACATGACCAGTCTGGGGGCGACCTGTAGGAGATGCAGCTAGACACATACTCAGAACTCCAACACATGTCCTATTCACGGTGATGAGATGGTGGAAGGGGTCTCAAGGTCTCGTGGCCAAGAGCCATCTGCTGCCCTCGACGCTGCACGTAGTTGCGCCTCCTTGTTATGGGAGCTAAGACCGTGTGTTTCCTAAAGTGATGGATGCAGAATGTGTCCAAGGTGGCCATTGGGAGCAGACGCACTATCTTTTTGTGACTGATCAGCAGTAGCGGGGAGAGGAGGCACTGGAGGCCTGATATGGGCCACTGTCGTTGGGGTGCAGTGTGCGTGTGCAGAGTCCATGTGCGATTAGCCGCAATGAATGGTCTTCTCTTTTTTTTTAAGAGAAAATGCTCACAATGCCTGTGAGCGTTCGTGGACTGGAGGCGGCCAGGCCAAACTGATGATTTTGAGCCGATTCGAACATGAGGCCCCGGAGCTTGAGAGGCGCCATGTGCCCAGGTCAACTGGTGTCGGTGAGGCTGGGGTGGCACGGCCAGGTATTTGAGGCCAACAGTGAGATCCGCAATGTCCTCCCAGCATCCACAGCGCTGATGATTGTTTGAATTGTTATTGTAGAAACATTGCTCATTCACAGACTGATAGAGTCAGAGGTGTGGGTCATAGACAAAGGTCCCTTGGCCCTTCGAAGATGCGCGTGTCAAGCACCTTCCAAAGTCACCTTATCCAATTTCCCAGCACTATCCCCGTGGCCTTGTATGCTATGGCATCGCAACTGCACATCCAAATACTTATTACATGTTAGGAGGGTTTCTGCGTCCACCACCCTTTCAGTCAGTGTGTCCCACATTACTGTGTGCAAATGTTCCTCATCACCTCACCTGTCAAATTCATGCCCCTTACCTTAAATCAATGCCACCCGATTACTCATCCCTCCACCAAGGGGAAAAGTTCCTTTCTGTTGACCCTATCTATGCCCCTCATAATGTTATAAAGCTCAATAATGTCTCCCCTCAACCTCCTCTGCTCCAAGGGAAATAACCCCAGTCTATGCTTTGTCTCCTCATAAGTCAAACTCTCCAGCCCAGCCAGCATCCTGGTCAGCGACCTCTGCACTCTCTCCACTCCGATCACATCCCTCCCGTGAAGTGCATTTCACAGCTGCACACAGAACTACAGCTGTGGCCTAGGCAGCGTTTTCTGCACTCACAACATTACCTCCCTGTTCCTATATTCTACGCCTCGGCTAATAAAAGCAAGTATGACATTTACCTTCTTAAATGCCTTATATACTTGTCCCACTACGTTAACAGGCCTGTCGACATGCCCAGCAAGGTCCCTCTGATCCTCTTTACTTTTCACGGTCCTACCATTCCTCATGTATTCCCATACCTTGTTTCTCCTGCTCAAGTGCATCACCTCACATTTATCCACATAACGTTCCATTTGGCATTCCTAAGGCCATCTGACCAACCCGTCTGTATCTGTATGGCATGTTTGGGTCTCCTCCTGACTATTTGTCACCCCACCAATATTCATCTCCATAGGTTCTGGAAGGTTGAGTGTATAATGAGCCGGGAGAAAGGGATGAAGTGTGTCATTGTGTGCACGTTAACTGATCCACTGCCCTTGTTGTTCCTATCAGCATCATCAGAGCATGGCTGCCAGAAGGAATTGCAGATGCCCCCTCTCACACCTGAGGGCCCTCAAGTTTCACCTGTGTCACACCATTTCTGTGAGGCAGGCACCAGCGCAGATACTAGCACATCGGTGGGAATTGCAACATCGGCTTAGTGTCCCGGGGCACAGTGGAGAGGGCAGAGTGCCGATGGCGCCAGCAGTCAGAGGACTACAGGGGACCAGGCACGTGCTCAGTCGGTGCTTGATGATGAGCCTCTGGAGTCGTCCACGATGCAGCAGCTGCAGGAAATGCAGCCGGGTGCGCGGGAACATCTGGGGGAGATACATGAGGCTGTGCTTGGCTTGGTGTCCGTGGTGGAGGAATCTACGCAGAGCATCACTGATGCAATGAGCCTCATGTCAGAGCGTCATGCTTCCTCCATGGAGAGAGTGGCGACTCTCGTGGAGAGGAGCTTCCAGGAGAACAAACAGCTTCTGCTGGGGTTATGCTCGGACCTGCAATCCCTCACAGCGCCAGTGGCCACAGCTGGTCAGTGCCAATGTGGGAGATGATGTGGGCTTCAAGTTTCCCAGCTCATTGCCTATCCATTGACGGTGAGCAGGGAGGTCCGGGGCTACCTCACGTCGGCAGAATATCTGCGGGCCCCTCTCAGGGCGCTTCGGATGAGAGCACCAGCTCCTCCGCCCCTCTCCCAGTGACCATATCATCCGGTGAGGCTGCGACAACTGGGGAGCTGCCAGTTGTGGAACTGGCAGCTCCCTCCCAGGCGGGGCCAGCACAGGCTCCACGGGCCAGAGGACAACCACCAAGGTCATCGAGGCCAACAGGACAGCAGAGTCAGCAGGCTGGCTCAGATGCCACTCCCAGCCATGGGGCAGCACCTAGACGTAGCACCCGGAAACAAAAACATAAAGCACCTTAGGCACACCACAGGTTTATCACTGGTGCTTTTGTGTTGGCCCGAGATTAGGGAATTATTATTTGTTTATGGTTGAAAAACATTTTGCTTTCATTTTGTGTGACCTTATGATGGTGAAAATTAAAACCAGATGTGTTACCATGGCTGAGGGTGGCTCCTTTGTTCTACGTTTGTATATTTTACATACATGTCATGAGTGGACACTGAGGTTTATGTGTAAAGCCCTTAATTGCAGCTGATGAAGTGGCATGTGTAGCACTTAAGTGTTGACAATGGAAGTGTCAGGCAGGGCTGGTCCTCCTGACCTATTTGTGTGGAGCTAGCTGAAGGTTCGTTGGGTTAAAGTGTCTCGGGTGTCCCTGTCTCCTTGGTGTAGTCCAGGGTCAGTGTTCAGCCCCTCAGCATTCCCCTGTGCTTCCTCATCCTCAGAACCAGTGCTGGACTCATCGTGTGCAGCCACAGCCACTGTGTCAATGTCTTCATCGTCCACTGTGTCCCCCCTTTCCAGCGCAAGATTGTGCAGAGTGTAGCATGCAACCACTATCACAGAGACACGATCTGGGGGGGTATTGGAGTGCACACCCTGAGTGGTCCAGGCATCGGAAGGGCATCTTGAGAAGACCAATGGTTCTCTCCACCACAGCCCTTGTGGAGCCGTGGCTCCTATTGTAGCGCTGCTCAGCTTCTGTTCTTGGATGGCGGAGAGGCGTCATGAGCCACCTTCTGAGGGGATAGCCCTTGTCACCCAGCAGCCATCCATCCAGCCGGGCTGGAGCACTGAAGAGCCCCGGCACCTGGGAGTGTCTGAGGATGTAGGCGTCGTGGGAGCTGCCTGGGTACCTTGCACAGACTTGTAGAATCAGCATCCTGTGATCACACACTATCTGCACATTCATGGAGTGGAAGCCCTTCCTGTTGGCGAAGGCACCGGGCTCACCTTCTGGTGCCTTGATGGCCACATGTGTACAGTCTATAGCGCCCTGGACACGGGGGAAGCCAGCAATGGCCGCGAAGCCTCTGACTCACTGTGTCTGACTTGCCTGGTCCCAACGGAAGTGGATGAAAGTCAATGCCCGTCTGAACAGAGCGTCTGTAACCTGCTTGACACAAGTGTGGACAGCTGATTGGGAGACACCGCAAAGATCACCCACCGAGCCCTGGAAAGAGCCAGAGGCTTAGAAGTGGAGGGCAACTGTGACCTTCCGAGCCACTGGCATGGGGTGTCCACCCACACAGTTAGGGGAGATCTCAGGGCCAATCATCTGACAGATATAGTTGACTGTTTCCCTTGAGAGATGGAGCCTCCTTCGGCACTGCACCTCAGTCATATTGAGGTAGCTGCTTCACCGCCTGTAAACCCTGGCAGCAGGATAGTGACGTCTTCTGTGACCCCTTCCACCTTGGACAACCTCTTGGCCCTGCGCCCCTTGTGCCTGCGCCTGGCCTCCCAAAGGTGGCTCCCCTAGAGGCTGATTGTGCGCTCCTGGCCTCCTCCTTATTCTAGCCCTCCCTTCCTCCTCAGAGGAGCTGCCTCCAGTGGAGATGTCAGAACCCATACCCAGGCTAAGGGGAGGCCTCCGGAAAGCTGCAGGCCCGATGAAGATTACTGACTGCAGAGTGCTGAGCTGAAGGGTCAAAGTACAGAGAAAGCTGCTGGAATTTGTTCTGAACTATGCAGATCACACAGGCAAGTTTAAAAAACTTTCTCCAATAAATAATTCACAGACCAGATTGACAACCCCACTGAGCCCTCTTATCCCGCCCGTGGATGAGGTTCATTAAAACATCTCTTACCCACCTGCACGTTGCGCCCACGCGCCGACCCGAAGATCACACGGGCGCCTGAAAATCGCCATCGATTGCCGATTTAAGGGCCTTAACTAGCCCGTTAATTAATGGCAGGCGCGCGTCGAACTTCATCGTGCGCTCGCCCAGTGAAATATGGCGATGGCGCGCGGTGACGCTGGGAGGCTCACCTGACGTCACCGCCCGTCACTTTAAGCAGGACCCGTCCCCACTGCATGTCAAGCACAACATTCTGCCCGTTGAGCTGTAAGTGGGAGATTTAGCAGGTGAGCTAATTTAGCCGTTTAAGATAATTGAAGGCTTTGATAGGGTGTCAGCTGTGGCTCAGTTCATAGCACCCTCGCCTTTGAATCAGAGGGTTGTGGGTTCATGTCCCACTCACGGAAACCAAGAACTGTGATTGTACTCGAAAGTGTTGCAATCTGTGACTGTTGATAACTCGAAAGAGTTTGATAGAGAGAAACTATCCCCTGTGGTAGAATTAGTACAGAACAAGGGGGCATTATCCTAAAATTAGGGCTAGGCCCCTTCTTGAGTGATGTCAGGAAGCACTTACTCACACAAGGGGCTGTACAAATCAGAACTCTCTCCTCCCAGAAACTTTGTTGAGGCTGGAAGTCAATTGAAAATTTCAAAATTGAGACTGATAAGATTTTTGTTAGGCAAGGGTATTAACAGTGGACAGATGGAGTTAAGATACAGATCAGCCTTAATCCATCTGAATAGTGGAACAGGTTCAAGGGGATGCATGGCCTCCTCCTGGTCTTATGTAAAGGAAGTGTGCTGTTTTCAACCTCATGTGGCACTGACAAGGTTACCTTTTCTGGTCCCATACCACATTCCGTTATTTTGTTATGTCTACAACGGACAGAAGCATTCACTAAAATCCTCTTCTTCACTGAATTGCCTGGTGGCAGCTGTGGGGTGAAAGGGCACAGTATCCCATTTTGAAAAATCAGTACCAGAGATGAACCAGAGCAGAGAAAATTAACTTGAAAGTGAGCTTTATTGAATTATCCAGGTTTAACTTGGGTGGATTTTTCAGTCCAATAAAGCAACAAATTTATCTTCTTGATCGTTGCACATCCCCCACTAATTTCACGAGAGGAAAATAAATCAGATGTGCCAAATTGCATATTCTTTGTTTATGATTATCAACATGTCAGGATTATAATTTTTAAGCCTACTTAAGTGTTCAACAAAGCCTTTATTCTGGGATATGTTCCAACACCTGTTATTTACATTACCGATTTGCCACTGATCAGTTGTAATTTACATTAATGATGTATCATAGGTCTCTGCAAAGTCTTATGTATTCATGACTGTTGATGATGCACTGATACCATCTACTCACACAACTGGTGCAGCTGTGTCTAATGCCCTTGCTTCAGAAATTAATTTGGTTGAGACACGCTTAGAAAATCATCATTTTCCCCTAATGTTGACAGAGAAAGAAAAATCTATTTTCTTTTTAAGAAAAAAACACCAATTTATTTCAGTCTCTCTTCACAAATTCACAGGATTTCCTAAAAAAGTGTTTTCCCTGTGTTGAATGGGCAAATATTATTAAAGTGAAAGATTCATTTGAGAACACAATGTTTAATATTTGTTTCCTCTTGTTATTTCAGGGTTATCTTCCCATTGATGCCTCTATGGTGGCCAGTAAAGAATACCGTCACAGCAATCGGCTATCACTCCACCCTTTGTCCCCTGCTTCACTTGGTGAACCATCGATTTATATCAAAGAAATGGATCTATGCCAGTAACGCAAAGCGAGTTATGAACATGTGAAGATGCGAAATAGGAGCAGAAGTAGGCCATTCGGCCCCACATGCCTGCTCTGCCATTCAATAAGATCATGTTTGTGTTTCAAATTCCAAATTCCCATCTACCCCTGATAACCTTTGATTCCCTTGCTTAACAAGAATCTATCTAGCTCCGCCTTAAAAATATTGTGACCCCGCCTCCATCACCTTCTGAGGTCAGAGTGTTCCAAAGTCTCACAACTCCCTGAGAGAAAAAAAAATTCCTCCTCATCTCTGTCCTGAAAGGGTGACCCCTAATTTTAAAACAGTGCCCCCTAGTTCTAGGCTCACCCACCAGGGGAAACATCCTTTCCATGTCCACCTTGTCAAGGCCGTTCAGGACCTTGTACACTTCAATCAAGTCATCCCTCACTCTTTTAAACTCCAGTGGAAGCAAACCCAGTCTGTCCAACCTTTCCTGATAAGACAACCCACTCATTCCGGGTATCAATCCAGTAAACCTCTTCTGAACCGCCTCCAATGCATTCACATCCTTCCTTAAATAAGGAGACCAAAACTGCACACAGTATTCGAGATGTGGTCTCACCAATGTCCTGTATAACTGAAGCATAACATCCTTACCTTTATGTTCAATTCCTCTCGTAATAAAGGATACGTTCCATTAGCCTTCTTAATTACTTGCTGTACCTGCATACAAACTTTTTGTGACTCATGTACTAGAACACCTGGATCCCTCTGCACCTCAGAATTCTGCAGCTGTTCTCCAGTCAAGCAATATTCTGCTTTTTTATTCGTCCTGCCAAAGTGAATAACTTCACATTTGCCTACAATATCCTCCACCTGCCAGATTTTTACCCACTCACTTAAACTATCCATATCCATCTGCAACCTTCTTATGCCCTCTTCACAACATACTTTCCTATCTACATTTGAATCATCTGCAAATTTAGCTACCATGGCATCGCTCCCCTCATCTAAGTGATTGATGTAAATTGTAAAACGTTGAGGCCTCAGCAGAGACCCCATGGGATCCACTCATCACATCCTGCCGATGAGAAAAAGACCCATTTATGCATACTCTCTGTTTTCCCCAAGTCAGCCAATCTGCTATCCATGCTAATAGGTTGCCTCCTATACCATGCACTTTTATTTTCTGTAATAATCTTTGATGTGGCACCTTATCAAACACCTTCTGGAAATCCAAGTACAGTAAGTCTATAGGCTCCCCGTTCTCCACAGTGCATGTTAGTCCTTCAAAGGACTTCAATAAATTGGTTAAACATGATTTCCCTTTCACAAAACCATGCTGACTCTTCCCAATTGCCTTGAGTTTTTTCTAAGTGCCCAGCTATAAGCTCCTTAATGATCAATTGTAACACCTTCCCCACGACAGACATCAAGCTAACTGGCCTATAGTTTCCTGTGTGCTGCCTCTCTCCTTCTTGAATAGAGGGGTTATATTTGCTACTTTTCAATCTGATGGAACCTTTCCAGAATCTAGGGAATTTTTGAAACTTGACACCAATAATGAAATTGGCACCAATCTCATTAGCCACTTCTTTTAA